>NC_134410.1:107196007-109596007 GCF_038048845.1 Mixophyes fleayi
ACTTGATGTGTGATCAGCTGATGATCTTTCTACAGACGGGGGTGGGGGGGAAGAAGAGAACATGAGACATTCTTGTTTCATAAACACATTATCCCTACATCAAAGTGTGGAAGAGAATACTTCTCACACGCAGGTGTGATAATCCAGTGGAGTGAGATTACGTACAAATATTCTGGAATTCCACAGACTGATTTCAAGATGTGGCATAATTCAGAGCAGGGAGTGATACTATTTGTGTTCAGTATCCCAGCAGCGCTGTGTCTGTCTCCCACAATCCTCCTGGAAGCTGTTCTCTCTTTGAAGATGAGAAGGTGAGGGGAGCTGAATTTTGTGTCCCTTTGAACTGTGGCTGGGGGCCCCCGAGGAGAGGGACCCCACCGCCGCCTCCTCCCCTCGCCCTGCGGTGTCTTGTTCCTCCGCTGGAGGCTGTGCAATCAGTGGGACAGTCTGGCCGGGTAACCCCACTGAGAGGTGTCAGACTGGGTCACCGGGGCACACACCCTGTTTACCTATGTGTGCCGCTGTAACCCTTTTGCTACCGAACGACAGCTACAGTCAGGAAAATATGTCGTTTGACTTGTTTTGCTTGTACTATTTTTTTGCTCTGAAATAAGTTTTGTATAAAGTATTTTGTGGTAACTACCATGCCCTTAGAACATAATCACATGTGGTATAATTAAGTAAGGTACAATGTACAAGGTATTTGAAGAGGCCTCTCTGTCCTGTTCTCAACTAAGTTACCCAACTTGGAGAACAGAAATAGAACAATGTTTTGTGCTGCGCTTCTCAGATCTACTGAGGTCACAGGTTTAGCTCAGCAGAGAATGCCAGTAAACAGGGAAGATATGTACTGTGTACCTCCCAAAAATGAATTGTTAAAATGAGGACACAACCCCACCCTCTCAGAAAAGAGGGCATGGCTTCTTCATGTGGGGGGCGTGGTCACGTCTTTGTAAGCGGGCCACATCCCAGTGGGCATGCTTAGCGCATCTGAAGTTCTAGGCACTTAAAGTACTAGGCCGCACTTAAAGTACTAGGCCGCACTTAAAGTACTAGGCCCCACTTAAAGTTCTAGGCCGCACTTAAAGTACTAGGCCGCACTTAAAGTTCTAGGCCGCACTTAAAGTTCTAGGCCGCACTTAAAGTACTAGGCCGCACTTAAAGTACTAGGCCGCACTTAAAGTACTAGGCCCCACTTAAAGTTCTAGGCCGCACTTAAAGTACTAGGCCGCACTTAAAGTTCTAGGCCGCACTTAAAGTTCTGGGCCGCACTTAAAGTACTAGGCCGCACTTAAAGTACTAGGCCCCACTTAAAGTTCTAGGCCGCACTTAAAGTACTAGGCCGCACTTAAAGTTCTAGGCCGCACTTAAAGTTCTAGGCCGCACTTAAAGTACTAGGCCGCACTTAAAGTTCTAGGCCGCACTTAAAGTTCTAGGCCGCACTTAAAGTTCTAGGCCGCACTTAAAGTACTAGGCCGCACTTAAAGTTCTAGGCCGCACTTAAAGTTCTAGGCCGCACTTAAAGTTCTAGGCCACACTTAAAGTACTAGGCCGCACATAAACCCCCTCACGTCTCCTAGCGCACCTCAAGGAGCATCCCTTCTCTCTTCCTAGCCTCTGGAAAGTAAAAGTGAGCCTCTTTATACAGAAAGGCTGAACAATCTTTAGGAGGCACACTCTGCAAAAACGTAAACGTCATATTAAGTCCAAACTCCCCTTTCAATGAAATAAACAGTTTCCGTTTTTCTCCCGGAATACTGATGGGATAAGCCTTACTTGTGGCTGAAACCAGTCATGTGTAAGTGGGGAAATGCTTGTGGTTGGAAGACTCCCAGCTATAATCATTTTGTACTTGGTTATAGTGTGCGCTATGGTGTTATTGTATGGTTTTTTTTGTTTGCTATGACAAGTCCAAATGGGAACAAATTTATTTATTTATTTAATAAAGTGGTAAAAAAAGAGATTTAGGGAAGCTGTTATTCAATTAAAATTGCAGTTTTTGTACTAATTTAGCATAATAGGTTGGAGGTCTTAGGGACTTCTCTCCATTATACCAGGACCACTGGGATCCCATTGCTCAATTGGTCCAAATCTTTTTAAATACCCTCGTTCCCACATTTGCGTCATTTTGGTCCTGCCCCCCGACAAAAACATAATTTTGTCGCGGGGGTCAAAATCGCGTCATTATGGCAAATACATTTCAGTATGCGGGATACTTGCCTGCTCTCCCGGGAGTCCGGGAGACCTATCCAGATTTTGGGAGTCTCCCGGACATTCCGGGAGAGTTGGCAAGTATGATTTTAAAAACTCATTGTAACAGACATGTGACAGTGATCAACAGATATTTTACACGGACTTACATACAGTAGTTTTACAGTCTCAACTATTGCCATGGTGGCCTTTCTAAAAGTAGGCTACACTGTGCTGTATGTATTAACATCAAAGGAAAATCTGCAATAACAGAAATGCTTTGCTCTGATTGGCAATATTTTATGAAAACTTATGTGAGCTGGTAAAGGCGTAAGCAGATTTGCTACATCATACATTTCAGTTTATTCATCCATGTCAGTGGCTTGTAATGTGGGGCAGACTGTTAAAGAAATATGGTAGTGTGCCAAACTGTTCTGAAATTCAAGGAAAGGTAAGATAGTACAGTCCACCTTCTAAAACATCACATTTTTCAGGTTTAATTCCACTTTGGCATCATACTGATTGTTACCAGTAAAAGCCTTTAAATATTTTTTAAGTCATTTGACATTAATCTGACATTAATTCAAATTCATATGTTTTTATAAGCTCACAGCAATAGCTAATGCTATTTTTAATACATTTGCAAATAGAAAGGGGTGGGCTGCAGCAAAGAAGATTAGAGAATTAATAAAAAAAAGAAAATATATGAAATCTTTATGATGTCTGTGATTTAAAAAAAAAAAATAACAGATCCGTCTGCTGGTTGTTGTACTAGAGACATGTAGAAACTTAGAATTTTTCTCCCAAGTTTGCTGAACAGACATATCTTGCTTCTCTCACTCTGTAAAGGACATGTACAGACACATCAGACAGCCAGAATATGCGGTCAGCTGTGATGTTACTGCTTAGACTGTAAGCTCTGCAGATCACATATTTACATTCGTTATGCATATGTACAGCTATATTGGCAGTAAATACTTATTGTTATAATCCAATCTGCATAGACAATCAGCCTTGACAACAAAGCCTCAGTATATTGTATGGCATGCTCAAGTGTCCAGAACTGCAAGTTAACTCAATTTTCTATTAATCGTTTCAATTTAATGTTAGCCATATTAATGGAACTTTGAGAACAATATACTTTGAAGAGTACTTCTCCATAATACATTTAATTAATGGTAGCAGCATGCTACAAAACAGTGGTTCACTTGGGGGAAGACTTCTGCAAAGTAAATGGGGAGATGTTGCCCATAACAACCAGTCAGATTCTAGCTATTATTTTCTAGAATGTGCTGGGTAAGTGACAGCTAGAATCTGATTGGTTGCTATGGGCAACACCTCTACTTTTACTTTTTGGAAGTTTTAGTAAATCTACTCCTCGGTGGGCTTTTGTAAAAAAAAAAGGCACAGATGAATATTAGACAATATTATATATAACAAAATCAATGTTCTCATTATGTTTACAGGAAAGTATATAGGCTCTACATGCGGATTTGAAAGAGTGGAGATGTTGCCTATAGCAACCAATCAGATTCTATTTGTCATTTTGTAGAGTGCACTAAATAAATTAAAGCTACAATCTGATTGGTTGCTATAGGCAACATCTCCACTTTTTCAAACCCGCAGTTTAGTAACTATACCCCCTGGTGTGATTTTGGTGGATCAATTTGAGCAAATTGACCAGTAACTCTACTGTGGCCTCCTAAAAATTGGTCATAACCTAACAATCTAATTTGTTAAATATAGACCACTGTCGTCATGCGTGTGGCTATTGTTTATTCCAGAAACACATCCATGTTTATATCCCGTTACTTAACACGATTACAAACAAGTAGATAAATGCACTTTAGCAGTACACATTGGCTATTTTATATACTTCAAGTAGATGGAAATCACTAAAATTAAAGCTTCTTGCTCAAAACCAGGCAGCCCAGCCACTACCCCCATCATTTACATTTAATGGGACACTGGGAACTGTATATGGTAATCAGCCTACCAAAACCTGAGTTAAGCTAGGTACACGCTACACAGTTTTCAACCAATAATGGGCTAAATTAGCCGACATACGACCGCTCGTTCAAAAGTCGGGTCAGTGTGTGCAGTGACACGATGGTCGAAAGTCTGCCCAAATGGACGATTGTCGCCTCATTTGGTTGGTCGTACCGTTTAATATTTTCGTTCCAATCTCGTTTCCGCTGTGTAGTGTGTATAAACTTCCGACCGATCCACAACAGTGAGTACGAAATTACAGTCATTGCTCACAACAACATGGCTGTAAAAAGTCACTAACGTGAGGTCCGCTCTTCCCTTTCTCGTCCTAAACAAGGCTAGTGTGTATGCAGTGCATGGACCGAGCGATCGGAACATCGATCGCATGTAAAATCGCTCGGCATAAAAAGTTGGTCGAAATTTCTGTAGTGTGTACCCAGCTTTACAGCGTAAGCTGTAGATGTGCTTTTCTACAGCACACAATATTTGATTTGTAATTAGATACTGGTAAAATACGTGTAGTACTAAAGAGCTCACTGTAATAAAATATCTACATACCAGTAATATGACACTTGGAGTAGCAACATTCTTGCAGATACAGTTATTGAACTGAAAACATTAACTTAGTCATTAATCTTAAAGGTGGCAGCACCCAGAATGAAGCAGATCCCACTCGATACATCGCAGGACCCTCCAACAAAGGGGTTAATGGACACAAGCAGTTCTGCTGCTCAGACATGAAATGCAGTCTCTGCCACTCAGTGGGATCCAAGCTTCAACATGCTGAGGAGCTAGAGTCACTGTTTCCAATTAGTGAGGAGGAGACAAAAGATAAACAATTCCTGTGGTCACAAATCCACAGCATGTATGTGCATTGGATTACATAGAACTATCTATCTATCTATCTATCTATCTATCTATCTATCTATCTATCTATCTATCTATCTATCTATCTATCCATCTATCCTATCTAATCTATCTTTCTGTCTGCTAAAGTTAGCAGTATAGTATAAAATTGCATGTTCCGAGGAAGTTGAAACAAGTAAATGCAACATTTACATAGAAAATTAAAGGGACAATTGACCATAATTCTTTTTTGAAAATATTATCATTGATTTTCCTTAGAAAAATAATGGGAGAGGAGAGAAGAAAAGTACGTTGTGCAGGGCAGTTAGGGAGGGGTACCACGTAATACAGTTAAAAAACACTGTTCTGATGCTAAGTTGAACCCATCTCGCATGTAATTCACACTAACGGGCATATTCAATTGTTGCTGTTTCTTGCGGCGCTAAATATATTACCGTTATTACGGTAATTCTAAGCCGGATTTCAGCTCAAAATCCAGCGTTAAAGGTACCGTAATAACGGTATTTACGCGCACTATTACCGTAATGACGATAATAGTGCGCACATCGCGTTACTTTTACATGTAACGCCAACAATTGAATATGCCCCTAAGTATCTTAAGATCCGTGTGAATCGCATATAGGCATATATATATATATATATATATATATATAGACATAGATATAGCTATATAGTGCGTTGCGGAATTGGTGCCACTATATAAATAAATGGTGGTGATGATGATGATGATATCAACCCTATGTTAAGATCTGTGTGAATCGGCATATAGGCGTAAATGTAAGTGTATATATATATATATATATATATATATATATATATGCATCATGTGCAGATGCTATTTTAAGGTGTTCTTTGGAATTAATAGCTGACACTGAATGCTCCGTGCCTTTTACATATATTGTGGAGTAGACTACTCAGATGTAAATAATGCTATAATGCTTGGAAGTCGTTATTGTTGATTTAGTGTGTTAGGGAATTTAGACTGTAAGCTCCAGTGGGGCAGGGACTGACGTGCATGACAAATATTCTCTGTACAGCGCTGCGGAATTGGTGGCGCTATATAAATAAATGGTGGTGATGATGATGACATCAACCCGTTATATCTACCCAGTATTTGACTAATAAAGCCTTACAGCATCTTGAAGTAACTAATCAAATCATGCTTTACAACCCCCATTCTGGGAAAGACATCATGATTGCAACATCCCCAACATAAAACCATAATGAAAATGTAATTGGAACAAACTATTTTTGTAAATAAAAAAAAAATTGTGAACATGAACTATTTTTCATTTTATACAACAGAATATATTTATACGCTACAAACATTTAAGTCATAAATGGACCTTACTTCATATTCAGGCAGTCAGGGGGGTTTAATGTTAGATCCCTCTAGCGCAGGAAGAGTTATCACATGCTGCAGGTTGTTTTCTGGAGACACCTAACAGCTCTGAACATAAATCAAATGCTGAGAGCTACATAACATCTCAATTTCTCCTCTTCAGAACATCACATTCCTCTCTTATCTGATTTATAGATTTATAGTGGTCTGCGAGGAAGGTTTGTGGATATCCTATGACCAGCAGTCCCGAATGCACTCTCTGATATAGGCCATTAATAAATTCTCTCTAAACACTCCTCCTGCCAGAGAGACCACACAATAATCATCTATTAAGCCGCCAAGCATCCCATTCACATTTAAAAAAAAAATAGTTTGTTGAACCACACATATATACTATATGTGTGGTTCAACAAACTATTTTTTTTTTAAATGTGAATGGGATGCTTGGCGGCTTAATAGATGATTATTGTGTGGTCTCTCTGGCAGGAGGAGTGTTTAAACGTGTACACCTAGATAGGGCCTTGATTTAAAAAATAACAGAGGTTTAATGCATCGGTGGGCCTGGGGTGGCTCATGCAGTGGTTTAGGCAGATTTGGGCGTTGAACGGTAGTGTTGGGAGTATCCCTATTGAGAATTTTGGTGCAGCTATGATTCTTAATATGACTTGTGTCATGTATACCAATATGGAGTTTGGGCATTCAAATAAAGTCTTAGGGCCTGAGTCATTAAGGAGAGCAAAGCATAAAAAAGGAGTAACTTTGCACCTGGGCAAAACCATGTCGCACTGGAGGGGGAGGTAAATTTATAATGTGAAGACAGATTTATAGTTGGGGATAGGACATGTGCTAGATCCACTTTAAATTTCAGTGTCAAAATAAAGCTCACAAATTTTTTTGAATTACATGAAAAAAAAGACAGTATTTAAGTTATGTGCAAAATAATAAACTAATATGCACCCCTTGCATTATAACATGGTTTGTTCCAGAGAACATTTACTCCATTTTTTGGCCTTACTTTCCTTAATGACTCAGGCCCTTATTGTCCTAAAACTATAGAGAAAATGAGTTATAAATGTTACAAGTTGTAAACACTTCCAGAGTTGAAGATATTTGCCTGTGTTCCATGTGCTAGGCGAAACGGAAACTGTTATTTTTAGACTTTGGAAGGGTACAGTGCAGTAAAAACCATTATTAAGCAGAGGAAGCATTATAATTATCCCCACTAATTCAAGACCAGCACTTCCACACAGAACTAGCAGATAGAAGATTTAAATGTAGTTTATATTATTGTTTATATTATTTTATATTGCATATGCACTATTGCTATACAGATTATGAAGGTGGCCATGATTCCATGGCCTTACTCACAATTATTTGGTACAGGTATTACTTACTACCATTGATACGGTGTAGAGATGCTGGGCTTCTGGGAGGATGTCATTGCTTTCTTAAATTGATAATGTTCCTACTGTGAGGTGTAGAGCTTTTAATCGCCTTTTATCCCGCCAAATAAATATGCTTTGAAGGATACAATATGTTTCTAGTGTCAATAACGCTGTTGGGGAGGTCCCATGGGAACGGTGTGCTCCCAGGGCCTGATCAGCCAATAGGCTGACCAGGCTGCAGCCTGGGGCGCTGGAGCCAGGGGGGCGCAGCATCACGAGATGTTTTTTTTTTTTCCCCTGGCAAGCGGAGTCATCGGGTCCGCCCCTGGTCTAAAGGAGCGGTCCCGACTGTCACTATTACATGACAGGCAGACTTGGCAGCGATCGCTGCTAGCTGCCTGTCGGTGTGGCCGCGGGCGCTTCTTACTCTGGTCACGTGAGATCAGGACTTCCACATCTCACGTGACCAGAGTAAGAAGCGCCCGCGGCCACACCGACAGGCAGCTAACAGCGATCGCTGCTAGACTGCCTGTCATACACAGCGCTGAAGAGAGGACTCCACAGCAGGTAAGTCCGTTCTAATGTCTCGGGGGGAGGGGCGGCAGATGGGCAGGTGAGGTAGCTAAAGGGGGCAGGTGAGCAGGCTGAAGGGGGCAGGTGAGGTGGCTGGAGGGGGGGTGGGGGCGCTACGGCTGAAATAGCCTAGGGCAGCCGGAACCCTTAATCGGGCCCTGTGTGCTCCCTAGCACTGTAGTAAAGGAGGGCCTGAATACACCTTTCCTGAAAGCAGAGGCGGACCTAGACCTTTTTTAAGGGGTTGTGATTTAGCATAACCCGCCCTTCATTCACTCTGATTGGTGGGTCCCGCCCCCTCCTTTTCTTTGATTGGAATTGGCAGCTCAGAAACAGGCAGAGGATGCTAGCTGGCTGCTCTCATTGGGCCTCATTTTAGGTGCATCCTGCACATTTCCACTGATGTGCATGAGCAGTAAACAGCAGTTCCCTGCAGTTCCGTCTGCTTTTCAGACGCAGTGTACACTGCGACAGCTTGAGTCTCAGTACGAGGGAAATTGTGGAACATGGAGTGATGTAGGCGTGACCCTGAATAATTCAGATACTATGGGCGTCTACCCGCAAAAACTACCCTAGACGAATCTAGACGCAGGCGGAACACACATCAAAACAAGACTGAAAAAATGCGACAGGAATTAGGTGGCGCAAGTAGTTTGCTAGCTGCAGGAACTGGTTGCAGCTTGGTAGGGTATTACGAGTGGGACACAACTGGGGTTGTATGCCACTTGTAATACCCTACCAAGCTGCGGCACACTCCCACTCCTACTCTTTCATGTACGTCTTAGACGCACATTGCGTCCGACTCTAAATGAAGCCCATTGTGTTTAAAACAATCAGAGCACCCAGGCTCTGGATGCTATACCTGCCTCTCGGCTGCCTGGCAGAGGGATGTAACATGCTACTGGGAAGGATGGGGGGTTGCTCTGATCATCCCGCTCTGGATCCGACCATAGGCAAACCGAGGGGGGGTTTTTCTAGTGCCTGGAACCCCCCCCCAAGCTTGGGGCACTGTATAATTGAGGTGGCTGGACCTTGCTCCCGCTTCACACAGCTCTGGTTGAAAAGGGAGAGCTGCGTGCACCTAACAGCAATGCACGCAGCATTGCCCATCTATATTATGGGGATAGAAAGATTTGGAGAGCAGCCAAGCACTGTCTAAAATTATAGCTACGCCCCCATGCATGCTGGTCACGCCCACTGGCGGCGTGGTGTGGAAATCCCCCTCTACAAATCCTGCGTTTGCCCCTGCCGACAGTGCCTGAAAGGGCCTTATTGCTCTTTGGTGTCGGTGTAAGGGGGCAAAGACATGAGGTTCTTATAAGTTCCAAGTTAGAAATCTGGCATGTGGGTAATATGAATGACATATATAGAGACTAAAGGGAGATGTCTAGTACAATAAACTATTTTTCCTTTCCTAGTGCTTTCTGTTCTATATTTCTTCATACAATCGCTATATCTCATGCAAAGCTCATAGAAATTGTTGTATTGAGGTAAATATACTGCAGCACCTTCAAGTCGTTGGACCTTAGGCAGCTTCCAAGTCAAACTTACATTTTACAGACCATTAAGGACTTTCTTTTATTAGAAGTTTTACATCAAATGAAGTAGTACTACTCCTTACCACAACATCCACTGCTCAGTTTGCTGCAGTGTGTGACTGACCCTTTATCCTATTAGATAGCGTATAAACCTAATCCGCATACAAGTAAAGTTATCGCTGGTGGAAAAACACATTTGAGTCTATTCCTGGCAAAGGACAGTTCTGATCTGCGGCCTACTAATTACAAGGAATCCAGATTAGAAGACAGCGTGAAACCACCGCCCAGATTATAATTAAATCAAGACCTGGTATAGACGCCCTCATACTTGTCATTTTAACTATTTACAAGAAATTCACACAAACAGCAAAATCTATCTCACTGCCGCTTGTTCAGAATGTAGACAAGATTGGTTTATTGTGGCCCAACATTTTCACAGCAGCCCACCTTTGCCTATTTTTTGACAGTTCATCTAATCTATATTATTATGTTGACAGAGCAGAATATACTCATAGGAAATTGTCAAATCCCAGCTAGAAATACTGCCTCCGACTCCACCACCAGCATCACACGGCAAAGTCAGCCTGCGATCCTTGCAGTCCGGACCTTCTGATGATGTGCTTGCTAAAATTGTTGCACGCATTTGTCAATTTATTCCCAATACTGGTTCCATACACTTGCTGCTGACTCCATGCAAAAATAGTGCCTATAAGAATGCGGTATCTAGCAGAGAATTGCAACCTGTATTTAATACTCATGTTTTAATCTCTGAACATTCTAAGGGCCCTGTAGTATTTGTGGCATGCTATGAACATTCCAATTTAGTTGGTCACTTTGGTCATTCTAGCCAAATTGACAAACCAGTCTATTGTGTGGACTGGTAAATAAATACCCCTATCATCAATCAGAATCCATATCGATGGATAAGTGTATGTATGGGGTCATAGTTTAACCCAGCAGTGCATGACTACAAATCAGTGGGATAAGTACCATGTGACCACAGATATGTGGAGTTCAATTGCTGTTTTGGTGACAGCCATAACAAAATGTGTGCCATGACTATATCATATATTGTGTGCTTGTGAATGTTTCATATAGTACATTTCATATTGGATCAGCTTGTATATGAGATTACCCTCTGCTATATTTACCTCATACTTGTCTACTTCTTGACGTAATGACGCAAATGCGGGGGGCGGGGCCAAATGCACGGTTCCCAGAGAATCGCAACATTTTGGAGCTAATTCTGCCCCCTTCACTAGGAAGTGGGCAGATGCGGGAGAATGCCATACACTCCCGGGAGTCTCCGGGAGAGTTGGCAAATATGATTTACCTGTAATGGAGAGCCAGGTCTCACTGGAGGACTTAGTCCACCCATAAGGCTTCAATAGAGCTCTATGGAAACGTTTCCATAGAGCTCCCACATATCTCTAGAGCTCTATTGAAGCACTAAGGATGTGCGGGCTGTCTCTAATTCAGGTAACAGGGAGTGTTACCTGGGAGAGACCCACGGGGGGAAGGGAAGGGGGCTGTATTCCCCTATTTTGAAACAACCAAAAAAAAGTTTAATTAAATTACTATTTCAGAGACATATTAGAAACTCGTTTGTCCATAGCAGTTGTAGGGTTTTATTAATCAAACTTTCTAAAAAGGAAAAGTGGAGGTGTTGTCCACAGCAGCCAATCAGATTCTAGCTATCATTTTCTATCCTGTACTAGATGAATGACTGCTGGAATCTGATTGGTTGCTACGGGCAACATCTCCACTGTTCCCTTTTAGAATGTTTGATGAATCTACCCATTAGTCATAGTGGTCTGTAGCCTGAAATGTAATCTCCTTAACAAGCAAACAAATTTAAACAAAATAGTTATCTCTCAACTCTGTTAGTGTTTGTATAATTTTAATTTTTTTTTATTTTACTGTGCCTATCGTTAAACTAGGTAAATCATAAGTGTTAGTTTGCCTGGTAGTTGGTTGACAACGATCCATATGCTTCATTCACAGTTTTTAGCCTACTGTGTTTATTTGCTAATTAAGTTATATTATTTGGCTGGCAGCTGGGGGAGTGGGGGTGTACCAGTGTTGTTATAAACTTCATCCTTGTGAACACACAACTAATTAATGTCGAGGACGTCAATACTCTTCTTCACCCCGAGCATCAAATCTTTAAAACTATTAGTCACTTAAACCTAATGTAATATGTTAGATTTATTTTTTTATGGCCACGTGCCTTTGATTTAAGACAGTATTTATTTCAATTAATTTTGAGACAAATCAGTTATTCTATTTAAAATGGAGATCAAAGTTCTAGATAATTGAATGTTAGCAGATTTGCATTGAATAACAATATGGAAAAACAAATATAATAATATGCAATATAAATATATTGCAGTTCATTAGCGTTACTAATAATTGTCCATTTTCGTGCATCCACATTTAACTGTTTCTCCTTTGGGCTTGTTATATTATTGACACCCAGTTCGCTGCCTTCCTGAAATCCCTATTTTTGTTATTTATTGTAATTTCATCCACTATGTACAATATTTCAATTTTTATTACTCTGTGGTGTTTGCGGCTTTATATTAATTCTGTTTTATTTAAAATTGTGTCTCAGTGCCTGTTGGTGCTGTTTAAGTAGTTTAAACTGAACATTCTGAGCCTGATTCATTAAGGAACCTAAATGCTAATACCTACCATATTTTGCGTTAAATGGCACTGTGCTTGCCCAAAAAGGTCTATATGCCAGAGAATGCAAGTGCATACAATTCATCTTTCATGTGCATAACGGGGAGGGGAATGGGCGTATGCACGTAGTCAATGTACAGTAAGGGACAGCAAGGGCGTGCCGAGCTCCAGCGCACGCAGTAGCGTCCGATTCCAGCTTCAGCATCTCTAAGGTACGTGTTTTTCTGTCATATCGCTTGCACCAGCTATAGGTCGGGTGTAAGTGTTGCGAGATGGCGATGAAGGTTGTGCATACAAGCTAGTACTTTCTTTTATATGTTTTGTCATCAGGTGAGACTAATTGCATACTTTTTTTTTCCTCTGTGTTCTCCTGGGACTTTATATCCCACATGTGTATAGTACGTATCCTGCAGTTTGTCATCTAGACCCGTATTCAACAAGAGACGTTTTTACAGATCCGCTTGTAGTTGAAAATGGGCGTGTGTATGCCTCAATTATGCACGATTTGTGTTCTTTGATGGACCAGGCCCTCTATGTTAAGCATCAATCTTATCATCATCATCATCACCATTTATTTATATAGCGCCACTGATTCCGCAGCGCTGTACAGAGAACTCACTCACATCAGTCCCTGCCCCGTTGGAGCTTACAGTCTAAATTCCCTAACAAACATACACAGACAGACACCATCTGCATTGTAAAAGGAGAGATCTGTCTGAAACATGGAATTTTTATATTTCGTCCCTCTATTTAGAGACTTAAGTGTCCCACTTTAGCCATGGTAAATATTGGGAGAAGAGACAAGCAAAATTTTCAAATATTTTTCTCGGAACGGGGAAAGGAAAAGAGAGATAAAAGATATGAAAAGAAGAGAGAAAAAGAGTGGGTAATATTGTGGAAAGGAGACAGATAAAGAGTTAAAGTGAGAGAGAAAATGTGTGAAAGTGAGAGAGAAAGGTGTGAAAAGAGAGAAAGCAAATGAGAAAAGATGTGAAAAGAAGACAGAAAAGAGGAGAGAAAAAGTGTGAAAAGAAGACAGAAAAAATGTAAAAAGGAGAGAGAGAGAGAGAGAGAGAGAGAGAGAGAGAGACAAAGAAAAAGAGTGGTTAAAGAAGAGAAGAGAGACATTTGGAAACAAGGAAGGAAAAAGTGGAAATTGAGAAGGAGAAAAGGAAAGAGAAAAAGTGAGACGTAAAAGAACAAATGGGTTAAAAGGACACACAAAAGTGTGGAAAGGGTAAAGAAAGTGACAGAGAATGATTAAACAAAAAAGGTAGAAAAGAGACAGAACAGATAGTGATAAAAGAGAGAGATGGAAAGAGAGTACACTTCTCCCAAACAAACACACTACAAAAGTAAAATGTTTTTTTTAAAAAAAATGCCTAAATTTTAAAAATGCCAATCTGAGCATGACTTAGGGCACCAGGTTGTGGAAGAGTACAGATGAGGGTAAACTCTTTATCTACTCTGGGTTTAGGCATTGGTCACCCTGTAGTGTCTGTGGCCCATATACACTGTTCCTCCCCCGCAGTCACTATCACCACCAGCACAGAGAACACAGTAGGAGACAGAGGGAGGCAATATCTTGTGCCATGGATTGACCAATGTAGGATACAATACACGCACTGGCATTTGTATGTAGTCACATCTGTGGCAAAAGTCCAAAGGTGAGTAGGATATGGACACACATTTGTGTTTGCACTACCTACTGAACTCCAATTGGTGTTGCAGGTGGGATACCTGAGGAGTGCTAAATGCACCCAAGCAGCTTTGATCTGTATCTCTTGTTCCTGAATCTTAAGATTCTTTGTCCAAATGAGATCCACCCTGTATGACATTATATTTTGCCTCCATTTTTATTCTTTGATTTTTACCCAAAAAGTGTTTTGTGGATCTGCTGTTGGATCTATTTATTAAACTTCAGCCTCTTCCCAGAGGCAAGGGGAATACTGTGGTTACATCTTCTTCAGAATTTCACTACTAATACAGGTTGATATGCAGTATACTTATTATTAAATTGTGTTTTGTTCCTGGTATCACACTATTGCTTATTTAAATCATTCATTGGAAGTGAGTATTGGTTAGTGATGGAATATACCTTACAATAGGCCCTTTTGATTTGATGCCAACCCCATTATACAGAAGATCCAAGTACTCAAGTACACTCAGATAAGCTCTCAATGTATTCACTCTTGGGGGTATATTTACTAAACTGCAGGTTTGAAAAAGTGGAGATGTTGCCTATAGCAACCAATCAGATTCTAGCTTTCATTTTGTAGAATGTTATAAATAAATGATAGCTAGAATCTGATTGGTTGCTATAGGCAGAATCCCTACATTTTCAATCCCTCAGTTTAGTAAATATACCCCTTGGCATGAGGCCACTCACACCTTTTACTGATTTAATATATACTTCACCATTGAGTGCCTTCTATTCTTTTTTCATTCATTTATTTATTCATACATAGGTATGTAAAACAGCCTTAAATTCACAAACCATGTATAACTCAAATATGTACTGAGTATAGAGAGAAAAAAAAATACTATTTGCTAAAGTGTGTTCAGGAAGAATTTGAAAACTAAAAATGTGTCAGTTGACGTCTATTTAATGAGTTAGTTGGCTGTTATAATATCACAGCTTCCCAGCTAAAGAAGTCTTCTAACCCAGAGACCTGATAGGACTACATGACAGGTCTCCAGAACTGTGTCCCAGATGTTCCACATGATGCCTTTAGCAGCACATAGGAGCAGACCTTTACCACGTTGTGATGTCTCATATGTCAAGTAGAGAGTGGTGAGACGCTAGGATAAGACCTCAAAGCCAAGAAATCCAGATTATTACAGACCTACAGTCATGGCCAGAAGTTTGAGAATGACACAAATATTATTTTTCACAAAGTCTGCTGCCTCAATTTTTATGATGGCAATTTGCATATACTCCAGAATGTCATGAAGAGTGATCAGATCAATTGCAGTTAATTTCAGAGTCAGTCTTTGCCGTAACAATGAACTTTATCCTAGAATCAACATTTCCACTGCACTTCAGCCCTGCCACAAAAGGACCTGCTGACATCAGGTCAGTGATTCTCTCGTTAACATAGGTGAGAGTCTTGGCCAGGACAAGGCTGGAGATCACTCCGTCATACTGATTGAGTTAGAATAACAGACTGGAAGATTTAAAAGGAGGGTGGTGCTTGAAATTATTGTTATTCCTCTGTTAACCATGGTTACCTACAAAGAAACACGTGCAGTCATCATTGCTTTGCACAAAAAGGGCTTCACAGGCAAGGATATTGCTGCTAGTAAGATTGCACCTAAATCAGCCATTTATTGGATCATCAAGAACTTCAAGGAAAGAGGTTCAATAGTTGTGAAGAAGGCTTTAGGGTGCCCAAGAACGTCCAGTAAGTGCCAGGACTGTCTCCTAAAGTTGATTCATTTGCGGGATTGAGGCACCACCAGTGCAGAGCTTGTTTAGGAATGGCGGCAGACAGGTGTGAGTGCATCTGCACCCACAGTGAGGCGAAGACTTTTGGAGGATGCCCTGGTGTCAAGAAGGCCAGCAAAGAAGCCACTTCTCTCCAGGAAAAACATCAGGGACAGACTGATATTCTGCAAAAGGTACAGGGATTGGACTGCTAAGGACGGGGGTAAAGTCATTTTCTCTGATGAATCCCCTTTGAGATTGTTTGGGGCATCTGGAAAAACGCTTGTCCAGAGAAGTAAAGGTGAGCGCTGCCATCAGTCCTGTGTCATGCCAAAAGTAAAGCATCCTGAGACCATTCATGTGTGGGGCTGCTTCTCAGCCAAGGGAGTGGACTCACTCACAATTTTGCCTAAGAACACAGCCATGAATAAATAATGGTACCCAACATCCTCCAAGAGCAACTTCTCCCAACCATCCAAGAACAGTTTGGTGATGAACAATGCCTTTTCCAGCATGATGGAGCACCATGCCATAATGCAAAAGTGATAACTAAATGGCTCGTGGATCAAAACATCGAAAATTTGGGTCCATGGCCAGGAAACTCCCCAGACCTTGATCCCATTGAGAACTTGTGGTCAATCCTCAAGAGGCGGGTGGACAAACAAAAACCCACAAATTGTGACAAACTCCAAGCATTGATTAGACAAGAATGGGTGGCCATCAGTCAGTATGTGGCCCAGAAGTTGATTGACAGCATGTCAGGGCGAATTGCAGAGGTTAGGAAGGGTCAACACTGCAAATATTGATTCTTTGCATAAACTTAATGTAGTTGTAAATAAAACCCTTTGACACTTATGAAATGCTTGTAGTTATACTTCAGTATACCATAGCAACATCTGACAATAAGGTCTAAGAACACTGTAGCAGCAAACTGTGTGAAAACCAATACTTGTGTCAGCCTCAAAACTTTTGGCCATGACTGTACAATGTTTGAATCTAACAAATCTGGAATTATACTTGTGACATCATTCTTCGGAAATTTTCCACTAATGACTACTAATGGCATCTGCAAGCCCCACATGACTACAATGAACAGAAGTTAGTGTACTTTTAAATAGATACGATACGTGTTCATAAAATGTCTTTATAATGATCAGTCAGCACCCTAGCCTCAGGCCAGTATCCCAGTGTTGATCAGGGCTAATATTATTATTGTTAGTAGTAATATTATTATTATTATTATTATTATTATTATTATTATTATTATTAATAATAATAATAATAATAATAATAATAAAACATTTTTTAAATGTGTCCCTATTTTGAATAAAAATGGATAAAATATTCTAAATAGATAACAATATTTGTTTTAATGCGAATGCAACATATGTTAACAAATACATGTTGCAGAATTTTGTTCATAGGAATCAAAATTTCCTTCAGTAAAAAAATGCTTTATTAAAAGGTTACAGCTTGCTTTATTTTTTAAATGAGAGTTAGTTGATGACCATTTTATAAATTAAATGTTTAGTTGGTCTCTATCAGCCACCACCAGCTTTTACAGATGTCACCCCAGTACTATGATGTTTCAGGTGATTGTAGCATATCGAAGTAGTTGGAAGCACCCTTGCTTTAGAGCTGATACACACTAGATACAATATTAGTGTTACACCTGTGTTGCATCTAACTGTGTCCACCAGCCATGGGCAGCAAGGTGGCACAGTGGTTAGCATTGCTGTCTCACAGCGCTGGGGTCATAGGTTCTCCTCGTGTTTGTGTGGGTTTCCTCCGGGTGTTCCGGTTTCCTCCCACACACCAAACACATACTGGTAGGTTACTTAGCTTCTTAGTAAAGTGATCTTAATGTGAGTATGTTCATGTGTTAGGGACCATAGATTGCAAGCTCCAATGGAGCAAGGACTGGCGTGAATTATTAAATATTCCCTGTAAAGCACTACAAAATATGTAGGTACTATATAAATAACTTCATAATCTCCCATTATACAGCTCTTTGCTCTCTATGGTAAACACAACCTTAACACTGGAATGCAGCATGTTCTATTTCTTTGTGTTTCCTGCACCTCAGGGATAATGGAAAGCACGTTTACCATAGAGATCTGTGATTTGTATTGTAATAACAGGTGTTCTAGCTGTGCCTAGCATGTTGTACTCAAAAAATGAGTAACTTTGCACCTGGGAAAAACCATGTTGCATGGAGGGAGAGGTAAATTTAAAATGTGATGGCAGATTTATAGTTGGGGTAGGGCATGTCCTAGATCAACTTTAATTTTCAGTGTACAAATAAAGCTATCAAGTATTTGTGTGCTACATGATGAGATCACAACCAGGGAATTATAGACCTGTAAGCCTGACATCAATAGTGGAAAAACCACTGGAAGGTATATTAAGGGATAGTATTCAAGATTACTTGGTGCGCAATAAGATTATTAGTGGGAATCAGCATGGATTTGTGAGGGATAGGTCATGTCAAACTAGTCTAATTAGTTTCTACGAGGAAGTCAGTGGGAACTTAGACCAGGGCAGCACAGTAGATGTGGTCTACTTAGATTTTGCAAAGGCCTTTGATACAGTTCCACACAAGAGGTTGGTTTACAAAATAAGGGAACTGGGTCTAGGAAACAACATTTGTACTTGATTTGAAAACTGGTTAGAGACTAGGGAACAGAGAGTTGTGATAAATGGAACATTTTCTAATTGGTCAAAAGTATTAAGTGGAGTACCTCAAGGTTCTGTGCTGGGGCCACTCCTTTTTAATATATTTATTAATGACCTTTAGAGATGGTTTAGAGAGTAAAGTTTCTATTTTTGCAGATGGCACTAAACTCTGTAAATTAATAAAAACAGAGCAAGATGTAGCTTCTCTACAGAGGTACTTAAATAAACTGGAGGATTGTGCGGCCAAATAGAATATGAGGTTTAACATAGTTCATCATCATCATCAATTTATATAGTGCTACTAATTCCACAGCGCTGTACAGAGAACTCTCTCACATCAGTCCCTGTCCCATTAGAGCTTACAGTCTAAATTCCCTAACATACACACACAGACAGAGAGAGAGACTAGGGCGAATTTGATAGCAGCCAATTAACCTACTAATATGTTTTTAGAATGTGGGAGAAAACCAGAGCACCCAGAGGAAACCCACGCAAACACAGGGAGAACATATAAACTCCACACAGATAAGGCCATGGTCGGGAATCAAACTCATGACCCCAGTGCTGTGAGGCATAAGTGCTAACCACTAAGTCACCGTGCTGCCCAAGTGCTAAAATTCTTTCATGGGATCTTTTTACCCCAAGGACTATACACAGGACACGCGGTCACCCCCTAAGGTTAGAGGAGATGAAATTTCACAACCAGCAAAGGAAGGGGTTCTTTACAGTAAGGGCAGTCAAGATATGGAATTCACTGCCAGGGAAGGTGGCGATGGTAGTTTCAATAGATATGTTTAAGAAAGGGTTAGACAATTTTTTTTGCAGAAAAGTGTATTCAGGGATACGACCATTAATTAAAATGAAGAATAGTAGTGGATATAGGGTAAACATAGGACTTAGGTCTGGGGGATTTTCACAATAGAAACAGATTGGCGGTTGCTTAATCTGGATCAATTTCAAATATAAGTGAGGGATCGCAGGAGATCCAAAATAGGTTGAGCTTGATGGACTGGTGTCTTTTTTCAACCTCATCAACTATGTTACTATGTAAAATCAGACAGTATTTAACTTATGTGCAAAATAATAAACTAATTTGCACCCCTTGCATTGTAACATGGTTTTGTCCACTGTGTTCTATTTCTATGCAAAAACATATCTGAACGCTCTTCTATTTTTCACAGGCACTTAAATAATAAGCTGGTGGAAAAGTGGCCAATGTTTTACAGTCGGTACACAATCCTTATCCTGCAGATCTCACAGTGTCATTTTTGACACCTGAGGCACAATTGGATTCTGATGAGCTGTTGAAGAATACGGTTTATATTTTCACCACCAGGTGACTCTATGGGTCCTATATCAAGTGATAACACACTGAGTAGAATTACTTGGCCTAGACAGCTGGAAGGATCATGTTTGATTCCCATCCCACTGTTGTCATATACACTTTTTTTTTTGAGGGGGGGGGGGGGGGGGAGTTCAAGTTGCCAACCCAGTTCCTGCCTATTTTTAATGGACGTTTAATACACTAGCTACATATTCTGCATGACCAGCAACAGCAAATATGCTGCAATTATTATTACTACTGATATTATCCCTAATTTATACTGCACCAACATGTCATCATCATCATTTATTTATATAGCGCCACTGATTCCGCAGCGCTGTACAGAGAATTCATTCACATCAGTCCCTGCCCCATTGCAGCTTACAGTCTAAATTCCCTAACATATACACACACAGACACAGAGAGAGAGAGAGAGACTAGGGTCAATTTGATAGCAGCCAATTAACCTATCAGTATGTTTTTGGCGTGTGAGAGGAAACCAGAGCACCTGGAGGAAAGCCACGCAAACACGGGGAGAACATACAAACTCCACACAGTTAAGGCCATGGTCGGGAATTGAACGCATGACCCCAGCGCTGTGAGGCAGAAGTGCTAACCACCGAGCCACCGTGCTGTCCATAACATATGCTGGCAGATCAGTCTTTGCCACCGTGGAGCTTACAGTCTAATTTTCCATTCCACAAATACACACACATCATTGCCTGTTCAATCACAAACCAGTTAACCTACCATGGGAGGAAACCAGGTGCACCCAATTCTACCCCCCCCCCCCCCCCCCCCTTGGATTATCTCTTTTTCAAATGGTGACAAAACAGGGTCCTGTCAGTGAAATGGTTAAAGCACGACACTTTCTAGTCACAAAAGGAAAAAACCTATGTATTGCTGGGCAAACCCTGCTCATTTCCAGGGTGGCTCAAACTGAGGTTTCAAAAGGTTTTCTTTTTTTTTTTTTTCCTTTTTAATCATTTTCTGAGCCCCCCATGTGCTCCTCTCTCTCAAGGGAAGGAGCCATGTTTAGCAGTCTGCCTGTAAAAAAAAAAAAAAGGACCTCAGGGTTAGGTATATCTGCCTCAGCTCAAAGATTTCATTATTAGCTCTGTTTCGGGGAGCAAACGCTTATCCCTCCCCTGAGAGGCTGTGAAAAATTAACAGCAGCTCGTGGTGGCGGTGTAAACCTTAAACTTTAATTACAGCATTGATATTCCTCGCGCAATAACGCTGTCATTGGTTATTTACATAAAGTTTCAGAGTGCGGAGAGAAGAGCATTCTCTGTAATTGTGCTGGGTGCTGCCAGCACATGCATAATGTATACCTCCAGCCCTACACTCGTCCAATGCCCGCATCCAACGAGGAGGAAGGGGAGGGGGATTAAACTTGTTATTCCTATTTTATGTATGATGGAGCAAAAAATTAAATACACCTACAGTGCTTTTAAATGTGCCATGTATATGTGTGTATGTATATTAACAGAGAGCTAGTAATGCATTCAGTGGTACTTCTACAGGGGGGATATTTATATATATATAAATAGCTTACAATCTATATATATATATATATATATATATATATATATATATATAAATCTTACAATCTATGATCTATGATATATATATATATATATATATATATATATATATATGTATACAGATATATATATACACATGTATATATATATATATATGTATATGTACATACATATATATGTATATATATATTATATAATATATATATATATATATATATATATATATATATATATATATATATATCTATCATAGATCATAGATTGTAAACTTGCGAGCAGGGCCTTCTCACCTCTTTGTCTGTTTTACCCAGTTTGTTTATTAGTTTACTGTGTTTGTCCCCAATTGTAAAACGCTACGGAATATGTTGGCGCTATATAAATAAATGATGATGATATATATCTACATACATACATATGTATCTATTTATATCTATTTATCTATCTATCTATCTATATATATATATATATATATATATATATATATATATATATATATTTCTATATATATATAGCATAGTCCTATAACTCATACATGAAGCATGTATGTAGGTTAAATACACATAGGTATGCATGTATTAATATTTACACAATATTTTATATACCTTGTCCTTGTAATGCAAACAGAAATCCCCTTTACTTGCAAAACGGATCAGCCGAACCAAAACACATTGTGAAGTAATAAAATATAAGTGTCCCAGATGCTGTGCCTCCATCCTACCTCTCCCTACGGCCTCTATCTCTCTCCTCTGTTAGTCACCCCCCCCATCCCCTCATAGCTTTCCATTCATTCTCTCCCCCTTTTTCTTCATATGTCTAATCTCAGCCTCTCTCCTTTTCTCCATCTCGTCTCTCACTGTCATTCCAGGCTCAGAAAAGCCTGAGGGAGTCACGTCAGCCCTATCTATCAGCGAATATTCTGCGTTGTGCTGCAGGAAGGAGCGCTGGAGAAGGCAGAGAGGCAGCACATAGTCAAATTTCACGGGCTGAATATTTAATGAGGGCAGTGCTGTTTATTTGGTTACCCTGTTGATTTCCCTCGCTCTGTCAATAGCTTCTCATATCTGCTTGCGCGATGATCTTTACAATTGTGTCTCCTAGGAGCAGAGACATTAAAAGCAATTATGGATTTTATACAGGAACCGCTCTGATATTTCCAGCTAATCTAATTTGCAGTCTGCTAGTTTATTGTCTGCTATTTCAGGGGCGTTTGAGCGTTATGGAAAATCCGATTTGCCTTTATAATTTTACATAACGTCATTAACGCTGCCAGCGTCTTGCCGGGGTTATTGTTTGGAAGTGTGACTGCTTATGGAAGATTGTAATGTTGTCAACGTAAACTTCATTAATGTCCTCCCTCTAAATATCCAGCGGAATCTGTCACATTTCATTAAACATTAAAACACGTTGGGGACACATTGAAGTCAGAAATTGAGGGACGGCAAAGGCGCACTCTCATAAAATAATTTTAAGTATGTAGATGAGACTGTTACACTCAATAAACAGACAAATAGGAACCTCCTCAAAGAATATCTATAAAATAGTATTCTTACATATTTGTGTACTTGAGTTTTTTTTGTGTAATGGTCTAGGGATGTACAGCACCAATAACCCATTCTGCATAAGGGTTAGCGGGAAATATGGTAGCATCGTCTGTAGATCAGAAATGATAAAGCATAAAGGAATATATTAAGCAGCAAAGAGCCATAGCGCCAATGTACACATTGGCAAAATGCTTTTTCACTCGTTTTTGCTGTTTAATAAAGGATTAACACTGGAGAAATCAGAGATTTCTTTGGCATTAGCGTAATTACCGATACTTTTCTCATTACACGGAATGGCGTTACTGGTACTGTCAATGGGCACAACGCACTTTCTCTATTCATTGGCAGTGTTAGGCTACTGGTGAACAAAAGAAAGTATCCGTGGAATAAGTAATCTTCCCCGGGCTCCGAGAGCAGCCCCGGCATGTTAAATTACAGCCGTATTTCATTATACGCAGCTATGCATATATATTGTTACCGCAGTGTATTAATAAATAGACCCCAAAATAAAATAGAGATGAAATGATCCCTGTTTTCCTCGTGTACTTCACTGATACACAACAGCCTTCTATACTATTCATTCTGTTTCCTATTTCTGTTAGTAAGTAAGGGCCTGATTCATCAAGGATCTTAACTTAAGAAGCTTTTTATTTAAGTCTCCTGGACAAAACCATGTTACAATGCAAGGGGTGCAAATTAGTATTCTGTGTACAAGTTAAATACTGACTGTTTTTTTATGTAGCACACAAATACTTGATAACTTATTTGTACACTGAAGTTTAAAGTTGATATTTGTGTGCTACATGAAAAAACAGTCAGTATTTAACTTATTTGCACCCCTTGTATTGTAAGTCTTGCCTCTCATCCTATTGTTTAGCGTTCCTGTTTTTGTTTTGGATCAGAAAGCTATGTCACCAGTGTGATTTGACATTTGCTCAGTCGATAAAAGTCACTATGTGTATCAGGAGACTGAGTTTTAGGGACATAATCAAGTTAACAAGCTCCAATGACAAAACAAAGCTGTTCTCATGACTGTTGTTGAGAAACCAAGACATAGGGAAACTCCACATAAATTCTATACACATTATCCCCATAGCCACAGCTCCCTATAGAGTGTCTATGTAGCTTCTTCTGCTCTATATACATTGTTGATGTAATGTCTGCATTGTCTACAGAAATTCTACTTCTTCATAGATTGTATCACGTGAACCAACACAGATGCCACTACGCACACGTGAACCAACACAGATGCCACTGCGCACACGTGAACCAACACAGATGCCACTGCGCACACGTGAACCAACACAGGTGCCACTGCGCACACGTGAACCAACACAGATGCCACTGCGCACACGTGAACCAACACTGATGCCACTACGCACACGTGAACCAACACAGATGCCACTGCGCACACGTGAACCAACACAGATGCCACTGCGCACACGTGAACCAACACAGGTGCCACTGCGCACACGTGAACCAACACAGATGCCACTGCGCACACGTGAACCAACACAGGTGCCACTGCGCACACGTGAACCAACACTGATGCCACTACGCACACGTGAACCAACACAGATGCCACTGCGCACACGTGAACTAACACAGGTGCCACTGCGCACACGTGAACCAACACTGATGCCACTACGCACACGTGAACCAACACAGATGCCACTGCGCACACGTGAACCAACACAGATGCCACTGCGCACACGTGAACCAACACAGGTGCCACTGCGCACACGTGAACCAACACAGATGCCACTGCGCACACGTGAACCAACACTGATGCCACTACGCACACGTGAACCAACACAGATGCCACTGCGCACACGTGAACCAACACAGATGCCACTGCGCACACGTGAACCAACACAGGTGCCACTGCGCACACGTGAACCAACACAGGTGCCACTGCGCACACGTGAACCAACACAGATGCCACTGCGAATGCATGAACCAACACAGATGCCACTGTGCACACGTAAACCAACACAGATGCCACTACGCACACGTGAACCAACACAGATGCCACTGCTCACGCGTGAACCAACACAGATGCCACTGCTCACGCGTGAACTAACACAGATGCCACTGCGCACACGTGAACCAACACAGATGCCACTGCGAATGCATGAACCAACACAGATGCCACTGCGCACACGTAAACCAACACAGATGCCACTGTGCACACGTGAACCAACACAGATGCCACTGCTCACGCGTGAACCAACACAGATGCCACTGCTCACGCGTGAACCAACACTGATGCCACTGCGCACACGTAAACCAACACTGATGCCACTGTGCACGCGTGAACCAACACAGATGCCACTGTGCACACGTGAACCAACACAGATGCCACTGCTCACGCGTGAACCAACACAGATGCCACTGCGCACACGTGAACCAACACAGATGCCACTGCGCACACGTGAACCAACACAGATGCCACTGCTCACGCGTGAACCAACACAGATGCCACTGTGCACACGTGAACCAACACTGATGCCACTGTGCATGGGTGAACCAACACAGATGCCACTGCTCACGCGTGAACCAACACAGGTGCCACTGCGCACGTGTGAACCAACACTGATGCCACTGCGCACGTATGAACCAACACTGATGCCACTGTGCACGCGTGAACCAACACAGATGCCATTGTGCACACGTGAACCAACACTGATGCCACTGTGCATGGGTGAACCAACACAGATGCCACTGCTCACGCGTGAACCAACACAGATGCCACTGCGCACGTGTGACCCAACACTGATGCCACTGCGCACACGTGAACCAACACAGGTGCCACTGCGCACGCGTGAACCAACACAGATGCCACTGTGCACACGTGAACCAACACTGATGCCACTGTGCATGGGTGAACCAACACAGATGCCACTGCTCACGCGTGAACCAACACAGATGCCACTGCGCACACGTGAACCAACACTGATGCCACTGTGCATGGGTGAACCAACACAGATGCCACTGCGCACGTGTGAACCAACACAGATGCCACTGTGCACACGTGAACCAACACTGATGCCACTGTGCATGGGTGAACCAACACAGATGCCACTGCGCACGTGTGAACCAACACAGATGCCACTGCGCACGTGTGAACCAACACTGATGCCACTGCGCACGTGTGAACCAACACTGATGCCACTGCGCACGTGTGAACCAACACAGGTGCCACTGCGCACGCGTGAACCAACACAGATGCCACTGCTCACGCGTGAACCAACACAGGTGCCACTGCGCACGTGTGAACCAACACAGATGAAAGATTGGCTGGTTCTCTTACCGCTGCCAGCCAGTACCGGTTTGATTGTAAGATAATTTTGGGCAGTGTCATCTTTACATGCATGTTATTTATTTATATCATGTTCCCCTCAATGTTCAGCGCTTTGTAACATGTTCCTGCTTTATAAATAAAAGGTAATAATAATAATAATCTCTTGATATAACTCCCTCTGTTGTATAGAGCAGTAATCTTTCTTATTCATACTACATATACAGTCCTTTCCTCTAACGTGTCTTCTATGGCTCTAAACCCTCCTTTCTGCTCCATCAAGCTACCACTTCCTGAGGCTCATCCTTATACTGTAGTAGATTGTGTGATGTCACTGTCAGGGATGGTTCCTGTATCTTCTCCTCTTGCTCCAACATCTCCCTGTGAAGTGCTCTCAATGTCAGGGGCACTCAGGGTTAAGGTCTCTGCATAGCTCCTGTCATATGGAAGTCCTACAGGTTGTAAAATGAGCCCGGCTCTGACTCCCAGGCTCTTTTAGGGAGTGATGGATGAGGGCGTCTGTCACCCGGCAAGGCTCCTTTCCTAAATATCTGTCAAGGCGTTCTGGGGGCACAATCACCATCGGTAATTCGACCTGCGAGATCTTGTGTTCCACTTAGAAAGGGAAACAAAACAGATTAGGGAAAGGCACAAGTGTTTGCTGTGTGAAGAGGGTCATTTACAGCTAATGTGGCCGATGAAGTCTTTCTCACCTGGGACGTTTCCATAAAATGATCAATGTGAGAGATGGCAAGAATGCAATTTCACAGCAGTAACTTTTTTTTTTTATTTCTTTAAATCTTCTATTATTAGTTTCATCGGAAACTATAGAAGGGGTATAAAATATATTCACCCCCTGTGGCATTTTGATATTTTATTTTCTTACATCATGCAATCAAAATGGATTTATTCTGGAATTATTATCACTGGTGAACACAACATATTTATTATCGTTTATTTATACAGTGTCAATCATATTACGCAGCCCCATCAGAGCTTACAATCTAAATTCCCTGTCACACACAGAGATATTTTTCAGAAGCCACTTAGCCCACCAGTATGTTTTTGGAATGTGGGAGGAAACCAGAGAACTGGGCGGAAACCCACGCAAACACGAGGAGAACATACAAACGTCACACAGATAGGGCCCTGGTCAGACTTGAACTCATGACCCTAGCACTGTAAGGCAGCAATGCTAACCACTTTGCCACCATGCTGCCAAAACACTCTGTAATGCCAAACAACAAAACAACTCTAAGGGCTCGATTTACTAAGATTCGAGTTTGGTGGCAGTTTGAAACTGCCACCCATCGCCAGCGGTTTGGTGGAACACATGTCAAACAAGACTGAAACAGTGCGGCAGGAATTAGGTGGCGCAATTAGTTAGCCAGCTGCAGGAACTGGTCGCAGCTTGGTAAGGTATTACGAGTGGGACACAACTGGGGTTTCATGCCACTGGTAATACCCTACCAAGCTGCGGCACACTCCCACTCCTACTCTTTCATGTACGTCTTAGACGCACATTGCGTCCGACTCTAAATGAGGCCCTAAATCATCTCTTGTTATAATTGAGATTTGGTTATTGCATTATGAGGTCAAAAAATTATTCTACCACGTCTCATAGTTATGTGACCACAGGGGGTGCTGTTCGGTTTAGATCATGTCAAATTGGCTGATAAAGCAACATTGCAACTTCCATGTATTTTTGTGAAGGCACGGACAGAAGGAAATGTTTGTATGTAAAGAAATACATATATTATGTATTATTCTTCGTGAACAATCACATGAGGCAATACTTTATTCAAAAGCAATTTCTTATGATCCCAGTCACCTTGATTTAGTTGCATGAGCAAGTGTTATTAAACTATAATGATCATGTCTATAGATCAGATTTGTGGTCCATGGTTCAACTTTAAATTAGTATTTTTTTCTCCTTTAAATTAATTTACTACTGTCTAAAAAATAAATGTATCCTTGTTATTATGTATAAAGATTGGAACATTGCACCCATTAGAGTTATTTGGGCTGTGATGTGTCTTCTGCTATAATGAATGAACAAGTTTATAGCAACAAACATTATCCCACAGAGCCAATCCTGGCTCTAGGGTGACTCATGCAAGCTTCAACTTATTGGCCCCTACTGGACAACGGCGCACCCAGAACCAGTAGTTTAGTGCAATATATTCTGCCAGTGCTTCAGGGAAATAAATTCGACTTGGATAAACTGTTTTAAATAAGTTACATCAATGGTTCTTTATGTCGTTTCTCTAATGCGAGTAGTTAAAAATTACTTTTGGATATGTGAATGACTTGTGTTAAAAGAAGATTATTTCTATACAAAATATGGAATTGTGGCTAATAATAAAAATAGGATTAAGCTAAAAAATAATTAGTTGGTAGTAATCATAGATATGCAAACTGAGGATTGTTTCAAATAAGCGGGAATGCACTTCTGCGTGGTGTGCCGCTAAATATCACCGCAATGTTCGGATACATGTTTCCGGGTACTGCAGTACACCAGTATTGCGGATTTTCCTATGAACTTTGATGGGGTGTGAGACAAAATGTGCAAAGTTGCATCACCGCGAAGTGCCTTTGCTACCATTACAGAGGCACTGTGCAGCACATCACAGAGAATTGAAACGCCCCCTTAATGTCATACCAAACCACTTTGTGGTTCCTTAGCCGTATGCTAAAATAACCTGTAAGCGACCCCACTCACTTTCTAGTAAAAGCAAACAATGAATAACCGGATCTGCATAACACAACTTAATTTTAAGTTGTCAAAGACAGCACTTTGTTAATAAATTGAAGCAAAGTTGTTAAAAATGTGTTGTCCATGATTTTTGTAAGTATCCTTCTCCATTTTGTGACTATGTACATCGAAGTATACTTATTCTCATTCATTTCACTAATGCACCAGGCATTGTCTGACTTAAGCGAAGCTACTTAGTTAAATACTTTTCAAATGTTGAGATGAAAAATATTATTCTTAAGAAGCTATTTGCTACGCTGGGAAATCTCAGTGATCTGCAGTTCTTGAACCCCATCTCCTTCCCATGTTGCAGTGATGTGCAGTGAACAAAAAAATAAATATTTATATATCCATGTCAGATGACAGCTAATTAGCCTCCCTGATTAAAAAAAAAAAGGTGCAATGCTCAGCAGAAGTGAAGACAAGTCCTATGATAACATTATCTTAAACTGTCCTGTGGAAAAACATGTGTAATCTGTCAGGATGGAAAGTTTGTTTTAGTGCTCTACTCAGAACACTGTGCATCTATATCATACACACACAGAAGCAGCATCACAGTGTATAAGACTTGTTATACTATATTATAGAAACCTACATTAGGGCTAGTGAGGCACAGTGAACTCACAAAGGTGTTATACTATACAAAACTTTATATATGTAGGAAATGATGAACACTGGTTTTGTCCTGGTTTTAGCAATGTGGAAAAATTAAGGATCATAGTCTGTATTATAAAAATAACACTAAAGGGTATAGTTACTAAACTGCGGGTTTGAAAAAGTGGAGATGTTGCTTATAGCAACCAATCAGATTCTAGCTGTCATTTTTTTGAATGTATTAAATAAATGACAGCTAGAATCTGATTGGTTGCTATAGACAACACCTCTACTTTTTCAAACCTGCAGTTTAGTAAATATACCCCTTGGTCTAAATACAAAAAGTTACTATCCAATAGCAAGAAGATTCAATGAAAATGAACGCCACCAATAAAATAGAAGCTTTCTATTTCAGGTGCACATCTGCAAAATATACACAATGGCCGCAGGCAGCAAATTTGTGGGCTGAATCAGTATTCATGAAATTGCAGGTTATCGATTCACTACAAACAATGCAAATAAGCAGGTCTTTTGCGTGTTTAAAAAAATACCTATTTGCTATTTGTGGCTAACATCGCATCTCAGTTGAAATAGACAGATTTATCATAGCTTGCTTCACAGAGAAGATATCATGCTTATGTCATATATGAACTACAGCTCCCACAAATGGTAATGTTCCACTTTTGCAGACATATTTGCAGTGAATAGCAACATGCAAAAAAAATCAATATAAGTGCCATATTATTGCTACTGTATACACAATTAATCTACTCACGAAACATTTTTTCCAAATGATTTGCTATTATTTTATTTTTTAATATTTTTTTTTATGTTTGTACAGATATTATTTATATAGTTACTTTTTCTAAGCTCTCCTTATAATTTAACCTTTCTATTCCCTTTTTTAAAGAGGTTAGATCAGTGGATCCCAAACATTTTCAGTTCAAGGCACCCTTAGGGTCCCCATGATATTTTCAAGGCACCCCTAAGCTAAAATAATTACCAAGTAGTCCCCTGCTTTACCATTGGCCCCGTCTGAGGCACCCCCGTGAGATCGCCGAGGCACCCCAGGTCAGCCTAGGCGCACAGTTTGGGAACCACTGGGTTAGACACATCTGAATGCTCAAATCTTAAATTTTCCTATGTTCTTATAACAGTGATATCCCCTAAGCTTTATCCCATATTCAAGATGTGCTCAACTAGTAAAATGGTACAATGGTAATACTGAACCTTTTTATTATTCTCCTGTGCAGCCACTGCCTGGCTCTGAGTGCTTCCACTCTGCTTTTGTCAACTAGTAATCCTAAGCCATTTCCATCTCAGTTTTCCCTAACTGCATTCCAATTAATGTGTAAATAGTTCAGTTATTATCACAAAATAGATGCATAACTCTATATTAAATGTAATCTGCCTTTCCCAGTCCAGTTTGTTGTTTTGCCTAAATCTCTCTGTAGCAAGTTACTTTCCTGCTCCTTGTTAATAACCCTGCATAATGTAGCGTCGTAAGCAAACATGGACACAGTACTTTCTAGGCCATCTACAAGGTCCTTAATAAATTAATTGAAAAGGACAGGGCCCAATACTGATCCCTGTGGTACGTTACTATTCACCTTAGCCCAATCTGAATATGTGTTATCAAATTGTTTGCTGCAATATGTTCTAGAACAGCATCTCTCAGAATTCCGTCATAGAAAATGTACTAATGATTGAAGTCAGACTCACGGGTCTACAATTTCCTTATTCTGATCTTGTTGCCTCTGTAAATATTGGTACATCATCTGCTTTATGAGTGAGTCCATTTGTCAATTACTGAATTTTAGCACAAATGGGAGGATGCCATATGTCCTTGGCAATTTATCTATCTTTATCTTCTTTATTTTGATATTTTGATATATACCTTATAGTTACACAATTAGTTTTCGATTCATCCTATTTTTCATAATTTAAAGCAGCAATCCCATGAACAAAATCATTTTTTTTGTGTGTTTTTTACACAAACCATTATGGCAGGCCATAAGGACAATATTGATATTTACCATTTTCCCTGTTTTTTTTTCAGGCTGCTATTAATGATTTATGATTCTGGGCAACCATGGCAACCACAGTCCCATGGCACATGTTGTAGTGAGCAGAGAGGCTTTGGAAAGACCCTCTGAGCTCTATCTGTACTGAGATATTCTCCTTCTCCCCCTCTGTCATCACATGGCATGCTGAGAACTGTGAGTTTGTGTCTGTGTAGCAGACTGACCGTGTCTGGCAGACATTTTTGTTTGCTAATTAGAGAACTTTTGAAACGGAGATAATGATTTATTGGAGGATAGCTGAGAAAAATGAGATACCTGCGTTTAAAGAAAACAATACGTCTATATGGAATTGTTGCATTTATTTAACCACATCGGTTGCCTTTTATTTCTAGAAATGTTGATGCTGTACAGTATGTACTTACAACAGTTTATTTTACCAGTGTATACGCTTTAGTGATTCTCTAGAGCTGATTAAACTTTGGCCTTTTAAAATGTAAAGTTTTTTGCAGCTCCCTTACAAAAGGTGATATTGAAACTCAAGACAAATGCTCAGTGAGCAGCAAACTCTTTTTTGTGTTGTTAATGGACCTCGGTTTTACCAGTTGCTTATGTAGATCCAGAACCTGGACTTCCAGCAAATCGCTAGCAACGAATCAGAATCTAGCTATCATTTGTCTAGTATATTCTAGAGAATGATAGCTAGAATCTGATTGGCTGGTATGGGACACACCAGCAAATTTCCATTTTAGAAGGTTTGATAAATCTACCCAATGGGCTACATATGGAAAGAACTGCAAAGTTGCATGGCTCAGGCTTACCGTATAAGCGAACTAGACAAATGCGGATCTGTGCGGGGGAAGGGGCGGGCGTAGAAACAGTTTTACACTAACCTTATTGTTGTTTTCATTTTCCTTTTATCTTTTCCAAGTAAAAATAGTGGCAGAGACAGTGTTGTGTAATGGGGCATCAGCAGGTGGAGTGCATATATAACAATTTACAATGTTTTCCCTCACAATACCTAGGGCAGTGCCAGTAACAAACATGGCTGTGCCCTTTATACACTGGGCTGCCATGCCATACACAGCCTTAATATGCCATGTAATGTATGCTCAGTAATGCTGTGACTAAGTGCTGAATTTATCAAACTTTATAAAGAGTAAAAGTGGAGGTGTTGCTCATGGCAACCAATCATATTCTAGCTATTATTTATCTAGTACCTTCTAAAACATGATAGCTAGAATCTAATTGGTTGCTATGGGCAACACCTCCATTTTGACTTTTTAGAAGGGTTGATACATCTACCCCTTAGTGCTGTGCCTGGGATATTATACACAAATGAAATTGATGCAGGTGCTACAAGAATTTTGGATTTTATAGACTGAGGGAGAATCTCAGGACCAAATCTGCAGATACTGGTGTGAATTGTCCCTGAATAGGAGGAGGTAAATGTCAAAAGAGTTAAAGTAAACACAGCTCAGCAAAGTAGAAATGGAGGGAGGGGGGACACAGAATATTGTAAAAAGGAAAATTAATTAGCTAGGGAGTATCAACTCATTTGCCTGCACTGTTGATGCAGCATTCATTTATCTACTCAAAACACTAGCTCAGCCCTAATATAAATCGATTGTGCAGAGTGCAAGTTGTTTGTCTGTATCCTACTGTAAATAGATTAGGGATGTATAAAGAAGAATATGTGAGTAATTGACAAAAAAACACTCCTCTCTTATATGGAATATAAAGGGAAATAGAAAAACAAGGTAACCTGCAATTTCAATACTAATCAAGTTAAATGTTTTTCAGTAGAATATCAATGATCCGGCAAACTAATCAAAAATGTCTTTGAATGTTAAAATACTCTCTTTATGAATAAAGAAAATTAACTGCTTGAAGATGAAGCTTGGAAGTCTATTGTTAAAGCAATTTCCCCCAGGTAAACAAAAATAAGGCATATGAAATATAGGTGTAATTGTAGTTAATTGCATAAGCTTTTCATTTTTTTAATTTTATCTATTATTGACTTTCATTAGTATCAGAGCAAAATAACAGCCACAATGTATATGTAAATCTAGCCACACATTGTACAATCCTGACACTCAACTGGTTTATTATTTTGCATGTCTATGTGGCCATCATTATGTGTAACTTCAAGCACTTAAGAAGTCTAAAGTAGGGCACTAAACCACTCATTAAACAAAGATGGAATTTTCCACACACTTACAGACATTGCATGTTCCCCAACAGACCTTTAGAATATAAAAAAAGCTATTATTAAGTACAGTTTATTACGTACATCTAAAACACCACAATACATTATGTATGTTACAGATACTATGATAAGAGACAAACACTTGGAGGACAAATGGAGGAGTGTATTCACAAGGGGAACTATAAGGAAAAATAAGGACAGGGTTGTTTGGGTTCAAGTTTGGAGATACCTTTGTTTTTTTCATTTCCGCAAGTAAAATCTTAGTTGAAGTAATCGTTTTCTATTGCTAGAATGTTTCAAGATGAGTGTTATAAATTTGCTTACTAGCAAAAAGTGATACAGTCGAACAGTCATTGCAGATAAACTGTACTGAGCATCTGTGTGTGTGTTAGGGAATTTAGAGTGTAAGCCCCAATGGGGCAGGGACTGATGTGAGTTAGTTCTCTGTACAGCGCTGCGGACTTAGTGGAGCTATATAAATAAATGGTGATGATGATGATCTGATGGTGTGGAATGCTGCAGCAATTAGCGTTTCTGCATTCACAACAGTGTTTAGCTTTTAAAACCTGCAGCAATGGAAGAGCAGAAGGTACTCAAGATACTAAAAAAAGTTTGTGTATGGTAATTGACATTGACTTTTCACTGTGTAAATTGACTTTTCACTGTGCAAATGCAATACAATTTCTTTGAATCACACAGCAACCCCAAAACAAGATTACCTGCACATTACACCAGAAGCATATAGGAAGAGGAAAAGCCATTACTGGTGCTTGTAATAAATTCTATCTGTATAGAGTATGGGTTGAATCATTGCAAGTGTTCCCTTAAAAAGAAAATGCAACACCATGTGACTTTTGTGCATATTGCAGTAGATGATGACTTGTAGACTTTCCCTTACCAGGATTTGCCCGTTTATTATATGTCTGACATGCATGCATATACATTATAATGTGCCAATCCATGCCTAGTGATAATCACCCCAGTCACACACAACTAGAGATGCTCAGGTTCGGTTTCTCGAGAACCGAACTCACCCGAACTTAGGGGATCTGAGTACCGAGCCAACTCTCGCGCGCCCTCGGAATCAAAAACGAGGCAAAACTTCATCGTCATGTCATCAAATCTCGGGTCTCGCGAGTTTTGAATTACTTTTTAAGATCCAACATAACGGGGGATGGGAGGGAGGGCGGAACCAAAACCAGTTCACGGGGGTCAGTGAGCATCTCTACGCACAACTAATTGGAATCCATTGTTTGATTTTGATGTCTGTTTCTTTCTCTGTTGCTTTTAAAATGTTGACCTTGTAATTGTAATTGTAAATGTTGATAAATGAAAAAGGTGAAATATCTTTCATGTTTATTAACCGCATTCCATAATATTCCCTATTGGTCTTTGTAACCCACCAATCAATACTACTCTGCATATTTTATAAGTCTGCCTTGTACTAAATATGGCAGTTGTCAATGTGCATCATTTAGATAATATTAAAGAGGGCCCAAAAACTTTTCCCTGACCATGATGGGTTAAACGTAACCTAACCATTCTCCGGCAAAAATAAGCACAACCCTTTCATCACTTCACCAAAGGCACTTTAACAAGATTATCTCCAGATAAGATAACAATCCTTCAGTCTCAAGTGGAGAATCCTGTCCCCCTATTAGTGTGTGACAAGACCCACTTTAGGCTCAGGGCTGGTATCCATCATTAGGTGAGGCGCAGGCCTAATTATCCTGTAATTGCAGCCTGCAGCTCTCTGCCATTCTCTATTCACACAAGATTAGGTTCTTTCAAAATAAGAAGCTTGGAAGCCGAAAAGGTGTCAGGATAATAAATTAATGACGGGGGAAACTTTAGCTTCTGGGCCCTATCTCTCTTTTAAAGGATCTGCTTCTATAGCATGTTTTCTTTTTTTGTTTATACACAATTTAACAGCACATTTTAAGCATGGGGTATACAGTATAGGGATAGGTGACCTGTATTACAGCATTGTAGTTGTATTGGAATCATTCATTATTTGACAGCAATAGTTCTTTTTCCCAAAAACAAAACACCCAAACAAATTGAAATATACTGTATATTAGGAAAATATCTATCTATCTATCTATCTATCTATCTATCTATCTATCTATCTATCTATCTATCTATCTGTCTGTCTGTCTGTCTATCTATCTATCTCTCTATCTATCTACTTCATATCTCACTCATATCTCACTCATATCTATCTCATATCTATCTACCTACTTTTATCCTATCTATCTATCTATCTATCTATCTATCTATCTATCTATCTATCTATCTACTTCATATCTCACTCATATCTCACTCATATCTATCTCATATCTATCTACCTACTTTTATCCTATCTATCTATCTATCTATCTATCTATCTATCTATCTATCTATCTATCTATCTATCTATCTATCTATCTATTGATCAGTCTATCTCTACCTCATATCCATCTCATATGTATCTATCTGTATATCTATCCAGGGGTGTAATGGCAACTTAACAAGGGCCTGTAAAGAATTCTGAAAGTGGTCTTCTGTAAGTGGGACCAAATCAACTGTAGGTGTGGCCAACAGAAAAGTAGGTGGGGATTATTGCTAGTTACATCAGTGGTAGGCGAGACTAATGCAAGACAGAATGGTAGGCGGACCTAACGTGCAAAATGTATTGCAAGACAAAGCAGTATTATACTGCTTTGCATGATAATGTGCCCATTATTTGTGATAGATATACAATACAGAGAGCATCCGGTGCTTGCCATAGTATACAGACAGCATTCAGGTGACCGCCATACAATACAGAGAGCAGCCTTGTGACTGCCATACAATACATAGAGCACCTAGTGACCACAATACAACACAGAAAGCATCCATAGAACCACCTTGTTATACAAAGAACATTATTCTGAATGCAATACAATACAGAAACCATTCTTCTGACCGCCATGCAATATAAAGTGCAACCTAGTTACCACAATGTAATACAAATGGCATTTTTGTGAGTGCCACTCAATATTATACCCCTCATGATTAATTAATCCCTCCTCAAAAACATGAGCTCCATCAATATCATCAGAACATTATCTATCTATCTATCTATCTATCTATCTATCTATCTATCTATCTATCTATCTATCTATCTATCTATCTATCTATCACGTATTTGGCATCCTAGTTGAGAAATGATTTGCTATGCAGTACGCCCAGCATTATTGTTGTGAAAGGATTGTTGTAATGAAGTGATTATCTTTCTGACTCTTGGCATCCTGCTTGTGTTATTAAATCTCTGCCTGGCTGTGGTTTCTGCATTTCTTTAGCAGGGAGAGAATATTAAACAAGATAACCTGTATTTGTTTTCTCTTGTAGCATTGGATGGATATATTAGCAGTTGTGTATTATTTTCTGAGTTTATAAATATTCATCATCTATATAATAATTATTCTAGAGAAAGGACACCTATATTTGCAAAACAAAACAACATATCTTGGTCAAACTAAGTTGCAATGCACAGTGTGCAATGCATTCTTTTTTCTTTTTTATTATTATTATTATTATTATTATTATATTATCTGCCTGCATTAACATACTGTCTGCTTTTGCTTGTAGCATACAAATACTAGGCAGCTTTATTTTTATACTACAAATTAGATTTGAGATAGGTGCAGCACGGTGACTTAGTGGTTAGCACTTCTGCCTTACAGCGCTGGGGACATGAGTTCAATTCCCGACCATGTCCTTATCTGTGTGGAGTTTGTATGCTCTAACCGTGTTTCCGCCGGGAGCTCCGGTTCCCTCCCGCACTCCAAAAACATGCTAGTAGATTATTGGGCTGCTATCAAACTAAACCCTAGTCTCTTTCTCTGCGTTTGTGTGTGTGTGTGTGCTATGGAATTTAGTCTGTAAGCTCCAATGGGGCAGGGACTGATGTGAGTGAGTTCTCTGTACAGCGCTGCGGAATTAGTGGCGCTATATAAATAGCTGATGATGACCCCCCCCCCCCCCTCCCCTTCCAACTGTAAATCTGACCAGTGCAAGTTTGGTCCCTTTTATATGTTTTAATCTAAACTCTAAATGAGGCCTATTGTGTATAATTTTACCAGACGAGAGCTTAGGTTTGGTATGGTAATGTTTGTATTCAATGCTAGGTCTAAGCACTGCTACTGTTGCCCCATTTGCTCACCACACTCATTAAATCACCATTACACCATAACTCTGAGTCTAATATTAAACATTGTTTGTAAGAAAGAGGAGAAATACAATGTGGTTTGGTTACAATAAGTGTCAGGTACAGTGCGAGGCTACTTACTCCTATTGGCTACCTTAAAATCCATACTACTTTGTTGCACATTGTGCTATCATCTTCTTCACATATTGGTTACGGATACATACATATCGCCTCAATGAGGACGAACCATGCACTACTGTTTTCTGCATGGATGTATGGCCCATGGTCATTGTAAATGGACCTCTGAGGTGTTATGTTTTGAAAGAACCAATGACTGACAACATATTAAGGGTACTTCAACCTTTATTTACTCTTTTTCTCTCCTCAGACTGGTTAGTATTTACCTACATTCTCCCTTTTACTATCCTGATCCCTATTGTGATATTCATACAGGGTCTTTGGGGTAGATTTGCTAAACTGTGGGTTTGAAAAAGTGGAGATGTTGCCTATAGCAACCAATCAGATTCCAGCTGTCATTTTGTAGAATGCACTAAATAAATTAGAATTAGAATCTGATTAGTTGCTATAGGCAACATCTCTACTTTTTCTATCTATCTATCTTCCAATTTATCTACCCCATATCTATCTATCTATCTATCTATCTATCTATCTATCTATCTATCTATCAATGTATCTATCTACCCCATATCTATCTATCTATCTATCTATCTATCTATCTATCTATCTACCAATTTATCTACCCCATATCTATCTATCTATCAATGTATCTATCTACCCCATATCTATCTATCTATCTATCTATCTATCTATCTATCTATCTATCTACCAATTTATCTACCCCATATTTATCTATCTATCTATCTATCTATCTATCTATCTATCTATCTATTTATCTATCTATCTATCTATCTTTCTATCTATCTACCAATTTATCTACCCCATATCTATCTATCTATCTATCTATCTATCTATCTATCTATCTATCTTTTTAAGACTTTTAAGTTAAGACTTTTGCTGTGCAATCTGTAGACTGCTTTACTACATTTATCCCTGTTGTTTATCTACAGAAGCAAAATGAAAGTCTTTGTGAACTGTGGAAAAGAAGATGTTTCATAATATCACAATTTGCTAATAATATTTTCTTGTTCTGCTGTGTACACAGCCCCTCATATCCCTGTGTATCTGATTACCTAGTTAACAAGACTCATATGTTTTTTTACATACAATGTCCCTCTGATTTCAATAACATTTTGTATGTGACTTCCATGCGATTTCAATATTAATAAAAGTCAATTTCCACTTTAATGTCAAACATGTTCAAATAAAATGAACTAAAAAACAAACTCAATAAACTAAACAAAAACAAAAAGGTAAAATTGGTAGTCAGATTATAGTTTTATAGTATTATAATGAATGAGAGTAATTTTTTTGTTTACTGAACGCCACCACAATTTTGTTTTTTTTCTTATTCTTTTTTTTATTAACTTTATTTATAAAACACCAACACAAATTTTCCACAAACAAAGTAAGAACCGAAAAAGGCCATAGCAAATTACAATGTATAAATCCAGCAAGGACTGTGCAATTACCCAAACCGATACACAGAAAAACAAAAGAGCAAGTTACACATACATTTAGTTGGTCTGAAATGTGCAGAAAATTGTAGTATAATACCTCTAACAGTTGTATAAGAGTGTGAGGTTTTGTTTTTTTTGATCAAATATATTATTTTTTAGTCATTTTATTATGCTACTATCATTGCTGAGTATTGTAGCAGCACATACAGTGTTAAAATGAAAGTACATTGCTAACTACCCTTCTTGGGGTGGGAAACCTCATTATGTATTTTGCGGTGAAGAGTACAATAGAGAGAATGGCATAAATAAAACCTAGGTACAGTCAAACTGTCAGCCTCTCAATTTGATCAGGGATCCCCCTAATTAAATCTAATTCATTAGCAGCTAAAAATTAGATCTTGTACCCACAGCCGCCTCTTCAAATGAGGTTACTCTCTGGCTCATCCATCATCGCTTTAAGTAACCCATTTAAAGTCACCCATATGCGCAAACCAGTGAAATTAGCTTGTCATAACGAGTTAGGTCATAAGTGCCTGCAAGATATGGGCAATGGAAATGGTTCTTAGCACATTACAGGAGGACATAGTGTCAGACTGTTTGCTTAAGATAAATGCAGTCATAATAACATGATTATAGAAAGGAAAATATACTGTTATCTCATTAGCAATTAAAAAAAAGGTATTTGTTGTGGAGAACAATATATTATCCTGTGTAAAACAAAACATTTTGTGTAAAATAATATGCTGTGTTAGCTACGGCTACAATGCTATTGTAAATTCCAGTTTTATTCTTATCTTTTAATATATTATAGCTTCTGTATGGTGTATATGGAGGCATGCTTGACGCTTTATTTTATACTCTATTATACACTTTACTATATTCTATGCTACATTGAGGTGTAAGGTATTGATCATTTGTATATTGTTGCACAGTTTGTAGCACTATAGCTTAGTTGTACAATTTCACACCACTGTCCAGTTTTTGATGGTTTATCCAAATGTATATGTATATGACCTCTCCAGTTATGGTATACAACACTTCTCTTTGTATGTAATAACCGTTATACTCCAGATTCATATCCTGCTTTCTTATTGGGTAGTTCAGTGTTTGGATGCAAGTGCTCCGTTGGCTCAGAGAACATTTAAGTCATCTACATACATTGTAAGCGGTCATTCTATGGCCTGAACCCAGGGCCGCCATCAGGGGGGTACAGGGAGCACAGCAGTATGGGGCCTAACAGCAGAGTGTGGCCCCACCAGCTTTGGGCCCAAACAAATTTATTAGGGACGGTGGCCTTCGCAGTGAATAAGGGGAGGTAGCGGGCACCATTTCTAAGCAGCAGCTGCGCCTGAGATGTGAGAGGCCCCTTGCAAGGCAGAATATCTGCCTCCACTCCAAAGATGTAGGGGTCCCAGAGCTGCCGCTATTTGCTCCAGTCCCAGCCCCCCCCCCCCCCCCCGGGTGCCCGGCTCCTGGACAGAGATTAATTAATAACGTCACAGCGCTGTCAACAGAGAGGAGCCTAAAAGAGGCAGCAAGAAGACGCAGAGAGGTAAATAAACTACTGCAGGAGTTAGATGGAACCGGGGATGGGGGGGACTGTAGTGGATGGGGGGGGAGACAAATGTTGTGTAGAAAATAGTTTAAAAATGAGGGTGGGGTGAGAGAAGGAAGGAGGGGGCCCCTGCCTATTACATTTGTACTGGGTCCCGCAATTTCTGGTGGCAGCCCTGGCTGGACCAATAGTCACCCTTACTAGGACCAGCAGTCAGTTAATTAGGAACTAGTGATATCAATGAAGCCTCATTGATATTACTGTTTGCTGGTGAATACATAGGCTGCAGTATCATGAATATTGGTGCAGACCACAAATTGGCTTCTTCCACTGTGAGCAGGTGAGGGAGCAAGAACATTGTTTAGTACATTGTTTGTGTGGTTATAAAATAAATATGCCACAAATGTGGCAAATGTACATAGTTTTAAAAAGAGGAATAAAGCTATTCAAGCAAGATATAAGTTTTGGTGATAGCACAGATGCCCTCCGACCAGTACAAGATTAAGGGCCTGGATCAGTAGATATCAGAACTCTATTCATTTGCAAATGTTCCTGACAGAAAGTCCTCTGTGCCCTAAAATCATGCAGCACAGATGTTTCTTGTTAGTCATTTCAAGTATCACTTTAATAATATTGTTGCTGCTTTAACAACACAAAGGTTTCCATCACAACATATTTCCTTCTGTCTGACATAATTGTTATTTGCTGAGAAGCCTCTTCCAAATTTCCATGTTTTTAATTGGATATTTATCGGGCATCGTGACCTATTGTTTTAATTTATGACCATAGCCATACCAAACGTATAAAATATGTCATGTTTTACACCTTAAAACACAAGTATTTGTTATATAAGCGGCATTTTTATAAACGTAGCAAGCCACTGTTATTTATTTTTTATATCTGTACATATGCCATCAGTGTAATCACACTAAATTACACAGACTGAGCTATTTTCAAAAATGAATATCTTCTACAGATGTTGAAATTAAAAAAACTACTAAGAAGGTAAGTTTAAAGGGCCACTGACTGATGCAACAAAGATAAGGTGTCCAGTTTTTTTTTTCTTTTACATAAGTTTATAAGGGATGATTTTTTTCCTAGGCGTTAAGAACTACAGCCTTCATGACACTGAATTTCCTTGCCTGGCAGATAAGAGAAGACAACAGGTTGCAGTGAGGACGTTTAGATGACAACACACACACACACAGGTCAACAGTAGTCGTTTTCTAACCATAGTTTTGGGCATGCTAGAAAATGATGAGATTTCGATTGGATCATTCTTGGGCATTTGGTTTTAGGATATGCATGCAGTGATGTTGATGTCTAGATCACTGGAGATAATTGTATTGAGTGTGACCAGCTTAAGTCATGCTATGGAAACGTTTTACAATTACATTAATGCTGTTTTAAAACAAGCGAAACGTTGTACGGAATAATACTTAGAAGAAATAATTTGAATTTGCAATTAACTTGCAAAACTGCATCTTAATAATTGTAGGCAGTGCATAAATAATAATAATAACTAGTTCAATATTAATTTTTAAAGCTATGGATATTTTCAGAAAAAGGTGCAAATACGAGTAAAATGTAACCTGTTCATACTATAAATCACAAAATAGTAGAATTTGTGTCCTCTACTATATTTTATGATATACGGTAGTTTATATGTCCTATAATTATAATATTCCTCCCGCCAACTGCCTTATGTAGGGAAACGGTATAATATGTTTTTTTTCCAATGATCTGAACAGTCTAAACATTGTAGATGACTGGCAGTATAACTAACTAAAACATACACAATAATTATATTTTAATGCTAATTTATTTATAAGATCATGTCATTTAAATGTATACTTAAACTTAAATCAAGTTTGCTTAAAAAATATATTTTAGGTTAAAATAGAAAATATGTGTTGTAGTCTCCTGAAACAGAAAATATCTGCTATGTAAAAGGACAATAGAATTTGTCTTTGAGAGAGTCTGAATGCCGCTGAAGCAGGTTCCAGCTTTTCAACTTTAAATGAGAATTTCATGCCTCCATACAATACGCTACTAGTAGCCACTGGCAGCATATGGCGGAGTCGCTTGTAAAATTCAATTAAAAAAGCAATGATTCTATGTGAAGGAATAAATGAGGGGAACACAAGTTTATTCCTGGTAAAAAAAAAGAGGGTTTATGAAAGTGATAAAAATTGGCAAGCAATTTTTTTTAGAAGGGTATAAAAAATCAGATTTGTTACAGTGTATGTAGCTTTAGATTATTTTATTTTATAACATTATGCTTATATATTTCTTGTAGGTACATTTCCCAGTTTTTCACTATTCTATTTTTATACATTCCTTCTTTTTAGACTATGATTATTAGATTACGACAACTGTGGACATTTTTTTTAAGAATTCTAAAATAAAAATAAAATAGGACTTTTTTTTTTGCTTTTTATTAAAAATAATACCTATGCATAGGTTGATCTAAATTGTAAAGATTTGGCAGTTATATTTTGCATAAGCCAATAAAAATGGGAAAAATACAGTACATGTCATACGTAGAACTAAATCTATACATAAATTAGATTATGTACATTGAAAGGAAGTAGACAATACTGTATGGGGTGTGTACATATTAGAAAGTAGAAGTTTAATATTAATTTACTTTAACCATTAGCAAACTAATATTTTGTTTATATTTATAATTAGCTAAAAATATATTGGATTAATGAAATTAAATGAGCTGTATTTTTAAATTTTTATATATATGTATATATATATATAAATATATATATATATATATATTACATATATATTACATATATATATAGTTATATATATATATAAATATATATATTACATATATATTACACATATATATATATATATATATATATGAGAATCTAATATAAACATATATGATTGAAATAAAAGAGGAAAAAAAATCTAAATATATATAATATACATATATACATATAAATATATATATATATATATATATGCATGTATTAGAATCTTTATTTATATATATATATATATATATATATATATATATATATATACAGGATGTAAACACTGGCGCTCAAAACAGTATATATATATATATATATATATATATATATATATATAAAATCTAAATATGTATATATATCCTCTTTTATTTTAATCACATAAGAGATGTTTGCATCTTTGTCTGAGATATTTATAATTTCTCTTTATTAAAATTATTATGCTAAATAAAGTGGTGAAATGTAGGCATGGATAGTTCTTTATGTAACCTCAGTTGCCACACTGAGCTGAAATCTCTGGAATACCAACTGTGGTATTCTAATCACTCTCTCCCATAAAACATAAAACCTTAAGGTAACATATTGCGTCTGTCTCCTTCCATAAACCGTTTTACCAATTTAATATCCCAGATTGAAGATGCAATTCCCAGAAGACCCATCAGCGTATCCAGGAAAACAGAGAATTTGTTCCGCTAGATTATGCCCAATAATTATTGTTTAGATTCTGGTATTTAGCTGCTGGTTGTGTCTGTTAAGGATGAGGCTTGGCCTGAAGCAATGCAGTTGGGCTCACACTGATTGACTAGATGATTGAGTAAGGCACCTGGTGGTGGGAGGGCCCATGTTCTGGTAGCAGAGGCTGCGTGCTACCTCCAGGGCACGTCAATGAAAGAAGGTGTCACAAGTGCTTGAGGCGCTTCTCTCCATTGATGATACAGTGTTTTATCTGCAGCTCATAAAAGTCCAATAGAAGGGGCTGAGGTGGCTGAAAAAAAAAGCTGGTGCCCCGGACAGGGAGGGGACACTGGTTTCTCTGGTCCCATTTTGGTAAATGCCTAGTGTCATCTCTATCATTCATTCACCCTGAGCTCTGAACAGCTGGTGCCGATGTGAAAATGAGCCTATAAATCAGCTGCATCTCTTCACAGGCGTGAAAATGTCTGATAAATTGATGTGTTTCTAGAGGTGGCTGCAGGAGTTTTCACATGCAAGCGGCAGGTCCTTGCATTGTGTACTCCAGGGTGGCTATGTGCCTCCAAGCTAGAGACTAGGAAATCATCCAGAGCATTGATCTGGTGTTGAAGAGTTGACTTCTTGCCGCATACGGTTCTGTAAAGTGTTCTGTTTTTCGGTGCTGCACTACAGGATAAAGAGGCAGTTTAGTGATTCACTGCTGTATAAAGTTCTATTAGGAACATAGTGATCCAAAAGTTATTCTCTTAAAAGTGAGCAATCTTCAAAAAAAGAAGATAAACTATAAACAAAAAATAAACTCTTATTTTAATTAAGGAATCTGTGTTACTATTGCTATCACCCTGCTCTGTTACCCATCACATTTTTTGGTTGGTTGACAAGGTAATGAAAATGACAGTATTGTTGGACTTTAGTGCAATCCACTACCTCTTTATCGTCCAATTATCTTCAATGTTTTCCCTCTTTTATTAAGTTATAATGTCTCCAATTTAACTCCATTTAGAACCTTCCTGAACGTCAATAGTTACTTTTAAATCTGGGGCCTGATTCGTTAAGGAAAGTAAAGCAAAAAAAAATGAGTAACTTTGGCAAAACCATGTTGCATTGGAGGGGGAGGTAAATCTAAAATGTGGGGAGAGGTTTATAGTTGGGGTAGGGCATGTCCTAGATCAACTTTTAATGTCAGTGTAAAAATAAAGCTATCAAGTATTTGCGTCCTACATGAAAAAACAGCTAGTATTTCCCTTATGTGCAAAATAATAAACTCATTTGCACCCCTTGCACTGCAACATGGTTTTGGCAAGGTTCAAAGTTACTAATTTTTTTTGCTTTCCTTTAGTTAGTGTTTCTACAATATATAGTATAATTCCAATATATTTTGTTATCACAATATATAAACAATATGTCATTATGAAGGGATATTATAGAGAAAAAAATAGTAGTTTTGAAAATACTATATGGAGTAATTTATGACGAGCAAAATTACTTTGTGCTTCCATTTCTTTTGTGCTTTTCAGCTGAAGATGGCGGCTTTGTGGGCATGCACTGAATGTAGCTGGATAATGGATGGGTTGGGTATAGGGTTTGTGAAATAGGCACATATTCTGTAAAAATGCATGCCTTGTAGGCCTTAAAATGAAATAGGCAAAAGGACAGAGTCTGGCCAAACTTGGAGGTATGCCCTTAGTTTAATAAATGCTGTGTGCATATTTTGCTCTTTGCAAGTTTCCTACATTACTTCTTCATGAGTAAAACCAAGTATATACTTGATTGTGTGTATTGTGATCCTGATGCAGCCGTACACGGCTGAAGCTCCTCCCACATCTCTCAGACAGTGTCCTGATGGGATCTCATACAGGTCAAAAAAGTGGGCTGTAGTCATTTCCACAACTGTGATATTACTGGCTCTGCCCCGTATATAAATTCACCAATCCACGCAGTCCATTTTTTGTAAAGCAAGTCTGCCTAGCTGTCAGTCACTCTTTGCTTTTGATGATAGAGAAGTACATCTTTCCTTAGATGGCATCCAGTCAACTGCAGAGGAATGAATTGAATGGATTATTTAGTTAAGTATAAACACTCCAGTTATTTCATGCACATTATTAAGCTCAGTAACACACAACGTTTGAAATATATTAATGTCAAATTGTGGCTTTGTTTGCTATTTAACAGCTTAAAAGAAAAATCACATTGCTACTTAATAGTTCATTGGTAAGATGAGACCACTTCGTGATTATTGAGAAAAACTCTGGAGGTCCCAATATCTGAAGCAAATAACAAAATTTAAATAAGAGAAGGGTTGTAGAAATGGTGTGTGGTCTACATGACCAAAGAAAGGGCGTCATGAATTTAGAAGAGAAATTCAGATAGACGTGCAGTATTTTCTCAATTCCTCCAACAAAAATTGCTTAAATAACCTTTATTTATATATGCATTGAATACCTATGGTCTAAAAAAACAATACACATGGTATAAAAACAAACACACAATCCCCAAAACACATACTAAGTTCCCTGTACATATTCATCTTGTCCTAAAACAATCTATAACTCACTCAAAAAATAAGTATTGAAGGAATGATTTTGTTTGCATTGCCTTCTATTGGTCACAAGTGGTAGTGCACAAACTGCACTTTTGTGAAAACTACACATGGAATATAAGTCTAACAATCTACAGCCAACTTGATTGCAGAGGGCTCCATACAGGGCATAGGACTGATAAAGACGTACACACGTTCATTCCATCATCATCTAATTAACAATTGTAAAGCGCTTCAGAATCTGCTGGCGCTATATAAATAAATGATGATGATGATGATCTAATAATATTATCAAATATTCTATATAAATAGATAATTATGATGATGATATGTCCATAAACATATTAAATTTGATGAAAGATATAGTTCATACAAAGCAATAATTTTGACAACACACATGCTTCCTTGAAAAACTCACCAAAATGAGATATACAAAAATATACATATTGCCTTAAATTAATTTTCAACTACATTGGTCTTTAAAATATCTTTGCACTCTGCAACAATTATGCTTCCAAGAGTTTTGCATGAGTCACAAAAATTGACTTTGGTGCATAAAGCATATGTAAAAAATAAGATATTATAACAAGGATTAACAATATAATTTGGAAGTTGCCAACACACTTAAAATTAACTTTAAAAAAATAAATAAAATAAAATAATAATAATAATAAAGTGTAAATCTATTAATTGGATGTGTTTTTTAAGTTTGTCAAATATTTAGCAAAAACAATGCCACATGTATCATCCTTCATAATGTCAAAGTGCTACATGATCATTTTGGCCCGTAAGAAGGTAAGCTGTAGTCAAGGAAGAGGTGGATTAACCCATTTTTTGCTGAGATTAAAGCTCCCTGCTAGCAGTTTTAGTTCACAAAGTTGTTTCAGTTTCCATGGAGACGCATGACCTCCTTGTTCAAAGCAAAAGTCATTTTTCCCACTCCCTCCCCATGCAACTTTGTGGCACAATAGATTCTCCTCTCCTCACTCCTTTTGTTATCTTGTACCCTTTTTTGCCTCTTTTACAAAATCTTGCTAATCCCCTTCAAAAACCCTGTTCGCAAATTCAAATGCATTTTCTCCTTGCATCCTAATCTTCCTGGCTAATCCCTCTCGTGTGTGTCTCTCCGGTCAGCAAAATAAACCAGATTTTGCTGTTGAATTTGCGCTTTACTTGTGTCCATGGAAGGTAAACAGGCCAAAACATGGTATTATCCCCTGGACAAAGAGTTTCATATGGAATTTTGTTGTCAGTGGCTTGTGCAGTAAATATAGGTTTAACCAAGACAGTGGTTTAGACATACTTCTTTTTTATGTCATAAAATGATTACTGTTAGCAGTTAGGATGAAATATACCATGTTATTTGTTAATAAGAAATGAAAATTGTGATGTTTGAAAGTGAATCGCTCTATGTATTTGCTGTTAAAGCATACTTCCCAACATTTAGCTTTGGTGAACTGGGACAGCCAGCAAGCCGTCGAAAGAGAAGGGGTCTTGGTCACAGGACAAGGTGTGATACATCTCCTGGGGGCCTATCCAAAGCTGTAGAAATGCTGAGCTTACCCCCAGGTCCTCACCTAAAACCATCCCTTCATTGTCGTGTACATCAGTTTGTGGGATTTACTTCTCAACTGTCCTTGAATTGGGACAAATGTCCTTAAGCTGGATGGTGGGACAGTCACCTCACCTAAATGTGGACAGTTGGGAGGTCTGGCTAAAGGGACATAATCATGAACACAGATGTTTTATGTTATTGTTTTATGTTATCAAGATTACAAATATTACAAATATTTATTCATTTGAAATCGCTATGGCGAAATCCACTGTTCCTAACGCCACGTACTCATGAGCATTAATTTAACGTTTTCTCGAAACTTATTAAACATACTAGTCCGAAAAATAATGTAAGAATGTAACAGCAAACACTCTATGGTGAGTGTCTGGTTCACTTTACTTCCTGTCAATTTCAATGTTGCACAGAAGCATTAAATATGCTTTAAAAGAATATTTGGGTTCTATTGGAAATATTAGATAGCGCTCGCTAAACACTTAGCAAGCACTTGTCAGGACACCTTTGCTAACCATCATTTGAAATCCCGGATTCAGGATAGGGGGTTTGACCAAGTCACGATGGGGGTGACATACCTATGTTACAAAGGGGGTGTAGCCACACCCATGGGACATGCCTAGTGCTATGATGCCCTTTGGCTACATCCCCTTTGCCCCAAACATACATACAACGCAGTGCACACCAATAGCAGGAACGCACCTCTCAACTTTCCCACCCAACATGTCCACAGGGGGGGATTTGGGACAGACCACAAAAGTCAGGACTGTCCCCATAAAGAGGAATGGTTAGGAGGTATGAAGTTGTGTTTGACCACACTGAACACTGAAAGGAAGCGTTTGAAGGGTGCTTTTTTTGCCATTTGATAACATCTAATACAGTTCTAACATCCTTTCAGAGCAAAGTTTTCCAGTTTAGCTGCTATTACTTTAAAATGTGTGTGTATGCAGAAACAAAAAGAGACTTGCACTGTAGCTGTCTCACTTTGTGATACCTCTCGCTCCATTCACACATGTGGGCTGCCTCAGGCTACCTGAGCTATGGACAACACTATCAGTTAATTACTGGTCAGTCTAAGTACCTATTATTTGCAGCATAAAAAGTGACAGGGCATTTGAGACAGGTCGGGAGAAGCAGCCATACAGCAGTGCCCACAATGCAACTGAATTGTAATATTTTTGTGCAAAAGTAAATCCACATTAAATCCACAATCTCCTTACTATGCACTTCTAAAGGTTTTATGAAAAGCAAAATTTTGTTTTAGGTGGTAAATGTGGCAACTAGGCCCAGGGGAACTGCTTTTCACATACAATCCCTATCTTATGTCAAATGGCTTGCTAGATACACTCAATCGGGCTGTATCTGGCATATACTTTTCCTGTAGCTTCAGTGGGCTGCAGTTCTGTGTCTACTTTTTCCCATTACTCAGTTCAATTTAAGTGCAAAATTTGCACTGAACCTCAACAACCAATTAAATATAACTTGCACTAGAGTGACAGATAGACACTAGTGTAGAGCACAGAGCTGGAGCATGTTTTTTTTTTTGGTAGGGTAAATATGGGATTCAAACATTGTTCATGCACAGAAGCTCTCAGCCCCAGCGACATGTACATCAGTCCTTCATATTAATTAATAATTTATAATGTATCCTTACATTTTTATATTATCACTCAATTGAATTTTATGATTGATTTATCAAGAAAATTATTGAATACAAGTTATTTTTATCTCCAATTATTCATATTAATCTCTGTCTGATAGTAGTATAGGACAAACATAGAAATTCTGAAAAGATTGATATAGATTGTGGCCAAAAAAAAGAATGTAGACATCAACATCATTATTATCCAACTCCATGATGTACCAGTAACCAGGGGTCTCACCTATTCTGGTTTTCCCTGATGAGTCCTGTTTTAGTGGTGCTTTAAATGTGTACTCTTCCTGCTCGTTCTCACTTCAGGCCAGTGGATCCCAAACTTTTTCAGTTCAAGGCACCCTTAGGGTTTCCATAATTTTTTCAAGGCACTCCTAGGCCAAAATAATTAGTCCCCCGCCTTGCTTACCACTGTCTCTGTCCGAGGCACCCCTGTGAGATTGCCGAGGCATCCAGGGAGCCTAGGCGCACAGTTTGGGAACCCCTGCTTCAGGCAATGGATGTGCCCATGTTGGATCTACGTCTTCTTTTGTAGTAGACAGAGCTAAGTTAGTGTCACATGGCTTTTTTGGTTTCCAGTTTAAACAAATGACAAACCTGTTCCAATTGTGAATGAGTGAAAGAATGGGGTAGAGCATAAGATGGGGCAATGTCTTGAGAAGTACCTAAATGGAACAAATAAGGACAAACAACGTTAAATTTTAAACAGAAGTATAAAGTCGAGGGCCAGCCAGACAAATGAAATGAGAAAACATTGCTGCTATTGCTTAGACACATTACAGGTCAATTATTTTGCAATGTCCCTGCCTAATTTAGAGCAAGCACATTCAGTTTTGCAGGGCGGAGTATAGATTTGCCGGCCAAGATGGCTGCTGGGTAAAGACGGCTCTGGTTAGCGGGAGGATGTTTGGCATCTGTCAGCTGCAAAACGAGGCGGAGGTTGCTTTTATTTCCAAAGACGGTGAAGCTGGCATAGGCCTTGAAATGTCCTTTCACTCATTGGTGAGAATTCAGTTCCGCACGAGTTGCCTCACCCTTCATTTATCCGCGCAGAATGCCAGGGGAGCTATTAAACTGCAGTACCCTCATCACATTTATCAATAGGGCTCCGTTATACCTATGTTTGCTGGTACCCGCAGGCTGAACTGAATTCTCCCATAAAGAAGCATTGCTGGTGCACAGATTTTGCAGTTTATAAATTACCTTAATTATTTCATTAGTTGCCCCCTTTATTTGGTTTCTAACTTGTCTGTGCAAACCACCCCAATCCCAGAGACTTTTTGTATGTCTTACATTATAATGCTTCCCTTCAAATGCTCCTATTCCCCTTCTCAAAGCAGGATTTACTCTTGTATTGCACCCTCAGAACAAGCATCTATATTTGCTCCTAATAAGAGCGATTGCTCCTCAGAAGCCAATGTCACTGTACCAGCAGCTGTTGTTCTTTAAACTGCTTCCCTTGGAAGCGATGTGCAAATAACAACCAGTGTTGGTGTATCACCGAGAAGTCTTCCTACTAGCAGATCACAGGATGCAGTCAGAGTTATTGCTGGCTAACTCCATGACAGACCTGGCTGCTGTCAGGAAGCGCTGACTATCAGCACTGGGATACACTTGTAGTTAGGGGGACTAGTAGAGCGAAGCAAATTGCCAATTGGCACAAGAAAAGACAACAGCGAAAAAATCAATGCAGAATGTGTCTGCCAGAGCCCAGGTTACATTCACAATCAATGGGAGAGAGTCACTAATTGGCAGTAGGTTGGTGATTTGTATGTACAGATCTTATCCAATGTAATATTTTTTCTAAGGGGGATAATTCTTTCAATTTCATAAGTTATAAAGATAATAGAAGTCGCTGATGAATTCACCAATCATATTACTGTACAGCACGGTGAGTATAGATTTATACTCACAGGGAATGAAGTCCATGGTACCTTAATACAATTTACGTAAAAGACTGTATTAGTGCTCAGAAAATTACAAAAATAGAGCCATAATTTTCAGGAGCTAATTATTGTGTTACTATCACTGAATTTAAAATATAACATTTAATAAAAAATGTTGATGAGCGATCCTACCATGGCAACTTAGTTCCATAGAAAATACATCTTATAGCAACTGTTTATTCATTCTATATGTAGGCCTGCCACAGCTATGGTTATGTAGACAAATAATGTATATCCAGTTGTCTTTATATTCTATAATTAGGACTACGTATTTCAGCATGTGTGTGTGCATCCTATTAGTTATTACACTGATACAATTCTACACGGCTTCAATCTCTTTTTGAACCATTGCAATAATATACTAATTGTACACAAATGAAAGTTACTGCACCATTCATGTTTATATATTTCCATGCACAAACAGTGGCATGTCAAGGGTTAATCTTAAGCCAGGCCGAGTCCTTATTATTGGCTGCTGATTTACACTGCAAACAGCCCTCACCCCAAACATACATCACGTAGACAATCCTCTCCCATTAAATACAGATGATTAAACCTTACTCAAACATCTCTTGTTGCCTAATAGTGCCCCGTGAGCCAGCCTGCACCAACTGTGCCTAGTAATCTGCGGACACAGGGCGATGAGGGAAGAGTAGGGGTCACTACGAAGCACAGGGGGTGCCGAGTGCAGGAATCTTCTAATATAGTACAGCTTGGACACACAGTAGTCCATAACATCCAGTGGCTGTGCTATATACTGAGGAAATATGTCATACTTACCTACTGTCCCGGAATTCCCGGGAGGCTCCCAAATTTTGGGGAGTGCTCCTGAAATTCACGGCATTGAATGGCGCGGGCAGGGCTTAATTGCGTCATTAAACCCCACCCCCGCTATTCAATGCCGTGAATTTCTGCATTCCATAGTGGGGGCGGGGCTATGGTGGCACGACAACATCACCACACCCCCTCCTACCCTCTGTCACATGACTTCTCCCCCCATATATAACAGGAATGCTGGAGCTCAATGCTGAAGACAGGGGTAGGGGTGTATCTGCCCCCCGGGCCGGTCCCAGAGTGGGCTACCTTGGGCTGAGTCACTGGGCCACCTGCATTTTTTTCCTATAAAATGTCCTTAATAGGCTGCCGAGTTGAGTCTTGCCCCCCTGGGCTAATTTGCTAGCCCTCTCCAAGTTAAGGAGCAGCTAATTAAATAAACTTGGTTTAGGGATATTCTCACATTCAGAGGTATGTATAGTATATGCATGCAAAAATGATGGGACTTGTAGTTCCACATCACCTTAAGAGCCACAGGTTGCATTCCTCTGCCAGCTACAATACATGCTTGAACGTGTGTCCCCCCAATGTGTGTTATGAATAGGTATATAAAAAATATGTACATGCGAAGATAATTAGCTGTAGAACTGCTGATGCGGCAACATCTCTATTTCTTCTCTAGAGCAGTTCTGGAACACACTTCATAAGATCGTGTCCCCAGCTGGAGATGTGACATCTTTCACACACATGCAGAGCCCTCCCTATATAACTGGGTAGATTCCAGGGAAGTTCTGTGTACTCCTAATAACTAACCAGTTTGGCTCATTGAGTCTGTCCCTTCCAAGTCAATTTAAATGAAGTTTAGCAGGTACAGAATGTAAAGTGTTTTATACATGCTTTTTTTTTCTTTTTTTTATTGGCGTTTCTTTGGATGTAAAAAAAAAAAAATCAAATAACTTTGCTTAATCACTTTCAGATGTTACAAAGTATTTTGTACACTGCTTTATCTTCCTGGGATAACCATCCTCAAGTATAGCCTGCTAACAGGGGCATCGCTATTTGTCCCATTTGTTAGTTGCAGTTTAGGGCCCAAATGTCAAGTAGAAAAGCTATTTTCAGAAGCGACTCAATATAGATGGTACCAGCCTACTTAAAGGGGTCTTCCGCCTTGCTATGATATTAATTTATTGCCTTGTGCTGTTCAACCATGTTAAAATTATGGGAAATTGGGCTGTTTTTGCTCCTATATTACTATTTATAGCATTAGCATTACAGTCATTTACATTCTATGTACAAAGGATCTCTTCACAACTGTCCAAAATTTGACTAATTTAAGCCAAAGTCTGCTGCGAGCTGGCTGCTAAAATTAGTGACAGAGTAACGACAATAATACATGGCCGTTTACTAAAAAGATACAACCACCATCTCTGCTTTCATTGTCTTTTAATTCAATTCCATATCTCACATTATAAGTCAACGTTTCGATCCCTCATTTGGACCTTTGTCAAGACAACCACAGAGAACAACAGAAAAGACAGATATAAAAAAAAACCATTTAGTTCCCTGACTTCTTATACAGTCTTAGATTGTCTTTAGTTGCAGCTCATCATTTATCAAAAGATGATAGTCTGCATATCATTGCAAAATATATGAGGCAATGCCTCCTATGTATTCTCCATACTTGCCTAATTTCGGCAAGTGTAGTCCAGGAGAGGGGCGTAACCAAAGGGGGGGAGGGGGGGAGCGAGCCAAATGCATCATTTTGGCCCTGCCCCCGCAACGGAAATGTCGTTTTCCCATGGGGGCGGGACCAAAATGACGCGATTAACAGCGAATCGCATCATTTAGGCTAGGCAGTTGCAGGATGCTGGAGACTTGTCTGCTCTCCCGGGAGTCCGTGAGACCGACACGAATTTCGTGAGTCTCCCAGACATTCCAGGAGAGTTGGCAAGTATGGTATTCTCCATGAGGCACTTCAAACAATATGCATTCCACCCTGGAACGCAGGAGTGTATTCTCCATGAGTACCTAATACATGTACCAAGGAGGTGCAATAATGCACCTCCACTATCAAATGTACACTCTGGCGGTATGAGTTCCAGCTTGGAACGCATTACCAGGAAGTACAATTATGCACTTCCTGTATCATTAGCGTTTTGGTTCCATATTTTCCTGGAAATGGCGTTTTGCCTCGTTTTTAGATCCGATGTTGGCGTTAAGAATCAAGTCATGTTTTGTATCTACTCAGAGTCCCAAAACTCGGATCTGTCAGATCTCTCCAAATCTGAACTGCCCCTCTCTAATTAGAATGTAGAGTTGTTTATTTTGGGAATGGAGATCAGCAAAATATGCAAAACCGTTCTGTGGAACACCCGCCTCACTCCGCCTTTGGACGCGGAATTATGCTCATTGCTGTGGCAGGATATGTTCACCCTGATTTTCCATATCACATTTGTTCCGCCCGTACTTTTTGTAACCCAACCACACCACAGAGCAGAATGAACGGACACCGCTGTCACCCCGGCTGTATTTATAGACTGTAAATGAATAATAGAAAATTAACATCATTTGATGTTTTTCAACACATTAAAGTGCAGTTTAAGTATTTCTTACCCGAGCCCTGCACTAAACTCGTCTCCCAGGACTTTAAACCGTGAAAATTTTGAAAAAAAAAAATCTGCATTAAATTGTAACATTCACTTGTGCTAGAGGTTCTGGTTAATGATGTGTTCATTCTATACAAGAAATAAGTCAGATTGATAGTTTTCACCTGTTAACTCTCATTTATAGCAATGGGGATTATCAAATAGTAACTTCTGGATCTAGTGCAATTTACACACAGAATAGGTCTGTTTCATTAGATTTTATATTTAGCAGGTCATGATACAATGGTTTCTTACTATCGCAAGATATAAGCTTCTTGGGTAATTTTAACATTCTCACCAAAGGATAAATGAGGGCAGTAAAGAGGGAAAGTTCAGAGCGACATTCCCAATCACAAATAGTTGTCACAGGCTTTGTAATGCATTTGTGTATAATACTTCTATAGATAGCAGACACACTTTGGGCCTCATTTAGAGTCGGACTTAAAGCCCATTTCAGGGGCATCCTGCACATTTCCACTGACGCGCATGCGCAGTAACGACAGTTTCCTGCAGTTCCGTCTGCTTTTCAGATGCAGTGTACACTACGACAGCTTGTGTCTCAGTACGAAGGAAAGGGTGGAACATGGAATTATGTATGCGTAACCTACATAACTCCGATGACTAATTTAGATACTATGGGTGTCTACCCGCAAAAACTACCCTAATCGAATCTAGACGCAGGCAGAACACACGTCAAAACAAGACTGAAAAAGAGCGGCAGGAATTAGGTGGTGCAAGTAGTTAGCTAGCTGCAGGAACTGGTCGCAGCTTGGTAGGGTATTACTAGTGGGACACAACTGGGGTTGCATGCCACTCGTAATACCCTACCAAGCTGCGGCACACTCCCACTCCTACTCTTTCATGTAAGTCTTAGACGCACATTGTGTCCGACTCTAAATAAGGCCCTTAATGTTTTAAAGTGTGCCTTCTTCCTATTTTATAGGTAAAATCTACTAAAACCCTTTATATTAGCAAAGCAAGCTTTATAGCCAAAGAAGGATAATTAATTAAAATGTTGTACCATATGTATACCAAATAGTTTTTTTAGAACAAATTATGAAAGTGAAATTCTCCATATATTTTTGGTGTATAAAACGCTTTTTTTCTGAGTGTGTGCCTAAACCACTAGTTTCATCCAGCGCAGTTTCGGAACTTGTGATTTGTGGGCTTGTGCCGAAGTAAAAAAGCGTATTATACACCGAAAAAATAATTGCGTTCAACTCAATGTGAGTCTGCCCAATTGAGCTCACAATCTAAGAGCTAGAAGGCACAATTGATATATATGGTAGCAGAATAACAATTGCAGCTGTTGGTATGGAAGTTTGTGCGGCTACCTCAAGGCACAAGCATTATTAGTTGTCAATATATCTGATTGGACAAGCTAGGACAACTGCTGAATGTAGACTGGATACTTTCAAATTCTCCTGGCTTTTATGCTTGGAGAAACAACCGTGATACTAACGGGAGGGTGAGCTGTGGAACCACAAGAGTCAGACATTAGAGCGACCTACTCCTACTATTTAAATAGTTTATAGATAATATGATTTGATTCTCTTTTTACATCACAGTAGCATTGAAAACATGAAAGGTGTACGCTATCTTTATTCAAATTGGATAGTATATATCATATTATTATTATTATAGTATATATTTAGCGCACATACAAATAATTACAGGCGTTTTTTTTTACTTACATTTTAAATAAGGCTTCTCCTCTCGCAAAATCCCTATTCTATGTTAGCTTTTCCTCGAAATATCAAATCGTGCTGGACAACCATGCACAGAATAAAAGATCTTGGCTTGTGAAGAACAGATTGTAAAAAAAAAAAAAAAAGCACAGAAAGACGACAAGGAAACTCTGTAAAAGCAGTTAAATGGGTTTGAAAAATGTGTTTTAAATTATACATGTCATACTTGTAATAGCCGTGGTTAGGCAGAAGATCTGCAAACCTAGATTTAAACTCACAGTAGCTCAAAATACTGTATGTGCTTGTTGTAATTTTACCGTTGCATAAATCAGAAGCGTGTTTTTACTGCGCGAGTTCAGCTTTTGTGGGTGTTAAAGGTTTATACGTACACATGTCCTTTAAATCACACTGCACGGAAACTGTTAAATCACTTAGAAGTATTTCTGACTTTTAAAAGGGGAATCCATGTTTAAGAAGGGGATCATGGTTCTATAAAAGTCTATAGGGAGAATTGGGGAGCACGTTAAGGACATGCAAGTTTCCTTAGCTTTGTGTTATTGAATTCTGCATTTGACACATATTCTTTAGAAAGGAACCTTATTTATGGCACTATAAAGTATAAAGTATAAACATGTGTATACCTATTTATTTAGAGTCTGCAGTCTTTCTCTAAACTCAAAAAGCCCTTTATCTCTGGGGTCTAATGTAACTATTAAGTAATGCATATATTTGATGATGCTAGTAAGTCGGCTTGCAGAGTCCACAATTCTGAAGCGTTGTCGTTTTGAGTCTTCTCGTCGCCATAATTCTTTCACCTTCTCCAAGAACACTCCTGTTAATCTTATTGAGATGTGATAATCTTCTCAAAGGCAATAGTTTGAGGTTGTGGCCTAGACACAAGGGAAATGTGTAATATCATTGGGTGCAGGACATGACATCACTGTGACCAGGTCTAGCCAAGACCGAAAATATGGCAGAGAGCTTCTAAAGAGGTCACAGACACAACTCTTTAAGTGTGATCATAGCAAACAGAGGGATAACATGAAACTATGTCCAACACATATATATTCCCCACGTGTTAAAGCTGCATGTTACTTGGAAGATAATGCTCTTGACCCAGTATTTGAGAATTTAATTCTGCTTTGTAATTTGTGTGATCAATTACACCTTGCGAAGAATTATATGTAACCTGGAAAATACAATATTGCAGTATATATGTTTGTCCATAATTTATTAATTGCCCGTTATTATAACTAACATTTATTTGTAAAGTGTCTTCATTACCTGACTAACGACATTTAAGTTCTATAGTGATCAGAGTTAAAGATGGCAGACACCTATTAAGAGTCCATTAAACTTAAAATGCAGGTTGAATCAACATGGAGAGGCATTTTAAAAAGCAAACATGTACCATTGGTGTGGCAGGTGCCGTGCACCGGGGACCATGGAGCATAGCAGATGCAGGGGGTTGGGGGCCACAGTTCCCTCCTTCCTGCACTGGGGCCCACAGTTCGTTACTTCCGCCTCTGACTGTAATGATAGCTGTCTCCTGATTTAATGAGTGCCTCTTCCATCCAATCACAAGCAGCTTTCATAAAAGCCATTGTGTTGAACCCATCCTATTCTGCAGCTCTACTTCAACACTTGTGTAGATCTCCATGTGAGGTCCCAGGACAAGTAAGATCAGGGGTACAGTAACATCATCTTTACGGTATTGCATGATCCAACTGACAGGAAGTCTCTCCTCTTTCAACCCTCTATAATTAAACATTTATCTGAAACATTTTAGGCTCTGGAAACAACCAGGAAGTCTTTACATATATACCGGCGAATGATACCCAATAAAAAAAAATGCTTTTTAGGTCCTTTAAGCCATCTATTTAATCAGAACTAAGCAAGATGATGTTATTCTTTTGTATTATTTGTAATTACACTGCCATCTATGTTGCTATAACACATTTTAATATTATGTTATTGCTTTAGAAGACTTCGTTATCCTCTCTGACAACACGCGAGTTGCCAGTCTCTTCGCTCTGTAAACATAGGAGCACCTTGTCCCAGAACAGATAATTGACATGGTGAGGCGTCGGGACTCTGTGACGCCACACATATCCTTCTCCTGCACATACGTTCCCGGGCATGGAGACTGCCAACAAAACGGCTTCTAATGTACCTGGGAGACCTGGGGATGTTACCAAGACACTGTGTTCTCAGATCACCTCAGGGTACATGAGGAAAGAATGAGGATAGTGTTATACCTTAGTGAGTTGGTGGATAGAGATCAAAGAGCTGTCTGCGCGGATTCATATAGCTATATATAGACATGTATGTATTAACGACCTATGTAACCAAAGTATTAATATTTTCCAGAGATCTTCACCTTTAATTCTGTTTTGAGTCTTCCATGTACAAAATGATTTCAGTAGTGTTTAAATCCATAGTTACATAAATGGAGTAATATAGCCAACTGATAATATTTCTTTTAATATTATTAATAAATATTCAGTAAAACATACAGACATTAGTCATTCTGAATAGAGAAGCTCATTTCTTCATAGAGCCCCATAGATAATGGTGACATTTTCATCTAAATGGTATAATACCTGTTTTTTCTTTACTAAGCATTAAAGGGACTTTCCACTTTTGGACCCTCTGACTTAAAGACGATGCACAGCTTCAGCTGAAAAGGCCTCACAAGGTAGGATGTGAGTGGGTCACGTGACAGTTGTATCAACTCTTAGCGCTAGATTTAGTAAACTGCGGGTTTGAAAAAGTGAAGATGTTGCCTATAGCAACCAATCAGATTCTAGTTATCATTTATTTAGTACATTCTGCAAACAGACAGCTAGAATCTGATTGGTTGCTATAGGCAACATCTCCACTTTTTCAAACCCGCAGTTTAGTAAATATACCCCTTAGTATTCTTTCTTTGGCCAGGTACACCCCAATGTTGCTGGGTCACCTGGCCCCTTGAAACCAAACCTGAAAGTCCTGGGCAACACCTTTATCTGTTGGACAAAGCATATGTGACTCTTGTGTTATATAGTACTAAAGGTAAATTTTGAGTTTTTAAATTAATGAATGTTTCAGTATAGGATTCCTTCAGAAGCAAGTAGACATAGGAAAACCCATCAATGGTCAACTTTAGCAGTCTTTAAATTAGAATTGTACTGCTCGTATATTAAGCATAATAGCATACATGCCCTGTTCTCACAACTATGTGGGGGTGTTTGTATATTGATCTTTATGATTTCTTTGGAGTCTTTCTACTGGACTGTGGAGTATCATCGGGGCTTTGGTAAGGGCCAATGAAATAACTATCTCATTGCTATGGTGTAGTTTTGCAGTTTCTTTTTCTATGTGGGTGAACCAATGTAGGATGAGTTTATTTTAAATGTTAAAATGTATGTCGAGTTTCCCTTTAACCTGGAAGAAAAATTCTGAAAATCTGCTTATTTGGCGTGGAAAATCATTCTCCACACAAATGGCTTAAAAATCTCATTTTACGCTCCAAGTCCAGCCTAAAAATCTTTTTGGCAGAAGACTACATGTTTAAAATCTGATATTCTAAACATATTTAGAAATTGTTGCCCTTACTGCTAAAATAGTAAGCAAACTTCATTGTATTATTTTTTACTTAAACACTCCTTGGGGTATATTTACTAAACTGCGAGTTTGAAAAGGTGGAGATGTTGCCTATAGCAACCTATGGATCTCCAATGCTTGTGAAACTACTAAACGCAGCATATTCTGCCAGCTATTGGCTGGCTATCTACTGGCAAAGCATGCTGGGACTTGTAGGTTCACAACACCTGGAGAGACACAGATTGGCCAGGCCTGGTCTATACACAAATGTGCAAAAGCATGTGTGTAACATGTATTATGTAAGGCCCAAAGTAAACCATAAGGGAATATATGTAATAAGTAAGTAACAATGTGTAACTATTAGAATGTACCTAATACAGGATTCAGCTTAATCTTATGAGGTTTTAGGTGAGACAGGTTTCAGGCAAATCTTTAGGATTCAGCCGACTGAATCTGAATCCCAATTTTCCTGCAATGTTAATAAGCAGTTATTACTTCAATGAGCTAAAAATAAAGATGAGATTTGTTCGTTTAGAGCTCTCTTGTTTAACTTGCAAATTCGGCAGAGTATTTTTTGTGAGGATTTGGTACTTGTCTCAGTCCTAAAATATGTATTTGCTTAAAAAGTATGAATTCAATTTACAAGTGTCAGGCGTAGAGCTGAGATCATTTATTATACAAAACTACATTGCAGTACTTTTTTCTTCCCCAATGGTCCTCCTTAGAGAACTTGGGTGTCCATTGTGCAACATTCTGCATAGAAAGTTTATAATTACTGTCATTAGATAGGAGTGCTCAGTCCCTACACATATCTCATCCTGCCTGGTCAGTGGTATAAACTTTACAAACCCCTCTTATTAGTTTTCTGTCTCCTGTCAGTTGTGTTTGCAGCACTCTCTCCTGTCGGCAATTTCCATGGTAACGGTGTCCATGGTTACAAACGCAAACTGATTACTTTAAGGGGAGAATGCGGAGTACACAGGTGGAATTCTCTGAAATGTTTTACTAGAGGCATGTAGCTCAGTCCAACTGGCAGGAATCTATAAGTATTTGCAGTGTTTTAGCACAATCTTTGATTGAAAACCTGCAAGACTGAGCATAGAGCGTATGTAGAAAAACAGCGCAACTAAAGCAACAGCAGATTACCTTTAAAACAGTAATCAAAATGATGTTGCAGACATAATAATCAAAAATGTGCATTATTTGTTATTTATCTCTAAACAAGACCCGGGCACAGTTGCCATATCTTTTGTAGGTAATATTTTTGCACAAACGTCTCCGTTTTAATGTTTTTGTTGTTGTTGCTAAATGATGTGATTTCTCCATCACCTTATATCACATATTAATCACTGCAAAGTCACCTTAAAATCAGTTCTAAATGGGTATATTTACTAAACTGCGGGTTTGAAAAGGTGGATCCGTTGCCTATTGCAACCAGTCAGATTCTAGTTGTCATTTTGTAGAATGTACTAAATGAATGAGAACTAGAATCTGATTGGTTGTTATAGGCAACATCTCCACTTTTTCAAACCCGCAGTTTAGAAAATATACCTCCAAGTGTTTGCCAAGAGACTATGGTGAAAACCTTGTGGAAACATGCTGGCAGCAAACTTACCACAAGTTTAGGAAGAAAGAGATAATGCTTTGTTGAACTAAGCAGTTTCACATCCAGCCTGTTACTGACATACAGAGTGTGCATCTGTTTGTGTCCAGTTGTTGTTAGTGCACATCCTACTTTCTAAAGATTCCGTGCTTAACCCCTCTGCTGCCAAACCGCTGTGAATAGCGCAGCAAGGATTTCCACTGCCAGTTCTAAGAACATTGACTGGAAAGGGATTACTCTCTTGTGGTTTTATGCTCTTGGATCCTATAGTGTTTGAGCCCTTTCCAAGATTTCATTCCTACAGTTAGGTCACAGATTTTATGATGTGCAGTTTCAAATGTCAAACAGATTGGGAGCAGTGGTTAATGGCTATCAGGATTTTTAAAACATTATTAATCATTTGGGAGGAAAATGTCTACAACGTAAGTGGCAGTGTAGGCTAGAAACATTTAGTTGCTGAATACTTGTCATAGTTCCTCTGACTACAAAAAAGGATTTTTTTATTCAAATGATCTAGATTTAAATATTGAGGCATCGTACCCATTGGTAAACCAGGACATGCTTTGCTAGAATGCAAAGTTAGAAAAATACATAGTATTGTTTCAGGTATCACTCTGAACAATGGCTTATAATGGATTCCGTTGAGTCTGCTGTTGTTCAATTGATTTATTTATTATCCCACAAGTCAATTACATTTCCAGTTTAAATGTATTGTTATTTACCTGGATTAATCACCTGGATTACATTCTGTGGTATGGATGAGTACATTTTCCTTTAAAGTTAAGGTAAAAGGAAATCTGTTACAGAATCTATTATGTCCCCTCTTTATACTATTACCTTAGAACACAGGCCACAACTGGCATTATACCGAGGGTGGCGTTATAAGGAGGGTATTGTATAGATGGATCAATACAGTTTATTGTGCAGAACGGAGGTGTCGAGTTGGGAGATATTTTGAGACAAGTGAGGAGATGTATTTCGGTGCAATTTTGTTGGCTGTCTTGTATGATATTAAAAGTTTTTATATTGGACTCGATAAGAAACAGGCAACCAATGCAGAGACAGACAGAGTGGATCAGCAGAGAAGGAACGATTTGCATGGAAAATCCATCTAGGCACTGTGTGCAAAATAGATTGCATGAGTGAGAGTCTGATTAGGGGAAGAACCAGCATGGAGAGAATTGCAATAGTCCATGCGGGAGATGATGAGTGCATGATGAGTGCATGAATTAAAGTTTTTGCCTGAGATATGTGCATGTTCTAGAAATGTTTTTAGATATATGTAACATGATTTAGTTATAGAGTCCATGTAGGGAACAAAGGATAGTTCTGAGGCGAACGGAGGATTGTCGGGGGGGGGGGGGGGGGGGGGGGGCGGGAGCTGCAGTTTCTTCAGCGCTGTCCTATACAGCAGCCGCGGCGCTGTCTAAGAAGCATCCGCGGCGGTGCTGTATACACTACATCACCGCCGCGGACGCTTCTTTGACAGCGCCGCGGCTGCTGTATAGGACAGTGCAGCTATAGCGGCCACTTAGTTAGCGATGAGGGGGGGTTCTGGAGACTCAGAAACCCCCCCTGCATGCGCCACTGACGGGGTGGGATTTATGGTCATGTTCCAGTGTCGGACTGGGGCATGAAGGGCCCACCGGGGAACTGCAATGCTAGGGGCCCACCAGAGGGGGTGTGGCCAGTCATCATAGAGGCGAGACTAGACGCTAGAGGGGGAGTGGTCAGCCCACGAAGGACAGCTAGCACCATAGTGTAGTATATAAAGAATGCAGTGTGTGTATAAAGAGTACACAGTCTGACCTGCCCCTTAGATTGGACAGAACAGTCACCATAAATCGGGATTGTCCCACTAGACCAGGCTTGGCTAACCTGTGGCACTCCAGGTGTTGTGAAACTACAAGCCCCAGCATGCTTTGCCAATATATAGCAGCTTATTGCTGAAAGGGTGTGCTGAGACTTGTAGTTTCACAACACCTGGAGTGCCACAGGTTAGCCAAGCCTGCACTAGACTCAGAATTTTTGACAGACTGTCCTACCTGTTGTTGTCACTTTTACCACCTGCAGCTGCTGGTTTCTTTAGTTGCTGCTTGTCTGGATCTTGGAATGTTGAGGGCCCTATTTGGAAAAAATAATGGGTACATTTAGAAGATTCCAACCAGCCCTGGCATTAAATCAATAGGACCAACAATTAATACTTAGGCCTTCCTCCAGCCCCAACATTAAAGTTATAGTATTCCCATTTAATAAACCTATTTCCCTCCCCCCAGACAGCCCCTGCAATAAATCGCATTTATGTATAATACGTATAATAAATATACCTATTTCCCGCAACCGTCACTGCCATTAAATAATTCATATTCACATTTAATTAAAAGCCCCCAAACCACCCCATCTTAAATTAAATTGCCCCACCTTCACCCTACAAAGAAAATAGCACCCATTATTTAGCTACCACCTACCACACACACTTTACATTGCCACAAGCCCGCTGTGCCATCACACACACATTACTGTGCCCCTTAATCACCATGCTGGGCCTCCTTATGATCAGACTGCGCCCTCCATGCTGTTTTTGCCCCCCCTTCATCATCCTGTGTCATGCTGCTTTTGTTTCCCCCTTCTCCTGGCCCCCCTTAACTCTGCCATCATGCTCCCCCTTCACTCTGCCTTCATGCTCCCCCTCCACTCTGCCTTCATGCTCCCCCTCCACTCTGCCTTCATGCTCCCCCTCCACACTGCCTTCATGCTCCCCCTCCACTCTGCCTTCATGCTCCCCCTCCACTCTGCCATCATGCTCCCCCTCCACTCTGCCATCATGCTCCCCCTCCACTCTGCCATCATGCTCCCCCTCCACTCTGCCATCATGCTCCCCCTTCATGCTCCCCCTTCACGCTCCCCCTCCACTCTGCCATCATGCTCCCCCTTCACTCTGCCTTCATGCTCTCCCATCATGCTCCCCCTTCATGCTCTGCCATCATGCTCCCCCTCCACTCTGCCATCATGCTCCCCCTTCACTCTGCCATCATGCTCTCCCATCATGCTCCCCCTTCATGCTCTGCCATCATGCTCCCCCTCCACTCTGCCTTCATGCTCTGCCTTCATGCTCCCCCTCCACTCTGCCATCATACTCTGCCTTCATGCTCCCCCTTCATGCTCCCCCTTCATGCTCCCCCTTCATGCTACCCCTCCACTCTGTCTTCATGCTCTGCCTTCATGCTCCCCCTTCATTCTGCCTTCATACTCTGCCATCATGCTCCCCCTCCACTCTGCCTTCATGCTCCCCCTTCATGCTCTGCCATCATGCTCCCCCTTCATGCTCCCCCTTCATGCTCCCCTTCACGCTCTGCCTTCATGCTCTGCCTTCATGCTCTGCCTTCATGCTCTCTTCTTTCTTCCATTCCCTCACTTACCTTTTCTATCTGATTCTTTATTCTCTTCTGTCTTCTGTCTTCTGTCTGCGGCGCTCCTCACTGAATGTCGGGCGTGATGACGTCACGCCCGGCATTCAGTGCGCACGGAGCCAGCGCCGCAGACACGCAAGGTTTTTTTTGTTTTTTTTGTCTTCAGTTACTCGCTCCCCCACCAACGAAGAGGGGAGCGATCAGGGTCGGGGCCTACCGGGGGATAGACCGGTCCCCCGGCGGGCCAGTCCGACCCTGTCATGTTCTGACAGAAAGTCAGGTAGGTAACTGATGTTGGTGGGTGGGAATTTTAGTAACTCAGTTTTTGAAAGATTGAGTCTTAGGGGGAGAGAGGACATCCAAGATGAAATGGCAGAAAGACAGACAGTAATGTGAGCCAACACAGATGGTGAGAGATGAAGAGGGGGTATAGATAGATTAGTGTATCATTCGCATAGAGATGATACTGAAATCCAAAGGAGCTTATTAGTTCATATCCACCTAACCATTGCTTACAGTCTTCAATACAAATATGTGTAGCACATGAAGGCTGCATAACTTCCTCAGCTGGAAACTGAACACATACACATACACACATGCGGCTTCACAGCATTGAAAATGCTATTGTCAACACGCTTAAACAGAAATAATTGGAAACAATATCCAACCTTTGAGTCCAGCAGCAGCTTTTTCTTACATGGTGTAAAATATTACATTGTCTGTTAAGCAATTGTGCATGACTGGTGAAATTGTATTTTAAACCAACACCATGCAGTGTGAATTGTAGAAGTATTGTGTAATACGTTCAGGCTGTGATAGACTTCATTCTGTAGCTTAATCCTTCTCCCACGTTTTAAAATATGGAATAACCAAAATGTTTACCAGTCAGTCAATGTCACAAGTATAATTCTCAGTTTCCTACTTGGTTCTTGATTACTTAGAACAGAACCCTGTAGCTGACCTTCATTACAACTTTCTCCAGTAGGAAAGTCAACACAGATGGAGTTACCATGGATGCAACAAAATTGACCTGAAACATTCAGTAATTACAGATTCAAGTACACTTAATATTGCATATATTAGTCATTCAGGGATCAGGTCTGCTTTGCTAGTGCCAAACATGCCTTTAGCTAAACCAGTGGCGGAATCAAGGGGGCGGGGTTGCATATATTTGCCTGGTGGCGAGAGGCAAGCCGAGCGCCCAGGTATCATTCTCTGCCTGCACCTCAGCCACCAGATCCAATCAAAGTGAAGTAGGGAGCGGGCCCAAAAATCAGAGTAAAAGAGGGACAAGACTATGCAAAACCGACCTTGTGGTAAACCATACATACTTAATTAATTGACTTGTGAAAAAAATAGACCCTAGTGTGTGTGTGTGTATGGTAGGGTATTTAGACTGTAAGCTCCAATGCGACAGTGGATGACAAAACAGCAATTCCAGATCGACAGGACTGAGAAAACCAAAGAGACTTTTATTTTTGTAGCATTGTTTAAATTATATTATCCTAAAGGCACAGTGGGCCTCAAATCCAGCTAAAGGGTACACATTTACATCTGGTTGAATTATGTTATGATGCAAAGGGTACAAATACAATTTTAATTTATTTTCTGCGTATAGAGATAATATACTGCATTTAGCACACAAATACTGGACAACAACTGGATTTTATCACAGTGATTTAGAGTTGAGCTAGGAAGCGCACCCTCCCAACTCTAAATCTGTCAATATATTTTATATTTTAACCCCCCCCCCGCATCGCAACCTGGTTTTTGCCAAGGATGCACCTTCTTGCAGGATTTAACTCTTAACTCTAAATAAGGTCCTCTGTATTTATCTGCATTATATGAAAGAATCAGCATGAGGCTGTTACACTAAATATCACCATTCTTTTACAAAGTTCTGAATGTTCCATTTCGGAATGTAGGACTGGTCCTACAATAGGGTGAGGATTCGTTGGTTTGGGGGTAGGGTAAGCAGGGAAGGAGAACAGCACTAGCCGGCGACACGGGTGTGTAATGGGACCGTGTTGTGGATAGGGCAGTAATAAATGTTTGTCTGCTTCCCTGCATGTTAAGTAAAAACATGGTTAGCATCAGGGGCAGCAGCAGCTGTCATCACGTCTGTGTTTTATAGCATACATGTAGAGTTGGTGATGGGGGGACAGGGACGTCACTCCGCACAGTGCTCGCCGGGGCTGGTAACCTTATTACCGCCGGACACAGAGTATGTGCTGTTCTATTGATTACAGCCTGAATTAACCCTGTCACTGACATATGTACCTCCCTGGTAGTGCTAGTCCCTTTATTCTCGATGATTCAACCACTCCTATATCTTTAGAATCTATGTTATCCCCTATACAACATAAGTACAGCTAATACAGCTAATTTAAAGTCTACTTGTAGGGATATTCCTTTTCCTAAGTAAAATGAATGGCCACAATATTCTCTGTTTACATAACTTACTTGTATAACGTGATATGTTGTCTAACAGCCCACATAATAGGAGACTATTCCAATGGCCTTCTGATCGAAAGGTCGGTTTTATTATTTCTTTTTCTCGTATGCTCCAACTTACTATATAATTAAGCGTTCAATTGGTTTATTTCCCAGTGGTACAGCTAAAGCTCTCAATGTCTTGCCACAGGACTGGCATATTATTAATATTATTATTAATTTTTATTTATAAGGCACCACAAGGCGTCCGCAGCGCCGTACAGAGACAAACAAATTACAATACAATGGGAGACAGCACAGTACAGTAAACAGTAAGCACAGCAACTCAGTAAGCTCAATGCACAGCTAGAGAGGGCGGGGAAGGGGGAGGGAGGATCCGCAAACGACGGGGCCCAAGAAGGAGGGCGCGGAAGACAGGGAGACCACCAGGGGAGGAGGGAGCGAGAGTGGACGTGGGGTGGAGGACCCTCGAGGAGGAGGGCTAAGTAGCTGGAGAGCAGAGTTAGAAGTGGTGGAAACAGGAGGAGAGATGGCCCTGCTCAGAGGAGCGTACAATCTAAGTGTAGGGGTGGACAGACAGAGAGACACAGGCGAGAGAGGGAGAGTAGGGGGACGGAGGCAGAAGATAAGGTAGGAAGTTAAGTGGGAGACAGAAAGGCTTTAAGAAAAAGATGGGTTTTTAGGGCCCGTTTGAAACTGGACAGATTAGGGAAAGTTCTGATGGAGGGAGGGAGCTTGTTCCAGTGGAGGGGGGCAGCGCTGGCGAAGTCTTTATATACATATAAAAAGAAGACGACCAATAGCTGCAGATGCTTCATACTTAATAGCAAATTTGCTGAAATAAAGAGATGTAGTTAAGTAATGGTAGGTTGGGCACGGGGGCCGGTCACATAATGGGATATCTTGGGCTGGGTCACCTGCATTTTTAAAATGTTCCTAATAGGCTGCTGAGTCGAGTCTTGGCCCCGGGTTAAAGTTTGCCAGCCCTCCCCTCTAAGTAACTTGATAGACAGGAAACTAGTTAAAAGAGAAGTTCTGAATTATTTCTATTGAAACCAATTTTTCCCAGTTAAAATCCCTAAGATCCACACTTAGGGAGATACTTCACTAAGGTGACCCCGCTAGGTGTGTCCTTCAGGAATAATAGCCTGATTGGATTGGAGTTTGATTCCCAACTATGGCCTTATCTGTGTGGAGTTTGTATGTTCTCCCTGTGTTTGCGTGGGTTTCCTCCGGGTGCTCCTGTTTCCTCCCACACTCCAAAAACATACTGGTAGGTTAATTGGCTGCTATCAAAACTGACCCTAGTCTCTCCCTCTCTGTCTGTCTGCGTCTGTGTGTGTGTCACTATTAGGGAATTTAGACTGTAACCTCCAATGGGGCAGGAACTGATGTGAATGATTTATTTGTACAGCGCTGCGGAATTAGTGGCGCTATATAAATAAATGATGATGATGATGATGGCTGACACAGTCCAAGCCATTCAAAATTCAGCCAGCAGAGGTGCTGTGGCTAGGATGAAAGTCTATAGAATGACAGCAGTACTGTAGGGGATAGACAGTTCTGTTACCCCAGTGGGGAGACCGGTGTGTTAAAAAACAAAGAAGTCATCTATTACAACAAAGGGTTTATTTCACACACGCACTGCGACACCGTACTGCTCGATACCTGTCCCTCTGCAGTTTAATGCACTGCCACTATATAACAGAGGTGATGACATGCGGGATAATGCAGCCTTTACTAGTTTATTTTGTTCATCTCCCTGCTTTTTTTGAGGAGGATTTAACAAACACATCACATTGTCTCCCCCTCACAATGTTTAAACAGCTGGACAGGAGAGTTAATAGCTGATGGTTTAGTGACAAAGGCTGCGTAGCCGCCAGAAAAAATAAATAAAAAGGTACAGTGAGTTCAACAGGCAATAGTTAACTAGACTGGAGGGGTTAAAAAAAACAACAACATCAACACAGACCCGGTAGAAAAGGAATCTTGTTTAAAATAGATTTTATTAATAGGTTTTCAAAAAAGGTGGAATTAAGAATCCGTTCAGCCGCCTTACAATGGTGACGGAACCGCTAAACGTGCAAAGTTATTGTTCATATTGTTATTTACCTGCTGTTAGAGTTCAGGGGGGGGGGACATCTGAAAGCTGGTGCAAATCAAATGTATGTCCTATATATATATATCTATATTCATATCTATATCTATCTATCTATCTATATACAAATATATATATATATATATATATATATATATATATACACATACATACACGCATACATACATATATATATATATATATATATATATATTATATAATCATATATATATATATATATATATATATATATATATTTATATATATATATCTTACCATGTCAAATTTACATGAGTTATTGTTCATGAAAGTCTATACAATTTAATGAAGTTTGAATGCATGGGTATAGTCATAGAAGATCCACGTTTGCAGGAATTAAGAGTCTTTGTAAAATTATTCTTGATAGAACAATAAAATTAAATTGATATATACTCCATCCTCTCACCAATAAAAACAGATGTCCTACTTGCTAAAATCCCTGGCATGGTAATCTAATAAGACCAGGGGAAGAGACGGATGGAGATGGTTGGTCCAGCTGAAACATGAGTGACAGCAAGTGAGCCCTCACATTTTCTTGTACTAATGCGGTGACATCGGACCACGTGGGACACATGCCCGGGAAAAATGGACGTCATGCGTAATAATGCGCGGATTATAATAGTTGAACAAAGATGACACAAATTGCTGCTGACTATTGATGATGATGATGATGATGATGACTATGTTGCCCTGTCATCATATTTTTGTATGCAAAACTAGCTATACGGGGTGAATTTGGAAAGGAAAATATAAAACTCTACTTTAACTACACTGAACGTTCAGGTGAAAAATATTATCTTGGTCATTCCAGATGATGGGTTAGATTTATCACACAATCAGATTCTACCTATCATTTTGTAGAATATAATACAATACTTAAATGCCAGCTAGAATCTGATTGGTTACTATGAGCAACACCTTCCCTTTTCATTTTTGGAAAGCTTGATAAGTCTGCCCCCTTCCCCCCCCCCTTCCTGTATGAAATTGAATATTTGAAATTGGATTCCACTTAGATATTTTAGTTACTAAGGGGTATATGTACTAAACTGCTGGTTTGAAAAAGAGATGTTGCCTATAGCAACCAATTACATTCTAGCTGTCATTTTGAAGAATGTACTAAATAAATGATAACTAGAATCTGATTGGTTGCTATAGGCAACATCTCCACTTTTTCAAACCCGCAGTTCACAATTTTTTTTTTTTTGTACCTTAATGAATTACAAAGATTGACATTGTAACATTTTTTATAGCTTATATAAAAATTACGACATGTGATCTAAACATGACAGTAGGAATGCGTCACTAAAACTGGTATTAATACTTACAAATATTATATAAAAATACATTGTGCACTTAATGATATGCCTCTGTGAATGAAAACGGACTGCCAAAAGGTTAACCCAAAACGTCAGTCTGGGTGGTCGCTAATATTTATTTGTTCTTCCAGCACGGAAACAGTTAATCGAGAAGTGTTACTGATGAGAAAAAGCAGACAGAACCATTTTTCCCCTCAACCACGCTCCCCCCCACCTTCCCTCTCCCCTCTTTCTCCACGTTTAAAGGGGAATTTTTATTTCCTGGCTCATTAAATCATTTGTCCTACAATCATAAGTAATTTTTTGAAAGGAGACACGCGCATTTAGAAAACAAATATGCAGAGTGTATCAGAAAGCCTGTCTCTGTTTGGGTCTTTATTTATTTATTTCACGCAGTATATCTATGAGACAGAAACGGTCCCATCTGTTCATATTTAACATCCAGGCTGATTCAGCAGAAAGGAAGCAGAAAGAGTTGTATTTTTTTTTTTAATGTTCTTTCATCTATTATTTTATTTATATGTGAAATAGCTTCTGGATTTTATTCAATGAAATAAAATAATGGCATTCGATCTAGTGGTAGAATGTGGTTCGGCAGTTTAAAATAGTTCTAGCTCCCCACGTCCTAGTAACAGCGTATGAATGTAGAAAAGTTCAAGGGTGAGACCATGGCTATCTAGCTGCCGGTTATGATGTCCATCATCCTCAGCCATCTCTATGGTTGCAGCCCTTTGCCGATTCCGAAAACTGGAACAGATGCAGCCCCATAGCAATTTAAGTTTAAATTAACATGCTTTGCTATGCCAAAAAGAATATCATTAATACACAGTGCAAAAAGGCAATTTTGTTTTTTCTACGTGTGATATGGAGAAAATAAACATATCATCATCACCATTTATTTATATAGCGCCACTGATTCCGCAGCGCTGTACAGAGAACTCATGCACATCAGTCCCTGCCCCATTGGGGCTTACAGTCTAAATTCCTTAACATACATACACACACACACACACACACACACACACACAGACAGAGAGACTAAGGGCAATTTAATAGCAGCCAATTAACCTACTAGTATATTTTTGGAGTGTGGGAGGAAACCGGAGCACCCAGAGGAAACCCAGGCAAACAAGGGGAGAACATACAAACTCCACACAGATAAGGCCATGGTCGGGAATAGTACCACACATATAGCCATATAGCTTCACATACCACTAATTAATATACACACATTCAGTCAGTATGCGGTTGCCTATATATCCTCACGTCACCCATCAATATGTCCATATTATCTAACGTGATTATACAGTCAATCTACATTACATGCCACCAGATATATTCCAGGCATAGAATGTATGGAGACATATGAGACTATATGGGTTAGCCTAATGTCTCTAGATCCCCCCTCATTGTCCCCCATGTCCAGAGCATTCACTACTATGTATTCAGGTGGTGCCCTCACCAGTATCAATGCTCCTCCACCCTACCATATCTCTGCCAACCCATCCCACCCCCGTTCCCATCTCTGCTCATGTTGGGTCTGTGTGGTCAGTACTTAACTGGAGCTATATGGTGCATAATAATTATTTGTGTTGTGATAACTAAGACAACCTGTGTCTCTACAGCTGTTATGTAGCTACAAGTCCAAGGGCATTCTGGCACTATAGCTGGAGAGGAAGAGCCTAACTCTGTTGGAAGAGTTTACAGAGGAACTGGTGGTTTAGAGGGCTATATCCAAGGTGTTCTTGAAGTGGACTTGTAATCCACATGTATAGTCACACTGGTCTCTTTCAAATCACAGATAAACCTGTGCCTTGTAAACTGTGCTAAAGTGTTAATAAAGAAAACATGTATCCAATATGAAAAGACATGTTGACTATATCAAAAGCATCTGTCAACATAAATGCAAATGTTCCCATTCCAAGATCAGGGGCCTGATTCATTAAGGATCTTAACTTAAGAAACTTCTTATTTAAGTCTCCTGGGCAAAAACATGTTACAATGCAAGGGGTGCAAATTAGTTTTCTGTTTTGAACATAAGTTAAATACTGACTGTTTTTTCATGTAGCACACAAATATCAACTTTAAATTTCAGTGTCAAGTATTTGTGTGCTACATGAAAAAAGAGTCAGTATATGCACCCCTTGCATTGTAACATGGTTCTCTCCAGGAGACTTAAATAAGAAACTTCTTAATTTAAGATCCTTAATGAATCAGGCCCCAAGTTTTTATCACAAATATTGTTGCGAAACTCCCGAGACCTGTACAGTTTTGAATGTATCTCAAACAAAAAAACAACTAATCTCTGGATCTTTAAACACCAAAAAAAAACAACAACTTTTGTAATTAGCTTCTCCTTCCTCTGCCAAAAGCCACAGTGGCAGGGCCAAACTTCTTTATACTTCCAGAAATCCCACTGAATCTCTCCCTTTCATTTGCATTGCACATCATGTACATTAGGCAGGATAGGACAACAAGGAGAGGGACAGAGAGATTAAAAAGGTAAATAACTAAAAAGGATACATTTGGGCATTAAATTAGCTTTCTTGACATATATATTGTATATATTACTAACTGTATTACTATTATGATTGCTATTATTTATTATTATATGATTTATTTACTATCATAGTTATTTCTCATTAGATTATACTGCTACAGTCATGCATTCCAATATTCACAAACATACACATGAAATACAGTTCTCTATAGTTTGGCGTCATCATGTATTGTGGGTGGTTTTAAAAGATCAGTACTGGGGTTTCATGGTTTACTCATGCAGAGAGCACATCTGAATAACACATTCTCGAAAATAAAAGCCTTGACATTACCCCAGAATGACTTGGAATCTGTTGTGCGTTGCTTAGAGAGAAAAGTATTAGCAGTTAATGATGAAGGTTGATGTACTTTTGGCTCATTTGTTGCCAAATTCTCAGCAGCCCTCAATATGTTTTTATTTTATATTTACTCTACTCCAGGTTGACAGTGACGTGTCTATGTGCAAACTATGTTATCTTTTCCTTATGTTGAACTTACCCTAGTTTATTCAACCTGTCTCAGTCATTAAGTCTTGCTGCTCTAATGTGAAACAAACTGGATAATCTTAAAATTCCTTACAACTCTTTGCTAATGTAGCAGCAACCATCGTGCACAGCCCACGGCCAGAAACGTTTCCCTTATTTTTATACTAACCAGCAGCTGTGCAGTAAAACTAAATTTATATAGTATAAGGACGTACCAAACCCAGGATACGGTTTGGGATACCGCCAAATCTTAAGTGTTTTAGCAAAATTCGCAAAATCCAAATCCTGATTTCCAGCTATTTTAGTAAGGGATGACATTATTGCATCCAAGAGCTAAAAAGACAGATAAGATTTATCATTTAGCCAGCTCTGAACATCCCCGATTGTAAAATCGGAACAAATTTGGTCATGACCAGTATCCACCTAAACCACGGCCTGCCCTCCAAGATCATAACCGTTTCTGGTTGGAGGATTGGCCTGGTTTAGGCGGACTCTGGTCATGACCTGGGCATTAGGTAGATTAAAGAAACAACTTGCTTTCATTAGAATACATTTCTAGCAAGTAATTGAATCTTCAAGCTTTGGTTTCCATCACGGTGTCAAACAGGCAAGATTTTAGAGGTATGTCTACCATATTATAAAAATGGGTGCCAAATGTGCAATTTGGCAGTATGGAGCCCCGGAGGTGAGGACCATCAATGCTCACAGAGGGGAGGCCCGGAGGCTGTAGGGTCATTTCCAGGCCCTCCCCTATAGTGTTCCGCCACTCTTTGACTTGGTCACTCCCTAGAACTAATCTAAATATCCTGCTTATGTAAACTGTACTACAAGGTATTAAGGCATATATGTAAAACTAAGAGTATGTATTGCAGTTTTGTTGTATATATCATCATCTATTTATTTATATAGCGCTACTAATTTCACAGCGCTGTACAGAGAATTTATTCACATCAGTCCCTGCCCCATTGGAGCTTACAATCTTAATCCCCTAATTTACACACACAGACTGAGAGAGACTAAAGGCAATTCAATAGCAGTCAATTAACCTGCCAGTATGTTTTTGGAGTGTGGGAGGAAACCGGAGCACCCGGAGGAAACCCACGCAAACACAGATAAGGCCATGGTTGGGAATCGAACTCATGAATCCAGTGCTGTGAGGCAGAAGGGCTAACAACTAAGCTGCCCACAAATATGCACCTCAAATTTGCCTCTGTGGCATCTTGAGGCAGCGCAAGGGTTAAACTCTAGGTAGCAGAAGAGCACCACATTATAGATTTCAATAATCTGTTTTATACATTTATAAATGTATTCATTTCTGTAACCTGCTGGGAGCTTAATTAAAAATCAAGGAGGCTCCATTTAAAGCTCATTACTATGGTAATTTTATAACGGGGCGGTGATTAAGGAGCATTTAAAAGAGACTTTTACATGGCTCTGGGGAGATGGGCACTGGCATTTTTTTATGAGGCTGCTCCAATTATTTATTCTCTAAATTGGAAATGGGGATATTAAAGAGCGAAGAAAAATAAGAAAGAAAAACAAACAAACGGAGTCACGGGTAGAGCTGGGAATCTCTCCATGTAGATTTTAATTTAAAATTGATATCTGGCAGCTAGCTGTCTGATGGTGATGAGACAAGAGGTTGTTAAAAGAGAACAACAATGGAGGTCATTTACTAAGTGCGAAGCGTCCGCTGGCTGCGCAGTGCAATATTGAAACCACCGTGCACCTCGATTTGTGCGAGTGTACCTAGATTTACGCCGAAGCGCACAGTTTTGAGGAACAAGATGGCAGCTTTGGTGGAGGAGCTGAAGGTTACACAAGTTAAGGGGAAGAGTTGGATGCCGTGAAAGTGTTCCTAGTAAATTACAAAGTATGTACATCGGAGCACCAAGTTTTTGAAGCAGTTCAGAAATGAGCGTGATTATTGATGTACGATTAAGGGAGGTAGAGGCGGAACTACCATTGGTCGTCATCCTGTATTTTTAAGGGGACCAATTATGTGCTTCCAAGCACGTTTCTAAGCGTGCTCCGAGCAATGCAATAAAACTTTCATATACACACATACACACACACACACACACACACACACACACACACACACACACACACAGCAGGGCCATCTTAACAACATTATGGGCCCCCGGGCAAAGCAGTGCACTGGGGCCCCTAGATATAGATATAGATATATAGATGTATACAGATATAGATATATAGAGATAGAGATAGAGATAGATAGATGTACTTGCTCAGTGACCCTTGAAGGTTTTTTTTGCAGGTCTTTTTCTTATGCATGATTATCCATACTTGCCAACTCTCCCAGAATGTCCGGGAGACTCCCGAAATTCGAGTCAATCTCCCGGGCGTTACCAGGAGAGCTGGCAAATCTCCTGCATCCCGCTGCAGCCACCGCTAAATGACACGATTCAGCCAGAACGTCATTTTCTTCGCGTGGGCGGGGCTAAAGTGATGCGATTTGTCTTGCCCTGCCCCGCCCCGCCCCCTCCCGCCCTCCAGTCACGCCCATCTCCCGGAATCAGAATACAGAAAGTAGGTAAGTATGGGATTATCTATTTTCATTAAGAGCCGTGCCTATGGGGCCCCCTTGCCCCTGGGGCCCCCGGGCAGCTGCCCATCGTGCCCAATGGAAAAGATGGCCCTGACACACAGGTTTCATAATCACTCATGGGTAACTTAAGAAATATAAAAGAGTGAGCATTAATTTTACACTTTGCACGGTGCGCTTCTTGAAGTTATCCTGCCACATTGCACACCTAGGTCGTACACCTAGGCTGCGGAACGGTCTCCTGAGAACTGACGGTTTAGCAACTTGATGTGCGCTGGACTGAACAACCGGAAGCATCTGTGGAAAACCAAGGTGCAATCACCAGATGACGTATATATTATACGAGGAATAATGGCAAGTTGGATTTAGGCAGCATGGCGGCACAGTGGTTAGCTTTGCTTCCCTAGAGTGCTGGTTTCAATTCTAACCAAGGGGCTATCAAGAAGACGCCTATGTGGCTCATTTATGAGTGGACACATTACCGTTACAAAACTACGTAGAAAAAAGAACTACAACTAAAACAAGGGGTATTTTTATGCATATGTTCATCTCAAGATGAACCCTGCTCAAAAACAGTGACTTTGCGGCACAGATACATCAGACACACAATGGTGTATACTAACGCCCCCTCATAACATAGAGATAGCATAGACACGTGGTTTGACATTGCTAATAATAAGTGCTAAAGACTTATTACTGTATTTGTACACATTAGGCCTGACTCATTAAGGTAAGTAAAGCAAAAAAAATAGTAACTTTTCACCTGGGAAAAACCATGTTGCATTGCAGGGGGGGGGGGGGGGGGGCTAAATTTTAAATATGGGGACAGACTTATAGTTGGGATAGGGCATGTCCTATATCACCTTTAAATTTCAGTGTAAAAATAAAGCTATCAAGTATTTGTGTGCTACATGAAAAAACAGCCAGTATTTAACTTATGTGCAAAATAATAAACTAATTTGCACCCCTTGCATTGTAACATGGTTTTGTCCAGGAGAAAATATACTCATTTTTTTTGCCTTACTTTGGTTAATGAATCAGGCCCATTATATTAATTTAAAGAATAATATAGCAAAGAGTTTAACAAAGATATACACAGGAAGAATATTGTCTGTACATAATTATTAGAGTTACATTTTAAATATAAAATGTAATTAAATACAAGCACAAATATAAAATATACAAACATAAATAAATTAAACTCAACATTTGTTGTTTTCCCCTTTATAAATCAAATTGGAAACTTCTTTTCTGCAACAGTCCAAATGGAAATGTTAATTCAGTAATGCAACTTCATAATAATATAATGTTCTGAGCCACAAGTTTAACAAAGTTGCTGTATTTGCATAAATATATCAATTGTGGTGAAACTCAAGGCATATTCAATTAGCCACGATGTTCCTCTGAACATCGCAGCTTTGCACATTTTCAGGTGGTACGGTACCTCAACATTGTGGATTTTCTCCTCACACCTTTATGGGGGCAAAGAGAAATCTGCGATGTAACATCGCTGCCTTCTCAATCATTCTGGAAACACTCTGTGGCTAATTAAATATACCCCTAGGTCAGGGTTTCCCAAACCCAGTCCTCAGGGCTCCCCAACAGTGCAGGTTTTCCATATCTCCTTGCTGGAGCACAGGTGTATTCATTATGGACTGACACATTGGAACAGATCCACAGGTGGTCCTAATTATGTCACATGTGATCCGGAAAACCTGCACTGTTGGGGAGCCCTGAGGACTGGATTTGGGAAACCCTGCCCTAGGTCAAACTTGCCAACTTTCTTTATATGACCTCTGGGAGATCCTGGAAAGGGGTGTGGTTGAATGGTGGAAGGCGGCAGGGTGCGGTGAATCGTGTCATTTTGGCCCCATCCCCACAACGGAATCGTCATTTCGACGTGGGTGACACTGTCAACCACGAATCGCATCATTTTGGCTAACAATTTGTAGGATGCGGGCAGGGGCAGGCTGGGCTGGGCCAGTCCCATAGTTGGCTACCTTGGGCTGGGTCACTGGGCCTCCTGAATTGTTTACCCTTTAAAATACGATGCTGAGTCGAGGACCCCCTCTCCACCGGGCTAAGATTTGCCAGCCCTCCCCTGGATGCGGACATTCCGGGACAGTGGGCAAATATGAACTAGGTGTGAGTGTATTATATACACCACTGTAACCCATTATCATGTATTACACACATACAGTGATATCTCCATGTTGGGTACCCCGAAAACCACCACATTGGTCAATAAAGAGCATCCATATTGATACTTTCAAAATTGATGAGTTCATTATCGGGCAGGTGTCCAGTCATCTTCCAACTGCACTAACAGGGCTTAGTGACCCCAAAAGTTGTCTGATTACTTGACCTGAGCACTAGTGATGGAAAAGTTTGATCTTGCACATATCTACAAATTTATTTAGTGTGGCTGGATAAAACTGTACATACATCCCACTGGGAATGCAAACATTCAGCAGTTCATCTCTTGCGTGACTGCTCTTACATTAATGGGGTTAGGTGGATGTGAAGAAGGTGCTTTTTTGGGTCACATAGGGCTGTATACCTTCCCTGTAGTCCTCACAATGCAGCTTTGACTGGTATACTGTTTTCCTTTACAGCACCTGCCGGCTTCCTCTGTTTATTTTGTCTCATTCCCTCTTTCCGTGTCCTTAGAACACAGGAGTATTTCCAATACCATATCCTTCAGCTCCCTCCCATGATCCTCTCAGCTGTAGAGTGGCCTAACAGTCATTGGAATAAGTTTGTGACCTCCCAATAGTCGGGCAGGGCCCTCTTAAGAACCTCTTGGGCCCCCGGGCACAGCAGTGCACCGGGGCCCCATATATATACAAAAATAAAATAATAATGATTATATATATGGGCCCTGCAGCCCAGGGGGGCCCGTCGGAGGCAGGAAAAAGAAAACCCTGAAAAAAAGAAGAAAATACTTACCGTGCTGTCAGCTGGCGATCCGGCTCCCTCCCTGGTCTCCTCCTCTGTCGCGCTCCGCAATGGATGTTGGGCGGGCGTGATGACATCACGCCCGACATGCACTGCCAGCGCGACGGAGGAGGAGACCAGGGAGGGAGCCGAATCGCCAGCTGACAGCACGGTAAGTATTTTCTTCTTTTTTTCAGAGTTTTCTTTTTTTTCCTGCCTCCGTAGGGACCCCCTGGGCTGCAGGGCCCCCGGGCACCTGCCCAGCGTGCCCAATGGGAAAGAAGGCCCTGTAGTCGGGCACTTATTTTCACTATAGCAATTACTGACCATACCTTCAGTCTTTTTGGCTTTTGTGTTCTGTTCTGTTCTGTTGACTTTAAATATTGTTGTGTCAAATTTTTGTGTTTCATGTCCATTTTAGGTGGTGAACACAATTACCTCCATACATATCTGTTTGATATTTTGCTTAGATTTATTACAGTATATGGCTCAATATTTTTAGCTAGCAACTTTGCTCATTTAGAGGTAATATAACATTTAACATACCTCCCAATTGTCCTATTTAGGGGACTGTCCCACCTGTCGGGAATGTTGTCACGTCTGACGGGACTGTTGGGGGCAATGTGGGGGTGCTTTTAGGAGCGGGCAGTGGGATTGAGGGAGGCCAAGCACTATAGAAATGCTAGCCACGCCTCCCAAGGGAGGTGGCCTGTCTCGATGTGTTTCAGTCACAGCCCACTATAGTGTGAACACGCCCCCTTTTCATCAGCATAGACTGTCAAGACAGTTAAAATGTTGAGAGGTATGATTTTTAAGGAGACTTATCTTACTCACTGTGCAGATGCATGGTCTTCTACAAAGGCAAGTCTACACATTGTAAGATGTTTATTCCCTCTGAGAGACAAGATTTATTTACTAACATTGCATGTAAGTACATTTGCACTCAATCATAGCAACCAATCAAACTCTTGCTTTCATTGTCTACCTTGCACTAGACAAATATAAGCTAATTGCTGATTTGTTGCTGTGATTCAGTGCAAATTGGGGCCCTAAATACAATGTTAGTGAATGAGTTTGTCTAGTTAGACATGAATGCCCACAAATAGTTTAGCATAACTGTGTCGCATACAGGGAGCTCCCATCAATTAGTTTTCCCCATTTGTGACACTGGAAATTAAAATGCTTATTTAACTACATTTTAGGCTACTGATCCCTGATTTAACATATATGTTCAGTAGACTTGCTTTTCATGTTACCCATAAAGGTTTAGTTAAACAATGTTCTTGTAGTACTTCATTTAACATGAAAAAAAAACACTCGACTAAACTATAAATATATAATTTTCCTAATCTACAAAATGCAATCAGGAATCGTTACTTAGGAAAATGATAATTCATTAAATAAATAAGTCAATCGCATACTAGTGGGTTAAAGCAATTAAAAAAGAACGTTGGAAATGTTCTTTTTCATGTAGAAAGGGGAATTTATGGATGTATATAGAGATAATCTGGAAATAGCTTCCGCGGAGACATTGGGACCAGCAAATTAGCCACTGATTGGCAAGCAGAGACGCTGAAATACCTTGTGTTAATGTTCTCCCTACAGGAGTCCGATTGCTTTCCACTACAAACTCATCAGCCCTATAAATTATTAATACTCGAAGTAAGAGGGAAGCCGACTTAGAGCACCGTCTCCTCCCTCTGTCATTGTTTCCATTTTTATGGGCAAAATGACATTTAACAGAAGGCTTAGGACAAGTTTAATATATACCCCGTGGAGGACAATTGCTACCAGCAGATGCTTTTGTCCCTGCTGTGATGTAGAGAGTTAATGGGGATAGTTTAGTGGATTTTCATTTAAAACGTCCACATATAAAGAAAAATGACCAAATGCTGGTGACATGTTTAATAGGTTAAAGGGTCAGCCCCACGTTAGAGCAAACTGGCTAACATGTTTAATGGGTCAGAAACGCCAAGGACCAAATTGACCTAGCTAATAACTGCTATAATTAATGGGCTAATAGGTCAGTCCCACTAGAAGCGCACTGATGCGTTAAGGAAGCAGTTGCAAGTGAAAGCAAGGCTTCTTAATGATCGGACATGTTTTATGGGTTAAAGGTCACTTCCACTGGGAGCAACGTTTACTAATAACTACGACATGCCCATATTCATGCAGTTATGACTATGGAAACTATACTGGAAAATTATAAAAGAGGCATGTTTTTCATTACATTTGTTTGTCAAACCTAAGGGATTTAGACTCTTGCTGTACCTTAGTACAATGCAACTTGACTGAAGTTGAAAGAGTTGGCGGCCATGCTGTTAACCCTTTTTGGTCTTAATTCTTCACTCCCTCCTTTTGTTCCTCCTCTCTAATCCGTTGCTTATTTTTTCCGGCTAAGACTCAGCGGGATTTTTTTTTTTTTAAGTGCATACCAATGCATGACTCAATGCTATAGCAACCTTAAAAAATATTTCAAGGGTGAGGGGAAGGATTAGAGATGTGGGGGTTCGGTCCCCTCTGTGTTGTGTATTCACACTGCTGTTTACTATCAAACAAGAGCGAGGAATTCAAATAGCTTTCAGTGACACGGGATTAAATCCAAGTAAAAGGTTTAATCTCACTTAGCAACCTTCCACACACAGTGTGTGAAATAGTAGTCTTGGTTACAGCAGCGGTATAGAGCAATGTGTACCTCTGTGTGTGTGTATGAAGATGTGTGTAAAGTGCGGAATCTTTTTCATGACTTTTTATCTGGGTTTGTAAAATTTTCATATGTATATTTATATTATGATAATATATATCTAGGTTAAATATGTAGCTTCTGCGTATATCAGTATTTATTCTGTACATATGTGTAGTTACAACTCTAGGGGGTAAATGTATCAAGCTGCGAGTTCCCGGCGGGTTTGAAAAAGTGAAGATGTTGCCTATAGCAACCAATCAGATTCTAGGTAATATTTATTTAGTACATTCTACAAAATGATAACTAGACTCTAATTGGTTGCTATAGGCAACATCTCCACTTTTAAAAACTCACAGCTTGATACATTTACCCCTTGGTGTTAATGTGCATGTAACGCTAAATATTAGAAAATACTTGCAGCTCAGCTTATACTGTGTAAATTGTAGCTGGATTCACCAAGATGATTCTTATTCCTTTCCTACCACTCTTGAGAGTACATACAGCTTGGAAACACAGCCTTGAACTGCTGTAGACCTTGAAAAACCCAGTGTGCAATAACACACAATGATCTCTATTTTCCAAGCATTGCAGTGCTTGCAAGTACCATTATGAGGCTGTTGATTGTTGCACTGGTATATTTACATCGCTATGCAATGCATTTTTCAATTTGACTAATTCCAGAACTGTGTCTGTTGTTCTATAGAGGTAACGTACTGTCATGCTGTTATCCACAATATATTAAAGAGAAATATATTTAACACATGCACACACTTCCGTTACTTTGTTACTGCATATCCACCAGACGGGAGAGAGGCTGAGAATGTGCTATCTCTATGGTTGCCCAAAGAGAGAAGCCGATGAACGTTTCATAGGACACTTCAGCTCTGCCTGGGCTTTATTACGGGGCCTTTAAATAGGAGGGATAAGTAGGAGAGAAGAGAAGGGGCAGCAGTGGGAGTGAAAGCCAGAGAAGTGCTCTGCAAACAGTAACATGTGATAAGGTGCTTCATCTGCATCTGTGTTTGGGATAAGGATCAGGAGCACCTGTATACACACAGCTAACACGAGATCCCTGGGATTACCATCACCTTATTTAGGGTTCTGTGTGCCAGCAGGCAAGTCCTATTATATTCCTTTCTAAGAGCACTGGGTTAAATATGTCACCTTATTTGTATGACATTTTTTTTTTATCTGCTCCTGCTTTGTCATTCAGTATATAAGAATACGCTTACCGATCAATGCTCCCAGTGCTAATAGGAACAACTGAGACTGTGCTATATACACCTATCAGATCCTTCCTGTAATATATCTGCTTCATACCTAAGTATTACCTCCCAAACTTATGTTTTATCACATCTGGGGGTAAATGTATCCGGCGGGTTTGAAAAACCAATCAGATTCTAGCTATCAATTATTTAGTACATTCTACAAAATGAAAGCTAGAATCTGATTGGTTGCTATAGGCAACATCTCCACTTTTCAAACACGCCGGAAAACTCTCAGCTTGATACATTTACCCCCTGATTTTGAAGGTAATACAGACATAGTATAATAACCCTGGGCCTGATTCATCAAGGTGCGCAAACGCATACGCATCTGCTAAACGGGACTTGAGCTACGTAAAACACCACATACGCAGCGCAAACAGAGCAGATACGACACTCAAAGTCAACTCAATCTCAAACTCCAACGCAAATATAACAGTTTGCGTCACTCAAAGTATGCAACACAGATGCGTATGCGTTTGCGTACCTTGATGAATCAGGCCCCCTTTTATTGGGATGTACTAGAAATTAGCATGTCCATTTTATCTGGATAAGCATAAGTTTCAGTGGTAGGCCACATGAGGCCCACCGGGCCACTGGTTGCTCATTAGATGATGCCGTATAAGTTATCACTATGGTAGACACGCGCAAGGTCGCAACAGAATTCCGGACAAACCAACGTTTGCATCTGCAGAGGTCGACCCAGAGATTTGTGAAGTCCTGGTATTCAGTCCTCGAGTTCTGCTCCTGCATCGCCATTCTGCCGAACGGCCTGTCAGCAGTGTTTACGTTTCGCATTTAAAATGTTGTGGAATTTATGGTCTATAGATGAAGTGGGGACGACGAAGTTGAAAATTGATTCAGCTCTGTGGTGTGGTTGGGACATAATAAGGGATAAATCTGGGAGGAATTCTGAATGTAACAAAAATATTACAGGAATTCCGCACATAACAATAAAGGGCAAATTCTAACGTTCTGTGGAACAGTTTTTCTGTAATCTCTTCTATATACCTTACAATGGCTGCTTGATCTTCTAATACAGAATACAGAAATGAATGTTCTTCTAAATAAACATAAATCCCTGTGTATAGGTTTCTACTACTGCAATATACATTAAGAGGTATCTAAAGTTTTATATATATATATATATATATATATATATATATATATATATATATATATATATATATATATATAAAAGCTCACATCTGGCTATGTACAAATGCATATAATAAAAATTCTACATAAAACGGCATCACAATCCTTACACACAAAATTACACCGTTCCTTTTTTTTGGGGGGGGGAAGTTATTTTCTAATTGTTAAACAGTGCTGTGATTGCAGTTAAAGCTCCTTACTTTTCCAGCAGCTGTTTCATGCCTATTCTGAGAATATTACAAATTAAGTCTTTAGGGTGTCGTTGTGCAACCGATATGAAGCAGAGCAGGGGGCAGGAGAGAGCTGTTAGGAACAACAGCAAACGAGACTTTTGGAAATGAAAAATCGTTTTAATTCGAAAGCTCAGAGCAATAACGAGAGGGGTTCTCGTAAATTTCTCAGCCCTGTGATAGATATCGGTCATAAAGGAGAATCCACAGGAAGTATTTTATTAGGCAGGGAAGAGGGACGGATATCACTTGTTCTCTTAACGGCTTTGAATGTGTTTATCAGATAGCACAAAATTTTAACTCATTCTGGCCGTAAAAGGGTTAACGTGGGGCATGACCTTAACTTGTGCAAACCCGAAACAAGCCATTTATGCGCACAGCTTCACGGTTATGACTTCGAGCACATAGCAATAAAAAAAGGACTGTCGGGATGGGTGACAGGAGTGACAAGACTACTGCACGGATTATGGCTATAGCAGGATTTGTAGCGGATGTGCTTTTTGTTATTGTGTTTTTGTTTTGCAGAGTACATGTTACAGAGCGGAACATGAAGGCTATGTGGATTTTTTATAGAGTATTAGGCTCATACACACACACACACACACACAGCTTGGGCAAACAGTTCCAACTGAGAAAATCACATGGAAGAAAAATGTAGTGAGTCACTCTTAACCAAACTGGAGAGAGGTGTACATTGATTTAAGGGGAGTGCATTCCTTTCTGCTACAAAGTAGTCAGTGTTGGTGAGGATTTGTAGAGGATTGTTTTATTAATTATGATTATATTATTATTACTAGCACCAACATTTTACAAGTGCTGTAAAATAAAGAGTAGCTGTCACCTCCGCACAGCTGTACCTTAAACAGGTGTCTGTACGTAGTAGATACCTGCATGAAGATAGCCACTTCCTGGGCAGGTATAAATATATCATAGTTGCCTACTCTCCTGGAATGTCCGGGAGACTCCCGAATTTTTGGGAGTTCTCCCGGACTCCCGAGAGAGCAGGCAAAAATCCCGGATCCAGCTATCGCCGTTGTTGAAGATGGTGGGGGCGGGGCTAAATCTGCCATTGTGGCCCCACCCCATACTGTGATTGGCTAAAATTGCCTAGGATTCACAGGGGGCCACGCCCCCCTTTACAGACCCCCCCTCCCGGAGAGCTGCCTTCAAAAGTAGGCAAGTGTGAACTATACATGAGCATTAATGGCAGAGTGGACGTCACCTGTAGTGGCAGACGCGTGCTCACTGAGAAACTGCCTAAATTAATGCTTGCTGCATGTTGGCACAAGGAAGAGGGAAGGGCATAGCTTATGTCATTTTCTCAAGAACTGTATGTATGTCATACCTGCCAGGTTTTCCTGGTCCAGTTCCAGATTTCAGTATCCAAATTCCCCCAAAATAGGCATGACCTTACCACCAATGGGCATGGTTTGGGTAACTTGTGTCAAAGCCTAATTTGTCCCAATTTGCCACCTGGGACTGTGTCAAGTCTGGTGTATCAATAACTGTACACTGCAATTAGGCTCTTACTAATTTATTGCCCAGCGTGGCACAAAATAACAGGGGACTACGGGTGTTCCATCACCCTATATCAGGTGTGTCTCGTGGTCACCCCATTAGCGTTGCATTTCCTGCTATATAATTCATCCATGCTATTCCTACTGGCTGTTGTCCAAAGCTTTTGTATGGCGCTCAATCCTCTTGGAACTGCAAAATCTTGACCTTATTTTTATAATGAGTAGAAATGTATCACATATATGTGTTGAACCCAAAATAAATATAGTCTATTGTCACCGCCGAACTTTCATTACCATCGAGATATAGGTTTGTTTCTTTTTCACTTATTTATCCTTTTAAATCAAATGATCACAAGTTACACAAGTAGTGTTTGTGCTTCCTCTTGCTTTGAAAACTTCCTGTGGATTGAAAAAATAAAAGATTGCTTGTATATATTGGGTGGAGAGCTATTTAAAAAGCTCTTTGAAGCACACTTAATGTGCGCAGCTCAGCTCCTATCTCGGTACTGATAATAAATGTTGTACTAAAACAATTAAACATGTTTGTGGATAAACAGAAGGAAATTAAGGGCAGGAGAGAGACAGCGGAGAGGCAGAGGGTGAGATATTAAAAGAGTAAACATGGAGCTGAAATTGCTAAGGGAAATAGAAGGGCCAAATTTAACGCTAGATGTGAGATGCATAGATAAAGAATTAGTTGTTCATTAAACAGATGGTCTGGAGCCCGGCATCCTATAAGTGTATTCTCATATGAATCATCAACTTCAGCTAGGATATTAATATTTAAAAAATAGGTGTGAGGAGTTATACGTAGCATCCCTGTTTCCATCCTATTAAATCTGACATTATACAAATATATATAATTTTCTCTCTATACATAAACACTATATTTGTATGATAGATTGATAGTGTCAATATTTGGATAGCATTATTTCAATAGTATTATGATTGGTGAACAGAAATATCAAACATTAATCAGCGTTAATGCTATCATCACTCACCTATTTAATATTTGGTACATTGGAACACTTTTTATAACAAGGGACATACTGCTTATAAATGATCACTACTTTCCAAAACGTTTTCATGAGGAGGGATGCACATGCTAATTAAAATCTGTTGCACAGGCCAGACTGTATTGCAAAGCACCTGTTGCATGCCCACAGTGGAAGCAGCCATTTTGTTCGGTGAACCAAAGTTCATACCAATAATCATCATCATTGTTTATTTATAGGGTGCCAAAGAGTTCATAGAGCCAGACAATCATTGTAGAGATATGACATAATGGGGGGTATTCAATTGTCCGCAGGTTAGAGGGGGGAAAAATATAACCATTAATATGGTAATCTCTCGCTGAAATCCAGCAAGTAAATTACTGTATTAACGGTTTTTCCGCGCAGGATTACCATAATAATAGTAATCCTGCGTGGACAGGGGGATTTTCGGCAATCCTGCGGACAATTGAATATGCCCCAATGAATACAATAAACATAATAACAGATAAATTAATATAATTAAGCATCATAACACATACATGGATAGCCATGAGCTAACAATTACAGCTAGCACGGATAGAGATAAGAATTCCATGCATTTCAGTAAACAGACAGCAAACAATTCAGCATAAGACATGACATCAGGGAAGTATAAGGTGGACGAACATAGGACACAGAGGACCATGCCCATGAAAGCTTACATTCTAGATGAATGCAGCCTATCAAAGCCTATCAAGAAAGGGACCTCGTGAATATTTGTTGTGAAGTGCCTCAGTGATGTCACTAGCTACTAGTCAACCAATAGGCTGCATTATCATGAATATTGGCTCAGAATTCAAAATGGCTGCCTCCACGGTGTGACAGATGCACTTCAAATAACAGTGCAAATAGCATCCACTATGGAGGCTCTCATGTCCTTGAAGGACATAAGGTCTCAACTGGTCTAGGGACTGGCAGTTGGTCATCTCTTTTGTACAACATACAGAATTGAAGATGGCACCATGAATTAGGTGTAACACATATACAATGGATCTGTGGCTGATTAGTGACACATCAGGTACAGTCTGCATCTAATCTGGTGTCTGAATTGTTCAGGTTGTGCAGATGATTGGAGGTTAGTTAGATGCAGACCTGAGGAGGACCCAGATCCCAGTTTTCCCAGGACCATACCCCTTTTCCCCTCCCAAAATCTTTAGTTCAAAATTCTAATTTTTCCATATTGTGGTCCCTTCATTTATACTTTACCAAATAGATGAAAACACGTTCATATAACTGTTTTACCTTTAGGGTGGATTTTATAGCCTGAGTAAACTTCATGTTACACAAATGACCCAATGTTGATTTGAAATTTATGGAAGCCTGTAGGAGATATGGGTAAACCGAATTTGCAGTTGTGTTTATGTAACATTCCAATTCTCTAGAATCAACTTTTTGGACAGAGTAAGTTGACCACGTCTCAGGTCAGTCAGCTAGTCAGGAGCCAGGGCAGATAGCCACTGATATCCAAATCTGCCAAAGTCGTTAAGATCATTGACATAAGAAGCGGTTCGTTTGCATCCACACAATAAATTAATGGCATAAGGCTGCTAACAGGATGCAACTAAACTGGTAAATTGACCAGATGAGGACACACAATATATACATTTTTTTCTCCTGTTGGCAGACTTTCCTCTTGAACTCAGCTTAGTACACCACAAAGCATTAATATATTTATTCCTAATTGGAAATTTTGGACAAACCAGGTCACAGCCCCAATCACCTTAAGACACACTAATCTGTCCAAACAGCAGCCATTTCCCACTAGTCCAGGCCCATTTTCAGACTGGAGATAACTAATTTGACATCTGAAATCCGAGAACGTACTGTGAAAATCAGGACTGGCAGGTGGTATAATGTATCATTATAGCAAGCCCAATAAAGGGCAATTTTGATTGCAGAATACTGAAACTTTGGTCCAAAAGAAGGAACGTCCAACCTAAAAGAAGAGATAGCTTCAGAATATAAAACAGAATTGCAAAAGTTCTGAAATCACACACAGGAAAAATTAAGCTATATCCTTTCCCAAGCCAGGTACTAGACTCCCCCTCCAACTTCCAGGCCCTAGGCACTTGCCTACCTTGTCCCATGTATATCGAATATTAATATACAAATCTAACATTGCAGGCAAATATGATCAAGAGAGAGACAATATATTATATAGCAAAGCAAATTTTAAATAACTTAGACCTCACCTAGTATATCTGGATCTATTTCAGACTGTTTGCAGCAAAATGCAGTGGATGCATGGAGAAGATCGCCCCAACGGAGTTTGTTATGCGAGCCCTGGAATGTGTGTATCACCTGAGCTGCTTCTGCTGCTGCGTTTGTGAACGTCAACTAAGAAAAGGAGATGAGTTTGTGCTGAAGGAGGGACAGCTATTGTGTAAAAGTGACTATGAGAAGGAAAAAGACCTTCTAAGCTCTGGGAGTCCAGACGACTCAGATTCTGGTGAGTATGCTGGTTTCTTATATGTATGTTATTACGTATGACTACCATTATGAATGTATATATGGCAGTGTAACATACGTACAGGGCATCATTTAAAATGGATAAAGGTGCTCAGGGGCAAACGCATGATTTGTAGAGGGGGGTTTCCACACCACGCCGCCAGTGGGCATGGGGCCATGCATGGGGCATGGCTGTAATTTTAGACAGTGCTTGGCTGCTCTTCAACTCTTCCTATCCCCATAATATACATGGGCAATGCGGCGTGCACTATTGTTAGGTGCACACAGCTCTCCCTTTTCAAGCAGAGCTGTGTGAAGCGGGAGCAGGGTCCAGCCACGTCAATTATACAGTGCCCCAGGCTTGGAGGGGGGTTTCCATGCACTAGGAAACCGCCCCCTCGGTTTGCCTAAGGTGCTATTAGGGTGCACTGACCGCATGTCTGCAGCTTGCAGATTGCACAGTGACCTGTGGATCACGGATTCCTCTAGTCTCTGTGCCCTCACTTGCACAGGCACAAGTGGCAAACATGCAGTCCGCAAGCTCTGACCACATTAATTGTAAAGCGGATACTAAATCCTAATTTGAATGACCACTTCACTTACAGATACCATTAAAACTGAATGACAACAGAAACCAACCTGCCACTTTTCCTGAAACCCATCTATTGGCATCCTAAAGTGTCCTTCTCCTAAGCTTTATAACAACATGTCAAGTGGCATGGGGCGTAGTGTAGATATGATTAACGATGATCATGTATCTGAATATCTGCCGCTGTTTGCGTCTCTTTGTGTGCTAGTAAAACGTTCTGTTTTTATAGCAAATTTAGCAAACTATCCATAGATTGGAGAGGACTATTAGATTATGGACCTAAACAGACAGCTTAAGAAGCCAATACATTTATTATTAAACATCGATCTATGTAGTCTACCTAAGGGCAGAGCTGGAGAAATCCAAGGAGTCTGGTACCAGGTGCCAAAATTTTGGGAGCAATTTCCTAGTGATGTCAGTGGATGCGCATCTTACCTGGCTACTTAGAAAAAAATTCTGGCTCCTAAATTTTTACTGAGTGGCTCCTGTATCATAGGCAAACCGAGGGGAAGGGGGGGGGGGTGGTTCCTAGTGCCTGGAAACCCCCCCCCCCTCCAAGCCTGGGGTGCACATTGTTGTTGTATTATCTTATACCTCTATACTAGATTTTTAGAGTGTTCTATCCATTATTCTGCAAGTTGTTATATGGCTCTGTACCCGGAGTGTTATGTTTCTTTGTGTAAGTTATAGACGCCCGAATGATATATCCCTGAATCTTCTCACTCTCAGCATGACATTATACATCTCTGCAGGTTCTTATAACTCTAGCATTTTATTTTATAGCTTTGCGTATTACAATATTGCTGTGCAAGTCATTATATCACTGCATGTTATATTACGTTGCTCTTCGGGTTATTTTATGGCCTTTACAGAAGTGTCTGGTGGTCGAGAATGCAAGACACTGTCTATATGATATATAGAGACCTTTGTAAACCGAAACCAGCCGCTCTCCAAGGGCTTGTTCATAAGGATGGCTCAAAATTACATACCAAGTGCACCTGAAGATTTTTTTCTTTCTATTTCCTTATTATCTACATTGGTTTCTATCGCAGCAACATAGTGTAGACTCATGTGAAAATGACCCCACAGGTAGCGCAAAGCTAGTGGGGCTATGCTATAACTGTGTCTCAGAGGACCCAAATGCAGAATGATACTCAAGAAGAAACAAGTCCTTATGTATTGCCTTTGTCATTATATTACAGTGAAGAGTGATGACGAAGAAGGTGACATAAAGCCAACCAAATGTCATGGGAACCAGGGAAAGGGCAGCGATGATGGCAAAGATCCAAGGAGGCCTAAACGACCACGGACAATCCTCACAACGCAGCAGAGGAGGGCGTTTAAAGCCTCATTCGAGGTGTCCTCAAAGCCTTGCAGGAAGGTAAATGCCTGTTTTTGTTTAAGTAAGGTACTTTCCAGACTTGTGCAAGGTCATTATAAAGAAACCTACTATTTTTTTTTATACTGCAAAGCTGATTCACGGCCTTGACTTCACAAAAGCGTGTGTCTTTATCATATACAAAGTAGGAGACCTTTAAACAATTTATATGAGTAAAAGTTGTTTTTTCTTAGCTGAGTGAGTATAATGTACGCTCCAGTAGTCAGAGTGGCAGCAATCAATTTGATACGTCAAAATAATTGCTTGAATCTATAACATGCACCTGTGTCCTACACAGCAACGGCGGCCATTTTGTCAACTGAACCAATATTCTTGATATTGCAGCCTAAGAGAGAGCTACCCCTACATTGTATAGAAAAGACAAGCCCTCCTTTGCGCTAGCAAAAACAAAATGGTAGCTGTAAGGACAATGAGTACAGGATACAACATTTCTGTACCTCTACTTTGTTGAGTCTGCATATCCACATATTCAATGTTTTAGAACTCTGTATTGCATTTGGCTTGCTTTTAGAATGGTGTATATCAGCATTTTTTTCCCCAAAAATTCCACATAGTAAAACTGTGCAAGGATTCTACCATTGTCCACTGTGTTTTAAAAAAAGTATTGTGCAATTAAAGTCTAAAACAGTGATGGGCAACCTGTGAAACACTGTGGGGGCCGCACAGTCCAGCCCTCGAACCTTCAAAAGGGCCACGCATACGGCCCTAGAGCTGTCTGTTGCCCATCACTGGTCTAAAATCGAATTTTATCTAGTCTGGGCAAGCAACACCCACACCTTCCGCTCGTGGTAATAGATGGAATTGACTGGAATGACTTACGGCAGTATACTTTAATCAGTATTTGCATAAAAATATAATTACAATATACCCTACTTGAAATGTGTGATTACTTGCCATTGAAAAATTAAAACAATTGCATCATATTGCAATGTTCAGTGTCCTAGTCTACTGTAACCCAATGATGTCAAAATTTACATTCCAAAATAGGAGTATTTAGGTTAAAGATGGCATATAGCTACAGACATGTTCTGTTCCAAGATGTTTAGGTACGACATGTTATACTAATAGGAATACATATCCATCACAAATGATTTTTCTCTAAATTATGATCTGTTCCCCGTAAATCCTACAGGTCAGGGAGACGTTAGCAGCGGAAACAGGACTCAGTGTGAGAGTGGTCCAAGTGTGGTTCCAGAACCAAAGAGCCAAGGTACGACACCCTGTTGTCTGTATATTATATATATATATATATATATATATACATAGAGAAACCTGTTGAGGAATATATTTATTGTCAACCAGAGTTAATGACCTCATTATTTACTATTTTATTTAACAGATGAAGAAATTAGCACGGAGGCATCAGCAGCAACAGGAGCAACAAAATTCTCAGAGACTCGGTCAAGGTAATTAACTTAACTATCAAGATTATTCTATTATTTCTTCTATGACACAGTATTTCCAACAGATCTGTATAACTGGTACTTATAGTTTTTTCAATCTCAGCAACCTCTGAACCCCACCTACATATTAATACTTTGCAGTATAGCTCTTCTCTTTAAAGTGCACCTGTCACCTACACAGAGTGGAGTCAGCTATTTTTGTGGCTATATATATATATATATATATATATAATCAGATTCTAGCTGTCATTTTGTAGAATGTACTAAATAAATGATAACTAGAATCTGATTGGTTGCTATAGGCAACATCTCCACTTTTTCAAACCTGCAGTTTAGTAAATATACCCCTACGGCATTGAAAATGTTGTGTACTCCACAGTCATGGATTCTGGGAGTTTTTTTTACTAACGATGATCCAAACATGTAAATCTGCCTTATCACCAAGTCAAACAACCATGAATTTGCTTTTATCTGTTTAGTGCAAGTTAGAACAATTAAGGTAAATGTTTCATTAGCTTTAGTATAAGTGCTGATTTGTATGCATAAGCTTTGTTAGTAATAGTACTCATAGCCGCATAGCATGTATTGTTACAGAAGTATAGATTTAGGGGTAAATGTATCAAGCTGAGAGTTTTCCGGCGGGTTTGAAAAGTGGAGATGTTGCCTATAGCAACCAATCAGATTCTAGCTATCATTTTGTAGGATGTACTAAATAAATGACAGCTAGAATCTGATTGGCTTTTCAAACCTACTGGAAAATGCTCAGCTTGATACATGTACCCCTTAGATGCTGCAAAACCTAAGACTAAATTCACCTCAAATAAGTGCATAATATTAACTTAACGCTGCCCATCTATAGATATTAATCTTGAAAATCCTTGCAAATTGCTAGTAAAAAACAAAACTCACACTTGCATAGACACCTTAAATTGTATTCATTATCCTATATCTACCCACACTTTACATTAATTTGAGGCAGCATTTAAAAGTCTGTGTGTGAACAGTAAATAAATATATTATACACTGCCGAAAACCCTAGCCATAACCAAAACCATAGTAAAAACCTAACACATGTATGCAATATATAAAACTGTCTAAAACTAACATAAATATAATTTGAGCCCTATCCAAAATAAAGATGTTTCCCAACTTTATCCATCATAACTCTATACCTAATCCCGCTCCTTTGTAAAGTGTTAATTCTTACTTAAACCCTACTAAATCTTTAAACTAAATGTATTGCACACTCCTAGGAATTCTATCCATACTGTTAAGCCTCCATTGAGAACAGTTCTAATTTTAAACTCCAATGTTAGCCCACACCACTGCTGGTTGCAATTGTCAGCAAGTACCTAGAAGAGTACTAATGTACTCTGCCCTGTTGCTGTGTGTCTGAGACTGTGTTTCAAACAATAAACCCAATACACGTCATAACCTCCCTTATCTATTACAATATGTTTTGCCCCTCTTCACCCTCTCTTTCCAGTCTGTTACAGTGGTTTCTATTTCCATCCTGTCAAAGTGGAGCTAATTGTTCTAGTTATTTCTACAAAGAAAAATAAAATAGGTGCCTTGAAAATAGCTAAGTCTAATTGGCAGCTGGTATTTGATAGAGTGAAATTTATATGACAAGCACTAAATAGCAGACAAATAGTAGACAAAGTTTGCAGGACTGAGTGCATTAACGTGGCTCCTTATCACTCGTCAGAGGTCATGTCCAGCCGCATGGAAGGGATGATGACCTCATACGCCCCTCTGGCCCCCCCTCAGCAACAGATCGTCACGATGGATCAGAACAGCTACAGCACAGACCCCTTCCAGCAAGGACTCACCCCTCCTCAAATGCCAGGTGACCACATGAATCCTTATGGTAAGCTGCGTGCAACCTGTGTAGTGATACTGAGTATGACCGTTCAATGAATTACTGATTGTAGCATGACATGCTCTGCTTAACGGCAGTTGACATTGAGCATTAATTTCTATATATATGTTTATAACAATGCCTGTGATAGTAACTGCGCTAAAGAGGACGTCCACTCAAATTTCTTCCTGTTCCGCAATTGATGATACAATCATTTACAAACTTTATTACTTGTTTTCCTGGTGCCTTATAGTTCAAAAGTAACATTTAAACTTCTATGCAACACTAAGTGTTTTGTAGAGTGTAGAAACTTTGTTGCAACAATGTAAATAATTTGCCATATTGCCAACTAACAATTCTATAGATTGGAAACAACTTTAACATATGCCTATTGTTCCATGAAAAGGCAGCAGAAATGTCCATAGCAATAATTAGTAAATCATTGTATTGAGTGGAGTTTACGTTATCCACAAGTGCAAGAGAACACTAATGTTCTTGTCTCACCTGCCTATAATCCAAAAAGTGACATCACGCGTTTTGCTGAAATAAAAACGTACAATCTCATGTCATCTCAACCCAAGGTGCTCTCTCTACCGTACTGCGGACCTTTGTTGAGTTGACAAGCAGTAGGATATTTAAATCAACATGACAATCAGTAAAACAACAACAGTGATCAAGGTAGGCACACACAAATATAACTTGAGTGTTATACAGAGCAGGATGGAGTTAGAGGCACTGTTGCCTCCAAATAGAGGGTGGCATGAAACACACTCAGACACACAGTCAAAAAGAACTGTGCCTTCACAATAACATCAAATTAGTTATGGCCAGTTTTACCTGTCCTCTACCATTTGGTCTTGAAATATAAATTATTGTACAGTTTCAGTACATATAAAAATGTGTGTTACGCTCCTCTATGTAGACTATATTCAGCATAGACTTACAATCAGTGGTCAAAGTGGAAATTTAGAAGCGGCAGTATGAAAAATATAATGAAAATATATAAGTGAATGGAAATTGATAGTGTTACAATGACAGCAGTAGGAGAAGTGGCGGTACCACTGTATAAATCCCCACTTCCACCACTGCTCACAATGAAATTAAAGGAGAACTCCAGTTTACATTTTTATATATTTTTTTTAAGTCCTTCCTTACTTCAATTAGAAGAAGCTTTGGGGGATGCAACTCGACAGCCCCCATTCAATGCATGTTGAGACATTAGAAGCCTTAGTGAGGCTGAAATAAGGCTCTCCGGAAATGTTGGAAAAGTTACAGTATGCCATGGACATTCCACTCTTCTTTGACTCGACACCCTTCAAAACGAGGAAACATTGAACAGTGACAGCTGAGGGACGGAGTAGCTCAGGAAGGTTGTGAGTGCTTTACAACGTGGCTATGGAGAAGGGGTCATTTGTGAAAAACTTACATGATACTGGTGTTCTCCTTTTGTTGATAGATAGAATTCTGCGTATTTCATATTAGAATGTTGGTTTAAAATTAAACATAACCAAAAACAATGAACATTCCATATAAGAATCATCTACTGGTAGTGGACAAAAAAAATTGGCAAGACCTATTACTTAGTAAAGCATTGGGCTGCCACATGTGGCCAGTATAGCCGGTATGTGCGGTGGCATTGGGTCTGCTAATGTCTGGATTTGTGCAGGAGGGATATAGTTCCATTATTCCACAAGAAAGTCACTCAACTGTTACCTGGATAATGGTAGATGATGATCCAGGAATATTACCTGGATATTGATGGCTGTCTCAGACATCATACCAAAACAACCTATATATTTTCAAACGGGCCCAGATCTGGTAAATGAGGAGACTAAAACATATGGATAAAATCTGTCTCATGTTCATCAAACTACTGGTCGACCACACATGAGTTGGATGGGGCATTATCATGCTGGAAGACACCACTCCCATCAGGAAATAAATAATACCATAGGAGGCGAATATCCTCACTCAATACTATTAAGTAGCAATAATCACTGACCTTTCCTTCTAAGGAAATGACTATACCAAACCATACAACCCAAAACTTCCAGGGAAGGACACCAACCCTCTCCTCACTTACCTTACCACCTTTGCTCAAAGGAGAAAGGAGAATTGGCTTGTGTGCGTGGTATTCTGGGACATCAAATACCTTGCGGTGTTGGCGGTCACACAGCAAGGAGCTCATTAAACTATCTGCTGACCAAGGACTCTGCACTTGTCTTCTCTGAATGCTGCAGGAGGAGATGGTGGAGAGGACCAAGGCCTCAGAGCAAGATGGGTAGTAGCAACATGGCACATGCCTGGCAGCTGTGGGTTTCCTGGTTGGCCCTATCGAATGCCAGGTTTCGTAGCAGTTGCTACTACAGTCGTTACATTTATGGCCAGAACACTTCAATGTTCTATACTAGTGCTCAGAGCTCTGGATGATTGATCTGACCATATCACTTTCCTGCATTGCTCAGTAGTCAGTTGCCTGTGATCTTGCCCACTCATATGTTCCTTAGGCATCACTGTAGACAACATTGCATGGGACAATCATTAGCTCTTTCATAGTCACTGAGGTCTTCTCCTGCAGCACTACCAACCATAATGATAGTTAATCAGGGCAGGCCAGCATTTGTGTCTACATCCATGGCGGTATGAGCCACACCTGCGTGGTAGCCCTTGTTTTTAATATGCTTGATATACCTTTACATCGGTGTTTCCATTTATTGTCCACAACTGCACCTGTGCATATATATTGGTAACGTGGTAAATAGACATGATTTATTCAATTTCCTGACAGTGATCTGATCTCATTCAGGTGTGCTACTGTATATATACTATATGCATAATTGGAGTTATCAAAAATCTTGAAAACAAAAATGGTTTGTTCTGGTTGCCTATTATTTAAATAATATGTGAACAGGTAAAGTAGGTTTAAAAAAAAAACCTAAACAAAATGTCAAATTGCAGAGAGGCCATTTTGTTATAACTCCCCGAAAAAAGTATCTGCTGTAGCAAAAAATCTATACAAACCATTGTTACAGAGCAGATCTTCTTGTGTTCCATTCACATTTGATCTGTTTCATTTTTCACTGTGGCTGTTCTTTATCTCTGGTTTTCATGTGCCAACAATTCTGAAGTGGGCAGGGCTAGAACAACCTGGAGCCAATCAGAACATTATAATTTTAACAGCAACACAGATTATTTCAGTCCAACCGACACCTACGTGTGCATGTGTAAAGTGGCAGAGGCTAACCAATCTAAACACCTAATCATTAATAACAGGACAGAATTAAACTGATGCAGGAAGACTGCCTAGTCAAAAGCACCTCTGTGAAACAAAATGTATACATCCACCTTGGTTGTGTTTGCTCCAAAGTTCTAAATTTAAAGCATGCATCATATTGATACAACTGTTAATAGCAAAAACATGAGCAGTTGTACTTGTTGCATTGTGACCATGTAACTGTCTTGCATTTAACTCGTGAATTGTCACTTTATCCTCAGCAAAAGTCTTCATAGCTTACAATATAAAACAGGTCGGAAAATATTATATTAAAATATACAATGATTAGAAGGTTCTGTAACCAATAGCCTCCAGCTAACTTTCATTTTGTAAACTGCACAAAGAATGAAATCAATTTATTCACTATGAATTCCAGAACTTTTTCTGCACATTTGCAGCTGTAGTGCCGCCTTGCAAACAAGGTTTTAAATGATGGGCAACAAGGTGGCTCAGTGGTTAGCCTGGAGTTTGTCTATGTTCCCTATGTTTGCGTAGATCTCCTCTGGGTGCTCTGGTTTCCTCCCACACTCCAAAAACATACTAATAGGTTAATTGGCTGCTGACAAAATTAACCCTAGTCTGTGTGTGTTAGGGAATATAGACTAAGATCCAGTGGAGAGGGACTGAATGACAAGTATTCTAAGTACAGCGCTGTGGAATTGCTGGTGCTATATAAATAAATAAATAATAATGATGCATTACATAAGGAATTTTTGATTTTACAGGTAGAGGTTTGTGTTAATCAAAAGTACTAATTCTGACTTCTTTTTACAGGCAACGACACCATATTTCATGATATCGACAGTGATACCTCGTTAACAAGTCTCAGTGACTGCTTCCTGGCTTCCTCAGAAGTCAACTCCATGCAAGCCAGAGTGGGAAACCCCATCGACCGACTCTACTCCATGCAGAGCTCCTACTTCGCATCATGAGGGCTTCCATCTGTCTGTTCCCTACCAAAAAAAAATAACAATGGACCCTTAGAGACTATTTACAGCCATATCGGTGCAGTTTTCCATCCCAGAACCGAGCAGTGAGCAAAGCGACACAACAGACAGAAGCCGCCTGGGCCACCCTCATGGCCCTTGAGAAGTTTGGAAAAAGCATGAAAACGAACTTTAAAAACTTTTTTCTTTCCATTTCAAAATAAACCATTATTGTAATAAAATGGAAGAATACAGTATTTGTATAGAATCATGTAAAAAAATAGAACTTTTCCCTCTAGAATAATGCAAAAAAATGAAGCCACTGATAAAAGGTTTTCCTTGTCTCCTCTAAAACTGCATGAGTGTCACCGTGATGTGGAATTAACAAATTTGAACTGTGAGAAGTTATTGTAAATGTGACGTTTTAAACTATTTTATTTTTATTTTCTTTCTATATTTTTGGTTTGATTTTCTCCATAGACAAGAAGGGTAGTTTTTAGTCATTATATCAAACGAGCAGACAATGATTTCTCAAGGTCATTGCCGACACAGGAAGGACTGCATGTTTTTCTGGAGAGAAATCCATTTTTTTTTTTTAAATTAATGGTCTTATGTTCTTTTAAGGTGCTTTAAAGATTTAAAACAGAAAAAAAAACAACTTAATTTAATAAAACGTACAACAGTATTGGATTCTGTGGTTTCATAGTACTGGTCAAAATGTCAATTTCTTTAAAGGGTAAACTATTAATTAATATACCAGAATAATCATTAAAATAATTCCCATGGTCTCGAATAAGCCATCTTCATATCAGAGGATGACAATTTATCCGTTAAACATACTTAACTTTTTATTAATACGATTAATATTAATCTTACAAAGCAGAACTTAAAATAGTTTCTTGAAAGTATATGAACATGACAATTAAATCTTATCCAGGTTTGTTAATTTATTGGGCTGTTTATCATAAGGCGAAATGCTATATCTCTCTTTTAAAAGCAGCCAGCTTTGCATTTTTTAATTGGACAGACTTGCAGACTCTTTTAAGGATACATTCTCTTTTTGTATGTTTTTATATTTTGTTCCCCTCCCTGTAGCTCTGGGGGCTGCACCATGCATTAATTTTTTTCCAGGGCTCCAAGTCTTATTTCACAATCCCAGCTGAATATCAGCACTATTTGGCGCTGCGGGCAGGATGTGTGAGCAGAAAGACCAACCAGAAGCTGCAATCATGGATATTTTGGGTTCTTCCACTCACAGCATGCATCCATTGGCATTTTAAAGTGGGAAACTTCATTGTTTTGCCACTTTGGTGGCAATGCAATTTAAGTGGACCTAAATCAGTATGTTTTGCTACTAGAAGCCCATACCTATCTTTAGTGTAATAGATAACAGATGAGGTAATTAGATGACTCCCACCTAATCTGCAAAATGTCACAGACTTTCAAATTTCATTCACAAATAGCTTTTAATTCAGGGGTTTGAAAGCCTCTGATGTCTGCATTTGAAATGGCAGTGTGGGCTGTCCATATGCAGAACACATGCATAGCATTTCACACCGATTGGTTGTTTGCTTAACAGAGGCTTGAAATAAAAATAGCAATGTTTGGAAATGTCCCACAAGTTTATGCAGTAAGCATTGTGGCTAAAAAATAATGTGTCACCCTGTGATGACTACTGCAATGTACTATCCCTTGTGCAAAAGCTGAACCAGCTGTATTTAAAAATATCTAACTAAAGTTAAATTAGCCCCCTCTAGCAATAATTGATATTCAATAGAAAAACCAATGCTGTTATTATTATTTAAATAAACAAATGGGAAAAAAAATGGACAGCAGAAACTTGAGTTTCCCCCCTAATCGTGTTAACATGTCCAGGCTGACTCATACAATTGGTTATTGTACTTTTAGAGGGTTAGTGAAAGCAGCATGCATTTTAAAACATATTTGTTTAGTAATAATTATAGCACTGACCATGCATTAGTTTATTTATATATTATAAAACTTGAGGTTGTCCTGCTGTTGCAGCAAGACCAGCTCCCATGGGACAGCGTAAGATTGCCATTTGAAATATGGCGATTTTATTCCTATGAAATTAAAATGCACTGTCCCACTATACCAGTAATCTACATCATGAGTATCGCTGAGCACTGCAGCTTAGTAAATGATTTTTAATAGCATCTTATAAGGACACCCTGGTTGGGCTTATAAAGCAGGATCTAATGTCATTATCACAAAAGGGGTAGGAAGACAGTTATTATTAAACTCATTACTGAATACCGATAAATAAAGTAGTCTTTTTATTTGCTGTCAACTTTAAATATATGCAAATAGAACAACCCCAACGCTGTGCGGAATATACAAAACATGATTGGTGTATAACATCATTTTTGTTCTGGCTATAAACGTCACCTATTGCTCTCCTCACAAAAAGGAGTTCTGTGTTCAATGAATACAAGTTAATCTGTCTATAATGCACAATACAAATATTGTCTATATTTATCAGCCATGCAATTCCCCTCAGGGCTTCAAATCAATATGACAAGCTGATGATCACTGAAGATTTTAGCCTGCGAAAGACTCTGGAGATTAGTACATGACCTATGACCCTGCGAATTTTATTTCTCAAGTGTCTTGCCAGAGTCACAGGGGACTAGGAAGGTTTAAACTAACGGAGAATGAGGATCGTCTCAATAACATGGACCTTCTGTGGCAAATAAAGAGAATTTCAGCACCTGCTGAATTATAAATGCCAATTACACATAAGGGAAAAGGGAGGTCAGAGGTCACCCTGCAGTTTATTGCTTTCTGCCCCTAATGATTGCCGGTTATGTAGGAAGTTAACCCTTTAGATGCTGGAGGGGCAGCTTTCTGCAGAATTAAGCCAAAACCTTTTCCATCACGCTTAATTAGCTGTGCGAATTGCAGGCAAAGGAAGATTCATTAGCTAGCAAATATGATGAATTGTTATGCAAGGCAGACGGCATATCATAGTACCCTCGTTATGGAACTTGAAGTAGTGTAGTCGGTGCTCAGGGGCCTGTTCAAATAAAATCGATCTAGATTACGGCTTTAAATGATGACAGGAGTGTGATTGCTGAAGTCAAGATTTAGGCAAGGTGAGTTCATTGATGTTTAGGGAAATATCTGGTAAGTTATTTTCAGTATTTGATGAGTAAAATGAGGTTGAAAGACTTGACGTGTGTGGACTTCTTTTTTTTTTTTAATTAGAGACAAGATTTTGTCTTCAGGAAACAGGCCTATGTAAATTAAAAGCTGGTTCAAAGGCTTTTTTTTAAGTGCTTTTATTTATAATCAAACCCGTGCATCTTATGTTACTGGTGATTTCAGTATTTGACCTAATAAACAGACTTCATCATCAGTTATTTATATAGCGCCACTAATTCCGTAGCGCTGTACAGAGAACTCACATCAGTCCCTGCCCCATTGGAGCTTACAGTCCAAATTCCCTAAAATACACACACGCAGACCAAGAGATACTAAGGTCAATTTGATAGCAGCCAATTAACCTACCAGTATGTTTTTGGAGTGAGGGAAAAAACCAGAGTGCCCAGAGGAAACCCACACAAACACGGGGAGAATATACAAATGCCACACAGACAGACAGACAAGGGTCAATTTTGATAGCAGTCAATTAACCTACTAGTATGTTTTTTGGAGTGTGGGAGGAAACCCACGCAAACACGGGGAGAACATGCAAACTCCTCACAGATAAGGCCATGGTTGGGAATCAAACTCATGACCCCAATGCTATGAGGCAGAAGTGCTAACCACTGAGCCACTGTGCTGCCTGTAGCAAGCAGCAAAGTACATAAAATCAGCACTATAACCATATAGCTTTCATGGGGCCCAGTGGCATTGGGAAAATAATCAGTGCTTCAGTGGGCCGTATACAGAATACTAGGATAAAACATTAAAACCCATTTGACCAGGAACACAATGCATGGCTCTCCTTTTTCACACTGATTTTCCAATTACCAAAGAGAGATTGAAAGAATGTTGTTAATTCAGAACAGGATCAGTTAGTAAATAGATGGTGAAAACGAGAGCATAACATTGTGTCTTGGGTGAACTAGGTCATTCTGGAGGTTATGATAAAATGAATGTGCATGTAGGCCAAGCAACTTTGCAAGCAGTGTGTTGCAGTATTAGGCATACTTGCCAACTCTGTGTCTTTGCTGTCTGGGAGATCCATGTGGAGGGGGTTTGGGGAGAGGGAGGAAGGGGAGGTGGATTGGGTCATTTTGCCCCGCCCCATGACAAAAATCGGCATTTTGTCACGGAGGTGGGGCCAAAATGACGCAATTCAAGTCATTCTGGCTCCAGACTGCCAGGTTTGCGGGAGAATTGCCTGCTCTCCCGGGAATCCAGGAGATCTACCCAGAATTCGAGAGTGGGCAAGTATGGTGTTAGGTTTCTGTCTTCAATTGCAATATCAGATTGATCTGACTTACAACGTTTTCACTGGGACCCAGTCTTTTCTGGTTATGCTCCTGGCTTCTTCAGAAGTTTTACAAACAACAAATGCCCTCCCCATCAACCACACGATTTCCCAACCTTGTCAGAAATGCAATAAGGTCACCTCAGCCTGCGCAGCTAATATAAAGACTCCTAGTTACCTACCACTTTTCTCAGTAGTAACAGCAAGACTGAGTCTTTCACTTGGATTCCCCCCGTTGAATCTCCTTTTTAATTTTTATTGGCCGCTAGACTTTTCCATCAATGGGACATTCTCGGCTGTAGAGGATATCACATGAGTGGATCTAAGCCATCACTTTACACTCACATCACATGTGATGTCCTCTTCAGCTTAACACACATAACTGTTGTCGACACTCCCGGCTCATAATGTGGTTTGGTTGGGTGTATCCATCCACTAAGGCAGTGGTCTGCAACCCTGACAGCACCTGCAACCAACAGCACATGATTTCCAGTTATCTTACCAGAAACATAAGTGTTTAAATCAGTTATTAGCTCACTGTGAAACATCCAATCATACGGCTTAATATTATTTCACCTGTAATTCTGTCAACAAATCTAAAAAAAAATGTATTCCTGGTCAGGGGTGTTTTATGAAGGCATTGTTGCAGCCCTCCTTCAATAAATGTACCATGACAATATACTTGTTCTAGTGATGCACACCTCAGAGTAACACCAGTTATGTGTAATTACTTGTAGTATGTTTCAGAAAAAATATATTCACTTTTGCTCCTCACTCCATGGAAAAGGACCTTCAGTTGAAATGGTCCATGTGATTGGAAATGAGCTGATTGGATGAACGGTTCTGCTTTAGTGCTGGACCTTCTAACTTCTACATCGGGAAACATCGTTGACATGTCATAGTCCAAAGAAGCTTTTAGGGGTTCTCTTTCTGATCTAGGTTCTTCAATGGCAATATCTTGTAAAGATTAATCATGCGTTTCAGTCGCCTTGTCTCCAACTGCACTATCGTCTTCTTGTATTCTGCAGCACTAATAGATTCCTTTGCTACATCATTTCATTCACTCTCTTTGTAAGAAACACTCCCCCATCTATGCTACATAAGTGTTTTATGGGAAAAAAAATAAAATAAATAAAAAAATAAAAAAAATCGGTACTAAAATTGACCAAATATTTATATATTAATTAAATCTCAAGCATATATATCCAGGAAACTCTTAAGGTTACTGCTCATTTTAATAATCTGGGAAGAACAAAGAATAATCTGAAAAGTGCTGATATGTGTTCTACAATGTTAACCACAAATTAGTCAAAACGACCTAATATTCAAATAAACTATGAAATGTTTTCCAAACTGTAAATATACTGACTTGATATGTATTGGAACACATGAATATATTAATAAAACAAATTATTGTAAGATAAAGTAACATCAGCTATTTATATAGCGCCACTAATTCCGCAGCGCTGTACAGAGAACTCACTCACATCAGTCCCTGCCCCATTGGAGCTTACAATCTAAATCCCACAAACAGAGAGAGAGGCTAAGGTCAATTTAATAGCAGACAATTAACCTACTAGTAAGTTTTTGGAGTGTGGAAGGAAACCGGAGCACCTGGAGGAAACCCACGCAAACACGGGGAGCACAAACAAACTCCACACAACATCAGCATAGGCTATTTGTCCCAGTAAACATATCAAGTATGTCCTTGAAATAGACCTTATTTAAAGGTTGGAAACGTGTTGGATGTGAAGGCTTGTGGATCTATCACCTGTAGGGTTCAGCATTGTGAACGTTCTAGGATTTGCAATGATATGTATCACGCTTAACATCTGTGTAATCTGGTAGGAATCCATCTATTCTCAATTTGCCCAAGAAGTCCTTATATATTTTTTTGGATTATTTGTTATTGTTTTATAAAAAAAAATTAAGTAAAGGCATATAATTGTTAAACGTTATCACATTAGATATTGTGTTATTATTTTTTTTTACGTTTTCCACACACATACCGATATGGAAGTGCCAGCTCGTCATAACAAGGATTACTAAAGAATGTGTTTACAATGCTCTCATTGACAATCTACTATCATCATCATCATCGTCATCATTTATTTATATAGAGCCACTAATTCTGCAGCGCTGTACAGAGAACTCATTCACATCAGTCCCTGCCCCATTGGAGCTTACAGTTTAAATTCCCTAACACACACACATGTTCATATAAAACCATACATTTGTCTTTACCTGTAAACAGTGTCACACTATGCTTGTGTTTGTATTTTTGTATTTTTACATGGTTTATTGCATTGGAAATAAAAATATTATTGGGTAATTCAACACATCTTATTGAAGAGGGAATCAGATCTTCACCCATCATATAAGTATTTTTCTCACTTATTATAATATTATATATGTATCTAACACTATCAGTGCTTGAACATTTATTCACTTAAATTTTTGGTATATCAAGTATGGGGCATGGGATTATTGCAGTAATATGTTTTAAATATGTGCATAAATTGACACATTGCATCACATTCTTTGGATACAATTTGACGATACTTACACAACACTTGTATAAACTTGCAGTGAAGAACACCAGTGTTTCTGCAGGACCAGGATATGGTGAATTCTCGGTGTGGAGAACTAGTAACATAGTAACATCGTAACATAGTTGATGAGGTTGAAAAAAGACACCAGTCCATCAAGTTCAACCTATTTTGGATCTCCTGCGATCCTGCACTTATTTGAAATTGATCCAGAGTAAGCAGCCGCCAATCTGTTTCAATTGTGAAAATCCCCCCAGACTTAATATTGCAGTCCTATTTTTACCCTATATCCACTACTATCCTTCATTTTAATTAACGGTCGTATCCCTGGAACCACTTTTCCGCTAAAAATTTGTCTAACCCTTTCTTAAACATATCTATTGAATCTGCCATCACAAACTTCCCTGGCAGTGAATTCCATATCTTGACTGCCCTTACTGTAAAGAACCCCTTCCTTTGTTGGTTGTGAAATTTCCTCTCCTCTAACCTTAGGGGGTGACCACGTGTCCTGTGTATGGTCCTTGGGGTAAAAAGTTCCCATGAAAGTTCTCTGTATTGACCCTTAATGTATTTGTACATAGTAATCATATTTCTCCTTAGACGCCTCTTTTCTAAAGTAAACATGCCTAAACTGGCTAACCTTTCCTCATAACTTAATTACTCCATACCCTTTATCAATTTTTTCGCCCTTCTCTGAACCCTTTCTAGTTCCAAATTATCTTTTTTTATAGAGTGGTGCCCAGAACTGTACTGCATATTCAAGATGAGGTCTTATCGACGATTTATACAGTGGCAAAATTACACTGTCTTCCCTTGCATCTATGCCCCTTTTTATGCATGCCAATACTTTGTTTGCCCTTGCAGCTGCTGCTTGACATTGAGCACTATTGCTAAGTCTACTGTCTACGAGCACTCCCAATTCCTTTTCCATTATAGACTCTCCAAAATGAATTCTATAAAGTTCTTATCTACACAGCACTTTGGAACCACTGGAACGCTCACTTAAACTACAAGTGGGACACCTCTGTTCTTAACGGTGTGAAAATACACTGATTCATTCATTAAATCGGGACATGTGTAATCGTTACCAGGCCGAAATATACTATCCGAAAAATGTAATATCTTGCCATTCTGCAACCACTGGATTCCTCATTCATTCTACAAGTGGGGCGTGTCTGTTCCTAAATGAGATACTTCTAGCACCCCTGTATTTAGGGCTATATAACATTGTTTTGTGACCATACACAGTATATCTAATCTCATGTAGTTTTGTAAATTTAAATTTTTAAAGACAAGATATATGATGAATTTGAAGTTTAGGGATATTTGCTCTTTATACATACATTAATTTAATGAATTTACCATCACTAACTGAGCAATAATATGTTTTTTATTAATAAGTATATGGGGACAAATATTGTATATGATCTTACATTTATTTTATAATTTTTTTATTAATAAATTTGAAAAACATTCAATACTTTATTTGAATATTAGGTTGTTTTGATTAATTAATTATTTTAGAATATAGAGCATATGCTGACGGCTCTTCTTCGTTTGTGGGCACTGCTCTCTGTTTATGTGTTTAACATTTGGCAGCAGCTCCATTTGGCAGCTCTTTGGCAACTATTTTTTAGAAAACGTCTCTACTTCAAATATTTTGCTGTTGCAACTTGCTGTAGTTAAGGTTTCCAAAGACAAACTGGTGAAACCCGGAGATCTCTCTCCTCAACAGTATTACCTTTGCCTAGTTGACTGTGTGGAATGCAGGGGGCTCAGGACCCCATTGATTGATGGCACACCCTGCACCCATGGATGAAACACTAGTGCCCTTGGCGATACCCGAGGGCAGGTGTGAAAAAAACTTTTTGAATAGTCTGTGCATTTTTAATGAACTGTAAACCTGTCTGTCTCACACCTATATAAATTGGATCACTTTAAAAATCGTTGGATGTTTTCCATACTTAAGAAAAATATATTTCTTTATAGAATTTTCTACTGTCTTTTCCTCTATAAACTATAGAATAATGTTTTATAGTAGGAATTATTAACCCAGTGGTTCCCAAACTGTGCGCCTAAGCTCCCTGGGGTGCCTCGATGATCTCACAGGGGTGCCTCAGCCAGGGCCAGTGGTAAGCAAGGTGGGGGACTACTTGGTAATTATTTTGGCTTAGGGGTGCCTTGAAAAATTATGGAGACCCTAAAGGTGCCTTGAACTGCAAAAGATTGGGATTCACTGTCTTAACCTATGGATGGCTGTACCATTTAAACAATGCCTTTCTTTCCAAATATATTGTGATTTTCCAGTTAATAAACTATTTATTAGTTATAATATGAAACTCCATAATTACGCTCCATAATTTAAACTCAAGAATTCCTATGTGACTATTAACTGCAACTTACACATCAAGTTACAGCATAATACCTAGCTGCATTCCATTCCAATTGCTTGTGTGAGCTCTGCAATCACAGGAACTGCAATCCCTGACATTCCAGGAAACACCAATGAGCCCTATGTCTGCCTGGCATCAGTCCCAATTTTTTCGGGACAATCTTGGATTTTGGTGGATCAAAAGGAATATGGCCTGCTGGTTAAAGGGTGTGGTCTCACAAGAAATGAGTGTGGTCTTGACTCCAATTTCCGATTAGGAATGTTGGCTGGTATGTCTATGGTGAACGCTCCCAGCAGAATCGTGCATTGCACTATATGTAGTACATTGCCGTTTGCCTCACTCCCTGTTTTTTATTAGTTGGGTACACATACTAGAAAAATAGCAAATGCAGATAGCTGAACATGTGAGAGAGAAGTGCAGGTAGGAACATAGACAAAAACAAAATTGTCTTATATGTAATATGTACAATAAATTTTTATTTTTTTTATGTTGAGAAATATAAACTGAAGAGGACCTGTGATTTTTGACCTAATGTAATTGATGAGATTTTCTAAGTTCCCTCCGCTTGGGAGCATATATGAAAATGTGTGAGAAAACATTATGCCTGACAACTCTCAAGCACTATATTTATATAAATCATGTGGTGTTCCCTTTACCTGTTCTTAGAAGAGAGCTGAGAAAAATGTCAATCTAAAAAACACATTTTGTCACATTTTGTCACATTTTGAAAGTCATCTTTATGTACTCCATAAACAAGCTAATTACTGCAACACATTTTATTGTATGACATTCTGAGTCATGATAAATTTGGTTCTGTTTAAATACATCTGCTTTAAAGAAGTTTATTAACAGTCATTTCCTTTTTGTCCCTGGCAACACACATCTAACTCTTCCCCAGTTAGACAGAAGATTAGAATATCTAAAAGCCATACTTGCCAAATTTTCCTCGTTGGCCTTTAGGGAGATCCCGGAGGAGGAGGTCATGTGGGGGCGGGGCTTGACAAATCGCATCATTTTTGGCCCCACCCACTAAACGATTGTCACAATTTTGGCCAATTATAGCAGGGGGCAGGGTTAAAATGGCGCAATACTTGCGTCATTAAGTCTGGCCCCCCGCCACTTAAGTCTGGCCCGGTTCCCGGGGGCGGGAACCGGGCGGTTGCCCTGCTCTCCAAGGAGCCCGGGAGGTGTCCCAGAAATGCGGGAGTATCCCAGACACTCCGGGAGAGTAGGCAACTATGCTTTAAAGAAAAGCAGCTAATGAATCTCTAGAAACTGAAGTGTCTTTTACATTTCTGTCTCCATTACTGAAGTCATGTTGTCTTACCTGTCAGTCTTTCATTAAATCTCCATGAAAATGGCCGCCTCCATAGGCATCAATACATGGACATAGGACACAATTTCTGAACTGTGGCATCATGTCACAGATGGCGAAGCCAACCACGTCTTGTACTGGCTCAGCACCAGGGAGAATGCCAGACTCTTCAGGGAGTGAGGAGATCACCCCTATTTCAGGGAGTCTCCCTGACATTCAGGGAGAGTTGGCAAGTATGCTATAAACAGCCCCTACCTTCACACACATACAGTCCAGCTCTTGTTTTTTTGTCACACACACCTGCAGGTAGACATAAGACTGCTGATTCATTAAGGCACGCAAAACTAACGCAATGGGCGCTTCTTCCAAAATGCATGTAAATCAGGCATACAAACATCTGTATTCAACTACAAGCGGATCTGAAGACACGTCTCTTGTCGAATACGGGTGTAGGCACGCTATGCATATACGGCAATTACCATATTGAGACAGACACAACACACTGCAGGATATGTATAATACATCTGCGGGATATAAAGTCCCAGCATAAGGCACAGATTAAAAAATACTATGAAAGAAATTAACACCTGTTAATAAGATAGTCATTAAGGAAAAATTTTAAAGTAGTGTTATTTTTAATATTTTTTTCCATGAAATACATTTATCATGATGGTATTAATTTCTACTGTTCATACAATGCATTTTTACAGTTGGTTTTGGATGGCCGTCATCACCATCACTGACACCTGTCCTGTAGCTGGTACAAGTGACACAGCTGAAAATCATGTACCTGAGAGATGCCCAAAGCTTGAATCAGATGGATGTGCGTGCGCTCAACCTTGGCGCACCCTTACTGTATATTGACTACATGCATACACTTCTTCCTCCCTCGTTCCACCCATGAAATCGTAGGCTGTGACGTTCACTGGCAAATAGTCATTTTCTGAGCATGTGCAAAATTACACAAAATGCGTCACATAGCAGCTTTTATGTGGCTTAATGAATCAGACCCAAGATGAAGTCTGGGATTTTAGGTGTGTCCATGTTCAGTTCTCAAAGGTTCTGAGGGGTATTACTCTCTCACCATTATGATTAGAATTAATATATTGCCTCCTGCCCAGCTGTCTCGGTCATGGAAATGATGTTGTTTCATTACGCACTACAGAGGCTCAATGTAGTTAAGGAAAGGTCTGAATGCTAATGATGTGTGCTGTCCTCAATGTTCTATTATCTGACACGGACAGAGCAGATGTAAGATTGTATGTATATCTTGTGATTTTGGATCTGTTCCACCAGTGGTTTCATCAGAATGAACATTCCTACAGCAGTGTCCCGATCCAGAGGCTGGATTAGTTAGAGGTTCACAAGGTATGTGGCCTAATATGTTCATGTGCAGATCTTTGGGTGTAAAGAGTTTGAAGTAGGCTTTTAGGAACAAACATGTTAGATGGTATATTATTTATAATCAGTAGCTTTTCCATTCCCGATGTCCAGCCAGCCAAACATCTGCAAAGGGCAAATATATGACAAAGAAAGCAATTGTACCAAAAGTGCAGAACCCGTGCATGATGAAGGTTTCCATAGTTCAGCTACATTATAATACTTCTCAAGTCCTCAAGCTGAGGATCAAAATACTGATATAAATACTGGAAAAAGATAAAAATGTTTTTAAGAAGTAGAACTTGACTGGGCAGCACGATGGCTCAGTGGTTAGCACTTCTGCCTCACAGCACTGGGGTCATGAGTTTGATTCCTGACCATGGCCTTATCTGTGAGGAGTTTGTATGTTCTCCCTGTGTTTGCGTGGGTTTCCTCCAGGTGCTCCGGTTTCCTCCCACACTCCAAAAAAACATACTGGTATGTTAATTGGCTGCTAACAAATTTACCCTAGTCTGTGTGTGTGTGTTTGTATGTTAGAGAATTTAGACTGTAAGCCCCAATGGGGCAGGGACTGATGCGAGTGAGTTCTTTGTACAGCGCTGCGGAATTAGTGGTGCTATATAAATAAATGGTGATGATGATAATTGGTGATGAAACTCCTAGAGATGAGATGAGAAATCACCCCCATCCTTAAACTAGCTGCTGACCTCCTATACGATTTTCTTTTGGACACTCCAACAGTAGGTGTCAAGTGCCCAACTTTATCTATTGTAGAAGTTTTATGGATAAAAACCTCAAACAGCAGATCATCAAAAATCAATTTTTGTCTTCTTCCATTACAAACAAGTAGGAAGCATCCACAACAACTAAAGTTGGCAACTATTCAAGACAGAAACACAGCTAATTCTGACAAATACTCAAGAGGAAGCAGAGACATCAGAAATCGCTCTAGAACCAAACTGTGTAGAAGAATTCCAATTCCAGATCTCACTCCTTGTACGTACGAGGAAGGTTAAAAAAAAGCTACATATATAAACTAAAAAAACACCACATCAGACAGATCGGTAATAAAAATAATAGAGAAAGAGTACTTTATAGCATTCTTTCCACCACCTCAAAGATTCTCTCAACTAACAAAGGATTAGATAGAAGAGTTCATCTGCATAAATTCTTTATAACCAGAAAGATGGAAAGGTATGTTTGTCAGGGGCTAACGCAGGATTTGTAGCGGAGGGTTTCCACACCACGCCACCAGGAGGCGTGACCAGCATGCATGGGGGCGTGGCTATAATTTTAGACAGTACTTTTCTGCTCTCTAACTCTTCCTATCCCCATAATATTCTTTGGCAATGCTGCGTGAACTACTGTTAGGTGCACACAGTTCTCCCTTTTCAAGCAGAGCCATGTGAAGCGGGGGCAGGGTCCAGCCACCTCAATTATACAGTGCACCAGGCTTGAAGAGGGGTTTCCAGGCACTAGGAACCCCCCCCCCCTTGGTTTGTCTATGTTTGGTACTACAATTATTGGGTAATGTAGAGTCTTTACAAAATCAAATAAAAGATAAAGGTAAGTTCCAATCTAAAACAATGAAATCTGTGCCAAATATACTTGGGTAATAGTTATGGCATCACTAGATCTACCATACTTTCCTCCCAATTGATGAAATCAATTATTGTCTAAAATGTATTGAATCATAAAAAGATTTAAAACATAGTAAAATCCTAGCAATCAATTCAGATGCTGAGCTCACAAATATAATTACGGACAAAAAAGTCTCAGTAGTAATAATCCTTAGGAGAGAACCAATGGATCTTAACCGTGGTTGTAATGTATCCAGATCGCCCCAATCAGCGATGAAACCAAACAATGTCCGTGGATGGCTGTAGTATGCAGCTCCCATAATCAAAATTATAGTAGAAGTAAAATCCTTCTAAAACCCTTATAAAATTCTTGACGCGTTTCTCTGTCAATTCTGAATGTTCCATCAGAAGTAAATTAAGTTATTCTTATCCTCAATGTATAGCAGCACTATACATTGAGAGGATCATGACACAAGCAAATTACATAAAGTTACATGAAACGGAAGGTAAAGATGACCCTGCCCATACGAGCTAACAATCTAAGATGTGTGGAGAACACATGATAAATAAAAGTAGTGGAGTAACAATTGTGGCTACTGGAGGAGAAAGTGTGTGTAGCTCAGCACCATTATCAGCTATTATTATTATTATTAATAATAAATTATTATTAATAATAATAATAATGATGATGATAAAGTCATTGACAAATGGTAGTTCTGTGCAGTTACTGCAATTGAGTCACTATGAGAATGAAGAGAGACAATGTGAAGTTGAGACGTGAACCATGAACCAGTCACTGTAGAGATCTTTAAACATAACTGACCTTTACTAAATATCCCAACTGAAGTTCCTTCTTCTTCTCGTTCTAGAAAAGCCTTTTGCTTTAACGCTGTATAGTTACCATTGTAGACGTCAACCAGTTTGGAGTATTTTCACTGCTGGACAAAGAGCCAAGATGGCTGTTCCCCATGATGTTCATGGTGTAATATATATATTTACGTGTTGAAAAGGCAGAGAGAGGTAATGGCCTCGTACTCTGTATAGAATCAATAGGGCTTATCTGGAGCTCAATCCAAGCACAATGTGAACAATTAATTTCCTTAATTCTCAAAAAAAATAATATATGCAGTAATACAATAATAAATAAAACACTTTAATAATAAATATTTTGGACATTAAAAATTGGAAAACATATATTTTCTGGCTCAGTAGTTACATGAAGTGCTAGTGTCCATCCTGCCACAAGGAACGGTAGAAGGCAAGACGAAGTCCACAATATTAATCCAAAATAGTTCCAAAAGACCTATTATCTACACAGTTCATCTGAGAAGACTTATTCAAGGAGTACAGCCCTTTAAGTGAATGAGTAAGCAGTGAGATACCCTTCTTATTTAGTCCCAGGATAATCTGATCCAGTTATCAGATGATCAATATTGAAGGATTGAAAATAATAATAAAAAAAGTATAAAAAAAAAAGACATAAAGTTCATTGTCATCTTCAAAAAATTAATTTCTGGCATTTTCGTGCTGCAGTATTGAAGACAGTAGGCTCAGTATGGTCTATGTGCTGGAATTCCCTAATTTCCATACAGTTTCTCTAAGTGACAAATGGAAATTGCTAAGATGCCAGCCTGGGGAGCCCAATAATCAAAATTCATCAATTCACCAATAACACCATTTTTAAAATTATCTGTCAAAGATTCATATGATTTTATTGAATCCTCCAGGATGCCCAATAATAATGGTTTTAGAGTCTCTAACCACTCACACTTCGGATTATGTCAAAATATTTTGGAAAAAATATGTTATGGATGTACCTTTCTATTTAAAGGACATAACTTTGGGTTTAAATGTCTTAAATAATTTTAAATGGTTAGATAACTATATAAGGACGACTGTTGGTGTACAGTCACATTATACTTCTATACAACATACCAAGGGAGGCATGTGGATAATTTCTAGATAAAGATCCAAATATTAATTCTATTCATAAATCTTTTATATGTGACCTTATTTCATTAATATTACAACAGAACTTTTTTTAAAAATTGTAGAATAGTAAAATAGATTTGTAGTTACAAATATGTGGAACAGCCATGGGCACATCATTTGCACATTATTTTGCAAACCTTTGATGGGAAGTTGGGAAAATAAATACATTTATGTTAATTCTAAATTTTGGAGCTCTATTACTATTTACAAATGTTACATACCAAATTTATTGACTTGTGGGAAAGTTCAAAAACTGAGTTTGACAATAACTATATTTTGAATTTACCAATAAAAAACATAAAAAAGAAATAGCAAGTTTGTATTTCATGCTGGAGGTTTTACTGAATGCAATAGTAGCCACTAGGAATGTTATCAAAACGAATAGTTACCTTTTTTTTTTACTTGTTGGAAAAGTAATATACTGTTTTCCAAACACTCAAGCATTAAGTGAAATTGTATCAATAAATTTGTAATAAACAAATAGTAGTTTATACCCAACACTTCAAAGATAGCGGATACACTCATACAGGAAGCATTATTAAGAACTGAGATTACTAAAAGAGAGGCTTTGTTAAGTTATAAAAGAAAAGTACCTCCAAACGCATTTGTTTACTTTATTCCACAATATAATAGTCACAATTCTTCTAACAGAAAGGTGTTTACTAAACATTGTGACATTTTGCTTACGGATCCTATTCTTAACAAAATTTTACTGGAATAACCTGAAATTTGTTTTTAAAAAGGCAAAAAAACTTAAAAAAGAAAAGGTAACATTGAGTCAGGGGCGGACCCAGACATTTGTCCTACCCCGGGCGATTTTAGGGGGTCGATTTAGGTCCCACCCTCTTTCTGTGTTCTAAGGCTGCCGGCGGCTGCACAGTATGTGCAGGTCCGATCAGCAGTGAAAGTGTGCTGTCCCGCTGCTCTGATTGTGTTTAAAACACATTCAGAGCAGCCGGGCAGCATACTGTCACTGCTGAACGGACCTGCACAGTGTCCAGCAAGCCCCGATCGCCCCCCCCCCCCTGGATCCGCCACTGCATTGAGTCTACTTTGTAATAAAACATTATTTAGTAAGAAGCCCTGTGAGTTCTTTATTTGCAATCATTGTAACATGTGAAATTTTGTAAAAACTGAAAGGAAAACATTGATTTGGACAATTCTACTAGTTGCAAAAGTAAATCAGTTATGAATTGTATGACAAAGTTCGTTATCTATCTTTTAGGCTAGGTACACACTGACGTATCATCTCAAATGATTTTACCTACGACTGAAGTTCCAATCTGTCTGACAATTCAGTGGTGTCTGTGTGTGTGTGTGTGTGTGTGTGTGTGTATTAGGGAATTTAGACTGTAAGCCCCAATGGGGCAGCGACTGATATGAATGAGTTCTCTGTACAGCGCTGCGGAATCAGTGGCGCTATATAAATAAATGGTGATAATGTTGATGATGATACATACACACTGATACAATTTACCTTCAGATTTGTGCTCTTCATCTGGTCCTCTAGTTTTCAAAGAATGACAACACAATATTCATTCATTCATTCATTGTCACACTGATTAAAACCGTCTTGTTATAGTTATCCATGTGTCCTAACAAATTTTGTTAGCTTCTGTGACTCTGAATCGAACCATTTTGTCTCAGAAAGAACAAATGATTATTCCTTCTACAGCACTCTCTACATTTATTCACCGGGACATTCATCGCTAGCATCGGCTGAATAGAGGCCGACTCTGTAAACTCTATGGGGATCGTGAGCATGAGTGCATACACACTACATGATTGGTCGGTGGTTGATCGGAAAATATTAAAACAGTACAACCAACCAAATGAAATGATGATCGGCACTTTGGGATAACTTTACATCATGGTGTCACTATACACACTCACACGATATCTGATCAAACGGTCGGATGTCGGCTGATTGGAGGTTTGTCATGCAATCATCGGGCCAGTGTGTACCTAGCCTTAGAATGCCTATGCAAATTACAATTTGCTGGAACAACAAGTGCAATTTTCTCATTAATTATTATTATTATTATCTTTTAGTTAAAAGTTGCCACAAATGATGTCTTTGAAATTCAGTAGCGCCAACTGCTGGTAGGTGTCACCATCTTCATCTTTGTGGTTGTGACATTAACTACTGAGGACTCTATTATTGATCCAGGTAAGCTTTGCTTTTTCATGTTTAATGTAATAGTGTAATAGTTGAATGTATCAGTTTAGTGCAATATGTTCATTATTAAAGAGTTTTATGACAGTATTACACTATTGCATATATTATTCTTTTGGAAGATTAAGGTTATTGGTTCTTCATATTGTTCTTGGATTGTTCTGGCAAAGATGTCAAGATAAACACTTATGGTTCTATATAGAATATGAGCCCATTAACTCCTTTTTATATAATTGTTTGTCATTTCAATATCCATATACTACACCATAATTGATCATTTTCTTTTTGGAAGATGTCACTTAAATACAGCCGGCATTGGAACAACTGAAAGAACTCAGATAAGTTCCAGCTTTGATCAGTTTTTGGCACAAGGCAACCCAGTGTGGTTCATAGTTTTAAGTGTACTTAAATAATACACCATTGGGTACCCCTTATTATTATTTACCAATCAAATATGTGTGCCCTAAAATCTCCATTTTCTTTATGGGATTTTAATTTTGCGTCGAAAATTTTAATGAATGAACCTTTTGAACTGATAGATGCAGCTTCTATGACTCATCTTTTCTAATAGTCATTTCACCTCTGTGAGAAGAGTTTGTGATATGCAATCCCTTTCACGCTGGGAACCTTACATGGAACTTTTCTTTCTGCCAGAATTCATCTTGGAACTATTCCTTCATTCACACTGAAAGGTTTTTCAGATGAAGAAGTGAAATGAATCTACCATCACTTTTCCAAACCCACAAAGTTCAGAGGAAGAGAAATCACACACATTAGATGTCAGGAGAGCATATACACACATTTATAGGAAAACAAATCATCTCTTTGTTCTATATACATGCAGGCCCGGCGCTCCCATTAGGCAAGGTTAGGCACTTGCCTAGGGCGCCGGGCTCTGGAGGGCGCCTAGAGGGCGCCCTCCAGAATGAAAATTACTTTAAAACTGTGCGGCGACCGCTGACCATACCTGTCACGGCCGCCGCACAGCATTCAGATGCACTGGGGAGGGGGGAGAGGCTATTGCTCACCACCGCCGCCTCTCTGCTCTGTCTCCTCCCCTCCACTCACTAGTGTCAGTGAGTGGAGGGGAGGAGAGGGAGCAGAGAGGCGGCGGTGGTGAGGTAAGGAAAGACGGGGTGGGGGGGAGGAGGGCGCTGATTGTTGCGGGGGGGGGGGGGCTGGGGTGCCAATTTTGTAAAAATGCCTAGGGCGCCATGGAGGCTAGCACCGGCCCTGTATACATGAAGAGAAACTATAGAAGGCATGCAAAACTATGCCAACTAGATGACTGTTTACAGTTTAGGAAAGTTACAACTTGGAAGGAATAGAATGCTAGCAACCTGAGCATCTTCTCACAAGTTCTCCAAGCAGTATAGGATAGACATCTTAGCCTCGAAAGATATAGCCGTTGGATTTAGGATTCTTCAAGCTGCTGGTAATCCTATAAACCCTAGCCCCACCCCAACCAGTTAAATATTACTATCCCTTATGTGTGTGCTACCAGGGATGAAAAGAAAAGTAATAAAATTGAGCACACATACCCAAAATAAGTTATTGGTGATAACAGTGTAGTGTGGTAGTTATTCAATTTACAACATTACTGTGTGATGAGGATCCTATGAAGGTTTTAATCTTCTGCCTGACCTACCAGGGACCGGGGAGGAATGTAACCTTTATGAATGTGCTGACTAGGAACTCAATGAAATGAAAATTATGGGAAGAATTTGCTTTACTATACTTTATTTGTAGACAACACTAAATTAATGTGATTGAAACTAGCCCAACAAGACAGAAATCATTGGAGAAGTAGGCGCTCCTGGCTGAAGCACAGACATGATTGGACTTGAGTGTGGTACGATTAACCTACTGTTTGATCCTCTTAAATAATGCAATTGGGTGGAGCTAGTCCAACACATTTAATTCAGATTAAATAAATGCTGCTATACAGTTTATGCTATAGCATTGTAAAATATTTCTAAAACTGCCAGCATTAGGAAAATTAGGACAAAGTAGTCCACATCTCAATCTTAGGTGTTACCCTTGACTGAAAACTGTCCTTTGTTCCCTACATGTAATGTGTCTTCATATCTTGTTACATGCCTTCGAGAAAAATACACAAATACCTCACTCAAAACCACCGCAACTCTATTTTTACTGGACTTCCCCTAAGCAGAGTCTCATCCTTACAATCTAATTGGTACATAGGTGCTAGATTCAGTTTCCTCATTAAATGTTCTTCTACTGTTGCTCTGCTCTGTTGGTATCAACATTGGTTGCCTGTACTTGAAAAAAATCAATATACAGTGCTTCTACTAACATACAAAGCCATTAACAAATCTACACCAATACCATACAACTCTTCACTTGTGTTAAAATATCTCCTAACTCGACCCCTCCGTCCTTGCCCGGAGTACTGATTACAGGACTGTTTTTTTGTTACACCCACTCTGTAGAACTCCCTCCCTCTAACAAGACTTTCCTGAAGACTCCAAACCTTCAAGAGTTTCCCGAAAACTCACCTCTTCAGGCAAGCTTATAAAATACCTGAACCACCCCCATAACTTCCTTTAGCTATTAGTTACCCCTGTATACAGTTCACTTAAAATTCACATTTATACTCTTTCCATATTCAAACAACCCTCTGACCATCATACCAACATTGCTGTGTCACTATTTATTTACAATTGTAAAGTACTGCGGATTATGTAAATAAATAAATGTATTTATGTAAATAATAATAATCCACCCCTGATCTACTCAAACCTTCCTCGTCATCCCAAGCCACACCCTTCTCCATGAGACCACACACATTTTCAAGTTGTATATCAATTTTGAATGAGAAAAATTGGTACTGTTGGCAGAGACTGTTAGATACTTAAAAGGAAAGTATACTCCTGAGCTATAAATTATATTGCAGGTCCAAATATTTGAGTATAAACTCTTACCCAACACTACCGATTTGGAAATTAAGCCATTTTAGGCCACAATACAATCCTTCCACCCCAGATCAGAACAGTAACACTCAACCCTTACCAATTTTTGGCAGCGGAAATCAGGATTGTCCCATAAGGTCTGTCTATAGGTATGCATACAGGAATCATCATTGAGTCTGGACGCAAAATTCATCAGTAGATCACAATAGACATACAATACAAATGTTATTATAGATTGAAATAAAGATATTGGAAATAATAATAATTTCAGTGTTTCGATGTTAGTACACGAGGATTGCAGTTATATTCACCTGAATGACTGTTACATAAATAAATAACCATTTGCAAAATACATATACCTTATGCAGTTTTGGGATTTATAATCATTAATAAAGTCATTTTTGATTGCTTTTGAGCAGTCAACTACCAATTACGTAATTGTGACGGAGAATTGAAAGAAGGTAATTAAGAATCACAAAAATCTTATAGAGTATTATAGAGTATATAAATAAATGATGATGATGATGATGATGATGAGTATTATCTGTTGCAAAGAAAAGAGAGCTTGCTTTTTTGTTTATTACAATGCTTTTGTAATACTTTTGGTGCAGTGTAGAATGTTTTATAGTCTGCAGAAGCCACTTAATGTCTGTAAAGAGAAATATGATTGTGCCATTCACAGTCTGCAGGCAAACAGTACTATGTTTCATTGTGGACAAAAAAATTAAAACCCCCAGCTCTTTAGAAAATGATGCTTATGCCATATTCTCAGTTTAGAATTTATGTTTTGTTTTTTTGTATACAAACAAACGTCAGTGTTTACCTCTAAGATTTTGTCAGGATTTTTCAGACTGACCAATGTTTCTCGAAGTTTGAAAATATCCGCTCAATATCCGCTCAATTGGCTTCGATACCTTAGAAGCCGTACTGAGCAGCGACAATACATGTGTCCCATGGTGTGATGGTAGAATATGTGTACTCGATGCCTGTTGAAAAACAAAACACTGTTGGACACATTATTTGGCACATTGAGTATTATCATCATTTATTTATATAGCGCCAGGAAATTCCGCAGCACGGTACAATTGGGAACAAACACAGTAGTAAAACAATACTGGGTAATACAGACAGAGAGGTAGGAGGGACCTGCCCGCAAGCTTACAATCTATGGGTATATCGTTTTTCATCATAAGTATTTACTTTTCAGCCAGAAATGCTTTTAATGCAGGGATCACTCTGTGAAAAGAAAGGAATTTGGCAGGTTTGGAAGAGTCAATTACTTGCCCCCTCACCCTCCCCAGGAAAAAGTGACTAGTGCTCATGTTTACACATCACAATTTAGTACAATAACTTGTATGTCCTCCTCTAAACTAACTTGTATGCAGGGCCATCTTAACAACATTATGGGCCCCCGGGCAAAGCAGTGCACCGGGGCCCCTAGATATAGATATAGATATAGATATATAGATGTATACAGATATAGATATAGATATAGATATAGATATAGATATATAGATGTATACAGATATAGATATAGATATATAGAGATAGAGATGGATAGATGTACTTGCTCAATGACCCTTGTAGGTTTTTTTTGCAGGTTTTTTTTCTTTTGCAGGATTATTTATTCTCACTAAGAGCCGTGCCTATGGGGCCCCCTTGCCCGTGGGGCCCCCGGGCAGCTGCCCATCGTGCCCAATGGAAAAGATGGCCCTGCTTGTATGTCCTTCTACTCATCGTACTACACTAAATTCCTTACATTACCCCAGATACTATGCTACCTTTGTACTATATGAAATGTCCCATATAATTTCCAAATAACTGTCCCTAAATAAACCTTAAACTCCCACACTGAGGCAATTGACTCTATATTCCATCTTCCTATATGATATGTAAAATAGCTGAAAATTAATCAAACACCTTTGCCCTAAACTAAATGTCCCTATGACAAAGTTACTACCTCTACACTGAATTAAGAACTTCTATGATAAGCTAAGGACTTATATAGTGAAGTGAACATTCCTTTGTGCGCCATATACTGCACCAGATATACACCACATGCAACTTTATCGCCGTTACACTTCTCCACATTATACACCTTCACTATCATCATCATCATCATCTATTTATTTACATAGTGTCGCTAATTCCGCAGCGCTGTACAGAGAACTCATTCACATCAGTCCCTCCCGCATTGAAGTTTACAATCTAAATCCCCTAACATACACACACACACACACACACACACAGACCAAGAGAGACTAAGGGCAATTTAATAGCAGCCAATTAACCTACTAGTATGTTTTTGGAGTGTGGGGAGGAAACCAGAGCACCCGGAGGAAATCCATGCAAACACGGGGAGAACATACAAACTCCACACAGATATTGCCATGATCGGGAATCAAACTCATGACCCCAGTGCTGTGAGGCAGAAGTGCTAACCACTAAGCCACTGTATATTACACGTTCCAGTATAAAGCATGCTTAAAAGACTCCATTCAGAGGAGGGCTGGCAAATTTTAGCCTGGGGGCAAGACTCAACTCAGTAGCCTATTAGGAACATTATAAAGGGAAAAAATTCAGGTGGCCCAGCCCAAGGTAGTCCACTATGGTACCGGTCTGGGGGGCAGATGCCCCCATGCCGACCCAGCCTGGCCCTGGCTCCGTTCAAAAAACAGGACAAGACAAAGGAGTAGATTTACTAAACCTTCTAGAAAGAAAAAGTGGGGAAGTTGCCCCTAGCAACCACTTTCAAGCTATCATTTATCTACTACATTCTAGAAGAATGATAGCTAGAATCTGGTTGCTATGGGTAACACCTCCACTTCCTTTTTAGAAGGTTTAGTAAATCTACCCCCTAGTCTTCAAAAATCCCAATGATGTGGAACAAAGAAGCTGGAAATGAGAAATGTCCACGTGTTAAAAAAAACAATCAAATCAGGCACCATTTGCACTGCGGAACCCGCATTTTTATAAATGACCTTACAACTTTATTTCTTAACATAATGTCCGATATTTTTATACACAACAGTCAATTACTATATAAGGGTGTAAAGTATAATTTTTCAAGAAGTGTTTTTTTAAGGAAAAAGTATAGACTCCAAACAGTCATTGATCACATATATGCATTGATAGGTAGGAACCCTTTATAACCATTTGTACTTGAAGTCATCTGTCTTTCTGGCAATGCACACAGACTAACGCAACAAAATTGCTGAAACACAGCTAACAGCATTAACAGTTACCATAGCAACTACAGCAGTAATGCAGTGTAGAGGTAGAGAAATAGCTTGGGCTGCGGTTAGTGTTAGCTGAATATATTAAAAAAAATCCTATATTCACATGCGTTCTCCATATATAAGCATCTACATAGTTGCATAATTAGAGCTACCATACTTAGCATATATTTTGTTTGTACATAGGGGCAAAGTCTCCTTGGACCATAATAGAGATGCCGTCACTACTATATCCAGATATGAAGGAATGTACAAAGAATATCCAGTTACAGCTAAAGAGGAATCATTGTCTTGTTTATTTCCCCCTTATGGTCACCTCCCTATGTTTTGTGACCATTACCAAGATGTAGCAGGTACACATCATCATCATCATCATTTATTTATATAGCGCCACTAATTCCGCAGCGCTGTACAGGGAACTCACTCACATCAGTCCCTGCCCCATTGGAGCTTACAGTCTAAATTCCCTACTATAGACACACACTCACACACAGACAGACAGACAGAGAGGGAGAGACTAGGGTCAACTGTGATAGCAGCCAATTAACCTACCAGTATGTTTTTGGAGTGTGGGAGGAAACCGGAGCACCCGGAGGAAACCCATGCAAACACAGGGAGAACATGCAAACTCCACACAGATGGTCGGGAATGGAACTCATGACCCCAGTGCTGTGAGGCAGAAGTGCTAACCACTAGGCCACTGTGCTGCCCAACACTTGCATACCTGTTGTGTTCTGATGCACTTGGAGTGCATCTAGTTAGCGTTTAGTAGGGTGGCGCTCTGATAATAGAGGCACAGTTAGGGAACTGCCTGCCCCCCTCGTTCCTTCAGCTCATATCTTCCACCCTTCATCGTTATCCCCTGTCCCCAAATGCTTACAGATTTCTGCTATCACATTTTCTCCTCCCTTTGTTCAGTTCACAGATTTTTCCTTTAAATGTACCAAACCCCACCAGACTTCCTATAATTCATATTTAATTCAACTACACTGGCTCTTGCCCCCCTACCATTTATTTTCTCGACAGCCCCTCATTCAATTAACTTCCTCCACAGTGCAGGGCATCTCCAACAAGGCAGTGGGTCTGTACATAGATTCCAATGTTTCACTCCTTACATTTAGCTTCTCCAGTCCATCAACAAATTCCTGGCTACTGGTGACGTTGCCTATAAAGTAGAGTGAACCATCATACTAGAGAGCTTTGTCTTGCCTGAGTATTAATTCAACATCCAAGAGTATCCCCTGAGGAATAATCACCATCCCTTGGCCTACTAACAGGGTCTACTCCTCACTCTCTATAAGGGCTGCAGACAGGGATTAATTAAACCAGTCCAGGGCCAAAAGCAGGAATTTGTAGGAGGGTTCCAAATGTAAAAGCTATAGCACAATGGGAATTATCACAAGAGATCCATGGGCTTTGGAATCCCAGCCTTACTTTTTGTCAACTGTCACATCATATATAGCTTATAATAAATACAAATAAGGACTGGTAAATCAAATATGTGGTTTAAATAGAAGGGTTGCTTGTCACCTGGGGCCTGATTCATTAAGGATCTTAACTTGAGAAACTTCTTATTTCAGTCTCTTGGACAAAACCATGTAACAATGCAAGGGGTGCAAATTAGTATTCTGTTTTGCACATAAGTTAAATACTGACTGTTTTTTCATGTAGCACACAAATATCAACTTTAACTTTCAGTGTGCAAATAAGCTATCAAGTATTTGTGTGCTACATGAAAAAACAGGCAGTATTTAACTTATCTGCAAAACAGAATACTAATTTGCACCCCTTGCATTGTAACATGGTTTTGTCCAGGAGACTGAAATAAGAAGTTTCTCAAGTTAAGATCCTTAATGAATATGGCCTCTAGTGGACATTAGTTATGCTGTTCATTTTTCCCAAATAACCAACCATATACTGGCATAGAGAGACGTGTATGGGCATATCAGAAAGCCAAAATGCGGATATTGATCACTCAAGCTATGTGAGCACAGTGGCACACTGGCACAATGACTGCATCTACCCGCCATCCCGCTTGACATCTGGTGGCTCCCACCAGATGTAGACCTGAATACCCGACTTCTTGGGCACATACATGCAGCAATGTGCCAAGTTGCAGCATGTATGTGCTACATATCTCTTAAGTTTGGGGGATTGCAGATATATAAATAGAAGAATAAAGCATTTTTTCAATACTTAATAATTAATTAAGGTATCCATTAAGTGTAGAACTTAAGGGAAGATAATAAATTCATTAGTTTATTTGAGCCACTCAATTTATTTTTTGTGCCTACAATGTGCAAACAAGATCCTACTGAAAGTAGTAGCCACTCAGGGGCGCACGGAGGATTTGTCAGGGGGGGGGGTTTCCTCCGCCCCCGGAAAAAAAATAATCTAGAGACCTGCCTGGCATGTGCGGCAGCGCCGTTTCGGCTGCACTGTAGTATACAGCAGCCGCGGCGCTGTCAAAGAAGCGTCCGCGGCGGTGCTGTATACAATACAGCACCGCCGCGGACGCTTCTCAGACAGCGCCGCGGCTGCTGTATACTACAGTAGGGCACTTGTAGGGCACTTTTTAGCGGAGGGGGGGGGTTTCTGGAGACCCAGAAACCCCCCCTGCATGCGCCACTGCCACTATATGCAAATGAGACTCAGCTGAATGCAGGACCGCCTCTGTGTACAAGTAAAAATTTGAATGGTGCAAAATGTTAGCACTGATTCCTCTTGCACTGCCATATAAAGGACACTACCTGGTATACTCCGTCTCCACAAAATCATTGAGCTGAGTCTAGCACACAGTTGTCATCACAGCAATATGCACACAGAAGCCCGTTATCTGCAAAGAGAATCTCAACATTTTGTTAGATTGTACCTAGTGTAATGGTAAATGTTTAACCCATAGCCCCTAAAGTGTGTTTGTTTATACTTAGAACCCTACAATGTGTGTAAACTTATACAAAGCCTCCGTTAATCTGAGTAAATGTATTGAATTTAAATGTTTTAAAAATATCCATATTTATTAGTTTTTGGTTTTATTATTTACAAATAAATTGAAAGTTATTTTGAGTGATATTTAAGAGATCTCAACACCGCTTCAATCTTTCCAAGATTCATTCATACACTACACACAATTTACCTTCAGATCTGTGCTTGTCATCTGGTCCTCTAGTCGTTTAGAGAATGACAGCACTATAGACACTCATTCATTTATTCATTCATTCCTGTCACACAGATTAAAACCACCTTGCTATAGCTATCCACATGGCCTTATGAATTTCGTTAGCTTCTGTGACTCTAAAACAAAATATTCTGTCTCAGGACAAACAAACAAACTATTCCATCTACAGCACACGCTACATTTAAGTCACCGGGACATGTTCATCAGCTGAAAAGACCATGGGCTAGATTTACTAAGCTGCGGGTTTGAAAAAGTGGGGATGTTGCCTATAGCAACCAATCAGATTCTAGCTGTCATTTTGTAGAAAGTACTAAATAAATAAAAGCTAGAATCTGATTGGTTGCTATAGGCAACATCCCCACTTTTTCAAACCCGCAGCTTAGTAAATCTAGCCCCATGACTTTGTAAACTATATGGGGATCGTGATCGTGAGTGTGTACACACTGCATGATCAGAAGGGGATTGGAACGAGATTATTATTACTAGAATATTAAACAGTACGACCAACCAAATGAAACGACAATCGGCACTTTGGAACGATTGCCGTTCATCATGCGATTATACGCACTAACGTGATATGTGGCCGAGCGGTCGGTTATCAGGTGTTTGGCCTGATAATCATCTGAAAAACCTCCAGTATGTACCTAGCCTTAGGAACAACTGAAACTGGTTGAAAACCTGTGATCTAGAGTAAACATTTGCCTCTTAAAAAAAAACCTGTCCCAAAGAAGTTGCGTGGAACAACAGCCGCGTGGTGCCCCAGATGAGAAGAAAATGGCGTTTTCTGATGTGTTGCATTATCCAGTCAGAGTCATAAATGACAGTCAATGACCAATCACCAAAAGTTCATCCTACTGGGGGGGAGAAGACGAGCTGGTGAATACAAATAAATTTGATAATGGACATATTTTTGCACTCCGAAACCTCAGATAACTACAAGTCTGCCCCGGCAGGAAAACAGATGCCTTCTTCAGAAGCAGAAGAGGATGGAGGCTCAGATAAGATAAATGATCAAGTCATCATCATCATAAGTTATTTATATAGCGCCACTAATTCCGCAGCGCTGTACAGAGAACTCACATCAGTCCCTGCCCCATTGGAACTGTCAGTATAAATTCCCTAACACACACACACAGACACACAGACATAGAGAGAGACTAAGGGCAATTTGTTAGCAGCCAATTAACCTACCAGTAGGTTTTTGGAGTGTGGATGGGAACCGGAGCACACGGAGGAAACCCACGCAAACACGGGGAGAAAATGCAAACTCCTCACAGATAAGGCCATGGTCGAGAATTGAACTTATGACCCCAGTCCTGTGAGGCAGAAGTGCTAAGTTATGGTTGAGGGCAGATTACTGTTTTAAGATTTTTACAGTGACTGGCTCATATTTCCCGTCTCCGCCTTCTGCTATCTCTTTGTTCAGATTATGACGCACTACCAGTAACTGCCAGTCGCCAGTGACTGCTTTATGCTCAATTGGACGAGCCATTTTTACCATCTGTCATGTCATTATATGTAATTTGTTTGTGTCATGAACACCTCAATGTACAGCACTGCGTATTAGGTCAGCGCTATATAAATAGAAGATAATGATAACAACAACTATATATATATATATATATATATATATATATATATATATACACATATATATATAGTGAAAAGCATGCAAACAGATGGCTCCTCACACAGGTTTTTCTGATGCACTTTTATGTTTATTTACTTGTCAGGATGGATAAACAGTCTTGGCGGTCTCTTTAGCCATCAAACGAAACATTCACAGAAATAAACAGTCCCATAGCCCCATACTCTGGCTATCACAGTTAGATCCCTAACTGGTCACTGGACACTTTTTGCCAGCAGTCTCCCACCCACAACACAAGATAGCTATTTATGCCTCCTCCCCAGCATTGCTCTAGCTGATTCCTTGGTTGCTTAGACCCAGGTGCTCCACTTGGTCTGTTGTGCTGTGTGTGTGTGTGTGTGTGTGTGTGTGTGTGTATGTGTGTGTGTTCATGCAGATTTAACCCTCTCTGCACCTCTTTTCTCAACTATAAGCTGTCAAAATATCCCAATTGTCACTATATATATATATATATATATACAAGTTAACCCGTGCAAGATACTCATGCATTCTAGTCAAATCAAGCTACTTAAGTTGTTAAAAAGGTTCTTGTCATGCATTTGGGCCTAGCCCAGGCCTCCTCAGGGGAATAGCGTTACTTCCCGACGCAAGCGCCCTTTTTTAACGTGGTTTTGTCCACATGTCACCACCTCATCATTTTTCTCCATCACCTCATCCTTCATCTTCATCGCCACATCCTTCATCAAGCTACTTAAGGTGTTAAAAACTCCCCACTGTCACCCCCAGCAACCACCAACCACTCCGAACTGTCACTTCTTCTTCAAGAAATATATAGGTCAGCGTATAACTCTACCCAGCAGGTGGCGCTGCAGCTTGGTTTTTTTTTTCACACACGCCACTAGGCATTTATATAGTAGATATATATATATATATATATAGATATATATAGATATATATATATATATATATTCTGCATATATAAATATGAAGCACAAGCTACAGTCTGATCCAAATACTCTTCACACGCCATTGCATAAGTTATTTTAAATAAATTGAATATTCGCCCATTTTACTTACACCTGGAGAAAGATAGATGTTCCTGGGTTGCATGGGTGGATGATGCTTAGTATCCACAGTTGGGAGGAGGTGAGGAAAAGCAAGGTGTGAATGAGTTTATCTTGGGTTATCTCTCATTTATCAGCTGTCAGATAAGGAAGAGGAAGTAGAGAGCTGTTCTTTGCTGTGTAGGCAAATTTCATATAAACTACAGGTCATGAAAGGACCATGAAAGTAACTGGAATGGCCACATCTGGGGGTAATGTTTTCAACACATGTATAAATAGTCTAGGATTACACAAGAGAGTAACCAAAGTTTGTAATAACTTAGATGCATTGGCTACACAAAAAAGCCAGGCAAATGTATTTTTTAAATTATTCATTTCCCCCTCTGTCCAATTGTTAGAACCCTGAGTTTCCCATATTCAAAATCCCCTGCAGTTCCTAACAAACTTGCCACTGACGCTGCCATTAATGTTCAATACTCCATGTATTCCATTTATAAACAAATACATTTCTTAATTAACATAAAGTGCACTTTATTGCTACATTTCAGACTTTATTTCATTTTTTTTAATAGAACATTCTGTGTTTATTTGTGTCAATGACGTTCAGTGTCTCAGGTTTCAGACGCTCACTATCTCTTGAGCCCTTTGTTTTGCCTTAAACAGGTTTAGATGGGCTTGCACTGATCTCTCTTACTTATCTCAAGGGCACTTGAGTTTCAAGAGACATAAAAAGAAAAAGTCTATGCATTGTCTGAACTTATCTCATTGCTTGAAGGCAAATCACAGCTGGGAGTAACTGGCAGAAATACACACACACATAGGCTCATGCACGTGCACACACACAAACACACAGGCAAACAGAAACTCTTTACCAAATTTGCGTGGGAATTTAAAAAAAATGTGCAAAGAGACTTGTCCAGGAAAAAAAAAAAACAGAAAAAAAAAAATATTCTAATTGAAGTTCATAATACTTGAAGATGTTATTTAAAGACACCAGAAAAGCCAGATGTTATACTAGCCACACTTTCCAAAGCAAAATAGCTTTGGAGATATTTCCTGCTATTGAGTTTACAAGCTCAATTAGAGTCATCTGCTAGCTGCCTGTCATACACAGTCCACTCGTAGGCTTTACACAGTGTATACTCTCTGCAGAACTGTTTTAAAATGTATAATGTTTACCATACTTGCCAACTATTCCTTGTCAGCTTCAGGGAGATCCCGGGGAGATGGGCGTGCGGGAGCCGGGCATGACGAATCGCATCATTTGGGCCCCGCCCCTAAACGAGGGTCACAATTTTGGCCAACTACAGCAGGGGGTGGGGCTAAGATGACACAATATTTGTGTCATTAAGCTCCGGCCCTTATCTATTGCGGGGGCGAGAACCGGGAGGTTGCCCTGCTCTCTCGGGAGCCCGGGAAGTCTCCCAGAAATGCGGGAGTCTCCCAGACATTAGGAGAGAGAGTAGGCAACTATGTGTTAAAGAAAATCAGCTAATAAATCTCTAGAGACTGAAGTTTCTTTTACATTTCTGTCTCCATTACTGATGTCATGTTGTCTTACCTGTCACTCTTTGATTAAATCTTGGTCTCCATGAAAATGGCCACCTCCATAGGCATCAATACATGGACATAGGACACAATTTCTGAACTGTGTCATCATGCCACAGATGGCGAAGCCAACCACGTCTTGTACTGGCTCAGCACCAGGGAGAATGCCAGACTCTTCAGGGAGTGAGGGAGATCACCCCTATTTCAGGGAGTCTCCCTGACATTCAGGGAGAGTTGGCAAGTATGATGTTTACTGGTCACAATATTTAGCACTGTGCACTTTCACTGTCCTCTATAAAGTGGTTGAGCGGCTGTTGTTGAATTTCATTTTCTAAGACTGCCTCCGACTTTGTTGGTTTCATCTCTATAGGTTCTGTGCACTACAAAGGGCATGTAAAGTGCAAGGAGACAAAAGGGATTTTCATCACTATCATTCCATGCTAGTATGAGGTTTTGCCACAATAAGATCAAATCAAAGTTTCAGTGAACTTGTTCATCCATCTTTCCCTGTCGACACTGCAAAATAATCATACTCTACCCCTAGTGTTGTTGCCATATTTTGCCACAACGCCACTTATGGTGAAAAGCTGATCACACATGAATAAGATTGAAAGGAGAGCTCCAATATCATCATGCACATGCATTGCCAAGTGAGACAAATGCAGCTTTGTAGCTAGCTAAAATGGAGAGAACTGCAAGGAACTTTTATATGTAAACTCCTATAAAAGGAATATGGTTATAAACTATGATTATTAGAGGCTTGGATTGTCTTATACTTTTATATGGTAGTCATAGACTACCCTTAGATTGTACGCTCCTCTGAGCAGGGCCATCTCTCCTCCTGTTTCCACCACTTCTAACTCTGCTCTCCAGCTACTTAGCCCTCCTCCTCGAGGGTCCTCCACCCCACGTCCACTCTCCCTCCTCCCCCCTGGGGGTCTCCCTGTCTTCCGCGCCCTCCTTCTTGGGCCCCGTCGTTTGCGGATCCTCCCTCCCCCTTCCCCGCCCTCTCTAGCTGTGCATTGAGCGTACTGAGTTGCTGTGTTTACTGTACTGTGCTGTCTCCCATTGTATTGTGATTTTGTTTGTCTCTGTACGGCGCTGCGGATGCCTTGTGGCGCCTTATAAATAAATATTAATAATAATAATAATAATAATAAAATAGACAGATTGATTACACCCCTAAGGCCATCTCTTCCATTGGGCACGATGGGCAGGTGCCCGGGGGCCCCACAGGCAAGGGGGCCCCATAGACAGGGCTCTTAAGTAAAATAAATAATCCTGCGAAAAAAAAACCAACAAATCCTGCAAATATATCTATATCTATCTATATATCTATATATCTATATATCTATATATATATATATACATCTCTATCTATAAATATATATATATATATACATATATATATACATCTATCTATATATATATATCTATATATCTATATATATATATCTATATCTATATATATATATATATATATCTATATATATATCTATATATATATATCTATCTATATATATATATATATATATATATATATATATATATATATATATATATATATATATATCTGTATATATATATATATATATAGATAGATAGATATATAGAGATATATCTGTATATATATATATATATATATATATCTATATATCTATATATATATATATATATATATGTATATATATATATATATATACATATATATATATATGTATCTATATATGATACACATATATAGAGGTAGGGGCCCCGCTGCACTGCTTTGCCCGGGGGCCCATAATGTTGCTAAGGTGGCCCTGTACACCCTCTCATAGCCAAGTATATCACTACTTTTCTTCTTTACCACCTGATATATGGAACAATATACGATAAATTCTTCTTCCCCTCCCCCGCTCTTTCTTCCCCAAATTCCTCTTCCCTCATTGATTGTCTTTCCCCTTCCCCCCAAGCAACAAAAATAAGAAAAACAACATTCGTTTTATTTTTTACAGAAACATGCCAATTTACTCTACTCTGTACTGTTTCGCGTTTTCTTTAATTGTAGATTTTTTTAAAGTGAAGTGTTTCACATATATGTCATATGATGTCTCACTTTCACACCTATGCTGTTCTGAAAACTTTGATAAAAATGTACTTTTCAAAAAAATAAAAAAAAAGTATATGTTTATACATTCATCCCTTAATACTTACATTATAGGGAAGCAAAATTAAATATCCTTAATTCACATATTGCACATAAGGTGCATATCTGTGTCAGGAGCGGAACTACCGAGGCCCGTGAGGAAAATGGGGCCAAATAGCTACTTCCTGTTGTTCCTGGTGAACTGGGGGCACTATTGTGTTGTATAATATCAATTAGTGGTACTACTGTGTGGCATAATCTGAACTGGGGGCACTATTGTGTTGTATAATATGAATTAGAGGCACTACTGTGTAGCATAATTTGAATTGGGGCAGAGTGTGATGATGGATGGACAAAAGTGTGATTAAGAAGCAAATTTGAAGCAAACTAAACAAAAAGATAGTTTGCGCTTTTTGTTTTTGTGTTTGTGCACGTGTGTGCGTGTGTGAGTATGTGTGATGGGGGAGAGGGGGGGGCAAAGCAAATTTTTGCATCTGGGCCCACAACTCGCTAATTCCACTTCTGCTCTGTGCCTAGTTCCGAACACCAATGAGAATGTGCCGTAAAACCAGCTACAGATGACAGATAGCAGTGCACTGTCAACACTGACAACTGCGCATTCTTTTTCACTTACTGCAATCAGCAATTTGTTCAAGTCAATTAGGACTAAGAGTTTTCACCCCCACTGCCCCAATTGATACCATCTTACTTGTGTCTTCCCTACCTTTAGGATGTAAGCTATTGGGAGCAGGACCCTCTTTCCTTGTGTTCTCCTTCTACTATTCCATCACTCTCTGTAACTCTAGGCCTTCTTCTCTAGCCCTGAGCTTGGGCCAACTTCATGCTGGTCATTACCATCATTTTCACTCAATGCTCTGTATATAATTTGATCTGTATTACTATTAGAGATGGGCGGGTCCGGTTCTCCGAGAACCGAACCCACCCGAACTTTGGGTATCCGAGTACCGAGCTGAGCAGCTCGGTACTCTCCCGCCCATTCCGAATCCAAATCGAGGCCGAACGTCATTGTGACGTCGTCGGATCTCGGGACTCGGTTCTCGCGATACTTCAACTTTATAAATACACGCCTCCACAGCAATCCATCGCCATTTGACAGAGGGAGAGAGCAGGGTGTAGTCATAGGCTAATTAGAGCAGGGACAGAGAATACCATATTGTTCTTGCAATTGCTCTAACCAAAATCGCTAGTGCAGAGAGGAGGATAGAGGTTTATTATTTTTTCTTCATATTTGGCACTCCCCAGCGCTTTTGGGGTGTCCCCCATAATTGTGCATTAATATTTCTGGCTGTCAAAAGTCATATCTGTCAGCATTATCTACTAAATAATTTGTAGCACACCTCAGTGTTTTTGGGGTGTCCTCCCTAATTGTGCATTAATATTTCTGGCTGTCAAAAGTCATATCTGTCAGCAGTATCTACTCAATAATTTTTAGCACTCCTCAGTGTTTTTGGGGTGTCCTCCCTAATTGTGCATTAATATTTCTGGCTGTCAAAAGTCATATCTGTCAGCAGTATCTACTCAATAATTTGTAGCACTCCTCAGTGTTTTTGGGGTGTCCTCCCTAATTGTGCATTAATATTTCTGGCTGTCAAAAGTCATATCTGTCAGCAGTATCTACTCAATAATTTTTAGCACTCCTCAGTGTTTTTGGGGTGTCCTCCCTAATTGTGCATTAATATTTCTGGCTGTCAAAAGTCATATCTGTCAGCAGTATCTACTCAATAATTTGTAGCACTCCTCAGTGTTTTTGGGGTGTCCTCCCTAATTGTGCATTAATATTTCTGGCTGTCAAAAGTCATATCTGTCAGCAGTATCTACTCAATAATTTTTAGCACTCCTCAGTGTTTTTGGGGTGTCCTCCCTAATTGTGCATTAATATTTCTGGCTGTCAAAAGTCATATCTGTCAGCAGTATCTACTCAATAATTTGTAGCACTCCTCAGTGTTTTTGGGGTGTCCTCCCTAATTGTGCATTAATATTTCTGGCTGTCAAAAGTCATATCTGTCAGCAGTATCTACTCAATAATTTTTAGCACTCCTCAGTGTTTTTGGGGTGTCCTCCCTAATTGTGCATTAATATTTCTGGCTGTCAAAAGTCATATCTGTCAGCAGTATCTACTCAATAATTTGTAGCACTCCTCAGTGTTTTTGGGGTGTCCTCCCTAATTGTGCATTAATATTTCTGGCTGTCAAAAGTCATATCTGTCAGCAGTATCTACTCAATAATTTTTAGCACTCCTCAGTGTTTTTGGGGTGTCCTCCCTAATTGTGCATTAATATTTCTGGCTGTCAAAAGTCATATCTGTCAGCAGTATCTACTCAATAATTTGTAGCACTCCTCAGTGTTTTTGGGGTGTCCTCCCTAATTGTGCATTAATATTTCTGGCTGTCAAAAGTCATATCTGTCAGCAGTATCTACTCAATAATTTGTAGCACTCCTCAGTGTTTTTGGGGTGTCCTCCCTAATTGTGCATTAATATTTCTGGCTGTCAAAAGTCATATCTGTCAGCAGTATCTACTCAATAATTTTTAGCACTCCTCAGTGTTTTTGGGGTGTCCTCCCTAATTGTGCATTAATATTTCTGGCTGTCAAAAGTCATATCTGTCAGCAGTATCTACTCAATAATTTGTAGCACTCCTCAGTGTTTTTGGGGTGTCCTCCCTAATTGTGCATTAATATTTCTGGCTGTCAAAAGTCATATCTGTCAGCAGTATCTACTCAATAATTTTTAGCACTCCTCAGTGTTTTTGGGGTGTCCTCCCTAATTGTGCATTAATATTTCTGGCTGTCAAAAGTCATATCTGTCAGCAGTATCTACTAAATAATTTTTAGCACTCCTCAGTGTTTTTGGGGTGTCCTCCCTAATTGTGCATTAATATTTCTGGCTGTCAAAAGTCATATCTGTCAGCAGTATCTACTCAATAATTTGTAGCACTCCTCAGTGTTTTTGGGGTGTCCTCCCTAATTGTGCATTAATATTTCTGGCTGTCAAAAGTCATATCTGTCAGCAGTATCTACTCAATAATTTTTAGCACTCCTCAGTGTTTTTGGGGTGTCCTCCCTAATTGTGCATTAATATTTCTGGCTGTCAAAAGTCATATCTGTCAGCAGTATCTACTCAATAATTTGTAGCACTCCTCAGTGTTTTTGGGGTGTCCTCCCTAATTGTGCATTAATATTTCTGGCTGTCAAAAGTCATATCTGTCAGCAGTATCTACTCAATAATTTTTAGCACTCCTCAGTGTTTTTGGGGTGTCCTCCCTAATTGTGCATTAATATTTCTGGCTGTCAAAAGTCATATCTGTCAGCAGTATCTACTCAATAATTTGTAGCACTCCTCAGTGTTTTTGGGGTGTCCTCCCTAATTGTGCATTAATATTTCTGGCTGTCAAAAGTCATATCTGTCAGCAGTATCTACTCAATAATTTGTAGCACTCCTCAGTGTTTTTGGGGTGTCCTCCCTAATTGTGCATTAATATTTCTGGCTGTCAAAAGTCATATCTGTCAGCAGTATCTACTCAATAATTTTTAGCACTCCTCAGTGTTTTTGGGGTGTCCTCCCTAATTGTGCATTAATATTTCTGGCTGTCAAAAGTCATATCTGTCAGCAGTATCTACTCAATAATTTGTAGCACTCCTCAGTGTTTTTGGGGTGTCCTCCCTAATTGTGCATTAATATTTCTGGCTGTCAAAAGTCATATCTGTCAGCAGTATCTACTCAATAATTTTTAGCACTCCTCAGTGTTTTTGGGGTGTCCTCCCTAATTGTGCATTAATATTTCTGGCTGTCAAAAGTCATATCTGTCAGCAGTATCTACTAAATAATTTTTAGCACTCCTCAGTGTTTTTGGGGTGTCCTCCCTAATTGTGCATTAATATTTCTGGCTGTCAAAAGTCATATCTGTCAGCAGTATCTACTAAATAATTTTTAGCACTCCTCAGTGCTTTTGGGGTGTCCTCCCTAATTGTGCATTAATATTTCTGGCTGTCAAAAGTCATAACTGTCAGCAGTATCTACTAAATAATTTTTAGCACTCCTCAGTGCTTTTGGGGTGTCCTCCCTAATTGTGCATTAATATTTCTGGCTGTCAAAAGTCATAACTGTCAGCAGTATCTACTAAATAATTTTTAGCACTCCCCAGTGATTTGCGCTCAGAATGGATTCAAAGCAGTCCACATATGATCTGAATGAGCAACCAGGTTCTGTCACCAGTCCTGATGTTAGTGTTCCCAGTACGTCATCTGGCCAAGGCGATGTCAAACAACAGAGTGTTTTCAAATTAGTGCAAAAAACAAAAACCAAAAAAAAATTTACTGTATTGAAGCGAAAAAGAAGTGTAACTGAGCAAAAGTTAAGTGACGATAAAAAAAAAATTGCAAGCATGCCATTCTACACACGCAGTGGCAAAGAGAGAATGAGGCCTTCACCTTTGGCTATTAGTGGCAGATCCCAAAAAGTTACCCAGCCTACAATTGGTGCACAACTACTGTTACGCGTCAAAGCCGAGCTGCAAGATAACAGTGAGGCATTACAGGAGAATATTTGCTCTGATTCACAAATGATAACAATCCCTGTGGAGAGTCCATCCAACAGTGGGATGTCTAATCGTGAGCATTCTGCTGATGTGTGCCTTAATAGCCCGAGTGTAGCCGGTGATACCCAAATTGAGGATGCCACTTTGGAATTAGAAGAGGATGAGGGGGAGATTTGTGTAGGCGACGAGGGCGCTAATGATGATGTTGATGATTATGATGCAGACAGATACCAAATTGCCTTTCTCAATTTCTATTTATATTCTAGATTATATAACGGCTGAATAGTTTTCTATTTTACTCATAGTGGAGAGAGGATCTGATACAGACAGATACCAAACTGCCTTTGTCCATTTCAATTTATATTGTACAGTATATAACGGCTGAATTTATTAGTATTTTATACAAGTGGAGGGAGGCCTAGAGAGACAGAAACCAAACTGGCTTTCTCCATGTCAATTAATATTGTACAGTCTATAATGGCTGAATTTTTTGGTATTTTATACAAGTGGAGGGGGCCTAGAGAGACAGAAACCAAACTGGCTTTCTCCATGTCAATTAATATTGTACAGTCTATAATGGCTGAATTTTTTGGTATTTTATACAAGTGGAGGGGGGCCTTGAGAGACAGAAACCAAACTGGCTTTTTCCATTTCTTTACATATTTAACTATAAGTGTAGGGTGTAATATACATTCAAAGACGATGGCTGCATTGCCAATATGCATAGATGGAGAGGAAGACAATCTGTTTTGTGTGTAGAATAAATGAAGGCCTACCAACGAAAAATTAAACAGTTTTTTTGGATGATTTATTACCTCAACAATTAGATTACTTGTCTCTAAAACAGTTGGAGCACTAAATTGGGTTAATTTAGGCCCAAAAACATGGATTTTCCAACAAAATAGCAAAACAAAACCAAACAAAACCAAAACCAAAACCAAAACACGCAATGGCGGTTTTGCAAAACCAAAACCAAAACCAAAACACGACGGTAATCCAGATCCAAAACCGAATCCAAAACCAAAACACGGGGGTCAGTGACCATCTCTAATTACTATGTTATCTGTATATTATTTGTTTATTCAGTTTGTCTGTTTTTTGTATTTTTTTTTCCATGTATCATGTAATGAGTTATGGATCATTGCATTCTGCTTATGTCATGTACGGTGCTGCAGACCTTTTGATTTTGGCTTCGTCTCTGGCAATTCTACATTCACAAACCCAATTACTTCAACTTCGCCCCTTACGGTTCTTCCTTCTCCAATCCATTGACTATAGCTTTGTCACTCTCGACCCTCTCAGGACTATGTGGCTGGGCCGGTCATGCATTTATAGCCATATCATTCTCTTCTGGGAGTAACCAGCAGCCTGACACCATCCCATGCAAAATGTACTCCTCTTGCATTTTGCAATGCCAATTCATGTCACTGCGGTACTTGTAGTAGACTTACGCTGCACCCAATCCACCAGGGCCATGCGCACAACCTAACAACCGTAGAGGCTGCCCTAACTTCCCAGCTAAGAGTAATGAAGTCTGGATTGTACATAGAACTTCCACTTTAAGCTCAATATATGTGTAATTGCACCTGCATTCCCCTATACTACAACAATTTCCTCTGACCTGCTGCTTTACCTGCGTAGAGCCCCAGGAACGCTGAAAGACCCCACAAATCTTTATTGTTCACCACTGTAAAATGACTGCGAGGGAGTGTGTGAACCAATAAGAATCTATAATCTCTATAACTGCAGCTTCTTATTGGCTGCATCGTCATTCCCTCTGAGCCCACCCCCTTCCCCCCTCTGTAGCCACGCACATCTCTTGGAGAAACTGCTGCATGGAACAACCTCAGGGCTCTGGTGCTGCTCCAGCTTTAAAGTTTTGAGACGTACATTGTTCAACTGTTAGATCTATTTCCAGCTATGTATTCTTTAATAGTATAGAGAGCATTAACTCTTTCCTGCAGAAATCACAGATTGATTGAAAGCACTGTGGGCACCTGCAAATTTTCCCTATTACACTATTAGTTATGCAAATAGCAGATTTCATGGCTTAATTGCGAAACAAAAAAATAGCGCAGTACGTCACGTCTTTTTTTTGCCTATTGATTAGGGGTTTGTGATTTCTTGGTCACCCCCTTACAACAAATATATTTACTTGTTTGCTCTTTGTGATAAGTTTCTTCATTGCTAGCACAGGAGCCCTATAGCAAAGGGCCCCAAATTTGCTGGACAATGGTGAAAAACTCACATATATACAAATGGGGCTTTGACAGAGAAGGGGGCAGTATTGCTATATACATTGCTCATTTAAGCCTCTCATAGATATGACATTATTGATAGTAAGGAGACATCAGGGGGTAAATGTATCAATCTGAGAGTTTGCCGGCGGGTTTGAAAAGTGGAGATGTTGCCTATAGCAACCAATCAGATTCTAGCTGTCACTTCGTATGTTGCACTAAATAAATGATAGCTAGAATCTGATTGGTTTTTCAAACCCGCCGGAAAACTTTATTTCAAGTGTCATATTTGCACTTTTTCAATTACATTGGTTTCACTGACTAGTGCCAGCTACGTCCTGTGGCCCTAGAATGAGAAACTGGTATCCCACGGAGAGCACCACAATTGCATTGGTGGTAAAATCTGCAAGAGTCATTTACCAATGTGCTCAGTGCGCCTGCTCCTTTATGATGTCATGTGTCTACTGTTCCGCAAATGCCCCCATTTTTATTGGTAGTCACCAGGCTTGGTGGCCAAGATGGCACAGCCTGTGGAAGTAGAAATGATAGCAGCGTCTAGTGGGCTGATCAAGGGGTGTTCCTTGCTGAGTAGAAATCGTCACTGAATTGGCAAAATGAGGATCATTCAAAAACTCAAAAGCACCACTATTGTGCGGCTGTTTCCGGAGACTGGGAAGTGGGGAAATGCACTTGGTGGACGAGTAGGCAACTTTCAGGCCTTTTCCATGGTGCAAAATTATCTCATGCCACTTGCCTGCTTTAGCAATTTCCGTGTTCAGAAAGCTGTAAATAAATGGCAAAACTAATATTAGAGTCTCCCAATCCTCACCAATACGGCCACAATTAACAAAAAATTGCTACCATGCATAAATCCACATTAATTTTGCTCTTCTGCTTGTTTATATGAAGGGCAAGTCTAATCTGATTGGGTCCTGCACATCCTCACTAGTATATCCATATACCTTTCTATGCAAAATAACCCACCACATATTCTTTCCAATATGATATTTCAAAAGCCATCAAAACTGGGAAAATATCTATTCCCAGGGGGAAGACGTGTTCTTAGCTGAAGTGGTTTGATCCCCATCCCAAAAATGTGTCTTATAAGCTGTACTTAACTTGTGAAACTTTTCATGTCCCAGGAATTCACCTTTCCTATGATCTCTTTCCAGGTACTAAAGACACACAATAGGTTTGTGTTTAAAATAACATGTTATCCTTCCATCCACTTCTAGTGAAACTATTTATCTTTTACACTTAAAAAAAAATGCTTTATGAGTATAGTTTCTAAAGACCATTGAACACTATGGGCCTAAGTCATTAAGGATCGTATCTGTTGATTTTGTGCGCATCGCCCGCAAAATCGCTCTGCGCATGCGCAGAATCGGACGATAGGCCACAGAACACAGCCACATCCGAGTCATCTTCCAGCGCAAATGATACTTATTACAGCCTACGATTTCAGGGAGGGAATGGGGCAGGAAATGGGCGGATGCACGTAGTCAATGTACAGTAAGGGTGTTCCCATGCAGGCACGTCCAAGTCAGACTTGGGCGCACATAGAAGTACACTGGTTTTCTGCCGTCTCTCGTGCACCAACTAGAGGTCTAATCCTGAGTCCTAGGTATGTCAGTATCGTAGGCATGCTATAACTTGTGTTTGCAATCAGGACCACTGAATAAAAATAAACTTAAGGGTTGCTAAGAGCGCCTCGCATATGATTGCAGCTTGAACCTCTTTGAACTTCAACTATACACTTGCTGAAAAATATCAGAACATCTAAATATTAGAGCGCTATCAATCTCCCATATATCAATTACAAATATATAAATAAATAATACTTATATTTGATCTCTTGACCAGGTGTTCCACAATAGGATTCTCAATGAAAAGTTTGGATAGGGAAAAGGCACAATGGAAAATGATGGAGGTAAGGAAGGGGTTCACAATCTAGTGCCAGAGGTGTAAGTGTCATATAATCTAATTGACTGTACTCAATATATATTTATATCAAAACTACTCTATGGGGAATTCCCCAAAATTGCCCTGCATCAAGCAGCTGGACAATCAGAGTGGCTTAGAAATCTGCTTGTTATCCCAAATGCAAAGGCCAACACTACAAACAGACAATGTCCACTTGTGCAAAGTCACTTCAATAAAGTTGCTCTTGTTCCACCATGATTTCTCCTTTGTTATGCCATGCAAACAAAGGGAGATAGGAATGCCAGTAGCGTTATAACATTTAAAACAATTTATTTAAATCAGGTTAAAATAAACTTACATTTGGTAAGTCAGGTAGTCTTGCACTCTGAAATGCAAGATCTGTGTGCAACAAACTCACTCCCATTCATGACCTCTTCCTCTCCCATTCCTTTGGCCTCCTAGCCCTTACAGAAACATGGATCTCCCCCTTGGACTCAACTTCTAACTTTGGGGGGCTCTCCTTCTCCCACAGTCCCCGTTCTGGGGACCGCCAAGGAGGTGGTGTAGGTGTCCAACTGTCTCCTGGCTACACCTTCAGTGTTATTCCTCCTGAACCCTCCCTCTCCTTCTCCTGCTTTGAAGTTCACTCCATCTGCCTCTTCTCCCCTCTCCACCTTTGTGTTGCGGTCATCTATCGTCCCCCTGGCCCATCCTCTTACTTTCTTGATAATTTTGCCGCCTGGCTTTCCCATTTCCTCTATTCTGATCTTCCCACTATTATTTTTGGGGATTTTAACATCCCTACTGACTCTCCTATTACTACTGCTGCCTCTAAATTTCTCACTCTCAATTGCTCCCATGGTCCCTCCCAATGGACAACTTCTGCCACCTACCGTGATGGTCACTCCCTGGACCTAGTGTTCTCCTATCTCTGTGACATCTCCAACTTCTCCAATTCTGTCTTACCCCCTCTCTGCCCACAATATCCTTTCCTTTAACCTCTCTTTACCCCATGCCCCACCTCTCCCACCCAAAGTTGCTCGCACGTTGCGTCCCATCAACAGCATTGACCCCATCATCTTTGCATCCTCTCTCGAACCCTTACTTGCTTCCATTTCTTCCCTATCATGTCTGAACGCTGCTGTCTCTCTTTACAATACAACACTCTCTATTGCCCTTGATACTGCAGCCCCTGCCACTCCCATCTTATTCGTGTCCTCCAAAAGTGCTCTCGCTCCTCTGAACGCCAATGGAGGAAATCCTGCTCCATTGCTGACTTCACCTACTATAAATTCATCCTTTCCTCCTACTATTCTGCCCTCTCTCTTGCCAAACAAACATATTTCCCATCCCTCATCTCGTCCCTGTCCAATAAACCCTGACGCCTCTTTTCTATCATTAATTCTCTACGGTATCCTCCCCCATGTCCTCCCCCCCTCGTCCATCACCGCTTTTGACTTTGCCACCTACTGCAAAGACAAAATTGACTCTATACACAATGATATCTGTTCTCGTCAGACTTGCCTCCCCCCATCTGTCCTCTCTATCACTCACTCTGCTACCCTTGGCTCCTACCCACCTGTTACTGTGCCTGAGATCCTCTCTCTTCTCTCCTCCTCTTCATCTACAACCTGTCTTCTCGATCCTGTCCCCTCTAAGTTCCTCCGCTCCCTCTCTTCCAATGCTTGTTGTCACCTTGCTCACCTCTTTAACCTCTCTCTCCCCAACGGTATCTTCCCCTCAGCCTTCAAGCATGCTCTCATCTCTCCTATTCTCAAGAAACCTTCCTTTGACCCATCCTCTCTCTCCAGTTATCACCCCATATCTCTGCTTCCCTTTGCTTCTAAAATTCTCGAACGACTTGTCTTCAATCGTCTGACCCACTTTCTCTCTTTCCACTCTCCTTTTGACCCTCTCCAGTCTGGCTTCTGCCTTCCGTTTAATAGATATCCTAAAATAACCACAAATATCAGGACCCAAATACATTTAGTATTACATAAAACATACAAACAAACTAGTATAGTCAATTGTTTCTTAAACTAATAGAAATCGAAATGTAACCTATAAAATCATATCATTCAAAATATGCATTATTGTACATATCGCTGATTTATTAGGTATTATATCATAAAATAATTCCACAAAAAATAACACAAAACCCTGTTTTGTCATGTAGCACACAAATACTTGATAGCTTATTTGTACACTGAAATTTGAAGTTGATATTTGTGTGCTACATGAAAAAACAGTCAGTATTTAACTTATGTACAAAACAGAATACTAATTTGCACCCCTTGCATTGTAACATGGTTTTGTCCAGGAGACTGAAATAAGAAGTTTCTTCAGTTAAGATCCTTAATGAATCAGGCCCATGGTTTGGGTCATTGCCCCAACCCCCTTGTGACAGGTAATCTTTCCCAGATTTGCTTGCACTTTTGAATGTCCAGGAGAATTAAAGTGATCATAAAACAGTACATAACGGTATAAGGTATACCTAATGTAATTTAGCCTAAAGCTATCATATCCTCTGTACAGATACGCCCTAACTCCTAATATGGAAGTAGTGTCCAGCCTTATACAACCTGGTCATCAAAATAACACACCACCTCCCAGACCACAGGACATCAGGACTGGTTGTAAGGCCTGTTATTACCCTGGATACCCCACAGCTATCCAGGCTCCAGGACACAGAACCTCAAGGGACTGTCCATAGGAGCCTTATTCATAGAACTTACAATCACTTTAAACCAACTGTTGCTTCTTTGGCTTCCAACGATATTTTCCTCTACAAGTTCCATACCTTAAAAGATGATACATTTCATCACTCATCCTTGTTCTCACTTATTCTGCCCCCATGTATTACCCCTTACTTCCTAATGCTAAGACAATCTAGTGTTATAAAGCTGTAAATATTACAAGCACTCACGCTGCATAGTACAGAGCTTTCATAACAAGCCAAATCAGCTGTCAGGTATCTATATTTCCAGACTGTGAATAAGGAAGAGATGGTTCCTCTGTAGTTTATTCTGGCTGTGTTGTTTTCATACACCCTTGTTATAATTACATATAGCTGGGGGCTATCTAACGCGTCTCTCTCTCAGTCTGCAGGAATTGAGTGAGACCCAATTTTTGTTTCTTCTATTACTTAAAAGTTGCATAGGGTGTTTTTTTGTCTGCTAATATCTCTCTTTGTTTTGTTTATGCAAACAGTAACTTTTTTTTAGTCATTAACCAAGTCATTGCCAGAGCTGTATGCCGTGATTTCCCTCACATTTAAAGAGAACCTGTCATGGATTTTCATCTTAACTTAAGAAATTCTTCACTTACACAGTGGATTTTGCTTCTTATCTCCCTTTTCTGAGCATGCACAGAGTGGATTTGCTTAAGATAAGCAAAAAAACGGCAGATAAGATCACTAATGAATCAGGCCCAATGTTCTTGCGTTACATATTATATTTTGACATTAATAGGATATATATTGAGTTTTTATACTGAATGTGATTCAGAGATGTTTATGTTATCATACCAGATAATAACAACCTATCATTATTATCAGACCACTCACCGAGTTATTATTATTAATAAGGCACCACAGATTCCGTAGCGCCAGATACAGAGACAAGTAACAAATAGACGAGGTAATAGACATAAGTAGCACAGATGAGTGTGAGTAATGTTATGGGGACTCACACTGAGTGCAGCAAAATACATGACAGGACGTACGGGGAGTCAGACAATAGACAGACATGGGACAATAGGTAGAGAGGATCCTGCCTGCGAGAGCTTACATTCTAGAGGGAGGGGTGGTGAGAGACAGTAGGACCAATTGGGAAAAGATGGAGATGGCAGGCGAGGAAGAGGTGATGGATAGAATGGTTAGGTGGTAGGATAGGCGAGCTTGAAAGGTGAGTTTTGAGTGAGAGTTTGAAAGACTGAAGGTTGAGGGATTTATTGATCCCATTACCCATACCAAGGCAACAAAATTGGCAGAGGAGACCAGGAGGTGCAGTTTTCAATGTGTCTCTCTGTAACTAGAGATGCTCAGGCTCGGATTTCTGAAAACCGAGCCCACCTGAACTTAGGGGATTTGAGTAGGCTCGCGAGCCAGCTCACTACTTTTGCGCCTCCTCGGATCTGAATCGAGGCAAAATGTCATCATTGTGTTGTCGGATATTGCGGGTTTTGGATTCCATAAGTGCCTCCCTCCCCAGTAGATCCAGCGCCATTGCTCACACAGAAGCAGGGGTAGCAGTGTTCTTGTCACTTGACAAAAATTGACTGGAAAAAATTGGAAAGTAATGTTATTGAGGTTAATAATAATATAGGGATAAAAAAAGAGCCAAATTATGTGATTTTAGCAAAACAGAAAAGGGATTTTAGAAAAAAATAAACAGGGATCCAAAACCAAACCCAAAATCAAAAACACGTGAGGGCGGTGTTGCCAAAACCGAAACACAAAGTTAATCCAGATCCAAATGAAAACCAAAACACAGGGGGCAGTGAACATCTCTATCTGTAACCATTAGAGATGGGCGGGTCCGGTTCACCGAGAACCGAACCCACCCGAGCTTTGCCTATCCGAGTACCGAGCTACTCTCCCGCTCCGAATCGAAATTGAGGCCGAACGTCATTGTGACGTTGTCGGATCTTGGGGCTCGGTTCTCGCGATACCTCAACACAGGGGTGGGCTGGCCCGGGGGGCAGGGGGGCATCGTGCCCCCGGGCCGCTGGGTCAGGCCGCTATTAGGGCCGGGGGGTAGGCCCGGCCGGCCGCCCCGGCTGCAAAATACTATGCTTTCCCCAGCGGCCGCATCTGCATCAGATGCGGCCATGTCAGCGCACAGGCGGCCGCATCACATGACAGGGGATGCGGCCGCATCATCAATCACGCGGCCGCATCCCTTTTCATGAGATGTGGCCGCCTGTGTGCCCCCCGGCCACGCCTCTCCCAGCCCGCGCCTGCTTCAACATTATAAATACACGCCTCCACAGCAATCCATCGCCATTTGACAGAGGGAAAGAGCAGGGTGTAGTCACAGGCTGATTAGAGCAGGGACAGAGAATCCAATATTCTAATTCCAATTGCTGTAACAAAAATCGCTAGAGGAGAGAGGATAGAGGTTTATTTTTTTTATTTAATATTTGGCACTCCCCAGTGCTTTTGGGGTGCCCCCCATAATTGTGCATAAATATTTCTGGCTGTCAAAAGTCATAACTGTCAGCAGTATCTACCAACTAATTTTTAGCACTCCTCAGTGCTTTTGGGGTGTCCCCCATAATTGTGCATAAATATTTCTGCCTGTCAAAAGTCATATCTGTCAGCAGTATCTACCAAATAATTTTTACCACTACAAGTGCTTTGCGCTCAGAATGGATTCAAAGCAGTCCACATATGATCAGAATGAGCAACCAGGTTCTGTCACCAGTCCTGATGTTAGTGTTCCCAGTACATCATCTGGCCAAGGCGATGTCAAACAACAGAGTGTTTCCAAATCAGTGCAAAAAACAAAAACCCCCCAAAAAAATTACTGTATTGAAGCGAAAAAGAAGTGTTACTGAGCAAAAGTTAAGTGCCGATAATTTTTTTTTTGCAAACATGCCATTCTACACACGCAGTGGCAAAGAGAGAATGAGGCCTTCATCTTTGGCTATTAGTGGCAGATCCTAAAAAGTTACCGAGCCTACAATTGGTGCACAACTACTGTTACACGTCAAAGCCGAGCTGCAAGATAACAGTAAGGCATTAGAGGATAATGTTTGCTCTGAATCAGAAATGACACCAATCCATGTGGAGAGTCCATCCAACAGTGGTATGTCTAATTGTGAGCATTCTGTTAGTGTACCCATAAAGAAGGGCCCTTTCAGCAGTTCTGCTGATGTGTACCTGAACAGCCCGGATGTGTAGCCGGTGATACACAAATTGAGGATGCCACTTTGAAAATAGAAGAGGATGAGGGGGAGATTTATGGAGGTGACGAGGGCGCTAATGAGGATGTTGATGATTATGATGCAGACAGATACCAAATTGCCTTTCTCAATTTCTATTTATATTCTAGATTATATAACGGCGGAATAGTTTTCTATTTTACTCCTAGTGGAGAGGGGATCTGATGCAGACAGATACCAAACTGCCTTTGTCCATTTCTTTGTATATTCGAATTTCTAGTTCTACAGTCTATGCAGGCTGCTTTTTTTATATTCAACTACAAGTGGAGGTCGGGGGGTGGGGGGGCATAGATAGCCACCAAAGTACTGTGGTCCATTTAATTTTACTTTCTAGCTCCACAGTCTGTGCAGGCTGCTTTTTTAATATTCAACTACAAGTGAAGGGTGTAATATACACCCAAAGACGATGGCTACATTACCAATAATCAAAGATGGAAGAGGTAGACAACCAGGTTTGACTGTATAATTTGCAGACAAGTGTTCGCATTAAGGACGGCCTAACTGGGATTAAACTGTTTTTTTCATAATTTATTAGCTTTAGAATTACCTCACTTATCTAAGAAACTGGTGGAGCACTAAATTAGGTTATTTTAGACCAAAAAATTGTATTTTTTTTCAAAAATAGCAAACCAAAACCAAACAAAACCAAAACCAAAACACGCAAGGGCGGTTTTGCAAAACCAAAACCAAAACACAAAGGTAATCCAGATCCAAAACCAAAACCAAAACAAGGGGGTCAGTGACCATCTCTAGTAACCATTATTACTTTTCGGTAACCTGTCAATTTTTCGCTACCATAGCTAAAAACCATTTATAAACTTACCAGCAGTAAAATGTGAGATGAAAAACAAAAATGTATTGATTATTTGTAAAAATAGGACATGATCCTACTGATAATAATTGATATTTACGCAAATTATCCAAATATCACTCCATACCTGGATCTGACAGCAGCCTAAATTATTCAACAAAATGTTGTGTGTATGGCATGTTGTAGGAATATTGTGGTTTCATCTTTGTTAAGAATCATTGTATTGTACTGTAATATTGTGTATTGCAATAGTGTCATACTCATCATAGAGAAATAATTACCCCCTCCACTTTTCATAATTAAAAGAAAAACAAATTAGTCTTAAGACACCCATGAACATAACATTAGTGCAATTTTGCCCATGGCAAAGAATACTTGACTCTGAGCTGAAGAAATATCTTTCTATCGCATAATATATCTTTGTTTTAAAGTATTTTGGACACCAAATATTTTTATTCCCAATGTTGTTTGTATAGGTGAGACAGTGACATTTTGGGCAGCCTATCCCACCTTCCCAACATTCTAGACATTTGTCCTGACTGCCTTGAATGTTTGAGGGTATGTCCCACTCACCGTGAAAGATTTGTGTAGGGTTGGTGGATGCTTTGTGTCTTAAAAGCGCTAGGTACCTCCTGGCAGAGCCGTAACTTAGAATTCTAGCGCCTGGCGTGAAAAAGACAAATGCCACCTCCCTAACCCTCAATTTTAACCAAATGAACCTAAAATATTCCTAGATTACGCCCCCCTTCAGCGTTGCGCCCTGGGCAATTGCCCCTGTTGCAAAGCCCTCGTTACGGCATTGCCTCCTGGTCGACATGATACGCCCCACATGGCCTGACCTTACCTCCTTATTTACGAATATCGGTGACTTGCAGAATCCACAACTTAGTACATTTACCCCCTAGAGCTTTTTTGTATTCTTTTACTAACAGCCAATCCAAGAAGAGTGAGTAATGTGCAGGAAGAATTATTCATGTTCCCTCTGCCTCACTGGTTTGTAAAGCCCATTGACAGAAATCACCAGTGAGGCCTGACATGCTGTGGAAAGTGTTTCCGAACTGGAGGGGAACACGTTGGCAGGGCTATTTGGAGGTGGGGGCTAACCAGTATCTTGTCCAGGGCCCCATAAGTCTTAACCTCTGCCAGCAATCCTTGGATTTCATGTGCGTTTCTAGAGAAAAGTAGAGCAGTCTAATGACTAAAAATCTCTGTCAACGATGGGACGATGTCGGGCAAATGTGGAAGTGTGTGCGCACTCACTACCAGCAGTGTAGGCAGATCTCCATAGAGTGTGCAGAGTCACGATCATTTCAGCAGATGGTTATGACAGATGAAGAGCACAGATCTGAAGGTAAATGGTGTAGGTGTGTACATATGAATCTGCATGTTCTTCAGGACTTTCAGTCGTTGGTAAAATCGTTACAGAAATCGCCTCTGCAATCATTATCTGTAGGGTGTACCCAGCTTTACAGATGTCTATCCTGGACCGCCATTTATAATGCTGTCTGGAATCCAGCCCTAGAGATTTAGAAAACGTTCAAAATTGTTCACCGGAATATTCAGCACATTCGGCAGAACTTTGCAAATTGCTTGGGTGGATTTTGGCCTTTAGTGCACCATGCCGAATTTCCTACTCCTTCCTCACCCACATCACAGTGCAGAGTGAATTAATTCCATAGTAGTCCCAGCTCTATTTATAGACAGTAAATTCTGTATAAGTTACAAATATTGTGCTTCATTTAGGATTTGGCATCAATTATAATGACAGCTAGAATCTGATTGGTTGCTATAGGCAATATCTCCACCTTTTCAAACCCGCAGCTTGATAAATATACCCCATAGAGCCTTTTTCGCAACTGGGCTGACATATTATTGGGGCTGTGTTGTCAATAAAAGTGTGACTTTACAAGCATTGACCCTGACCCCATGAAAAGGTCGAACCTTGTAATAATGTCCTTGGGTTTTATGGTCACCCCTTATCTTTTGTTCCCAGTGGTCACATAGAAAACCAATAAAGATTCCCAAATCTATACAACACGCTCAATGCTTCTTTGGGCAGTGACAAAATAAAATCAGATTTATACACTTATCTAATATAATATTGGGGAAAAAACGGGTGGGATACGAAATTTCGGAGGTGGTGTCAGCGACAGTGACTACCACGAAGGGAAAAAAACCGAAAAATGACTTCCCCAACTTAGAAAAAATGATGACTGACCTTAACAATGACAGAAGAAGTTCCAGGCAGTGTGAGAGCTAATCACGATCCCTAGTAAGAACGGCATCTTGTTTCTACATCATTTTCAATTGTGACCTTTGTATGACTATTTTTAAAGTGGCAATGCCGCTTATCATCCAACCTCTTACACTTAAGTCTAAGTGTAATACTTGGGTCGAATAGGAAGCGTCATTGCCGCTTCAAAAATAGTGATACAAAGGTCGCAATTGAAAATGACGTAGAAACAAGATGCCGTTCTTACTAGGGTTCATGATTTGTTCTCACACTGCCTGGAACTTCTTCTGTCATTGCCAAGGTCAGTATGTTTTTGAAGTGTGGGAGGAAACCAGAGCACCCGGAGGAAACCCAAACACGGGGAGAACATATAAGCTCCACACAGATAAGGCCATGGTCGGGAATTGAACTCATGATCCAGTGCTGTAAGGCAGAAGTGGTAACCACAGTGCTTGGCTGCTCTCCAACTCTTCACAGCCCTATAATATATACGGGCAATGCTGCATGCACTACTGTTAGGTGCACGCAGCTCTCCCTTTTCAAGCAGAGCCATATGAAGTGGGCAGGGCTGCCAAGAGGAATTCAGGGCCCCGGTACAACAAATTCATGGGGCCCCCCTTATAGTAAAGTATGCTTAAAAAAAATTCTGGGGTGTGGTCATGCATTTGGGGGCGTGGCAAATGCGCCATTGGGGCATGGCTAACACATCAAAATCACTAGGCTCTCAATTTGCCAGACCGTCACATATGTCCAAGCACTCCTGATTTTTAGGACATCTAGCACCACAGTGTAGTATACAAAGAATGCAGTGTGTACACAAAGAGTTCAGTCTTCGCCTGCACCTTACATTGGGCACAACACTCACCAAAAATTGACATTGTCCCTACTAGAATCACAACATTTCACATACTGTGCTGCTCTCTCCTACCTGTTCTTGTCACTTTCATCACCTGTGGCTGCATGTTTTTTTAGTTGCGGCTTGTCTGGATCCTGGAATGCTGGGGGCCCTATTTGGAAAAAAATGGCTACATTTAGATAATTCCAAACAACCCTGGCGTTAAATCAATACCACCCACGATTAATAATTAGGCCTTCCTCCAGCTCCAATATTACAATAATGTGCCCCTTCATCATCGCCATGCCTTATGATCACACTGTTCCCTCCATGCTGCTTTTGTCCCCTTCACCTGGCTCCCCTTCATCACACTATACTATGCTGCTCCCACCCTTTTTTCAATCCCACTGTGCCATGCCTCCCCCCTTTTTAACCCCACTGTGCCATGCTGCCCCCCATTTTTTAACCCCACTGTGCCATGCTGACCCCTGTTTTTTAACCCCACTGTGCCTTGCCTCCCCCCCTTTTTAACCCCACTGTGCCATGCTGCTCCACATTTTTTAACCTCACTGTGCCATGCTGACCCCTGTTTTTTAACCCCACTGTGCCATGCTGCACCCCTGTTTTTTAACCCCTCTGTGCCATGCCCCCCTCGTTTTTTAACCCCTCGGTGCCATGCCCCCCCTTGTTTTTTAACCCCTCTGTCATGCTGCCCCCCCTGTTTTTTAACCCTTCTGTGCCCCCCTCATTTTTTAACCCCTCTGTGTCATGCTGCCCCCCCATTTTTTAACCCCTCTGTGCCCCCTCATTTTTTAACCCCTCTGTGCCCCCCCTCGTTTTTTAACTCCTCTGTGCCCCCCCCCCCCATTTTCCTCCCTTCACTTACCTTTTCTTCTCTCTTCTTTCTTGGTCTTCTCTGCTCCTCTGTGCTCCATTGCTCCAGAGTGACTGAATGCTGGGCATGACATGATGACGTCACACCCGGCATTCAGACAGTCTGAATGGAGCACAGAGCAGCAGAGAGGGGGGACGCCGACGCCGCGATCACGTGAGTATTTTTTTTTAAACTACCCTGCTCCCCCCACCAACGACCGAGCCCCCCCCAGTGCAAAAAAAATAAAGAAAAAAGAAAAAAATGTAGTTTTGAAAAAAAAATAATAATAATAAAAAAAAATTGTCGGCACAAGGGCCTGGTCCGGGCCCCCTGACATGCCTGGGCCCGGGTAATTAGTACCTGCCCCCCCCCCCTCTTGGCAGCCCTGGAAGTGGGGGCAGGGTCCAGCCACCTCAATTATACAGTGCCCGATGTTTGGAGGGGGCTTTCCAGGCACTAGAAACCCCCCTCGGTTTGCCTATGACAGGGACGAGCAGAGCAGAATGTCCCCCAAATAACTTTGCACGGGGAAGCTTTTGCCGGAGAACCCAATCTCTTCAGCCTATAATACATAGACCTGTCAGTCTAAAAGAAGTGGGAGGAGCTTAAGCTGTCTGTAATGGAGTAAGGAGGTAATTCTTTATGTTTTAACAGAGCTGTAATGAAATGTCAGATTAACACTGAACAATGTATTTTATCTTTATGGTTCATACCTGAAAAAATTATTTTTGGATTTATCAGTCTTTAAGCATAAGCACATAGTTTGTTCATGTATTTTATTCAGCTTAGAAATACAGTCTTTCATTTATATATTTATATCAAATAATGGCTGTACTTGCTCTTTAATACTAATTTACACTGTAAGTCCCCTTTTGATACAGAATTTTCAAAAATTCAGTGTAACAGTGACACAAAGCATATTAGCATTTTATCAGGTAATTCCAATTTCTGTGACGCACCCATCGGGATAGTAGACACTAAAACAGGAGGCACTCTGCTGTAACTGGCATCCTCTCCATAACTGGAGACAGTATGGTGTTCTACTGCCAGCACTTCAGAAATGTAAACTTCATGCTTTGCCAGTTGTGACCATTCCAAGTGTATTACAGCTAGATTGTCAACCTTCAGCAACAGACCTGATGTCTCTATATACATTGTAGTTTTATTAATGAACATTTTGTTGCCAATGTAAACAAGCTGTTTTGCTCATAGGAATTGGTAGCACAGAGGTGGCGGTTAGCCCTGTCCTTGCGTTAGAATTGTCGGAAGCTCACAATGCAGCGGAGTTTGAACCCGTTGGTGCATCTTCTGTAGCACTCAATAGCCTCATTACAGCCTCATGTAATGGATAGGGCAGTAAGACAGTGTGGTGTTGTCCAAAAGAGCCCTTTAAATTAGATCTTCACTAACTTTTTCTTGATTAATATCCCTCAAATGACACTAGGATGATTTGTAGATCATTGATAATTTTTCTGCTTGTGGCTGAAAAACAACACTTAGAGTTCGTTTATACCTCACATCATCATCAACATTTATTTATATAGCGCCATCAAATTCTGTAGCGCTTTACAATTGGGAACAAACATTAATAAAACAATACTGGGTAACACATACAGACAGAGAGGTAAGAGAACCCTGCTCGCAAGCTTACAATCTATGGGACAATGGGAGTTTGAAACACAAGGGCACGTGCTACATCATATTGCACGATGGACCAGCTAGAACGCAAAGGTAAAAAGTAGTGAGTGGGCTGTGGGATAAGTCACACAGCAATGTTGGTCACAGGGTTGTTGTCTTGTGTTTGCTGTGTAGAGGGTGGTAATAGGGTAACCTAGGGAGATTAAGATGGTGGTTGAGGAATATTATAAGCTTGTCTGAAGAGGTGGGTTTTCAGAGAACGCTTGAAGGTTTGAAGACCAAAGGAAAGTCTTACTGTGCGAGGGAGGGAATTCCACAAAGCGGCTGCAGCCCGAAAAAAGTGCTATAACCGGGAATGGGAGGAAGTGATGAGAGTGGAAGAGAGACGCAGATCTTGTGCAGAACGGAGGTGTCGAGTGGGGAGATATTTTGAGACAAGTGAGGAGATGTATGTCGGTGCAATTTTGTTGACGGCCTTGTGTGTTATAGAAGAATTTTATATTGGATTCGTTGAAATACAGGCAACCAATGTAGAGACTGACAGATTGGCTCAGCAGATGAAGAACGGTTTTCAAGGAAAATCAATCTGGCCGCTGCGTGCAATATAGATTGAGTCTGACTTTGGGAAGACCAGTAAGGAGGGAATTGCAATAGTGGATGCGGGAGATGATGAGTGCATGAATTAAGGTTTTTGCTGTGTCTTGTGTGAGATATGTGCGTATTCTGGAAATGTTCTTTAGAAGTATGTAACATGATTTAGATATAGAGTCGATGTGGGAAATAATCAGTTGTTAAAGAAATTTTCATCCACCTACAAATGCCTTGAAAGCCCATTAATAATAGGGTGAATAGTTTCTTATAAGCTTGTTCCCACCATTGCATTCAATTTCTCATGCGTTACTTTATGCTACTACAATAGATTTTATTGGTAAAACAGCAACACATTGAAAGTTTCTGGAAAACGTTTTGAAAAAGCAAAAGTGAAACAGGTGTCAGTCAAGCATTAGTTTTCATGTATTTTTACCTATTTTACCAGCAGATTTGTGTGATTGAGCCCTTAGCAGATTATCTGCAACACTCTGCATCAGTCCCAGTGTCTCTATTAATTTAAATCTAACCACGAGTTTATAGTTTTGCCATAATGGGAGTGACTAAACTAATTCCTTACACACATCAGCCAATCTTGGTTGGGTATATTCTACAAGTCACCTTCCCTCTTCCACTGTTTGCATATGCTCCAAAATGAATTCCTGCTGGGGGTCATATATATTTGGACAGTACAGTGCAAATTCACATGTCTCATTTACAGTTCTCGGGCCTGATTCATTAAGGATCTTAACTTCAGAAACTTCTTATTTTAGTCTCCTGGACAAAACCATGTTACAATGCAAGGGGTGCAAATTAGTTTTCTGTTTTGCACATAAGTTAAATACTGACTGTTTTTTCATGTAGAACACAAATATCAACTTTAAATTTCAGTGTACAAATAAGCTATCAAGTATTTGTGTGCTACATGAAAAAACAGTCAGTATTTAACTTATGTGCATAACATAATACTAATTTGCACCCCTTGCATTGTAACATGGTGTTGTCCAGGAGACTGAAATAAGAAGTTTCTGAAGTTAAGATCCTTAATTATTATTATTATTATTATTAATTTTTATTTATTGGGCGCCACTAGGTATCCGTAGCGCCGTACAAGGACAGACAGAAACATGATACAGGGTGAGACAGCACGGTACAGTTAACAAAAAGCACAGTAACTCAGAAGCTCAATGTACAGCTAGATGAGAGGTGAGAGCCCCCAGCGGGGTAGAGAGGGGAGTAGAAGGGCAGGAGGACCTCACGCAAGAGACATGGAGCTGGAGAGCAGAGTTAAGGTGGTGGAGAACAGAAGGAGAGGAGGCCCTGCTCAAAGGAGCATACAATCTAAGGGGAGGGTAGGACGGACAGAGATGCAATGGTGGGAGGAGGAAATGGGGAGAACGGAGGCAGAGACGGAGAGGGGGGGGGAGAGGAGAATGAAAAGGAGGGAGGTAAGAGGGGGACAGAAGTGGAAGGGGGGTAGGGGAGACTGGGAGGAGGTCAATTAGGTGGGGGACTGAAGGGCTTTAAGGAAGAGGTGGGTTTTTAAGGCCCGTTTGAAGCTGGACAAGTTGGGGGAATTTCTGATGGAGCGGGGGAGCTGGTTCCAGTGGAGGGGAGCAGCGCAGGAGAAGTCTTGGATGCGAGCATGGGAGGAGGTAATCAGGGGGGACGAGAGGCGGCGGTCGTTAGCCGAACGCAGAGGGCTTAATGAATCAGGCCTCTTGTGCCTATTTGGTTATGTCCCAAATGCCCATATATGTCACTACATGTTTGGATGGGTTTCCTCAACCAATTCACCATTGAGATCTGTGACATTTCACTGTTGAAGTCCAGAACATAAACAAACACAACTCTATATTTACCAATTTGGACCTTCACCCTTATTAATATAAACTATTCCAACTTTCTCTAAAAATGCTTCTTGATGTAATACTCACCGAAGTCTGGAGTAACTCTGTTGAAAGTAACTTTGCGGCATTGCGGCTCCTTGTTTCAGTCGTTTATTGCCGTGAAGTGATTGATGTAATCTCTGGATATCCAGAATGTTGTGGCACAGTACTCCTGGGTCTTTTGGTGGTTGGTGAATAAGGAGCAGGGTTGTGACCGTTGACAAAATTGGAAACTAGACAATAAATGAACAAACAACACTATATCAGTATATCAATGCCTAAGACTAGGTAGAGACTGAAGTATTTTCTGACCGACGTGTTATCTACAACGGTTGTACCTACGACTGAAGGTCCGATCGCAAGGGCGATTCATGTGTACACACTTAAACTATTTACCTTCAGATCTGTGCTCTTCATCTGGTCCTCTAGTCGTTTAGAGAATGACAACACGACAGTCATTCATTCATCCATTCCTGATTAAAACCGCCTTGTTATAGCTATCCACATGTCATAACGAATTTTGCTAGCTTCTGTGACTCTGAACCAAAAAATTCAGTCTCAGAACGAGTGAACAAATTATTTCATCTACAGCACTCTCTACATTTAGTCACCGGGACATTTTTATTGCCGGCATCGGCTGAAAAGACTCTGTAAACTCTATGGAGATCATGATCGGGACTGCATACACACTACATGATCGGAAGGTGATTGGAACGAGATTATTAAACAGTACAACCAACCAAATGAAACAACAATCAACACTTTGGAACGATCGGCGTTCATCGTTTGATTATACACACTAGCATGCAGTGGCGGATCCAGGAAGGGGCGATCGGGGCGATCGCCCCCCCTAGCAGACACTTGCTGCCGACGGCTGCACATTATGTGCAGGTCCGTCCAGCCGTGACAGATAGGGACAGTGTGCTGCCCGGCTGCTCTGATTGTGTTTTAAAACACAATCAGAGCAGTGGGGCAGCACACTGTCCCTGCCTGTCACGGCTGGACGGACCTGCACATAGTATGCAGCCGTCGGCAGCCTAAGATGTTAGAAAGGGGCGTGGCCTAAATCCCCCCCCCCTAAATCGCCCCGGGTACACCAGTTTTCTAGATCCGCCCCTGCTAGCATGATGTGTGGCCTGAGCGGTCGTTTATCGGCTGAAAAACCTCCAGTGTGCACCTAGCCTTATTGTAGATTAGGAGCACTTTTGTGCATCCAGGTTGACCTAACGGAATTCCACTGAAGTGATAATTCCGAGGTGATGTAACAACCAAGGCCCTTTGCCTGGCGTAGAAGCTCTAGGATGTGAATGGTTTAAATGCCTAAACAAATTTTAATTTACAAGTGTTTGTAGCATAGTGTTATCTAAGCAATTTCACTTCAATTTTTCTTCAAATGACTTTTTTAAGTTAACTTCTTTGCTAATTAGCTAATCACGGTAGGGACTAAGTTGTATTTTTTCTGGCCAAATGAAATCATCTCCAACACCCAATCTTCTGTTCCAGTGCTCTGAATAAGACAGTTTTGGAAGCAGAATATATTTGGAGATTAGTGTTTCGCTCAAGGTGTCTCTAAGATATTAACTTAATTAGATGGTCTAATAAGGCTTTGGCGGAAATCGGCACAAGACAACAACTGATCCAAGATTCACAGTTTCTCTCACGCAGATATTCTTTAAAGATCAAGACGATCTGCTAGTAGCTTACAGTCTCACTAATAGGTACCACTTGAATAAGAAACAAAAGGGGGTATGTTCTCAAATAAATCCCACCCCTACTAGAAACATACCTCAGTTTTACACCCAGTCATCAACACAGTTGCGGAAACCTGTCAGTGTCCAAACGTCTGACTAGAACATGGGGGCACAGTGGTTAGTATTGCTGCCTCACAATGCTGAGGTTGTGGCTTTGATCAACCATGGCTCTATTTGTGTGGAGTTTGTATGCTCTCCTCTTGCTTGTGGGGGTTTCTTCTGGGTGCTTCAACTTTCTCCTAAAGACTTACTGGCATACTGGTAGGTTAATTGGGTTCTGATGAGATTAACCCTAGTGTATGTCTGTGAGGTAGTGAAATAGTAAGATTGTAAGCTCCACTGAGGCAGGCAAGGACTGATGTGAATGTTTAAATATTTTCTGTAAGGCTGAGTACACACTAGAGTGTTTTCAGCCGATTATCGTGCTAATCAAAAGATAAATGACCGTTCGGCCCGATATGGCATTAGTGTGTACGTCCAACGATGAACGATTATCGCTGTATAGCACATCGTATAATTTAATTTGATTTTTAAACTGGACTAAAGGTCTCGTTCAACGATGGAACAATATTGCTCCAATCCTGCAGTGTGTATGCACTCAGGACCGGCCGTGTCCATAGATCTCTATGGAGTGGGTAGAGTTACCATCTTTTCAGCCGATGGTTATGACAAATTAAGAGCACAGATCTGAAGGTAAACCGTGTAACACATGTATAGTGTGTACACATGAATCGGCATACTGATCGGGACTTTTATTTTTTTTGTGGTTGGTAAAATCGTTAACACTTTGGGAGAATTTCTATAGTGTATACCCAGCCTAAAGCGCATTGTTATATGTAAATGCTATGTAAATAACTATGGACAAATAATGATTTACTTTTTCTGTATATCAAAGAAACAAGACTGCAAAAATTGTAGAATATTCTGGGTCACATTTGACATTTCCTCCTTGAGCATAGCATTTCCCATTCTATAGTATAAGAAGGAAGTAGACACATTTGGGAAATCATAAAACGTGTTCATCTCTGCTGAATTGTTCAGAACAATTATGCAAAATCCAAAGCAGAATGAAACCGTTTTTTCAACCTCTACTTCAGGTGATAACAATGCACAAGCAAAAAACAGAGGCAGACCCAAGGTTCTTCAGCATTTACATGTGCGGCCGCTGTCCCCTCTATGAGAACGTTTGTTCTGACATTTAATGTAACTATGAAATTATTCTGAGAGTTAATGGGGATATATATTGAAGAATGGTAGATAATTCTGGGGCAGGCTTAGGATGTGCCTTTCCAAGTGACAGTAACAGCGCTTGTTTTCATCTAAGCTATAGCAGGGAACTATGTTGGACATCAGACATTATCATTATTTATTTATATAGCGCCACTGATTCCGCAGCGCTGTACAGAGAACTCATTCACATCATTAGAGCTTGCAGTCTAAATTCCCTAACATACACACACAGACAGACGAGGGTCAGTTTTTTGATAGCAGCCAATTAACTTACTAGTATATTTTTTTTGGAGTGTGGGAGGAAACCGGAGCAACCGGAGGAAATCGACGCAAACACAGGGAGAACATAAAAACTCCAGACAGATAAGGTCATGGTCGGGAATTGAACTCATGACCCCAGTGCTGTGAGGCAGAAGTGCTAACCACTAAGCCACCATGCTCCCCACATAAGTGGAATTACCTCTATATAAACAAACATTAATATTCTTAATGATTCAATAGTTGGGGGTTAATAGAGAAGTAAGTAACTAGTAGAGGTGAATCTTGCAGCATTTATATAGAATTGACAACAGTCTGTAGTAGAAATAGCAATACTAAATAGCGGATAATAATTGCTGTCCGCACAGAAATAAACACTAACTATTCCCTAATAACATTTATTTATTGCTGTTGATTACACTTTAAATATGAATAACAATGACCATTATTGAGCAGACATTATACTGTTCAGTAGATACTGTTTGAAATCTATTTTGAATGTATAAATGCTATTTTCCCTATTAACACTAAAGAAGTTGGTGCCAATAGCACCATATAGAGGTTAAACAGTATAAACTCTCCCTTTTCAGTGAACGATATGTAACTGGGAAGAAATGATTTAGTTTTGTATAAATACTATTAGAATGTACAGGTGATACATTGTAACACTTTGACATAAGTATATTGGCGATTAAATGAGAATACCCTTACATTCTTTTTCATAGTGTGTGTCTGGCAATTGTAATAAAAACTAATTAAACAGGTGTAATAAATGGGTATAAGTATGGGTTTATGTGGCCAAGGAGCTAAAAGAAATGGTAAATCTGTATGTTTCTCACTATTTTCACTTTTCATAATTGAATGTAATTGTTCTGCATGCTTTTCATTCTCCTGGAAGACATTTTTGAGCAATAGTCTTAAATGGAGATGAACCATATGATTTAACAGACTAAAGGAATTATATTTACTAACAACTATGGAGAAACATATAACAATGAGATTTACATAAGGGATGTTTTGATAAGAGAGTAACAACTTGATTGAAAACATAAGTCTGAAAATTGTGCAACATATGCACTTTTAATACCTTTATAACATAATATACTTAAAAAAACAACATATAACTATAAGTATAAGTAGAATATAAACCTACATAAGCATATGTGGTTACAACAAATATAAAACCCAAACTAGCCAGACACTATATTCTGGCCCCACCTAACGGTTTGCTTAAAATTTTATTATAGCCCCCAGTTGTATTTCTGTATTTCACTTCTTCCATCTTTATTTTAAATATTTTGCCATCATAGACCTATTATATATAGAGATGCTCAGGCTCGGTTTCCCGAGAACCGAACATACCCGAACTTAGCAGATCCGAGTACCCAACCGGTACTGTTGTGCGCCCTCGGATTTGAAAACGAGGCAAAACGTCGTTGTGACGTCGTCGCATTTAGGATCTCGTGAGTTTTGAATTCCTTTTTAAGATCCAACATAGCGAGGGGTGGGAGGAAGGGCGGGCCCCCATTTTTCTTTTCTGCCACTGCTGTGTGCCAATGTGCCCTAGATGTGCTAGGAACTGCCGTGTGTTTGTGTCATTGCTCTGTCACTTACCATCCAGCCAGGTCGCTGCAGTATTTGTCCGAGAGTGTAGGAAAATAATATTGTGATCTGTGAGGTGGTCAAAGTTAACTGCAAATGACTTGAAATTAGTGTTATTGAGGTTGACAATAATGTAGGATAAAAAAAAAGAGCAAAATTATGTGATTTTAGCATATTTTAGGATTTTTTCTAAAAAATCCTAAGCCAAAACCAAAACCAAAACACACGAGGACGGTTTTGCCAAAACCAAAACCAAAACACAAAGCTAATCCAGATCCAAAACCAAAACCAGTTCACGGGGGTCAGTGAGCATCTCTAATTATATATGACTGCGGAAGTACATAAATCATTTTTAATGTCAACTAATAATGGTGATTTTGTAGTTTAGTGGACTGGAGCGCCTTCTGTGCATAATTCTAGTCTTGTAATGAATGTTGTTCCCTGTGAAGTTGTAAGAGCTTCAATGACTGCAAAAAAATTAAAGCAATTAGAATGCAGTGTTCTACACCTTACAAATTATTATTGTAAAACGTAGAACGCTATCATCATCATCATCATTATCATCATCATCAACATTTATTTATATAGCACCAGCAAATTCCGTAGTGCTTTACAATTGGGGACAAACGTAGTAGTAAACAATTCTGGCTAATACAGAAAAAAGGTGGTGAGAGGGCCCTACTCGCAAGCTTACAATCTATGGGATAATGGGAGTCAGATACATGAGGTTAAGTCTACATATTGCATATTTGTCCAGCCAGACTGCAAAGACCAAAAGTGATTTGTATACTATATGATCCAGTCACACAGCAATGATGGTTAGGGGGTCAGAGTGCTTTTCTCTTGTGTGAATTGTTTAAACAGTGGTAATAGGGTAACCTAGTGATATTAATGGGGTGGTAGAGGAATATTATAAGCTTGCCTGAAGAGGTGGGTTTTCAGAGAATGCTTGAAGGTTTATAGGTGCGTGGTAGGGGAATTCCACAAAGTGGGTGAAAGCCTGAAAAAAGTCCTGTAACTGGGAATGGGAGGATCTAATAAGTGGATGAGACAACACTACTACATAATAGCAGACCCTGCCCCTTTGCAGTTTATAATGTAAATTCCTTATATACACAGACTAGGGTCGATTTTTTTTCTACAAGTCTGTTTTTGGACTGTGGGATTAAATTGGAGCACCTGGAGGAAACCCCACGCAAACATGGGGAGAATATACAATCACAAAACAGATATATCCCAGGTTGGAATCTAACTCATAATCATAGCACTGTGAGGCAGCAATGCTTACCACTGTGCCACTATGTCACCCACCTATTTCCTATGCTGTGTATGCAGCTCAGGTTGGAAGTACTGTAGAGGCACAGAAATCACCATAATTATAAAGGGTTGAAGTGAAACAAGTGCTATATTTTGTGCTTCTTAAGTAGTACAACAAGGATATTCCTGTGTTTGAGAGATGCCTAATTGAAACGTTGGAAAGCCAAGCAAGCATTTCGTCCATGACAATTGTAGGTCTCTATTCCATGTTTTTCTATTTAGTGCTATTCACACTCCATAAATAAAAAGTTTTAAATGGTTATTATATGTTAAGAAACTGCAGACTTCTTTTAAATGTCTGTATTTCCCTCTTAACGTATATATGTACAATACATCACCGACTATTGCTGGTTCCTAGTGGATGGTGCTCTTGCCATGTGTTTTTCGTTACAGAGGTAGAGGTTACTTATTTTAGGCTTTACTCATTTATACACTTATTAGAATACATTTTGCAAAGGTTTTTTTTTTTGTGTTTTTTTTAATGTTTTCAATTACACTCATCCCAGAATAAAGGTGATGCTTACTGGGGTCGTGGGAAAGTGTAAGACACGTGTGTGGTATGATAATCCCAGCTTTACGAAGGTTCACTTTCCACGCACCTTACTTACTGGTCCTCTACGATTCAGGTTGCCCTGTTGAAATATAATTAGTGGTATTGACAGTGAAATCAATACCAGATAGCTGCAGTAACAATATACCGCTATCTCTGCTTTTCTTTCTTATCTTAACTATCGCAAACCGCAACAAGTCACTAGAGACGCAGCCGCTGGTTAGTAAGAACCAGGGAAAATGGACCTACCGCACTGGAAGCAAACATCAACTATTAATATTATTATAAGTTATCCCCTTTCTCTGCCTCTCCTATGATCTTTTCTCATCCTACTACCGAGTACCAGTTAAAAGGTGGATTTTAGTTTTTTGGGCATAAGATTTTAAGAAAAGCTTAATACAAGAAAACTAGAGAAACACATAAAATAACGCTTAATCTAAGTATCCCTGCTAACAATCCCAAGGGTTTGGTACATAAAAATGGTGTGGTCTAATGTGGAAGGGGCGTGTCCTCATCTGCCAGGCAGATATGGTCTTGGTTTCGGGGTATCAGTTATTTGGACGATCTGGGTGTGGCCTAATTAGTCAGGATTTTCCAGGTGGGAATATTTCCAGGTATGTATGTAAGTGACATTTCTTACTGGTATAATCATATAACCGTGATCAAAGTGGGCTGATATACAGTGGTATCCCATATAGCCACTTCTCCTACTGCCTTCATTGTAAAACTATCAAATTCCATTCACTTGTATTTACCGTACAGCCACATTTCCACGCGACGACTGATAATAAACATATAATAATGTTGTTGTTTTTTCTTTAAAAAAAAATATTTTATCTTTAAATGATACTAACCACAGTTCAGAATAGAAGTCTGGGAAACTAGGCTGGTAGCTATTAATTAAACATTTGCATCCCCAGATATCACTTCTGGGCACCAAAGCTTAACGATTGGGGGGATTGCTGTGGTAAAATACAAAACACTGTTGCACTCTACGGTGCAATGTGAAATCAGATAGTGTGCGGCTGACTTTGCATTTTGCTAGTTCGGCAAATAGTGTTTGTAAGTGAAATGGCAAAAGGTGTGGCGTGTAAGGGGATGTTGCAAATATTTGTAATACAGTTTATATACAAAAATTGGGTTAATAAATGATAAAAGCAGTAGCTGTGCTCTAAATCAAGATAAAACAGTGAAATCTGCAATTTAATGCATTTAAAATTAGGAGTAAATCCACCTGGAAGGTATAATTTTGCACCTTGGTAAAACCCTATTGTACAGCATAAAATATCAAAGCTTACTGTAAATTAACAGAAAGTGATGTGTTTGATTTTTAAATGTTTAATGAATAAAAACCGATCAACAGTGTCACTAATCAGTTGTCTATTGTGTTAAGCTGAATACACACCTATGCAATCATACTTCACATGCAATGCCTCTAACGATTTTACAAACGATGAAGTCCCGATCAGCATGCCAATCCATACGTACACACAGGGCCACCTTAACAACAGTATGGGCCCCCGGGCACAGCAGTGCACTGGGGCCCCTATATATAAATATATTAAGTAAAAAAAAAAAAGGATTATATATACTTACCTTTCAATCGCAATGCGTGGAATCCTCTTCTGTGCTCCTCCATGCTGTGCTCGCAGTGAATGTCGGGCGTGATGACGTCATCACGCCTGACATTCACTGCAAGCGCATCACGGAAGAGAGGACCAGGGAGTGAGCCGAATCGTCACCTGACCTGAACGGTCAGATGACCGCAAAAAGTAAGTTTTTGGTTTTTTTGGGTTTTTTTTCTTTACAGGATTTTTTTTTACAGCAGACCTGCCAGGGCCCCCTTTCCCCCTGGGCCCCCGGGCACCTGCCCATCGTGCCCAATGGGAAAGATAGCCCTGTACACACCTACACCATTTATCTTCAGATCTGTGATCTTTATCTGTTATAACCATCTGCTGACAAAATATTGTTCTATTGTTGATCGTGAGTTTTAGGAAGTTTATGAAACCAAATTGACAGATGCGATGTGATTTGATGCCATGAAGCATGATTGTGGCGTACACACTATTGTTGTGAATCATGTGGTCTGCACGATAATTGCATGGGTGTGTACCCTGCTTAACTGGATACAACAAGATTTGTGCTTTCTGTTAAAGCGGACTATTTGTAACACAGTTAAAATTTGGCAATACATCTCATAGCTTGGCATAAAGGCTAGAGGTGGCTTTTTTTTATTAGTGGACACAGTAACAGCTGAAGTACTATCCGTTTCTAATGACTGTCATTTGTGGGGAACTGTGCTGTGGCAGACCAAGCAGTTTTCTTGTGAATTTGTGATTGTGATTTGAAGTTATTAACATGTACTGTACACCCCTCTTACCATCTGTGTGTTAATACCCAGTCTTGCATTATTACTGTGTGTGTTTGTGCTGGAGCTATATAAATAAATGTTGATAATAATGATGATGATGTACTGGGGCAGCACAGTGGCTAAGTGGTTAGCACTTCTGCCTCACAGTACTGCGGTCATGAGTTTGATTCCCAACCATGGCCTTATCTCTGTAGAGTTTGTATGTTCTCCCCGTGTTTGGTGGGTTTCCTCCGGGTGCTCCGGTTTCCTTCCACACTCTAAAAACATACTGGTAGGTTAATTGTCTGCTATCAATATGACCCTAGTCCGGCGGTTCCCAAAGTGTGCGCCGCGGGACCGCTGTCACTGGGGTGCCGCAGGCCAGCCATAAAAAAAAGAAAGAAAACAGAAACTTACCAATCCGCGCGGCGCCGGGCGGATTGGTAAGTTTCTGTTTTCATTCTTTTTTTATGGCTGGGAGAAGGATCGTGACAGTGGGCAGCAGAGGAGGACAGAGGGCAGCAGAGGAGGACAGCGGGCAGCAGAGGAGGACAGCGGGCAGCAGAGGAGGACAGCAGGCAGCAGAGGGGGAACAGCGGGCAGCAGAGGGGGAACAGCGGGCAGCAGAGGGGGACAGAGAGCAGCAGAGGGGGACAGCAGGCAGCAGAGGAGGACAGCAGGCAGCAGAGGAGGACAGCAGGCAGCAGAGGGGGAACAGCGGGCAGCAGAGGGGGACAGCTGGCAGCAGAGGAAGACAGCGGGCAGCAGAGGAAGACAGCGGGCAGCAGAGGGAGACAGCGGGCAGCAGAGGGAGACAGTGGGCAGCAGAGGAGGACAGCGGGCAGCAGAGGAGGACAGCGGGCAGCAGAGGAGGACAGCGGGCAGCAGAGGGGGACAGCGGGCAGCAGAGGGGGACAGCGGGCAGCAGAGGGGGACAGCGGGCAGCAGAGGGGACAGAGGACAGCGGAGGAGGACAGGGGGCAGCAGAGGGGGACAGTGGGCAGCAGAGGAGGACAGAGGGCAGCAGAGGGGGACAGCGGGCAGCAGAGGGGGACAGCGGGCAGCAGAGGGGGACAGCAGGCAGTAGAGGAGGGGAGAGGGCAGCAGAGGGGGACAGCGGGCAGCAGAGGGGGACAGCGGGCAGCAGAGGAGGACAGCGGGACAGCAGAGGTGGACAGCAGGCAGCAGAGGGGACAGCTGGCAGCAGAGGAGGACAGAGGGGAGAGGGCAGCAGAGGGGGACAGCGGGCAGCAGAGAGGGGCAGCGTGACAGAGGGGGGCAGAGTGACAGAGGGCTGCAGAGGGGGCAGCGTGACAGAGGGCTGCAGAGGGGGCGGCGTGACAGAGGGCTGCAGAGGGGGCAGAGTGTCTGGATACAGAGGGGGCATTTTTGCATACAACTAAATAAGTATTTCTGTCCTGACCTAAATACTTATTACAATTTTTTGACCCAACTACTTCTAAAACAGGACTGCTCAGTAATTATTTTGGAGGGGTGCCTTGAAAAAATTTGGAGACTCTAAGGGTGCCATGAACTGCAAAAGTTTGGGAACCACTGCCCTAGTCTGTCTGTGAGTGTGTTAGGGAAACTAGACTGTAAGCTCTATTGGGGCAGGGAATGATGTCAGTGAGTTCTCTGTACAACGCTGTGGAATTAGTGGCGCTATATGAATAGATGATGATTATGTACTGTACTTTTAAATTACTAGCATGCACTTCAATAACAAAGAAGCACAAAGAATAAAAACACAAAACAAATGAAATTTATTCAGGTTTGTAGCACTTCATTAGTATGATCACTTTTTAAGTACTGTGACTGAAATAAATTTCTACTTCATTTTTACTAAATCCCTACTTCCATCAACACTACTTTGCTTAGGGACCCCGGCCCCAACATTCTCTATATACTAGGTCCCAGCATTTACATATAGTATACATGGCTTTCAATCAAAGCCACTATGTTGGATCTGCCCTGCAATGGAGAGGGTTGAGTGGGGCCAAAGGTGATTGGCAGAGGGACCCCAATAAATACAGCAAATGGTCGAGTCTCAGGTGAAAACCCCTTTAAATCATGGGTAGGTTGTGTGTTTTTCTGGCCCACTAACCAGCATTTGCCCTTCCAAATTCAAGCCAGAACCTCTTGAATTATAATTTGAAAATTGTGATTAGTAGATGACAGTTACTTGAGCTCTTGTGCATTGGTTTTCTGAGGATTACTTTATAATAGAGAAGTTCAATCATTTGGATCTGTTTCGAAATATAATCAAACTTCACAGTTTGGATGCCATGATCATGTTCGCATTATAAATGTAAATAAACACCTATTCAAATTTGTGGTTCAAAATTTCCATTTCGCTTTGGATTTTCATCACTCGCATTTGGGGGTAAATGTATCAATGTCCGGATTCTTCAACTCCGGCGTGTTCAGCGTCTTCGGCGATTACATTTAAAGCGGCGCTGTATTGTAAAGGGAAGTTTCCCTTTACAATGCAGCGCCGCTTTAAATTTAATCGCCGAAGACGCTGAACACGCCGGAGTTGAAGAATCCGGACATTGATACATTTACCCCTTGAAGTTTGTTGTCTGTGTTTGAGGTATGTGGTCACTGTCTTAAAATTAATGTGTTTAATTTTTTTTAAACACTATTAAATGAATATTCTTAATAAACAAAAAAAGTATTTAAACATTTAAGATCAAATCTTGATAACGCGTTTGAAGTTCGTAGCTTGAGATTTGTCATTTTGTGTGCGAGGTTCGCCAGCTGCATTTATAAATCACCAAAATTGTATACATTTTCGCTTCAATGTGTGCAAACCGGCTAAAGCTGACTCAAATATGGCCAATCCGGCTGGAATATATTCAAACCTGTTTAACTATCTTGAATTTAGCTCTATTATTTTAATTGGTCTAAAATTTTGGCAAACATTAGATTTTTAAAACAAATTCTTTGATTTGGTTTGAGAACCAATATGCAGCCAGTTTCACATCTCTACTATATAAATGAACATACATTTTGTGTTTTACTCTCCTAAATCTGATGCTGATAAAGGTAGATAATATTATCATCAAATCTTAATGGATTTGGCACACTCATTTCAGACATAAATGACATCAGACTCTAGTTCTTTTCTGGCTGTGATGATTAACAATACCCCCCACAGTCTGAGGAAATCACCGGTGTGGTTGAAACTTGTTCTGAAAATCTGTAAGATCTATAGTACGAGCGATCCAGACCTGGGAGGCAAAAAACGTCTCTGGAGTGTGAAAATATGAAACACCGAGAAACTGTAGCAACAGGAATTATTAATGGGACACATCATTACGTTACAAACTTACACCCTTTCCCTGCCAAATAGGCAGCAAACACATTAGATATTCAACTACTTATGGAAATTCATTCTGTAATGGAATTTTAACACCACCTTAAATGATTAGAATTGTAGCTGCATTCTAAAATCTTTCAAGTAGTAACTTAGCCACAACATGAACGTGTTCCTGCTCTCTCATAGTACGCAATACTTGAATACAAATTCTAGGGACACTGCCGCGGGACACAGGTACAGTGGCTGCATGACACTCACTGTACGCTCCAGGACTAGCATATCGAACATGGACGCATTCTGGTGAAATTTAAAACCGTGTACTAACCGTAAGATTCATTTAAACTTCCGATGGAATCCCACAAATCTTACAAGTTGTTTCATACAGAGCAGCAACATACATCATAGTCAACTGTCACTTTCTAGGTTCCTGTCTTCTGTGCGTTTCAAAAGTTACTTTATTACAACTTTACAAAACACAGAGTGCAGTAGTTGTTGCAATAAGCATATAAATAACAATATTCTAACATATCACTCGACAACGGCTTATATAATTCCCATCTTGGTTATGAGTTCTCCAAGTCTGGGTCTTGGTTGTTGCTTTATCAAAGCATCAACTAAAGCAGTGGTTTCCAAACTGTGTGATGTGGCTCCCTGGGGTACCGCAGCGATCTCGCAGAGGTGACGCAGCCAGGGCCGACGATAAGCAAGGGTGGGGGACTACTTGGTAATTATTTTATCTTTGGGTGTCTTGAAAAAGTTATGGAGACTCTAAGCGTGTCTCGAACTGAGAAAGTTTGGGATCCACTGAGCTATAGACTAATCGGTCTCAAAGTAAACAAGCACAACCAAGCCACATTCCACTAGGTCCCCTTCCAACCTCAGATAATGCACCTTTGGTTACTTACTTTATCACCTTAAGCTGCACTGATATTTGCATTCTGGTTGAGTAGAAAAGTTCCATCGTCCTCTGTTGGATTCCCAGATAGTGAGCAACATCTTCCAGGCCCTTAGTTTCAAAGCCTTTCTTGAGAACTTTACTTTTGACTATTTTGTGAGCTATGATCTGATCATCAACATAGAGAAGAAGGTACATCTATTTTTCATCTTTACACTTGGGGCACAAGTTCAGTGACTGGAGCAAGTGTCATCATAAATTCTACTACTTTTTTTGAAAATATGCCTCTAGCCTTGAATCTGTGAACTTCACCTTCAGAGTCACACTTTAACTTAAACCCATTTACATCCAATTGCATGCTTGTATAGTGATAACTTGGTAAGTTTCAAAGTCTGGAGTTGGTTGAAAGGTTTAATTATATCGTCAGCATCTTTTATCCACTTCTGATTCTCGTTGATAGGTCTTTCAATGACTCTTACTCAGGTTGTGGTGTTGGTCAGACCATGTAGGCGGGGGTGGGCTGGGCCGGGGGGCAGGGGGGCATCGCCCCCCCGGGCCGCTCAGAATCACGGCTGTTAGGGCCGGCCGCCCCCCGGAAGTAATATAAATGGGATGCGGAAGCGCAGGCATGTCATGTGATGCGGCCGCCTGTGCGGCGTGTGCCCCCCGGGCTGACGGACGTCAACCCGCACCTGCATATAGGGCAGAAAATTAGAATGATTAGAATGCTCTTCTACCTTCTTGAGGTTCTCCTAACTGTCAGTTTGCTCATTTCCTGTATTTCTGGTTGAGCTCGCTACTCTAGAACTAATTGTGATATTTTGTAAATTTTTCACATATTGGTATCTTGGTGCAGAAATTTTGTATACTTTGTGGATCTCTATAGCTTACCAAAACTCATTCCTTTGCATTAGCTTCTTCACACTTGGCCCAATTTTTTTTGGAACGTGGACATTGTCTTTGCTTCCAGACATTCTAATATTCTGACTTTTTTTGTGTTCCACTGCTCATATCTAGGTTTCTATGCTGCTTAATGCGGTTTTGGAGATAACAGTGTTCTTATTATATCTGTTTCAAAGAACATACTGTGTCTGCTTTCACTAAGCTCTCTGTCCTATACCGTTCTAATTAGGTTTGTTTGGTACGGTGATCTAGAACACAATTCTGATTTTTTTCAAGATGCCTTGTACTTTACCACTTGGGTATTCAAACCCATTATCTGTACGTGTTATGTTTAGCCTTCTACCAAACTTGTTGCTTACATGAGCAATATAAACTTTCAGTTTCTCCAGAATTTCATCCTTGGTGTGAAGCAGGAAGAGTATTGTGTATCTTGAATGATCATTGATGAACATAAGAAAATACCTTCCTTCCTGGGTCTCAAAGCTTATTGGTCCACATACATTTGTGTGTATTCATGATGTTCAGCTCTACTAATGCTGGATCTTGTAAAAATGTCATTTTTGTTTTCTCTTTCAAGCAGCTACTGCAATTCAGCATCTGATTGCACTGGTCAATCTTGATGACAATGTTAATGAGCTATTATTCATCTAGCTTTCGTACTGCCTCAGGATTCCTATGTCCTAGCTATCAGTGCAACATATATCATTGGTGACTGGCACTTGTGTGCAGCTATTGGTGGTGTAGTACGGTTGGTTTAAGAAACAGCAGAAGACAGAGACATGAAACTTGAACATTGTAGAAATCTTTGGACAGTAAGCTGCTGGCAACCATAACGGTCCATCATCATCATTTATCTTCACTGAGCTCCTTCCTCCGCTGGCGCTAGAGGAGGCTTTTGCTTCCATGCCGCACAGGCTCTCTTGTGGTTCTCTGTCAGTATATATACAGCTCCTGTTTGGTGGTATTGACTTCTTTGTATTTCAGATGGTTCAATTCATCAGTGGTCTTTCCTTCTACAAGAGTGGGATTCCCTTTTGTAATAATTAGCGATATGCGGGCTCGGTTCCCCGAGACCCGAACTTTGCATAACCGAGTACCGAGCCGAGGAGGCTCGGTACTCTCCCGCACGCTCGGAATCCAAATCGAGGCCGAACATCATCGTGACGTCGTCGGATCTCGGGGCTCGGTTCTCCCGATACTTGGAAATTATAAATATCTGCCTCCACAGCAATCCATCGCCATTTGACAGAGGGAGAGAGCAGGGTGTAGTCCCAGGCTGATTAGAGCAGGGACAGACAATACAATTCTGATTCCATTTCTGATAACAATCGATAGAGAAGAGAGGAGGATAGAGGAGTCTTTTTTTTTCTTTCAATATTTGGCACTACAATTGCTTTGGGGTGTCCCCCATTCTTTGGCATTAATATTTCTGGCTGTCAAAAGTACTATCTGTGAGCAGATTTAAAAACTAATTTTTAGCACTCCCAAGTGCTTTTTTGGGTGTCACCCATTCTTTAGCATTAATATTTCTGGCTGTCAAAAGTCCTATCTGTCAGCAGACTTAAAATATAATATTTAGCACTCCCAAGTGCTTTTGGGGTGTCCCCCATTCTTTTGCATTAATATTTCTGGCTGTCAAAAGTCCTATCTGTCAGCAGACTTAAAATATAATTTTTAGCACTCCCAAGTGCTTTTGGGGTGTCCCCCATTATTTTGCATTAATATTTTTGGCTGTCAAAAGTCCTATCTGTCAGCAGACTTAAAATATAATATTTAGCACTTCCAAGTGCTTTTGGGGTGTCCCCCATTCTTTTGCATTAATATTTCTGGCTGTCAAAAGTCCTATCTGTCAGCAGACTTAAAATATAATATTTAGCACTCCCAAGTGCTTTTGGGGTGTCCCCCATTCTTTTGCATTAATATTTCTGGCTGTCAAAAGTCCTATCTGTCAGCAGACTTAAAATATAATTTTTAGCACTCCCAAGTGCTTTTGGGGTGTCCCCCATTCTTTTGCATTAATATTTCTGGCTGTCAAAAGTCCTATCTGTCAGCAGTATCTAAAACAATTTGTAGCACTACAAGTGCTTTGGGCTCAGAATTGATTCAAAGCAGTCCACATATGAGCAGAATGAGCAACCAGGTTCTGTCACCAGTCCTGATGTTAGTGTTCCCAGTACGTCATCTGGGAAAGGTGATGTCACACTACACAGTCTTTTGAAATCTGTCAAAAAAACACACACTGAAAAAAAAATTACCGTGTTGAAGGGAAAAAGAAGTGTAACTGAGAAAAAGTTAACTGGCGATAAAAAAAAAATTGCCAACATGCCATTCTACACACGCAGTGGCAAAGAAAGAATGAGGCCTTCGCCTTTCTCTATTAGTGGCAGATCAAAAAATGTTACCGAGCCTTCTTCTTGTACAGACACTCGTGAGAAAGCAAAACCAAGTAATTTGGAGTCTAAAAGTGGTGCACAAGTACTGTTACGCGTGAAAGCCGAGCTGCAAGAAAACAGTAAGGCATTAGAGGATAATGTTTGCTCTGAATCAGAAATGACACCAATCCCTGTGGAGAGTCCATCCACCAGTGGTATGTCTAATCGTGAGCATTCTGTTAGTGACAGTGTACCCATAAAGAATGGCACTTTCAGCAGTTCTGCTGATGTGTGCCTGAACAGCCCGAGTGTAGATGTGATACACAAATTGAGGATGCCACTTTGGAATTAGAAGAGAATGAGGGGGAGATTTGTGTAGGCGACGAGGGCACTAATGATGATGTTGATGATTATGATGCAGACAGATACCAAATTGCCTTTCTCAATTTCTATTTATATTCTAGACTCTATAACGGCTGAATAGTTTTCTATTTTACTCCTAGTGGAGAGGGGGTCTGATGCAGACAGATACCAAACTACCTTGGTCCATTTATTTTTACTTTCTAATTCCACAGTCTATGCAGGCTGCTTTTTTTTCTATTCAACTACAAGTGGAGGGCGGGGGGGCATAGATAGCCACCAAACTACCGTGGTCCATTTATTTTTACTTTCTAATTCCACAGTCTATGCAGGCTGCTTTTTTCTATTCAACTACAAGTGGAGGGTGTAATATACACCCAAAGACGATGGCTACATTGCCATTGCCAATAGGCAAAGATGGAGGAGGTAGACAACCAGGTCTGTCTGTACAATTTGCAGGCAAGTGTTCGCATTAAGAACGGCCTACCAGGGATTAAACTGTTTTTTTTCATAATTTATTAGCTTTCTAATTCCACAGTCTATGCAGGCTGCTTTTTTTTCTATTCAACTACAAGTGGAGGGCGGGGGGGCATAGATAGCCACCAAACTACCGTGGTCCATTTATTTTTACTTTCTAATTCCACAGTCTATGCAGGCTGCTTTTTTCTATTCAACTACAAGTGGAGGGTGTAATATACACCCAAAGACGATGGCTACATTGCCATTGCCAATAGGCAAAGATGGAGGAGGTAGACAACCAGGTCTGTCTGTACAATTTGCAGGCAAGTGTTCGCATTAAGAACGGCCTACCAGGGATTAAACTGTTTTTTTTCATAATTTATTAGCTTTAGAATTACCTCACTTATCCAAGAAACTAGTGGAGTATTAAATTAGGTTATTTTAATTTAATTGTATTTTTTTCGAAAATGGCAAAACAAAACCAAGCAAAACCAAAACCAAAACACGCAATGGCGGTTTTGCAAAACCAAAACAAAAACACAACGGTAATCCAGATCTAAAACCAAAACCAAAACCCCGGGGTCAGTGAGCATCTCTAGTAATAATGCAGCTGTCGTCCTAGAAAGTCACAATATTCCCTTATTTTGTGAGTTTGTTCACTGAAAGCACTTTGCTATCAAGCCTAGATAAATAGAGGGTAGGCTCGGCCATTAAACTATTAACAGCATTTTGTTCCTGAACAGTTAGTATATTTCCTAAAAACCTTACACATAATAGTTTCATGTAAAATCAGGTTGATGAAGAATTCCAGCAGGACAACAGTTTTCTAAGGGGTATATTTACTAAACGGTGGGTTTGAAAAAGTGGAGATGTTACCTATAGCAACCAATCAGATTCTAGCTGTCATTTATTTAGTGCATTCTACAAAATGACAGCTAGAATCTGATTGGTTGCTATAGGCAACATCTCCACTTCTTCAAACCCGCAGTTTAGTAAATCTAGCCCTAAGTCTTCAATGGTTCAGTGCTGCAATGCTCTCTTCCACTACTTACCTAGTATAAACAGGCAGCAGGGTTGTCGATGCCCCTCCCCCTGTGACCTTGCCATCCATGCGCATAAGGGCTCCTGTAATTTTGAAATTATAATCTGGGACACTCATGTGACTGCAATAAAATCTAGCCCATACTTTCTTTTAGTTCCCAAATGTTGTTACATGACATATTATTATGTTTGTTATTTTGGTTCCTTAAGAGTTTAAATTATAAATATTGCAAGTTAAAAGATTTTGGGTTGAAGAAAAAGGGAAAAAAAACAGGACATATAGGTACCCTATAGGTAAGGGGTATAAATGGCACTGTTAGTTTGATAACGGCCTGCATCACGGCAGGTGAGAGGTGACAGGTGAGAGGTGACAGGTGAGAGGACCACACAGCATTTAAAGTTGAACCTTTCAAGGAGACTGATTTATCAATGTAACACCAAAGGGGAGTAGAACTTGTATGTTATCTTTTCTTAGTAAATTCCAACAAAAACTATTTTTTTTATATTTTGAGTGGTGTTATCTTTTACTTTTGTCTTTAACTCCTTATTTAGTAGTGGATCTAATCTCCAGGCACACAACAGGACCATGGAGGACTTCAATATTCCACCACCATCTAGGTTGACCTCCTCATACCCTCACTCACTCTTCACCCTATACTCACCAAATATTGCTTACAGAAGCTTTACAAACTTGAATACTTTTTCGTGTTTTAAACTTTTTTCCAAGTACATACAGGCATATTTATTAAATAAATATTATATTTATTAAAGACCGCATTTTTAACACGATCCCTTTCAATCTTTATCGCAAAGATGCGGATTGAAAGTTTGTGTGTATTTATTAAAAATCTTCAACAGGAACAGCAGTCACGAAAAACTGCTGTTCCTGTGGAGACCCCTCTCCTATCTCTTCCATGGTCACTATCGCAAAGTGACCTCCCTCTACCGCAGTGCTCTCCCCAGGAGCAGAGTTGAAGAATTACACATCCGGTGATGTACGCCAGCCTGAGCCGTATGTGTAATTGCATTTTCAGAACTTGTTAAATTATGGTACAGAGCAGTCCCCGTACACATTTATGGGGACTGCTCTGGATTCCGAAGCAAAAGGCAAAGCAGCAGATTGCTACGTTACCTGCAGTGATGCGCTGTTCATAAATTTGCACATTACTTAATGCTATAAAACAATAAGAAATAGACCCCAGCGTCTTAAACTTGCCACTTGGATGATTTTTTTTTCCTAATCTAATATACATGGCACTGTAAAATGTATTATGTTTTTATGTTTCAAAATATGCTTTTATTACCTAGATTCAACAATTAAGATGCCTGCTTCTGTGATATCATTGATGTTCATGTGTGTAACAGTGTGTTTTATCAATGCCTATAGAGTGGCCATAGCACAATATATATATTATGTATTTTGATACACACACGCATGTATATGGTAAACAAACACATTTTTAGTGTCTCCATTCATTGAGCAGAGAAGTGAAATATTTTAAATTCTTGGACCTTTGGTAAGTTTTTCACACATCCTTATCCTGCTTTCTATATAAAAGAGCTTTATCTTGAGTGTTAGGACAATATTTTCATGTTTAGATTTTTATCTTCTAATAACACTCTTGAGTTTCAGAATCCAAACTGCCCTTTGCTGAACAATTAATACCAGATTTGCGGTGAGGCCGGCAGTCATTCCTAATTAATCCAGGGGTTTAAGTCCAGGCCAGTGAGACGTCATTCATTAGCAGCAGAGATAGAAAACCTCTACTAAATGGCTGGTTTTTTGTGTGTGTGTGTTTTCTTTTTTCACTTCAAAACATCGGTCTGACTCCTACTGCAGTTATCATTTCAGGAGCATTGGAAGGACTGGTATAGACTAGCTATAGTCATATATAGATAAATAAAAGTGAGTGTGTGTGTATAATATATATATTTATATATAAAAAGGGGCAAAATAGCAGCACTAACTACCTAAATCCAAAAGACCTGGTGCAAGGGGAAAGAGATATTATCAGATCTTTGCTGAACACAAGTAGCCAGCATTTGCTAAAGTAAAAAGTTAAGTAAAAGTACGGTTTTTAGTGTTCAGCAAGGATCTGTATATATACAGAATACACTGATGCCGAAAACCAGAAGGGAGAAGAAAAAAAAGGTTTACTTTGCTTTGGTTATTATGTTATATGCACAGATATGTTAATCAAGGGTCTCCTTCTACATTATTACAGTTAGATGGGAGGCAGTGTAGTATAACAGGACAGGGATAATGTTTAAAATATAATGTATTCGATTTTCGGCAGGGTGCTCCAAATTATGGCAGAAACCTTTATCTAGAAAACTGTCAGATAGATATATAGATAGATATATAGATAGATATATAGATAGATAGATAGATAGATATGAGATAGATAGATAGATATGAGATAGATATGAGATAGATAGATAGATAGATATGAGATAGATATGAGATAGATAGATAGATAGATAGATAGATAGATAGATATGAGATAGATAGATAGATTGATATGAGATAGATAGATAGATATGAGATAGATATGAGATAGATAGATAGATAGATAGATAGATATGAGATAGATATGAGATAGATAGATAGATAGATATGAGATAGATATGAGATAGATAGATAGATAGATAGATATGAGATAGATAGATAGATAGATATGAGATAGATAGATAGATATGAGATAGATATGAGATAGATAGATAGATAGATATGAGATAGATATGAGATAGATAGATAGATAGATAGATAGATATGAGATAGATAGATAGATTGATATGAGATAGATAGATAGATATGAGATAGATATGAGATAGATAGATAGATAGATAGATAGATATGAGATAGATATGAGATAGATAGATAGATAGATATGAGATAGATATGAGATAGATAGATAGATAGATAGATATGAGATAGATATGAGATAGATAGATAGATAGATTGATATGAGATAGATAGATAGATATTAGATAGATAGATATTAGATAGATAGATAGATAGATATTAGATAGATAGATAGATATCAGATAGATAGATAGATATTAGATAGATAGATATTAGATAGATATTAGATAGATAGATAGATAGATAGATAGATAGATAGATAGATAGATATGAGATAGATAGATATGAGATAGATAGATATGAGATAGATATGAGATAGATAGATATGAGATAGATAGATATGAGATAGATAGATATGAGATAGATAGATATGAGATAGATAGATAGATATGAGATAGATAGATATGAGATAGATAGATATGAGATAGATAGATATGAGATAGATAGATATGAGATAGATAGATATGAGATAGATAGATAGATAGATATGAGATAGATAGATAGATATGAGATAGATAGATATTAGATAGATAGATAGATATCAGATAGATAGATAGATAGATAGATATCAGATAGATAGATAGATATTAGATAGATAGATAGATAGATAGATATGAGATAGATAGATAGATAGATAGATATCAGATAGATAGATATATATTAGATAGATAGATAGATATCAGATAGATAGATATATATTAGATAGATAGATATTAGATAGATAGATATTAGATAGATAGATAGATAGAGAGATAGATATTAGATAGATAGATAGATATTAGATAGATAGATAGATAGATAGATAGATAGATAGATAGATAGATAGATATCAGATAGATATCAGATAGATATATATTAGATAGATAGATAGATATTAGATAGATAGATAGATAGATAGATAGATAGATATTAGACAGATAGATAGATAGATAGATATCAGATAGATATCAGATAGATAGATAGATAGATAGATAGATAGATAGATAGATATTAGACAGATAGATAGATATCAGATAGATATCAGATAGATAGATATTAGATAGATAGATAGATATTAGATAGATAGATAGATAGATAGATAGATATTAGACAGATAGATAGATAGATAGATATCAGATAGATATCAGATAGATAGATAGATATTAGATAGATAGATATTAGATAGATAGATAGATAGATAGATATCAGATAGATATCAGATAGATAGATAGATAGATAGATAGATAGATATTAGACAGATAGATAGATATCAGATAGATATCAGATAGATAGATATTAGATAGATAGATAGATAGATAGATATCAGATAGATATCAGATAGATAGATAGATATTAGATAGATAGATATTAGATAGATAGATAGATAGATAGATAGATAGAGAGATAGATATGAGCATGCCTTGTCACTCTCCCCTTTTCTTTATCAAAAATGCGCCCTATAATCGCAATAGGCTTTTGCTGCTGCCACCACTGGACTCCTTCACCGGCACCTAGAACCGCATTCTTCTGGGTAACTCCCGCTGCTAGTGTACCCCCTTGCTGGGGACCTCTTCTGGTACTCCTGACCTCTTGCCTTCAGATCAGGGTTGCTGTGGATGGTTCCCTCTGCCCTATCCCGCTGGCCAGAGCTGCAGGTTGCGGGCAAAGCTTTGGTACTGGAATGCTGGATCCCAACATCAGAACAGCCGGATAACGGATTAGATTGAGCTAATCTGTGGTCACGGGAATTACAGCACGTAAGTAGCCGTCAAAGCAGGTTCTTGAAGCAGTGATGTTTTATTAGCTCAAGTGTCCTAATAAGGACAGTTACATACACTAGTTTAAGGTACTAGTGATATCAAGAAGTACAGACGGTATAATACATTTCAGTGTAAAACAGGGCTCCTTAAATACAATTTTGGACACTAGCTTGTCAGGATTGCCCCTTTAACCAATCCAGACTGACTCATGCAACCTGCACTTAAATCAGCATGGAGGGGTTTAACACCTTTTTACATTGCTACTAGCGGTGCTTCTACATATGAGGTTTTCTATTGAATGTTTACCATCGAAATATAACATTTCTATAATCTTGCTTTTAACGCAACTTAACTTGCAAAATTCACATTCATCTGTGATCACTTGCATAGGGAATCTACCAGCAAGTATAATTACATCCTCCTGTCTTTCAGGCTCAAAAGACATTTTGGTCACTGAGCAATGAAAAGGTCTAATTAACATGAGATTACCTGTGTCTAAACAGTTGCAAAACCCAAACATGACATACTGTCTCAGAAGTCCATACATTTCCATACAAAACACATATCAATATAAAAGGATAAGTACATTTGCAATGATATACAGAGGTGCATTGCACTCCTAATTAAAATAAATATATTCAATCAGTTATTTCTATGTGATCTATCCGCAAATAAGTTATTTATAAGTGATCCAGTGATAGAGGCAATATGATTTGTGGGATATTTTAGTCACAGTATAGTGAGGGGCACTATAGTTTACAGGTTTTACAGTAATAATATTATGAAGTAAGTAAGTCCCTTGCATCCATGTCACATTCAGTTAGACATCACCAGTTCTGTGGCAGATTTGTTACCTATATGTGCTGCCAAGTCTACCACAAATCTATTTCATATTTGCCAACTCCGGAGAGGGGGCGTGACTGGAGGGCGGGAGGGGGCGGGACGAGGCCAATCGCGGCATTTTGGCCCCACCCCCACTAAACCGTAATTTACGTCGCAGGGACGGGGCCAAAATGACGCGATTGGCCTTGCCCTGCCCCCTCCCTCCAAAATGGTGTGAATCACTGAGAATCGCGTCAAATGACGCGATTCTCTGTGAAATCCAGGATGCGGGAGAAATGCCAGCTCGCCCGGGAGACTCACCCGAATTTCGGGAGTCTCCCAGACTTTCCGGGAGAGTTGGCAAGTATGATCTATTTGTCATTTAGTCTAAATAGATGGATCTGAATAGCTTAGATTTATAAACAACATTCCAGGAAGTGGTTTAGTATCCTAGTTATTTAACAAAAGCCTAATGCACGAGCTATCACTGATATTTCCTGCATTAGGCTAAGTATTGCAGAATACCACAGTCCCCATCATTCCCAATGGGGGCTGTGGTCGGGGCTTAACTTTATGGACCTTGACCCCGATGGTTAACGCCATCTGAAGATGGTGTTAGCTGTTCTGTCCTATAGGGAGAGCGTCATAGCAGAGGAATCTGCGGATCCCTTTCCAGCAGGGTTTGTGCTCTCGCCTCAAAATAAGGAAACTGAGTCTGCACAGTAAGGTCGGGCTTCAGAAACAGAATTTGTCAGTAAAGCAGAGTTATTGCTAGGACAGCCTTTTATTGGAAGGGATAATAATAAACAGGGGCAGGGGCGGGGGTCCGTCAATAATAAATTGGCCCCTATGTATTGGAGAACGGCCAATATCATTAAATACTGACATCTAAATTCAGGAGGATAGAATGCCAGTCATGTAATAAGCATCAGAAGGAATCAAATAATCCCAAATGCAGCGAATGACAATTACTAATATTAATGAGGCCAGTCCAGATCATATAGTGCCACAGAAATGTCTTGAAGGGTCTCAGCTGGCCTGTAATGCTCAGACTAATACTACTGTGCAGATAGACTATATATTTATTAGTCATAGACTAATTACTTGACTTTTACTTTCAGATACTTCTTTTTTCCCCAGTAAATATAAAACATCAACTACAGCAATATGAAGATAAACCATATATAATGACAAGATTATAATATAAACAAACATCATATTTACACAATATACTGTATGTGACAGAGTGTTTTAATAGACATATGTTAAATGGATGTTTTTACACTAAGGGCTAGATTTACTAACTGCAGGTTTGAAAAAGTGGAGATGCTGCCTATAGCAACCAATCAGATTCTAGCTGTCATTTATTCAGTACATGCTACAAAATGACAGCTAGAATCTGATTGGTTGCTATAGGCAGCATCTCCACTTTTTCAAACCCACAGTTTAGTAAATGTACCCCTAAATCTGTGGGGTACATGTCTATAGGAATTCACCAAAAATGTTTCTGATTTATCATCGTTAAAAAGTTCGAGTAATTTAGTTTTATTACATGGTCTTCAAGTCACACCCTCGTTTCTGCAGATGATGTATTTTTATGGGGTTAGGATTCATTTTTATATATAAGGAAACTTGAAAATAAAGGGCTAATATAGAAGAATTTGTGGGCAATGCTTATCAACCAAGAATAGAGATGAGTGTTACTGTTCAGTAATTTTGGTAGAGTTGTTATGAATAGCAGTATTTTCTGTTAGTTTAGTTTGAAGTCACACCGAAAAAGTTAAAAAATTCTGAAGGAAATTATCCTTTAAAATGTATGATTTTTACCAAATATGTCTTTTAGGGGGGTATTCAATTGTTAGCATTAACGGAAAAAAACGAGCGCTCAAAAAATATTACCGTTTATAAGGTAATATTGCACGAGAAAAGCGTTAATACGGTAGTTTACTCGCGGAATTTCAGCTCGCTGCTCAGGGAGCGGCGAGCTGAAATGCCGCGAGCAATTACCGTATTAACGCTAAGATTTTTTGAGCGCTCGTTTTTTTCCGTTAACGCTAACAATTGAATACCCCCCTTAGAATGTTGTTTTTAAACAAACATATCTAAAAAATAAAATAAAATAAAGAAATGCTTATTAAAAATGACCTTATAACAATTTGATTATGAAATTCTAAATTCATTGTATTCTGTTTTACCTTAATAATTCTGACTTCAGTTTTGGGGAAGAGATTGCTGTCCTCTTTTACCATCCCCCTCTTCCCTCCCCATTTTTTTCTTCCTATATTTATATGTATATTTATATAATATTATTAACAATGTATTGTTTTCTAATTTTTGTTTATTATACTTTTGAACAAAAATACACTTTATTTTAATTGATTATAAGGTTTTTGTAACATTGTTTTTTTTCTCTGTCAATGAAAATGTATAAAATCTTTATTTAAAAAATTACTTTAAAAGGTATACTAAAGGGTATTATCATAGGAGCAAACACAGGATGTTTATGCTCACCATTCTTTTTGTTGTTTTGACATACAAATAGTATAAACACAAGTGTGGTATATAAGAATCCAGTCCTAGAGTAGTCTACAAGCTACATTCCACTCCAGGTCCCGGGTGCCCATAAGAATTATGGGGCCACTGATAAATTTCGGAAAGCTTTGAACTGGGTATTCCCAGTTACTGCAGGTCAGTAGATCAGCTGTAGACTGTAGCTGGTAGCAAATTTCCAGGAACAAAAGTAGCAGAACGGTGTATTGGTGGTTGGGTGCAGGGTCCAGTGATCTTCTCACTTAAGAAAGGACAAAGCTGCAGCTGGCAGCCACACGTCACTTGACAGACATGTGGCTGTGCCACATTGGACTTGGGGCTTCGGAAGCAGGGTGATTGAATGCCAGCAGCATGTTTGAATTCTTCCAGGACCTATAAGATTACAGTTTCAGTAGTAGTTGCCACGAGCCCCCAAACATGATGGGCCCCACAACAGTTGCCCCACGCCATGCAGAGGTAAACGCAGGATTTGTAAAGGGGGGTTTCCACACCATGCCACCAGAGGGCGTGACCAGCATGCATGTGGGTGTGGCTATAATATTAGACAGTGCTTGGCTGTTCTCCAACTCTTCCTAGCACTATAATATACATACATAGGCAATGCTGCATGCACTACTGTTAGGTGCACACAGCTCTTCATTTTCAAGCAGAGCCGTGTGAAGCAGGGGCAGGGTCCATCCACCTCAATTATACAATGCCCCAGGCTTGGAGGGGGGTTTTCACGCACTAGAACCCCCCGCCCCCTCAGTTTGCCTATGCCAAGTGCACAAGGTGTCTGTAGAAGGGCTCTGCATCACTAACTTGTAAAGGGTGCAATGGTATTTCTTCTTCACATCCCATGACTTGGGAGTAATCAAAAAATCGGTATGTCTCCTTATACTCCAAACACTTCAGAGCTCACATGTGCCCCCAATTTAAAGTAGAGTTTATATGACACCTCTCCTGACGTTAATGCCATCTTTGGGAACTGTCTGTATTAAGTCCTCTGTCTACAGCTGACCCCTTCCATCAAATAATCTTTCCCACATTGCCGAATCTGAACAAAGTAGTGCAAAAATCTCTTCATGCTAATCCCTTTAAACCCAACAACATCAGGTTTGCGACATGAGGGTAAATGTATCAAGCTGAGAGTTTTCCGGCGGGTTTGAAAAACCACTCAGAATCTAGCTATCATTTATTTAGTACATTCTACAAAATGACAGCTAGAATCTGATTGGTTGCTATAAGCAACATCTCCACTTTTCAAACCCGCCGGACAACTCTCAGTTTGATACATTTACCCTGTGGTGTTAGGGGCCTGCTGTAGACAGCGGACTCACTATGATTATTCCCAAAGATGGCAAGAACTTAAGGACGGGGACTATATTTGTAAAATAAAACCTTATGGCCTATTTTGCAAATATAACCATATAAAAACCAACCTAGATTATGGCTCTACTATTCTCTAGATGACACAGGTGCATGTTTATAAAACAATGCAAGACTGATAAATCTGAATAAAACATACACAGTTTATAGGTGCATGCAAAATATTTTACCAGACCAATTCTTATTGATTTTTAGAAGGTATTAAAATCTGTATAAAATGTCACATTTTTGTACCATGTTATAATCTTCTTGGAAAAGGTCTAATACTAATCTGAAGTCTAGCAGCAAATTAGATCATATTTTCCTCCTGTCACTAATATAAACTAAATACATCTTGTTAAAGAATATGTGCCATCTGGTCACAAGCTTTCAAACTCCTGATTTTTTGGACACATTTGTTTTGATAAATCTGACATGAAAAGCTCTCCCAATGGCAAATCAATAACATGCAGCAATTTTGAACTTGGTCCTGCATGCAATCAATCCTTTTTGAGTCTCTGTACAATGCTATATCAAAATATCATTTATTAACATGGAATTTCTGGCTGCTCTTTACACCAGTGGTTAAAATTTCCTGGGCGTTTTGTTTCTTCTTCGCTAACTTCCAAAATAATAAAAGAAAAACTTTTTATTTTTTTTCCTGCAGAGTCGCAAATTCCTCAGCTTGGAGAGGAGCACTGAAGAAAAAAAAGGGGGCCTTTTTACGACGTGAAAAGAGAGCGCATGTTTTAGATCCTATAAAAGACTAATCCATCTTTTGCTAAGACACTTCATTGCCTTAAAGCAGAAGACAAACTACATCATAAAAAAAGAGAACCTGCATAGAAAAAGAAAGAAGTGAGTCACAGCTAATTTGGGCAATTTGCCCGAAAAACAGAGATTTTCATTTAACCCCGGCAATTTCAGAGCGGGGCGCTCGTACAGCAGATTTTTCTCAGCCTTTGGTTATTCAGCTATTGTTAAACTACAATTCCTAGAACGCTCCACCAGCCAGTTTCAGTTCAATAAATGTTATACGGCCTGGCGATGGCAAGTCAACGGTTGTGACGTGATTTACTCCTCGCTGTGATGATACAAAGTGAAAAAACGGAACAAAGCGATAGACGGTAAAGTTGCCTCCATGCCGCTTGGATTCATTTGAAGGCGGCTTCTGGTGTAATCATTTGAGCATAATTATAATAGCCATGCCAGACCACAGTACCTTATTACCTTTGTTTGCAATAAATAAACACATTTGGAAGTCTTCTTTTCTTAGGTAGTATTGGTACAATAGAGTCACTCTGCCCATCTCCTAGTTCTCAATATGGATGCGGCAGAAAGTTTTCAGTCCTCCATCAGGAGGACAAGCTATAGTGCTCCACCCAGAGATGTTACCAGACATGAATAGTCTATGTGAAGAAAAGAACAAGAGTACAATCCTTTGATATTTTAATATAAATTACAGGAGCAACGTACGTACGTACATATATGTATGTATGTATGTAATATTGGATTTTCCCTGCATTTCTGCTACTTAGATGGCATTAGCATTAGAGATGCCTAGGCTCGGTTTCCCAAGAACCGAACACACCCGAACTTAGCAAAACCGAGTACCGAGCCGGCTCAGCTCAGTACTTTCGCGCGCCCTTGGTATTGAAAGCGAGGCAAAATGTCATTGTTACATCATCGAATCTCGCGAGTTTTGGATTCTATAAGTACTGCCCTCCATGGCGATCCAGCGCCATTTCACAGAGGGACACAGAAGAGGTAGCACAGTTCTTGGCAGCCCCAAGTGCAGTTGGGCAACGTCATAGGTAGAACAGAAAGAGGAGGGGGAGCAGTGTTCTTTAAAGTCTCCAGTGACATTCAGGAGAGCTCCATTGCTCCATTGCTAATTGTCATTGCTGAAGTAGAAATAATAGGGCTGGCAGTGTCTTGATCTAAATCTGCAGTCAAATTGTACGGTGTTATATAGGTAAGACACAAAGAGGAGAGCTCCATTGCTAATTGTCATTGCTGAAATACAAATAATAGGGCTGGCAGTCTTGGTATTCTAAATCTGCAGTCACATTGTACTGTGTTATATAGGTAACACACAAACAGGAGAGCTCCATTGCTAATTGTCAATCACATTGTACTGTGTTATCAAAATTTATTCACAGCAGTACACAGAAGACCAGGCGCATCAAGCAGCTGCTGGCACCAGTCATGATGATAGTAATCCCTCTACGTCATCTGCTAAAGCCCATGTTATAGTGCATAGTTTTTTTAAGTCAGGGAAACAAAAATGTAAAAAAACACCTTTAACCTTGGTCAAGAAAAAAGGCCTTTAATCCAGGCAAAGTTATCTGCAGAAAAAAATAAAATTGCCAACATGCCATTCTAAACACGCAGTGGCAAGGAAAGAATGAGGCCTTCGCCTTTCTCTATGAGTGCTAGTCCTGCAACTATCACTGAGGCATCTTCTTGTAAGGTCAGTCATGACCAAGCAAAACCTTGTCATTCTGACTACAAAAGGTGGTGTCCAAATACTTTTACGTGTAAAAGCAAAGCTGAAAGAAAACAGTAAGGCATTAGAGGAAAATGTATGTTCAGATTCAGAAATGACACAAATCCCTGAGGAGAGTATATCCACGAGTGTTATGTGTAAGTCTGTCCTTTCTGATAGTGTACCCATAAAGAAAGCCCCTTTCAGCATTTCTGCATATGTGTGCATGAACAGCCCAAGTGTAGCTGGTGATACACAAATTGAGGATGCCAATTTGGAATTGCAACAGGATGAGGAGGATATTCGTGTAGCTGACGACGGCGCTAATGAGGATGTTGATGAGGATGATGTTGTTTGTGTAAGTCCTGCACCAGTGGAAGCAGTTCTTGCACATGATAAGAAGTAGGCCATTGTCATACTTGGACATAAGACCAAAAAATCCACCTCATGTGTGGAATTGTTTTTACCCAAATCCTGACAACAGTTGTATAGCCATTTGTAGTGTTTGTAAAACCACAGTCAGTAGAGGTAGGGACCTTAACCATCTAGGAACCTCATCCATGTTACGCCATTTGAAGTGAGTTCATGGCAAGTTGTTGAGAAAATTGGAAACATGCTAAAAAATAAAAACAAGCAGTCCATCATCAGCTAGGTCCCTTCTCTCAGCTAGATCCCTGCAATCTACACCCACAACACCGTCCTCATCAATATCCTCAGTAGCGATCGGAGTTAGTCCTGCATCCAAGTTGCTAAGGCTAGATGGCTCATCCACTATCCTGGATTCCTCAGAAGAATTCTTGAGCATTAGTCACACTGCTGCTGCTGCTGGGGGTGGATCTTCATCCCAGAAGCAGACCAAGAAGAAGACTACTAGTAGTTTACAACAATTGACTGTTAAACAATCCTTTGCAAGAGGAAGCAAGTATGAAAGCTGTTACCCAGTCTCAAAGCGGATCACGGACGCCATGGCGACTATGCTATCAATAGATCTACGTCCATTATCCACTATTAATGAAGCTGGTTTTAGACAGTTACTTGAGGTCTTGCGTCCCCGTTACCAAATTCCATCACGACACCATTTTACTAGAAAAGCTATTTCTCACCTCTATAAGAAGGTTTGTAAAAATGTAATTATTGGGCTATAAAATGCCATTCTACCACAGTACACTTAACCACAGATATGTGGACAAGTGGAACTGGGCAAACTAAAGATTATATGACTGACAGCCCACTGGATTCGTGATTCGCCTTCCCCAGCAGGAACAGCAGCAGCATGTACCTAAGAACGTCACATTTTTCAGAGGCAGGCTACTCTGTGTATCACTAAGAAGCATACAGCTGACAATCTGCTACAATAACTGAGGGTTGTCATTGCAACATGGCTTTTCCCGCTTGGACTCTCCTCAGGATATGTCATTTCTGCTGGGTGAATTACATCACATTCCCTGTTTTGCTCACACAATAAACTTGGTGGTGCAGAGCTTTTTCAAAAATTACAGGGACATGCAGGAGATGCTGTTTGTGGCCTGCAAAATATCTGGACATTTCCAGCATTCGGCAACAGCATGTAGGAGATTGCAGCAGCTACAAGAGCAATTTAATTTGCCCTGCCGCCAACTGAAGCAAGAGGTGGTGACAAGGTGGAATTCCACCCTGTATATACTTCTGCAGATGGAGGAACAGTAAAAAGCCATCCACGCTTACTCCACAAGCCATGACATAGGGAAAGGTGGGGGGATGTATTTTACTCAAGAGAATACTTTTCGTTTTGTGCAAGGTGCTGAAACCATTCGAAGTAGTCATCTGTGAAGTGAGTTCAGACACTGCTAGCTTGAGTAAAGTGATTCCCTTGATTAGATTTTTGGAAAAGCAACTTGAGAACCTGAAGGAGGAGATGAAACAAAGCAGTTACGCTAAGTATGTCGGCTTGTAGATCAAGTACTTTATTCGCTTTGCTTGAATTCAAGAGTCATCAAAATCTTGAAATCGGATCACTACATTTTGATGAATGTGCTTGATCCTAGGTTTAAGAGCTATGTCTTCTCTTTGTTTACAACTGACCCAGATGTGAAGAGATGCAAGGAGCTCCTGGTGAGCAAGATGACAGCTCAAGCGTTGCGTGACAGGATGGCGTCTCCTCCTTCAGTTTCTCACTCAAGTGCTGCTAGGAAAAAACTTAGCTTTCCCAAGTGACCCAGGGATGATGCAGATGACTCAGCACAACATTTTGACATCTGGTCTGGTCTAAAAGAATTGACCAAAAAACCTGACACCTCCTCCGTAACTCCATCTGATCCTACTACCAACATCCAAAGTATGATGAGGGATTATTTTAATGACAGCATAGAAATAGACACATCAGACAGTCCCTTTACATACTGGGAGGAAAAAAGGGAATTTGCTGCCCACCCTCCAGTGTGTACTCGGAAAGAGTTTTCAGCCCAGCTGGGAACCGTGTCAGTGATTGGCGTAGGAGGCCACTTCCTCAAAATGTGGAAAAGATGATGTTCATAAAAATTAACTTCAATTTCCACGAAGAAGGCCTTTCCTTCATAAAAATACTGAGACTTCTGTAATGGTGGATTCCAGCGTGATCAATTAATAATGTGTGAGGAAGATAAAAGTGGACTTGCACTTTAAATACTGTCCCAGGACACAATGGATGGAGAGTTGCAATAGAGACTGCTGGCTGAAATAATGTCTGCATGTGAATAAAATGTGCTCCCATGCTACCAAAATGTAATGTAAGAAGTATTCTTAGTTGGGATGAAGAATTTGTTTTGCTTTTCATAAAATAACTAAAAATACACAGCACACATGAATAAAAAATATAAAAATGTGCATATTATTTTTTTTTAGCATTAAATACTTTCAATATATGTACAATGTAGATAGAATAAGGAAAAAGTATATCTGATAATCCAGCAAATACTGTAACCTAATAGGATGTTACACATCACAGGAGAATTCAGTGACCACATAAAGGCACCGAGCTGCCACACAGGATGTATTATTTCTTATATTACATATGGTTTCTTAGTAAACACCAAAGTGATGACATCACAAGAGGTGAGTGATGACAACACAGCATATACTCTACATAAGGACCTCACTGTTTCTAACACTTGAGCAAAAAAAAAATTAATTACTTTTCAACATTTAAAACGCCAATATTGAGAACATTCTAATGTGTCTTCACTGTAAACAACCAGCTCCTAATCTCCCCATTGTGGTGCTTTTGCACATCTAGTCCACACATGATTAGTGTTAATGGAGTCATGCTAGATTTTATAAAATGCGTCGGGTCATTGTAATTTTTGTGAGTATGAAAGGGCCTAACTAATTATTACTTTTACAGGTCAATTGTAGGAACAGATATTGCTATACATTCCAGGGCTATCACATTCCTTGCATTAAACAAGATTTCCCTAAAGAAATTGCATTGGCGTCTAGGGGGTATATTTACTAAACTGCGGGTTTGAAAAAGTGGAGATGTTGCCTTAAGCAACCAATCAGATTCTAACTGTCATTTTGTAGAATGTTCTAATGATAACTAGAATATGATTGGTTGCTATAGGCCACATCTCCACTTTTTCAAACCCGCTGTTTAGTAAATATACCCCTAGTTTTATTGTATTTATTTATTTTTAATAGAGATGGTCACTGACCCCGTGTTTTGGTTTTGGTTTTGGATCTGGATTACCTTCGTGTTTTGGCTTTGGTTTTGGGCTAAAATAACATAATTTAGGTATTATTTTGTACCTAGATTATTATTAACCTCACTAACACTCATTTGCAGTCATTTTCATTTAATTTTAACCACCTCACAGGTCACAATATTATTTTCATATACTTTCAGCTAAATACTGCAGCGAGCTGGTTGGATGTTAAGCGACAGAGCAATGACACAAAGACCATGCAGTTTATATCACATCTAGAAAACATTGCCACACACCAGTGTCACAAACTCACCGGTACAGGACTTACACAAACAACATCATTGTCATCAACATCCTCATGATATCATAGCATGATACTGCAACAGTAAAAACGCACTTTTTTTTTAATAACGTTTTTAGAAAATAATATTTTTGAAGTTTGGCAATCCTACATCATATGGCGGAATTGTACAAGAAAAATACATGTTTTCCTAGAAAGATCATAGAAACCTGTATTTCAACATGCTAATTGCATGCAAAGCATCTCATATCTTGGGCTATTTATCATTCAAGAAGAGTGAGTGTGTGTTTGATTTATGCTTGTTGCTGATAAGTGTAACCCTGCCACTTTTTCTTAATTCTGACATTTCTTGATTAATGTCAGCGTCATTTGTACACAAATGATAGTAAGGCGACTCAATAGACCTTTAGGGGCATATTCAATTGGCTGTGTTACTGTCAAAAGTAACGCGGCTTGCGCACTAATACCGTTATTACGGTAATAGTGCGCATAATTACCGTTATTACGGTACCTTTAACGCCGGCTTTCTGCTCGCAGCTCAGGGAAATCCAGGTTAGAATTACCGTAATACCGGTAATACTTTTAATGCTGCGTTACTTTTTCGAGTAACGTGGCTAATTGAATATGCCCCTTAGTACTATATAAAGAATAAAATTCACTGCATTACAACAGTTTTGTTTTTGGACACATAGTAAATATTAGGAATCCATACACAATGCCATAACAAAACTAATGTAGGAATCATCATAAAGCCATATATATCACTAAACGTACAATTGACAACTAAAATATGGCATTAAAGGAGATATTGTTTTCATGGCACCAGCATATCTGCTATGCCTGTGAGAAAATAATCAGACACAGGCACAGTTAAAGTAATATCCCCCCTTTATTCATTTACAAAGACTTCACCATTGGTTCTTATAAGGTGTATACTTTATGGAAAACATTATTGGCATCAAGTACTGTGATGTGTTCACTACAGCGACCACTAAGCTCATATAAATACATTATTTATCAGATAATAATCTTACACTGTTTCTTTCTTTTGTGTAGAAGACACCGGGCGCTTATTGAGAGTTGCTTTGTCAGCACTATTTTCAATGGTTTGCTTTAGTGATAATCCATCATTTGTATTTAGATCCTTGAAAAGACAATCTCCCTATTTGAACAAAACTCGCGAGATCCGAGATCCGACGACGTCACAATGACATTCGCCTCGATTTGGAATCCGATTTGGCGGGAAGGTACCGAGCCGACCCGGCTCGGTACTCGGATTGCCGAAGTTCGGGTGGGTTCGGTTCTCGGGGAACTGAGCCCGCCCATCTCTAATTGTAAATGACTGAGGTGGCAGGGCATTAAAAAAGTCTACTATATTTGCTTCTGGAGCTTAGCAGTCATCCAAAACTATATTTGGATATTTAAACCTACCCCCAGAATTGCCAACTTGCCAACTTTGACAAAATACAAACACTGTGTTTAGATGAGTATCACTCAGTTGGGGCAGTTATACAATTGAAGTCCTTCTTCGATTTACAACTTGAACGCAACATTTTACAGCACAATTTTCTAGATCCAGGTGTTTATAATGCAGACTTGAGGATTACATGGCAGAAGACTAGCGCAACCCCATAGTGTAAAAACAAGTGAACACTAACGTTAACAAGATTAGATGTACCTACACATACTTAAGGTACAGCTGCTAGTGGCTTGAACCATATGGTATACCAGCACTGCAATCAGCAGACTCAGGTGTTTGGAATCCACTGAAGTTCTATGAGAAGATAAAAGAGATGGACAGCACAACCAGTACTCAGTGATAACATGTAATATAAACCAAGTCAGACAAAGCTAAAAATACTAAAATTAAATGAGTTTTAAATCATTTGGCAATATCATGATAATAATAATAGAAAATGAGAATTAGAGCTAAAATAAGAGAAGATGCATTGTGAATATTAAAAAATGACAATTAGGGATTCAAACTGCCTACTAGTTAAGTCTCCGTACCCATGTCAAGTGCTGCCTGTATGCTCAGCCATTAACAGGCTGGCTATTGAAGTTACCACAGTTACCACAGAATCCTCCAAAGGACCCCGATCTGAAGTGGGCACGGATACCAAACTTCATAAAAGGGAAACACGAGAGAAGGGAATCTGTTTCTCTTCCACACACAGAATTATTAATCAAATAAGCCCACGGTGTGGCTCATTGTGTATGTAAAATATGTGCGCTGCAACCTATTCAGATACTGATACTGACTAACCCTAATCCGATACCGGCATCAAATCCTAGTCTCTTCAATTAATGATGCACCCTCACAAAGACTGCAATCCTGCAACAATCTGGATAACACTAAGGTATAATAAAAATTTACCTGCATTATTGTAACCATAGCAACACTATACATTTATACTTTTTAAGTAGTAACTTGATAATGAGATGGGATCATCATATATACTTTTTTTTTTTTAATTAGAGGATGTAAAAATATTTGCTCATAATGGTGTCTGTAGATGACTGGACAATGCACTATTGGGCAATTCCTTATAAAGTGAGGATGTCTGCAGTAAAGCACATTATATTATTCCATGCCACAAAGACAATGGGGCATATTTAACAATTCACGGTATTGCACTATCGTGCACTTACCGTGTAAATAGGTAAACGAAGTGTCAAATTGACATTTATGAAAGGCCCATCGCACTGTTGAATCTTGAAAAGGAGTCATGTTCTCTGCACTTCGTTTTTGCGAGCAGTCACCATACAACAGAATGGTGACTGCTCGGGGCCGCCATTTAACAAGTCCCGAAAAAATATATTTTTCGGGAACTTGTTATGTAAATGCACGCCAGCTGAAGCTGGCGTACATCATAGGAACTGTTGCTGAAGCTTTTCTTCTTCGTTATGTCCAGCTCTGCTCCGGAGAGCAGAGCTGGACAGCGCATGTGTGGAGGGATCACATGATCCCTCCCTGTCACTCAGCGCGCTCTCTCTGCAACTATCGCTGCAGAGACAGAGCAGGGACTTTGTGCGCATGTGCACTGGACATGCGCAATTGAATGAACAAGAGGAACGAAGAGGAGATCCCGAGACAGCGCATCCGAAGAGGGGGGTAAGTGTGATTTTTTCTATCACAGAAACAGCAGTTTATCGGAACTGCTGTTTCTGTGACCCCTTTTTAATAAATTTGAGAAATAGTTCAATCCTTATCCTTGCGATAAGGATTGATAACTATTTCTCACTTTTGCCGATTAATGATAAATGTGCCCCAATGTTTCGTTTATCAGCTTAAAATGCGAGGCGAAAAGGGTCACCTATTAGGAGTCATCTCTGATCTTGCAAGACTCTGCAGAGCTTTTACGGTGCGCATATAAACTAAAGAGGCATCTCGGAGTTGGCAGAAATTCATTACTTTTAGGAGGATGTCCCTTGCTCAGTCTAGCTAAATAAAATGAAGGTTGACCAATAAACCAAGGTACTTGAAATAATAAAATGCAAATTCATGACAGAGCTCTAATGCCCTCTTCCGTCCGTGAATAATTTGGGGTAAACAAGCAGTATTTATGAAGAGAAGGTGGACCATGAACTTGCTGCACTCAGATTTGCAAAAAAAAAAAAGGTCTTGTTTTCCATATACTAATTACATGCGCCCCACAAAGTGACCCCGTGCTCTTTCCTAATCATAAAGGAGACAATGTCCTATGTGTACTATAATTTACATTGCAGAGAAAAGACTATGTGTCACACACTTTGTTACTTTCAAGCAATAGGAGGACAATACCTATTTAAGAAAACAAACAAACACTGAAATGCTTTGCTGATTGCTAGACCGTGAATGAATTCATCCCACAACAAGACACACAAGTCTGTGTAATGTAGCTGTGATATGTCCTCTGGAACATACAAGGTCAAACTGATGTTGGATTGAAACACTCAGTTCTGTACAGAACAATTATGCAGCAAAGTAATGACAGAAGAAAGAGAGCCAGGGGTAGCAGCAGGGGAAACAGAGGAGGGTGCACCATAAAAGAGCATCTAAATTATAGGAGTGTATACTGTCACAGCAAATCTTAACCATTGTTATTCCAGAAGAGCAAAATCCAAATGTTAGACGATGCTCTAAAATGTGAGGTTTTTTTTGGTAGATGATTTCAGTAAAGACAAATCAAGATGAACTGTAATTACATTGTACTAGCAATTGTAATATGTAGACGCAATTCAATGTGATTGTACCACAACGTTGTGAATGTGTATAGCGTACTTGGGACAGGAAGGTCTGTTTGTGCTCTGTCACACAACAGGTTAAATGTTGTTTCACTAGCTGCAGGATGTTTTCAGAGCTCCAAGGAGTGAAGTCATGGCTTCAGTGGCCAAGATTGCACTAGCTGGAGAGAAACTGAATCATTCAGCAATTTTTTGAGCTTGGTGACAGGTCGAGGGGTTGTCCTGTAGCCAATGGTATAAAGGCTGTCTATTGCAAATTTCTAGAGCATTGTAAGATGTGGATTTGTATTCCAAAGCAGACCATTTTAAGGCAAGATATGTATTATCCTTTTTTTTTTTATCTAGCCAAGAAAAGAAGACAAACTTCTGGAATCCTTATTGGACGCTAGTTTGCAGTCGGAAGCTAGAGGTGGATTTGCTAAATGTTTTATAACTGGCCCAAGAGAAACTTTTCCAGGTGTATTCTGTCTGCTAGGAAATAATTTTGATTGTGTTTCAGCCAAGTGTGGACAATGCCAGGAAGCCTTATTATACCTGGAGGGAGCTTAATGTGCAGAAGCGGAAGATGGCTTCTCCAACAACCATCAAATTCTAAGAAGTCAAATAGCTGTAAAAAATAAAGCATCAGTGCAACTACTGAGCCATAGGCACTAAACAATGACAATGCAAGTAAACTGGACTTAGCAATCTAACCCAGGTCTACAGATGTTACACCGTGTGACTCCTTGGCACAGCTTTGCCTGGAAACAAAATATTAATCGGACTCCTGTGGAGCGGAAAGATGTTGATGCAGAAAAATAGAAACTTGATTACATCTTCATTGCAGTCTTTGTAGATTTTATTGCATCATGGACAGCAGATAGCAGATTGTAGATAATAGTGTGCAGACAGTAAGAGTATTGTCCTCCATCATGGGCAGCACGGTGGCTTAGTGGTTAGCACTTCTGCTTCTCAGCACTGGGGTCATGAACTCAATTCCTGACCATGGCCTTATCTGTGTGGAGTTTGTATGTTCTCCCCATGTTTGCGTGGGTTTCCTCCGGGTGCTCCGGTTTCCTCCCACACTCCAAAAACATACTGGTAGGTTAATTGGCTGTTAACAAATTGACCCTAGTCTGTCTGTCTGTCTGTATGTCTCTGTCTATCTGTCTGTGTGTGTGTTAGGGAATTTAGACTGTAAGCTCCAATAGGGCAGGGAGTGATGTGAGTGAGTTCTCTGTACAGCGCAGTGTAATTAGTGGCGCTATATAAATAAGTGGTGATGGTGATGATGATTAGTGTGTTCATATCATAGCTTAGACCCATACCTTATACTATTAACTGTATGTGAATCATGGAAGAGAAATTAATCCACACTTTGTATATATACAACGCTGGCTGACTTCAAAACAAAGGGCTTTGGACTCGCTTTTCCAACTCGATTGAGAGGACCCTAAGCTATTGGACAAAGTAGTGACATAGTTTGAAGTTAGCAATAGGGACTGTATAGGTCTGTATAGTCCTTGGTCCATTACGACAACAGTAAAAAGTTATAGGCAACAGTTGTTAGAGGATGATAAATGGCCATCTAAAAATGCTGGAGAGACAGTCAGAGAGACATCAGGAGCTACCTGACTTTCTGAAACTATAGTTATTGCATTTTCTAGAGTACTGAAGCAGATGCTGGGCCTGATTCATTAAGGATCTTAACTTAAGAAATTTCTTATTTAAGTCTCTTGGACAAAACCATGTCACAATGCAAGGGGTGCAAATTAGTATTCTGTTTTGCACATAAGTTAAATACTGTCTGTTTTTCATGTAGCACACAAAAATCAACTTTACATTTCAGTGTATAAATAAGTATCAAGTATTTGTGTGCTACATGAAAAAACAGTCAGTATTTAACTTATTTGCAAAACAGAATACTAATTTGCACCCCTTGCATTGTAACATGGTTTTGTCCAGGAGACTTAAATAAGAATTTTCTTAAGTTAAGATCCTTAATGAATCAGGCCCGCTGTGTTTTACTCTTGGTCCGTTGGAACGTTTTCTCTTGCAGATTATGTCCAAAATGAACAATATTGATCTGCCAAGTTTGTGCTATCTATGGATGACTGATTTGGGGTTTTGCACAGTATACCCAGAAAGTCAACAATGTGCACAGTTATTGTAAAGTCTACTATCTACTTTCTAGTTGTCTGCAGCCGGCCAGGAGCCATATCTGATTGGCTGTTATATTACACTATTCCTGTTACCCCTGATTGCTGACTCATCCGATCAGGGACTAGCACTCTATGCTTAATCTAGGGGGACAATAGTGCATCAAAGCTGAGATGGATTTTTAATAACATGACTTTTGGGAATGTTGCTACTTTTGGAAGGGTCGGAACCTTAAAGATATGTCAACCTGTTAAAGAACAGTAACAAATGTTCATATTTTTAGTGCAAATAAGCTTATTGTAGCACTGAAGTAAATATTTCAATACGGGTATTTTAGAACTATAGATATTATGTGCATTTTCTGTTTGTCTTTTGTGAAAGCTGATCTAAGGCTGGAATGACACCTGGCATCCATACTGCTGCCAAAAAGAGAACGGTCCTCTGTTATTAAAATTGAATATTGATGTATCATGCATTTATACTGATGAAATAAAATATATTACATTTAGTGAATTTAAAATGTCATTAACTTAGGAAACATGAGCAAGGAGTGTTTTATGAAATGGCTCATTAGCTACAATAACCTGATTCCATCACCGCAATTATTGATACTGGGTCTGCCGCTTCCATTCTCTAATACAGTTTACAGTATACTTCAACGTTTAGTTACAATAAAGTATTTCTTTATTGATTTAGGTGATAGCTGACTGGTTTAAATCTGAACCACAAAATGTAAACTACTATGTTTACCAATACATGATTGTAGGTCAGGCAATATATAGCTTGCTAGATGTCAAAGGGCCTGAGTCATTGAGGAGAGTAAAGCATAAAAAAGGAGTAACTTTGTATCTGGGCAAAACCATGTTGCATTGGAGGGGGAGATAAATGTAAAATGTGGGGACAAAGTGTTCAATATAGTTCCAATAGTCAGCAATAGCTAAGCTAACTAAAGAAAGTATTATACGAGAATCCTGAATACTTGATACTATCCATAATGTTTTTGTGTTTATTGCTATTCATGTGATATTGTTATCATGTCAAATATGTTATGCTGATATTATTATTCATTTCAATTTGTAACATTATTTTTCCTTCAATCTCTCCCCCCCTTTCCAATTCACTGTCATTTAAATTTCCACAGGTCACTGGCTGGTGATTAATATTTACTGCATCTACGGTCCTCAACTTTGCATGTTTATTTGTGCTTCTTCAAAAGAGCTTGGACAACACATCTTGAGACCCAAGTCTGCTTTAAAATCTTGCCTTGCTGATGCAGTATAACTACCTTGTGTCTTGTTGCTGTGCTCAGTCTTGCCATAGTGCAGTGTTTCCCAAACCCAGTCCTCAGGGCTCCCCAACAGTGCAGGTCTTTCACATGTGACAATAATTAACACCACTTGTGGATCTGTTACAATGTGTCAGTCAGTAATGAATACACCTGTGCTCCAGCAAGGAGATCTGGAAAACCTGCACTGTTGGGGAGCCCTGAGAACTGGGTTTGGGAAACCCTGCCATAGTGTATGACCTAAGAGGTGGAACTATCTTCCACAACCTCACCTTTACAGCAGAGTTTGGCTGTTCCTCACCCAGTTTTAAGCCTCCTACACAAATGTTTCTATTTCAGTTAATGACTATGTTTCAAGCTACATATGAACATGATAATCATTATCACCTGTTTGGTATTATTAGTTAATCATACAGCTGACTGTAATCCTACAAAATCCCTGACTTTGTGCAAGTGTACCTAGAAGAATTGATGCTGTTTTGCAGGCAAAGGGTGGTCACACCAAATATTGATTTGATTCAGATTTCTCATCTGTTCATTGACTTTGCATTTTGTTAATTGATAAAAATAAACTACTAACACTTCTATTTTTTAGATCATTCTTACTTTGCAGCATTTTTCCCACGCCTGCCTAACACTTTTGCATTGTATTCTATATATATATGAAAGGGAAGCATACAACTTTAAATTCTTCTAAAAATATATCCAATTATTATTCATTGTTATTTTCCATTTGGTATTTTAAATTATTTATTTTCTTCTCAGTTTCAATTTCTCTTTTCTCACAAAAAAAAGACAGAGGCTCAATGACGAGCTTTTGTTCCCATAGATTGTAAGCTTGCGAGCAGACTATGGGCAAATAATAAACCCATGGGGATAAATGTATCAAGCTGATTGTTCCGGTAGGTTTGAAAAGTGAAGTTGTTGCCTATAGCAACCATTTAGACTCTAACTGTCATTTTGTAGAATGTACTAACTAAATGATAACTAGGGGTCTGATTCATTAAGGATCTTAACTTAGGAAACTTCTTATTTCAGTCTCCTGGACAAAACCATGTTACAATGCAAGGGGTGCAAATTAGTATTCTGTTTTGCACATAAGTTAAATACTGACTGTTTTTTCATGTAGCACACAAATATCAACTTTAAACATCAGTGTACAAATAAGCTATCAAGTATTTCTGTGCTACATGAAAAAAACAGTCAGTATTTAACTTATGTGCAAAACAGAATTCTAATTTGCACCCCTTGCATTGTAACATGATTTTGTCCAGGAGACTGAAAAAAGAAGTTTCTTAAGATAAGATCCTTAATGTATCAGGCCCTAGAATCTGATTGGTTTCTATAGCAAAATCTTTCCTTTCAAACCCGGTGGAAACTCTCAGCTTGATACATTTACCCCATGGTTACTCTCCTACATTAGTAAATATCTTTAAAACCCACATCACATTTTCCTATGCAAAACACCTCTGCTCAGAAATCATTTCCTGTAAAATTTAAGCTGAATTGACTATTTTTTAATTAAACAGAATCAACTCTTTCATATTTCTGGGGTCAGTTGTGTGGATTATAGGAACACAAGACGACTGTGAATAGCTTAAAAAAATAACAACACGGGTGAATATATTAAGTCTCTATAATTTCACTTTTTAATTAACTGGATTACTTACAGATTAGTATTATATTACATTTCACACCACTGGCCAATAACATCTCAGCTGAAACACAAGTATTTTCAATTATATGTAAGATTTGCAGTCTGCACAAGTTAACCCATCATTTGCAAGACATCTTTATATACATACTATCGTGAGCAATTCATATGATTTGTTTTTATGTTTCTAATTGTAGGAATCCAATTCAGTGACACTGTATTAAAATTGGTATAGGGAGTGGTTACCTAGAATACTTATAGGGAATTTTGTAATAGTAATAAGATTCAGACATGGATCAATTCAAATAAAGTTTAAAGGACTACTAAACCTAAGATATAAGTTGGCCTGTATGCAAGATATGTTCACAAATTTATATGTAGAAGTTTCAGGAACTTATAAGAAGTGAAGATGTTTCAGATAAATTTGTAGTTGTGGAGGGAGATATTTTTCTGCGCACAGCAGACTTCCTGTCACTAATAGACTGAATAACACCTCACCCTACCTCTATTGAGTTGGAAACTCTCCAATCATTCCACAACAGGATCAGTGTGAAATTTTACCACCAACGTAGACTGCCAAATCAGGCCTGTTTTAGACTCACACTATGTGACATCGGGCAAGTTGGGCAGGGTCTGTAGGGATTTTTTTTGGTGGGGAAAAATGATTGAAGACAAAGATGGGCACACGGTGGCTTAGTGGTTAGCACTTCTGCCTCACAGCACTGGGGTCATGAGTTCGATTCTCAACCACGGCCATAGCTGTGAGGAGTTTATATGTTTTCCCCATGTTTGCGTGGGTTTCCTCTGGGCGCTCCGGTTTCCTCCCACACTCCAAAAACATACCAGTAGGTAAATTGGCTGCTATCAAAATTGACCCTAGTATGTGTGTGTATGTTAGGGAACTAAGCCTGCGGAATCAGTGGCGCTATAAAAATAACTAATGGGTGATGATGATGAATTATAGCTTGCAATCAGCTGCTTGGAAATGCAAACAGAAAGCCAAAAATCCTCTGTTCTATCCACTTATGGTAACTTTTACATACACCGATCAGCCACAACATTGCTGACAAGTGAAGTACATAACACTGATTATCTCGTTATAATGGCACCTGTCAAGGGGTGGGAGATATTAGGCAGCAAGTGAACAGTCAGTTCTTGAAGATGTTGTGTTTGAAGCAGAAAAAATGGCAAGCGTAAGGATCTGAGCTACTTTGACAAGGGCCAAATTGGGATGGCTAGACAAGTGGGCCAGAGCATCATTAAAACGATAGGTTTTGTGGGGTATTCTCGGTATGCAGTGGTTAGTACCTACCAAAAGTGGTCCAAGGAAGTACAACCGGTAAACCTGCAACAGTGTCTTGGGCACCTAAAGCTCATTGATGCCTGTGGGGGGTTAAGGCTAACTCTACTACCACAGAAGAGCTACACAAATTGCTGAAAAAGTTAATGCTGGCTATGATAGTTGTCAGAACACACAGTGCATCACCGCTTGTAGCGCATGGGGCTGCGCAGCTGCAGACAAGTCAGAGTGCCCATGCTGACCCCTGTTTACCGTGAAAAGCACCTACAATGGGCACGTGAGCGCAAGAACTGGATCATTGGCCTGATCTGATTTCTTTTAAATCAAGTGGATGACTGGGTGTGTGTGTGTGTCGTTTACCTGGGGAAGAGATAGCACAGGATGCACTATGGGAAGAACTCAAGCCTGCAGACGCAGTGTGATGCTCTGGGTAATGTTCTGCAGAATGGCTTTGGGTCCTGGCATTCATGTGGAGGTCACTTTGACACGTACCACCTACCTAAACATTGTTGCATACCACGATCACGCTTTATAAAAATGGTATTCCATGATGACAGTGTCCTCTTTCAGCAGGATAATGCGCCCTGCCACACTGCAAATCTGTTTAGGAATGGTTTAAGGAGTTGACTTGGACTCCAAGTTCCCCAGATCTCAGTCTGATTGAGCATCTGTGGAAGGTGCTGGAAAAACAAGTCCGAGCCATGGAGGCCCCAGCTCATAACCTTACAAGACTTAAAGGAGCTACTGCTAACGTCTTGGTAAGAGATACAACTGGACACCTTCAGAGGTCTTGTGGAGTCCCTGTCTTGAGGTGTCAGAGCTATTTTGGTGGCATAAGGGGGATCTACACAATATGAGGCAGCTGGTTTTAATGTTGTGGCTGATCAGTGTATCTAGCTATCAATATATATATATATATATATATATATATATAGATATATCCAGTGCTTTTTTTGTAAGAAGAAAGGTGCCGGTACTCACATCACGTAGTCAATCACTGTACACACACCCACAAACGTCATTTGTGTAACGAAACATAACGGTCGCCGCCCGCAGTAAGTACTCAGCACACGACCACACGACCAATCACAAGCTGAGCAGTGCCACAAGCTGAGCGGTGCCATCACAACCAGCGCAGACGATGTACGTATGCATCGGACTCGACACACAAGCAGCCCGCATGCACCGTTCTAATGATTTTGCCGCTGACCTGCTACGCTCGACAGGGCGATTCAAGTCCACGTGGACCAAGCATCAAATGATCAAAGGTTACTTTTAAAACTTGTAAATTCCGTTGAAAAAGGGCGAATTCTATGACAAAAAAAGCACTGCATATATCTGTCAATGTTTTACTTCCTCTTTTATGAGGTGACTAATATTTTAGGTTTACTGGTCACAAATATCTAGATACCTAGAGTTACATATCTGAATAAGGCTTTGTACACTTCTGATAGGCAAGTCACATTTTGAAGGTATTGATTAATCTATAGCAATGACAATATTCTCCATCCAGAGTACATACTATACCTGCACTGGGGAACATGAAGCATTTAGGGGTGGATCTACTTCAGGGGCAGACTGGCCCGGGGGGCAGGGGGGCACATGTCCCCAGGGCCGGACCAAAAAAGATAAATTCGGGCCGGGTGTGGCAATAGTGACAGGCCCCTCCCCCGGGCCAGCCACCTTCTCCAATTGTCCGCACGCAACTTTGACCTCCTCCTAGTGGCACATGGGACGCGCACCACGTCATAGGTGCCATCCCATGTGCGAACAGATGAAGAACTGCACAGCGCCGATGAACCAGGTGAGTTTGTGTCAGAATAATAAATGAATGTGTGTATGTTAGGGGCAGGGCCATCTTAACAACATTATGGGCCCCCGGGCAAAGCAGTGCACCGGGGCCCCTACATATATATATATATATATATATATATATATATATATATATATACATATATATAGATATAGATGTATAGAGATACAGATATAGATATAGATATTTAGAGATAGAGATAGATTGATGTACTTGCTCAGTGACCCTTGAAGGTTTATTTTGCAGGTTTGTTTTTTTTTCAGTATTATTTATTCTAATTAAGAGACCTGCCTATGGGGCCAACTTGTCCATGGGGCCCCCGGGCACCTGCCCATCGTGCCCAATGGAAAAGATGGCCCTGGTTAGGGGGCCAGTATATGAATGTATGTATGTGTGAGAAGGGACCAGTGTATGAATGTATTGTGTGTGTGAGGGGGCCACTATATGAATTTATGTGTGTGTGAGGGGGCCACTATATGAATGTATGTGTGTGTGAGAAGGGGCCACTATATGAATGTATGTATGTGTGAGAAGGGACCAGTGTATGAATGTATTGTGTGTGTGAGGGGGCCACTATATGAATGTATTATGTGTGTGAGGGGGCCACTATATGAATGTATTGTGTGTGAGAAGGGGCCACTATATGAATGTATTGTGTGTGTGAGGGGGCCACTATATGAACGTATTGTGTGTGTGTGTGAGGGGCCACTGTATGAATGTATTGTGTGTGTGAGGGGCCACTATATGAATGTATTGTGTGTGAGAAGGGGCCACTATATGAATGTATTGTGTGTATGAGGGGGCCACTATATGAATGTATTGTGTGTATGAGGGGGCCACTATATGAATGTATTGTGTGTGAGAAGGGGCCACTATATGAATGTATTGTGTGTGTAAGGGGGCCACTATATGAATGTATTGTGTGTGTGAGGGGGCCACTATATGAATGTATTGTGTGTGAGAAGGGGCCACTATATGAATGTATTGTGTGTGTGAGGGGGCCACTATATGAACGTATTGTGTGTGTGTGAGGGGACCACTATATGAATGTATTGTGTGTGTGTGTGTGTGTGTGTGAGGGGGCCACTATATGAATGTATTGTGTGTGTGAGGGGCCACTATATGAATGTATTGTGTGTGAGAAGGGGCCACTATATGAATGTATTGTGTGTGTGAGGGGGCCACTATATGAAAGTATTGTGTGTGTGTGAGGGGGCCACTGTATGAATGTATTGTGTGTGTGTGTGTGTGTGTGAAGGGGCCACTATATGAATGTATTGTGTGTGTGTGTGAGGGGGCCACTGTATGAATGTATTGTGTGTGTGAGGGGACCACTATATAAACGTATTGTGTGTGAGAGGTAGGCTGTTAATTTAATCGAGAAGTGCAGGTAGGGGCTAATTATTAGGTGCTATTTTATTTGTGGGGTGAAGGTGGGGCAATTTAATTTAATAGTGGGTCCTATGATTTTAAGATGGAGTAATTGGACCTTTAATTTAATGCTGAGGTGGTGAGCTATTGATTGTGGGGTTGTTTGGGGAGAATGAGGTCTCTTTATTAAATCTGATTATGAATTATTTAATGCCTGGGATTGTTGTGGGAAATGGTTATATTTGTTAAATGTAAATGCTATTTAAATTATTGCTGGGGCTGTTTGGAGAGGGGGAAATATGTTTATATATTAAATGTGGGTGCTATCAAATGTCAGGGTTGGTTGGAGGGAAATAGATCTATTTAGCAAATGTGAATATTATTATTTTAATGTTGTGGCTGAAGGGAGACCTAATTATAAAACGTGGGTGCGATTGATTTAAATTGGGACTGGTTGGGGTTTTCTAAATTTTATGTACCCATTTTTTCTCCAAATAGGGCCTCCAATATTCCATTGTCCAGACAACCAGCAAATAAGCTAAAGAAACCAGCAGCCTCAAGTGGTGACAAGAACAGGTAGGAGAGAGCAGGACAGTCTGCCAACTGTCCTGAATCTGGTGGGACAGTCCCGAATTTGGGTGACTGTTTCACTTAGGACAGTTGGGAGGTATGTCCCGCTTCACCGTGTACTGCTCGTGAAGGCAGAGCTGTATGCACCTAACAGTAGTGCACACAGTATTGCCTGTGTATTTGTCTAAAATGATAACCATGCTACATCACAGGGGGTTACCCTGTTTAAAGTGCCCAGGCCCCCCAGAGCCTTAATCCAACTCTGGGCCTAGGCATAAAAATATATATATGGATTAAGCAACACTAAAATAGCTTCTTTTTATATATATAAATATATATTGTACCAAAAAACACCCTTTAAGGATGGGCCGCTACTTATGGGCCAGTGCGGTGTGCTTGCCCCCTGGGCCAAAGTCTGCCAGCCCTCCCCTGATCTACTTGTTCTTCTACCATTAGCTGCAACTGATTAGAAGCCCCTATCACCCTTTATACACATAAGCATATACATCTTGTGTAGAGATGAGCGCACTCGGATTTCCTGAATACGAGCCCACCCGAACGTTGCCGATCCGAGTCGGATCCGAGACAGATCCGGGTATTGGCGCCAAATGAAAAATTGAAACCGAGGCTCGGAGTCATAATCCCGCTGTCGGATCTCGCGATACTCGGAACCTATAAATTCCCCGCTAGTCGCCGCCATCTTCACTCGGGCATTGATCAGGGTAGAGGGAGGGTGTGTTGGGTGGTCCTCTGTTCTGGTAGATCTCGTGCTGTGCTGTTCAGTTCTGTGCTGTGCTGTGCTGTGCTCTGTTCTGCAGTATCAGTCCAGTAGTGCTGTGTGCTGTGCTCTGTCAATTTTGAGTTCAGTGGTGCTGCTGGGTCCTGTGTGCTGTGTCCTGTTCAGTCCAGTGGTCCTGTGTCCCGTGCTCTGTGCTTCTAAGGGCATAGTTATTTCCCCAATATTCCCAAGTATTTAAAAAATTAAAAAAAAGTTAATAAAAAAAATATTCAAAAAACTAATTAAAATTTTTTATAATTACAACAAAATTTGCCAAACCAATCCTGCAGTATAAGCCCATTGGTACTGCAATATTACCAAGTTCACACATTCAGCAGTAAAAGTCCAGTGGTACTGCTGCAATATTACAAAGTTCACACATTCTGCAGTATCAGTCCAGTGGTGCTGTGTGCTGTGCTCTGTCAATTTTGAGTTCAGTGGTGCTGCTGGGTCCTGTGTGCTGTGTCCTGTTCAGTCCAGTGGTCCTGTGTCCTGTGCTCTGTGCTTCTAAGGGCATAGTTATTTCCCCAATATTCCCAAGTGTTTAAAAAATGTAAAAAAAGTTATAAAAAAAAATACAAAAAAATAATTAAAAAAAATTTTAATTACAACAAAATTTGCAAAACCAATCCTGCAGTATAAGCCCGTTGGTACTGCAATATTACCAAGTTTACACATTCTGCAGTATCTTGTGCTACATATAATGGAGAGCAAAAATTTGGAGGATAAAGTAGGGAAAGTTCAAGACCCACTTCCTCCTAATGCTGAAGCTGCTGCCACTAGTCATGACATAGACGATGAAATGCCCTCAACGTCGTCTTCCAAGCCCGATGCCCAATCTCCTAGTACAGGGCATGTAAAATCCAAAAAGCCCAAGTTCTCAAAAAAAAGCAAAAAGAGAAACTTAAAATCATCTGAGGAGAAACGTAAAGTTGGCAATATGCCATTTACGACACGTAGTGGCAAGGAACGTCTTAGGCCATGGCCCGTGTTCATGACTAGTGGTCCATTTTCACCCAAGGATCTTAGCCCTCCTCCTCCTCCCCCCCCCTACAAAAAATTGAAGAGAGTTATGCTGTCAGCAACAAAACAGCAAACAACTCTGCCTTCTAAAGAGAAATTATCACAAATCCCCAAGGCGAGTCCAAGGGTGTTGGTGGTTGTCAAGCCTGACCTTCCCATTACTGTACGGGAAGAGGTGGCTCGGGAGGAGGCTATTGATGATGTAGCTGGCGCTGTGGAGGAACTTGATGATGAGGATGGTGATGTGGTTATTGTAAATGAGGCACCAGGGGGGGAAACAGCTGATGTCCATGGGATGAAAAAGCCCATCGTCATGCCTGGTCAGAAGACCAAAAAATGCACCTCTTAGGTCTGGAGTTATTTTTATGCAAATCCGGACAACCAATTTATGGCCATATGTAGCTTATGTAAAGCTCAAATAAGCAGGGGTAAGGATCTTGCCCACCTAGGGACATCCTCCCTTATACGTCACCTGAATAACCTTCATAGTTCAGTGGTTAGTTCAGGAACTGGGGCTAGGACCGTCATCGGTACAGGGACACCTAAATCCCGTAGTCCAGTTGGATACACACCAGCAACACCCTCCTCGTCAACTTCCTCCACGATCTCCATCAGATTGAGTCCTGCAGCCCAAGTCAGCAGCCAGACTGAGTCCTCTCCAATACGGCATTCATCCGAGGAATCCTGCAGCGGTACTCCTACTACTGCCACTGCTGCTGTTGCTGCTGTTAGTCGGTCATCTTCCCAGAGGGGAAGTCGTAAGACCGCTAAGTCTTTCACAAAACAATTGACCGTCCAACAGTCGTTTGCCATGACCACAAAATACGATAGTAGTCACCCTATTGCAAAGCGTATAACTGCGGCTGTAACTGCAATGTTGGAGTTAGACGTGCGCCCGGTGTCCGCCATCAGTGGAGTGGGATTTAGAGGGTTGAAGGAGGTATTGTGTCCCCGGTACCAAATCCCGTCGAGATTCCACTTCACTAGGCAGGCGATACCAAAAATGTACAGAGAAGTATGATCAAGTGTCCTCAGTGCTCTAAAAAATGCGGTTGTACCCACTGTCCACTTAACCACGGACATGTGGACAAGTGGTTCTGGGCAAACGAAGGACTATATGACTGTAACAGCCCACTGGGTAGATGCATCGCCTTCCGCAGCAACAGCAACAGCTGCATCAGTAGCAGCATCTACAAAATGGCTGCTCGTGCAAAGGCAGGCAACATTGTGTATTACAGGCTTTAATAAGAGGCACAACGCTGACAACATATTAGAGAAACTGAGGGAAATTATCTCCCAGTGGCTTACCCCACTTAGACTCTCATGGGGATTTGTGGTGTCAGACAATGCAATTTCCAGCACGTCCCATGTTTTGCCCACACCATTAATTTGGTGGTGCAGCATTACCTCAAGAGTGACAGGGGTGTGCAGGAGATGCTTGCGGTGGCGCGCAAAATTGCTGGACACTTTCGGCATTCAGCCAGTGCCTACCGCAGACTAGAGGCACATCAAAAAAGCATGAACCTGCCCTGCCATCACCTCAAACAAGAGGTTGTGACGCGCTGGAACTCCACCCTCTATATGCTGCAGAGGATGGAGGAGCAGCAAAAGGCCATTCAGCGCAGTGGAGACTGATTTCTGGACTCCAGCCGTTTGAACTTGCCACACGAGAAGTCAGTTCCGACACTGCCAGCTTGAGTCAGGTCATTCCCCTGATCAGGCTGTTGCAGAAGCAGCTGGAGAAAGTGAGGGAGGAGCTGGTAAACCATTGCGATTCCACCAAGCATGTAGCTCTTGTGGATGTAGCCCTTCGTACGCTTTGCCAGGATCCGAGGGTGGTCACTCTTTTAAAGTCAGAGGAATACATTCTGGCCACCGTGCTCGATCCTCGGTTTAAAGCGTATGTTGTGTCTCTGTTTCCGGCGGACACAAGTCTACAGCAAAGACCTGCTGGTCAGGAGATTGTCCTCTGAAGAGGACCGTGACATGCCAACAGCTCCACCCTCATTTTCTTCCACATCTATGGCTGCGAGGAAAAAGCTCAGTTTACCTAAAAGAGCCGCTGGCAGGGATGCTGATAACATCTGGTCCGGACTGAAGGACCTGCCAACCATTGCAGACATGTCTACTGTCGCTGCATTGGATGCTGTCACAATTGAAAAAATGGTGGAGGATTATTTTGCTGACACCATCCAAATAGACATGTCAGACAGTCCATATTGTTACTGGCAGGAAAAAATGGCAGTTTGGAAGCCCCTGTACAAACTGGCTCTATTTTACCTGAGTTGTCCCCCCTCCAGTGTGTACTCGGAAAGAGTTTTTAGTGCAGCGGGGAACCTGGTCAGTGAGCGGCGAAGGAGGTTGCTTCCTCACAACATTGAAAAAATTATGTTTATAAAAATGAATAATCAATTCCTCAATTAAGTACAGCACTGCCCTCCAGATAGTAGTAGTACAGAGGGACCTGTGGTTGTGGAGTCCAGCGGGGACGAATTGATAATGTGTGAGGAGGAGGAAGTACACACTGTAGGGGGAGAGGAATCAGAGGTTGAGGATGAGGACGGCATCTTTCCTCAGTAGAGCCTGTTTAGTTTGTACAGGGAGAGATGAATTGTTTTTTTGGTGTGGGGGCCCAAACAAACCAATCATTTCAGCCACAGTTGTTTGGTAGGCCCTGTCGCTGAAATGATTGGTTTGTTAAATTGTGCATGTCCTATTTCAACAACATAAGGGTGGGTGGGAGGGCCCAAGGTCAATTCCATCTTGCAACTATTTTTTTGGCATTATGTGACCATTCAACAGTCATTTGCCATGTTCAAAAAGTAAAAGAAAATGTCAACAAATTCAAAAAATTTAATCAAAAGTTAAATGCCCTGTCATTATTTAACACAAGAGGTATTGACGTGCTAGAATTAGTGTAGTGTTAATATGTTATAAACACTACACTTGGAACTTGGAGGCGGTATTGTGGCCCCGGTATCAAATTTAGTACCGGGGCCATCCCACTACGCAGTCCAGATACTTGTTTAGTGGCATTCTGACCAGTTGAGGGTGTAGCTATTTATTATATTGTGGCCCCGGTATCAAATTTAGTACCGGGGCCACCCCACTACGCAGTCCAGATACTTGTTTGGTGGAATTCTGACCAGTTGAGGGTGTAACTATTTATTATATTGTGGCTCCGGTATCAAATTTAGTACCGGGGCCACCCCACTACACAGTCCAGAATTTTTTTTGGGGAAATTCAGAGCCGTGGAGGGTTTTTTATTAATTATATTGTGGTGACCACTCCTCTACGCAGTCCAGGTACATTTTTTGGTGCGATTCATACCAGTTGATGGTTTTCTTATTATATATATTGTGGTGACCCACTCCTCTACGCAGTCCAAGTACATTATTCGGTGCGATTCAGACCAGTTGATGGTTTTCTTATTATATTGTGGTGACCACTCATCTACGCAGTCCAGATACATTTATAAGTGCGATTCATACAAGTTCAGGGTTTTTAATTTATATTGTGGTATGTGACCACTCCTCTACGCAGTCCAGGTACATTTTTTGGTGCGATTCATACCAGTTGATGGTTTTCTTATTATATTGTGGTGACCACTCCTCTACGCAGTCCAGATACATTTATTGGTGCGATTCATACAAGTTCAGGGTTTTTAATTTATATTGTGGTGAGTGACCACTCCTCTACGCAGTCCAGGTACATTTTTTGGTGCGATTCAGACCAGTTGATGGTTTTCTTATTATATTGTGGTGACCACTCCTCTACGCAGTCCAGATACATTTATTGGTGCGATTCATACAAGTTCAGGGTTTTTAATTTATATTGTGGTGAGTGACCACTCCTCTACGCAGTCCAGGTACATTTTTTGGTGCGATTCAGACCAGTTGATGGTTTTCTTATTATATTGTGGTGACCCACTCCTCTACGCAGTCCAGATACATTTATTGATGCGAATCATACAAGTTTAGGGTTTTTAATTTATATTGTGGTGACCACTCCTCTACGCAGTCCAGGTACATTTTTTGGTGCGATTCATACCAGTTGATGGTTTTCTTATTATATATATTGTGGTGACCACTCCTCTACGCAGTCCAGGTACATTATTCGGTGCGATTCAGACCAGTTGATGGTTTTCTTATTATATTGTGGTGACCCACTTCTCTACGCAGTCCCGATACATTTATTGGTGCGAATCATACAAGTTCAGGGTTTTTAATTTATATTGTGGTGAGTGACCACTCCTCTACGCAGTCCAGGTACATTTTTTGGTGCGCTTCATACCAGTTGATGGTTTTCTTATTATATATATTGTGGTGACCACTCCTCTACGCAGTCCAAGTACATTATTCGGTGCGATTCAGACCAGTTGATGGTTTTCTTATTATATTGTGGTGACCACTCATCTACGCAGTCCAGATACATTTATTGGTGCGATTCATACAAGTTCAGGGTTTTTAATTTATATTGTGGTGAGTGACCACTCCTCTACGCAGTCCAGGTACATTTTTTGGTGCGATTCAGACCAGTTAATGGTTTTCTTATTATATTGTGGTGACCACTCCTCTACGCAGTCCAGATACATTTATTGGTGCGATTCATACAAGTTCAGGGTTTTTAATTTATATTGTGGTGAGTGACCACTCCTCTACGCAGTCCAGATACATTTATTGATGCGAATCATACAAGTTCAGGATTTTTAATTTATATTGTGGTGACCACTCCTCTACGCAGTCCAGGTACATTTTTTGGTGCGATTCATACCAGTTGATGGTTTTCTTATTATATATATTGTGGTGACCACTCCTCTACGCAGTCCAGGTACATTATTCGGTGCGATGCAGACCAGTTGATGGTTTTCTTATTATATTGTGGTGACCCACTTCTCTACGCAGTCCAGATACATTTATTGGTGCGAATCATACAAGTTCAGGGTTTTTAATTTATATTGTGGTGAGTGACCACTCCTCTACGCAGTGCAGGTACATTTTTTGGTGCGATTCATACCAGTTGATGGTTTTCTTATTATATATATTGTGGTGAGCACTCCTCTACGCAGTCCAGGTACATTATTCGGGAGAATTAGGGATGTGCACCGGCGACTTTTGAGGTCTCGTGTTTTGTGTTTTGGATCCGGATTTTCGTTATTTTTGAGGTTCGGATTTGTCTCGCAAAACACTTGACGAAAGGTCTCGGTTCGGATTTAAGGTATTGGATTCGGATTTTTTTTGAAAAAAACATAAAAAGTTTAAAAATCAAGTTTTTGGGCTTATTTTCACTCCTAGGCTATTATTAACCTCAATAACATTCAATAACAAGCATTTCCACTAATTTACAGTGTATTCTGAACACCTCACAATATAGTTATTAGTCCAAAACGTTGCAACAAGGTATCTTTCTGGACTGCGTAGAGGAGTGGGTCACCACAATATATATAATAAGAAAACCATCAACTTGTTTGATTCGCACCAATAAATGTACCTGGACTGCGTAGAGGAGTGGGTCACCACAATATATATTAAAAACCCTGAACTTTTATGAATCGCACCAATAAATGTACCTGGACTGCGTAGAGGAGTGGGTCACCACAATATATATTAAAAACCCTGAACTTTTATGATTCGCACCAATAAATGTACCTGGACTGCGTAGAGGAGTGGGTCACCACAATATATTAAAAACCCTGAACTTTTATGATTCGCACCAATAATTGTACCTGGACTGCGTAGAGGAGTGGGTCACCACAATATCTTAAAAACCCTGAACTTTTATGATTCGCACCAATAATTGTACCTGGACTGCGTAGAGGAGTGGGTCACCACAATATCTTAAAAACCCTGAACTTTTATGATTCGCACCAATAATTGTACCTGGACTGCGTAGAGGAGTGGGTCACCACAATATATTAAAAACCCTGAACTTTTATGATTCGCACCAATAATTGTACCTGGACTGCGTAGAGGAGTGGGCACTGGGCACCACAATAAAATATATAAAAAACCTTCAACAGATCTGCATTACACTACACATACGGCTGCTCCTCCATCCTCTCCATCATATACATGTTGGAGTTTTAGCGTGTGACAACCTCTTGTTTTTGATAATGTCAGTGCATTTTGAATATTTTTCAATTTGCCCCACACCACTGAATGTACTTTATCTATGATACGCAATACGCATCTATCTATCTTGACTGCGTAGTGTGGTGGCCCCGGTACACAATTTGGTACCGAGGCCACAATATAATTAAAAAACCCTCCACGTGTCTGAATTCCACCAAACAAGTATCTGGACTGCATAGTGGGGTGGCCCCGGTACCCAATTTGATACCGAGGCCACAATACCTCCTCCAAACATGGTACAGACAATTCGTCATTGAGATCCCAGACAGACAGGGTCAAAGTGTTATTGTTTGACTTTGTAAACCCAAAAAAATGTCCCTGTTGCACTTGCACATAGTCGTGCAATGAAGACTGACTTTTTCATTTAAAGGCACGATCTTTAAAGTGTCAGAAAGAGAGAGAAGACACAGGAGAGGAGAGTTGTAGCTGGGGACCTGGGGTGGAAGCTCCCAGGCTCCCCCAGCATTGCCTGGAAGTCTGAGCGTGGTGACTGAGCCAGGGCAAGGAATGTGTGCCCTGGATGAGGGGGAGAACTCCATGCCACTATAGTGAACCCAAGAGAGAGGGGGACACTGCACATGGAAGAGGCCCTGGAGTGAGGGCTGCTACAAGAGGCATGGTAGCTGTAGTGTCAGATCCTGAGGCTGAGAGTACACAGAGTGACGTGTCAGAGCACAGGAGACATTATCCCCGCAGAGGAGGGATGAGCTGCAGTTGAGAGGTCTGTTGTTGAAATAGGACATGCACACTTTAACAAACCAATCATTTCAGCGACAGGGCCTACCAAACAACTTTGACTGAAATGATTGGTTTGTTTGGGCCCCCACACCAAAAAAGCTATTCATCTCTCCCTGTACAGACTAAACAGGCTCTACTGAGGCAAGATGTCGTCCTCATCCTCAACCTCTGATTCCTCTCCCCCTACAGTGTGTACTTCCTCCTCATCACACATTATCAATTCGTCCCCGCTGGACTCCACAACCACAGGTCCCTCTGTAGTATCTGGAGGGCAGTGCTGTACTTCATTGAGGAATTGATTATTCATTTTTATAAACATCATTTTTTCAACGTTGTGAGGAAGCAACCTCCTTCGCCGCTCACTGACCAGGTTCCCCGCTGCACTAAAAACTCTTTCCGAGTACACACTGGAGGGGGGACAACTCAGGTAAAATAGAGCCAGTTTGTACAGGGGCTTCCAAACTGCCTTTTTTTCCTGCCAGTAACAATATGGACTGTCTGACATGTCTACTTGGATGGTGTCAGCAAAGTAATCATCCACAATTTTTTCTATTGTGACAGCATCCAATGCAGCGAGAGTAGACATGTCTGCAATGGTTGGCAGGTCCTTCAGTCCGGACCAGATGTTATCAGCATCCCCGCCAGTGCCTCTTTTGGGAAAACTGAGCTTTTTCCTCGCAGCCATAGATGTGGAAGAAAATGAGGGTGGAGCTGTTGGCATGTCACGGTCCTCTTCAGAGGACAATCTCCTGACCAGCAGGTCTTTGCACCGCTGTAGATTTGTGTCCGCCGGAAACAGAGACACAACATACGCTTTAAACCGAGGATCGAGCACGGTGGCCAGAATGTATTCCTCTGACTTTAAAAGAGTGACCACCCTCGGATCCTGGCAAAGCGTACGAAGGGCTACATCCACAAGAGCTACATGCTTGCTGTAATCGCAATGGCTTACCAGCTCCTCCCTCACTTTCTCCAGCTGCTTCTGCAACAGCCTGATCAGGGGAATGACCTGACTCAAGCTGGCAGTGTCGGAACTGACTTCTCGTGTGGCAAGTTCAAATGGCTGCAGAACCTTGCACAACACGGAAATCAGTCTCCACTGCGCTTGACTCCCCACTCCTTTGCCTATGTCGTAGGTGGCTGTGTAGGCCTGAATGGCCTTTTGCTGCTCCTCCATCCTCTGCAGCATATAGAGGGTGGAGTTCCAGCGCGTCACAACCTCTTGTTTGAGGTGATGGCAGGGCAGGTTCAAGCTTTTTTGATGTGCCTCTAGTCTGCGGTAGGCACTGGCTGAATGCCGAAAGTGTCCAGCAATTTTGCGGGCCACCGCAAGCATCTCCTGCACACCCCTGTCACTCTTGAGGTAATGCTGCACCACCAAATTAATGGTGTGGGCAAAACATGGGACGTGCTGGAAATTGCCCATATTTAATGCCCGCACAATGTTACTGGCATTGTCTGACACCACAAATCCCCATGAGAGTCTAAGTGGGGTAAGCCACTGGGAGATAATTTCCCTCATTTTCTCTAATATGTTGGCAGCGTTGTGCCTCTTATTAAAGCCTGTAATGCACAATGTTGCCTGCCTTTGCATGAGCAGCCATTTTGTAGATGCTGCTACTGATGCAGCTGTTGCTGTTGCTGCGGAAGGGGATGCATCTACCCAGTGGGCTGTCACAGTCATATAGTCCTTCTTTTGCCCAGAACCACTTGTCCACATGTCCGTGGTTAAGTGGACAGTGGGTACAACCGCATTTTTAAGAGCACTGAGGACACTTGATCGTACTTCTCTGTACATTTTTGGTATCGCCTGCCTAGTGAAGTGGAATCTCGAGGGGATTTGGTACCGGGGACACAATACCTCCATCAACCCTCTAAATCCCACTCCACTGATGGCGGACACCGGGCGCACGTCTAACACCAACATTGCAGTTACAGCCGCAGTTATACGCTTTGCAATAGGGTGACTACTATCGTATTTGGTGGTCATGGCAAACGGCTGTTGGACGGTCAATTGTTTGGTGAAAGACTTAGCGGTCTTACGACTTCCCCTCTGGGAAGATGACCGACTAACAGCAGCAACAGCAGCAGTGGCAGTAGTAGGCGTACCGCTGCAGGATTCCTCGGATGAATCCCGTATTGAGGAGGACTCAGTCTGGCTGGTGACTTGGGCTGCAGGACTGAATCTGATGGAGATTGTGGAGGAAGTTGACGAGGAGGGTGTTGCTGGTGTGTATCCAACTGGACCACGGGATTTAGGTGTCCCTGTACCGATGAGGGTCCTAGCCCCAGTTCCTGAACTAACCACTGAACTATGAAGGTTATTCAGGTGACGTATAAGGGAGGATGTTCCTAGGTGGGCAAGATCCTTACCCCTGCTTATTTGAGCTTTACATAAGCTACATATTGCCATACATTGGTTGTCTGGATTTGGATAAAAATAACTCCAGACCGAAGAGGTGCATTTTTTGGTCTTCTGACCAGGCATGACGATGGGCTTTTTCATCCCATGGACATCAGCTGTTTCCCCCCCTGGTGCCTCATTTACAATAACCACATCACCATCCTCATCATCAAGTTCCTCCACAGCGCCAGCTACATCATCAATAGCCTCCTCCCGAGCCACCTCTTCCCGTACAGTGATGGGAAGGTCAGGCTTGACAACCACCAACACCCTTGGACTCGCCTTGGGGATTTGTGATAATTTCTCTTTAGAAGGCAGAGTTGTTTGCTGTTTTGTTGCTGACAGCATAACTCTCTTCAATTTTTTGTAGGGGGGGGGAGGAGGAGGAGGGCTAAGATCCGTGGGTGAAGCTGAACCACTAGTCATGAACACGGGTCAGGGCCTAAGCCGTTCCTTGCCACTCCGTGTCGTAAATGGCATATTGGCAACTTTACGTTTCTCCTCAGATGATTTTAAGTTTCTCTTTTTGCTACTTTTTCTTAACTTGGGCTTTTTGGATTTTACATGCCCGGTACTACGAGATTGGGCATCGGGCTTGGAAGACGACGTTGATGGCATTTCATCGTCTATGTCATGACTAGTGGCAGCAGCTTCAGCATTAGGAGGAAGTGGGTCTTGATCTTTCCCTACTTTATCCTCCAAATTTTTGGTCTCCATTATATGTAGCACAAGATACTGCAGAATGTGTGAACTTGGTAATATTGCAGTACCAATGGACTTATAATGCTGGATTGGTTTTGCAAATTTGGTTATAATTATTATATATTTTTTTTTTTTTTTAATTTTTTATTTTTTTTTACTTTTTTTTTATTTTTTACAAACTTGGGAATAATGGGGAAATAACTATGCCCTTAGAAGCACAGAGCACAGGACACAGCACCACTGGACTGAACAGGACACGGCACAGGACCCAGCAGCACTACGGAACTCAGCAGGACAGAGCACAGGACACAGCACCACTGGACTGATACTGCAGAATGTGTAAACTTTGTAATATTGCAGTACCACTGGACTTTTACTGCTGAATGTGTGAACTTGGTAATATTGCAGTACCAATGGACTTATAATGCTGGATTGGTTTTGCAAATTTGGTTATAATTATTATATATTTTTTTTTTTTTTAAATTTTTTATTTTTTTTTACTTTTTTTTTATTTTTTACAAACTTGGGAATAATGGGGAAATAACTATGCCCTTAGAAGCACAGAGCACAGGACACAGCACCACTGGACTGAACAGGACACGGCACAGGACCCAGCAGCACTACGGAACTCAGCAGGACAGAGCACAGGACACAGCACCACTGGACTGATACTGCAGAATGTGTAAACTTTGTAATATTGCAGTACCACTGGACTTTTACTGCTGAATGTGTGAACTTGGTAATATTGCAGTACCAATGGACTTATAATGCTGGATTGGTTTTGCAAATTTGGTTATAATTATTATATATTTTTTTTTTTTTTTAATTTTTTATTTTTTTTTACTTTTTTTTTTTTTTTTACAAACTTGGGAATAATGGGGAAATAACTATGCCCTTAGAAGCACAGAGCACAGGACACAGCACCACTGGACTGAACAGGACACGGCACAGGACCCAGCAGCACTACGGAACTCAGCAGGACAGAGCACAGGACACAGCACCACTGGACTGATACTGCAGAATGTGTAAACTTTGTAATATTGCAGTACCACTGGACTTTTACTGCTGAATGTGTGAACTTGGTAATATTGCAGTACCAATGGGCTTATACTGCAGGATTGGTTGTGAAAATTTTGTGGTAATTAAAAAATATTAAAGTAGTTTTTGGTATTTTATAAAAAAACTTTTTTTTATTTTTTTAAACACAGGGGAATATTGGGGAAATAACTATGCCCTTAGAAGCACAGAGCACAGGACACAGCACCACTGGACTGAACAGGACACAGCACAGGACCCAGCAGCACCACTGACCTCAGAAGGACAGAGCACAGCACACAGCACCACTGGACTGATACTGCAGAACACAGCACAGCACAGCACTAAACAGCACTAAACAGCACTAAACAGCACAGCACAGCACAGCACAGCACAGCACAGCACTAAACAGCACAGCACAGCACAGCACTAAACAGCACAGAACTAAACAGCACAGAGGACCACCTAACACACCCTCCCTCTACCCTGATCAATGCCCGAGTGAAGATGGCGGCGACTAGCGGGGAATTTATAGGATCCGAGTATCGCGAGATCCGACAACGGGATTATGAGTCAGAGCCTCAGTTTCACTTTTGAATTTGGCGCCAATACCCGGATCTGTCTCGGATCCGACTCGGATCCGCAACGTTCGGGTGGGCTCGGATTTCAGAAATCCGAGCGCGCTCATCCCTAGTATGAGGGATGAGCGCGCGAGATCTCCTCAGTAAGCAGATTACTGCTGCTCAGCAGCATTGATCGGGCTGGGGGCGCCCCCGCCCCCGGACCGATCAATAATGCTGCTGAGGACTTTGAAGGGCCCCCTGGATGCCCGAGGCACCTGGGCTATAGCCCAGTTAGACCTCGGGTTAATCCGGCCCTGCCCGTGACACCTTCTTAAATTGTGGAGCCTATAGCTAGATTCCATATATATTTTACAAGAAAACACTGTAAAGTAAATCTAGCCAAATAGCTAATCGTAGGTAGTCCTACACTAACCACGGTAGATTTTCATTTATCCTCCAATATCAATCCCTCCCCCCGCCCCCTCTTCCTTACTTTTAATTTTTTAAAGTTAACTCATACTTACCAACTCCCGGAAACAAGAGGGGGCGTGACTGGAGGGCGGGAGGGGGCGGGACGAAGCCCAATAGCGTCTTTTTGGCCCTGCCCCCCGCGAAACCGTAATTTGCGTCGCGGGGGGCAGGGCCAAAATGACGCGATTCACAGAGAATCGCGTCAAATGACGCGGTTCTCGGTGAGAATGGAATGCGGGAGAAATGGCAGCTTGCTCGGGAGCCCGGGAGACTGATCCGAATTTCGGGAGTCTCCCGGACTTTCCGGGAGAGTTGGCATGTATGAGTTAACTATTGAAACAAGTACTGGTACATGTGCAAGGAAATGTGTATAGCAGCTTATGGATGTTATTACATAACAATAACTATAGTCTATAGTAACATGCAGTGTATTACTACTGTTATTACTAGTGAATGAGTACCCTATTCCTGTTAAATCCTCTGTTCCTCATTCATTGGCTCCCAATCCAGCTTCCTCTGTATAAGGCACCTCCTCCCTATGTGCTCTGCCTATTCCTTGGGTTACCAATACTGCTGGAGCTTGATGTGGATCACTATTATCTACTCTGCAATCCGCAGACTATTGCATCTCCACCATTCCAAATGGTATCTAGTCTGCTTTCCGCAGACTATTGCATCTCCATCATTCCAGTTATGACAACTCTGCAATCCGCAGATTCTTGGACTTCCACCAATCTGGTGGTATCTATCCTGCTATCCGCAGGCTGTCACACCTTCAGTAGCTTCTATCCTACAACTTGCTGACCGCCACCCCAGTATCCCTTGTGTTCCTTTCCTATTGTGTTTTCCCCGCAGGTTTCACCAAGTATTCCTGAAGAGGGCCGCAACCTCCGTAGTAGAGGCAGCTAAGTCCAAACCTACTTGAGGGGTTCACTGGCGAAGACCATCTGCTATGTTACACTCTGAATCAAACTTGGCAGACCAGGATCCAATTATTACAGGTACTGTGACACAGTATTAACAAAATCAACGGATGATGTGAGTTGTAGAATATTGAAATCTGATTATGTCATTTCCTAATCTTCTGTAGCTCATTATTGGTTATCTGACATTGCAGAAGGTTAGAATGTTATTTTGCAGCATTTGTATTGTTAACATGATATATATTTTTTGTAACGCTTCGGTCCCGCAAGTAGTACCTTGTCCCATTACCCCCATTTCATTTATTGGGAAACTGCCGTGTTCCAGCATCAGACTAACTTCATTCATTCAGCTATATTCAGATCTGTGCGGGTGCAAGTCTATTGCACTTCAGGACCTCCTCCCTCTTTTTCATTGGCTAAGCACTTCTAGAGCACTATTTAAACCTCCTGGATTCACCTGTCTGATGCCTGTTCTGCAAGCTCACTTCCTGCAGTCTGTGGTTCTGGTTCCTGTTCTCCTTGTGGTTTGCCTGTGTTCCAGTCTGCTCTCAGTCTCCTGCTGTGTTGAACTATCACTGCTCCAGCACTGCTACTACCATCTCCAGTGTACTTCATCGTGACAGCTTCAGTTCTCTCACCGTCGCCACTCAGAGCTGCTACTACTACTGTGACTCATCAGCTGTTACTACGAGTTACCTCTGTTACTTCAGTTTGCTCTCAGTCTCCCGCTGTACTGAACTATTGCTGCTCTAGTACTTCTATACCATCTCAACTGTACTTCATCGTGACAGCTTCAGTTCTCTAACCGCTATCACTGTGAGCCGCAACTGCCTTGGTGACTCATTGGCTGTTCTCCCTCAGTTACCTCTGCTTTCCCGTGTGTGCTCAGCATACTCCAGTGCTGTACTCCCGCTGTTCTAGTATCTCTACCAATAACCATTGGATACACCATTGTGACAGCCTCTGCTTTCCCTCGTTGTACCACAGGACATCTATTCTCCTTGTGCCTCATTTGTCTCTACCCGTGTTACCTGGCTCCTCCACACCGTTCTGCTGTTCACCCACTCACAGGACCGCAACCTGCAGGTTTGGTGCCGCTAAATCCATACCTCCCTGCGGGGGTTCCTGGTGAAAACCACCTGCCTGTTAGACTCCGCGCCTGTGGGTGGGCTAAGCCATGTCCAGCAAAGCATAGGGATAAATTTCCCATAAGCCAACCTTGACATTTTTTATACAGATACCTCATACTTGCCAACCTTGGAGTTCACCCCTACAGAAGATCTCCAAAGATGGCCGTGTGTTTGGGGCGGGGCCACACTAATCGCGTCATCCTGTCTCCGCCCCTGTTTTACAATACCAATTTCAGCCTATTATAGCAGAGGGCGGGGCCAGGATGATGTGATTAGCCCAGCCCCCACCGACTTCACCGACCAAGCGGGCAGGGTGCAGGAGGTTGCCCTGCTCTCCCAGGAACTCGGGAGAGTTCCCAAAACTTCGGGAGTCTCTCGGATAGTCTCCCTATGAGTTACCTGTTATCCAGAGACATCCACAATCAGAAAGCAATATAGTAAATAATCCATGCTATTGGGTGATTGTATCAGACACAGACATAAGCAGCAAGTGTGTTCTCCTACAATGTCTGTAGGATCGGGCTATACAAAATAATGACTTAGGGCAGTGTGGAAGGAGACAAGGGTAATTTTTAATGATATTTAGTATACTTTAGGTACTGGTGCTCCAAATTGAAAACCCTTTGCCAGACATGTTTTACTCTGCATAATAAACCCAATAAAATAACTAATTTGTGGATTTATTCAGCCTCTGCAAATTGGTATTATCTAAGAACCGCTTATCATTACGCTTTTGTTCTCTTACCACACGGCAATAAAGAGGCAGACTCCTTTGTATTACAAAGATCAAGGCTTTCAATATAAATTAAATCTTGATGTCATAGTCTGTCACATCTATATGCCCAAATCTTTTCACTTAATTATTTATACAATTGAATCTTCCGTCTAACATTGAGACTTCTGGCCCTAGCGTGGATGCATAATGGTTTCACACACACACCTGAGAACTGTCTGCAGATGCAAGGACAGTCTGACACACGTCCACTGTTAAGTTATTAAATTAAAGAGAGACGGTGCCTGGAGAAGCGGCTTGATGGACGGGACACAGTCAGTTGTCAGGGATTTCATCAGCTTCTCTCGACTGTCACCAGCAAATCAGCTTGATGTCCTGTGTGGACGACTGGTGACAGATGCCGTAACTGTGTTTAAGGACAAAGCACAGTTCTATAATGAAGGTGAAACTAATCCTGACAAACAATTTAATGGAATAGAGTATGTGATATGCAAATGAAAGGAATCGCTTTTTGCAGATTGTAAGCTTGTTAAAAAAACACAAGGATGTATGGGTAGAGGCAAACACACCTGTTAATGGGACATAGATGTACAAGGAAAAGATACCACATTTTAACTAGAGTTTCTATTGAATATATTTTTTCTTTTATTGCTCATTTATATATATGGTCATATGGCATTCTGCTTATTTATCTGCATTGTATTGATTTTTTAATTGTATTTATTAATATGAGTCAGAATTAGCATACTCCTTGCTATCATCCATAGACTCTACTCATGGGCAAAAGCAGGATTTGTAGAGGAGGGGGGCATGGGGCCATGGCTATAATTTTAGACAGTGCTTGGCTGCTCTCCAACTCTTCCTATCCCCATAATATACATGGGCAATGCTGCGTGCACTACTGTTAGGTGCACGCAGCTCTCCTTTTTCAAGCAGAGCTGTGTGAAGCGGGAACAGGGTCCAGCCACCTCAATTATACAGTGCCCCAGGCTTGGAGGGGGTTTCCAGGCACTAGGAAACCCCCTCTCGATTTGCCTATGCTACTGAAACACTGCCCCTAGTGGCCAAGCGGGGAAGGGAAAAACACTTTCTTGATTTTATCAGGAAAAAATGGATCATCTACTAAAGGTTGATTTGCCTCAATAGTAAGTTATATAGCAGTTTAGTGATTTCCAATTGATGACAGCAACAACAGGCTTGGCTTACAATACATTATTTATCCATTTCAGCCAGGTGTTAAAATAACTTTGATCCAAAGCAGAGAGGTTTTCCATTTGAAGAATCTCAGTGGAATCGGCTAAAAATGTTTATTTTTAGGATATCGTCATTCCCAAACATGATAGGGGCAATTGATTGCATGCGGATTGGTCTTTGTCCACGGTATGTAAAAGCAGAACTATATTGGGCAGCACGGTAGCTTAGTGGTTAGCACTTCTGCCTCACAGCACTGGGGTCATGAGTTCAATTCCCGACCATGGGCCTGATTCATTAAGGATCTTAAATGAAGAGGTATCTTATTTCAGTCTCCTGGACAAAACCATGTTACAATGCAAGGTGTGCAAATTAGCATTCTGTTTTGCACATAAGTTAAATACTGACTGTTCTTTTCATGTAGCACACAAATACTTGATAGCTTATTTGTACACTGAAATTTAAAGTTGATATATGTGCGCTACATGAACAAACAGGCAGTATTTAACTTATGTGCAAAACAGAATCCCTTTTTGCACCCCTTGCATTGTAACATGGTTTTGTCCAGGAGACTGAAATAATAAGTTTCTTCAGTTAAGATCCTTAATGAATCAGGCCCCATGTCCTTATCTGTGTGGAGTTTGTATTTTCTCTCCTTGTTTGCATCGGTTTCCTCCCACACTCCAAAAACATACTGGTAGGTGAATTGGCTGCTAACAAAATTGACCCCAGTCTGTGTGTGTGTGTTAGGGAATTTAGACTGTAAGTTCCAATGGGGCAGGGACTGATGTGAGTGAGTTCTCTGTACAGAGAATTAGTGGCGCTATATAAATAAATGGTGATGATGATGGTATATCACTGTATGAATAATAAGTGTCCCTGACTGAATTTCCTGGGTCTTCTCATGATTGGTACATTCTTCACCAATCAGCCTTGTTTGAAAGGTTTAAGCAAGGTAGGATGTGTGAAGATTGGCTACTACGTATATATATATAGGGGCTCATTTAGTGTGCAGGCAAAAGACACGCAAATAAAGGGTATTTACATGCAGTGTTACGTTGGACATACCTCAAGCTCAAAAACATAAGCATGTACACCGGATGTACCTCAGGGGTACAATTCAGAATACTTATGCACCAGAATAGCATAAGGATGGTGTAGAGAAAGTGCAGAGATAGCATAGAACTGAATTTATAGTGTTAAAGTTAAATAACTGGATGTAGGTGGTAATCGATATTTTCTGTGCACTACAATCAGTAGCAATGTGATCGATATGCAACATAATTATTTTCACAACAACCTTTTATTAAGCTTAACATTTATTAATCTTTTTATATAAAATAAAGTGGTAAAAAAGCTAAAATATGTTTCCGTTCGCAGTTGCATGAGGTTTCTGGTATTATTTGTGTAGCGTTCGCACTCAGTGAACGCTAGTTATAAATAATATCACTTTTTCATACACTAAATGTCCAGCTCACAGGGATCATAACAAACTGTTTATACAGGTCTAGAGGCAGGAATCTGAAGAAGGACACCTGGCAGGTTCCAGGAACAATGACCAGAAGAATCCACCAATGCCATGTCCAGTTCTTGGGAGGTCAAGACCCTTCAGCCTATGAATGAAGACTTTAATACTGTAACTGTGTATGTCTGTGAAGTCACTGCTTTTTACATATGTACAGTGTTAATCTCTGGCTTTGGAAACCAGATAATTCTGAGAGAAGCTTGTGCTAGTGCTAGCAGAGGCATGTATATATGTATACCAAACCTTGTTGTATTACACTTTGCGAATAAAACCTATGTGCTCTGGAACTACAGCGATCACAGAGGACAATTGTTATTTGAAACAATAGTTACGGACGCAACAATGGTGTCAATTGTAAATCCTAAAGTCGTATTACCCTATTTGTACACAATATAATAACATAATGAAATGTCATGTGCACAAGAGAGAATATTGTCTAGACTGTCTTAGTAATAAATGTGAACGTTTTCTTTATAAAGTGTAATAAAATGCAAACACAAGTACAAATTATATTAAATATAATCCCTTCAAAAGTCCAACGGGAATCTCCTTTCCTGCAGAAGCCCAAATGGAAATGGAAATGAAGTGATGAGACTAGATGGCAGCAACTTCATATAATAAAGCCTATAAATATTTAAGTATTATCAGCTGAAAGAGGCCAACACGCAATCAGCCAATCAGAAGCGCTAGATAGTCATCATCATCATTGCATATTGTTGCACCAGTCCTTAACAAGAGATACACCTCCTAAAAGGCTTATCTGCATATGAGTCCATGTCTAATTGTTTTGCAACCAGGTGAACATGACCCAACTGTGCTCAGCCTACACTTGCTCATCCCCACCCACCCCGATTCTGTCTCTCTAGACGTAAGGAAACGCAAGTCAGAGATACGTAAAAAAAAAATATATACGGACATACGCTACACCCATAATATTGTATATCACACTATGTACGATTACCTAACTAGAATTATAGTTATTCTTATTATAGATATTGGGCATTCTCTCTCTCTCTCTCTCTCTCTCTCTCTGTCTGTCTGTCTGTGTGTGTTAGAGAATTTAGACTGTAAGCTCCAATGGGGCAGGGACTGATATGAGTGAGTTCTCTGTACAGCACTGCGGAATTAGTGGCGCTATATAAATAAATGGTGATGGTGATGATGATTCTCATGAATATCTTAAGAGCAGCCCTTACAAAAAAATATAACGCATGTTATATTTTTAAAAAAATTTAAGAACTGAAATGAATGGGTCTATTGAAACCTCTGCCTGTGGAGTTTTTCATTAAAGGTGACATTTGTGATATTCCATTTATTTTATTATAATACTGTAATAATATTAGAATTATAAATTAGACCTTGAAATCTATTTGCTTTATTCTTTAATTATGTTATCATGACCTAGGGGCAAGATATAACTGTGTATTATTGTCCATTGTTACAAGAGCAATAGGTTAAAAGACAAAGCAGATGTTTTGCCTTAAAAAAAACATAAGTATTAGACAGCAAGTCCATCAAGTGGTAATAACTTCTTTTTTTTTTACCTTTTTGTTTAGATGATACAGGGCATGGCTGTCGGACGTGGTTGTTGAAGCCTCGTACCAATCCTTGTGCTATAGAGGGCCGGACACAGGCAAACCGAGGGGGGGTTTCTAGTACCAGGAAACCCTCCTCCAAGCCTGGGGCACTGTATAATTGAGTTGGCTGGACCCTGCTCCCGCTTCACACGGCTCTGCTTGAAAAGGGAGAGCTGCGTGCACCTAACACTAATGCATGCAGCATTGCCCATGTATATTATGGGGATAGGAAGAGTTGGAGAGCAGCCAAGCACTCTCTAAAATTATAGCTACACCCCCATGCATGCTGGTCACGCCCACTGGCGGCATTGTGTGGGAACCCCCCCCCCTCTACAAATCCTGCGTTTGCCCCTGCCGGAGGTGTAATGAAACACACATCCAGAGCCAGTCTCTAACTGAGAGGACCTTAGGCTTGGCCAGAACTTCATTCAGGTGCCTTGGCGGCTCTGAAGGTGTGCTGCTGTACAGTCCTGGGCAAGGGGGGATATTTACTAAACTGCAGGTTTGAAAAAGTAGAGATGTTGCCTATAGCGAGCAATCAGATTCTAGTTATCATTTATTTAGAGCATTCTAAAAAATGGTGTCTAACATCATATCAGCATAAATAGTATATATATATATACATATATATATATATATATATATATATATATATATATATATATATATAATAAAAGTTTGAAAACAGCAATAACATATGTTTATTCGTTTTCATTTGAAATCAATCACACGCTCTCATAGTGTTTCGATAAACAACAGTCTAAAGATCTGGTCATAATACATAACAATTTTGCTGATCAACGCACAATTTTAATTGTATGAAAATCGGATGTTGCCACCAGAAGTGTTTTTTCCACTACCCAATATAACCTTTGTTCCTCCCTTTCCTGGTTGTCTTCTTGACTCCTTAATAATATTTTCTTTTTTTGGGGGGTTCGTGTTAGGAAAATTGACCTTAAATAGATCCCCTGAAAGACTTTTGAACCTGGGTGTTTTCTTGTTTAGATCACAAAACAGAGCACCACAAAACAAGTATTGCTTTGAAAAGAAGTAAAATGTCCCTTTAAGTCTGCGCTTACTTAATGACCTTCAATATTCTCTTTAAACCATCTGTGTGGCTGCAAACTGCCCTCTCTCTCTGTGCAACGTATACTCCCACTTCACAAAGAATAAATCAAGAAATCCTTTGAATGACAAAACAAATACAAATTTTAGCAAGATAAAAGAACGTCTCTCTTTTGAACATGCAAAACTAGCTTATTTTGCAAGATTTAATATTTCCCCTTAGGTTTTGCTTTTATTTGATGAGCTTTCAGAAGAATTGAAGTGACAATGTAGTGGTGTGAGGAAGTCCACAAGTACTGGATTTCACCATCCTATCAAAGAAACAAAAAAATAGACTGGGTTGATTAATACATTCTACAAGATTTACATTTGTCAGGGGGCTGTAATGTATTACACTGCATGCAGGGAGAGCAGGAGTACACAGTGACAGCAAGAACTCTGTCTATGAAGGATTATGCAATAGTTGTATCCAGTCAATATGTTATTGTTTATAAACCATGCTGTTGTCCTTGATCCATTCATTATAACCAGTGGGCTGTTTGCCATCAACTTATTGGTTCTCCAGCTCAGAGAAATTATACAAAATATGACTCTATCGGAGACATAAATTAACAATATGGTACAAGAAAGGGGTGCTATAAAGCGGGGTACACCCTACAGCTTTACCAATTATCGTACCGATCACAGGATAGACGACCGGTTGGTCAGATATTGCATCAGTGTGTACGCTCCAACGATCATGTTCTGTTGTACCAAAGCACGTTTGATTTCATCTTATAAAACTTACTGAAGATCATGATCAACGATGGAACGATGTCGGGCAATTGTGGAAGTGTGTACGTACTTATGACCAGCAGTGTAGGCAGATCTCCATAGAGTGTGCAGAGTAGAGATGTTCACTGACCCCCGTGTTTTGGTTTTAGATCTGGATTAACTAAGTGTTTTGGTTTTGGCACAACCGCCCTCATGTGTTTTGGTTTTGGATCCCTATTTTTTCTAAAATCCCTATTTAAATAAAAAAAAAATCACATAATTTGGCTCTTTTTATTGACCTCAATAACATTCATTTCCAGTCATTTCCAGTCAATTTTTGTCAAGTGACAAGAACACTGCCACCCCCCCCTGTTTCTGTGTGAGCAATGGCACTGATCAATGTCACTGGAGACTGGAGAGTGACAAGAACACTACTACCCCTATTTCTGTGTGAGCAATGGCACTGAGCAATGTCACTGGAGAATGGAGAGTGACAAGAACACTGCTACCCCTGTTTCTGTGTGAGCAATGGCACTGAGCAATGTCACTGGAGACTGGAGAGTGACAAGAACACTGCTACCCCTGTTTCTGTGTGAGCAATGTCACTGGAGTCTGGAGAGTGACAAGAACACTGCTACCCCTGTTTCTGTGTGAGCAATGTCACTGGAGACTGGAGAGTGACAAGAAACCTGCTACCCCTGTTTCTGTGTGAGCAATGTCACTGGAGACTGGAGAGTGACAAGAACACTGCTACCCCTATTTCTGTGTGAGCAATGGCACTGAGCAATGTCACTGGAGACTGGAGAGTGACAAGAACACTGCTACCCCTGTTTGTGTGTGAGCAATGGTGCTGGATCTCCTGGGGAGGGAAGTACTTTTGGAATACAAAACCCGCGAGATCCGACAACGCAACAATGACGTTTTGCCTCGATTCAGATCCGAGGAGGTGCGAAAGTACCGAGCCAGCTCGCGAGCCTACTCGGATCCCCTAAGTTCGGGTGGGCTTGGTTATCAGAAAACCGAGCCCGAGCATCTCTAGTGATAATCTTTTCAGCAGATGGTTATGACAGATGAAGAGCACAGATCTGAAGGTACATCGTGTAGGTGAGTACACATAAATCTACATGCTCATCGGGAGTTTCAGTCCTTGGTTAAATCATTACAGAAAACACCTCTGCAGTCATTTTCTATAGTATGTACCCAGCTTAACTTATGCAACCAATCAAGACATTTGCTTTCATTTCCTAATTTAAACTAGAAAACTGACTGTTAGATTTGGTTGCTAAGGGTTACAATATATTTTTCCTGTGCACCAGTTTTCATACAGGTCAACCTGTATACCTGGCCAAGCTGCCTCCTATAGTTCCATAGTGTTAAACATCTGTTCTGCTTCGATATTTCTGATGATATATTCTCCTTTACTGTATTTACTATTATATGATATGATACAAATATTTATTTTATCATGATTGGTAATATTGTATTTGTAACTAGTCTTTTTTTCAGAGGTCTTCCTGTCAGAGGTCATCTTCCTATGATATAAACTCACTTCTTCATCGGGTTGTTTGCCTGGACAATATAACATTTTTCTTAAACTCCCCGTCCCTATGTTGCTGTATGGACTATTAGCTTCTTGCTACTGACCTGATTTATTTCTGACTTCAATTGTTGGCACGTGGCCTTGACCTTTCACCTGTCTCTTTGTACCTGCACTGCCCAGGCCTGTGGAAAAGCCACATCGTCTCCGGCTATACAGTAAGTATCCGTACTTCTGCTGGGGCTGGTGAGCTGCTATTTTGGAGCACCTCTTTTGCTTAAATATCTGTGTTCTCTCATTACTGGTACAATACAATCTTTTTTCTGTTATACTGGTGGAATGTGGTGGAGGTTAAAATTCAGTACCTGTGCTGCCCAGCCTGACATTAGCTTGTATCCATACTTGCCTAATTAGGGTAGGTGACGTCCGGGAGAGGGGCGTGACAAGAGGGTGTGAGGGGGCAGGGCCAAAATGACAGAGAATCGCGTCATTTTGCCAAGGGATTTGCAGGATGCAGGAGAAATGCCAGCTCTCCCGGGAGTCTGGGAGACCGACCCGAATTTTGGGAGTCTCCCGGACTTTCCAGGAGAGTTGGCAAGTATGCTTGTATCTAGAACCTTCAGTTGCCTAATCCCAAGTCCTTGGAATTTATAAAGCAGAAATGAATCCCTTTCCTGTACATCAGACATGCAATATTTCTATTGCTATGTTTCGTATAGCATGGGTATACTACACTATAAAAAACAAAGATACTTGAGCATTCTGGTACTAGCCAATTAGCAGATCGGTGATCCATCCAACCAGTTACAGCCTTTTGTTCTACACACTCTCTGTAAGGTTGGGTACACAGTACAGTGTTTTCAGCAGATTATTGGGCAATCACACAATAAACGACCGTTTGGCCCAATATCTCGTACAATGATGGAACGATGTTGCTCCAATCCTGCAGTGTGTATGCACTCAGGACCGGCAGTGTCCTTAGATCTCTGTCCAGAGTCACCGTCTTTTCAGCCGATGGTTGTGATGGATGAAGAGCACAGATCTGATGGTAAATCGTATAAAACGTGTTTAGTGTGTACACATGAATCGGCATGGTGATCAGGACTGGTTTTATTTCAGTCGTTGTTAAATCATTCACTAAATCGCATCGGGACAAATTTTCTATAGTGTGTACCCAGCCTAACGTGAATGGATACGTAGACATGTTCCAGGAAGCAGTGACCTGATGATAGTACTGTAGCTGGTTCTTCTTAGTCAAAGAGAAGAGTGTTTGGGGATAGGAAACATTCCCTGACCTATCAGGGAAGCTGTAGCTGGCTGTAAATTGGTCAGTGCCTCAGTATACAGTAGTTTGTTCTATAATATTTAATTGCAGATCACATCTCTCTTAATTCACTTCAATTTGCTGAAAAAGTACCCAACTCTTATTAAATTTAGACGTTAATGTGCTTTAATCTAATATGCTACAATCAGGGCGTTTGCAGTTTAAAGATTTGCGATGAAGGTCACAGTAGCGGTTAGTCGATGTCATCTACTAAATAAATCAAAATAAATAAAACACAATGGTCAGTTATTCCTCCTTCCTATATAACTATTGGTATTTTTTGATCATTTACAGACAGTCCGAGACCCCTGTTCTCACCGAGCAAAAGACCCTCTCAGAGAGGATTTATTAGTGATATTACAGTGTGTGATTCCCAATAATCTGCTTGGTACAACATTATCACTCCACAGAGACACCCGATTAACTGCTGTACAATCAATAGACCAGTAAAAACACACAAGTAATCTCCTGCCACTCAATTATTTAGGAGACACAGATTCCCCGGAGTCTGGAATTAAACTGCAATTTAACCATTCTGCTTCTGCCACTGTATTGTTAAGTGACACCATGAAAATTTAGTTTTAGGTAGTCCTAGAATCGCTTGTGTAAGACAATATAGCAATAATCTTTTCAATGGTTTATTGGTTGTTTTAGTTTGAAAGGCTTTTATTGCAACTCTGACCTGGCATTGAGGTCTCCTCTTATGTATTTTGCTATTATACTGCAACAGCAGATGCAATCATGTATTGACATTTATTTTCTATTCTCAACCAAGAATTTTTATTCCAAGTCCAGTTTGGCATTTTTGGTCAATTGCATGCATTATTAATATTATCGTTTATTTGTAGGGCGCCACAAGGTTTCCGCAGCACCGCACATAGTACAAACAGTAGACTATACAGTAGACTATACAGGGTAGAACAGTACAGAACAATAAACACACAGTACCAGTACTTCAGAAACTCCGGGAGGGCAGATACAGTAGAGACGGAGCAAAAGAACAGGTATGGAGACTGGAGGGAAGAGGGCCCTGCTCATTCCAGCTTACATCCTAAGGAGTTCTTACATCCTAAGGGGTTCATCATTAAAAGGTTAAATAAAATGCTAAGCTAATATGCAATCATTAGTCTCAAAAGAACATACATTAATCTGAAAAAAAATAATGTATCCATGTGGCCATAGCCACGTCACTCTTATAATGCACATGTCGCCTACAAACAGTGGAAGCGGCATTGTGGCACAGTGGCTAGCACTGCTGCCTGCCAGCACCGGGGTCAAGGATTTAATTACAACCAAAGCCCAATCTGTGAGGGGGCTTTTGTCAAAATTGACCCTATTGTAGGTGTGTGGTAGGGAATTAAAAATGTATGATGATAACATATTCACTGTACAGCGCTAAATAAATAATAATAATTGCGTGATCTGAGCCAATACTCAAGCAAATGTATCCAATCAATTCACACTTTACACCGCAGTTATATATCACTGTGATTTAGTAAATTGATAGTCTGTGTTTTCATGATCACAAAATAGCTGCATCTCTCATGTGCAACACACAGGTACACCATACTTGCCAACTTTTACTCGTTGGCTTCAGGGAGATGCCAGGGGAGGTGGGCGTGTGGGGGCGGGGCTTGACGAATTGCATCATTTTGACCCCACCCCCTAAACGATTGTCACAATTTTGGCCAATTACAGCAGGAGGCAGGGCTAAGATGACACAATATTTGCATTATTAAGCCCCACCCCCAGCTTATCTATTGTGGGGGCGAGAACCAGGAGGTTGCCCTGGGAGCCAGGGAGGTCTCCCAAAAATGCAGGAGTCTCCCGGGCATTCTGGGAGAGTAGGAAATTATGCATTAAAGAAAAGCAGCTAATGAATCTCTAGAGTGTCTTTTACATTTCTGTCTCCATTGCTGAAGTCATGTTGTCTTACCTGTCAGAATTTGATTAAATCTTGGTCTCCATGAAAATGGCCACCTCCATAGACATTGATACATGGACATAGGACACAATTTCTGAACTGTGTCATCATGCCACAGATGGCGAAGTAAACCACGTCTTGTACTGGCTCAGCATCAGGGTGAATGCCAAACTCTTCAGGGAATGAGGGAGATCACCCCTATTTCAGGGAGTCTCCCTGACATTCAGGGAGAGTTGGCAGGCAAGTATTTGGTACACTTGCTCCATGCTCCAATTTACATCTCTTAAGAAATATTTGCAAGAATTGTCTTGTACTGTATCCTGTTGTATTTGCAAGAACACAAGTGTAGAAGGCATGTGTGAATTTTGCACACATTACATTACATTACATTACATTACATTACATTAAAGTGTGATAAATAAGTACTACAATTTAGAGCCTCTATTGTAAGTCGACAGTTTGTAAATACTTGGCTAAGGGGTTCGCACTTCTGCCTTACAGCAATGGGGTCATGAGTTCAATTTCCAACCATGGCCTTATCTGTGAGGATTTTGTATGTTCTCCTCGTGTCTGCGTGGGTTTCCTCCGGGTGCTCCAGTTTCCTCCCACACTCCAAAAACATACTGGTAGGTTAATTGGCTGCTAACAAATTGACCCTAGTCTCTGTCTGTGTGTGTGTGTGTGTGTGTGTGTGTGTGTTAGGTAATTTAGACTGTAAGCCCCAATGGAACAGTGACTGATGTGAGTGAGTTCTCTGTACAGTGCTGCGGAATTAGTGGCGCTACATAAATAAATGGTAATAATAAAATAATACTTGCCTTTCTTTATTACCACATTATCATCAGTTACCCCATAAAAATCTTAAAAATCTGAAGCTCAATTTTATTAATGTGGTGCTGTTGCTATACCTGCTCATGGATAATTTCCTGAATAACAGGAAAAGCAGAATATTTGAAATTAAATTGTACAGTGAAAGAACAATATATTGTTCACGTGACAGCGCTGCTCACAGACTTACTGCCTCCTCTGGTGGAAATATGGAACTGCACATGTGAAATCTTCACATTGAGATTTGTTAAATGTCCAGTTGGAATGTGGTAAATTGGATCATGCAGAAATCACCCAAGCAGTAAATTGCTTCAGGGCAAATCATTCCTAGTGGTGTTAATTCTGTGTTTCTTCATAGCTAGTTCCTAGATGTTCTATTTTCTGTAAGACAACACAATTATTGCCACTGTAAACAATAGCTATTTTTTCTATGATTCATATTTCTTATGCAGAGTATTCATGAGATATAGATTCCTATAATTCCATTTGACACTGTAAATATTTTCTAGAGAACTTCCTCTCACTGTTCCCTAGAACTCGTTTCTGCTATAAAGAACTTCAGATATTTTACATTGTATTCACATTTGTTATGAAGATGAATGCAGGTAGGTCAATGTTGTTTCTTATATATAGGGGAGAAGTCAATTGGGTGCGTTACTGCCAAAAGTAATGCGGCCTGCGCACTATTACCGATATCACAGTAATAGTGAGTGTAATTACTGTTAATACGGTAATTTCAACTGCGGCTTTTTGCTTGCGGTTCCCTGTGCATGTGCACTAAAGCCTATTTGCTCATAAGGTGCCCTCTGCAGGGTGTACAGGCATTGCTAGGCCCACCTTGTCTCGGGGACTGACAATGCCATGTTCCACCCCTGATCAGAATGTTGCCTCCAATATATTCGATTTTGACAACCTCTTGTAGCTTTTACATACAGTATATATTTTTCTGATTGTCACTAAAAGCTTTTTTTTATATAAGCCAAATGTTAATTTAACTTACCAGTATGTAGCTGTGGAGCGCCTGTAGGCGATCCATTTTTGTTCTGTAAATGAAAATCTTTGGCGATGTTGCTTTAGAGATAGGCTGCGCCGTTGTTGATGGTGAATTGCTAGGGGCACAAAAATGTAAAGGATCTAACTATAGAAGGGAGATGAATATGTTGGATGGTGGCAGATATGGTGGATGGGAGATGGGAAAGTGGGAAGAGAGTAGTTAAAGAAAGTTGAGGGGGTGCAGGGTAAATGTGGAGGTGGTGAATAGAGTTAGGCTAGGTAGATACTGGAGAATTTTCCGACCAATCTGTTATCTACAACGATTGTACCTACGACTGAAGATTCGACTGGTCGGACGATTCATGCATTCACACTACACATGATTTACCTTCAGATCTGTGCTCTTCATCTGGTCCTTTAGTCGTTTAGAGAATGACAGCACTATAGTCACTCATTCATTCACTCATTCCTGTCACACTGATTAACCGCCTTGTTATAGCTATCCACATGTTATTGTGAATTTCGCTAGCTTCTGTCACTCTGAAACAAAATATTCAGTCTCAGAACGAACAAACAAACTATTCCATCTACAGCACTCTCTACATTTAGTCACCAGGACATGTTCATTGCTGGCATTGGCTGAAAAGACCATGACTCTGTAAACCCTATGGTGATCATGATCGTGAGGGTATGCACACTACATGATAAGAAGGTGATTGGAACGAGATTATTAAACAGTGCGACCAACCAAATGAAATGACAATCGGCACATTGGAATGATTGTGGTTCATCCTGTGAGTATACACTAACTCAATATGTGGCCGAGCGGTCATTTATCGGTTGATTGGCCTAATAATCATCTGAAAAATATCCAGTGTGTAGCCTTATTCAGAGGGGAATGGGGAGTATAGTGTGGTATGGCAGGATAGATGGGGTTGTGGGAGGTTGGAGATAGCGGAATTGGAGACCTAAAGGGAGTGAGAGGACTTGAATTCGGAGAGGGTGGGAGGAAGAGAAGGAGGAAGGAACAGAGGTGAAGTAGACCAAGTAGTAGGTAAGAAAGACAAATATATTAATAAAGTTAGTGTTCTTGCCAATAATAGTTATGAGTAACAATAGAGGATAAGTAGGATAGTGATGTACATAGGAAGAATGCAGATAGGTGTGTTAATGTAGAAGGATTTCAAGGGAGGCCATAGAGCTTTAAGGAGCTTTGAGTATCATTAAGTATGTGTGAATTGTGATTTGATGTGGTCAAAGAAGGGAGAAAAACACTGATAAATACAAATGAAATAAGTTACAATAAGTGGATAAATGTAAAACAAAGATGAATAACTTAAAAAAGATTTTCAAAGGTTTTGGTACTTCAGTGGCTACATTATACCTCTGCATTTAGCAGATGTACGCCATGGTATCAGCCATAAGTGCCTTGTTAGGTAACGCTAAAGTCATTTACAAATGTGTTTACTATAAGTTCACTCATGTTATACATGCCAAATATGTAACTATGTTCCCGACAGATAGCACCTATTAGTGTCATGGAGCTATTTATTTACTGCTAATATATATAGAATAAAAATGTAATTTATAGAACTAATGACATGTCCATCAAATAGTCTTTACCACCCAGCGGTAGATTTTGAAAAGCTCTACCTCATGTCACATATAAGTTCCATTTTATAGACAATATATTCATAACTGTGTCATAATAAAATCTTTCACTCTTCATCAGCGGGCGGGAGCCTTAATTTGTTTGATAAATCTTTAATTAGATCACCAGTGTTCAGTCTTTTATTAGCTGAGACCCCATGTCATTTGTTCATATATATATTGCCTATAATGATTAAAGTATTCTGAAATGGCATTCATGGCTCCAAAACGTAATCATACTCTAAGGAGGGAATTCAATTGCAAATGATGTGCTACCGGACCCCACCGCGATGGTCATAGCTTGATACAGCATGCCTGCCATTACTGGATAAAGGGGTCGATTTAAAAAGCGTTGAGGGGCCAAAATGCTGGTGTAAGCGTGGGCTAAAGGCTCATTTACCACTTTTTTCAGAGATCATAGAATCATAGATTTCTCCATCACTAACCTAATTACTGATGCTTGGCCAATGATAGTAGTTGGCTGGACCGGAGGAGAAACCAGCCACCAAGCAATAGAGGCTTGGGCCGGTCATTGAACCAGCCCAAAATAGACTGATTCTGTCCCGCCCGGCCCGACCCTATCTACCCCCCCCCCCCAAGCGCTTACCTCCTAATTACTTGTGCTCCATTGGTTCAGATTCTTCTCACCGGCCTTTCTACGGTGCAGGCTGCAACAGGCGTTCCTCGGTCACTGTATGTGCTGGCTCAGTAAGCTCCTTAGTGAGGAGATCTCGTGAGAGTGAGACTATGACTCACAGTCTCACACTCACAAGTTCTCCTCACTAAGGAGCTTACTGCGCACCACGGCCGAACTTACAGCGACAGCAGGCAGCTGACAGCATCACATTTGCTGTTAGCTGCCTGCTAGCCTCCCTAACACGACAGTTGGGATGTCCCCGTCCCGATGAAGAAGATGCCAGCGTTCCACAAATTAAAAAAAAAAACTTCATGAAGAGCCCCATGTTAAAATAGTTTCTAGGGCGCCCCCAGCTGCCCGAGGCCCCAGGGCTCTAGCCCAGAAAGACCTCGGGTTAATCCGGCCCTGAGCACAAGTGTCCTGGTAATAGATTTCCTGCCAATAGTTACTGTTCTATTTCAATGGGATCCAGCTGAAACCTCTCTGGCTCTGTTGGATCCCTCCTGGGAGAAAGCACAATGTACATGCACATATCATTTTCTCCATTCGCGGGCAGCGTTAGGCTGCCGATGAACAGAAAAAGTCATTGTTGAGGAAGAGGTCAACGACGGGGCCCCTAGCGCAGCTCCGGCAAAGTAAGTTTCAGCGATGTTTCGTTATGTACCACTGCGATTTGCATCCATACATATTGACGGCTACAGCTCTGGGGTCATAACAAAGTGTCTTTGAAAAAAAAAAGCTCTTTCCTCAATACAAGTCAGCTACCGGCAAGTTTTGGCAAAAATCGGCAAAAGTACTTGCGCGTTACGAAAATTAGAGGGACCCTTTTTCAGCAACCCTTGGCATCCTCTCTCTGCCTTCTTCTGAAAATGGCTTTGTATGATTTTTTTTATGCCTTGCTAATGGGTTAATGTTCAGAAACTGACCCTGGTGGTATCTGTCCTAGGATCTAAGAGGTCAGTCAGCTGGGCTGGGAATGTCCTCAGTATGTGGGATAGGCTTTGAAGAAAGCTAAGAGGTTAAAGAAACCTAAACTTTTAGATGAAACAATAAGGCTGAAAAGAGAGAAACTAAAGGCACTAATCCCACCTACGGCACATCTGTAATTAGTGCCTTATGGAGCAGGAATTTGAGACAATATCACAGGAGGCAAATATCTAGAATTTCACAACATGGCTACTGCCAGTGGTCAAAGGAACAGAACACACAGTGTGCAACTGTGCTGTCTAGCCAGCATTACTACTCTTATCGGACATAGTACTAATAATACCTTAACATATAACAGATTTGCTATAGCTTAATATATATATATGGCGTGTTAGCATAAAAACGCAGATAAGAAAATATATCTATTAAATAGCTAACAAACTTTTTCCACCTGTATACAAACACAAGCAGTGTATTTCTATACATATACTTTTGTATTATTCACAGAGAAATGTGCATTAAATACATCACACTATATTATAAACATTTCTTGTTGAATGTTACTGATTGAGAAGAGGCTATGTTTTCCCAACCACGCTAATAGAACGTTTCACAGAAAATATTGTTTATTTACAAAGCCAAATTTAATTGAATTACCGTGGATTGTGAGAATTTTTCACACCTATCCAAACAGAAGTGTACCGTTTGCACTTCATTTTCTATTGATCAAAAGTAAGATTTAACTCTGTTCTACCCTTCGTCTAAAACACATTTTAAAGACTACCTCTTTTGTGCAATGTACCAGAATAAATGATTATGGTTAAATAAAAAATAGGCAATAATTGGAAAAAGGGAAATGGAGATTTTCAATTTCCTTTAAATATGTTGTGTAATGTTAAAATGGAAAAATAACCTGAACAATGTGCATTGTCTTGATGTTACAGATGAAAGCATTGGGCCTGAGTCATTGAAGAAAGTAAAGCATAAGAAAGGAGTAACTTTGCACCTGGGCAAAACCATGTTGCATTGGAGGGGGAGGCAAATTTAAATTGTGGAGACAGATTTATATTTGGGGTAGGGCATGTCCTAGATAAACTTTAACTTTCAATGTACAAATAAATCAATCAAGTATTTGTGTGCTAGATGACAAAACAGCCAGTATTTATCTTATGTGCAAAATAATAAACTAATTTGCACCCCTTGCATTGTAACATGGTTTGTTCCAGAGAACATTTACTCCTTTTTTTGCCTTACTTTCCTTAATGACTCAGGCAGTCTTCCATTTTCTTGAATATCTTTCTTTTCTCTGAAAAAAACACCAGACAATGGATGCTTACTGTCATTGTTATTTCTTCAAAGCTTCATCTCACATCCCTTGGGGGTCATTTACGATCGTAAGGTGTATCACAATTTTTTTTTCACCCAGTGGTGAACATACTGTGAAATTGTTTGGGAAACTCAAGTAAACTCTTCTTGATTTGATCCACTGAACTTCACATTCTCCTTGGGGTACTATTTAAAGTAAAGGGACATTGTGATTGTCTTTATTATAAGTGAGATATTTCAGAAGATTTAACATATAATCATTTATTAATAATGACATTTTAAATACGTTATTTTCAATAACCTTTTTGGCTGGCTAAAGAGATGGTCTTCAAGTATTTTCCTAGCTCAACCCATTTTAGATTATTTAAAGAAATTATTATTATTTATAATTATTATTATTAATTAAGTTATTTTCAAGCAATTAGGCATACTCACATTTAGCAAAATACACAATATTTTTTTTTAATTGTGCACAACTCTGAACACTGGCATACAATCACACCAAAATCCTTGTGTGATGTTGCAAGAGAGGATAAACTGGTCTAGCAATGCTTACCTCTGCAACATCTGTATGTACATGAGCCCCTCCAGCTGGGGATAGTCAACCTTCCACCTCGTCTTTTGAAAAACGACACCTTTTTCCCTGCGGTACTTTGGTGGGCTTCCTTGTCTGGTACTCCGGCTGTTTTGTCAATGGAGCACGTTTCCAGTATTTATTGTTATAATTATTATTATTAGCGTTTATTTATCTAGCGCCACCATACTCTGCAGTAGACAGAACTGGTATTTATCCAATCAGGGGCCAGCTGTCATTTCTAGCAGTGTGCCACATCTATTCCTACTCTGGCAGTCATAGGGCACAACAGAAGCTGATCAGCGAGTGATCTGCCGTCATTGAAATGCTAACACTGTGTTGTATTCGGCATATAGCCTGCATTATAGTGGGAATCCATATCAAAGTACTAGTATGGGGAAAACATGAGGGAGTCACAATACAAGAAGAAAGGTGGACACAGAAAGTCACCCACTGCAATAGTCTTTTTACATCTACTTAGATCTCTCAGAATATTTAAAAAATTAAGTGCAAAGCAATTTCTTTATCATATTATATTATATTTGCTCTGAGCATAAGTGACATAGTGCAGATTAAGAGGAAGGTGATAAGGCCACTGAGATTCTTGAATTGATGGACAGTAAGTTAGTATAATATATACATTCATTTATTTCACATATGTGAATTGATACAACATATATGAAGTTTTAAAATAAGTGTTTTCATTTGTAAGGGGCATTTGACTAAAGTCAAAGCACTTTTGTGCATTCAGTTTTCATCTCCCAAGTTTTGACATGGGTGGAGGTAGAACAATGAATTGCCCCTACCTGCTGGCCACTGTCGCCGGGGAGATGAGCATGGAAGAGAATCAGCCAGCAGCTTCTTACATGTGAACAACGTGATACACTTAGAGTTTGGCGCTTAGCTATGATGTCACAGGCAAGCGCCACACTCCCAGACTGGGAGTCCCAATCTCAGTAGGAGAGGATGCCGCCTCCCACCCCCCACGTGCTAAGATAAGCAGAGGGTGGGGTGCACCGCTTCCAAAGTGGGGTACTGTCTATGGCGTCCCAGGGCTTGTGCCAACCCTGCATAGTTCATATGTGTTATTTTAATAATTAATTTATGTAATAAATTATTTGTTTACATATCAACTATATGTAATATACTTTAATTAATGTAAAGAATTTCTTGGAAGTAAAGTGGGTGTGGCTTGATGCATTGGAGGCATGGCCAAGGTAAATTGAAGGTGTGGTTTACAGTTTGGGGGTGTGGCTTGGGTAGATCGGAAGAGTGATCATTTTGTCTTGATTCTTTGTTCTCAACTATAGAATAAGTCATGAAATAAGGCATACAGATTCCTATCATTAGCTAATACAGAATGGTCCATTCATTCAATGGTCCATTCATCAGATCTCCATTCTGAATGGAGATCTGATTAATGCACAAAAAACTTGTTGTTTTTGATGTATTTCTGGTGTGTTCATTTGAAAACACCAATGGAATAGATGTGATCTAAGAGCTGTTAAGCGGATACCTCTTGATAGAACTACAGTTGCTAGCAGTTCATGCTGGGACTCGTACTAACAGCCAGTCCGTTGCTTTCCCTTACTGTAGAATGTCCCAAGTTATCACTAGAACCCAAATCAAATCCCACATAAGAGATGGCTGTTTATGTACAGTAGGAAAAGTTTTAAATTAAAAATAAATAAGAGAAAGCCAGAAGCCAATAAATGCTTAAAGAGACCCTTTCCATATTCAACTACCGAAAAAAAAGGATATTTTTGGCAGCTTTTAACATACCTATTATGGCAGTGTTGCAGGCGCACAGCGTAATTCACCAACTAAATCAACATTTGGTATTTATCTAAGCTCTTCTTAATTGCTGAGGATTTTCTTAAGTACTTTTATGACTACAGTTCTTTTAAAAGCATCAGTAATGAAAAAAGGTTATATTAAACTGCGGCCCATAACTTGAAGCCTCTATGTGCGGTGATTTCTTTAAAAAGATATGACAAGAGGGGTCAGCCGTGTACCGGGGCCATGTTATCTGAGCATCTTCCTGTGCCCTGAACGCAGAGGTTGTAATAACATCTAAGACCTGGGGAATTGGACGTGAGCCGACATAGAATACAGAGGTGATAGTTGTAAATGCAGATTCTGGTACATCATATCACATAAGCAGTGGAATGGGGAAGGTCATGTAGGTTATAGCTCCACCAATTCTGATTTACAGTCATTAATTTACTGTGGAATACATATTACTTTTATTGGTTTGGGATATATCTACTTATCTTGCACCTTGCATATATATAATAAATAATTATTTTAACATAAAGTTAAAAGAGAACTCCACCTCAAGGTAAAGCATACTTGGCAACTCTCCCGGAAAGTCCGGGAGACTCCCAAAATTCGGGTCAGTCTCCCGGACTGCCGGGAGAGCTGGCATTTCTCTGCATCCCGAAATTAACTTGCTAAAATGACGCGATTCACCGGGAATCGCGTCATTTTGGCCCCATCGGCATTTTACTCAAGGGGGCGGGGGCAAAATGACACGATGCAAGGTGCCCCGCCTCTCTCCCGGATGTTGCCTACTGGAAGTAGGTAAGTATGAGGTAAAGTCTATCTTTTCTAATATGTACCAAGAAGTGTTTGCGCTTTCGTGTTTAATTACTTTCTGACCCACAAATACCACTCTTCAATCTGTCAACTCGCCTCAATGCGCAAAGGTTGTATGAAAAAAATTGCATTTTCATTTACCTCTGCCATCATACATTGCGTACATAGCAGTAGCACTTTCTCTCCTTGTGACATCAGCACCAAGCTTTCTGTAGTCTGGTGTAACGGGTTGGGTACCTTATCACGAAGGCAAAAACGGCAACATCGGATCCCCCGGCAGGATAACACCGAAGGTGTCAAGGATGACAGAGTGGGAGTATTGACATCTTGAAAAACAGACGTGCAACAATTCAGACGAATGAAGATCCCAGCAGCCTCCGATGATGTCACTTTAAAGGAGCACAGTCTTATTTGCGCTGTTAAGCTGCTAATTTAAGGAGGAGCCGGCTGTTAAATGTACTTTGCAAAGTCTAGAACAATGTACAGCCGGCGCCACCTTATTATTATTTTTATTATTGTTAATTTTTATTTATAGGGCACCACTAGTTATCCGTAGCGCCGTATAGGAACATACAGAAATACGGTACAGGGTGAGACAGCACGGTACAGTTAACAAAAATCACAGTAACTCAGAAGCTCAATGTACAGCTAGATGAGAGGTGAGAGCCCCCAGCGGGGTAGAGAGAGGGGTAGAAGGGCAGAAGGACCTCACGGAAGAGACAAGGAGCTGGAGAGCAGAGTTAAGGTGGTGGAGAACAGGAGGAGAGGAGGCCCTGCTCGAAGGAGCGTACAATGGGAGGGTAGGACGGACAGAGACGCAAGGGTGTAAGACAGTTTAATAGGGTGTAACTAGCTACTGTCCTCCATACACAGAGCTTACAGTTGCACCATTAGGTAACAGAGAATGACCCTGAAGTGGAGTGTCAGAGAGTCATAAAGCTTCATGTCCTTTTCTGTTACTCAGAACACCCAAACTAAACAGAATTACTATATAGAGTGACAGGCAGTGTTGTGTTTTCTAAACTAAAGCTCAGTGCTATGGTGTCCATCTACTTCTTATTAGCTTTTATTTAAAATGTGCCTGTAGAGCGGTACATTGAGGGGTTTGTCATACAAATAAACAACATACAGCTATTATTGTTATCATTGATTTGTCACAGTGCTCCTCAGTGCTGGACAGTGGGGAAACAGGACATTCATAAAACAAGGACATACAAGGTAGATGAAATAAATACAGACATGAAAACAAAGGGTATGGAGGACCCTGCTCACTAGAGAGCTTACATTGTAAGTGGAAGAGGGTACAGCTGAAACAAGATGAGCGAGTGTGGCTTAGAGTGGAGATTGGGACAGTTATGAGGGTGCATTAGTGTGGGTAGTATAGGTGGGAGTAGTGTAAGCTCTAATAAAGAGATGAATTTTCATATAATGTTTAAATCTTTGAATGCTGCGGGAGAGTCTGATTGAGCGTGGTAGGGAATTCCATATGGGTAGTGGCACAGGAGAAGTCTTGTGGGCGGGAGTGAGAGGTGGTTACCAGAGACACGACAAGGCGCAGGTCAGAGGTAGATCTAAGAGGGCGGGAGGGAGAGTATTTTGATATGAGATTTGAGATGTATGCAGGGGTAGTGTTGTTGAGGGCTTTGTAGATAAAGTTGAGTAATTTCAATTGGACTCTGGAGCACACAGGGAGCCAGTATAAGGATTTGCAAAGTGATGCTGCAGATGTGGAGCGGTGAGTGAGGAAGATCAGTCTAGCTGTGGCGTTTAAGAAGGACTGAAGCAGACATAGATTGGTGATGGGAATGGGTTGCTTTAGTCAAGGTGGGAAATGATGAAAGAGTGCATAAGAGTTTTGGTAGCATTTTGGGTAAGAAAAGGGGTGTATTCTGGCAATATTTCTAAGGAGTAGATAACAGGACTGGGATAGAGACCGGGGGGTAAATGTATTAACTTGCGGGTTCTTCAACACCCGCGAGTTCAGCGTCTTCGGCGATTAAATTTAAAGCGGCGCTGCATTGTAAAGGGAAACTTCCTTTTACAATGCAGCGCCGCTTTAAATTTAATATCCGAAGACGCTGAACTCGTGGGTGTTGAAAAACCCGCATGTTAATACATTTACCCCCGGATGTGAAGAATAAGCAAAGGACAGATTCAAAAGTGACACCAACGCGAGGCAAACACAGGATTTGTAGAGGGGGGTTTCCACACCACGCCGCCAGTGGGCGTGACCAGCATGCATGGGGGTGTGGCTATAATTTTAGACAGTGCTTGGCTGCTCTCCAACTTTTCCTATCCCCATCATATACATGGGCAATGCTGCGTGCACTACTGTTAGGTGCACGCAGCTCTCCTTTCTCAAGCAGAGCCGTGTGAAGCGGGGGCAGGGTCCAGCCACCTCAATTATACAGTGCCCCAGGCTTGGGGGGGAGGGTTTCAGGCACTAGGAAACCCCCCCTCGGTTTGCCTATGCAACGCATTGGGCTTGGTAAACAGAGGGAATTTTGTTGTTACTAATAGTGAGGTCTATTTGAGGGGAGGTTTTGACTCTAAAGACAGGGAAGAGAATAAGACAAGTTTTGAGCATGTTGAGCTTTAGGTACTATGATGTAGTATAGATATGTGCTGCTATATTAGGATTATGAGGTATATTAACATTGCTTTAACTGACTTCTTCTGTCCTAATCATATCCATGCATGCTAGACTTTATCTTAGTATTTTTTCAGTATTGACTCCCTAATCAGGCGATGACCAAAACCGATCTTCCCCTGTCTATTAGCACTGATGCCTATGTCAGGGTACAATGGGAATACATTCTTTCTCCAGTTATAGTTTTTACAACTGTTTATTTACCACGATTGCTCAACTTTTCTGTGCGGTCATAATCCTTCCTTTGATTACAGATTTATTGAAAGCAGACACATGTGCAGAAATGTATGATTTATGTTTTCGCTAAATAAGATCTCAATACAACCGATTCCTAAATTCAAAAATAATTACTTATAACCTTGGGATTCCTGTAAACTTTTCCATATTGCCTTCTTGGAGTTAGAGGCTAGCCCTCTTCTTTTGATATAAAAAAAATAAAATAAAATGTACATCACTTTTATATATAAGCAATCTTCTGACATAACTTATCTCTATGTTTTCTTATGGTAAAATATTCCTTCTTATTTTTATCCATAGACGTGATCAGCAAAACGCACGCACATTGCTTAGAGACAGCAAGGGTCAGTAGCATCCAGCAGCCAAGATCCCTGTCAAACAGTAGATTAGTACCACCAAGCAAAAATACACCCCTGCTTTACTCAGCATGAATACAAAATATATATTGTTGTTAGAATAGGTTATTTTTCAGCATAATGTCCCTTTAAACATCCATGAGGAAACAGCTCCATGACAATGACTCTAAGCATTGACTTCCTGATCTTTGCTCAGTGTCTCTGTTGCCGCAGGGCTAATACTGTACAGATCACCTCTTCTGGGGTGACTGGTTGTGTTCCTTCCTAAACGTCTCTTTTCTGATACATGCACACAGCACCTGCCACCGGCGGGGCTACTAGCGCAGCTGCTTCCCTGGTGACAATGCCTGACAATATGTGACTGATTGACAGCTAGACAAAAGGCATAAGCTTGTGCAAGAACGTACTGCAGACATGAATAGTGTCACCTCTCACATATGTTATCTATCTATGTATCTGTCTCTCAGCTGCTTCTCTCTCTAGCTGTCTAGCCGTGTCTCTTACACATTTGCTTATAAACATATAGGTCTCTCAGCGTCCGCAGTAGATAAAAGATAGCTATGTGTTTCTCTTAAGGGTAAGACTGTGCAAATAAGTCAGGGTCTGGAAATGATTCAAAATAAATTGTACCCTGTTGGTACTTACATTATATATTCATTTACTGTGTACTGTGAGCTCACATTGGGGCTGTTTCAGTGTGGGATTCTTGTTAGTCTGGCACTGTACACTTACCCTTGTACAGGGCTGTAGAATATGTTGATACATTATAAATAATAATTATCAGCATTAAAAAAATGCAAATGATAAACAAGAGTTCTAGGGGATAAATGCATCAAGCTGAGAGTTTTCCGTCAGGATTGAAAAACCAATCAGATTCTAGCTATCATTTGTTTAGTACATTCTACAAAATGACAGCTAGAATCTGATTGGTTGCTATAGGCAACATCTCCACTTTTTCAAACTCGCCGGAAAACTCTCAGCTTGATACATTTACCCCCTAGTTTCTGTCCTCAAAGGATTTGTCAGTTTTGGGACAACCACCCCACTGCAGAAACTGTCCCACCTCTGGAGGAATTTGGGAAGGTCACCTCTTGAAAATCCAACCCCCCCTTCTAGTAAATAATTCACTTGACAATGCAATTTCTAGCCTCTAAACCTTCAAATGTTCCCTGAAAACAAGCAGGGAACTCTTACTGCTTTGTCTGTCCTGGTAGTACCCAAAACCCATTGTCATCTGAAAAGAGCTCAAATCTCAGAGAATCATTAGCACTAGAAGACCTAAGCAGTCTTTATCATCCAATCAGCTAGGTGTGCTTTGAATGCCACACCTGACCGCTGGCGGATACACCTGTACAATCAGGTTCCACATTCCATCAAAGTGATACACAGTGGAGAGAATTTCCAAAGAACAGAGGATGTTCCAAAGGGGATAGCCCCCTTGAAATGTTTACCATCAACTTTAAACTATGGAACATGTAATAAATACTCAATAACACCAATACAGAAGCTTTGTGAGCACAACTCAGTTTGGAATCTTCAGAATCAGTTCAATTGGCTGTATATAACGGAATGAGATACAATCATATACCATTCATGTGAACTGACAGCAATGTAGCCATGTAGTATGAATATTTCACATCTGTAGGTTTAAATTGGTCGCGTATGCCCCATAAGTTCCAACATAACCCAAAGAACATAAATCATGGTACAAAGGAATTACCCAATTGAATTAAACTAGACTGAATTATCAAAGTGTATTTAAGGGATAAAGATAAGTAGAACACTAGATGCATAGCTGTTTATAGTTCCTTTTATGGCAGGAGTGTCCTGATTTTTGGATCCCAAAAGGGGCACAACCAATCAAAATTAAGGAATGCGTTCTGCAACATGTGGGTCTGACTTAGCAGACCATGGTCTGGCTTGGGCAGAGTGGAGGATTATTTTGTGCCCATTTTTGCATTAGAATGTTGGGAGGTTTGTAGGTAAAATGTCTTATGTTGAGTGGACTGCATGAGATTTTAGTAGAAGGGCCCATAGACTATTCTGTATCCAATTCAGAGCTGGATTAAGACCCCATGGTGATCTAGCCAACATACTGGTTTGGGTTCCCTTCATCCTCTACTTGTCAAAAAACCCAAAACATGAAAATGGGGGGGAGCCTATGGTGTCTAACTCTGATCCAGTCACTGGAATATGATGCTGTTCTTGCCTTCACTGCATCTACCAAGATACATAGAATACATTGTAATAATCAATAGTATTTGTCATATAAGTATTATAAATAAATATTATCATCTTGGCCAGAGAATAGAGGGACTACAGGATAATTATGTTCTGGATCTTCCATGAACACTAAGGGTGATTTCTGTGAAAATATCCCTCTGAGTTATCGGGATACATCTAACAAATCTCCAATATTTCTCTTTTAGTACCTGCCTGTATTTATCAGTGCTGAGAAATACAGGCAGGTACTTATCCATCATGCAATACCATCAAGGAGGCGTCTGATTGGCTAAAAACTTTATTCTGCAGCAGGACAACGACCCCAAACAAACAGTCAATATCATTAAGAACTATCTTCATCGTAAAGAAGAACAAGGAGTCCTGGAAGTGATGATATGGCCCCCACAGAGTCCCGATATCAGCATCATCGAGTCTGTCTGGGATTACATGAAGAGACAGAAGGATTTCAGCAAGCCTGCATCCACTGAAGATCTATGGTTAGATCTCCAAGATGTTTTGAACAACCTCCCTGCCGAGTTCCTTCAAAAACTGAGTGCAAGTGTACCTAGAAGAATTGATGCTGTTTTGAAGGCAAAGGGCGGTCACACCAAATATTGATTTGATTTACATTTCTCTTCTGTTTATTCACTTTGCATTTTGTTAATTGATAAAAATAAGCCTTTAACACTTCTATTTTTGAAACTATTCTTACTTTGCAGCATGTTGTCCACACCTGCCTAAAACTTTTGCACAATACTGTATATATTAATTGCTTGTTTTGATGTGCACACTTCCCAACATTCACGGGATGGTCCTGATTGTTGGAGATAAAAAGAAAGGTGACTAGTCAGAAATTAGGGTGCATTCTATTTTGTCCAGATTTTTTATTTGGAAATGTGAGGTATGCTTATGTACTAAATTCATTATAGTTTTGCATATTATTGCTTTTATGAACCTTAAGCATATGCATTTTGGCATCACTATCTGTGTGGTGTGGTCAGCGTATTTCCCTCAAAACTCAGGTCTCCAACCTTAAAATCTTAAAAATATCTACATTTAGACCTAAGGAGGCCGAGGTCAAGAACAGTACTGTTTAGAGAGCAGCATAGGATTCCTAGAGAATTCAAATTGCCCAATTGCTGGGATAGGCATTTGTGACGCAAGTAATAGAGGGGACATATCAATGATTTCACCATGGAATTGGAGTCCAAGGGGCGCATGTGGTAAACGTTGGAGGCGTTTGCGGAAGAAGAAATAGGGATTGCCTCTTTATTGTTGACACAAGTTGTGTTGCCTCCATTTCTGGACAACAATATCCAAATTCTGCAATGTTTGCCCCTGTTAAACTGGCTGTCCACATATAAAGAGTAGCAGAGGCGGCCCTTCTCCCCAACCTGTATGTGCACATGCTGAATGCAGTTAGTTGGACAGAAGTCATGGGAATCAGCTACTGCATACAATGTGCACTCTGTACTAACTGCTTGTAATGTTAGCACAGATTTCATCCAAAATGTGTGAGGGCTCTAGTTTGTATGGTGTTAGATGTGGGGTTCTCAGATAGGAAACCCCACCAAATGACTACATTTAATGGGGGAGTGGCTCAATAGAAGGGTTTGTAACAGTCGGGCTGGTGAAAATCCAACAGGAGTTAACCTATTGTCATTTTAAAGTTGCATGTGGATGGCAGATAGAGAGGGACATACTTCAGATCCCACATAATCATCTTCTCATAGATATAGTCGCGTAGAGACTAGTGGTTGTTTCGAAGATCTTCTGGATTACCATCTCAGTTCAGCTGCTGGACCCAGTGAGTTTTACTGTCATTACCATCTCCGTTACTCTTTCTGATGATCTCCACTGCCTCCTTGGTGGCAGAAGCCACAACTTCTGCAAACTTGGGGAACAAATATTCTGGTTCTAATCAAGGATAATTATGAGAATAGCGCCTTATGCATTATACAAAAAAATGGGGTTAGCCGTGTCCTTGTTCTCCCCGGAGAGAGCATTAAATCCAGCATGCTCTTTATGTGCAATGTGATCTAGCAGGAGTCTACTTCCTCCATAGCAGTAAGGTATAGAGGAATCTGGCCTACAAGCAAGTTCTCTATGCTGCAACCTGATTCACCTTCCAGTTTGACCTCTCAGACTGCACTATGATCTGTCCATAGCTCTCTTTAGAACTCTATTAGAGAGCTGGAAGGCCTGCAATTCACTCTGCACTTAAGAAATGGGGTTCCTGGCGGTGGGAACCCCTGTGTTCTATACCTATGTGAAAGATCATATTAATGCTCTCTCCCAGACAAACAGGTCACGCGTTAACATTTATTTCAAATTTTTTTGTTTATTTTGCTAACATGGTGCAAAGCTTATTATGTTGCTACGCAATAAAATAACATCAGAGGACAAGGCTCTCGCTAAACGTGCTTTTTCATTTTACATTTTAGTTGGCACCCTTTTTGTGAATTAGTTTGTGTTGGTCACTCAACTGTACAGTTAAATCCATGGTGGGTGGGTGTTTGGGCTACATGAGCTGAGTGTGTGCACGTGATCATATTCATTAGGGTTTATTCATTCCAGCAGTACATCTTTACTATTACATAGCTATGAACACATACATAGCTTATATTAAATGAATTATAGAGTTTATTTATTTATCTTTGCTTACAACAGCTCACCGGTGCTGAACCTATCCAGTCTGCACACTGATCTGCAAAGGCCCAATCAGGTAGGAGGAATTTCTGCCACCCCCCCACCCCCCTTCCAAAAAATATAGTGCACACCTGATAAGGTTGAAATGCGGCTATGGAAATTTTACACTTTCCCCTGTCGTTGTTTCCAGTTAATAATTATCTTCGCAAATCATGTTACTGTCCATGGAAACTGAACTATGTCCTGGGGGTAAATGTATCAAGCTGAGAGTTTTGCCGCGGGTTTGAAAAGTGGAGATGTTGCCTATAGCAACCAATCACATTCTAGCTGTCAATTTGCAGAATGTAGTAAATAAATGATAGCTAGAATCTGATTGGTTTTTCAAACTCGCCGTAAAACTCTACGCTTGATACATTTACCCCCTGGTCTACAAAATAAATCTCTACACTAACGCAACTGCTGTGATTTGACCTGGACCTATCTATTTCACTGAAAAGTAGCAGGTCATATAGGAATGTGTTTGACATCATAATATTACATCACAACTTAATGTTTTGATGCTTCGGCTGGTTAACATTCTAATGCTCTACTGGACTACAGCTTTTTTTAGCCCGACCAACTTTAAACCTGGCTACACATAGACTTGCTAGACATGACAAACGAACATAATAGGCGATCTGACTTTAATCAAATTCACCTGAAATCAGACAGTTAAGAACTCACATATACAAGTAGAAGCCGTCTTTAGCTATATATTTTAAATCATGTACACATTGCCTTTGTACTCTGCAAATTGGTATTAGCATATCTGACATTTCACCCAGATGCATCTAAAATTGTTCATATTAATTAATTATCACTTTATTGTTTCTAATCCTATTTTTCTTTTAATTGTTATTCTAGCAAACATATTACTACCATTGTAGTGCACTGGGATTATATCATTTCATCCACGTAGATGGGAACTGAGCTATATGTGCCCACAATTTTCTTTTTCTCTTCTTATGTATTTGAATTAATTACTTTGATCTTTCACGTTCTCCTGAAAGATAATACAATTCACTAAAGCTACTGGAAACCTGTATGTATTAGCTCATCACAGGCACAATAAAATGAAAGAATTCTTACAAGAGTTCAACTTTCTGTCATTTAACGAACAGAAAGCATACCGGATCTATACCAATGTAGGAGAAGATGAGGAAAGCTAGAGATCTAGTGGCAGCCTACATTGTATCTAAAGTCTAAATTAAATTGCCAAAGTCTTTTAAGTATGTATTTCAATAAATTAAACTTAATGGGCCTGATTCATTAAGGATCTTAACTTGAGAAACTTCTTATTTCAGTCTCCTGGACAAAACCATGTTACAATGCAAGGGGTGCAAATTAGTATTCTGTTTTGCACATAAGTTAAATACTGTCTGGTTTTCATGTAGCACACAAATATCAACTTTAAATGTCAGTGTACAAATAAGCTATCAAGTATTTGTGTGCTACATGAAAAAACAGTCAGTATTTAACTTATGTGCAAAACAGAATACTAATTTGCACCCCTTGCATTGTAACATGGTTTTGTCCAGGAGACTGAAATAAGAAGTTTCTCAAGTTAAGATCCTTAATGAATCAGGCCCCTAGTGACAGCCTACATTGTATCTAAAGACTAAATTGAATTGCCAAAGTCTTTTAAGTATACATTTCAATAAATTAAACATAATGTTCATGCAGAAGAGAAAACCTGGGTCTGGTATGTTGCCGATAATCAATTCAATATAAGGTGCATCCAAATAAAATTGGGAGGTAGGAACATGTATAAAAACCCAATAAACGGGGAGTGCAGAAGTAAAAGTGCCCTATGGTCTTATTTCACAACACCCATCATTATTATTTTTACTCCATATTAGTACATCAATATAGTCTGTAGATATAGTCAATATATATAAACTCAATTGAACTGAGCATCATGTGACTGGTTTCTTAAAATGTTGTAATCTTCTTTGTGTAGCACTGGGAAGTATGTTGAGACCCTCTGAACAAATTATAAGAGGTCCTACTTGTAAAGACTAGATGGACTGATCTTTGCAAGTCTAGAATTTAGCCCAAAGTGCATTCATTAATTTAAGTTCAGTATGGTAGTTTTTGTAAGAAGGAATTCCGGGCAGAGTTAATATTTTGGTCCATAATTTGTTTTATTTACTTTTTGCTGACTTAGTCAAATAATTAAACTAAATTAATCATAATAAACCAAGATAGATATAATGTTTGCAAACGTGATGCAAAACAAGATTCCTTTATACATAATTTAGTATATAAGACCATTGGAGCAAGATGAGATTAATGAGGAGCAATGAAGGTGTTTGAACTCATCTTTCAAACCTGTACTGAGGATACATATAATGCCAGAAGTCCTGCTCGCTGCATATTTAATCTTTACATTGCTGATGTTTTAGTGTTAAGTCTCCTAGCCACTGTATTATATATTTTAGAGGTGGGAGAAGTTTTTGCAACATTTCTAACAAATGGAATTCTGTGATAGAACTGTCATTTAGCAGAGGCGCAGAATCCCTGTGTACAATCCTGGTGTTCTGCTTTACCATTGCACATAATGGCATTCTGCACTGTTTTTGATAATTCCTCATTTTGCTAAATGTCTAGTCTATGACGACAGCTGGGATAATGATGGAGTCAATTCACTGGGCTCTGTGTGCGTTTGGGGTAGGAGTAAGGAATTCGGAACACGTAAGGCCAAATGTTTTATTTAATGTGTGTGTTTGAAAATGAGCTGTACCTATCATGAAACCTATAAATGATATGCAATTTAAACATTAAGGGGCTCATGCTGTGTTGGGCTCACATTCATTTGCTTAGAATAAATTACGTAAGTTTGCACTGTGCATGCCCACAAAAAAAAGCAGATATGGTACGTGCACCTCCGTAGGCTTCTAGAGGCGGAATGCTAATAGAGAAAGGACATGCAAATGCAGACCAAGTACAGTCAGGACATATTCTTGTTATTGGAAACGGAGACAATGTTGCACAGAGATGTAGATACGTTTGTCAGTAGTTGTATCACTTGCAGGTGTCTGGGAGCCGATGCAAATACTCTATGATGATGAACATGGTCGCCAGCGCTAGATAGCCGCTTCTGATTGGCTGATTGTGTATTCAGAAGTGCTAACCACTTAGCCAACGTGCTGCCCACTCATGTGCAATTAGCAATATACAAAGATTCTGATGCCATTTTCACACCATGTAAATGGCACAGTGGACTTCCCTGCCTGCCTATCCGTCCATCCGTTCTTTCTATAATATATGCTTGTATATAAAAGCGGAGTCATTGTTTTGACATCAATTAAAAAAAATTTAGGAGAGACTACATGATCATACCGGATGATTGTGTCCTCCCTGTAGCAATTATTATCATATGAGTATGTAGGGGTTGCAGCTTAGCTTCATTGTATAAAAAGCTCCCACCACCACCATTTTAATGTGTGCTGAAATTATATGAAATGAAAATATCCTGTACTCCGGAGGTTGCATGGATTTTGATAAAACTCACTCTGCAAATAATCTGTACTCATAGCTCCCCCTACCTGCCGTACGCTGGAAGTGAAATTCGACAAATTTCACTGGAGAGTAAAATATAGACATGTTAGTTATAAATAAATGTAGGGCACTATTATAAATAAACATAAAAAAAATATATAATGCAAAAAGTAAACAAATAACTTAAATATATACATGTTTTTTCATTCTATTATTTGGTTTTTGATTTACAAATCTCAGTAGGTTAAGTTGCACTGTATTAGTTTCATATGAATGTTTTAGTTATATTTTAAACCAGAGCTTTAAATTGCAAAACAGGTCAATACGCAACTTAATTTTACATATATAATAGTATTGTGTTGTGGATCCATTTTTTGATAATTACTGTATATATAACCATATGTTCAGTTTTGTAATGTATAGTATGGTATAAGAAGTATTGCATATAGGTATGTATCCTTTTTACTATAACAGTGAAATATCATCAAATTAATATTAACAAAAAGATCAATGTATCGGTCATCATTTCAGGAACCTCATCTCACTGACAATCAGGAAAAGAGAAAAGTTATCAATTAAATATTTTTCTTGTGTTAAATGGAGTAATGGATATTGTTAAGATTGTAAGCTCTTGTGGTTAGTAGAAACGTAGAATGTTGATGGCATAATTCACTGTTCTAGTCTGCCCCTTTTACTTGATGGTTTATTCTCCGTATAGTCCTCTGTTTATCCCAAGCATGTCTATGTTACTTTACTGTTGTTTTATAGGTTTGTGATTTTTCCCAATAATCTATTTATCTTTAAGTGAAATAATATTTTGAAGCAATGGAGTTTGTATGTTCTCCACGTGTTTGCGTGGGTTTCCTCCGGGTGCTTTGGTTTCTTCCCACACTCCAAAACATGCTAGTAGGTTAATTGGCTGCTATCAAGTTGACTCTAGTCTGTGTGTGTATCATCATCACCGTTTATTTATATAGCGCCATTGATTCCGCAGCGCTGTACAGAGAACTCATTCACATCAGTCCCTAGGACTAGGGTCAATTTTGATAGCAGCCAATTAACCTACCAGTATGTTTTTGGAGTGTGGGAGGAAACAGGAGCACCCGGAGGAAACCCACGCAAACACAGGGAGAACATACAAACTCCGCACAGATAAGGCCATGGTCGGGAATTGAACTCATGACCCCAGCGCTGTGAGGCAGAAGTGCTAACCACTGAGCCACCGTGCTGCCCAGGGAATTTAGACTGTAAGCTCCAATGAGGCAGGGACTGATGTGAGTGCGTTCTCTGTACAGCGCTGTGGAATTAGTGGTGCTATATAAATGATGATGAACTAAGGTTGGGGCCCATAAATGTGTCTACGGTCAACTAATATAATTCCATTATTTGGCAAGGAGATACAGTGGAACTGAGAGATACAATATCAATACTGTCCGTGATATGTGGACACACACTCACACAGACACACACATGCACTGTGCCTCAGGCATCAGAGAAAGCTTCCACCTGAAAGTGACTGCGCCTATGTTTATATGGTCAGTGTGGTGACCTTTAAATTAAGCACAAATACCAAGCAGTAATTATGCACATCAAAAATGCCTAAAGGGTTAATGTGCCTGCGTCTCCGAAATAGATTACGAGTCGGCAAGTCGGGTTTTCATGTGAGGCCATTGGCTCTGACGACAGATTCTCAGCTGTGCCAAGAAATGCAATATTTCTTGATTTGAAGGAGGAGTGACAGTGAACAGCTCAGCAAGGAGATGCTGGGGTGGGAATAGAGCGCCGGAGAGCGGTGCGTTCTTAGAAGTCGGGAGGAAAAAGGATCATCTGAAATCTCCTGTGCTGACTTGTATCTCCATTCTTACCCTGCAAAAGATGTTCATTATGCAACCGAGAAATTGTCTTACAGTTTATATACCATTCTGTCTATAGTTGATTCACTATTACAACTAAATTGACTCACAATATTGTATACTCTATTTAAAAGGTAATTTGCCTAAATTAGTCAAACGATGTTCCGTGCCAGCGGCCTCATAACTATATATGGAACTCTTCGATAACTTCTAATATCCTTATAATTTACTGTAACGGGTGCATTATCCCAAATACAATGACAAACAAGTATTTGGTCTCATCGTAATTTTGCACTGTTTATGTTACATTTAGATAATTTGATTCTGCGTTCATAGAAAGTATCGTATATAAGCTAGATCTCATGGTAGTATAAGGAGTGGAGTGTTGTTGTCTATATTATATTATTCTATATAATTTTTTTGTAAAATAGTACTCAGGGAATAAATGATTTTCACTGAACAACTTAAATCTAAATCTGTTTTCCATAAAAAGAAAATGCTGTAGGGTTTTCATTATTAGAATCATATTAGGTGTTTGTGTTTTAACTACAATTTCCCTTTAAATATGTAAAAAAGAACACTAGCAAGAGTTGATCCTTGTTGCCTTATTATATGACATGAGCAGAATAAAGAAGCACCTTGATAAATATAGAATATATAGAGATTTTCAACTGTCAGTAAGAAAAAATTAATGGTCAGTAAACATCAACCCAAAAACTCCCCTGTCAAATATTTTTAACCCTTCTTTTTAATCCCCATGCATTTGTTGTATATGTTGTTTTTACTTTGTGTTTTGGAGAAATGTTTAAATATTGTACTATAAATTTATTTATTAAGTTATCAATGGAAAATATCTTGAAGGATTGTCGATCCTTGTATGGAGCTGTGGACATGTGTATATATTAGGGAATTTAGACTGTAAGCTCCAATGGGGCAGGGACTGATGTGAATGAGTTCTCTGTACAGCGCTGCGGAATTAGTGGCGCTATATAAATAAATGATGATGATGATGATGATGACATGTTGCAAGTCAGATGGAAACTATTTCTAAACTAGGACAACTTTATCTGTAAACCATATAATTTCTAAAGCTATTGTTCCAAGGAGCAATTATTTTACAGTCATCATGGGATTTATATTGGGCTTCTCACTATAATCCATCCACTAGTTAAGAACCCTTCAAATTAGTTTGTTATCAATCCTCTACCACAGGCTCTCTATAGACAGCACTGTTAACAACCACTGTTTTACTAGGGCTTCTCCTATTGGCTATACATCCTTCTGTATTAACATGTCTTAGGCACTATATAGTAAATCAATGTTTCCTAGTCCAAGAGAGACTCAAATTCCAAGAAAGGGATATTTGTGGGAGAGATAAGGGGTGTGGAGCTATATAAATGTATGCGTTTGCTTTTTTTTCTCTAACAAATGAACTGATCACTGAATAAATACTGGCAAAGTCAATTAGAGGAATTCAGCTGTGTGTGCAGTCAGTTCTGGTAGGGGTACCAAAGGAAGTTCTTAGGAAGATGAATGCTATAGCAGCCTTTCTACCTACAATATAATCTCATGAATACATTATACATTATAACCTAAATATATTATAACCTGTAACCTAAATGAGAATATAACATAATTTTGTATGGGTCTTCTCTATGTAGTTAAAGAAGGGTTTGGTATTCCCATCCCTCTCAATGTAACAGCTTCCCAGCTCTTTATAAGTCATACTTCAAACAGTGGAATGACAGGCTGCACCCATCTAATGGGAATATGGAGTCTTAATCATACATGTCCACTCTCCCACAATGTTAGGGAGACTCCCGAATTCTGACCCCATAGATTGTAAGCTTGCGAGCAGGGCCTTCTCACCTCTTTGTCTGTTTTACCCAGTTTGTTTATTAGTTTATTATGTTTATCCCCAATTGTAAAGCGCTACAGAATATGTTGGCGCTATATAAATAAATGATGATGATGATGATGATGACTCCGGGGAGAGCCGAAAATAATCCCGCATTCTGCCTGTCGGGAGCCTCAATGACATGATTTGTGGTGAATCGCGTCATTTTGGCTCCGTCCCTCATGACAAAATGATGATTTCTTTACGGTGACAGGGCCAAAATAATGCGATTCTCGCCCCCTTCCACAACTCTCTCTTTTTCTCTATCACCCTCTCTCTTTCTCTGTGTGTGTATCTCTCTCTGTTTCTCTCTATATATATTTTTCTCTTTCTGTCTCTCTCTATCTGTGTGTGTGTGTGTCTCTTTCTCTCCCTCTGTCTCTGGCTAGCTCTCTTTATTTGTCTCTCTCTCTCTGTTTCTCTCTCTGCGACTATGTTTCTCTCTCTCTGTTACTCTCTCTGTGTGTCTCTCTCTAACTCTGTCACTGTGTGTGTGTCTCTATCCCTCTCTGTCTCGGTCTCACTCTCTCTCTTTATTTGTCTCTCTCTGTCTATCTGTGTGTGTCTCTCTCTTTCTCTGTCTCTCTGTGTCTATGTCTCTCTCTTTCTGTTTTTTTTCTCTCTCTGCCTCTTTTTCTGTCTCTGTCTCTGTGTGTGTGTGTCTCTCTCTGTTTCTCTCTCCCTCTGTCTCTCTCTCTCTCTCTTCTGCTATATCTGTCTCTCTGTGGAATGGCATCACTAGGGACCTGATTCATTAAGGATCTTAACTTGAGAAACTTCTTATTTCAGTCTCCTGGACAAAACCATGTTACAATGCAAGGGGTGCAAATTAGTATCCTTAATCCTTAATGAATCAGGTCCCAGGTCCCTATGTACAGTTTGCTATGTCCTTCACTGTTCCGCCAATGTTTGTGTCCCTCATCTATTTAGACGTTTCCATTTTTCGTCCACTACCTGTACATCATCTGTACGTGTTTGTAAACACTATACAATGTGATGTGAGTCAGAAGCCTTCTACAAAGAAAACAAGTCAGCTGCTAGCTGGTGCTCATGTGATCTATAAATGTGACTTGCCTATTGTTGTGTTAATGTCAGCATTGCAAATTTAAGCTGTGTCTTATAATGAGGTACCTAAAATTGTTGCAACATGGAGCAGCACTTGTAGTAGAGTAGTATATATACTTGTGCTGATTCCAAGGGCAATATTTACTAAACGGCGGGTTTGAAAAACTGGAGCTGTTGCCTGTAGCAACCAGACAGATTCCAGCTGTCATTTTGAAGAATGTACTAAATAAATGCTAACTATAATCTGATTGGTTGCTATAAGAAAGATCTCAACTTTTTCAAATCTGCAGTTTAGTAAATATACCCCCAGGCAGGGGCGGGCTGGCCCGCTACTCGGGCCGGATGCAAAATACAATACTTTCCCCCACGGCCGCATCTGATGACATCAGATGCGGCCGCGTCAGCGCACAGGCGGACGCATCACATGACAGGGGATGCGGCCGCGTCCGGCCGCATCCCTCTTCATGAGATGCGGCCGCCTGTGTGCCCCCCGGGCTTCCCTCTCCCAGCCCGCGCCTGCCCCCAGGACTCGATTACTAACATTACATTTAGGCAAAAATAAAGGCTCTACACCACAGCAACCAATCAGACATTTGCTTTCATTGTCTCTTTGTTATAGGCATTTGAAAGCTACTTCCTGATTGGTTGCTGTGACTCACTGAAAAGGTTGCACTTACAGTTCATGGTGTGTTAGTAAATGGGCTCTACTGTCTGCATTAGCGTATCTCCCAGACAGTCAAAGGGCAAACAGATACACCAACAACGATGCTTCTCTGCAGAATTATTGCATAAACATGGATTACTAGGCAGAGCTTCAAAACTACAAACAACACGCACATTATATATAAGTTACAGTATTTTCACAAAATAGACATGTAAACCAAGGGAGGAGTACATCTATGCAGATCCATATGTTAGACTTATAATATTAAAGATACTTTGAAAAGAAAAAGAGGTTTGTGTGCAAAACAGGGACAGTATGTCCAAAAGAGGGACAGTTAGGAGGTATGTGTTTTTAACATTGTATAAATCAGATTTGGTTAGCGCTGTTAATATCATCCAGTTTACAGTAACATCAGCTAGACTCTTAAACCTAGCCATAATATATAACTATCAGACAGATACCATTCAGTTGCTATGGTGTTTGCTGTATACGCCACAGGCAGCTGCGTCCTTTTACAACTTTTGCAGATAAGCTGAGTTTGCAGTGCGAGCACAACGGATATTAGAGGCTTGGAGAGCAGCTCTTATCACACTTCCCGTTCTGAGAAAGAATGGGCCGGCTAATGAATATTTTGGAGTTGTTGTCTAACAGACAAGAAAGGCTACATCTGTAATTAGACGAAGCTTCAGTCCCACTGGGATGCCAGATGCTCCACTGATAGTCACACATTGAACTGTCATAAGAGTGAAGGAGATAAATTACAGCATGGAGCTACAGGTGACCCGGCTTCTATCTTATATTTTTTTGATAACTTCTTTGCATAGTTTCTTCCCAATTTCAAGCTTACGCATGAAGACATAAAGGATCATATAATAAGCATATCAGAAGCACACGTGAATATCTGGCAACACAGTGATGGGACAATTGGGCCAAATTCGGCATTGTCTAGATCCACCCAAATCACCCACTAATCCATCCAAACTACAGGCGCACAATGGAGCTGATTCATCAAGGCACTCATGCTAAGCTCAATGTGCGTTTTGTTTTAAAATGCACGTAAATCGGGTATACATACCCCCAAATTCAATAAGGAGCGGATGTGAAGATGCGGTGATGAATACGGGTGTAAGTCTGCCCTGCTCTACTAGACAACACACTGCAAGATACGTCCTTGTGGAATATAAAATTACAAAGGAATGCACAAAGAAAAACCAAAAACTATTCAGCGTATTTAATGTCACCTGTTAATAATATAGGCTTAATGATAAAACATTTAAAAATAATAAAAAGTGTTTCCCCCACAAAATACATTTATTAGTAGGTTCTTAATGTCTACTGTGCATAAAATACATTATTACAGTTGCTCCTGATTGCAAACACATGTAATAGCATGCGTCAGTACTAATTGGCACTTAGACTAGCCCTGTAGCTGGAGCAAGAGTTGCGGCTGAAAAACAAGTAGCTGAGAGGTGCCCGGAGCTTGCACGCGCTCAAGATTGGCACACCCTTATCGTACATAGACTATGGGCAAACGCCCCCTCCCCACCCTTCTCCTTACCTGAAATCGTAGACTGCAGTGTCTTTTGCTCTCAAAGCTGAATAGAATGTTGCTGCGTTCTGCAGCATATGGTTTGGTTCTGTCCAGTAATTTTGCGGATTATATGCAGGCATTCTCCAGGCATACAAGTGTGTATATTTACACCTTATGAGAGTGAAGAGATGTGACTTGACAGTATTAGTAGTAAATACTATAGTTACATTTAACTATTTGTATATAATATGTAATGTAATGAAGTGTCAACCATAAGCAGTAACTACAACGCACAAAAAAGAATAGTGACTTGACTATTATTAAAATATGAAAGGCACATTTTCCATATAAAATTGGATTAAAAACAAACACCTCCACACCCATTGTCTACTGCTTTAAAATCCCAAAGGTTTTTTGCAATGGCTTAAATGGAAATGACAAATAAGTAATGCAAATAGACGACAGAAACTTGCTGTAATATAGCCCAGACACAAATGATTTAAGCTGGAGAGGTTAACAATACACAAATAGCTAATTATAAGCGGCTAGCGGGGGGGGCGGGGAAATGGTACATTTTAGCCCGGGGGGGGGGCTTTGTACTGTTTTCTAGAGATGGTCACTGACCCCCGTGTTTTGGTTTTGGATTCGGTTTTGGATCTGGATTACCGTCGTGTTTTGGTTTTGGTTTTGGTTTTGCAAAACCGCCATTGCGTGTTTTGGTTTTGGTTTTGGTTTTGTTTGGTTTTGTTTTGCTATTTTTTTGGAAAATCCATGTTTTTGGGCCTAAATTAACCCAATTTAGTGCTCCAACTGTTTTAGAGACAAGTAATCTAATTGTTGAGGTAATAAATCATCCAAAAAAACAGTTTAATTCTTCGTTGGTAGGCCTATTCTACACACAAAACAGATTGTCTTCCTCTCCATCTATGCATATTGGCAATGCAGCCATCGTCTTTGAATGTATATTACACCCTACACTTATAGTTAAATATGTAAAGAAATGGAAAAAGCCAGTTTGGTTTCTGTCTCTCAAGGCCCCCCTCCACTTGTATAAAATACCAAAAAATTCAGCCATTATAGACTGTACAATATTAATTGACATGGAGAAAGCCAGTTTGGTTTCTGTCTCTCTAGGCCCCCCTCCACTTGTATAAAATACTAAAAAATTCAGCCATTATAGACTGTACAATATTAATTGACATGGAGAAAGACAGTTTGGTTTCTGTCTCTCTAGGCCCCCCTCCACTTGTATAAAATACAAAAAAATCCAGCCGTTATAGACTGTACAATATTAATTGACATGGAGAAAGCCAGTTTGGTTTCTGTCTCTCTAGGCCCCCCTCCACTTGTATAAAATACTAATAAATTCAGCCGTTATATACTGTACAATATAAATTGAAATGGACAAAGGCAGTTTTGTATCTGTCTGCATCAGATCCTCTCTCCACTAGGAGTAAAATAGAAAACTATTCAGCCGTTATATAATCTAGAATATAAATAGAAATTGAGAAAGGCAATTTGGTATCTGTCTGCATCATAATCATCAACATCATCATTAGCGCCCTCGTCGCCTACACAAATCTCCCCCTCATCCTCTTCTAATTCCAAAGTGGCATCCTCAATTTGGGTATCACCGGCTACACTCGGGCTATTAAGGCACACATCAGCAGAATGCTCACGATTAGACATCCCACTGTTGGATGGACTCTCCACAGGGATTGTTGTCATTTGTGAATCAGAGCAAATATTCTCCTGTAATGCCTCACTGTTATCTTGCAGCTCGGCTTTGACGCGTAACAGTAGTTGTGCACCAAAGGTGAAGGCCTCATTCTCTCTTTGCCACTGCGTGTGTAGAATGGCATGCTTGCAATTTTTTTTTTATCGTCACTTAACTTTTGCTCAGTTACACTTCTTTTTCGCTTCAATACAGTAAATTTTTTTTTGGTTTTTGTTTTTTGCACTAATTTGAAAACACTCTGTTGTTTAACATCGCCTTGGCCAGATGACGTACTGGGAACACTAACATCAGGACTGGTGACAGAACCTGGTTGCTCATTCAGATCATATGTGGACTGCTTTGAATCCATTCTGAGCGCAAACCACTGGGGAGTGCTAAAAATTATTTAGTAGATACTGCTGACAGATATGACTTTTGACAGCCAGAAATATTAATGCACAATTAGGGAGGACACCCCAAAAGCACTGAGGAGTGCTAAAAATTATTTAGTAGATACTGCTGACAGATATGACTTTTGACAGCCAGAAATATTAATGCACAATTAAGGAGGACACCCCAAAAGCACTAAGGAGTGCTAAAAATTATTTAGTAGATACTGCTGACAGTTATGACTTTTGACAGCCAGAAATATTAATGCACAATTAGGGAGGACACCCCAAAAGCACTGAGGAGTGCTAAAAATTATTTAGTAGATACTGCTGACAGATATGACTTTTGACAGCCAGAAATATTAATGCACAATTAGGGAGGACACCCCAAAAGCACTGAGGAGTGCTAAAAATTATTTAGTAGATACTGCTGACAGATATGACTTTTGACAGCCAGAAATATTAATGCACAATTAGGGAGGACACCCCAAAAGCACTGAGGAGTGCTAAAAATTATTTAGTAGATACTGCTGACAGATATGACTTTTGACAGCCAGAAATATTTATGCACAATTATGGGGGACACCCCAAAAGCGCTGGGGAGTGCCAAATATGAAGAAAAAATAATAAACCTCTATCCTCCTCTCTGCACTAGCGATTTTGGTTAGAGCAATTGCAAGAACAATATTGTATTCTCTGTCCCTGCTCTAATTAGCCTATGACTACACCCTGCTCTCTCCCTCTGTCAAATGGCGATGGATTGCTGTGGAGGCGTGTATTTATAAAGTTGAAGTATCGCGAGAACCGAGCCCCGAGATCCGACGACGTCACAATGACGTTCGGCCTCGATTTGGATTCGGAATGGGCGGGAGAGTACCGAGCTGCTCAGCTCGGTACTCGGATACCCAAAGTTCGGGTGGGTTCGGTTCTCGGAGAACCGGACCCGCCCATCTCTACTGTTTTCCCTACTGTTCAGCACTGCGGAGCACTGTGGCACTTACAAATCTACGATAATAATAATAATAATAATAATCATAATGTATTGTTGGTATTAAATGTTATGTTAGATCAGGTGGGGACAATTGGTCTTTGTTATAAAGAAAAGGAATGCAGCTTGTAAGCACTTTATATATTAACAAAGCAACTTCTTATGTATTACAGGTATTATTGTTATTGTCACTGTCTTTGACTGGCAATAGTAATTCCTGAAGGAGAAAACAAATCTCATCACATGACAACAGTAAAGCATCCTGAGACCATTCATGTGTGGGGTAGCTTCTCAGCCAAGGGAGTGGGCTCACTCACAATTTTGCCTAAGAACACAGCCATGAATAAAGAATGGTACCAAAACATCCTCCAAGAGCAACTTCTCCCAACCATCCAAGAACAGTTTGGTGACGAACAATGTCTTTCCCAGCATTATGGAGCACCTTGCCATAAGGCAAAGTGATAACTAAGTGGCTCGTGGATCAAAACATAGAAATTTTGGGTCCATGGCTAGGAAACTCCCCAGACCTTAATCCCATTGAGAATCAAACAAAAACCCGCAAATTCTGACAAACTCCAAGCATTGATTAGGCAAAAATGGGCGGCCATCAGTGGCGGATCCAGGGGGGGGGCGATCGGGGCATTCGCCCCCCCTAGCAGCAAAAAGCTAGGTCCCAGCCGCCGATTAAAACGGGAGGGTCGGGGCTAAGCGTGAGTGGGGGGCGGGGCTAAATGTGGGCCAGCCAATCAGAGTGGTCCCAGCCGGCGACCACAACGGAAGGGGGCGGGTCCAATCACGGGCGGAAGGCGGTGTTAACGCAGGCCAGCCAATCAGAGCAAAGGAGGGGCGTGATTATGCAAAATCGCCCCCCCCCTAAACATAAAGTCTAGATCCGCCCCTGGCGGCCATCAGTCAGTATGTGGCCCAGAAATTGATTGACAGCATGTCAGGGCGAATTGCAGAGGTCTTCAAAAAGAAGGGTCAACACTGCAAATATTGACTCTTTGCATAAACTTAATGTATTTGTCAATAAAAGCCTTTGATACTTATAAAATGCTTGTAATTTTACTACAGTATACCATAGCAACATCTGCCAAAAAGGTCTAACAACAGTAAAGCAGCAAACTTTGTGTCATTCTCAAAACTTTTGGCCATGATTGTACAAAGTGCTTTAACAGAAACATACATGAAAAATGCTAATTTTCAGGTTTTTATCATTGAAGAAAGTACAGGGTGCTGAAAACCTAAGTAAAATAAATACATAAATAAAACTTGAATCTATGTATAAATACATATAAGAGAAGTGTGGCCATCAGACTAAACGTAGTTAAAATCATGCGTGTGAGTGACTTACCAAAGAACCTATTATCTGTGGAAGCCTGGAGTTACAGCCAATCGGAGCAGGAAGGGAATGGGACTTATACACAGTTATAAGTCAGTGCAGACAGGAAAAGGTTCTTCCTGCTTCAGGATTCCGCCCGCCCTCCCTACAAGTTTTATGGGCTAGGTCTTTTTTATTAGTTGTTGCAGTGTAGGAGAGCAGTGCAGTCGGTAACTGTGCATACTATGGTTGGTCCGTCTGTGATGAGGACCTTTGGGCCGGTATTGTATGGTTTATACTGGCGGTTATAATAGGGGGCGCAGTCTTGCCGTTGGACTTGATTTTAGCACCAGCCAATAGATAAGGTATGATCCTGGGTTGGTGGTACTATGGTCTGACCTTTCCACCTTTATTGGTTTTGCGTTCCTATCTGCCCTGCTCTCGTCCGCCTTACAGTCCTCTTAGCTTAAAGATTAATAAGTTCCGTCATTCATTCCAACTTTAATTTGGTGTCCGTGTCGTTATTGGGTTTGGTAAAAGGTTATGTCACAGTGTGTGTTATTTGGGGAAAACTTTCCCGCTATGCATTTTAATACAATGTCTGTTGTATGTATCTATATTGATTCTAATATATAAACATTTACTGTCCACTTTATTAGGTATACCTGAACACCTGCTAGTTAATGCAAATATCTAATTATCCAATCATGTGGCAGAAACTCAATGCATAAAAGCATTCAGACATCAGGGGCTGGCTGGGCTGGGAGACGGGGGGCATCTGCTCACAGGCTGGTCTCCTAGTGGGCTACCTTGGGCTGGGTCACTGGGCCACTTGTATTTTTGTCCTTTAGAATGTTCCCAATAGGCTAAAATTTGCCAGCCCTTCCCTCACAAACATGGTCAAAAATTACAATTGTAGTTCAGACCAAACACCAGAATGGAGAAGAAATGTGATCTAAGTGACTTTTACTGTGGAATGATTGTTGGGGCCATAGGGGTGGATTTAGTTCCTCAGAAACTAGAGTTTACAGAGAATGGTGCTCAAAACCAGAGCGGCAGTTCTGTGGGTGGAAATGCATTGTTAATGAGAAACATCAAAAGAGAGGAAGGCGACAGTAACTCAATTAACCATGGGTGGTATGTAGAAGAGCACCTCTGAATGCACAGCACATCCAACCTTGAAGTGGATGTGTTACAGTAGCAGAAGACCACAAAGCACCCTTGTGACAGCCATACAATACACAGCACCCTTGTGACAGCCATACAATACACAGCACCCTTGTGACCGCCACACAATACATAGCACCCTTGTGACCGCCACACAATACATAGCAACCTTGTGACCGCCACACAATACATAACAACCTTGTGACCACCATACAATACAGAGAGCAACCTTGTCCCCGTCACACAATAAAGAGGGCAGCAATCAGACCTCCACCTAATACAGAGAGCAAAATATGATTTTTATTGATACAAACAAACTATGCAGTTAATGTGTGAGAACGTGATTATCAGCTGTTGGTCATTTTCATACCTTCTAACACCTCATATGGCCAAAGTGGAATGTATAAGATTTGTCTGTCATCTGAGCAGACTTCAAAATACAAATAGTCAAACACGGTTACCTGTCCGTGACACCAGGGTATAATCTCCATTGAAAAAGTTGGTAATTTTGTTGTAAGAAAAAGATCGGATCCCTATGCTAATACACACGGGCCATTCACACATGCATATTATATTTTCACATATCTCTTGTTGTCACATATCCTCTTTTGTCACAAATACCCCATTGGGCCTGTTGTCACATATCCCCTGGCAACCAGGAAAGCCACAGTGGTCTACATCCCCATCCACCCTCCCACGCCAGGTGTCCTTGCAAAAAAAAAAATTCCTTGTGGCTAGCCTAGGCCTATTTCTGTGGAGAGTCCTGGGGCTGCAGCTTCATCAGGTCCATTGTTAATCCTGCTCTGCAGATGCAGAGGTGAAAAAAGAAATACAATTTTTACATTTTTAAAAAAGGTGTGCACATCCTACCAAACAGCATAACCAACCAAGAGGTGTGTTTGTGCAATTTGCATCATTTTCTGAGTCACTCAGATTTAAAGATCTGTGCTACTTGGAATACTGTGTAAATTACGGGATGCAATTTACACTAACAATTTCAGTGCAAATTGCTACCCAACGCTACATCAGGCCCAAAGAGCGTAGACATAATCCTGTAGTTACTGCTTATGGGTGTAAATTTGTTATCTATATCTACCCTAACAAATCTTGTCACCCTAGTCCATGGCCTTGTTTAACCTTTCTCTAAGCCTGACCCTAGCATGCAGTGTTTCAGGGAGTATCATTCAATGCCCCATGTAATGTGTCCTGCTACTGTGCAAAACAGTCTTTGTCGGTGAAAAGTTGAACATGTACGAAGATGATATGATAGCGTAATGATAGACAGTCAGATAGGACTCGGTTTTCAGACACTGTAAACCACATACAGATTGTTCCTTGTCAGAATCCGGAATTCCTCATCTAATGCCCAAGGCCAGAAGCTGTTCGCTCTGCAGGAGTTTAGAGATCTGACCCAAATGACTTTATACTTCATAGCAATATCTCTACGGGGGACCTTGTATCAGGAATTCCATCAGGTCTAGACATGCACTGCCCCCCCCCCCCTCCCAGTCCTGGCCATGTTACAGAACATCATAGGGACAGATATCAGCACTGGTGTTAACCATTTGCCTGCTGCAGGAAACACATTTTCATTGTTCATAATATTTCTCCTCCTGCTCCTGATACACTGGGCTGTTTGCCGTAACCGTACACTGGGCAATACGCAACAATGTAGATATAGATGCATTTTTGGGGCACAAGCACATTACGTAAATGCGTGTATTACTTCCCCAAAAAATTGTCATAATTCTTTTTACACACTTCACTTACTACATTCATTGAGCCTGAGTCATTAAACAAAACAAAAAAATGAGTAAGATTGCTCCTGGACAAACCATATTATAAAGCAAGGGGTGATAATTAGTTTATTATATTGCACATAAAATAAATACTGGCTGTTTTTTCACCTAGTACACAAATACTTGATAGCTTTTTTTTAACACTGAAATTTAAAGTTGATCTAGGACATGCCCTACCCCAATTATAAATCTGTCCCAACATTTTAAATTTACCTCCCCCTCCAATGCAACATGGTTTTGCCCAGGTGCAAAGTTACTCCTATTTTTTTTTTTTTTGCTTTGCTCTCCTTTTAAGGCTAGGAATATATGAGTGATTTTTTAGCTGTGCTAGTAAAATTGCATATAACTAATGGTGTGAGAGAAAATAGTGCCACTGCATACAATTGTATGCAATTTTTACATGCATTTTTTTTCTTTTTGGCCTTCTGTTGTCTTCACTGATGTTTCTTTTGTACAATAAGTGCGCACTGCCTTACCCAGGGCCGGTGCTAGGGTCCATGGCACCCTAGGCAAAATCGGCGCCCTCTCCCCCCCCCCCCGCAAAAATCGGCGCCCTCCTCCCTCCTCCCCCCTCACCCCGTCTTTTCTTACCTTGTCTCACCACCGCCGCCTCTCTGCTCCGTCTCCTCCCCTCCACTCACTGACACTAGTGAGTGGAGGGGAGAAGACGGAGCAGAGAGGCGGCGGTGGTGAGCAATAGCCTCTCCCCCCTCCCCCGTGCATCTGCATGCTGTGCGGCGGCCGTGACAGGTATGGTTAGCGGTCGCCGCACAGTTTTAAAATTAATTTCCAGTTCTCCAGGCGCCCTCCAGAGCCCGGCGCCCTAGGCAAGTGCCTAACCTTGCCTAATGGGAGCGCCAGGCCTGGCCTTACCAGCAATCACATGAGTGCCTGATTCCATTTCTGATCATTTGTTGGAGGTTAGACAAATCTATTCCAAATACGTAAATAGACTAAGGGCTTACTTAATTTACGTTTGTGATGCACAGAAAATACAATAAAAACTGTTCAAAAACAGATTAGTATTTATGCTGATTTGATTACTGCAGATTTTATATAGGTTTCCATGATCTTAACAGTATTCACATCATACGCGGTTTTGCATCATCAAGTCTCCACCCCCCTCTATGCATTGACAAATTAAATTGCATCATTGTGCAGCAGGGGCCGGTGCCTTAATGATGAAAGTCGCATTGTAATGTCTCCCCACCTATGTCCCTTGGACCAAAAGTGAGCAAGTATAATTCACCTAAAGACATTTTTTGGTGCGTTTAGTGACAAAAACAGAACCACATGATCCTACGGGATCCTACACTTGGGTACTTACAATTTAGTTGATAGCATATAACACAATCATGGCTGCATTTAACATTAGGCACAGGAGGCTCGTGTCTAAAGGAGGCAGACCGAGGGGTTTCTTTTTTCGCTGCTCAATGTCATTTATCAGCAATAAAAATTTAACCACATACTTGCCGTCTCTCCCGGAACTCCCGGAAGAGTCGGTAAAGCTCCCACATTTGCCGAGATTCACGGCAGTGCATGGGTGGGCGGAGATCAATTGTGACATTAAGCTCTGCCTCATATATTGAGTGCCCAGAATTTCGGGTTTTTATGGTGGTTGCGGGACTATGGTGACAATGTCACCATGCCCTCCTACCTTATGTCACATATGACCTCTCCCCCGGCATGTATGTTTAACCACAGGTGTGGGAGAAATTAAATAATTAGATTAATAAAGGTGGGGACTCAAAGTTGTATAACTGCTGATTTTAATGATGCTCTGCTGAATGCTTAACTGTTGCACTAGTGACATCTGCTGATGTACAGTCTGGTACAGCTGATGGCTGCAGAGATGTATAATGATGAACCGGAATACAAACCCAGGACCTTTACATTATGGGCCTCATTTAGAGTTGAGCGCAATTTTGTTGCCCGAACATACGCATAATATCATGGCAGGAAAGTTGCTCTCTTATCTGGTTATTTAGAGTTGTGCATATCTTGATATGGAATAAGATGCGTCCAACTTAAAATAATCTGTAAGTGTCAGGCGCCGTCTCTCCGCTCCTCCTTCAGGACGGCGCCTGTCTCAGATTCCTCTGCGTTGCAACTAGGCGCCACATTTCCAGCCACCCGGCCGGCACTGGAGCACATGCGCGCCCCGTTGCTAGGCAACAGGACGCAATCTCGAACTCGGCGGCGACTGGTGACTTCACCGCCGCCGTTAATTAGTGCTTGTCTGTTCCCTTAGGGTGCCAGAGTATTAGGTCCCACCTCTACTCCAGCTTCTCCTGTGGTTATCTTTTCAGTTCCTGGTTACTGACTTCAGCTTGCTCCTGACTACTCCTTCACTTGACCCTTTGCTGCCTATTTCTCAAGGATTCTGACCTTGGCTTGTCTTCTGACGCTACTTCTGAACCACGACTTGGTACCGCCCTATTCCGCCTGGTTCTGACCTGGATCACCTGACCATTCTTCCTCTGCTTTCCTCTGCTGTACTGGAGAACCGCGACCTGCGCGTCCCTAGCAGCCAAATCCAAACCTCCTTGCAGGGATCCCAGGTGAAGACCAGGGGAGTTAGACTCCTCGTCTCCAGTTTCAGCAGCGCAAATACCAGCAGGCAGAACCTCTCTTGGGCGTGACAGTAAGAGTGCGGAACTCAAGATATGCTGAAAGCGCATCAAGATGGAGCTTTGGAGCTTACAGTCTAAATTCCTTAACATACACACACGCGCACACACACATGCACACACACGCACACACACACACAGACTAGGGTCAATCTGATAGCCTCCAATTAACCTATTAGTATGTTTTTGAAGTGTGGTAGGAAACAGGAGCACCCGGATTAACAAGGTTCCACCGAGCTTTATAACATTGTTATCGTGTTATTGACTCATGACTTACTGACGTGTCCATGTGTTGCTTCACATAACTCCTGCAATGACACCAAACATCTGTCCCATATAACGTTTATTTAAATATGCATAGATGCTTCCTATCCAGGCACATAATTCATGTCTGCAACCGATATTGTCAGTGTAAGGGTTAAGTTTCCACAATAACGGTGGTATTAACTCTTAGACATAATACAGACAAATGTGAACCCTATTAGGATTAGGGGAGAGGTTAGTAACGTTATAGGGTCAACGCAAGGGGAGCTAGCAAGAGACAGGATTTAATTCAGATCAGATGCACAGCTGGAATATGAAAGAGTAGCTCTCTCAGAGGGAGCTGATCACTACATCTCTATTATTCTGTGGCACAGCAGTTATCTATAAGGCAGATTTTATTATAAATGTGCTCCAGAGAGTAGCATATTAATTACTTAAACATAGCTCCACATGCCCAGTAGTGAATTTCTGATGTTTACGGGTCACTACACAAATAATAATCAATGACGCTTCACTTTAACTGTTTTTGGGGGCACTTTTGTAAACTGGCACTGGATTGTCAACCCTGCATGAGAAATTCACCACAGTTCTTACCCGAGACTAGGGGGTAAATTTATCAAGCTGCGGGTTTGAAAAAGTGGAGATGTTGCCTATAGCAACCAATCAGATTCCAGCTGTCATTTTGTAGAATGTACTAAATAAATACTAACTAGAATCTGATTGGTTGCTATAGGCAACACCTCCACTCTTTCAAACCCGCAGTTTAGTAAATATACCCATAGATCTCTAGAACATAGAACAATACTTAAATAGATACCAAATGAAAAAGAGATGTAAATTAGTCTGTTAGGTAAAGTTATGCTGTCCACACACTGGGTCTGATTCTGGGTCTGCAAAATGAACGCAAATTGTGTTTTTATTAAAACGCACATAAGCATTCAACTAAGAACGGATCTGAAGAAACCACTCTTGTTGAATACGGGTCTAGGACAGACACAATACACTGCAGGATACGTCTAGTACATATGTGGAATATAAAGATCCGGCCAGAACCCCACAGAAAAAAACAGAAAAGTATTCAACGATTGTCGCCTGACATAGTCATAGTCATTAATAAAAAAAAAAAGATTTTAAAGAAAACTTTTTTTTTACCATTTTTCACCCTTGCAGTATATTTATCGTAATGTTATTAATGTGTACTGTACAATAATATGTATTTTTACAGTTACTCCTGATTGCATACACATGTACTAGCATGCATACGTGACCGTCACCTCTATCAATTGGCACTAACACCTGCCTATAGCTGGTGCAAGTGCTGCGACTACAAACCACATACCTGAGTGCAGAGCTTGAATCGGACTCTGCTGCCTACCCTCGAGCTTGGCACGGCCTTACAGTACATTGACTACGGGCATACGTCCATTTCCCTTCCCTGTTCTACACATGAAATCGCAGGCTGTAGAAAGTGTCCTTTGCTCTCGAGGATGAATGGGATGTTCTTGAGATCACTGACGTAGTCTGTTTTCTGGGTACGCTCAGAGAGATTTTACGCAAAATATTTCACACATTGCCATTTACATTCGTTAATGAATCAGGTGCACAGTGCGATACCGTAGGTCAGAGCTGGATTAAGGCTTCGGGGGGCCCGGGCACTTAAGACAGGGGGGCCCCTAAGATCTAAAATTAAGGGCATAGTGACACATCCTGCATTACATCACGTACAGCCCCACAGTATGACACTTACAGCTCTCCCAGAGGCTCGCTTAGGTTGTCTGCATAAGAAAAATCATTGCTTCCACAAACTAAAATACTGTACATTAAAACAATCATCAAAACACCACATTAAAATGGGTATTGACACACACATTAAAACTAGCAATGATATCACACATTAAAAATACCATTGATAATGTACACTAAAACTAGCAATGATACGCACGCTAAAACTAGCATAGATACCGCACTTTAAAAATAAAATTTATAATGCACATTAAAACTAGCAGTTATACCGCAAATTAAAATACCATTGATAATGCATCACTGGGCATGGCCAGGCCCACCCTCCTACAGACAAAAAAAACTGCATTGTTGTGTACACCATTGAACGGTCACCAAAAATTGGGATTGTCCCACTAGAATCACAACATTTCAAAGACTTTGCTGCTCTCTCTCCTACCTGTTCTTCTCACTTTCCACCACCTGTGCTGCAGGTTTCTTTAGTTGCGGCTTGTCTGGATCCTGGAATGTTAGGGGCCGTATTTGTAGAAAAAAAATGGGTACATTTAGACAATTACAGCCACCCTCGGCGTTAAATCAGTACCACCCATGATTAATAATTAGGCCTTCCTCCAGCCCCAGGATTAAAATAATAGTATTCACATTTAATAAATAAACCTATTTCCCTCCCTACAAACAGCCCCAGCAATAAATTAATAGTATTTACATTTCAGAAATATACCTATTTCCCGCAACCGTCACTGCCATTAAATAATTCATAGGCACATTTAATAAAGGGACCTCATTCTCCCCAAACCACCCCATCTTAAATTAATTGTCCCCACCTATTGTGTCTCTCCCCCCCCCCTTTTTCCTCATGCTGTGTCTCTCACCCTTTTTTGTTATAATGTGCCTTTCTCCCCCCTTTTTTTTCTCATGCTGTGCCTCTCCCCCTTTTTCCTTACTGTGCCTCTCCTCTCCCCTTTTTTCCTCCATACTGTGCCTTTCTTCTCCCCCTTTTTCCTCCAATACTGTGCCTATTCTCCCCCTTTTTCCTCCATACTGTGCCTCTCTTCTTTCCTTTTTACCTCCATACTGTGCCTCTCTTATTTCCCTCCATACTGTGCCTTCTCTTCTTCCTATTTCCTCCATACTGTGCCTCTCTTCTTTCCTATTTCCTCCATACTGTGCCTCTCTTCTCTTTCCTATTTCCTCCATACTGTGCCTCTCTCTCTTTCCTTTTACCTCCATACTGTGCCTCTCTTCTTTCCTATTTCCTCCATACTGTGCCTCTCTTCTTTCCTTTTACCTCCATACTGTGCCTCTCTTCTTTCCCTATTTCCTCCATACTGTGCCTCTCTTCTTTCCTATTTCCTCCATACTGTGCCTCTCTTCTGTCATTTTACCTCCATACTGTGCCTCTCTTCTTTCCTATTTTCTCCATACTGTGCTCTCTTCTTTCCTATTTCCTCCATACTGTGCCTCTCTTCTGTCCTTTTACCTCCAGACTGTGCCTCGCTTCTGTCCTTTTACCTCCATACTGTGCCTCTCTTCTTTCCTATTTCCTCCATACTGTGCCTCTCTTCTGTCCTTTTTACCTCCATACTGTGCCCTCTCTTCTTTCCTATTTCCTCCATACTGTGCCTCTCCTTTCCTATTTCCTCCATACTGTGCCCTCTCTTCTTTCCTATTTCCTCCATACTGTGCCCTCTCCTTTCCTATTTCCTCCATACTGTGCCTCTCCTTTCCCTATTTCCTCCATACTGTGCCTCTCCTTTCCTATTTCCTCCATACTGTGCCTTTCTGCATTATTCCCTTTTTTTTTTACTTACCCTTTCTGTTAGTTTCTTTCTCTTCCTCTCTTCTGTCTTCTTTTTTCTTTCCTGGTCCTCTCCGCACTGCTCCTCACTGAATGACAGGCGTGACTTGATGACGTCACGCCTGTCATTCAGTATCAACAGTGCAGAGAGGGGGGAGGAGGAGGGACACCAGCGCCGCGGTGAGGTGAGTAGTGTATCTTTTTTTTTTTTTTTAAATTCCCGGCTCCCCCCCACCAACGAAGGGAGCTCCGAAACCCCCCCCCCTTCCGCCGCCCGCCGCCGCTACAAAGAAAAGTGTATAAAAAAAAAAAAAAATCAGTAGAAGTTATGCTGCGCGGTGGCGGGGTGCCCTCGGAGAGAGGGGGCCCGGGGCACGTGCCCCCTGTGCCCCCCCCTTAATCCGGCTATGCCGTAGGTGATCTTCGGACGTTTGGCCTGATATCACCATGATACCGGTTGAAAACGTCCAGACACATATGAGAAATCTGCTTCCCAAGCACAGAAGCGAGAGAGGGAATTCTGTGAACCTATCTGAACTGCATTAGACGCTGACTTTCCGGAGATTCATATGTCGGCTGGTAATAGACTTGTGCATGCAACCTCATGTGCAGAGTCCGGTCTGCTAGACTGGGGTAACTCAATATTTACAGCTATTACTGTTTAACCAATTATTTGTTGGAAAAATCAATTTAGATACATAGACGTTGTCAACCTTCTTGTGATAATTATTAGTGAGATAAGTTATATTGAAATTGCAACATAATTATGTCCAAGGTGCATATCCATTTTTATTTTATTGTATTTTGTTTTTTTGTTTCTTGTTATTTATATTGATTGATATTTTAATTTTTTTTAAATTAGTCTTTTGGACTGTCATTTTTTTTTACTATTTTCTCTCATCAAGTTTGTGTATTCTATGTGCTTTAGAGTAATTGAGCGCCTTGTACTTTTAGTTTCTAACAAGAACTGTGTCTGCTACTAGTGGTATGCGTACATCCAATTTGGACAGTCATCCTGTTGCTTAGCTTTTACGCCAAGAGACTACGGGCCTGATTCATTAAGGAAAGAAAGTCGAAGAAATGAGTAAGTTTCAGTGTACCTTAATAAGAAAACCCATAAATTCTGCAAAATTTGGGTTGATTGGTTCATCTACTATGGTTCTTTTAGTCCCATTCCACCACCTGATCAAACCCATAATATTTCAGCCTTATTGCAGTCAACAGCTCTGTCTAGGGTGTTGGCCACATAATGTTCTATTCGGTCTGACCTCTGACCGCTGGTGAGCCCAGACCTTGTCTTACACATTCCCCCAACATCTCCCCTGTCCCACGTCCTCACTATTGCATAGAACACCACACTCTCCAAAATCCCTTTAAGGTTCTTCATTGTTATATTGTTTGCGAAATTCTTCTATCTGTTTATGCTTTGTAACCTCCCCAAGTGGACTTGCTTCTTTTTTTATTCTGATATCCAATTCACAATGTAACTTGGTGCTGCCCTCTTGGGCTACAGTTGTTTACCTGTCTATTGTGTGACAAAATCTATAAATATACAATTAAAAAAACAAAATGAGTAAGTTTTCTCCTGGACAAAACCATGTTACAATGCAAGGGGTGCACATTAGTTTACTATTTTGCACATAAGTTAAATACTGTCTGTTTTTTCATATAGCACACAAATACTTGATAGCTTATATGTACACTGAAATTTAAAGTTGATCTAGGACATACCCCAAATATAAATCTGCCATCACATTTTAAAATTTCATCCCCTCCAATACAAAATGGTTTTGCCAAAGTGCAAAGTTACTCATTTATTTTGCATTACTTTCCTTAATGAATCAGGCCCTACATCGCAATCTTTGTGTGCAGCAGAGATCAGTGAACTACAAATTCTGATTATGAAATCTACCACAAATATAGAGTACATCCAAACACAATTATCAATTAATACAATTTTATTTCAGTAATTACAATAGTAACAGGTTACAGTGAAAGAAAATCAAGGATTAATTAAAAGCATTGCAATTTCCAAATAAAATAAAAGTCATCTGGTTAAATGAGAAACGCCAACATATCGAAAACAAGAGCTCTCACACAGGTGTGGTTCAAGTTTTATTGAAGCGATGAACATACCAGCATGTCCGGATCTTCTTTTACCTGGACTGTCCAGGTTGTCTATAATTAGGGCTAGCATGGCTACAAGACGAGACCACAGTGGGGCGCATTTGGCAATCTTCAATAACTAAGACAGCTCAGCTTCCTAATAATGTCTTACAAACGATGGTGTCTAAGGTGATGTCAGCATCACAGTGTATCAACCATCATCACACCTGACAATGCAGATTTGCAAGTTGCACAGACAATGGTCTACAGAGTATTGAAGGAAGGTCATGTGGTCCAACAGCGTATGGTTCTGGTGGTTCCATAATGTTGTGAGGTGCTGGCATTCCCTTATAAGGAAGGCCAGTGCTAGTCTCATTGGTACTGAATGTCTTCCAGGATGACAATGCCCACATCCACAGAACATATGTGATGGTTTGATGAGCATGCCACAGATGGTATTCATGTGTAATGGCCTCTTCAGTCAACAGATCTGAGACCTATTGAGCATTTATAGACTATTCTGGATCAATACCTAAGACAGCATGTTCTACCACCATCAAGCAGGCATCAGTAGATGTGAGGCCACGCTGTGTGGTTGCTAGACTGAATTATATTTGCATATTACAGACTATTACTTCTTTCTGCCTTTGAGATTGTATTACTATTACTCTGTTCTTGTGTCTTTGGTTGAAATATGTTATTATAATGCCCTGCATTTTTATTTTGACAATGAAGTTATTATATGATTGTCACGCGCCGGTCCCTTAGATACGTGCCGGCATTGTGACTTTTCTCTATGAACTGCAGTTGGACTTGTTCCTATTCAGAAACACTACTTTTACACAGGTGTTCTTGGTTGCCTGATCGGGACCTCCTCCCTGATTCTCATTGGCTCTGGAGTATTATTTAAACTACCCATGATCCTTGGCTCATTGCCTGTTCTTTGTGTTACTCAGCTTGTCTCGGTCCTGTTACCATTACCTGTTCCTCTGCTTGGGCCTCCTGAGTCTACTGCTGCTTTTACCTGCTGGCTGGACTCCTGCTGATTGCATCTGGTACCTGTAGTTCCACGCTGTATGCTGAATCTACTGCTGCTGTTATCTGCTGGCTGGACTCCTGCTAAATACATCATTGCGTCTGGTACCTGTAGTTCTACGCTGTATGCTGAATCTACCACTTTGGTTACCTGCTGACTGAACTCCTGCCATTACATCTATGCATCTGGTACCTGTAGTCCTATGCTGGTTCGCTGAACTTTGTTGCTGTCAAGTCTACGGATTGGAAACATCTTTCGTGAGTTGATTGCTGCATACTCGGGTTGATTCTGTGCACCTGTCGCTGTATGTTCATGCTGGCTCCTGTTAAAGACTTTCCTGTGACTCCGCTCGCTGTACTGCTGCGGCTGCGCTCCATAGTGAGCTTGCCTTAAGTTTACTACTGTTGAACTTCTTCTTGTGAACTACTTTCAGGGGCGAACGGAGGATTGTCGGGGGGGGGGGTATTCCCCCCCCCCCGACCCAAAAAAAACCCACCCCCTGCGAGAGCTGCTGCGCATGCTCAGCAGCTCCGTTTCTTCAGCGCTGTCCTATACAGCAGTCGCGGCGCTGTCTAAAAAGCGTCCGCGCCGGTGCTGTATGCACTACAGCACCGCCGCGGACGCTTCTTTGACAGCGCCGCGGCTGCTGTATAGGACAGTGGCCACTTAGTTAGCGCAGGGGGGGTTCCTGGAGACTCAGAAACCCCCCCTGCGTGCGCCACTGACTTTTGCACTTAAAGATATTGCTTCTATTGGAGTATTGCTGGAAGATATTAGCCTTACGGGGCTGCACGCGGCTTGGATACTTAGCTTTCCTATTGCTTCTAAGTAACGGACTATTACTTGCTCATCCTATACAGTTGCTAAGAGTTACTAACAATTGAAGTATATATCGTGAATTGCATTCTGCCTGTATTCCATTGCCGCGTGTGCTTTATCTATGTTGTATATATTCTTCCATTGCCATTATACCATCAGCCTATATATCTATTGTATCATCAAGCAATATATTCTTCAATTTTATTATCATCTCCAGTGTCTTATTGCTACTGTTATTATTCAGTCTGTGTGTTGCCTCCACTGTGCTGTGTCCCTCCTGAGTAAGATCTCTACAGACAGTCTCAAGGGATCGATAAAAAAAACTATTCAAATCGTGACAATGATCTATACAGGTTAGTCTTAAATGTCGCCAGTTGCATTATTAGTGAATAAGAAATAGGAGAGGAAGAGATGCTTGGATTAAATGGTAACCGTACGCTTGTATATTTGTATCAAGCTTATCATGTTTAACCAACAGTGTCATTGTTCCACCAGTAACAGGGATCAGACTCTTATCACCTGACCACCTATCATAGTTTGACGACCGTCCCTATTCCACTCTCCTTTAGTCCCACCGCTGTGGGAATATTGAAGGGAATATAACCCTTTACTCTCATCACATCCTCCTATTCCTGTTTACAGGACTTCTTTCGAGCTGCACTCACTCTATGGAATTCCCTCCCTCGCACAATAAGACTTTCTTCTGGTCTACAAACCTTCAAGCATTGTCTGAAAATCCACCTCTTCAGGCAAGCTTATAATATTCCTCAACCACCCTCTTAACCTCACTAGATTACCCTATTACCACCCGTTACACAAGTCACACAAGACAACAACCACTGACAAACATTGCTGTGCGACTGGATCATATACCATACTAATCCCTTTTGTTTTCGTTTTCTTTAACCTTTGCAATCTGGCTGCACCAATATGCAATATGTGGACTTAGCCTCATGTATCTAACTCCCATTGTCTCATAGATTGCAAGCTTGTGAGCAGGGCCCTCTCCTTGTCTGTTTTACCCAGTTTTTTTATTACTGTGTTCGTCCCCAATTGCAAAGTGCTATGGAATTTGCTGGCGCTATATAATTAAATTTTGATAATGATATAACCTGTGATTGGGGGAATGAATGGATGTTTATTGCTCATTGACTAGGAACTGCGCTTCCATTCCAGGTATAAACTGTGACCATGAATTGATAGGACTCTGTGGCTTTGTGACTCTGCGTATATACAGGAAGACATTGTGCTGGCGGTAGAGGGGTTACAATGAGGCTGAGCTTCTAGGATCCTTAAAGATTCATCAGAAGACCCAATGATTGTGTCCTTAGTTCCGTGGGAATATTTATATTCATTTGGTGAACTGTATATCTGCATAACCTGTACCATCAACTCTAAAATAAAGTCGCATTTTGGTTGCAACAGTCTGCCTAGGTGATTAATAGGAACCCACTAGGACTCGCAGTCCTGAGAGTGGAGTAACTTTCTTGCAGAAGAATGAGGGTGCTGCATCTCTTCCACAATTCCTAGACTCAATGCCAGGCTGCATACGGACCGCACTGGCTCAACATACTATTTAGTGACTTTACATTGGTGTTTTTTTTTTTTTGTCTACTACATACTTCTGGGGCAGCACGGTGGCGAAGTGGTTAGCACATCTGCCTCACAGCGCTGGGATCATGAGTTCAATTCCAGACCATGTCCTTATCTGTGTGGAGTTTGTATGTTCTCCCTGTGTTTGCGTGGGTTTCCTCCGGGTGCTCGGGTTTCCTCTCACACTCCAAAAAAAACCATACTGGTAGGTTAATTGGCTGCTAAAAAAAATAAAAAAAAATTGACCCTAGTCTCTGTGTGTGTGTGTGTGTGTGTGTGTGTGTGTGTGTGTGTGTGTGTGTGTGTGTGTGTGTGTGTGTGTGTGTGTGTGTGTATGTTAGGGAATTTAGACTGTAAGCCCCAATGGGGCAGGGACTGATGTGAGTGAGTTCTCTGTATAGCACTGCGGAATCAGTGGCGCTATATAAATAAATGATGATGATGATACTTTCATACTTCCATATATACAATTTTTATTATTTAAATTGATACATGGGTCATAAATAAATAAACTCTCTGGTGTACTCTCAAGCAAACACTGATACGTAATGTAATGATACACGACAGAAGCCACAGTAGAATCAATCCAGGATGATTCCTGTAACTCCTCACACAGAGCAGTCGATAACCTCCCTTCCAAGGTAGCCAATGGGATCGCAGGACATTCTTCGCAAAGGTACAATAGCACCAATGACAGATAGGCGGCTGAGAGATCCAGACCCCATACTGGTTTGTGGTGGTGGGCCACATAGCAGCTTCATAGTCTGCTAGGGCTATAGTTACTTCCCATATAATAACATCAGTCCATGATATGTGAGAGGTCCTGGTGAGTAAATAATATTCAGGATTCAGTTTTTTTAAGTCTTACCGATAGAGAATAACACAGGTTCCCCCAGGTAAAAACCAGGGGCCTGACTCATTAAGGATCTTAACTTGAGAAACTTCTTATTTCAGTCTCCTGGACAAAACCATGTTACAATGCAAGGGGTGCAAATTAGTATTCTGTTTTGCACATAAGTTAAATACTGTCTGTTTTTTCATGTAGCACACAAATATCAACTTTAAATTTCAGTGTAGAAATAAGCTATCAAGTATTTGTGTGCTACATGAAAAAACAGTCAGTATTTAACTTATGTGCAAAACAGAATACTAATTTGCACCCCTTGCATTGTAACATGGTTTTGTCCAGGAGACTGAAATAAGAAGTTTCTCAAGTTAAGATCCTTAATGAATCAGGCCCGAGATCATCCATTAGACAACCCAGACTACAACTTAGGGCCCAGTTTGCCCACTGAGGGGCTGGATTATCCTAACCTATTTTAACGTTTGGGTTTTTTTGACCGATGGAAGGAGGGGACAGGGGCCCAAAACCAGTTTGCTGCCTAGGGCCCCACGGGGTCTTGCTCCAGGTGATTAATCAAATGACTATGGTTGATGCTCCACTATTGACACAGTTCCACAAATATTTTCACAGATGTTGCCCATTGCAACATCTACGCAATATAGCACCACCATCAAGGATGCAGCTGCAGCATGTTTTACAGCCAAGTAATGGACATTAAAACTGATTTGTAAATGAGGTACATGGCGCTTTTAATGACTTATCCTTCCCATAGTAGATAAACGGGTTGTGTTCTGCAGAACTAGCACTAAGAAAGGATTACAGAGAGAATGAGTTGTCAGCCTGAGCACTTCCTCTCTGACCTCTTATTTTTTCCCTCTGAATGAACTGTGCTACTTTGGACTTGTGTGGCTAACTCTGGGAAGAAAATGGATGGTGTCAGATCACAGCCAATGAGTAATTTGCCCCTCTTTGACCCGATTTATTTTGAGGGAGAGGGGAACTACTGTAATAAATCTATTAAGACTTTCTAAGCAGAAGAAAGACAAGGGAATTATAAATAAAATTAGTAACAAAGTGCAAACACACAGAATGTTAAAAACTAGCTTTGTGCTTTCAGTGATTGTGACAATATAAATTTTGCAGTCTTAATGTTGGTGTGAAATGCTATATATATATATATATATATATATATATATATATATATATATATATATATGTTATATAGTGTGATATATGTTTCCCTATGTATGGCACTACGGACTTCATGTGGTGCCCTGTAAACAAAGGTTGATAATAATAATATGAAAAGGCATATATAACTGTTACAAACTTATAGATATAACGTGCAATATCATGACTTAACCTAGGATATGTTACTATAACACAACATGATACAAGATGTTTGACATATGAAGCTATTTAGCTATTGTCTTCTTTTAGCAGAACATTAAGGGGTATATTTACTAAACTGCAGGTTTGAAAAAATGGAGATGTTGCCTACAGCAGCCAATCAGATTCTAGGTACCATTTATTTAGGACATTCTACAAAATGACAGCTAGACCCGCAGTTTAGTAAATATACCCCTTAGACGCTGTACATACCGTAGTGGAGTTTAGCAGTCCATTTAGGTGCTAATTTTGCATTAAACTCCAGCAACCAAACGGCAAATAACTTTTATCAGTTCAGGGTAAATTAGACAATGCAAGTAAGTACAAGTAAGCAGAACAATCTTTATGTCCTACACACAAGTACAGATGTTGCTGTAAGCAGAGCAATACACTTAATTTTTCAGATACTGTTCATCGACCAAATTGAGTACAGTATTCTGGTGCTTCAGACATGGAGATGCAAAATGACTTTTCTAAGAATCCAAGTTTCTGGACCTTAGAGTAGAGACAGGGAGCTTGATTCATGAATGCATTTTGAGCGTATTATATGCAAAACCACTCTGCACATACCCAGAACTGTCAGAAACATCCGTGAAAGCACTCCTGCTCCGTGCGTTTGTGAGCGCAAAGGACACTTAGTACAACCTATGATTTCGGAGTGAACTGGGCAAGGAAGGGGCATTTTGCCATAGTCACTGTGCAGTAGGGACATGCCAAACTCGAGCACACACAGCCACGTACGAATCAAGCCCGACGCACGTCAAAGTTACTTGTGTTTCTGCCGTATCTCTTGTTCCAGCTACAGGGCTAGTCTAAGTCCCTATCAGTAGCGATGACAGTCTCGTATGCATGCTGTAACATGTGTTTGCAATCACAAGCAACTGTAAAAATGTATTTTATGCTCAGTAGACATTAACAACATTCTAATAAATGTTTTTCTTGGGAAAAAAATAGCAAAAAACAGTTTTTTCTTTTATTTTTTACATTAGAACCTTTATAATTATCAGGTAACAATAATGCAAGATTTTTTTTTCTATTTTCCTGTACGTTCTTTTGCGAATTTATAATCCACATGGGTATTGGAAGTATACTGCAGCGTCCAGTGTAGTACAGCAATTATAAAAGCACATGTATCTTGAGATCCGTGCCTTGCTGAATTCGGGCGCACACAAAGCCTAAATACATGCGTATAATACTGAACACGGGTTGCTCTCAGAATACGTGCCTTGATGAATCAGGCCCTGGGTCTCCAACAAGTCTGTTAGTGTCTCGAGCAGACTGCTTACAGCAATAATGTAAAGGATTAACAGGAAAATTACGCAACAGTGCAATAAATCGATGCATACAGTGCACCAACCCTTCATCGGAGCACATTGATTTGCACCGTTATTCTATTACCAAAAGAAGGATGATGCACTTAAACACAATTTAGCAAAACATTCAATACAAATTTGCTAGTTGCACGGTCCTTGCAAATACATCCAGTTTTACAGCACTTCTCAACAAAGAGATGGTGAGGCTGAAGATCACTCTGCTGTGCCCATTTTAGACTCCCATAAATATATTCATTAAACTCAAATGCAATCTGTAAACAGATACACAAATGGTAAATATGCTTAAAAAAATAAAACTACAGGGTATATTTACTAAACTGTGGGTTTGAAAAGTGGAGACGTTGCCTAAAGCACCAATCAGATTCTAGATATCTATTTAGTACATTCTACAAAATAACAGCTAGAATCTGATTGGTTGCTATAGGCAACATCTCCACTTTTTCAAACCCGCAGTTTATTAAATATACCACCTAGGGTTAGATTTACTAAGCTGCGGGTTTGAAAAAGTGGGGATGTTGCCTATAGCAACCAATCAGATTCTAGCTGTCATTTATTTAGTACCTTCTACAAAATGATAGCTAGAATCTGATTGGTTGCTATAGGCAACATCCCCACTTTTTCAAACTCGCAGCTTAGTAAATCTAACCCTTAGTCTTTCTAACATAATTGGAATGAGAAGTATCAATTCTTCAATATCAAACGAAGATAGTACATTTATAATTATATAATAATTTCAGTTAGTTCACTGGCTCCAGAAGCAATCTTATTGGAGATGAAGTTTGTGAACTTTTGTGTATTCTTTCACTATACTTATCTGCAGTTCCTCCCAGTAAACAATCAAAATGTATTCTTGTGCATTTTCTTTGGCTTTTCCAATGCAGTCTCTTTATCATTGTTTACCATTACCATTATTGTATGCCACCAGGGGCGGACCTAGACTTTATGTTTAGGGGGGGCGATTTTGCATAATCACGCCCCTCCTTTACTCTGATTGGCTGGCCCGCGTTAAACCCCGCCTTTCGCCAGCAATTGGCCCCGCCCCCTCCCGTTTTGAGTGCCAACTGGGGCCACTCTGATTGGCCGGCCCACATTTAGCCCCGCCCCCCGCTCGCGCTTAGCCCCGCCCCTCCCATTTTGCTCAGTGGCTGGGACCTAGCTTTTTGCTGTTAGGGGGGGCGAATGCCCCGATCGCCCCCCCTGGATCCGCCACTGTATGCCATCCACTAGGATACTCTATGTACTGTATGGAAATCACTAGGGTGCTCTTTCTATACTACTGTATAATGCTTCTGCATCCAATTCATCTAACAATTCCATGTCACTGGATAGCAACATGTATGATCCCACGTTCTCCTCAGACAGTGAATTTCTTAGTCTTGTCTTTATGATCTTTAGCTTTGAAAATGTCTTCTCACATTGCACTTGAGTAACTAATAGTGAGCAGATGACTTTATAAAGATCATTAAGGTTATCATATGCCTAGTCATGAAGTCTGTTGGATGCCAGAATTTTTGGTACACACGATGGGCAAATTGGCTGCAACTGAAATCCATATTCTTACCATTATTAAGCAATAGATTTAATACATCATAGTTCGAAGCAAAAGAAAACAATTCCAATATTATTTGATCTTTGCTGACTTGTGGAGACAGCTTAATAAAATACCTTCCAATGCTTCGTCTTCAAGGCCCTTCTCTGCAATAGTTTTAAACTTTGCTGGGTCCAAGCAGGATAAATCTTTATAGAACTTTTTGTGTTGTACAAAGCGTGAATCTGGTGACTGGACAATGCGGCCCATTATTAGGTTAAACACATTTACTCAGCTAGAGAATCTGAGGAATTTCCTTTATCATCTATAAGCTCATCTGCCAGTCTTTTCCTCATTCCTCTGCCTCTTAACTGGCAATGTTGTTTCCAAAGAGTCAATTTCCAATGTTTCGAATATATACAAGTAACTAACTGCTGTCAATATTGTTTCAAATTTTAAAAGACTTTGAGGTGAACAATTTGCTTCTTGTTTTATTTTTGCATCAAACTTTTCTGAATTTGTATCATTGATAAATATGTCAATAGATTTACAAAAGTACTGACAGCGGCATCATCAAAATGTCCATATGCTGCACTGGATTTTCCTGACCATCTTGTCTCACCAATTAGCTTTAACGATTTAATATTTTCTTGTCCTAGATGTTTTCAAACAACTTCTATCCATACAGCCACTCTCTTGTATGATGTTTTCACAAAAGTTATTAAATTCTGGAGTAACTTGAAAAAATAAACTACAGTTTTATATATATATATATATATATATATATATATATATATATATATATATATATATATATACTACATTTTATCACCTATTGGGCATAGCACCGTATATGAACATGTTGGTCAGCCACATCAGTAATTTTAAATTATTATGCTGGTCATAGTAGCTTGTAGCTCCATCTGTACTATCAGATAAACATTTTTTGGTATCAATTTTAAGATGCTGGAATGTTTCAGTCAAGAGATCAAAAAGTCCCTGTCCTGTACCATTATTACTTGGCACGACTGAACGTAGTCGCTCACAGACAGGGCTGCCTCCAGAAATTGCAGCGCCCCCCCTCCTTCTTTCTCTTACCCCACCCTCATTTTTAAATTATTCTCTACCCAACATTCCCCTCCCCCCATTCAATACAGCCATGACATATCCGCAGTTCCATCTAATCCCTGCAGTAGTTTACTTACCTATCAGCATCTTCTTGCTGTCTCCTTTCGGCTCCCTTCTATTGACAGCGTCGTGACATTATTAATTACATGATGTCAGCGATGCTGCAGGGAGCCGAGAGCCGGGCACCTAGGGTGCTGAGACTGGAGCAAATGGCGGCAGCTCTGGGGCCTCAACATCTTGGTAGTGGCGGCAGACATGCGGCCTACAAGTGACCCGTTGCTGCATCCTTAATTACGCACAGAGGTCTCTCCCCACAGCACCTCTCAGGAGCAGCTGCTGACTAGAAATGGCGCCTGCTACCTCCCTTAATTCACTGCATTGGCCCCCTCTCCTAATAAATTTGTTTGGGCTCCACTCTGCTGTTGGGGCCCATAATGCTGTACTCCCTGTACCCCCCTGATGGTTGCCCTGCTCACAGATAACACCTTGAAGCACATACCGAATAATAATGCTAAACGTATGGATGGATGAATTATCTTGGTTTGAATCAACTTGAATAGACGGAGCATACTCAAACTGAGGTTGACACAATGAAAAATATTTGCTGTCTTTGCATTGTATGCAATAGCTCGAAGTTGACTCCGGTTACACGTCATAAACCCAGGCTGGGATTCTCAGCTAAGCTTCATTGCACAAGCGCAATAGTAAAGAGCCGAGCCTGTATAACATATGCATCCGCCTCACATAACCCAAATCAGTTATTTTTTCACGGTTATTTATTATATTCTTAAATATAAAGTATCCTCGAAAAATTATTTTATTAAAATAGTAATACAGCGTAAATTTTAGTTGCATACAGTAATAATATTGGATTTTCTATTAGATTTTCAAGCTAATAAAAAGTCATTAATATTTTTAGCATATTGTCCAATGTTTAAGGGTGCCCACTTTATCAGGGGCCCACGGGGCCCACTTGCCATCGGGCAAGCTCACACCCTGGCCAGTCCGCCACTGCTGCTGGATATTCCACAGTCAACTGTAAGTGATATCTTAGAAAGTGAAAGCATTTAGGAACAACAGCAACTCAAGCACAAAGCGGAATACCACGTAAAATCACAGAGCGGCGTCAACAGCTGCTAAGGAACATGGTGCATAAAAGTCAACAACGCTGTGCTGATTCCATAGCTGAAGAGTTCTGAACTTCCACTTGCACTAATGTAAGCACAAAAACTGTGCAGCAGGAGCTTAATGGAATGGGTTTCCATGGCCGAGCAGCTCCATGCAAGCCTCACATCACCAAGATCAATGCAAAGTGTTGGATGGAGCGGTGTAATGCACACCAACACTGGACTGTGGAGCAGTGCAAACGTGTTCTGTGGAGTGACGATTCACACTTCTCTGTTTGGCAGTCAGATGGGCGATGCCGGGTTTGGCGGATGCCTGGAGAACGTTACCTGCCTGACTGCATTATGCCAACTGAGAAGTTTGGTGGAGGAGGGATAATGGTATGGGGCTGTTTTTCAGGGTTTGGTCTTGGCCCCCTATCTCCAGTGAAGGGCAATCTTAATGCATCAGCATACCAAGTCATTTTGGACAATGCTATGCTTACAACTTTGAGGCCACAGTTTGGGGAAGGCCCTTTTCTATTCCAGCATGTCTGTGCCCCAGTGCACAAAGCAAGGACTACAAAGACATGGTTTAATGAGTTCAGTGTGGAAGAACTTGACTGGCCCGCACACAGCCCTGACCTCAACCCCATCGAACACCTTTGGAATGAACTGGAACGGAGATTGTGAGCCAGGTCTTCTCCTCCAACATCAGTGCCTGACCTCATAAATGCTCTACAGAATGAATGGGAATAAATTCCCACAGAAACACTTCAACATCTTGAGTAAAGCCTTCCAAGAAGAGTGGAAGCTGTTATCGCTGCAAAAGGGGGACCAACTCCATATTATAGTATATGTACTTGAATACAATGTCATTACAGTCCCTGTTGGTGTAATGGTCAAGTGTCCGAATACTTTTGCCCATATAGTGTATGTACACTCAGTGGCCACTTTATTAAGTACACATGTACACCTTATTGTAAATGAAAATATCTTATCAGTCAATCATGTGGCAGCAACTCAATGCATAAAAATATACATCATCATTACCATTTATTTATATAGCGCCACTAATTCCGCAGCGCTGTACAGAGAACTCACTCACATCAGTCCCTGCCCCATTGGGGCTTACAGTCTAAATTCCCTAACACACAGACTAGGGTCAATTTGTTAGCAGACAATTAACCTACTAGTATGTTTTTGGAGTGTGGGAGGAAACCGGAGCACCAGGAGGAAACCCACGCAAACACGGGGAGAACATACAAACTCCACACAGATAAGGCCATGGTCGGGAATTGAACTCATGACCCCTGTGCTGTGAGGCAGAAGTGCTAACCACTGAGCCACCGTGCTGCCCAATAATTATCCAGACATGGTCCAGAGGTTCAGATGTTGTTCATACCAAGCACCCTAAAGGGGAAGAAATGTGAATTAAGCGATTTTGACTGTGGAATGATTGTTGCTGTCAGGTGGGAGGTGGTTTGAGTATTTCTGAAACTGATGATCTTCTGGGATTTTCACATAGAAAAATACTATACATCTCCACATAGATGTCACAACGCTACCTAAAGCTTAAAATATCCGAAACAGAGCTTATTATCTTCCCTCCTGCCAGAATCACCCCCTGCCCTCAAATCTCCCTCACTGTTAATAACACTACATTTTTCTTACTCTCCCAAGTTCCCTGCCTTGGTGTCACACTTGACTCTGCCCTCTGCTTTATTCCTCACATCCAGACTCTCTCCCAGTCCTGTCGACTCCACTTTAAAATCATTGCCAGAATACGCCCTTGTCTTACTCAACATGCTACCAAAACTCTTATCCATTCTCTTATCACCTCCCGACTACTAAAACCTTCTGCTATCTGGCATTCCAGACACCCATATATCCACACTTCAATCCATTCTAAATGCTGCTGCAAGACTGATCTTCCTTTCTCACTGCTCCACATCTGCTGCACCACTTTGCGAATCCCTACAATGGCTCCCTGTGTCCTCCAGAATCAAAATCAAATTACTCACCCTTACCTACAAAGGGAAACAACAACATCACCCGTTCATACATCTCATATCTCATATCAAAATATTCTCTCTCCCGCCCTCTTAGATCTACCTCTGACCTGCGTCTTGTCTCGTCTCTGGTAACCACCTCTCACTCCCGCCTACAAGACTTCTCCCGTGCTGGTCTCCACTTATAGAATTTCCTACCACGCTCAATCAGACTTTCCCACATCCATCAAATCTTTAGACGCTCTTTGAAAACCCATCTATTTTTTAGAGGTGACCTTATCCCCGATAACACTATTCACACTAATGCACCCTCATAACTGTCCCAGTCTCCACTCTGAGCCACACTCGCTCCTCTTGTTTCAGCTGTGCCCTCTTCCACTCACAATATAAGCTCTCTAATGAACAGGGCCCTCCATACCCTTTGTTTTCATGTCTGCATTTATTTTCTCTGCCTTGTATGTCCCTGTTTTATGTATGTAGAGTTTTCTCTACTGTACAGCACTGCGGAGCACCTTACAAATGTATGATGATAATAATAATAATAATAATAATAAGAAGAAGAAGAAGAATAAGAATATGGCATAAGATTTATTCTGGAAATGTCTGACAAAATTTTGGTTAAAGTATCTTGGTAACCAAGAGGGAGAACCCCAATCATTCTATATTGTTTCCTCACTATCCCATTGGTATTTATTATTCATGGGCAGCACGGTGGCTCAGTGGTTAGCACTTCTGTCTTACAGCGCTGGGGTCATGATTCAATTCCCGACCATGGCCTTATCTGTGTGGAGTTTGTATATTCTGCGTGGATTTCCTCTGGGTGCTCCAGTTTCCTCCCACACTCCAAAAACATACTGGTAGGTTAATTGGCTGCTATCAAAATTGACCCTAGTCTCTCTCTATGTGTGTATGTTAGGGAATTAAGATTGTAAGCTCCAATGTGTAGGGACTGATGTGAGTGAGTTCTCTGTACAGCGCTGCGGAATCAGTGGCGCTATATAAATAAATGGTTTATATATATATATATATATATATATATATATATTTATTACATGTCTGATATTTCTGCAAAACATAAAAATTTGATATTAGAAATACCATTAATTTTGTCTAAAATACATTTTTTATTCACACTACACGACTCTGATTAATATTAATCATTATCACATGCTTATTACTCATAATATTAGTATTAATATGCATTAATCCCTAGGACTATAACATGATCACTTTTACAGAGGTGGCAGAAACGTCACGCCATCTAACTCAGAATGTCTGCCCAGACCACAGTGAATATTTATTGGAGACTCCTAGACTGCTGCCTCTCTCCCATATCATATATCCATTTATTATCCTCCCTGATAATGCCAAGCCTTGTGTTCTGCTATTGTCAGGTATAATTCTGTCAGTAACTCAATTCCTGATGTCTCAAACAACTCATCAGCTCCCTTGGAGGAGATGCACTGCTGGTGGAATTTTAGCCCTCGGGAAAACTGTGGAGTTTCCTTTATCTTAAAATAAAAATGTTTTTGTTATGATTCAATAGTTAAGTTTCAGGACCAGTTCACCTTCTGACAGTCTCTGGATTATCTTCTACAGAGATACAATTTTATATATATATATATATATATATATATATATATATATATATATATATATAATTTGCATTCCATATTTATGTTCTATCCAGATATATATGTTATTCACTATTTATTATTATTTTTTTACACAATATAGAAAAAAAAATCTCCCAGGGCGATGTACTGCGCTGTTACACATACAAAATTTTAGGGATTTTAGGGAATCGTGATACAAACAAATAACATACAATTGCATGAAACATAAAGGAAAGATTACCCTGCCCAAACAAGCTTACAAAGAAGAAGAAAGGAGAAGAAGAAGAAGGAAGAAGAAAGAAGAAGGAAGAAGGAAGAAGGAAGAAGAAGGAAGAAGTAAGAAAGAAGAAGAAGAAGAAAGGTGAAGAAGAAGAAGAAGAAGAAGGACAAAGGAAGAAGAAAGAAGAAGAAGAAGAAGAAGAAGGAAAAAATCTCCCAGGGTGATAAACTGCGCTATTACATATACAAAATAGATTTTAGGGAATCATGATACAAACAAATAACATACAATGGAATGAAACATAAGGGAAAGATTACCCTGCCCAAACAAGCTTACGAAGAAGAAGAAAGAAGAAGAAGGAAGAAGAAGAGGAAGAAGAAAGAAGAAGAAGAAAGAAGGAAGAAGGAAGAAGAAGGAGGAAGAAGAAGAAGAAGAAGAAGAAGGAAGAAGGAAGAAGAAAGAAGAAGAGGAAGGAAGAAGGAAGAAGAAAGAAGAAGAAGGAAGAAGAGGAAGGAAGAAGAAAGAAGTAAGAAAGAAGAAGAAGAAAGGAGAAGAAGAAGAAGGAAGAAGAAGAAGGAAGAAGGAAAAAGGAAGAAGAAGAAGGAAAAAAATCTCCCAGGGTGATAAACTGCGCTATTACACATACAAAATAGATTTTAGGGAATCATGATACAAACAAATAACATACAATGGAATGAAACATAAGGGAAAGATTACCCTGCCCAAACAAGCTTACGAAGAAGAAGAAAGAAGAAGAAGAAGAAGAAGAAGGAAGAAGAAGAAGAAAGGAGAAGAAGAAGAAGGAAGAAGGAAGAAGGAATAAGAAAGAAGAAGAAGAAGAAGAAGGAAAAAATCTCCCAGGGTGATAAACTGCGTTATTACACATACAAAATAGATTTTAGGGAATCATGATACAAACAAATAACATACAATGGAATGAAACATAAGGGAAATATTACCCTGCCCAAACAAGCTTACGAAGAAGAAGAAGAAAGAAGATGAAAGAAGAAGAAGAAGAAGAAGAAGAAGAAAGAAGAATTTTATATACTGTATAATAATATTTTTGATGGACTGAATAGCTAAAAAAAGGAAGGCAAAACCATGTTTAGTAAGTATAATAATGGCAGATAGTTTTTATATCACTGTCTGTGTTGGAACTACATCCGTAGCAACGTTTGTACCATCAGTAAGTCAACTAATCACAAGGGTAATTGCTGAGAAATCTGGTAAATCTTATTGATAGCTGTTAAGAAAGATGTATTTATTAGGTCAAATAATATTTAAATAATGAATTGTTTATTTTAAAAATATACATTAATGCATAAATATATAATAAATAAGGCCACTGACTATCGACTACTCAGTGTTTACATCTCTCTTTTCTTTTTATTGCACCTCATTTGTATGTATTCAACCAATTGTCAAATTGTACAGAAATATATTGGTGTATACATTATACATGCTATAAAAATCCAAAATTTCTATTTCTCTCTGGGAGAATGACAAATACATAGTAAGATTGCTCAGGAATATCATCATCATCATCAACATTTATTTATATAGCGCCAGCAAACTCCGTAGTGCTTTACAATTGGGAACAAACATTGATAAAACAATACTGGGTAATACATACAGAGAGGTAAGAGAACCCTGCTCGCAAGCTTACAATCTATGGGACAATGGGAGTTAGAAACACAAGGCCATGAATAGGATAGGAATAGGATTGAGGAGGTTAATATTTAGTTAAAATCACTATATAGGGGTGTCCTCTGGGATTTCTTTCTTTTTTTTTGTTGCAAAGACCAGTGTTTCCATGACAATATCCAATATTATATACACTTTGTGTTTCCATGGTAACATCTTATAACCTTATAAGATCAGATTTTTTAAAGGCCATAGTGTTTCCATGGTAACATCTTATAACCTTAAATGACCAAGTCTATTAAAAAGCCAATGAAAGCCTATTTTGATACATTATTGTATGTTTTGCATACAAGAGTATATTACATATATAGTTAAAAAATGGCAACATATATAAATTTCACAGGTTGCATGTTATTGTAGTATATTTAGGGGTATAATTGCTAAACTGCGGGTTTGAAAAAGTGGAGATGATGCCTATAACAGCCAATCAGATTCTAGCTGTCATTTTGTAGCATGTACTGAATAAATGATACCTAGAATCTGATTGGTTGCTATAGGCAACATCTCCACTTTTTCAAACCCACAGTTTAGTAAATATACCCCTGAGACTTTCAGGGAGTAAGATGAGTTGACTAAGTATCAGAGTTGCAAACTTAAATGGTTAAGGTTATTAAACGCCTAGATAAAGAGACAGGCTAGTTTATGAGACAACTCAATCATTTGTTATTGTAAAGTTCTGAGGTCTTTAGGAAGGTCGAGGGATAACTTGATTCTTCAACTATGGACCTCAATGAGTGAAGACCCAACATTTGTGTATAAATGACATATATAATAATGTCTTTTGGTAATCTGAAAAATTCATAATCTTCTTAAGCAGACGAATGCTTGACATCAGTGTGTTCGGATATACTGGGACCGATGCTAAGTTGGCCACATACGCATCCAAAAATTTAGCACTGAAAAGCTAAAAAAAAAAAGGGTGTTTATGCTCACAGGTCCACTGTATTTATGTTAGAGATGTGCGTTGACCATTGTGTTTTGGTTCTAAATAAAGATGGGCGGGCTCGGTTCCCCGAGAACCGAACCCACCCGAACTTTGCCTATCCGGTACTCTCCCGCCCGCTCGAAATCCAAATCGAGGCCGAACGTAATTGTGACGTCGTCGGATCTCGGGGCTCGGTTCTCGCGATAATTGAAATCCATAAATACCAGCCTCCACAGCAATCCATCGCCATTTGACAGAGGGGACAGAGCAGGGTGTAGTCACAGGCTGATTAGAGCAGGGACAGAGAATATACCTTATTCTTAATCCAATTCTGATAACAATTCTGATAACAATTGATAGAGAAGAGAGGAGGATAGAGGAGTCTTTTTTTACAATATTTGGCACTCCAAGTGCTTTGGGGAGTCCCCCATTCTTTTGCATTAATATTTCTGGCTGTCAAAAGTCCTGTTTGTCAGCAGTTTCCAAAAATAATATTTAGCACTCCTAAGTGCTTTTGGGGTGTCCCCCATTCTTTAGCATTAATATTTCTGGCTGTCAAAAGTACTATTTTTCAGCAGTCTAAAAAAATTATATTTAGCACTTCAAGGGGCATATTCAATTCCGATCCTGCGAACCTAATCTGCGGTACCGCAATAACGTGGATTTTCATTCGCAGCCCATAGGGCTGCATACGAAAATCTGCGTTATTGCGGTACCGTATTACCGGCAGTACTGCGCATTTTCCGCGGTAAAGCGCGTTACCGCGGATCGGAATTGAATATGCCCCCAAGTGCTTTTGGTGTGTCCCCCATTCTTTTGCATTAATTTTTCTGGCTGTCAAAAGTCATATTTGTCAGCAGTGTCTAAAACAATTTGTAGCACTACAAGTGCTTTGGGCTCATAATGGATTCAAAGCAGTCCACATATGAGCAGAATGAGCAACCAGGTTCTGTCACCAGTCCTGATGGTAGTGTTCCCAGTACGTCATCTGGGAAAGGTGATGTCAAACTACACAGTCTTTTGAAATCAGTCAAAAAAACACACACCCAAAAAAATTTACAGTGTTGAAGCGAAAAAGAAGTGTAACTGAGGAAAAGTTAAGTGGCGATAATAAAAAAATTGCCAACATGCCATTCTACACACGCAGTGGCTAAGAGAGAATGAGGCCTTCACCTTTGTCTATTAGTGGCAGATCAAAAAATTTTACCGAGCCTACAAGTGGTGCACAACTACTGTTGCGCGTCAAAGTCGAGCTGCAAGATAACAGTAAGGCATTAGAGGATAATGTTTGCTCTGAATCACAAATGACACCAATCCCTGTGGAGAGTCCATCCAACAGTGGGATGTCCAATCGTGAGCATTCTCTTAGTGTACCCATAAAGAGGGATCCTTTCAGCAGTTCTGCTGATGTGTGCCTGAACAGCCCGAGTGTAGCCGGTGATACACAAATTGAGGATGCCACTTTGGAATTAGAAGAGGGGGAGATTTGTGTAGGCGACGAGGGCGCTAATGAGGATGTTGATGATTATGATGCAGACAGATACCAAATTGCCTTTCTCACTTTCTATTTATATTCCAGATTATATAACGGCTGAATAGTTTTCTACAGTCTATGCAGGCTGCTTTTGTTCTATTTTACTACAAATGGATGGGGGATGGTTGCTGATGCAGACAGATACCAAGCTGCCTTGGTCCATTTATTTTTACTTTCTAATTCTACAGTCTATGCAGGCTGCTTTTTTCTATTCAACTACAAGTGGAGGGCGGGGGGGGCATAGATAGCCACCAACTACCTTGGTCCATTTATTTTTACTTTCTAATTCTACAGTCTATGCAGGCTGCTTTTTTTCTATTCAACAACAAGTGGAGGGCGGGAGGGGGGGGGGGGCATAGATAGCCACCAAACTACCTTGGTCCATTTATTTTTACTTTCTAATTCTACAGTCTATGCAGGCTGCTTTTTTTCTATTCAACTACAAGTGGAGGGTATAATATACACCCAAAGACGATGGCTGCAGATGGGCAAAGATGAAGAGGAAGACAACCAGGTTTGTGTGCAGAATTAAGGACGGCCTACCAGGGATTAAACTGTTTTCTTCCTAATTTATTAGCTTTAGAATTACCTTACTTATCCAAGAAACAGGTGGAGCACTAAATTAGGTTATTTTATGCCCAAAAGCATTGATTTTTAAACAAAATTGCAAAACAAAACCAAACAAAACCAAAACCAAAACACGCAAGGGCAGTTTGGCAAAACCAAAACACAACGGTAATCCAGATCCAAAACCAAAACACGGGGGTCAGTGAGCATTTCTAGTTCTAAACCAACATCGTGTTTTGGCATTGCTATCGTTTTTGTCGAACAAATGCAAAAGGTTTTGGTTTTGGGCATGGATTTAATTAAAAATTGTTAAAAATTAGTAAAATAATGTCATTTTGAGCTGTTTTGACTCTTACATTACTATTTATAGCTATAACATTCATTTCCAGTCATTTCCATTCTATTTTCTAATTATCCCTTCACAATGGTCCCAATTTTCACCAATGTTAGCCAAACTCTGCAGTGAGCTGTCTTAATTAAGGATTTTGGAACTTTGCCATCATTGCATTTGCTTTCTAAGATTCATTTCAAAGAATAATAAACTGAATAGTGTTGATATCTCCCTTTCGTTGCACCCAAACCTCCTTTGCATGTTCAGACTAACTATCACTGTAATTGAATAAATAAATAACCAATGTAACTTTGGCAAAAGGTCACAGTTTTTATTTAAGCAAAAAAGGTGGCGGAGAGATCAATGTGAGTCAGCTAACAACTAATAGCAAAACCAAACAGTGGAAGGTCAAATTTCCATTACACCACTGGTCCCAGGATATAATACTTTATGATGTTACAGCTTCCTAGTAACTGTCATAAGCTATCTACTAGCAAGACGGGTCTTCACCTATAGCAGCCGCCTCTCCCGTAAAGAACTTAATGTAGTAAAACCTTATGAGCAGGAATCGGTAGCTTGGAGATAGGAGAAATGGGGCTAAGAAGACAGTAATAATTTAATTTAAAAAGCTGCCTGTACCAGCTTAGACTAAGCCCAGGAGTCAGAGTGAGTACACCACTTTTTGGGGTCCGCCTCTGCTGCAAGTCTCGGGCAATCCCCGTTACCCAGGGGTAGGACAAAGCTTACCCCGGGGGACTGATTTTTTCCCCCTCTCTCCTTCCCTCCCCATAAATATATATAAATCTCCTGATTTGATTCAGATGGGCAGCATTATGGTACAGAGCATAATCCATGAATTTTTGTAGTATAGGTGCAGGCCACCTTCATCTCTCAACATACTCATTTATTTATATAGAAACAGGAAATAAGGTAGCTTCTTACAATTGGGTATCTTCTTGTCTACATATCTACTGATACCTCTGTCCATCAAATGACATTGAATTCTTACTGCTTCTTCACTCTACACAACGCCTGCTGTATAAAGTTTCAAATTTAGTGTGTCCGTAGCATTTCAACACTTTTATCTCTTGCACCTTACATTAATTTTGTTTACTGTTTAATTTATCCAGTGGGCTTGCTTCAGTTGTTGGCATGGCAGATGTCATTTGTTTTGCAGCCGTTGCAATGTTCTACATGTGGTCCCTGAATGTCGAAAATACCAAGAAAAAACCCTCACCCACAAACTCCCTTTATTAATTATAAATATCACTAAATGACCCTTCCAAGATAGACAAGAATTGAAAAATAGAAAAGATTACAATATATAGCATTTTTTGGGGTGTGCTGCTGTGTGCTGATTCATACAAACAGCCCCTTTTAAATATATATTTCACTCAATGACCCTTCCAAAATACACAGGTACTGAAAAATAGAAAAGATTAGAATATATAACGTTTTTTTGGGGGTGTGCTGCTGTGGTCTGATCCTCACAAACAGCCTTTTTTAAATAGAGATTTCACTGGATGACCCTACCAAAGTAGACAAGTATTGAGAAATAGTAAAGATTAGAATATAATAATATATAGCCTTTTTATGGGGTGTGCAACTGCTGCTGAATCTCACAGGCAAATACCTGAGGTTTTTTTTCAAAATGATTTCAGTTGTCACTGCCCCACACAAGATTACTTTCACCAGAAAAACTTTCAACTTTATAAGAGAGAAATCTGTTTGTTTTTGGATTCTGCTGCTAATAGTCTGACAGCAAAAGCATACTGTTTTTTCTCAATGAATATACTAGTTAGTTCAGAATGATATCTATCTAACTCAGTCTGTATATACTGTCTAGTACTATTATATATGCAATACATTAACAACCACTAGTAGCTACTAGTCTGTGTAAAGTAAATTAAAAGCAATTGATCGGCAAACTGTTGTAGCTGACTATTCTCTACAGAACTGCTTTAGTATAATGACAGGATTCTATTGCTTTCCTATGTCCCTGGTTCACCCTGAACGCTATTTTATGAGCAGAGCACTGCAGCTAACCTCCTCCCTACATTGTCTGTTCTAAAATGGCACTTGAGAGAACGAGGATCGGACTATGTACAAAAAAGATGATCCAAAACTCGCGAGAGTTTTGCAAAAAAAATAATCACAAAAATGAAGTTTCGCCTCGTTTTGAGTTTAGCGGGAGAAACTGAGTCACGACTCGGTTTCATTTGAATCCCCAACTTCGAATTTCATCGGATTTCAAGTAATCTGAACGGTTTATCTCTAATTTATGTATCATACAATGCCAATCGCATAAATGTAGAACTGTTGAAAACTTCCAGACAATTTTTCACCTGAACTCCCCTCTCCCAGGCTAACAGAACCACATATGACCCCTGCAATTTCGGAGACGTGTCCTCAAGCAGCTCAGTGCAAAGTTGTCAAATAGAAGCTGATCCGCAATGATCCCTGCAGTTTTACAAGTTGGGGGAGGGGTGTTCAGTGGAAAAAAGTTTAACTGGAGTTCATAGAGTGAAGAAGTTCTATGTGAATGAATAGTTAGCAATTTTTAAGTGAACAATTAAAATACTAAGATTACCAGCTTTGTATTGTAAATTAATCATAAGTACTTTAATCTCCTGAAGTTTATCGGCATGTAGGTAGCTAGTTTAAATAACTAAATACAAGAAATGAAAATAATTATATTTGACCTCCGTGTAAGGTCTTTAAACTATAAGAAGAGATAATATATTAACTGACTTACTACAGTTTTTTTTGTCTGGCAGCTGCAATGATAATTATTTTCAAAGTAGGCTGCACACTGTTGCTTATTCTTATATAATTACAAAGGAGGTCATTTAGGGAGCATACCTGAAATTCACTGCAAAATTCCTAGGTTGTGCACTGGTGCGACACAATGGTCCACACAGTGCAAATCCAGGTGCACACCTCAGGCTTGATTCATCTTCGTGATCCTGTCGCGTGCCATATCTTGCAAGAAATTGCTCTGCGCATACTCAGAAATAGACTGTATCCAATTCATGTTCAAATGAGTGTGGAGCCGAGGACCTACGCGGGCCGCACATGCGCTTTGGACAGGGGCAGGCTGGGCTATGGGGACAGGATGTATTAACATATATTCCTTTCCGAGTGTCGAAAAGGTTAGTCTACTGGTCGGTGGAGTACCAGTCCCACAGGACACGCGCTTTGGATGCCTCCCCTACAGACGGAAAGCTACATCTCCCAGCATGCAGTGGGGAGGAGGAGTTTGTGAAGGAGCAATTAAAAATGGCAGTGCGATTTCTGAGGGGGACTCAGAGAGACAGACATCCTGAGGGAGTCCTCTTTAGCGAGACAACTGGCAAACCCTGGCATCCAAGGGCCACTGAGACCTGTAGTGCACCAGGGAAAATGTAAATAAGCACACACACCCCAAATTTAAAATATATTTTATTGAAAAAAATACACCCCCACACAACCATCACTGACCCTCTTTATTTCTTCACCTAGAAGGTTGGCAAAAACCAACTAAGCTGCAGGGCAGTATTTATAACCAGGTAATTACAGCTGTGTTTAATTTTTTTAGGGAGTAACACTGTTTTTATTTATTTTATTTATTTTTTATAGCAGACAAGGCAATGTCTGGGCTAATGATCATCATCATCATCAGTACGGACCTTGCACCAGGGAGAGGCAGCTTCAACTGATATGCCTCCTAAGAGGGATATCAGGGACACAGACTGGTGAGAAGGATGCACGTGGGACACAAAAATACATGTTTTTAAGCTTGCAGTTAGTGATGTTTTTTAATAATTATTAAATGATGTGGAGTTGGGATGGAACATGATGGTGAGCTAGGCAATCATGCCCCGCCCACATATTAATGCAGGGTATATAAAGTTCCTGCCCCTGTTTTAGGACTCTAGCACCTCTGTAGAGAGAAGTAATCTTGATGTCCCCTATACGTTACTGGATACATCTGTAGTGGTAGCTTGCCTGATGATAAAATCTACTTTAGGCCTGACGTAGAGATGCTCAGGCTCGGTTCCTCGAGAGCTGAACACACCCGAACTTAGGGTATCCAAGTACCAAGCCGGCTCGGTACTGTCGTGCACCCTCGGAATTGAAAACAAGGCAAAGCGTCATCATGACGGCGTCGGATCTCGGATCTCGCGAGGTTTGAATTCCTTTTTAAGATCCAACATAGTGAAGGCTGGGAGGGAGGGTGGACCTCCATTTTTCTTCTCTGCCACTGCTGTGTGCCAATATGTCCTAGATGTGCTAGGAACTGCTGTTTGTTTGTGTCATTGCTCTGTCGCTTACCATCCAGCCAGGTCGCTGCAGTATTTGTCCGAAAGTGTATGAAAATAATATTGTGACCTGCAGGGCCGTACTGGGACTAAAAATCAGCCCTGGCATTTAAAGTACACAGGCCCGCCTCAGTCCCAGAACGAAAGAAACTGTGTGCCACCGCCGCGCGGCGGCGCCGAACAGGGTGTTCCCACATTGTGTTGTGGGTGTGGCCACAATGGGGCATCGATACATACATTATAATAAAACATTACATTTATCACACCCTCCCAGCCACATCACGTCATCCCCAGCCCACTGTACTTATCTATGCTTCTGGTGCTGCTGACATCCATCAGGGTGGGAACTTCCTGTAGAGTGAGCAGGGAAGCTCTTTGTCTCACGAGATTACCAAATCTTGTGATACTTAGATCTCCTCTGCTTGCTCTGCAGGGTGTGTCCTGTCCAGGAACTGGGAGCAGCTATCAGTTCCCTTGCCCTAACCAGAGCTGGATTAAGGCTCAGGGGGCCCATGGTATTTAAGACAGCAGGGCCCCTATTATGTAACATGGTTATCATTTTAGACAAATACACAGGCACTACTGTTTGAAGCACACAGCTCTGCCTTCACAAGCAGTACGTTGTGAAGCGGGACATACCTTCCAACTGTCCTTGTCGTCAAACCAAATCCTGACTAAGTGAGACAGTCACCCAAATTCAAGACTGCCCCACCAGATTCAGGACAGTTGGCAGACTGTCCTACTCTCTCCTACCTGTCTTGGTCACTATCACCACTTGTAGCAGCTGGTTTCTTTAGCTCAGTTCTTTCTTATCTTGATCCTGGAACACTGGATGCCCCATTCTGAAAAAAAATGGGATACATGAAATTTAGAAAACTCCAATCAGCCCCGGTGTTAAAACAATAGCACTCACGTTTTATAATTAGGCTTCCTTCCAGTCCCCACAATAATAATATTCACATTTAATAAGTAGACGTATTTCCCTCCAACCAGCCCCAACATTATATTAACAATATACCCATTTACTCAAAACATATTTCCCTCCCTGTAAACAGTCCCAGCAATAAATGAAATAGCATTGAAGTTTAATAAATATAGCCATTTTCCACAACCATCCCCAGCAAAAAATAATTCATATTTACATTTAATAAAAAGACCTCCTCCCCAAAATCAGCACCATATTCAATTGATAGCCCTAAACCACCCCAGCATGAAATTAAAGGTTCCTTCACCTCACCTTAAATAATTAGCCCCCACCTACACTCCACCATTAAATAGCCTACCTCCCACACTATATTAAGATCCTCCCTTCCCTCACATATTATATTAAAATACTGCGCACACACATACACACACACACACAATATATGTATGGCCCCACACACACACACACACACTAATATATATATGGCCCCCCACACACACAGTAATATATGTATGGCCCCACACACACACACTAATATATATATATATGCCCCCCCCACACACACACTAATATATATATATGGCCCCACACACACACTAATATAAATATGGCCCCACACACACACTAATATATATATTTTAGAATATTTTAGGATTTTTTCTAAAAAATCCAAAACAAAAACCAAAATACACGAGGGCGGTCAGCTAACTAAGTGCCAACCATAGCGGCACTGTACTATACAACAGCCGCGGCGCTGTCAAAGAAGCATCCGTGGCGGTGCGGTATTGTATACAGCACCGCCGCGGACACTTCTTTGACAGTCCCGCGGCTGCTGTATAGTACAGTGCTCGCTGCCGAAACGGATCTGCGACGCATGCGCAGCAGCTCTCTCGCGTGTTTTGGTTTTTTGGGGTTTTTTTGGTCAGGAAGGGAAACCCCTGACAATCTTGCGTGCACCCCTGGTCAGTGAGCATCTCTAGCCTGAAGTGACTATTGCATTTTCTTGAATGCTTTGTATCTCTTCTGTCAGGAAGAAAGGAAGTAATTAATCAACTGCCGATGTGGTAATGAGCTGAGTTTTTCAGCCTGGAGTTCCTACAGAAAACCTCAACCAGATAATCTGTGGGTCGCTCACTATGACCTGATGTTACTGCAATTCAAACAATTTATGTTGTCAGTGTGTGTATAGAGCACTTGACTGTCTCTGTATGTAGTGGAGAGGGAACAATAAATCCTCCTCTCAGCTACTGATTGTAAACTGCTCATAGTCGCAGTACACAGACGCTCACAGTCACATTATGGGTGCAGATCATACTAATATATAATTGCTGATGTTTTATTTGTAGACAGGAATAACTAGTTAGTCTCAAATCATGCAAATTGATGCGTGCAATCACTATTGTATTATATCTATTTTTTCCAGCCACAAACACATTAAAAGGCTTAACGGCTGATATCATGACTTCCTTTACCCTCTTACCCTTATTTAACTATAACCTTAAATAACTGACACGAGACCTGAGTGTGGCAAATTTAAATAATTTATTTATATATGGTGGTGGAGAAGAGAGCAGTCAGTCCGACGTCTGCCAGGCACAACCCAACTGTCCCAGCATTAACCATTGGGACCTCATCAACTGGCAGACAACCAATCAAACTCCTGGGTTCAAGTGGGGGACAACCAATCACACCCTGGGTGCACATAACTACCTTAGCGGGACACCACGTCCCGGGTTTACAGAACACACTCATCCTCTGGGCTAGATGGATAGCAACCGCAGGGCAACCCACAGGGGCGGTACCTGTACCGAGACTATAGCCGATTCACTCAAAGAGAGGCGGGTTCAGTGTGCCCACTAACGTAATGTGCGCCCAAATCACTGGCCGATGACTGTACTGAGTTTTCCTGGCAACTCTCCATCCAGGATCACGATCAGCCGTGTCAGCACGCCAATAACTGAGCACCAAGAGGAGAATCATCCAGTCCTGTATTCGTGCTACCAAGTACTGCCAACCAGGGAGGGTGGATGGGCAACTTCTAGAACAGCAGAGACTGCTTAATTCTCTGCCCATCTAACTTATAGACCCTGTCTACCCTTTCCCTATGACACCAGATGGGTGTACTCACATAGTTAACTATTAAGCTCCAGAGAATAGTCCAGTTTTAAGATAGAGCCTCAGCTTTTAAAATTGCCTTCAGGCTTATTTCAGCCCTTAGTTCTTATTTCCAGCAGGGGCTGGCTGGCAAATTTTAGCCTCGAGATCCAGGTCACAGATGTAGGGGTCTATGTATCACGAACAGCTCGTTCATGGTGGATAGATAGATATGAGATAGATAGATAAATAGATAAATAGATAGTTAGGTAGGGCCTATGTATCCTGAATAGCTCCTTCATGGGGATATTTAAGATTATTTTTATCGCCACTTATTGCAGCAATAAGATATCCCTTACAGACAAAAAGATAGATAGATGATAGATAGATATGAGATAGATAGATAGATAGATGGATAGATGGATAGATGGATAGATAGATAGATAGATAGATAGATAGATAGATAGATAGATAGATATGAAATAGATAGACACATAGATAGATATGAGATAGATAGATAGATAGATAGATAGTCCGAAAGATAGATGGATATGAGATACTGTAGATAGCCAGAAAGATAGATAGATATGAGATAGATAGATAGATAGAAAGATAGATAGACATGAGATAGACAGAAAGATAGATGGATATGAGATACTGTAGATAGCCAGAAAGATAGATAGATATGAGATAGATAGATAGATAGATAGATAGAAAGAGATAGACATGAGATAGACAGAAAGATAGATAGAAATGAGCGAAATGAGATAGATAGATAGACCTATAGATATGAGCTAGATAGACAGATAGATAGATAGATACATAGATAGATAGATAGATAGATATAGATAGAGAGATAGATATGAGATAGATAAACACATGGATAGATCGATAGATAGATAGATCGATAGATAGATAGATAGATAGATAGATAGATAGAAAGATATAGATAGAGAGATAGATATGAGATAGATAAACACATTGATAGATAGATAGATAGATAGATAGATAGATAGATAGATATAGATAGAGAGATAGGTATGAGATAGATAAACACATAGATAGATAGATAGATAGATAGATAGATAGATAGATAGATAGATCGATCATCCAGGCAGATGTGGTAGAAACTCATGTGGAAGATATTGTAAACTAAATGAATTTTACTAATATACGGTGTAAATTAAATACAAAACAAGTAAAATAAACACAAGACATCTACAGAAAATCTGCAAAATAAACAATGAAAGAGGCATTACTGCCAGACTAGAGAATAACAGACAAGACATTTAGACCGGCTAGAGGACCAGTGAGTTCTCTTGTCCCATCAAATTCTATGTTTACTCTCCTGAAGTATTTTATTCCTTCTCACCAGAAGCCCACGATCCCACAAACTAGCGTCCCTTCACGAGCCACCGATCGCTTTCAAGTCATAATTTTATCTCTCTTTTTATTTTCAGTTCAGACTAGAAAGAATCTGTCCTTTCACGGAGGGCACGCAGTGTGACTCTTTAATTGGCTGCTTGGATAACAGTAATTTCAGGGGTAATCTTTAATAATTTGCAGTTTCTTAGGCATCCAGGGGAAACAAAGTCTTTTGTCTCATAGTTGGTCCTGGCACATACCAGTCAGGCTATCATTTTACAGTCTCCTAATAGCTTTCAGTCTCTAGAAAATACACTATAGTATGGGATGACATATGTGGTCATTTGGGTTCATTTATTACAAATAGCAACAAGTTTTTTCAATATTCATGGAAAAAAATGGGACACAGCAGTGAAAAAATAATAATAAAAACAATAAAATAAACAAAATAAAATAGATATAAATTATGATCAAAATCTGATTTTTGAAAATGTAGTATTAAAACTACCTGCATCATAAACTTAGTACCGTGTAACCTTGATACCTGTTTCTTTCCTTACATCTTTAGAGCTTCTTCTTATTTCAGTCTTGCTATGTGAAATGTGTATTATGTAAGTAGGTATACAAGTAGTTTTTAAATACAAAATGCAATAAATATATATGTTAAAAAAACCATAATTACAAATAACCAATGCAAATAATTAAATTAGAAATGATATACTGTTGGGATTGTATTTATTATGTTATAATAAATCCCTATCTCTTCCGATGATATCTTTGTTGCCTTTTTTGTCTTCTAAATTAGATGTAATGGACCCATATTGGATCTGAATTGGAAGCAGATGTTTCTTGAGGTGCATCCTAAGCAACATGTGCAGGTAAATAAGATTTTTATCATTTGTATTCTATTACGTATATTTAGAGGGCAAATGCGTCCTCGTCTAAGTGAGCGACAAAGAATTGGGGGGGGGGAGGTGTCTTAGCTCTACTGTAAATCACATTGTTAAAAGAATCTGGTTAGTATTTGAGTGCTACATATAAAGAAGGTAATATATTTCCTGTTTGCAAAAACAAAATAGTGTTTGCACCCCTTATATCATAACAAGGTTTGTCCAGGTTCAAATGTGTTCCCTTGATTTTGCTCATTCCAAAAAATCAGGCCCATTGTGGGTGCAGTTTTTTCTTTCTATTTAGATATACAACTTTGGTCTCTAATTATTAAAAATAAGGTTACTGCAGTCAGTAGAGGGTCAAGTTATTTAGCACCCAAGATGAAAATGCACACACACATCCCATGAGCACCACCTACCATTCCTGCTATTAGCATTCACACAAAACCCATTACCGGATTGCCCAGTATGCAAACCAGAGTCCATTCTGATGGCCATAGTACCATTATGGCCATGTGGGCAGCACAGTGGCTTAGTGGTTAGCACATCTGCCTCACAGTACTGGGGTCATGAGTTTGATTCCCGACCATGGCCTTATCTTTGTGGAGTTTGTATGTTCTCCCTGTGTTTGCGTGGGTTTTGCGGGGGCGGGGCCAAAATGACGCGATTCACCGCAAATCGCGTCATTTTGAGGAGCAAGATGCCAAATGCAGGATATTTGCCTGCTCTCCCGGGAGCCTGGGAGACCTTCCAGAGTTTCAGGAGTCTCCCAGACATTCCGGGAGAGTTGGCAAGTATGCGTTAGACCGTCCCTCTCCCTACACGCCTCTTCAGGTGCAAGGAGGCACAGAATACATGTAAGTTTGCATAGATATAGGGACAGGGCAGCACGGTGGCTCAGTGGTTAACACTTCTGCCTCACAGCACTGGGGTCATGAGTTCGATTCCCGACCATGGCCTTATCTGTGTGGAGTTTGTATGTTCTCCCTGTGTTTGCGTGGGTTTCCTCCAGATGCTCCGGTTTCCTCCCACACTCCAAAAACATACTGGTAGGTTAATTGGCTGCTATTAAATTGCCCTTAGTCTGTCTGTGTATGTTAGAGGATTTAGATTGTAAGCTCCAATGAACCAGGGACTGATGTGAGTGAGTTATCTGTACAGCGCTAACTCCTGGGAGAAAGGGTGCAATATTGCGCATTTCCTGATGGTGCAGTAGACAATACCCAGATCATTCCATAGTAGCCCAGTGGACAACAAAGAGCCCACTCTCTGTGACCCAGTGCACAATACTGGTCATTATGCACAGTATAGTGTACAACAGAGCTCATTCTCTAATCTCTGGTATGCAATACAGAGCCTATTACCCGGTGGCCATTGTACAATAGAGCCCAGTATAAAAAACTAGCCTTTTCCTGGTGGCCAGTTTGCATATACAGCCGTCCACACTCCTGCCGGGTTGAAAAGTCTGAGGTACTTTAAGCTTATATTATGTTTTATGAATTTTTTCTCCGACATTGAATTTTGGGAGCTAAGTAGACTTTATGTATGGCAGGAAACTGAATGCTAGCCATCAATAATAAAACTAGCCAATAGTTATAATTTATTTTGCCATCCTGCACTAAACTCAACTGCCAGAGATCAGTGGAAGTAGAGCTCTTAATAACCAATAGGCTGGTAGCAGCTCTGTAACCAGGTGGTAGCCCTCAGGCTGTCTGGCAGCTCTTGCTGGATGCCAAACAGTGCAAGAGATGGGAGTGGGCTGTGACAGTGGAGGTGATTGAGAGCTTCTGCCTAATCCAGCCATTGATACAGTGTCCTTCATTAGGAGCACTGAGAGAAAATGTGTGTAGGAAGATGTATTCTCCAACAAATATCTTTCAGTCTGATAATATTGTGACAAAAGCAGGGTACAGGCACAAGTAACAAACGTCTGCCAGTGACCTCTTTACCTATTGAAGAACGTTGGTGGACTTTAGCTCTGGTTCTTAAATATCGCCATGAAGCACTTCGGTATGATGTATGTCTAAATTGGATTCACAGGTGTATAAATGCCATAAAAGAGTGTTATCCACCCTGGGTTCCTTGTACCACCACTAACTATCTGTGGAACTATCCAGCACCCTACCTACATATGTTCCAGGTCACTATGGTCAGCTATTAGAAAATGGATATAGAAGTGAGTTCTATTCGCCAAACTATACCAAAAAGACACTTAGGGGAATATTTTTGGAGGAGACTACCAATATCTGAACTGATTATGCTCCTTTGTTGACAAGGTCAGTGTCCATTGTGTGTTGCCATAAGATAATGGCCACCAAATGGTGAGCGCAATAAACTGAGTCCCCCCTTGATATAAACAACCCATTACAGTCCTCTACACTCACTCCTGTCTCCAGGACTTTGCCCGGGCTGCTCCCCAGCTGTGGAGCGATCTTTCACATTCCATCAGGGTAGCATCTACTTTCAAAGGCTTCAAGTGTGCCCTTAAGACTCATTTCTTTCTATCAGTCCTCCTTCTAACTCCCTTGTCCCGGCTCTCTCCCCCAGTTACTACCACCCTATTTGTGTCTCCCCCTTTCCTTTAGGATGTAAGCTCTCAGGAGCAGGGCCCTCTTTCCTTGTGTGCTCCTTCTACTATTCCATCACCCTCTGTACCTCTTGGTCAGCTTCCCTAGCCCTGATTTCTTAAGGTTCGGCCTACTTCTCGCTGATTTCTACCATCACTTTCACTCATTGTCCCAGAAATAACTTGATTTACATTACCATATTACCTGTGTGTGTGTATATATATTTTTGTTCTTCATCTTTTGTTCTTTCTGTATAATAATACAGTGACAATCAGAGCAAGGATAAAGGAAGACGCCCATGGAAACGATAGTGACTTATTAGAAATGGCCGACAGGACTTTCTCTGGACTGTCCTAGTGGAACAAGCAGTAAAGAAGATTGGGAAGCTGGACAGGACAGCATTAGAAACATTCAATGGACCTTACACTTGTGTGTGCCTGCCAAAAGCAGGATGACACTTTGATTTGGCCACTGACTTGCCAGCAGTTGGAGGGAGTTAGATCGTAAGAAATCTGGACTTTGGTTGAACATGATGCCCAGGTGTTGATTGGTAATGTGTGGCCTAGTTATACTTATCCTTTGTATCATATAATTTGTTGTGTAACAGTTATACTGTTTTAAAAGAGTGAACAAAGATTGGTTATTATTTAAGGTATTTACCTTACCGACATCCAAACTATTGACATGAGTCATTGGCTGAAAAGCATCCCGGTAAGATCTGGCTTGGTGCCAGAGTCATTGCCAGTTAACTCCGTGTACACTCTCCTCCAATTGGTGCAGCTAGATAGCCTGTAGGTGACCGGGTATTATGACAAGCATTAAACTGTATATTTGTGAATGTTATTGATAACTTTTTCATATATGCCAACTTATTTTAGATTTAGTGGTTCTTTAACTGGATTGCACAGAATAATCTTGTCTCTGTGGTTACCATATGTTTAATGTGATTTTTTAATGAAAATCTCTCAAATAACCGCAATGGAACGCAGTATACTACTTACTTACAATTAAAATAGATTAGTGCTAGTGTCCCTGTGATTCACACCACTGAATAGCAATGAGAATTATAGTTAATTAGCCCCAATGCATCTATGGTATCTTTATTATATTTACAAATATAAAAGTTAGATTAGAGTTTGCAATCTACATTTGTTGCTTAGGAGGCAATGTGACATGGTAATGGTCACAAGGATTAAAAACATGTCTCCGACAAGTTGCTTAGTGTCATTGTAATTTAATCATTGTTTTAGAACAGTGAGCTGTTGTTCTCCCTTTTCTACTATTTTGACTCTTTCTGGATATGACAAACATACAATATAGATGTGTCTTCTTCATAATTTCTCATCACAAATTCAATACTATGTTCTGTAAACACCACGGGACTAAATAAGCCAGACAAAAAATAAACTCTAAATCCCTACCAAGAAGATGGTAAATATTTTGGGGGAAAATGCAGTTCAGTTTATATTGTAGTAATGTCTACATAATAGCCTAACCATGTGACATCTACACGACCTCAAACATCTTAATCCCGTCTAGCCAAAGTCTCTAAAATGATTAGTTTTGTAGATATTTCGGTGAATTTTGGGTTTAGTGTTATTTTGATACATAAAATTGTTCTGTGATGTGGAATCGGTCACAGTGGGGTAGAGGTGCATCACTTTTATTAAAATAAATTCCTTTGGGCCTTAGCTAGGAGTCTGCTAGTTGTAATTAGCTTTTAAAAACTGCTGATTCGCAATTGTTGCTCCTTTAGTGAAACGCAAAGTCATATATTTTGTGACGGGGTTAAACTCAAAGGTAGCAGCCTTTTGGTCAGTGACTAGTGTTTAGGTGTAAAGCACAGGTCACCACAAGGTAGTTCAGAGTTGGAAGCTACATTGGGTCTGATGCCGAGTTGAACATGCGCTTGTCTGAATAGAGTAAGTTGCCTGATTTTGCTCTGTGCATGACCACAAAAATCCACAAGTCCCTATACCTATGCAAATGTACATGCATTCTGTGCCTCCTTGCACCTGAAGAGGTCTAACGTAGGCCGAGTATAGTAAGGACGTGTTCACGGAATTGCAAGCTGATGCACACCTGAACACAGACACACCATATTGTTTGCATCAGACTAAGAGCTGATGCAAATACATGCTGATGATGATGACAGCCGCCAGCACGGGCTAACCACTTATGATTGGCCGATTACGATTTCACCTCTGAAGCTGCTGGGTGCTTTTATCATTGATCGTGCATATATCACACTTGCCTACTCTCCTGGAATTCCCGGGAGCCTACCGAATTTTGGGGACTCCTCACAGACTCCCGGAAGAGTAGGCAAAGCTCTCGCATTTGCTGAAATTCACGGCAGTGAATGGAGGGGGCGGGGTTTAATTGTGTCAATTGTGTTTAAGTGGATCCGCCCCAACAATGTCACCACGCCCTCTTCCTACCCCATGTCACATGACTTTGACTTCTCTCCTGGGTCTCCCGGATGTGTATGACATATGTTGTATATTGTACTTTTGTGCATATGCGAGAAGTACAGTTTATAATTTATATACATATATATATATATACATATATATATATATATATATATATATATATATATATATATATATATATATATATACATATATATATATATATATCAGGAGAACATATGCATTTCACACCCAGTAACCCTGATGCAGATATTCCTTCTGGCCCCTTTTGCTACACCCAACCTATTATGTAGAAAGGGCCTTGCGGGTTTAATCCCTCCCCCCCCCTCCACCCCTGACACACACATAAGATTTATAAATGTGGCGGCCCAGACCTATATTACATTATTGGACATTAGAAATAGAATATGCTTTTTGAGCCTTAAATGAGTCATTACAATTTACCCATAGACAAACAATTACCTAATAGCAATTTAATATGTAGGAGATAGTTAGTCTCAAATAGATATATATAATCTGATACTGTGGATTTAGTGTTTGATTAAATACTTCCCAACAACCTGCTGTATAAATATATTTTGTATTAGACTTCAATGAATCCTAACTAAACACATATAAATGATCTTTTAAGCCGATGGAAGGTCAGCGAAGACAGCTTTTGGGTCTATAACAACTCTGGACAACCCTAGGGGATATATCTGCTAAACTGTGGGTTTGAAAAAGTGGAGATGTTGCCTATAGCAACCAATCAGATTATAGTTATCATTTATTTAGTGTATTCTACAAAATGACAGCTAGAATCTGATTGGTTGCTCTAGGCAACATCTACACTTTTTCTAACCCGCAGTTTAGTAACTATACCCCCTAGATGTCTTTTTCCACTGTTTTCTACATATCACATTTCTTTCAGATAGAACCCATCATCCTTCAGTATGTACAATTGAAAGTCAGAGGAACATAGGATGGAGGATGTGACAGGACAGTGTTTGTGGGGCTCCCTGCAGCTTGAACAGAAGAGAATACAGGAATTCCGAATATGAGGAGGCGGAGTTTAGATATTAGAACCACTGGATGCTAAGAGTGAAAAAAGAATAATGCAACTTACATTAGAGTAAACATGGTGGAGCACTGGTTAAGGGATCCAACAGGAAAGCGAGCGAAGTGGAAGAGTGAAGGTAGATGAGATCATCATCACTCATCACCATGTGTAAAATCTAATAAAATATTGATCCAGTTTTAAATAAAAGATGATATCCTTGGCATCCTCCGCTGCACGCTCCCAGAGATAACTCTTTTCTTTCCCTGGCTAGATTTCAGTTCTTTCTCAGCTGCCCCCCTCCTTCGCTCCTGCGTCCTCTGATGCCTGGCAGGCATGAGTACCCACATGTAATTTTAAATTAAAATGATTAAATAAACTCAGCTTAGCAAGGTTTCCCTACCTGAAATTCATTTTATTTACTTATCTCTATTACTGTGTTAGTTTTATTGAAAATGTCATTACTCTAGAAGCCAGGGGAAAGAGGAACCAACTTTAGGAACTTTCACCCAGAGGGGGGGGGGGGGGGGTGATAACAGAAACACCCTGGCAGCATGTTAGGAAACTCTAGCCTTCAATATGATAATCTCCTCATCTCTTAGAAGCAACTCCCTTATTTAGGTTATGGTCTCTAGCGGTGTATTGGTTAATAAGAGCAGAAATCTATCAGTTTACGACCAGCTCAATAGGAGGTCAAGTGGGGTCAGCGAATAATCTAAAAAGCCATTGAATAATTGAAAAGCTAATTTAGAAGTCACTCACATCACAGCCCAGTAATCGTGCATCACTTTTTTTTAATGATGTTTTAATTGCCTTCTTCAATGCCATCATCCGGTCAAATTGATCCGTTTTATTAACTGTGCATCAGTGTATTGATTAAACATTTTTTTTTGGGGGGGTAATAATAGACACTTTTACTGTACCGGAGCACTGACTCTATCCTGACACTGAATTGTCAGTCCCACTGGGGATCGCAGTGACTTAATGACAATGACAGGTTTAAAAGGTTAACTGCAGTCTACATGGCCAAATTAAATTTATTTAAACAAGTACTTTAAATAATAATTTTTTAGGACTGTGTCATTTCTACAGTAAAACTAAATCTAATATTGACCCTAGCTCCGTATTGAAAGTATATATCAAAAAGGAAGTACAAATACTTTTGTAAGTTGTTTTTAGGTTTTTATGCTGCCTGATACACTATGTACTATGCAAAAGAAATGGGGTACCTCCGTAATCACACGGAGGCAGTATTTAGTAGACTATCCATGTGCTATGCTCACTGGCATTTGTATTCCATATTCCGTGATACAGTAGATCAGGACAGCTATGTGGCATAGAGAAAGGCGGTCTTGGAGAGTGCTTATTGTATACTGACAGTCCCACTCTGCTTCCAAGTTGAACTATTAGTTTGAGAGTGTGCTATATTATGTGCTCTGATCCAGCTTAATGGGGGTGCTATGTACATAAGCAAATAAAAAGCCAATATTGTGCCTTCTATTTAACAAGGAAGATATTTTATGAAACAAAAGAGTTATTAACAAACAAAGGGTCTGATTCATTAAGGGCTGCACACTGAACGTAATGTGCATTTTTTTTGAAAGACGCACATAAATTGGGTATGCACATGATCGAATTCAACAAGGAGAGGATGTGAAGATACGTGTGGTGACGAATATTGGTGTAGGTCTGCTCTGTTCTACAGTGGCACACGCAGGGGGGGGTTTCTGAGTCTCCAGAAACCCCTCCCCTCCGCTAACGCAGTGCCCCACTTAGCGGCACTGTACTATACAGTAGGGATGAGCGGGCTCGGATATCTGAAATCCGAGCCCACCCGAACCTTGCCGATCCAAACCGGATCCGAGACAGATCCGGGTATTCCCGCCAATTGCAAAACTGAAAGCGAGGCTCCGAGTCATAATCCCGTTGTCGGATCTCGCGATACTCGGATTCTATAAATTTCCCGCTGGCCGCCGCCATCTTCACTCAGGCATTGATCAGGGTAGAGGGAGGTTGTTTTAGGTGGTCCCCTGCCCTGCTATATCCTGTGCTGTGCTGTGCTGTGCTCAGTCCAGTGGTGCTGTGTCCTGTGCTCTGTCCTTCTGAGTTCAGTGGTGCTGCTGGGTCCTGTGCTGTGTCATGTTCACTTCAGTCCAGTGGTGCTGTGTCCTGTGCTCTGTCCTTCTGAGTTCAGTGGTGCTGCTGGGTCCTGTGCTGTGTCCTGTTCAGTCCAGTGGTGCTGTGTCCTGTGCTCTGTGCTTCTAAGGGCATAGTTATTTCCCCATTATTCCCAAGTGTTTAAAAAAATAAAAAAAAGTTATTAAAAAAAATACAAAAAACTAATTTAATTTTTTTTTAATTACAAAAAAATTTGCACAACCAATCCTGCAGTATAATCCCATTGGTACTGCAATATTACCAAGTTCACACATTCAGCAGTAAAAGTCCAGTGGTACTGCAATATTACAAAGTTCACACATTCTGCAGTAAAAGTCCAGTGGTGCTGTGTCCTGTGCTCTGTCCTGCTGAGTTCAGTGGTGCTGCTGGGTCCTGTGCTGTGTCCTGTTCAGTCCAGTGGTGCTGTGTCCTGTGCTCTGTGCTTCTAAGGGCATAGTTATTTCCCCATTATTCCCAAGTTTTTAAAAAATAAAAAAAAAGTTATAAAAAAAAAATAAAAAAAAATAATTATAACCAAATTTGCAAAACCAATCCAGCAGTATAAGTCCATTGGTACTGCAATTTTACCAAGTTCACACATTCTGCAGTATCTTGTGCTACATATAATGGAGACCAAAAATTTGGAGGATAAAGTAGGGAAAGATCAAGACCCACTTCCTCCTAATGCTGAAGCTGCTGCCACTAGTCATGACATAGACGATGAAATGCCATCAACGTCGTCTTCCAAGCCCGATGCCCAATCTCCTAGTACAGGGCATGTAAAATCCAAAAAGCCCAAGTTAAGTAAAAGTAGCAAAAAGAGAAACTTAAAATCATCTGCGGAGAAACGTAAAGTTGCCAATATGCCATTTACGACAAGGAGTGGCAAGGAACGGCTTAGGCCCTGGCCCGTGTTCATGACTAGTGGTTCAGCTTCACCCAAGGATCTTAGCCCTCCTCCTCCTCCCCCCCCCCTACAAAAAATTGAAGAGAGTTATGGTGTCAGCAACAAAACAGCAAACAACTCGGCCTTCTAAAGAGAAATTATCACAAATCCCCAAGGCGAGTCCAAGGCTGTTGGTGGTTGCGAAGCCTGACCTTCCCATCACTGTACGGGAAGAGATGACTCCTTCCACCATTTGCAGCACGCCCTCTGCATATGCTGGAAGGATCACCCACAGTCCAGTTACAGATTTGGCTAATGAAGGTGTGAATGTTGTACACGGAGGATATTGATGTAGCTGGGGGTGAGGAGGATGTTGATGATTATGATACAGACAGATACCAAATTGCCTTTCTCAATTTCTATTTATATTCTAGATTATATAACGGCTAAACAGTTTTCTATTTTACTCCTAGTGGAGAGGGGATCTGATGTAGACAGATACCAAACTGCCTTTGTCCATTTCTTTGTATATTTGAATTTCTTGTTCTACAGTCTATGCAAGCTGCTTTTTTTATATTCAACTACAAGTGTAGGGCGGGGGGGGGGGGGGGGGAGGGGCATAGATACTAGCCACCAAAAAAACGTGGTCTATTTAATTTAACTTTCTAGCTCCACAGTTTGTGCAGCCTGCTTTTTTTTATCTTCAAAGTATTTACAAGCCTTGCAATCTAAATTAACAAGAGGTAGTGACGTGCTAGAACTCCACCCTCTATATGCTGCAGAGGATGGAGGAGCATCAAAAGGCCATTCAAGCCTACACAGCCACCTACGACATAGGAAACCCTCATTTTCTTCCACATCTATGGCTGCGAGGAAAAAGCTCAGTTTTCCTAAAAGAGGCGCTGGCGGGGATGCTGATAACATCTGGTCCAGACTGAAGGACCTGCCAACCATTGCAGACATGTCTACTGTCGCTGCATTGGATGCTGTCACAATTGAAAAAATGGTGGAGGATTACTTTGCTGACACCATCCAAGTAGACATGTCAGACAGTCCATATTGTTACTGGCAGGAAAAAAAGCCAGTTTGGAAGCCCCTGTACAAACTGGCTCTATTTTACCTGAGTTGTCCCCCCTCCAGTGTGTACTCGGAAAGAGTTTTTAGTGCAGCGGGTAACCTGGTCAGTGAGCGGCGAAGGAGGTTGCTTCCTCACAACGTTTACTACCGGGGCCACTCCACTGTGCAGTCCATATTTAGGTGTATCAGATATTAAACAACGGTGACAGTTGATGCCCAATTTTTTAATTATATTGTTGGCGCTGTAAAAAATTGTGTTCCGGGCACACCACACTACGCAGTCCATACCCTTTTTTGGTGGAATTCTGACCCGTGGAGGGTTTTTTATTATATTGTGGCCTCGGTACCAAATTGTGTACCGGGGCCACCACACTACGCAGTCAAGAAAGATAGATGCGTATCATAGATAAAGTACATTCAGTGTTGTGGGGCAAATTGAAAAATATTCAAAATGCACTGTCATTATCAAAAACAAGAGGTTTTGACACGCTGAAACTCCAACATGTATATGATGGAGGATGGAGGAGCAGCCGTATGTGCAGTGTAATGCAGACCTGTTGAAGGTTTTCTATATATTATATTGTGGTGGCCAGTGGCCAGTCCTCTACGCAGTGCAGATACTATTTTTGGGTGTAATTCAGACCTGTTGAAGGTTTTCTCTATATTTTATTGTGGTGCCCAGTGCCCACTACTCTACGCAGTCCAGATACTATTTTTGGGTGTAATTCAGACCTGTTGAAGGTTTTCTCTATATTTTTTATTGTGGTGCCCAGTGCCCACTACTCTACGCAGTCCAGATACTATTTTTGGGTGTAATTCAGACCTGTTGAAGGTTTTCTCTATATTTTTTATTGTGTTGCCCAGTGCCCACTACTCTACGCAGTCCAGATACTATTTTTGGGTGTAATTCAGACCTGTTGAAGGTTTTCTCTATATATTTTATTGTGGTGCCCAGTGCCCACTACTCTACGCAGTGCAGATACTATTTTTGGGTGTAATTCAGACCAGTTGATGGGTTTTTAATTATATTGTGGGGAACACTCCTCTACGCAGTCCAGAAAGATACCTCGTTGCAACGTTTTGTACTAAAAAAATAAAAAATTGTTAGGTGTTCAGAATAGCCTTTAAATTAGTGGAAATGATTGTTATTGAATGTTATTGAGGTTAATAATAGCGTAGGAGTGAAAATAAGCCCAAATACTTGATTTTTACACTTTTTATTTTTTTTTCAAAAAAAATCCGAATCCAAAACCTTAAATCCGAACCAAAACCTTTCGGCAGGTGTTTTGCGAAACAAATCCGAACCCAAAACATTGCGAAAATCCGGATCCAAAACACAAAACACGAGACCTCAAAAGTCGCCGGTGCACATCCCTACTATACAGCAGCCGCGGCGCTGTCAAAGAAGCGTCTGCGGCGGTGCTGTATACAATACAGCACCGCCGCGGACGCTTCTTTGACAGCGCCGCGGCTGCCGTATAGTACAGTGCTGCCGAAACGGAGCTGCTCGGGTTTTTTTGGGGGTTTTTTGTTTTTATTCGGTGGGGGGGAAACCCCCTAACAATCTACTAGACCAGACTCTAAAAGATACATCCAATACCTATATGGAATAAATACTCACAAAGAATGCACAAACAAAATAAATATATATATATATATATATATATATATATATATATATTTATTTATTCAATTAATGTCGCACGTTAATAATGTAGGCATTCATGATAGAACATCGAAAAATAAAGAAGTGCTTTTTGTTTTATTTGTTTTCCATGAAATACATTAATTAGGATGTTATGGGGCATATTCAATTCCGATCCGATCCGCGGTAACGCATGTTACCGCGGAAAATGCGCAGTACTGCTGGTAATACGGTACCGCAACAATGCGGATTTTCGTACGCAGCCCTACGGGCTGCGAACGAAAATCCACGTTATTGCGGTACCGCGGATTAGGTTCACAGCCGTTCCGGCGCGATCCCGCGGATCGGGATCGGAATTGAATATGCCCCTATGAATGCTTACTGTACATAAAATACATTTTTACAGTTGCTCCTGATTGTAAACCCATGTCCTAGCATACATACCCAGTCATTATCACTAGCAATTGACTAGACCTTTGTACAGTGTTGCGGAATTAGAGGCGCTATATAAATAGCGGCTGCTGCTGCTGATCTGTAGTTGGAGCAAGAGATAAGGCTGAAGAGATACACAGAGCTTGGGTTGGAAGCTGTTGCGTGTGCTGGAACTGGGCACGCCCTTACTGTACATTAACAACTGACATACGTCCCTTCCCCTCCCCGATCATTGCCTGATATCGTAGGCTGTAGTAAGTGTCCTTTGTGCTCAAAGATAAATTGAACGTGCGCTCTGGAGTGTATGGTCCATTCTGGGTGCGCAGAATAATTGTTTGGATTATATATGCACAAAATCGCTGTTTACGTCCCTTAATAAATCAGGCCCAAAGTATAGAAGAACAGCTGTGTAGTGACCGCCAGCAATCAATCAGTTAGCATTGATCAATGTACTGCACGTTACACAGTTACAGTAACTTATGAAGAGAAATTGCGCTCATTTTTATTGGACAACATATCCGTATGGTCGCTCCCACAGCTATAATCCATTTGCGCTTCTTTCGTGCACGATATATATATATATGACCATCAGATATATATATGACCATCGGATTAAAACCCTGGATCGAGAACCACAATAAAGTATTTTAGTAATTATAGCTGGGCATACTATGGGGCTGATGCAGAATTGGTTGTAAAATGGGAATGAATGGAAAACTGGTGCACCTTCTCCCATATGCAGAGCCCTACACATCTCAAGTCCATCTCCGCATCAGCAGAATATGTGCCTGGGTTATGACAGGTCATCCTCATCAGCGAGTATTTGCACCTGCCTTATACCAGGTAGAGAAGGTACGCCTCTTAAGTGGCATGTATGCGTGTTTCTGCAAGACTGCATGAGCCGCATTTGCGTAAACACTGTACTCGGCCAACGTAAGAACTTCCCCTCCCCCTTTCCGGCTCTCCAGTCGTAAGGGGTCATAAGTGTCAGATACACATTGGTCTGCTAGACGCATTTGCGTCATTTGCTTTCTGGACATACAAAGTGATTTCATGAAAGTTATGATGCACAAACTGGTGTATGTCCCAATGTGCATCAGTTCTCATGTCTTTCATGACAGGCATCCAATCGTTTTTTAAAATAATGTAATGAATTGGCCATCAGCATCTCCCTTGGTAAATATTTCTATAGTCTGACAACCCATACAATGAACCCCTTTCTGTGCTCATGCCCTTTATTTAATAAGCTTGCCTGCTTTTGAACCCTCTCAAGTTCTGCTATGCCTTTCCTGTAGACAGGTATCAAGTTTGCATTCCATGGGGCAGCACGGTGGCTAAGTGGTTAGCACTTCTGCCTCACAGCTCTTGAATCATGAGTTTGATTCCTGAACATGGCCTTATCTGTGAGGAGTTTGTATGTTCTCCCTGTGTTTGCGTGGGTTTCCTCCGGGTGCTCCGGTTTCCTCCCACACTCCAAAAACATACTAGTATGTTAATTGGCTGCTATCAAAATTGACCCTAGTCTCTCTGTCTCTCTCTGTCTGTCTGTCTGTCTGTCTGTGTGTGTGTGTTAGGGAATTTAGACTGGAAGCTCCAATGGGGCAGGGACTGATGTGAGTGAGTTCTTTGTACAGCGCTGCGGAAATAGTGGTGCTAAGTGATATCACTGAGGTAGAAACACAGTTCCAGAGTGACTTAGTACATTGATGTGGAGATGACACTGTCAATAAGAGGCAGATGTTCTGTATCCATTGGGAGATGTAAATCTTTTACAAATTAATTGATTGTTTTGGGTAATTAAACAAGAATAGGCAATTGCTGGTTGTGTGACCTCAATTAGTACAGACAAGTATAGTTTTCAAGTGTCCATTTAACATTAAGTTAACTGCCTCATTTCCAGTATAGCTCAGCAAGCATTTCAATTGCATTGTATTTTTCTACCTCTTTTAGGTTCTTTAAACCTGCATGTAACGTTTCTACAGCGTGTTCTTTCTCCAGTGATAAGAAACGAGCGCTTCCCATTGACTTATCTGTAGAATCTGAAATTCACCTAAGTGCTGCACACAAAAGCAAAGAACCCTAAAATGTACAAGTGACATCAGCTGGATATAAATGAGTGCTTTAGTACAGCTTGATCTCAACATTGGAATATTGTGTATATATATATATATACACACACACATATATATATATATATATATATATATATATATATATATATATCTATATCTACTATATAAAAGCCTAGTGGCGTGTGTCTGTGTGTGGAAAAAAAAAAAACAAGCTGCAGAGCCACCTGCTGGGCGAAGTTATACACTGACCTACTAAATTGTTAGTGTGTGTGTGTAAAAAAAACTCAGAAAGGGCTGAAATTTGGTATACTAAGATGTTTTTAATTTGTTAATTTAATTTGTTAATTGTTAAAAGTGTTTATAAAGATTTAAAATATATATATATATATATATTTCTTGAAGGAGAAGTGACAGTTGGGAGTGGTTGGTGATTGCCGGGGGTGACAGTTGGGAGTGGTTGGTGGTTGAGGCCTGGGCTATGGCCCAAATGCATGACAAGAACCTTTTTACCACCTTAAGTAGCTTGATTTGACTAGAATGCATGAGTATCATGCACGGGTTAACTTGTATATATATATATATATATATATATATATATATATATATAAGTATATGATGATAAATGATAAATGGAAGATACATAGGTGCTTTAAAACCGCAGGGAGATTGTTTGTGTTTGGAAAGGAGCTTCCCAAAGATTGTCTTTGGCTGTAGGGAAAGCCAGTACAAGGCTGCTTGGGTTTATGAATGGAGATGGAAGGGCGGGCTCTCCATTCGCCAGGCTCATTTCAAATCTTCCAACATACCAGACACTCTGCTGATAATCAGGAGTTGCATCTGTGTGGTGCTGGTAAGCTACTAGGCAGTTCCCTCAGTCTCTCACCAGGTGGGGTGGGCAGTAGGTCAGATGCTTGGTGAGAGACATATCAATTTGTTATCAGTAAGTGCTGATTTTTTGCGTGTGTGGGACACTAGGTCCTTCACTTTAGAGAGGGTGTTCCTGTTGTATTAGTTAGAAGCTGGACAGGCTAGGTCTTTTGTTTATATTATGTTTAATTGTTTTGGAGCTGCTAATAAAACTAGCAGCGGCCACTTGAAACAAGACACTAGACTGGTGTGAGATACTTGGCTGATGGATGTAAAGTGCAGCTGCCTACCCCAGGAGACAGTATTCCTAATCTAATCTTGCATATATATATATATAAGGCATGGTAAGATACAAAACAAAAATGGGTTCAGCGTGACAACAAACATTGGAGAATATGCAAGTGTTGACATTTGAATTATACACTGGACCTAAGCATGGGTAGCAAACCTACTAGCAAGAGTTGGGGCACTTGAGAATGGCTGGGTAATGTCAGCAATCAGGATCCATGGATTAAAACAAGAGCTAAAGGCAGGCCCAGTCTAAAAGCCTAAAACTACATACAAACAAGGAACTAGGCTAAGAGCTAAGGTCTATATCTAAAACTAAAACTTAAAAGAACTAATACCTAAAAGAACTACTGCTCACCCGAGTCCAGAGATCAGCGATCCATCCATGGAGTGAGGGGTCAGATGTGAGGCGAAAGTGCAAGTGCATTGACGTATAGATGTGAGGTGCAGAGGGGATGAAAGATACATGCATCACAGAACACTTGGGATTCGATCAGCCAAGAGCTGAAGGGAGTACAAGGAGGAGGAAGCATTTCTCAAGAGCAAGTATGGTGCCTAATGAGAGTATATGCATAAATCTCCCTCATCATTGAAAAAAGGCTGGTGTCAAGAGTTCATTGTTGTTTTGTTGTTTCCAACCAGTCCAATTGAAATAAAAGAGGAGTCTGGAGGTGGCCATGTCAGAAGTCGGTTGGGCTGGGTGAATACACTGCTGGAGGATGGCTTTGCGTCCCAGTGCAGTTTATAACATCAAGAGTTTTATATCATGTCTTGGGATATTAGGTTGATCCGCTAGATATCCTAGTATAACCCACTGGAGGTAACTTGAAAGGGAACTCCCAGCATGGTACTACCAAAGGCCATCAATTTGTCCCAGAACACACATATATGCTGACAGTCCCACAAGCAGTGAAACAGGTCCGCCACGGGCTTCGTACAGTACGTGCAGAGGAAGACTGAGGAAAGGCCAATCCTGTGTCGATGCCTGGAAGATAGATAAGCTTGATGTAATATCTTGTTGTGGTAGCTTGTAGCCGGTATCATTTTAAGCACAAGTTGGAAGCTATGGAGGATGTCAGTATTAGTAAGGCTGGGGAAATGTCGTGACCATTTTTGGATCCTCGATATCTCATCCTCTGGGATGTGTTCAGGCCTGATGGTTGATTATTTAGCAAAACTGGAGTGGGGGCCATTTGAGATGAGAGGATTAAAGGGTCTTGTAAGAGTCTCCTTGTAGAGGGTCAAATGGGTTGCTCGAAAATAATGGGGGACTTGCATGAAGGCAAATCGGGGTTAAGGAGATCTTTAACATAAACTATGTGTCACTCACCGGACCGTGAGTGCCTCTTCCCGGACATTTAGGAACCGTGGCCGTCCTCCATCCTGAGGGTCTGCGCATGCGCAGCCCTTTCCTACCCTTCAGTGTATGTCCCTTTAACTTAATTGGCAGATCAGGCAACACTCCCTATATTAAGCACCTGTGGTCAACACCACGTTGCCTGATCTTGGAGTCTCATTCCCCATGAGTCTCTGAAGGTGTTTCCTCGTTTATTCAGCGCTGCTGATTCCTGTGGTTTCCAAACCACTTCTACCTCTGTGGTTTCCAAACCACTTCTACTACTGTGGTTCCCATACCACTTCTACCATCAAGTGTATCATCGTGACTGTTAGCTGATTCCTATCCGCTGCCTCCGTGCACTACAGTCTTCTAGCCACTTCAACTCTATCTCATATCATTGTGACTGTTTGCTGATTCCTATCCGCTGCCTCCGTGCACTTCAGCCACTCTCCACATCCACTCACCTGTTCATCATCAAGACTGTTTGCTGATTCCTATCCGCTGCCTCCGTGCACTTCAGCCACTCTCCACATCCACTCACCTGTTCATCATCAAGACTGCTGATTCCTATCCGCTGCCTCCGTGCACTTCAGCCACTCTCCACATCCACTCACCTGTTCATCATCAAGACTGTGAGCTGATTCCTATCCGCTGCCTCCGTGCACTTCAGCCACTCTCCACATCCACTCACCTGTTCATCATCAAGACTGTGAGCTGATTCCTATCCGCTGCCTCCGTGCACTACAGTTTCCAGCTTGCAACTCGTCTGTGTTTCTTCATCGTGACTGTTGGCTGGTTCCTATCCGCTGCCTCCGTGCACTGCAGTCTTCATCTCATCACTCCCGTGTTTCCTCGAGACTACTGCTATTATTGCCATCCGCTACTCTCCGTGATCAACAGCTCCTGGTCTACTCTGCTCACCCGTGTTCCATCGCTATTTGCACCTGCTGGTTGCTACTGGTTACCTCCGTGTGTCCGCAGAGTCCTGCTGCTGCTGCCAGCGCTAATCGTCCATCTACTGCTGATCCGCTCTCCACGCCTTCCTGTGTTCCGCTGGTCTCTACCCGCCTGTCAGCATTGGATTCGTGTCTCATCCGCTATCCTGCTGCTAGACCATCACCATTCTCCTGGGCCCTCCAAGAGTCCAGTTCCGTGTTCTACCGATTCCTGTGGATTCGTGTCCCTGTTGGTTTACTTACCTGTGCGCTGCACCTACTAGACCTCTGCTTCATCCATCCAGGGACTTCTCATCCTGCCGGCCTCCTGCCGCTCAGGTATCGCTGCACTCCTGTCTGACTGCCTGCTTCTGAACCACGGTATGCATACTTCTCATTGACTGTGCTGGTGTATTGCATATCTTGCTGGACTGTGTTGGTTCTCCTATGGAGTCTACTATCCGCTGAGTCTATTGCCATCATTGACTGTACTATCTTGTGCCGGATTACTTCAAGAGACTTTCCATATTTGCAGTGCTGTTCATTCATATATATATATCTATATTGTGCATATTACTGTGGATCGTGTTAAGGTGCCGTGTTTACCCTGTGTTGCAGTCTCTCCCCGTGCACCTCCTCACATATATATTCAGTGGTACAACTTGCTAGTAGCAGACCACTGATCCCTGTTTCCAGTATCACCTGTTCCAGTATCCTCTCACATAGCAGTGGTACAACTTGCTATCGCAGACCACTGACTCCCCGGATACCTCCACTTGGATTCCATTCCTTCACCCAGACAGCGGTACAACTTGCTATCCGCAGACCGCTGACTCTCATCACTTCCTCGTTTCTGTTGGACATTCCTCCTCACTATAGCAGTGGTACAACTTGCTATCGCAGACCACTGACTACCTTCACGTGTCCTTGTCCATACAGTTCCTCGTGTACTATTACCTCCATATTACCAGTGTTGCTAGTCATAGACTTTCCTGAGCATCTCATCTTCTGCTATTTCCTGTTCCGTGATCACCCTGCTACCAGAGTACCCTATTACCACCTACATTGCTCTGGTAAGCCTACCACCTGGTGATCCCTGGGTAAAGACTCCTAGTGCCCGTGACACTATGTCCTGTTGTTGTAACACTTGTATACTGTGCAGTAAATAGTAATAAATATGGAGTACTTGCCTTCCTCTAGATTAGCGCTGGCCGACCGGTGGTGCGGAGTCTAACGAACCCCCTTGTGCTCACCAAGAACCGCCGCAAGGCGGGATGGGCTTTGCTGCGGAGGAACGCAGGTCGCGGTCCACTGGTCTGCCTCTAGAGGTAAGGATGTGGGAGATATAGCCGTAGTCAGCAAGCCGCGGTCTGGTACACTGGAGAAGAGATTAGACGTGGTCAGCGAGCCGGGGTCTGGTACACTTGGAGCAGAGATAGACGTGGTCAGCAAGCCGGGGTCTGGTACACTGGAGCAGAGATTAGATGTGGTCAGCAAGCCGGGGTCTGGTACACTTGGAGCAGAGATTAGACGTGGTCAGCAAGCCGGGGTCTGGTACACTTGGAGCAAAGAGGTAACGTGGTCAAACAAGCCTGGTCTGGTACACTGGAGCAGAGTCTGGAAGATCAGCTAGATTCACTGAGGAGCACAGGAAACCGGTGAATCAGGAACAGGAGTAAGTTGCAGCGTCAGAGCAGAGTTCTTATAGAGCATCTTTGAATTCCCCGCCTGCCGTGATGTGACCGCCCGGCCGGGACCCGGAAGCAGCAGAGATCGCGGCGCTGGAACGGGGACAGGTAAGTGTGTAACAGTACCCCCCTCCAAAAAAGGTGGACTCCGAACACCTATACTGGCTTGGTGGGAAATTTCTTATGAAAAGCTCGCAGGAGTCGTGGAGCATGTAGGTCGGTAGCAGGGACCCATGAATGTTCTTCAGAACCGTACCCTTTCCAGTCCTCCAGGAACTGCAGAACTCCTCTAGAGCAGCGGAAATCCAGAATTTGCTTGACTTCAAACTTGGGCTGTTCTTGAATTACCGCAGGAGGTGGTGGTCTCTCTGTAGTGGAGAATTGATTAGTAATAACAGGTTTAAGGAGAGGAACATGGAAGACACTAGGAATACGTAATGAAGAAGGAAGCTTTAATCTAAAAGCCACTGGATTGATAACTTGGGATATTTCAAAAGGACCAATAAATCTAGGAGCCAACTTCTTGCTAGGAACTTTCAAATGGATGTTACGGGTGGACAGCCACACCTTGTCCCCTGGGATGAATTGAGGAGCTACCCAATTCTTCTTGTTTTACGCCTTCTTAGCACGGTTCGCGGATCTCCTCAGGCTGGTTTTCACTAGATCCCAGATGGTAGAAAACCTGAGAAAGAGAGAATCCACCGCTGGTACCTCTGAGTGAGGAAGAGAAGAGAAGGCTGGTAGTCTGGGATGACAACCATACAAGATAAAGAAGGGGGAATTGGAGGCTGCTTCATGGAAATGGTAGTTGTGAGCGAACTCTGCCCAGGGAAGGAGGTCAACCCAATTATCTTGATTGGCAGAGATGTAAAACCTTAAAAACTTCTCCAATTCTTGATTAGTCCTCTCAGTCAACCCATTAGTCTGGGGATGATATGCAGATGAAAGATCCAGTTTGGTTCCTAGTTTTTGGCAAAAAGCTCTCCAGAAGTTAGATACAAATTGTGATCCCCGATCAGATACTATATGTGTAGGACAGCCATGAAGCCGAAAAATCTCCTTAATAAAAAGATCAGCTAAGACAGGAGACGAAGGGAATTTCTTCAAAGGAACAAAATGTGCAACCTTAGAAAAATGGTCAGCGACGACCCAGATAACAGTACATCCTTTAGAACACGGAAGGTCAGTGATAAAGTCCATTGAAATGTGAGACCATGGAACATCAGGAATAGGTTATGGCATAAGCGGACCAGTCGGCCTCTGTCTGGGAGTTTTATGCTGAGCACATCTTGAACAGGCAGAGACAAAAGACTTGACGTCCTTACGTATGGTAGGCCACCAATACTTTCGGGAGATTAATTCCCTAGTCTTCCGCACCCCAGCATGTCCAGAAAAAAGGGAAGAATGAGCCCAATGCAATAGTTTGACACGAAGAGGTGGGGTTACAAAGGTTTTACCTGGAGGACAGCTTCTCTCCAACAGGGGGGACAAAGCCAATATACAGTTGGTATCCAAAATTGGTTTCTCTCTCTCTGGGGCCTCGGTATCAGTAGCATCAAATGAACGAGAGAGAGCATCCGCTTTAACATTTTTAGAGCCTGGACGGAAGGTAATATTGATATTGAAGCGTGAAAAGAAGATGGCCCATCTGGCTTGACGGGGTTTAGACAGTGTGCAGACCGTAGGTACAGTAAATTCTTGTGATCAGTGTATACTGTTACGGGAAACTGAGCACCCTCAAGTAGATGTCTCCATTCAGAAAGGGCCAATTTGATCGCCAGGAGCTCCTTATCGCCAATTCCATAATTTTTCTCTGCAGGGAGGAACCGACGAGAAAAGAACCCACAAGGATGATATTTACCACTTGAGTCTTTTTGAGATAGAACCGCTCCGACCCCCACGGAGGATGCGTCCACCTCTACGAAAAAGGGCCTTTGACAGTCTGGTTAAAGAAGAATTGGAGCTGTAGAGAATAACGTTTTGAGGTCTCTGAAGGCTTGCACTGCTTCAGGAGTCCAGATTTTAGGATTGGCGGATTTGCAAGTGAGGGCTGTAATGGGGGGCTACTAATGAAGAATATCCTTTGATAAACTGTCGGTAATAATTTGAGAATCCTAGAAATCGCTGAGTGGCCTTAAGGCCTGGTGGTTGTGGCCAATCCAGGATGGCTTTAAGCTTGGATGGATCCATTTCAAGGCCAGTTTCGGATATAATATATCCTAGGAAGGGAAGTTTTTTTTGTTCGAACACACATTTTTCGAGTTTGCAGTATAACTGATACCTTCAAAGCCCACTCAGTATTTCTCTTACATGTCTGCGATGAGATAAAAGGTCGGGGAAAATATAAGGATGTCATCTAGGTAGATAACTACAAATTGATAGAGTGAATCTTGGAAGATCTCGTTCATAAAGTTCTGGAAAACAGCAGGGGCGTTACATAACCCAAAGGGCATTACCAAGTACTCAAAGTGTCCATCTCACGTATTAAAAGCTGTTTTCCACTCACCCCCTTCTTTTATTCTAATTAGATTGTATGCCCATCTTAGGTCCAATTTGGAAAAAATAGAGGCCCCCTTCATCTGGTCAAAGAGCTCAGAGATTAATGGTAAGGGATATCTGTTCTGCACCGTGATAGAATTGATGGCATGGTAATCAATACAAGGGCGAAGGCCCCCATCCTTTTTCTTTACAAAGAAGAGACCTGCCCCTGCTGGAGATGATGATTTTCTTATAAACCCTCTCTTGAGATTTTCTTGAATGTGTTCAGATACTGCGTTGGTCTCTGGAACAGATAAGGGAAAAACACGTCCGCAGGGAATGGGTTTACCAGGTTGGAGATTAATAGCGCAGTCCCAGCTTCTATGAGGTGGAAGTCTAGTGGCCTCCTGTTCACAGAAGACGTCTGAGAAACTTCGGTAACGAATTGGCAATAATTGGGGATTGCCCAGTTGGGCATTCATTTCGGACAAAATAGGGGTTACCTTAGTCAAACAACTACTGTGGCAAGTAGAACTCCAAGAAATAATCTCACCAGAATGCCAGTCTATTCCAGGAGAGTGAAGACGAAGCCATGGCAGACCCAGGATTAAGGAGTTAATGGCTTTAGGAATAACTAAAAAAGAGATGTTCTCGACATGTAGTGCCCCCACTCTGAAGGTTAAAGGTATGGTTCTAAACAGAATGTGTCCTCCAGAAATAGTGCCTCCGTCAATGGCGGTAAGGGAGATGGGTCTCTCTAGGGACTGAGTAGGAATACCTAATTGAGAGATGGTATCCGAAGAAATGAAATTGCTTGCTGCCTCGGAATCCAGTAGTGCCAAAACAGGGTGGACCTTGGAACCTACCACTACTGTACAGGGAATAATAAGGCAGTCTTTGTGGTTGGAGGAAGAGAGGATATGAAAAGAGGGACCTAACGAAACCTCCCTGCTAAACGTTAGGTTCTGTCATTTCCCGGGCGCTTAGGGCAGGTACCCAAAAGATGACCTCCCTTGCCACAGTATAAGCACAATCTATTCCTGAACCTTCTTTCTCTCTCCTCAGCCGAAAGGCGGGTTCTTCCGAGCTGCATGGGTTCTTCTAGAGGTTGAACAGGGGTCTGAAAACTGGGAGCAACACGACAAGGGCCACGACGGGATTGCTCCCTTTCCAGAGATCGCTCCATGAAACGAAGGTCAATCTTAATGCACAAGGAAATTAAATCATCCAAAGAGGTAGGAAGTTCCTGGGAGATTAATTTGTCCTTAATTCGGTCAGTAAGACCTTGCCAGAAGGCAGCTATTAAGGCTTCGTTATTCCACCGGAGTTCTGAGGCCATTGTCCTAAACTGTACAGCATATTGACCTACAAAAAGGCTTCCTTGTCGGAGACGAAGGATACTGGTAGCTGCGCTGGCGACCCTCCCGGGCTCATCAAAAACCTTCTTAAAGGTAGAAAGGAAATTGGAGTAGTTATGTAGTAAAGGATCATCTCTCTCTCAGAGCGGGGATGCCAAGGCTAGGGCCTGACCAGACAAGAGAGATATGACATATGCTACTTTAGCCTTTTCAGACAGAAAATTCCTGGGAAGGAGCTCAAATTGTATAGCGGGACCCGGAAGCAGCAGAGATTGCGGCGCTGGAGCGGGGACAGGTAAGTGTGTAACAGTTGTGCCCATCTAGTGAATGGCAGGGTCATCTGTCCATCTTGGAAATCCAAGTTTCCCATAAATGGAAGAAATAGGGAGTGGTTATGGGAAGGTTATAGGTCTTTCTAGACAATTTCCAGGCCTGGCAAGTGGCATTGATGAGGATACTATCAATCACGAGCTTCTTTAGTTTGGACAAGGGAGCATGGAGAGCATAATTCAGAGAGATGGGGACATAGAATTGTGAGTCTAACAAGGTTGAAGAGCAACAGGGACAGGGGACAACTTTGCAAGGTATCTCTATGTAGGGAAAACGTGGTAGAGTTAAGGTTATTAATTGTTACGTGGCAGGTGGGTCAGTGTAAATGGTGCGTACAAAATTTAGAAACATAGGCCCAAGTGTTGGAATTTCAGCAAACGGGGATATGGGGCCTCGCGATTTTGTCAAAATCCTTTTCAGCATCCAAATTAATAATTATGTTATCTACCTTGTTTAGATGCGTGGCTTGGATGGCGGCAAAAGTAGCTGTTATTCCCATCGCCGATTGTCTATGTTTGACAAATCTTAGTTGGGTCAGAGGGATCATGTGGGGCAGGCACGTTGTAAGCAACTGGCCATTATTTTAGTGAGTATTATAAAATCCTGGTTGAGCAGGAAGATGGATCTGTAAGAGGATACAAGTGTGGGGTCCTTACCTGGTTTAAGCAAAACGGTGATTCTGGCATCATTAAAATTACATGGGACAGTCCCAGTGGTGAGTATATGATTAAATAGTGAGGTAAGGACCATGGGGAAATGGGTTTTTAGGAGCTTATTATATTCAGGACCAAACCCATCCGGACCGGGGGATTTGACATTGGCTAAGGAAGTTATGGTGTGGGCAACCTCAGTCTCGGTAATAGGCTCCTCTAAGATTGACCTCTCCTCAAACGGGAGTTTGGGTAGCGCCACATTCTGTAAGAACCTGATGCCTTCCTCCTTGTTATCTGGTTCAGCTATGTATAGCGATTTGTAGTGCTGTATAAAGGCATCACAGATTGTGGTGGAGTCAGATATTGATGTGCCAGTCTGTTTCAATAGTGTTACCCAATTTAAGATCAGGGGCCTTTCACTAAATTAGCCAGAAGTTTGCCAGATTTATTACTCCATCTATGAAATAGATTCCTTTGGTAGTCATGCTGGTGCTGTGTCCTCTCAGTGAGGAATGTGTTATAGAATTTTTTAGTCTGTAAGTAAGTAGTTCGCTGTTTATATTTTCAATATGTGGTCATCAGGCCACTGCTAAGTTCGGTAAATTTGCCTGTGAATTCTTTGTTTTGGTTTAAATATAGGTAATGATATGTCCCCAAAGGACCTCCTTTGAGGTTTCCCAGAATAAGACGGAGTTGTCGACATGGTCGATGTTATCATCAATAGAATAATACGAGGTGGTTTAGAGAAAGTGGGTGAATATTTTAGATTGGGACATATATCCTGGGAATTGCCAGTTTTTTAAATAGTTTCGTAGAGTATCGAGCTGTAATGCAGCTCCAACATCCGATGATGGAGGTGGAATAATAGCGGCTGTGAAATAATCCAAACCCAGTCGTCGGCAAAATAGTCGTCATAATAGAAACATTATAGCAGGGCTCCACTCCGTCCCAGCGAGCAGGGTGATGGAACCCCACAGAATGGGGGTATCATTGTCTCGGGTGAGCAAAGTGAAAACACATATAGAAAAAACTTGAAAACTCAATACTAAGACATTGATGCCCACTAGTGGGAACATGGTATGGAGTAAGGAGTGACGATCCCCTCTCAGGCATGAGAAGAGCAAAGGGCAAAGTGGTAGCACCGAGTCATAGCTCAATCACCGGGTATGTGAAGAAATTTCCTGTCTTCTGCCAGGTCATCAAACAGTGAAACTCTACAATGTTGAACAATTCTCAATTTGGCCAGGTATAAAGCAGAGAAAATTGATGTTATGTTCATAAAGATATTTCCAGATAGGGGCTAAACTCTCTGCTTTTGGTGGTGACAATGGTGGAGAAATTCTGAAAAATCTATAGGCATTTGCCCTGGTATGATAAAGCTGGAGTTTTCCAGTAGCGATCCAGAAGTTTAGTTTTATCGGTATAATTCAAAATTTGCATAATTACAGGTCTTGGGTGGTTGAAGCACTGTCACCTGTCAGGGACAATTCTGTGTGCCCGTTCAATGACTAGGGGACCGCCTATAGCGCCCATCACCAATTGTTGAGGCAGCCAGGTGTTCAGAACCGAGACCAACTCAGGGCCCTTGACTGATTGAGGAATGCCCGCAATTCTTAAGTTATTGCGTCTGCTGCAGTTCTCTAGGTCGCCAACGTTGCCAGCAAATGAATTAAGCAATTTTGTTTGCAATACGATGGTGCTTTTGGCGGCCTGATGCTCATCCTCATCAGTGTATTATATCTTTGGCATTTTAAATACTCCCCTACAATAAATAGTAATATATAAAGCCCAAAGGTTAAGGATAGATGGCAAAACAGCATTTAGCATACAGAAAAAGAGGAATTTTATTGTGCAGTAGGTCAATTTTGGGGACAAATCTTTAGAACCTGGGACTGTCCACTGAATTAGGGACAGCTGGTAACTGTATTCACTGAAGATGAGTATTTCAAATACAACAAAATGAAACACCACGTTTAGTAAACATGTTACAATGTGGTTGTTGGCAGTCTACATTGTATGACTTGTAGGTATACCTGATCAGCAGCAAATTGTCCCTGAAAAATATTTTAACATGTGGGAAACAACGCAAGTATATCATGTATATTATAGTAGTATTTTTAGCACAGGTTTAAGCATAGATCCCCTGTGATCACGAAATGATATAGTCTCTCTTTCTGACCTTAAGATCTGTCCATGGAGATTGATATCCAGTTACTCTCTGAACTTCCTTGGGAATGAGAGCTGTATTTGATAGATAGACAAGGATGTGAGTAAAAGAACTCCCAGTCCCAACCTACCAGGCTAATCTCTGCTAGACAATGATGGATGCACACTGGTTGCAGTGTATTAACACCTTCTCCGCCAGAATAATATGTTCAACGTCCTGATACTTCACTATAAAAGGACTAAATCCCCCCCCAGCCATCTCAGTGCATAAAAACATTTAAGAGCTTTTTATATTATTAACTATGGCTTAATGCACTGCGCTATTTTTTCATAATTAATAATGAACCAAGAAAGATTAATAAATGGTAACATAGCGGACCTAAGGTCGTAGGGCAGGTTTCCACCCGTGTGAAATAACCAGGCAGGCAAGCGTTATAGTAAGAGCACATCTGAACTTGCTGGGCTTGATGTAGAGTGAGTACTACGCCCATTATTATAGGGTATCTTGCGTGAAATCACTCTGTGTATGCTGAGAAAAGTGTCGCCTGTGCAGATTTCCGTGATTCTGGCACTTATGCCCGCTAGCACCAGGAAAGGCGGGATGGTGGACAGAAGGCCGAGTACCGTTAGTGTTTTGTTTGAGCAACTGCAAACGGATGCAGACTGGGCCACAGACGCATATGTGCCTGTCCAAGCAGCATTATTTGTGTGCGGCCAAGGGCAGGTGCAAATAGCAGATGGTGAAGAGGATAATGGTCATCAGCAATTGTGATTGGCTGTTTGCAAATTCTCCGCTCCTCTTTGTTGCCCCTGCATATATTACGCTTTTGTGTAAATGTTTAAAAAAAAAAATCCTGGTATGTGAGACAGCAAGTTTTTTCTCCTGTATTAGAGTGGTTCTTGAAGTGTTATTGATGCCTAGTAGTGAATATATATTTTTCAAACAAAACAACTGGTGATAAACATGGGTGTAAGTGTATGTGCCATGTGATTGGCGTAAGCTGGGTGCATATGTTTCTGCTGCAGACCTACATGTGTGATGTAACTTTGCATATGAACACAATTGCAGCTTTCTTAGAGAACGAAATTTGCAGGTGCCCATTATAATAGGCAGAATCATTATTGGTGGATGTGGAGCCTGCTCACCCCCCTTCTCTCCATTTATCTGCATATCTGCAGACCAGGGGGTAAATGTATCAAACTGAAAGTTGTTGGAAGGTTTGAAAAGTGGAGATGTTGCCTATAGCAACCAATCAGATTCTAGCTGTCATTTTGTAGCGTGTACTAAATAAATGACAAATAGAATCTGATTGGTTGCTATAGGCAACATATCCATCTCAAACACATTGGAAACTCTCAGCTTGATACATTTAACCCCCAGGAGTGTGTTTCCAATACAGTAGATCGTTTTCCTCCTGAAACACTGTGCAATGCATTTCTGCTGCCTAACAAAAACAATCTGGAATGTCTGTATTGGACACACACATAAACTCACAGTCTGCAGACGTACTTTCTGCTCCACAATCACCATCTTATGCAAATAGTGTGATTTCATTGTGCGGGATCATAGAGCAGAAAGTACATAACTGGCACCTTGCATATGTTACCTTTAGGCAGTTTACTTAGGCAGAATATCTCTGCTGAGCTCAGCAATGTAGAAGTAATGGAGGGGGGGGGGGGGGGAATCTAGTGGCATAATGACGTCACACTTACTTCTATGCACCCTCTTGGGCTTACTTACTGCAAATAGCAGTGTCACAAAGCTACTGGCTGATGATCAGCAGGATTGTACCATGGTAGATGGAAGCCAAAAAATGTACCTGGAGATGTAGCCAAATAGTCTGCATCGGATCTGGTAGTCAAACATGCCAGGAGAGTCAGACCAGGAGACCCATCATATGAAGCCAAAGCCAGTAAACAGATGATAAAGGAAATAGCTATTCCTGGAATACTGGATTACCACAATAATCCGGTAGTTTGTGCAGTTGGCTTCCAGATTTCTATAGTTCCAGCATGCAGGAGATTGGCTACAGGCAGGAAGCATACTTACCGACACTTCGTAGCTCCCCTTAGAGAGATCTTGGAGGGGAGGTCCAGAAGACAGGTTCTGGGCAGCAAATCATGTCATCATAGCCCCAACTCTGCCCACTTCACTAGGGAACTGGACGAGATCCGTGACTTTACAAGGAATTTTATGGAACTGTGGGCCAAGATGTTGGCAAGGATCTGGTTTAAGTTCAGAGTCAGTACATGAGAGTGCTAATGTCTATTTATTAAAAGTGAAAAGTCCTATCTCCGGCAAAAATGGGTATTTTCGCTGGAGATAGTGAGTGCTACGCTCTCTGCATTAAGGGGTTACCACCAACCCTTCTTCTGTTATCCTTCTTTCAATGGGCAATATTTGTTAAGTGTTTTTTATTTTATTTAAATATTTTAATCTTTTACTACAATTTTTAACTTTTATTTAATTTTGAAGTTAGCACTACTGTTGTCTAAGCACGGGCTTCCAGTTTACTGTGAAAGTATGAATGGGCGAGCTGGGTTGTGTATGTGCATATTGCCTGAGACCGGCCCGGCAAAGCACTATGTTAGTCCTTGAGTATCGTTCAGCTGCCTTAGAAAGATTTATTGATACATTATGGAAATAGGTGATGTTCTACTGCAGTTTAATCAGTTCTATTATCTGCTATTAAAAAAAAACAACCTTAGTTTGGGGTAGCGGGACGGGATTGTTTAAGTGACAATTAGGGGTGGAGAGAGTGTGCTTACAGAGGTACTCCCTGCTCCGCGCAAGGGCGCACGGTCTTATTCTCTTTGCAAAATGCTTTGAATTATCTACCATTCCTGAGGTGCTGGAGATTGAGCGTTACCCCTATAGTTATAATGGGACACACGTTGCTTCTTCCAATGCAATAAAACACGTCAAACACACAAAAGTGACACATGTAATAAAGTCCTGATCTCTCTTTTTTTTTATTAATTTAAGATATTAATGAAACTAAACTTGCCAGTATTGTAGGAGAATTAGAACGCAGATTGATTTTACAGAGGTCTCTCCAAACACAATACCTCCCAACTGTCCCAATTTAGGTGGGACGGTCCCGATTTGGGGGATCTATCCTACCATCCTGATCGGGACAGCTTTTTTCTGCAGGTGGGAAATTTGGGAGGTATGTCTCATTCATTGCTGCTCTACATGGCAATGAAGGTGTCTGCAGGGGATGGTTAGGAGAGTATGGGGTAAACTAGCACTTCAAAAGTGCTAGACAAGCTCATGGGGCTGTGGCACATGCCACCATCGTGATGTGGTGATATGTGGTCATGTCCCCTCGGATTCCCAATTGTTGGAAGGTATGAAACACTGTGAAGTAGGAGTGCTCTAGAAATGCAATAGATGGACTACTTGGCGCACTTATGAGCATAAGGAAACACCGTGGTTTATAAATGTCCCTTCCATACTTGCCTACTCTACCGGAATACACTGTGAATAATATATGTAAACAAACTATTTTTGCTAATATGTCAGAAATGTTCTGATCTACTTAGTGCTTTGTATGTAATAGAGACACGTTGCTATACAGTATATCTGCAGACATTTAATCAGATGCACACAATGTGATGTATGATACACTTACTACTACTGGCCTGTAGACAATTTACAGGATTGCATGGGTTCTCTCCACAGTGACAACTCCCAGGGGTTAAATGATCTCAGAAAACCACATCCCATATCCCTCCCCTGTGAGGTTGAGGTTAGCTGGCCCTAATGGAAATGTTAGCAGTACCTAAATGGTTTAGGGTCTGCAGCTGTAAATCAGCAGTCAGTCTATAAATTACAGGATCAAATCTCTCTGGGCCCCAGAATACAGGGAGGATTAGATGCCATGTGTGGGGAAGAGGATCTGTAAGATAGATGTGGTTATAGGAACATGGACTAATAGGTTTTCAGGAAAACCTTCTAATTTATGGGGTGTCTTTAAGGAGTTATACAGCCAAATATTGCAGATCTACACATTTTCCTCCTGTACAAGTGTCAGTGATGTGTTTAAAGGGTTAACTCTTTCACTGTCAGATGCATAGACGTCGGAGGAGCAGGTCACTCTTTCAAAACTTAGTAAAACATATATGAAATGAACATGTTGCATTACGACTAGTTTAAATGCATTCTGCATCTCTGCTTAGAAACAAACTAACTCCCTGCGTCGCGGGGGGCGGGGCCAAAATGACGCAATTGGCATCGTCCCGCCCCCTCCCGCCCTCCAAAATGGCGTGATTCACCGAGAATCGCGTCAAATGATGCGATTCTCTGTGAAATCCGGGATGCGGGAGAAATGCCATCTCCCCCGGGAGCCCGGGAGACTGACCTGAATTTCGTGAGTCTCCCGGACTTTCCGGGAGAGTTGGCAAGTATGTATTAGGCTGAATTGGCTTTCTTGTACAGCAAACATTACAAAAGCACATTCAATTACCCACCCCCATACCCCTGATATAAACACATTTTATTACAAACAAGATATAATTAGAGATGCTCGGGCTCAATTTTCTGAAAACCGAGCCCACCCGAACTTAGGGGATCCGAGTAGGCTCGCGAGCCGGCTCGGTACTTTCGCACATCCTCGGATCTGAACCGAGGCAAAACTTCATTGTTGCGTTGTCGGATCTTGCGGGTTTTGGATTCCATAAGTACCTCCCTCCCCAGGAGATCCCGCGCCATTGCTCACACAGAGACATGGGTAGCAGTGTTCTTGTCACTCTCCAGTGACATTGCTCAGTGCCACTGCTCATTCAGAAACAGGGGTAGCAGTGTTCTTGTCACTCTCCAGTGACATTGCTCAGTGCCACTGCTCATACAGAAACAGGGGTAGCAGTGTTCTTGTCACTCTCCAGTGACATTGCACAGTGCCACTGCTCATATAGAAACAGGAGAGGTAGCAGTGTTCTTGTCACTTGACAAAATTGACTAGAAATTACTGGAAATTAATGTTATGGAGGTTAATAATAATGTAGGAACAAAAAAAGAGCCAAATTATGTGATTTTAGAAACAAAATAGGGAAACCCAAAACCAAAAAACCCACGGAGGGCGGTTTTGCTAAAACCAAAACCAAAACACTAGGTTAATCCAGAGCCAAAACCAAAACACGGGGGTCAGTGAACGTCTCTAGATATAATTAACATTTAGTGTAGAGATTGGACACAGCTAAACAGGCCCAATGTGAAACTAGCACAGGCACCTCACAAGCCAGAGTCCTTGCTGGGCTGCTTCACAAAAACCAACAGCTCCCCCTGTGGTTGGACTCCAGGGGGTAAATGGTTTGAAAAAGTGGAGCTGTTGCCTGTAGCAACCAATCAGATTAAATCTGTCATTTTGTAGACTGTACTATATAAATGATAACTGGAATCTGATTGGTTGCTATAGGCAACATCTTCACCTTTTCAAACCCGCAGGTTGATAAATGTACAGGTAAGAAGCTTCCAGCGGCTGCTCCTCCTCCATGACAGCGGCCAGAGGAGGCAAGGCAGCCTTTGGGTTGTATTATGGAACCAGTTCCTGCATCTGAATAAATAATACGTGTTGAATGTTACTCAGATTGCAGTCACTATCCTCTTTAATGAAAATGGTGACTAAGGTGGTAAATGCCTTCTTAGGTCCCATTCCCAAAGGAGATACCTATAGCCCACCAATGATTGGCTCATGAAGGGACTCACTACTCAGCTCAACCTACTTCCTACCTAACCAGTCATATTAGCTCATTAAAAAGAAAATATAGTCCGGCGCTCTAAACCGAGCAATGTACAAATCACTATGAATCCGCATATACATAAATAGGAGAATTTTGTGCACTATGTAACTATATTGGGATGAGCTCACTGCCAAGATATCGGCAGGTGATTATCCTCCTCCTCCAGTGTATCTCGCCTTCAGCCCCCCAGCCGCATTTTTGCATCCCGGCCCTTGATTCTCCTCTCCTCTCCTCTCATTGCCCTGATCCTGTTAGTTGCACCCACATTGCTGGGCTCAGGTTCAGCCTGCCGTAGTTCACTGCCCACCTCTCCTCCATCCCCTTCCAATATTCTCTTTGTTCTGTAATTCACCTATACCCCTTTGCCCTGTGCACCTTCCTTTGCGCAGCTGAATTGATTTTACTTGCACCTGGCTTAGTGGTTAGCACTTCTGCCTCACAGCACTGAGGTCATGAGTTCAATTCCCGATCATGGCCTTATCTGTGTGGAATTTGTATGTTCTCCCTGTGTTTGCGTGGGTTTCCTCCTGGTGCTCCGGTTTCTTCCCCACTCCAAAACCATACTAGCAGGTTAATTGGCTGCAAACATATTGACCCTAGTCTGTGTGTGTGTGTGTGTGTATGTGTATGTGTATGTGTGTTAGGCAATTTAAACTGTAAGCTCCAATGGGGCAGGGACTGATGTGAGTGAGTTCTCTGTACAGCACTGCGGAATTAGTGGCGCCAGAGCCATAACTTAGAATTCTAGCGCCTGGGGCAAGAAGGACAATTGCCGCCCCCCTAGCCCTCAATTTTAACCAAATTAACCTAAAATATTCCTAAATTGCGCCCCCCTTTAGCGTTGCGCCCTGGGCGGTTGCCCCTGTCGCACAGCCCTAGTTACGTTCCTGAGTGGCGCTATATAAATAAATGGTGATAATGATGAATTGCACTTTGTTTCTGTAGTTTGCACTGCCCTGTGTTACCTGTGCTCTATGTAAGGCACTGGGGACCCTTTGTGTTGCCTTATAAATAATAGATAACAATATTCAGATCAGTCCCTGCCCCAGCTTATACTGGTAGCATATATTCTAAATTCCCTACCACACACACACACTAGGGCATACTTACCAACTTTTTTCGGTTGGTGTCCGGGAGACTCTCTGTTGCAGGTGGGCGTGTGGGGGGGCGGGGCTCCGAAATCGCGTCATTTCGGCTCCGCCTCCGCAACGTAATGACACAAAACGCGTCATTTGACAGCGGGGGCGGGGCCAAATGCCACGATTCCCGGAGAATCGCGGCATTTTGGCCCTAATGCGGGCAGAAGCGGGAGATTGCCACACTCGCCCGGGAGACCCACCCGAAATGCGGGAGTCTCCCGGACATTCCGGGAGAGTTGGCAAGTATGCACTAGGGTCTATTTTTTTTGTTAGAGTCCATTAACCTACCAGTGTGTTTTTGAACTGTGGAAGAAAACCTGAGCACTCAGCAGAACCAGGGAGAATGTACACAGAGGGCACTGTTTGGAATCAAACTCATGAGTTAGTAATCATTAACCACTGAGCCACCGCACTGTCCGTCAAGAGCTAATTGCAGGCTTTAGGATTGCTGCGGTACATGTATCTCTGCACTGCTTGTCTTGGTTTTGGTATCTCAGGATGTTGATAACAGCAGAAAATGAATGCAATATTTTAATAGTACAATTTTTCAATGGTAAGTAGTTTTAATATATTTATTTTTTTATAATATTTTCATTACAAAAACTTTTTTTTTTTTCTCTCTAAGTGTAACTGAAAGCACAAACCTGGGCATGCAGCCTGAGCAAAGGCTGGCACGGTAAAGCGGTAAGTTATCTCTTACCGCACCAGGCCAGCAAGATTTTACTGATTGTAGAGCTAATCAGTTTTTATCACTGGTATAAATAAATCATCATTATTGCCGATATTTAATAAATAGGCCCCCCGAGTCTCTGTTGTTATGCACAAGAAGAGAGAATAGTGCACGTGCAAAAGCAAAAACGCAGATGGACACTTCTGGAGTTGAACTTGCGTCTTGTGGGTTCGCAAAGCATAGTATTTTTGGGAGAGGTAGAGCAGCAGCTGTTTATTGCAGCTCTTATGCATGAGAACTTCTATCTTGTGAAATTAACTTTTGCCATCTCAGTAGAGCCTACTGCACACTTGTTGTCTGTAGCCAATCCCCTGCGTTCTAAGACTATAAGGTGCATATTCAATTAGCCACGATGTTATGATAATCCAGTTCCGCAACATCCCAGATTTCCCTTTGCAACCCTAAGGGGGGCGAAGGGAAATCTGCTTTGTAGCGGTAATGCGGAGTGCCTTCGCGCCCGTTCCAGGGGCACTCAGCGCACAATTGAATATACCCCTAAAAATCTGGCAGACAATTTCACAAATGGACAGACATTTGTATATTGTGCTTTAACCCAGTGGTCCTGAAATCTATATCTATGCACTGACTCCCAGCTCTCGCTCCTCCGACAGGTACGACTTCCCAATCTGGTTCTATTTCTTCAGTCACACTTCAGCCAGCAGTTTCGTGACACCAGGATCACCAGACAAGCAGACAAGAGTTTCTACTTTATCTATTACCCACAGGGGGTGATTTTATTATTATTATTATTATTATTATTATTATTATTATTAATAATAATTTTTATTTATAAGGCGCCACTCAGTGACTGTAACGCCGTACAGGGACAAACAAGTACAATACAAGGTGGGACGGCACAGTACAGTAAACAATAAGCACAGTAACTCAGTAAGCTCAAAGCACCGCTAGAGAGAGGGGGGGGGGGAGACCAGCAGGCGCCGGAGCCCAAGAGGAAGGGCGCGGATGACGAGGAGACCCCCAGAGGGGTGGGGGGAAAGGTAGCTGGAGAGCAGAGTTAAAGGTGCAGGAAACTGGAGGAGAGATGGCCCTGCTCAAGGGAGCGTACAATCTAAGGGATTGGATGGATTTACTGAAGAAGTAATTTTGCAAGTGCTAGTTGGATTCCTAGAAGGGTCACTTCCACTGTTTTTCTCACACTTAATTGGATAGGATGGAGGCGAACTCAGATCTGATGAAAATTATAGACTCTATACATGACCCAATTTTAGACTGGTTACCAACTGGCATTAGGAAAGCTTCAGTGACACAGCAAAAAACTTTTATAAAAGCATAATTTTTGATGCTAATGGGTAAGGGGCTTTAGGCTTCAGAACTAGTTATTATCTCTGTATTACTATATAGTATCTATAACATATCAAACTTTACGTAAGCAGTGTAGAAAGAGTAAAAGATGAGCTGACATTATAAAAGACCGAAAAAGTGCATATAATAAAAGTCTAGTTGCAATGCAGTTTATTTAATTGCTAAAAACAAAACAAAGTAAAAGGCAATAGAACGAGTAGGGAAATATTTAAAATGGCAAATTAAAAACAGCTTTAAAGAGTTAAGGGACATGAGCTAAGGGATTGGCATGAAATTAATTAATGCGACTATTTGTCGCAAGTCTAACCGGCAGATATGGGGTTAACACAGGATCCATAAACCAAGATCAAATGTTTATATTGCATAGAGATGCTTACCTAGAGGCATGCCAAAATCCCAGGAACATAAAACGAGCAGTGACAACCGAAAAAAGACTATGCATTTAAGAAAGGAGAGTAAATCAGAAGTTTGGCAGCCTGTTCAAAGAGAGTTCCTATGCCCTCAAACAGAATTCAGAGATGTCTTACTTAGGGATGGAACTGCAGTGTGAGAAGGCGTTTCCACCTGTCATCACAAAACAGGCCAAAAAAACAACAACTTGGATTTGGTAGTGATTGCAAGCAGTTATATAATGAAGTACAAGGCTGTTCCAGGACCAATGTGTGGTGCAACATTTCTTGGTATGGGAGAGAGCATATAGTCATAAATAACGTAATCTGTCAATATGAAACCATAACGTTGCTGGAATCACTACTAGGAGTTAGTATTATGTGAAATAAAATATGGATATGTTCGTATAATAAATGTAGACTGACGTTTGAATGTGGTGCAGCCCACCTTTATTAAGGTAATACACACAATAGTTACCACCAGTGGTGGGATTCAGCCAGAACCGATACTTAAGTTTAGGGTCGTTTCGGAAAACCGGTGACTACAGGCTGAGTCCACCCATTGCGTTGGTGGGGGAGAGCAGGCTCCTTGAGAAATGTAAAAAAAATACTCACCTCTCCGCAGCATCAGCACCTCCTCCTCCCTGCTCCGTCCGCACTGAATGTCGGGCGTGACGTCACGCCCGACATTGAGTGAGGAGGGACGCAAAGAGGAGTCGGCGGCAAGCAAGAAGATAGGAGACAAGAAGAGAAGAAAAGAGAAGAAATAAGCCGATAGATAAGGTAAGTGAAGTAACAGAGCGAGGGGGAGCAAAGGAAGGCAGCATGGCAGAGTGTGAAAGGGGCAAATGAAGACAGCATGGCAGAGTGTGAAAGGGGCAAAGGAAGGCAGTCATTAGGGCAGAGAACTGGTTGTTAATTTATTTGAATCCCACCACTGGTTACCTCGCTTTTCCCGGCCCTCCTCTATTTGAATGTTGCCTAGCAACCTACGACTTGACACACCCCCTAAGAATTGGGCTTCCTGTTCCAATGTCATTAAAAAAAAAGTAATACAATGTTTAAAATGGTCTAAAAAATATAGTAAAAATTATTATTATTATGCTATATATTTTATTATAAAAAATTATTTTTTTAAATAAATAAGTAAATAATTTTTTTTATGGGTTACCTCTGCTAGCGCCATCCTGAGATAGCGATATGAGGATTGAGGCATACATGTACAACTGCAATCCTTCTATGCTTCCCCATACTATTCACCAGCGGTAAGCCCGTCTTAGATAGGAAAAAGCACTATTTTGGGCAAAACATGTGAGAAATGATTTTTCTCCCTTAAGTAAATATGTACCATACTGTTCCAATTGTCCGAGGCAGAGGAAGTACTAACCTCCAAAGCGCATCACAGGAGCACTCACACCCAAGCTGACCACCTACACTTATTGGTGGACAACAGTGATTGTTGTGTCCCATATTTTACTACTAAGTGCATATTGTATTGACTTTACCAATTAAACCTTACATTTATTTATTCTCTATTTACCCGTGAACTGACCTGTTCCCTCACTGTGGAACTAATTCTACAGAATTCAGAGTTCATACTAAACTGGTCTTCAGTAATACTTTGCATTTGATCTACTGGAGCTTCCCTCCTTCTATATCAGAGCTCTTCTTGTATATTGAAAAATTTTAAAATAGTTTCCAGGGCACTTTGCTGCTGAGTCTGTGCGTCTAAGCACATCCTATACGATACTATATTGGCAGAACTTGGAGCACTACAATCCCCAGAGTGTCATGTTTAATGAATCTATCTATATTAAGCATCCATATAGCCCATAGTTATCTACTCTCACCGAATGTCCGGGAGACTCCCAAATGTCTGGGAATTCTCCTGGACTCCTGGGAGAGCAGCGCAACCTACGGAATCTTGTAACTTCCTTAGTGACTCGAGGGGGGCGGGCCTTAATGACACCATACACATAGAATTGCTGCAATAGGCCGAAAATTGTGCCATTTTGCATAGAGGCGGGGCCTAATGACGCAATTCTGGTGACCACGCCCCCAGACCATGTCACTGAGATCTCCCCTCCCAAAAAGGGGATCTCGAAAGTAGGCAAGTATGATATAGCCTCATATGCAGACATATAGCCAATGTGCCCCGTATAGCCAAAATACATATGTAAAGCCTCACATGCCAATATATAGCCAAAATGCCACAAAGTTTCATATGCCCCTATATACTATATTATCATCATCAACATTTATTTATATAGCACCAGAAAATTCCATAGCGCTTTATAATTGGGAACAAACATAGTACTACAACAATACAGGGTAATACAAACAGAGAGGTAAGAGGGCCATGCCCGCAAGATTACAATGTATACCTCTATAACCTCCTTCAACCCATGGCCCAGAGAGATCTGACCTTATCTGGTTCATGGGAGCAATGCAGGAAGTAGTTATCGCTGCTCTTATCTGCCTATAAAAGGGGCACAGTATTACAGGAGACTCGGTACAGTCAATCAGTCAGCTGGTATCCAAAAAATAAATGGTGAATGTTGGAGTTAACGTGTGGAAATCTTTGATCACCATGGGGGGCAGTGGTTCATTCTCTCAAACATGGTGCTCACAGTGAGAGCGTAACAGCTCTTAGGTATGCCACACCATACTGTCTCTTCAGTCCAGGGGGTAAATGTATCAAGCTGAGAGTTTTCCGGCAGGTTTGAAAAGGGGAGATGTTGCCTATAGCAACCAATCAGATTCTAGCAATCATTTTGTAGAATGTACTAAATAAATGATAGATAGAATCTGATTGGTTTTTCAAACCCGCCTGAAAACTCTCAGCTTGATACAGATTTGGTTAAAACAGTTATAGGAAAATTTACACATATCCTGGTGATTTAGTTGCATCAGGAGTTTGAATTACTGAAAAATAAATGTTTTTCTGTACTTTCCTTTTTTCATATACACCCAGAGGTGGAAGTGGGGGTGTATACGGTGGTACGCCATACCGCCACTTCTCCTACTGACTTCATTGTGACACTATCACATTCCATTCACTGACATTGCCATTACATTTTTCATACCGCCAGCTGTAATTGTCCACTTCGACCACTGGATATACCAGAAGTCCCACTTTTACTTATGGCTCAGCAATGTATTATCTCATGATTTAAATGACCAGAGCTTGATTGAAACAAATAGGTATGTTGGAATTTTGCAATAGAAACCTTTTTAGCCTTTTGTGGGACGTGTCTCTTACGGTTTGGACAGAGTGGGAGGGTACATGCACTCCATCACACTTAACAGAGCAGCAATGGGGCACTGATATTAACTGAATGATGGTAAATGGAAGAAAAGGAAATATAATGATATATAATATGGATAAATTATAGGTATTGACTGCTTGTCACAGTGGAGTTTAAGTGTTGGGAGAGGACGTGGTTTATTCCATTTGTCCTTGCGGGTTAATCTGTTCATCCCCCTCATAAAATTTTTACTTGACTCAAGATCACACAAATTTCTTATTGCTTGAGGCATCCACCTGGCTCTTGCAGTTATACATAAAGGGTGTTCTTGCATGATAGCAGGGATCTGACAGCATAAAAAGCTATAAATAAAATCGTAGAGGTTCAAAGACAAGCATTGTACTTGTCAGCATTTAACTGTACTAATTATCCATGCAGGGAGGGGTGGCGGAGTGGCGTAACAGCAGACAAACAGTATAATTTTTGGTTGCTCTGTCAAACCAACCCCAAAATACGACTTCCCTTCCCATACATGTGCACTTTCCCAAAGGCATAGGCAGATAAAGACACTTTGTGGATGTTAATAAAATGATTCTTTACACTGCCCTCCTAATCTTTGAACTTGGCATAAATTTAACATAAGCCGCTGATAAACTTATGATTCATTCTACTGCAGGTAAATCATTTATGTAAAAACCAATACATCATGTTACATATGGAGTAGAAATGATTGCAGTGAATGATTACGTATGGCTAAGGATTAATTGAAAACCAGGTGCTATTGGTGATTTAGGCAGCACGGTGGCTCAGTGGTTAGCACTTCTGCCTCACAGCACAGGGGTCATGAGATCAATTCCTGACCATGGCCATATCTGTGTGGAGTTTGTGTGTTCTCCTCTTGTTTGCGTGGGTTTCCTCCAGGTGCTCTGGTTTCCTCCCACACTCCAAAAACATACTAGTAAGTTAATTGGCTGCTATTAACTTAACCTTAGTCTCTCTAGGTCTATGTGTGTTAGGGAATTTAGACTGTGAGCCCCAACGGGGCAAGGACTGATGTGAGTGAGTTCTCTGTATAGCGCTGCAGAATTAGTGGCGCTATATAAATAGCTGATAATGATGATAGGACAACAAACCTAAGCAGGTGCAATGTCCATAAAGGACTGATGTGTAATTAGCAATTGGTGTGATTTGCTAAAGTTGAAATAGCGCATGAAATAGCATCAGATGAAACCACAAAGTGTCACATTGCATTAGAGGCTTGGTGACCTCTCTGATCAAAATTGTCTGATTTGTAAAGTGTTGGATTGCCACCACACCTGAATAGTAGACAAAAGACAGCATGCAGTTTAACCCATCTCATCTGCCTGAAATGTGTAAAAAAATTACTGCAATAAATGTATTTTTTTCAGTCTGAAACCTTTTACAATGAATGGGGCTTTTGGGAAGCCCACAGAAAAGAAATATTATTTTCTGGAGGGTAATATGCTGGCATGGCAATAACATAATAGCAAATTGCGTTCATAAGTAATCTTTCATCGCCACAATATTAATTACATTTTTACTGCAAATAACCATTATGGTGATGTGTGTTATGTGTTTAGTAAAATAGTTCTTAAACTAAACCCCAAATATTCCAATCTCCTATATATGCTAGCTTAAAAAAATTCTGTCATGTGTTCTTCACTGGCATTCACAGACTACCGTGTAATTTGGCAAAACATTTAATCAAATTGCACTATAAATTCCCTTTAAAGAGATGTAACATATGATGACAACGGGACATTGCTGTATTGTGGAAAAGCCATGGCTAATTCAGTCAACCACTGTGTGTAAAGCTAAATATATAAGAAAGAGCGACTCTGTTCCACTCTTCCCTCCATATTTGTCTTTGTAGGGCCACTTTGCGCAGCCAGAGGAGAAGCTGGGGGCGGAGCTAAAGTGTGCACGCATACTAATGATATTAATCATACCACAAGAACAACTATAGGGAGCGAATATCTCAGATTAAAGTTTCAAATTAGTTTAATAAAACATATATAAAAAAGCATATACTTCGGTATAGACAATCATGTGTAAGTATGTAACACACCCGGGCTTATATAAATGCTCTTATATCAACATTAATGGTCTATAACAAAAAAATCATTATAGGGTCTTGCCAATAAATTATATTATAATTTGCATCTCTGAGAATCATTCATCTCCAATAAATTCCTCCAGAATGTTCTTGATGAAATAATCATAATACTAGGATCCTTAGTGTTAGCCACACAACATTTCCGCTGTGATGTAAAAGTGCTGCATCTAACCAGAACCCTTAAATGGGGGAACAACTATCAGCAATCATATAGACCCAGATTGTAATAGGTATCCGTTTTAATACTTATCCAGCTTCAGGAGACCAGTATCCAGTATGCTTCTCAATAGAAGGTAGGAGAGAATAGCACAATGAAATAAATATAAAGTCTCTGTGCAAAAGTAATCCAAAACCCCGGGGTTGTAACTCTCCAAATGGCAGATCCAATATATCAACCGAAAGTATTTTCACCTGACGCGTTTCTCAGCTACAGAGGGCTGTTTCATCAGAGGTAAGTATCATCTGTTCGATCCAGGCGCTGTTTATAGAGCATATAGGCAATCACATGACTCTTTGCGTGCAATTAGCACGCAAAGAATCATATGACTTCAATCCTCCAATCGGCACATAGCCTGTTTCTTTAGTTACTCGGCCGCAACCACATGATCGTCAATGTCCAATAGCCAGTGAACTTTCTATCAGGGCAGGTTGACACCGATTTCATGCAGCTAGGCAACAGCCAATATTATTGTATTTCCTTTATACAGCTCAACTTAGTATACTATTGCAATATGGAACCAACTTTATTCCTAACAAAATATACAGGAATTACGATCATGTTAAACGCGTCACTATAAAGTAGAGATGGTCACTGACCCCCGTGTTTTGGTTTTGGATTCGGTTTTGGATCTGGATTACCGTCGTGTTTTGGTTTTGGTTTTGGTTTTGCAAAACCGCCATTGCGTGTTTTGGTTTTGGTTTTGGTTTTGTTTGGTTTTGTTTTGCTATTTTGTTGGAAAATACATGTTTTTGTGCCTAAATTAACCCAATTTAGTGCTCCAACTGTTTTAGAGATAAGTAATCTAATTGTTGAGGTAATAAATCATCCAAAAAAACTGTTTAATTCTTCGTTGGTAGGCCTTCATTTATTCTACACACAAAACAGATTGTCTTCCTCTCCATCTATGCATATTGGCAATGCAGCCATCGTCTTTGAATCTATATTACACCCTACACTTATAGTTAAATATGTAAAGAAATGGAAAAAGACAGTTTGCTTTCTGTCTCTATAGGCCCCCTCACTTTTTTAAAAAAACAAAAAATTCAGCCATTATAGACTGTACAATATTAATTGACATGGAGAAAGCCAGTTTGGTTTCTGTCTCTCTAGGCCCCCCTCCACTTGTATAAAATACCAAAAAATCCAGCCGTTATAGACTGTACAATATTAATTGACATGGAGAAAGCCAGTTTGGTTTCTGTCTCTCTAGGCCCCCCTCCACTTGTATAAAATACTAATAAATTCAGCCGTTATATACTGTACAATATAAATTGAAATGGACAACGGCAGTTTGGTATCTGTCTGCATCAGATCCTCTCTCCACTAGGAGTAAAATAGAAAACTATTCAGCCGTTATATAATCTAGAATATAAATAGAAATTGAGAAAGGCAATTTGGTATCTGTCTGCATCATAATCATCAACATCATCATTAGCGCCCTCGTCGCCTACACAAATCTCCCCCTCATCCTCTTCTAATTCCAAAGTGGCATCCTCAATTTGGGTATCACCGGCTACACTCGGGCTATTAAGGCACACATCAGCAGAATGCTCACGATTAGACATCCCACTGTTGGATGGACTCTCCACAGGGATTGTTGTCATTTGTGAATCAGAGCAAATATTCTCCTGTAATGCCTCACTGTTATCTTGCAGCTCGGCTTTGACGCGTAACAGTAGTTGTGCACCAATTGTAGGCTGGGTAACTTTTTGGGATCTGCCACTAATAGCCAAAGGTGAAGGCCTCATTATCTCTTTGCCACTGCGTGTGTAGAATGGCATGCTTGCAATTTTTTTTTTATCGTCACTTAACTTTTGCTCAGTTACACTTCTTTTTCGCTTCAATACAGTAAATTTTTTTTGGGTTTTTGTTTTTTGCACTAATTTGAAAACACTCTGTTGTTTGACATCGCCTTGGCCAGATGACGTACTGGGAACACTAACATCAGGACTGGTGACAGAACCTGGTTGCTCATTCAGATCATATGTGGACTGCTTTGAATCCATTCTGAGCGCAAACCACTGGGGAGTGCTAAAAATTATTTAGTAGATACTGCTGACAGATATGACTTTTGACAGCCAGAAATATTAATGCACAATTAGGGAGGACACCCCAAAAGCACTGAGGAGTGCTACAAATTATTTAGTAGATACTGCTGACAGATATGACTTTTGACAGCCAGAAATATTAATGCACAATTAGGGAGGACACCCCAAAAACACTGAGGAGTGCTAAAAATTATTGAGTAGATACTGCTGACAGATATGACTTTTGACAGCCAGAAATATTAATGCACAATTAGGGAGGACACCCCAAAAACACTGAGGAGTGCTAACATTTATTGAGTAGATACTGCTGACAGATATGACTTTTGACAGCCAGAAATATTAATGCACAATTAGGGAGGACACCCCAAAAACACTGAGGAGTGCTAAAATTTATTGAGTAGATACTGCTGACAGATATGACTTTTGACAGCCAGAAATATTAATGCACAATTAGAGAGGACACCCCAAAAACACTGAGGAGTGCTTAAAATTATTGAGTAGATACTGCTGACAGATATGACTTTTGACAGCCAGAAATATTAATGCACAATTAGAGAGGACACCCCAAAAACACTGAGGAGTGCTTAAAATTATTGAGTAGATACTGCTGACAGATATGACTTTTGACAGCCAGAAATATTAATGCACAATTAGAGAGGACACCCCAAAAACACTGAGGAGTGCTTAAAATTATTGAGTAGATACTGCTGACAGATATGACTTTTGACAGCCAGAAATATTAATGCACAATTAGAGAGGACACCCCAAAAACACTGAGGAGTGCTAACATTTATTGAGTAGATACTGCTGACAGATATGACTTTTGACAGCCAGAAATATTAATGCACAATTAGAGAGGACACCCCAAAAACACTGAGGAGTGCTTAAAATTATTGAGTAGATACTGCTGACAGATATGACTTTTGACAGCCAGAAATATTAATGCACAATTAGAGAGGACACCCCAAAAACACTGAGGAGTGCTAACATTTATTGAGTAGATACTGCTGACAGATATGACTTTTGACAGCCAGAAATATTAATGCACAATTAGAGAGGACACCCCAAAAACACTGAGGAGTGCTAACATTTATTGAGTAGATACTGCTGACAGATATGACTTTTGACAGCCAGAAATATTAATGCACAATTATGGGGGACAACCCAAAAGCGCTGGGGAGTGCCAAATATGAAGAAAAAATAATAAACCTCTATCCTCCTCTCTGCACTAGCGATTTTGGTTAGAGCAATTGCAAGAACAATATTGTATTCTTTCTCTGTCCCTGCTCTAATTAGCCTATGACTACACCCTGCTCTCTCCCTCTGTCAAATGGCGATGGATTGCTGTGGAGGCGTGTATTTATAAAGTTGAAGTATCGCGAGAACCGAGTCCCGAGATCCGACGACGTCACAATGACGTTCGGCCTCGATTTGGATTCGGAATTGGCGGGAGAGTACCGAGCTGCTCAGCTCGGTACTCGGATACCCAAAGTTCGGGTGGGTTCGGTTCTCGGAGAACCGGACCCGCCCATCTCTACTATAAAGCCTATGACTAAATAATGAAAATGATAATAAATATAAATAATAATAATAACAACGGTCTCCATTGTGATATTCGATAATACATGAACAATGTATAGATAGCATATAGAAAATTACACATAAGGATTATTTACATATAAAAATCATATAAATATTGCTTAGTATGTATATTTCCATGTATTAGTTAGAAACAATATAGCATATACATTATTAGATAGATTAATCCATACAATATATATAATAATATGACCTCATATATCATATCTTATAATGCGGTTTCTATTAAATAGTCATTAAATATTAAACCTAAAATAAGAATATTGAAAGTAATAAGAATATTTAACAGTCTTCGAGAGGTGCGTGGTGGACTCACTTAAGGGTATATATAGACAATCCAGCGTATCAGAAAATTTCTAAAGCACTACCAGAGGTCTCAATAAAAAATAAAGGATTCCCCCACCACAGTGGGGTAATAGCATCCCTAGTCATTTTTAGATGTTATTCTGTTAGGATTTGTCAGAAAGGAACTATGGAGGGTATTTGTATAAGAGCTATTGAACAAGTTAATATGACTAAAAGGGGAAGAGATAGATTTAACCTCCTCTGTAAGCGGGAAGCTTTTTGGATCTTTAGGCTGAAAACATTAGCACCCTTAGGCCTTAATGATTCCATAGAGTTGAATAACATCTAACAATGACTAGCTGATCGCAGTGCCCTCCCTACCAACTGTGCCGGCTCTGTGGTGATGGGCAAAAGATATGGTTAAAACATATATTTCGCATGAGCAGGCCAAACCGTCACCAGTGATGGGTGGTATTGATCTTGTGAAAAAGAATGAGGCCGTCTAGACAGCCAGAGGGGACCTATATAGGAATCCAGGTCAATAACACCTTCTACTATTGCTCGGCCTGGAACAGGGAATATTAACTCTGCAGGTAAGTGTGAAGTTACAGAAGGCACATACGTCTGCGTTTAAGTGCTTTAATCTGTAGGGATTCTCTTGTCAGTTGTGCATCTAACTAGGTCCATCCAATATTTTATCTATAAGGCAATGATCTGTATGACAGTATGGCGATGGTGTCATCACTTGAGTATTCTACTTTGCCTTTACATGTTGATGGCTCAATTATAACCTCACCCATTCTTGCAGGCCTCAAATAACTACACAGGCACCAAAATGTACAGTATGTTTATTGGCACATGGTCACAGATTTATGTAACAAAACAAAACAATCAGATATAACAACACAACGAATATCATCATCTTTTATTTATATGGCGCCACTGAATCCGCAGCACTGTACAGAGAACTCACTCACATCAGTCCCTGCCCCATTGGAGCTTACAGTCTAAATTCCCTTACACACACACACACACACACAGACAGAAAGAAACACAGACTAGGGTAAATTTGATAGCAGTCAATTAACCTACTAGTATGTTATTGGAGTATGGGAGGAAACAGGAGCACCCGGAAAAAACCCACGCAAACACGGGGAGAACATACAAACTCCACACAGTTAAGGCCATGGTCGGGACAGGGGCGGTGCAAGGGTTCTCGGCGCCCTAGGCAAGCCGCCCCCGCCCGCGCCCCCCGAACACACTAAATTAAAAAAAAAATAGATTTCACTTACCTTATCTTCCTCTAGCTGCTCCTCGCGATGCATGCTGAGAGGGGAGAGGAGGGGGGAATAACTTTATTCACACTGTCTGTCAGTGACAGACAGTGTGATACCTCAGAGGCGCCGGACAGACTATCACATGATCACTGACTGACGTCAGTGATCATGCGGACATTAAAAAACAGCGGCGGCCGCCCCGCCGCCGCTGCTGTGCATCTCTCTCGTGCCGCTGAACCGCTGACTAGATTAGAAAATCTAGTCAGCGGCGCCCTGCAGGTCCCGGCGCCCTAGGCAACTGCCTAAGGTTGCCTAATGGGAGCGCCGGGCCTGGGTCGGGAATCGAACTCATGACCATAGTGCTGTGAGGCAGAAGTGCTAACCACTAAGCCACCAGCTTAAATATTTATCTCTACATCCAACACATTTTTCAAATCTGTATTTCCTCTCATTAATAACTGGTATTCATCCTATTGAACAGCTGTTGAAACAATAGAAATGCAATCTGTAGCGAGTTTAAAAAAAAAGCAACAAGCATTGTAATAGTGGTGAACACTATGGAAGTGGTCCTGCTGTATCAGAGACTAGTCCAAAAATGAACAACTGATAGAATGTGGCAGGTATACCAGTGTTTCTACCATATTAGATATTATCACTGTGCAGAACTGGATTACGACCCATGGGGCCCTAAGCAAATAAAAATAAAAATAAATAAAAAAACATATAAACAGTTAAGTTAAACCTGGCCAGTCAGAGCCCTAGGCAGGAGCCTAGCTTGCCTAATGGATAATACAACTATGTCATTATGTATCATCATCATCATTTATTTATATAGCGCCACTAATTACGCAGCGCTGTACAGAGAACTCGCTCACATCAGTCCCTGCCCCATTGGAGCTTACAGTCTAAATTCCCTAATCTAGACATACATACACATACACAGACTAGGGTCAATTTGATAGCAGCCAATTAACCTACTAGTATGGGTTTTTTTGGAGTGTGGGAGGAAACTGGAGCACCCGGAGGAAACCCACGCACACACGGGGAGAACATACAAACTCCTCACAGATAAGGACATGGTTGGGAATTGAACTAATGACCCCAGTGCTGCAAGGCAGAAGTGCTAACCACTTAGCCACCGTGCTATGTATGTTTTTATACCAACAAATAATGAAATATGGGGTCCCTTTATATTTTTGCAACTGGCCTCCATACTAGCCAGCAGGGACTGGATAAAGTAAATGTAAATGGAGCCAACAGGGACTCATATAGACTGTGCTTGGTTTGAAGTGTCAAAATGTCCGATCTTGTTAGTACTGTCCCTATTTGTGGTCCTATGAAGTGAACGGGGCTTATCAGAAAGCTAGTGTGGTCTTGGAAAAATATGTTGGCTGGATTGGGAGAGGGTTTAGGCAGATTGAAGTCTGTCTTATTTTGTTACGATTTTGCAAATTCAAATGTGCCAACCGTACAGATACATGGGTTATGGTCGGTTATGGTGCAAACTGGCTTACACTTGGAAAACATGGATCCAGTGACATAACAATCATAGTAGAAGAAGGTGCACTGCCACAGGGCTCGTCTCCCTGTCAAAGACCATGTGTCTATATGTTTTAATTTATTCATTATACAGTACACGGGGGCCCTTACCAAATCTTGCTATGAGGCCCAGAAAGGTCTTTGTACAACCCTGTATGGATACCAAGTATCTAGGCTAATTTTAGCTTTTTATCCTACTTGCTTTTCCTTGTGCTTTTTACTTGGTTATACTAGTAGTATGAGTTTGACAGCACAAATTGGATGCCTGAATTTAATTTCACATAAAGGTGCATTTAACACCAGAATCTTCCTGCATTAGTGCTGTTGAGAGATCCTGCTCCTTCCCTTGTCTCTCAGACTGTGACTACCTGTTTGGCTGCATTTTCATATATACATCATTACACTGCCCTGTCACATGGAGCTACGCCCTCAATTGCACAGTCACATGAATGGGCAGATCTCCGTCTCCCACAAGATCAGCATTCTAGTCTGCTGAAATAATTTGTGCTGCTGTGAGTATTCCAATGATCAGATTGGCTATGTTCCACTTTCTCCCACTATAACACTGGGGACATACAGACATGAAATAAAGGAACACTGATAACAAAAAGGTGGTTAAACACACTTGCTCAGTCTCCAAATGACATGCCTTTGCCAGCAGTATATTTTGTCTACAAAATGAATCATATGAACAAACATTGTAGCAGATAACGCAATTAATTTTGTAATTAGGTACACAGTATGTGGAGTTTTGCTAAATATATAAGAAAAAATGTGTAACAAAATCAATAACCACTAAATGCATTGTGTCAAATTAACGTGATACAAAAATTATAAGAAACAATGCAAAATTAATTTAGTAACAAAGTAATCTGTTACGTCTACAAAATAAGCTACATCCAAAAGTTTAAATCAGACAAAAAAAGGTGTTGCAAAAATGCCAGATGCAGAATAGTGTCGTACAAAATCAATGTTAAACACTAGTTTCAGACACACATCATCACATAATAATTATTGTCCAACAAATTAGGGATTTCTACAGAAGAGCCTGGGGCCGTGATTTAAAAATAAATAAATACATTTTTACATTTTTTAACCATATCTCCAGGCATTTAGTATAGATTTTTTTTGTGTACAAAGAACAGGTCAATCAATCTAGGAAACCAATCAAAAACCATGTTTATTTGGTGGTCATTTAGAAAGGGTAAACATATGAATGTGCATCTTCTGTGTCATCCTCATCCAGTTTGCATCCTGATTGCCACATGACAGCTGAAGGCTTGAACTCTGCAGTAGGTGGGATCTCCAAAACTGTCTGGATTTGGAAGAAAGTTCATGAATATCTGACAACACGTAATATATTCTACACTTGTAACACTCCTTCCTTCCCCACAACATTTGCATTCAGATGACAGGGGTGCACGCAGGGGGGGTTTCTGGTTCTCCAGAAACCCCTCCCCTCCACAAAGAACAGTGTCCCTACATAGCGGCACTGTACTATACAGCAGACGCGGTGCTGTCAAAGAAGCGTCCGCGGCGGTGCTGTATTGTAGTACAATACAGCACTGCCGTGGATGCTTCTTTGACAGCGCCGCGTCTGCTGTTCAGTGCAGTGCCGCCGAAATGGAGCTGCTGCGCATGCGCAGCCGAATGTGCAGCAGCTCTCTATATGGTTTTAAAAATCCTGCGTGCGCCCCTGGATGACGCTACCATTCAGGAATTGTATAAACCAAGACTGGGTGATCCACCTACCTACAAGGTCCAAGGATTATTACAATACAAAACAATACAAATGCCAATCCAATAATTTACCGTTGCTACTCAATGTACGGGCCGCTGAGTAATTGCGTTTTCCTTTGTTTATCTGCTTAAGTTTCAAGCAATCAAATAGGATTACCTCCTGATGCAAAGCAGAGCGTGCAAATAGCTGCTAATGGGAGTATAGTGCTGGTAATGATTGTTTTCTAGTCTGTACTCCCACAGGGGCTTCATGCAAAAGTGAATAGATATTTTTATACATTTACTTCTTTTACAATTATGTTATAACATAACCAGGAATTACTCTAGTTTGAGGCCCAGTTACTTCCTCCACAGGCATCAGTAGAACAAGTTCAAATGCAAATGCAATTGTCAAGGTACAACAAGGTGCCGGTCAAGAGGGACAAAATCCTAAACAGCATTTTACATAGAGATGCTAACTGGCCCCCGTGAAGTGGTTTTGGTTTTGGATTTGGATCTGGATTAGCTTCGTGTTTTGGTTTTGGTTTTGGCAAAACCACCCTCGTGTGTTTTGGTTTTGGTTTTGTATTTTTTTAGAAAAATTGCTAAAATATGCTAAAATCACATGATTTTGCTCGTTTATTGATCCTACATTATTATTAACCTCAATAACACTAATTTTAAGTCATTTGCAGTCAATTTTGACCATCTCACAGATCACATTATTATTTTAATACACTTTCGGACCAACACTGCAGCGACCTGGCTGGATGCTAAGCGACAGAGCAATGACTCAAACACACGGCAGTTCCTAGCACATCTAGGACACATTGGCACACAGCAGTGGCAGAAAAGAAAAGTCAGAAGAAAAGCCTGCAAGGCCTAGTATTTGTATTTCAGTAATGACAATTAGCAATGGAGCAATGGAGCTCTTCTGTTTGGGTGTATATAACACCGTACACATTTTTGTGCAAATTTAGAAAAAAAGCCTGCAAGGACTAGTAGTTGTATTTCTGCAATGAGAATTAGCAATGGAGCTCTCCTATCTGTGTGTTACCTATATAACACTGTAGAATTGGACTGCAGAATTACATCAACCCTGTAAGCACTATTATTTGTATTTTTCTGCAATGAGATTTAACACTGGAGCTATGGAGCTCTCCTGAATGTCACTAATTACTTTCTTTAACACTGCTACCACCCTCCTCTTTCAATTCTCTAACTTTGCCTGCCCAACTGCTCTGCACTCTATGCTACCCCTTCTGTGTCCCTCTCTCACATGGCGCTAGATCACCGTGGAGGGCAGTATTTATAGATTCCAAAACTCGCGAGATACGACGACTTCACAATGACGTTTTGCCTCATTTTCGATTCCGAAAAAGCGTGAAAGTTCCGAGCCGACTCGGTACTCGGATCCCCTAAGTTCGAGGTGTGTTCAGTTTCCGAGGAACCGAGCCCAAACATCTCTAATATTACATAGCAACCATTTCATATTACATAGCATATTTAAGCATCACTGAAATGTAGCATGCTGGGGCTACTCTGGGAGCCCGGCAAAGTCCCCCCTCTAGTGCAAACTGTTTTTCTTATTTACCGACAGCCTAGCGTTTCCGGTGAATGGATGCACATGCGCAGAGAACTTCTATGGGCGAAGGATCCCGCAAAGCCAGAGAGGCTTCAGCTGGATCCCATGAAAATGACATCCTGAGATCACATTAGCTTTCTGCGAAGTACAATGCTTTTCAAAGCTTGTTGCATTGCAGAACTTCGCAGTTCACATATTAATCAATTGGGAATTGCATTAAGAAAGGTTAAGAGGGTTATGGCAGGAGAGATCTTTGATTTCTCCTGCCAAAAACCCTTCGTACCTTTTGCGGCTGTTTCTTTCTCCATTTTAATGGCTGTTCATGCTTTAATACATAGACCCCTATATCCTCATCCTGGGGGGGACCTATTAATGAGATGACTTGCACATGTTGGTGTCAGTCTTGTCTAAACAGGACAGTGGCTGCTAATTCCTAGTGCTAAGCAGGCATTTAGAGGTTCACCTGGTAAAGCGGAATAGAATTTAGATTTTAGGATATTCAATTGTGAAAATATTGACTCAGAAATATGTGGACCCCCAAAGTGCTGTCAGAGTTATTGCACTTTTATCATCAGCCATAAAGTCTACACGTTTCCTCCCAAGGCCATGGATTTTATTTCATACTTGCCAACATTTAAAATTGTTCTTCCGGGAGCTGCCAGGGAGAGGTGGGCGTGTAGGGGGCGGGGCCCTGAAAATCGCGGCATTTTCACCCCGCCCCATGACGTAATGACGCAAATCGCATCATTTTACAGCGGGGGCGGGGCCAAACGCCGCGATTCCCAGTGAATCGCGTCATTTGAACCGAATTCTGCCCAGATCAGGGAGACTGCCACACTCTCCCGGGAGTCCGGGAGACTAACGCGAAATGTGGGAGTCTCCCGGACATTCCGGGAGAGTTGGCAAGTATGTTTTATTTGGATCTCATTTTGTAAAATCATCATTTTATTTGCAATTGCTGACGTGGTTATGTCCTACAAGGCTAGAATTGTAGATGAAATGACATGATTGTCAATGTTTGTAACAAGTGGAAGCAAAAAAATGTTGCTAAAGGTTCCAGTAAAGTCAGGAAAACATTGGTTAAAGGCTGCAGTTGTGCATAGCACTTGTTTTACACAATGACTACTGTCAAGCGGTCCATTTTCCTTATTTTGATGTTCAAACTCTGACATCAGATTTGTAAAATTTCCCAGTTTGTGGCGCTGGGAAGACTCCAATTTGAGTTTTGGTTGAAAAGCTTCCCAGAGCTAATCATTCCAACAATAATTTTGTCTTTTCCTTGCAAATTTAGATTCAGTTCATTGAACAAAGCTGTACAGTCATTTAAAAATGCAAAAACTAGCAGCCACACTGCCTGTATTGTGGAGGCCAAAATTCTTTACTCTCAGGCAAAAGATGTTTGCAAAAATGTATTTCATCTTAGGCATCGAACATCCTTGTGCAACAAATACTTCTGAAGACTTCTGGCGCAAATTAAACAGACACTTTTTAAATGTTATATCCCAGGTATTTTCTATATTTAACATGTTACTAGACAAAGTCTGTTGATGCAATAATATCTCCAAATGCCTGGAAACTATCATAAATTTTGCACAAAGTATTGAACCCTTTACGTCAGCCAATATAACCTCACAATGTCCAACCAACAAATTTATATCTCATCGTACAGGTCTCAAACAATCATATGCAAAGATTTATATAAATGTTTTATATTAAAAAAAAGTTTTATATAAACCCCTATATCCACACTTCAATCCATCCTAAATGCTGCTGCAAGACTGATCTCCTCTCTCACCGCTCCACATCTGCTGCACCACTTTGCAAATCCCTACACTGGCTCCCTGTGTCTTCCAGAATCAAATTCAAATTACTCACCATTGTGTACAAAGCCCTCAACAACGCTACCCCTGCATACATCTCAAATCTCATATTAAAATACTCTCCCTCCCGCCCTCTTAGATCTACCTCTAACCTGCGCATTGTCTCGTCTTTGGTAACCACCTCTCACTCCCGCCTACAAGACTTCTCCCATGCTTCTCCCCACTTATGAAATTCCCTACCACATTCAATCAGACTTTCCCACAGCCTTCAAATCTTTAGATGCTCTTTGAAAACACATCTCTTTTTTAGAGGTGACCTTATCTTCGATAACATTATTCACATTAATACACCCTCAAAACTATCCCAATCTCCGATCTGAGCCACACTCGCTCCTCTTGTTTCAGCTGTGCCCTCTTCCACTTAGAATGTAAGCTCTTTAATGAGCAGGGTCCTCCATACCCTTTGTTTTCATATCTGCATTTATTTTGTCTACCTTCTATGTCCCTGTTTTATGTATGTACTGTTTTCCCTACTGTACGATGCTGCGGATCACCGTGTCTTCTTTCAAATCTAAGACAATAGTATTAATAATAATAATAATAATAATAATTAATAAATGCTCCTGATGTTTAATACTTCTATATCAATTTGTCTAGGACAATGTTTTTAGAAAAGGGCGAAGAAGCACATGGGGAGAGGGGAGGAGGAAGAAATAGGGAGGGAGGGAACATAAAATTAGAGAGCAGAGCTGTGGTAGGGTGAAAAAACGGGAGTTTACAAAGGGATGTGGGAATCAGAACTCTAAATCAAGTTGAAAAGAGAGGGAATTAATTAATTATTACGTAACGCCAAGTTATATTCTACAGCAACTATAATCCAGCAATTTGAAATTTAGCCATGTTACAGAAATGTGTGATAAGTTAATCAATCAGTTTGTTAATGGTGCTAATGGGGCTGCCCATCAATGCTATCAATGGGCTATAAGGATTTTAAATATTGGTGATTTGTTCAAATAGATGTATCAATGTAAACCAACACTGATTAATTATTAGGCATTGCTGTCAGATGTGCAAAATGTACCTATGTCTTCATAGTTTCTCTAACAGAATTTAGAATTTTAAGGGGATATTTTAGACCCTGTAGTGGAAACCATCTGGTATATAATTTGTATACATTTTCATGGATAGACATGTTAATAGAGGATTCAGCAATTCTCGTTCTTATCATTGATGAATCCTTGTGGCTCAGTGAGATCCTCAGAGCATACTTGCCAATATTGACCTTTTTGTCCTCCAGGAGGGGGCGTGGTGGGAGGGCGGAAAGGGGGCGGGTTGCAGTGAACCACGTTTCTTTCCCTCCGCCCCTTGATGAAAACGACATGTTGGGCCAAAGAGACGCGATTCACCGTGAATCACGTCATTGTGGCTCTGCTATGGCTACCAGTGCGGCATAAACACATAGAACAGGTAGACGAGGTCTTCACCTTTAGCAGCCGCCTTTCCCGTGGAGACTGGTTATGCTCACAGGTACTCAGATGCCCCCAGGTCTTATGCTCAGAGTAGTATATGTTTATGCTTACACGGTAGCGCACAGGTATAGGAGGTTGCACACAGAGTAGCGACAGGCCAGATGTCAGCGGACTGGGCAGGGCACCAGAGGGTATAGGCAGAAAGGTCAAGGCACAGGTTCAGGTTCAGGATCCAGGGACAGGCGTAAAATCAGGGTCACTAGCAGAGGTTCAGAATCCGGGTTCAGGCAATTGATCAGGGTCAGAAGTACAGGTTCAGAGTCCAGGAACCGGCAAAGGTCATACACGGGTAATCAATCTCAGGTTAAACACCAAACACAGGAACAAATAGCAGGCAGCAGTACTGGAGACAGGACGCTATAACCGGCAGTGAGGCCCAGATCTCACTGCCTTAAATAGTACCAAGAGCCAATCAGGACAGAGGAGGACAGAGCTGACAATCAGCCTCAGTAGGCAGCTAATTAATTACTAGCTAGAACTAGCATAGGTAATAACATAACCAGTCATGTATAAAAATATATGTGAACCAGTTTAAATCATATGAGAGCTCCCCCTGGTGTTGGAGGATGTCCCTAAACCCTTTAACATCTATGCCACAAGGATAATAACAGAGCACAGAAATTAAAGCACACGCCCGGCTGCTAGTTCACGCAGCTCGTGACAGGCTCCCATACTGCCCACTTCACTAGAATGGCCTGCTCTCCCGGGAGTCCAGGAAACCTACCCGGAATTTGGGAGTCTCCCGGACAATCTGGGAGAGTGGGCAAGTATGGATAAGTGGGAGAAGTCTTCTAGGGAGGAGAGAGATGTGGTTACCAGAGTCAAGGCACAGGTCAGAGGTAGATCTAAGAGGGCGAGAGGGAGAGAGTATTTCAAAAGCAGATGCACTAATAATCCAGACTCCGCAAGCAATGCCACTAATCTGTCCATCGGCCAGTGTACAGTCTTTGTGCTTCCCTGAAAAAAGGTGAAGAAATGGAAGGACTGTGATGTCATAACGGACCACTTGTGCCGCGGGTTTGCACGGGTGTGCTTCTTTTTATGTAAGATTGATAGTCTGCTCAACAATATCAGTGTTGTAATTTGAGACAGGAGCTGGTTTTCAGGAAAAAGTATAACTACCAATGCAGCAGCTACATCTGGTGTCTAAACTGGAGGCCTGATCCAATCATATGCTCCTCTGTTGCTGTAACCTCTCCTACCGGCAAAGGCTGAAAACACCAGGACAGTCCCTGGATTTCTCGGGAGAAGAATGATGTGAAAGACCCAATTATCCTACTTCTAAAACTATTAATGAAGTCAGGCTCTTTCGTTACATTGCTGTAGCGCAGTGTTGGCTAACCTGTGACACTCCAGGGGGTAAATGTATTAATCTCCGGATTCTTGAACTCCCGCGAGTTCGGCGTCTTCAGCGCTTAAATTTAAAGCGGCGCTGCCTTCTTCCCTTTACAAGGCAGCGCCGCTTTAAATTTAAGCGCTGAAGACGCCGAACTCGCGGGAGTTCAAGAATCCGGAGATTAAAACATTTACCCCCAGGTGTTGTGAAACTACATGTCCCAGCATACACTTCCAGCTATAAGCTGCTATATGCAAAGCATGCTGGGACTTGTAGTTTCACAACACCTGGAGTATCACAGGTTAGCCAACACTGCTGTAGCATCTGACCTGCGTGTGTTTAAGTTTGCAAGTCGGGAGGGACACCTTACAACTGTCACTGCCACCACTAGTAATAACCTTTACTTGTAGTAGTGTCTGATTCTAAGATGTCATTACCATTATATACTGCACTTAGCTGAAGGTCCAAGTTTGTTATCTGAATCACTTAACAATCATTTACGGAGATGAAAGAAACGTCACTCTTTTACGGGACCAAATAATAGGTTCATTTAGAACACTGAGGGCTAGATTTACTAAGCTGCGGGTTTGAAAAAGTGGGGATGTTGCCTATAGCAACCAATCAGATTCTAGCTTTCATTTATTTAGTGCTTTCTACAAAATGACAGCTAGAATCTGATTGGTTGCTATAGGCAACATCCCCACTTTTTCAAACCCGCAGTTTAGTAAATCTAGCCCTGAGTCTTGTTTGGCTCTTTCGAACCTAATCCCATTACCCCTCCCAAAATCTGTCAATGACCTGTTGACAAATCTGCCATTTTTTTTTGCAATTTTCATTGTCCAGATCTTTCACCGGCAAAGCCTGCTTCTGTTTCTTTTTCCCTAGAGCAGAGGGGCTGTGAACTCTGACATTGTTAAAAAAATATAGATGTATTCTGTTATTTTTTTATATTGTGTTATTATTTCTATTATTTGGTATTTTTTTGGTCAAGATTTGTTATTAAAAGCAATAAAGAGCACATGAAAAAAGGACTGAGATCAAAATGGTGCTGCAGCACCCTTGTGGTGCCTAAAAATAATAATAATAATTATAATTATTATTATTTAAGTCTAGCTATGTTTTGCAAATGTGCATTTTACAGTCAAATATCTCAAAACACATAATTGCCTACTGTCTGGGAGACTCACAAATTACTGGACTCCCGGGAGAGCAGGGCAACCCCCCAAATCCCGGGCAGTTCGGTAAGTTAAAAGGAGGGGGGTGGGACTTAATGATGCAATTCACGCATCATCATGATCCCGCCCCCTGCTGTTATAGTTCAAAACTGGTGATTGCAGTTTAGGGGGCGGGGCAAATGACGCGATTCACCGAACCCCTACCCCACCTGCCCACCTGCCCCCCAGACCTCCCAGAAAACAAATTGCCAAAGTTGGCAAGTATGTCAAAACATTGTTCTTCTGTGAATTGAGATAGAGGGCGTGGTCACACCACTTTGGGGTGTGCCTAGTGCTTCAGAAGCACTATGCCGCCCCCAAGCACCCATGAATTGCCATGTGCACCATTGGCAGATAAGTGTGGCAACCAGTCACTGTGGAAAGTGGGGCCATACTGTACCTCCCAACTTCCCAGCAGTTGGGACAAAAGTGCTGACTGTAGGTTTATTCCCCTCGAGTTGGTACTGTCCCAACTAAATTGAAACAGTTTGTTGTTATGCAGTATTGGCCTGCTGTAAAGAATACAGTAACACTCCTCTGTGGATAATGCAGTCACAATATGTGCATATTAGAATTATATTGCAATTAAAACAGTCATACTTCTCTGCATAGATTAAAGTTATTACAATTATTATTGTGGGTTTGTAAGGTGCCACAGTGCAGGACAGTGGGGAAATTAGGGCATACATAAAATGAAGACATAAAAGGAAGAAAAAAAAATGTAGACATAAAAACAAAAGTTACTCTTATTGTGCGTAATGCTGTCACTTAACTGTGTAGAATAGATACAATGAACCTGTATATAATACAGATATACTGAACTATGTAGGATACAGATATTTTAATGTGTATATAGCAGCCACACTCCTGTTTGCATAAAACAAGCCGTTCTCTTGTGTGTTTTATGTCAAGCTCCTATTCATTTCAGAGATTAGACTTGGTAATAATATCGGGCACATTTTTACCAGGTTTACTAATTCATCCAATAACAAAGCTATCCTTGTCCTATCCCTGCTATCAAATACCACGTGTCAGGCCCCAAAAATATGTAGCTTATCTCCTGTTTGCAGGAAGTATTTACAAGCTTTGGAACTAGTTGAACATTAAGATTTGCAAGAATTTTGGACTGCTGTAAGGGTTGACTTATGCCCATTGACTGTAAGCAAATGTTCAAAACTGTGTTATATATAAGGCCAATGACCTCTGAAATAATGCATATACTTGATTTATTTTTATTTATTTTTTAAAAATGTGCATCTCTTATTGGAATAAGAGTCAATATTTGATAGAGGAAAGAATCACTAAGTTGTCAATGTAAATGACTTATAATCAATGGTTGCCATGCCACTGATGTTAATGATACCATTTGTAGAGTAGAACTCTGGTTCCGAGGAGATATGAATATTCAATACGTATTACATACTCCATCCAATTACCAATCGCTACTGCGGTTGGCTCCGCCTTCTTTACATACACAACAGGGTCTAGATCGATGCTGCCAAAGCATTACCAATAAGGACACATCTGTTATAATAACTATGTGCTCACAGACTGTTACATAATGATTTATTGGTGGGGGAACACAGGTTAGTACATAATAATTTGTGGGGGGCGGACACAGGCAAGTGTGTAAGAATTAGAGATGGTCACTGACCCCCGTGTTTTGGTTTTGTATTCGGTTTTGGATCTGGATTACCGTCGTGTTTTGGTTTTGGTTTTGCAAAACCGCCATTGCGTGTTTTGGTTTTGGTTTTGGTTTTGTTTGGTTTTGTTTTGCTATTTTGTTGGAAAATACATGTTTTTGTGCCTAAAATAACCCAATTTAGTGCTCCAACTGTTTTAGAGATAAGTAATCTAATTGCTGAGGTAATAAATCATCCAAAAAAACTGTTTAATTCTTCGTTGGTATGCCTTCATTTATTCTACACACAAAACAGATTGTCTTCCTCTCCATCTATGCATATTGGCAATGCAGCCATCGTCTTTGGATGTATATTACACCCTACACTTATAGTTAAATATGTAAAGAAATGGAAAAAGACAGTTTGCTTTCTGTCTCTATAGGCCCCCCTCCACTTTTTTAAAAAAACAAAAAATTCAGCCATTATAGACTGTACAATATTAATTGACATGGAGAAAGCTAGTTTGGTTTCTGTCTCTCTAGGCCCCCCTCCACTTGTATAAAATACTAATAAATTCAGCCGTTATATACTGTACAATATAAATTTAAATGGACAAAGGCAGTTTGGTATCTGTCTGCATCAGATCCTCTCTCCACTAGGAATAAAATAGAAAACTATTCAGCCGTTATATAATCTAGAATATAAATAGAAATTGAGAAAGGCAATTTGGTATCTGTCTGCATCATAATCATCAACATCATCATTAGCGCGCTCGTCGCCTACAGAAATCTCCCCCTCATCCTCTTCTAATTCCAAAGTGGCATCCTCAATTTGGGTATCACCGGCTACACTCGGGCTATTAAGGCACACATTAGCAGAATGCTCACGATTAGACATCCCACTGTTGGATGGACTCTCCACAGGGATTGTTGTCATTTGTGAATCAGAGCAAATATTCTCCTGTAATGCCTCACTGTTATCTTGCAGCTCGGCTTTGACGCGTAACAGTAGTTGTGCACCAATTGTAGGCTGGGTAACTTTTTGGGATCTGCCACTAATAGCCAAAGGTGAAGGCCTCATTCTCTCTTTGCCACTACGTGTGTAGAATGGCATGCTTGCAATTTTTTTTTTATCGTCACTTAACTTTTGCTCAGTTACACTTCTTTTTCGCTTCAATACAGTAAAAATTTTTTGGGTTTTTGTTTTTTGCACTAATTTGGAAACACTCTGTTGTTTGACATCGCCTTGGCCAGATGACGTACTGGGAACACTAACATCAGGACTGGTGACAGAACCTGGTTGCTCATTCAGATCATATGTGGACTGCTTTGAATCCATTCTGAGCGCAAACCACTGGGGAGTGCTAAAAATTATTTAGTAGATACTGCTGACAGATATGACTTTTGACAGCCAGAAATATTAATGCACAATTAGGGAGGACACCCCAAAAACACTGAGGAGTGCTAAAAATTATTTAGTAGATACTGCTGACAGATATGACTTTTGACAGCCAGAAATATTAATGCACAATTAGGGAGGACACCCCAAAAACACTGAGGAGTGCTAAAAATTATTTAGTAGATACTGCTGACAGATATGACTTTTGACAGCCAGAAATATTAATGCACAATTAGGGAGGACACCCCAAAAACACTGAGGAGTGCTAAAAATTATTTAGTAGATTCTGCTGACAGTTATGACTTTTGACAGCCAGAAATATTAATGCACAATTAGGGAGGACACCCCAAAAGCACTGAGGAGTGCTACAAATTATTTAGTAGATACTGCTGACAGATATGACTTTTGACAGCCAGAAATATTAATGCACAATTATGGGGGACACCCCAAAAGCGCTGGGGAGTGCCAAATATGAAGAAAAAATAATAAACCTCTATCCTCCTCTCTGCATTAGCGATTTTGGTTAGAGCAATTGCAAGAACAATATTGTATTCTCTGTCCCTGCTCTAATTAGCCTATGACTACACCCTGCTCTCTCCCTCTGTCAAATGGCGATGGATTGCTGTGAAGGCGTGTATTTATAAAGTTGAAGTATCGCGAGAACCGAGTCCCGAGATCCGACGACGTCACAATGACGTTCGGCCTCGATTTGGATTCGGAATGGGCGGGAGAGTACCGAGCTGCTCAGCTCGGTACTCGGATACCCAAAGTTCGGGTGGGTTCGGTTCTCGGAGAACCGGACCCGCCCATCTCTAGTAAGAATTCAGAGAGGCATGGGTTGGTGTGTAATATCTGGGGGATTACAGGTTGGTGCGTAATTTATTTTCAGGGTAGCATGTGTATGTTGTTAGGAGTCACAAGGGGGTGTAATAACTTTTGGGGGGCACAGGCTGCTTTGTAAAAAAAATTAGGGGATATGGTAGCATGTGGTGGCACAAGATGGTATGTCATTTTGTGGGGGTACAGTCTGGTTTATACTTTTTGGGGGGAACAGATGTGTCATTTTTTTGTTTGTTTGCTTGCTGCAACTACATCCTACGCAAGATTGGGTTTGCTAGTTTGTTTGCTATTGTTCTTTTGCAGCATCTCGCTTAATGTGCAATGGAGGAGAGGAAAAGTTAAAAAGCAAAACAATGGGGGTATGTGAAATCGGTGATTTTTGCCATGGTGTCTGTATAATGTAGCTGTCAATGTGGAATGTGCAATGTGATTGGTCATTGGGGTGTATATTTATCCTCTAGTGGACCTCACCATGATTTGGTTCCCATTCTGCCTAAACATGGCACTGATTATTCATTTCAGTCTAGGTTAATTCAGCTGGGGAATAGTATTATTTTTGTGTCATCCTATCACTACTAACCCTGCTACTGACGGCGATAACGGCCACCGGAAGTTCGTTTCTCTGGTGTTCGCTGTGGAAAGGCATCAGCGTGTTTTTCCATTGATAAGCCTATTTAGCAAGTATTGAGGTGGTATCGCCACCATACCTGTTCAGATTAACATCATTTTAAAAATGCTTTAGTATTTAGAAAAAAAACAATAAACACTTTTTCATTTTTTAAGTTTTTTTTAAAAAAAATTTTTTATTAACAAGTGAAACTGAAAGCCCAAATCCTAATTATACATGTGCACATCTGAAAAGATTGGCCAGCTTAGCGGTAAATTAACCCTTATTATTCTGGTCCAGTATACTTGGCTGCTCCAGACGATAGTTATTTGATAGATTAAGGTGAAAAGGGATCTTTTGGGTAATAGGAAAATCAGCCTTATCGCTGGAGAATATTTTTTTTTTCCTTTTTGCTGAGTGGTGTTTACAGTTATATTTGTGTTTGTGAATAAAAACGATTCAATGAGGTATGGTTTATATTAATGATAAGGGATGCATATAACCGTATGCTATTGGGACACAATGAATTGTTTGACCTTTCTCCCATCTCATGTCCTGTTAGCCAGCCTTCGTCCCTGCCACTGGGCTCCTATCCAGTCTCCGGACCGTGACACTTTCAGTCTAAATTCCCTAACATACACAGACAGACAGACAGAGAGAGAGAGAGACTAGGGTCAATTTTGATAGCAGCCAATTAACCTACTAGTATGCAAAAATTGTTAGGAGTGAAGTCTCTATATATGGCTGCATACAGGTGTGGTCTGTGCGGCTGGGTACACTCTACAGAGTCTTCAGCTGAATATCAGGCCAATCACCATATAAAGAACTGTTCGGCCCGATTAGTGTGTATACTGTAACAATGAGCGATTATCGTTCCAAACCACATCGTATATATTAATTTTATTTTTACACCAAACTAAAAATCTCGTTAAACGATGGAACAACGTCCTTCCAATTCTGCAGTGCTTGTACATTCACGACCAGCAGCGTAGGCAGATCTCCATAGAGTTTACAGAGTCACAATCTTTTGAGCAGAAGGTTATGAGAGATTAAGAGTAGGGATGAGCGCGCTCGGATTTCTGAAATCCGAGCCCACCCGAACGTTGCGGATCCGAGTCGGATCCGAGACAGATCCGGGTATTGGCGCCAAATTCAAAAGTGAAACTGAGGCTCTGACTCATAATCCCGTTGTCGGATCTCGCGATACTCGGATCCTATAAATTCCCCGCTAGTCGCCGCCATCTTCACTCGGGCATTGATCAGGGTAGAGGGAGGGTGTGTTAGGTGGTCCTCTGTGCTGTTTAGTTCTGTGCTGTTTAGTTCTGTGCTGTTTAGTGCTGTGCTGTTTAGTGCTGTGCTGTGCTGTGCTGTGCTGTGTTCTGCAGTATCAGTCCAGTGGTGCTGTGTGCTGTGCTCTGTCCTTCTGAGGTCAGTGGTGCTGCTGGGTCCTGTGCTGTGTCCTGTTCAGTCCAGTGGTGCTGTGTCCTGTGCTCTGTGCTTCTAAGGGCATAGTTATTTCCCCAATATTCCCCTGTGTTTAAAAAAATAAAAAAAAGTTTTTTTTATAAAATACCAAAAACTACTTTAATATTTTTTAATTACCACAAAATTTTCACAACCAATCCTGCAGTATAAGCCCATTGGTACTGCAATATTACCAAGTTCACACATTCAGCAGTAAAAGTCCAGTGGTACTGCAATATTACAAAGTTTACACATTCTGCAGTATCAGTCCAGTGGTGCTGTGTCCTGTGCTCTGTCCTGCTGAGTTCCGTAGTGCTGCTGGGTCCTGTGCCGTGTCCTGTTCAGTCCAGTGGTGCTGTGTCCTGTGCTCTGTGCTTCTAAGGGCATAGTTATTTCCCCATTATTCCCAAGTTTGTAAAAAATAAAAAAAAAGTAAAAAAAAATAAAAAAATTAAAAAAAAAAAAAAATATATAATAATTATAACCAAATTTGCAAAACCAATCCAGCATTATAAGTCCATTGGTACTGCAATATTACCAAGTTCACACATTCAGCAGTAAAAGTCCAGTGGTACTGCAATATTACAAAGTTTACACATTCTGCAGTATCAGTCCAGTGGTGCTGTGTCCTGTGCTCTGTCCTGCTGAGTTCCGTAGTGCTGCTGGGTCCTGTGCCGTGTCCTGTTCAGTCCAGTGGTGCTGTGTCCTGTGCTCTGTGCTTCTAAGGGCATAGTTATTTCCCCATTATTCCCAAGTTTGTAAAAAATAAAAAAAAAGTAAAAAAAAATAAAAAATTTAAAAAAAAAAAAATATATATAATAATTATAACCAAATTTGCAAAACCAATCCAGCATTATAAGTCCATTGGTACTGCAATATTACCAAGTTCACACATTCAGCAGTAAAAGTCCAGTGGTACTGCAATATTACAAAGTTTACACATTCTGCAGTATCAGTCCAGTGGTGCTGTGTCCTGTGCTCTGTCCTGCTGAGTTCCGTAGTGCTGCTGGGTCCTGTGCCGTGTCCTGTTCAGTCCAGTGGTGCTGTGTCCTGTGCTCTGTGCTTCTAAGGGCATAGTTATTTCCCCATTATTCCCAAGTTTGTAAAAAATAAAAAAAAAGTAAAAAAAAATAAAAAAATTAAAAAAAAAAAAAATATATAATAATTATAACCAAATTTGCAAAACCAATCCAGCATTATAAGTCCATTGGTACTGCAATATTACCAAGTTCACACATTCTGCAGTATCTTGTGCTACATATAATGGAGACCAAAAATTTGGAGGATAAAGTAGGGAAAGATCAAGACCCACTTCCTCCTAATGCTGAAGCTGCTGCCACTAGTCATGACATAGACGATGAAATGCCATCAACGTCGTCTTCCAAGCCCGATGCCCAATCTCGTAGTACCGGGCATGTAAAATCCAAAAAGCCCAAGTTAAGAAAAAGTAGCAAAAAGAGAAACTTAAAATCATCTGAGGAGAAACGTAAAGTTGCCAATATGCCATTTACGACACGGAGTGGCAAGGAACGGCTTAGGCCCTGGCCCGTGTTCATGACTAGTGGTTCAGCTTCACCCACGGATCTTAGCCCTCCTCCTCCTCCCCCCCCCTACAAAAAATTGAAGAGAGTTATGCTGTCAGCAACAAAACAGCAAACAACTCTGCCTTCTAAAGAGAAATTATCACAAATCCCCAAGGCGAGTCCAAGCGTGTTGGTGGTTGTCAAGCCTGACCTTCCCATCACTGTACGGGAAGAGGTGGCTCGGGAGGAGGCTATTGATGATGTAGCTGGCGCTGTGGAGGAACTTGATGATGAGGATGGTGATGTGGTTATTGTAAATGAGGCACCAGGGGGGGAAACAGCTGATGTCCATGGGATGAAAAAGCCCATCGTCATGCCTGGTCAGAAGACCAAAAAATGCACCTCTTCGGTCTGGAGTTATTTTTATCCAAATCCAGACAACCAATGTATGGCAATATGTAGCTTATGTAAAGCTCAAATAAGCAGGGGTAAGGATCTTGCCCACCTAGGAACATCCTCCCTTATACGTCACCTGAATAACCTTCATAGTTCAGTGGTTAGTTCAGGAACTGGGGCTAGGACCCTCATCGGTACAGGGACACCTAAATCCCGTGGTCCAGTTGGATACACACCAGCAACACCCTCCTCGTCAACTTCCTCCACAATCTCCATCAGATTCAGTCCTGCAGCCCAAGTCACCAGCCAGACTGAGTTCTCCTCAATACGGGATTCATCCGAGGAATCCTGCAGCGGTACGCCTACTACTGCCACTGCTGCTGTTGCTGCTGTTAGTCGGTCATCTTCCCAGAGGGGAAGTCGTAAGACCGCTAAGTCTTTCACCAAACAATTGACCGTCCAACAGTCGTTTGCCATGACCACCAAATACGATAGTAGTCACCCTATTGCAAAGCGTATAACTGCGGCTGTAACTGCAATGTTGGTGTTAGACGTGCGCCCGGTGTCCGCCATCAGTGGAGTGGGATTTAGAGGGTTGATGGAGGTATTGTGTCCCCGGTACCAAATCCCCTCGAGATTCCACCCCACTATGCAGTCCAGATACTTGTTTGGTGGAATTCCGACACGTGGAGGGTTTTTTAATTATATTGTGGCCTCGGTACCAAATTGTGTACCGGGGCCACCACACTACGCAGTCAAGATACTTGTTTGGTGGAATTCAGACCAGTTGAGGGTTTTATTATTATATTGTGTGGACCACTCTATCTATACCACACTACAACTCTATACCACTCTATTTCCTACTTTAATTCTATTTAATTCTATTTCCTACTTTAATTCTATTACTAATTAATTACCATAAAGAGGAACCAAAAAAACCAATTTTACCAAAAGTATAATATGACTTAGACTTACAAACACTACACTTGAAAGATCGTGCCTTTAAATGAAAAAGTAAGTCTTCATTGCACGACTATGTGCAACAGGGACAGTTTTTTTCTTTACAAAGTCAACTAATAACACTTGGACCCTGTCTGTCTTTAACATACTTAATGGGATCTCAATGACGAATTGTCTGTAGCATGTTTGGAGGAGGTATTGTGGCCCCGGTATCAAGTTGGGTACCGGGGCCACCCCACTACGCAGTCCAGATACTTGTTTGGTGGAATTCTGACACGTGGAGGGTGTATTTATTTTATTGTGGCCCCGGTATCAAGTTGGGTACCGGGGCCACCCCACTACGCAGTCCAGATACTTGTTTGGTGGAATTCTGACACGTGGAGGGTGTATTTATTTTATTGTGGCCCCGGTATCAAGTTGGGTACCGGGGCCACCCCACTACGCAGTCCAGATACTTGTTTGGTGGAATTCTGACACGTGGAGGGTGTATTTATTTTATTGTGGCCCCGGTATCAAGTTGGGTACCGGGGCCACCCCACTACGCAGTCCAGATACTTGTTTGGTGGAATTCTGACACGTGGAGGGTGTATTTATTTTATTGTGGCCCCGGTACCAAATTGTGTACCGGGGCCACCACACTACGCAGTCAAGATAGATAGATGCGTATCATAGATAAAGTACATTCAGTGGTGTGGGGCAAATTGAAAAATATTCAAAATGCACTGACATTATCAAAAACAAGAGGTTGTCACATGCTAAAACTCCAACATGTATATGATGGAGAGGATGGAGGAGCAGCCGTATGTGTAGTGTAATGCAGACCTGTTGAAGGTTTTTTATATATTTTATTGTGGTGCCCAGTGCCCACTCCTCTACGCAGTCCAGGTACATTTATTGGTGCGAATCAAACAAGTTGATGGTTTTCTTATTATATATATTGTGGTGACCCACTCCTCTACGCAGTCCAGGTACATTTATTGGTGCGAATCAAACAAGTTGATGGTTTTCTTATTATATATATTGTGGTGACCCACTCCTCTACGCAGTCCAGGTACATTTATTGGTGCGATTCATAAAAGTTCAGGGTTTTTAAGATATTGTGGTGACCCACTCCTCTACGCAGTCCAGGTACATTTATTGGTGCGATTCATAAAAGTTCAGGGTTTTTAATATATTGTGGTGACCCACTCCTCTACGCAGTCCAGGTACATTTATTGGTGCGAATCAAACAAGTTGATGGTTTTCTTATTATATATATTGTGGTGACCCACTCCTCTACGCAGTCCAGGTACATTTATTGGTGCGATTCATAAAAGTTCAGGGTTTTTAAGATATTGTGGTGACCCACTCCTCTACGCAGTCCAGGTACATTTATTGGTGCGAATCAAACAAGTTGATGGTTTTCTTATTATATATATTGTGGTGACCCACTCCTCTACGCAGTCCAGGTACATTTATTGGTGCGATTCATAAAAGTTCAGGGTTTTTAATATATTGTGGTGACCCACTCCTCTACGCAGTCCAGGTACATTTATTGGTGCGAATCAAACCAGTTGATGGTTTTCTTATTATATATATTGTGGTGACCCACTCCTCTACGCAGTCCAGGTACATTTATTGGTGCGATTCATAAAAGTTCAGGGTTTTTAATATATTGTGGTGACCCACTCCTCTACGCAGTCCAGGTACATTTATTGGTGCGAATCAAACAAGTTGATGGTTTTCTTATTATATATATTGTGGTGACCCACTCCTCTACGCAGTCCAGGTACATTTATTGGTGCGATTCATAAAAGTTCAGGGTTTTTAATATATTGTGGTGACCCACTCCTCTACGCAGTCCAGGTACATTTATTGGTGCGAATCAAACAAGTTGATGGTTTTCTTATTATATATATTGTGGTGACCCACTCCTCTACGCAGTCCAGGTACATTTATTGGTGCGATTCATAAAAGTTCAGGGTTTTTAATATATTGTGGTGACCCACTCCTCTACGCAGTCCAGGTACAATTATTGGTGCGAATCATAAAAGTTCAGGGTTTTTAATATATATTGTGGTGACCCACTCCTCTACGCAGTCCAGAAAGATACCTTGTTGCAACGTTTTGGACTAATAACTATATTGTGAGGTGTTCAGAATACACTGTAAATTAGTGGAAATGCTTGTTATTGAATGTTATTGAGGTTAATAATAGCCTAGGAGTGAAAATAAGCCCAAAAACTTGATTTTTAAACTTTTTATGTTTTTTTCAAAAAAAATCCGAATCCAATACCTTAAATCCGAACCGAGACCTTTCGTCAAGTGTTTTGCGAGACAAATCCGAACCTCAAAAATAACGAAAATCCGGATCCAAAACACAAAACACGAGACCTCAAAAGTCGCCGGTGCACATCCCTAATTAAGAGCACAGATCTGAAGGTAAATTGTGTAAAACGTATATAGTGTGTACATATGAATCTGAATGCTGATTGGGACTTTTTTTTTATCATCAGTCGTTGGTAAATCGTTATAACACATCGAGAGAAAATTTCTGTAGCGTGTACCCAGTCTTAGTCCTTTATCAGAAGGGCGATTGCCACAGATGAGGCCTCTTAGTCCTGATTGTCTTGATCACTAGCTGAAGTGCTGAGTCTGCAGTGTCAGTGTTGATGGTGCAATGCCACCTGTCATCCATAACTGGTATCATGGTAGATCCTCACAACATGTAAATATATGCATTTGTGCAAAAATAGGTGCATGATGTCACAAAATGGCATATGCGCTACAGGGACGAATTTATTCCTGTTTATAAGTGACACATTTGATTTTGCCCTGTTCTTGTAAAATGATCCTGTTTTATGTCTGTGACATAATACTCCGTATAATACAGATAATGGGCCTGATGCTGAGTTTGATACATGTTGGGTATAATTTAAGCTTAAAAAAGATGTTGGTAAAAATAGCACATTTATGTCCATGTGCAAACCCGATCTCTGCCACCTCTGAGCTAGTGCGAAAAAAAGTCCTTTTGGTAATTGGCCATTCAACCTCCACACAACAATACAACTAATCCTTCTCCAACCCTTTACCTCATAACAATTATCTTGCTCTGCAATTTGAGATCCTGATTCCGCACTGCTCTGCAAAGCGAGTTGCCTTGCTTCTGTACTTCAGTGGGTACGCCGTCACCCCATCCAACTTCTTCTGTAGTTATTTTTCTCAGTAGACATATATACCATGATTGAAATCTAGGCACATTTGCACAAATTGAGGCACACAGTTGGTTCAAGGCTGTGTTTGTGCTGTAGAGTGTCCGTTTTGCCCTTCGTAAATGACCTTCACTGTTTTCATAAAGTGTAAGCACAATACCTCAATTCACAGTAGATGATGTATGTCTAGATGAAAAGTTTGTTATCTCATGGAGTTGACACATGTCTCTTCTTAACAAGGTAGTAGGAAGAGAAAACCAACCTTAGGCTGTTGAAGGATAATAGGAAGGAATAATTCCTCACGGATAAGTTATCATCGGTGGATGATGATCGTATCAAAGAGGCCAAGATCTTCATTTCTATGTGGAACCATCTTTAGTGGTTGAAGTCCATGGCTGAGCTTATAGAAAATATATAAAGTAGGATACATTTCTAGAAAATAAGTATTGATGTGCACGAAAACTTCATGCACTGAAGTACCACCAAGTCTTATTATTTTTTGAGGATGGTACAAAAATGCAACTCTCACAGTATGTACATGGGACAGGGTCAGGGGCAGATTGGGCTGGGGAGCAGTGTGGCATCTGCACCATCCCCTCCCCCTTGCCGGTCCCATAGTGAGCTACCTTGTTTTGTGTTTAACAATTGAAACAATTGTTTAAAAGAATATTGTTCAGGCCTTGCAAGTCACAATGGGGTCTATTTATGACTCTTCGTTTTTTTCACTTGATACTTTTCAATCCGTATCTCCTTGATAAGGATTGAAAAGTAAGGGCTATGTATTAAAAAACTTCTCAGGGACAGCAGTGCCGATAGACTGCTGTCCCTGAGAAGTGACTCACCTGATCATCGCAGTCTTTTCTCAAGTTTAAAGGCTGCGATGATCTTCTCTTTTTTTTTTTTCTTTTTTGTTAGTGCGCATGCACCGACTGAAAAGTTGGTGCATGCGCACTAGCATCCTGGACGGCAAACTGCAGGATGATTGACAGGGAGGGATCACATGATCCCTCCACACATGCGTTGTCCAGCTCTGCTCTTCAGAGCAGAGCTGGACAGTGCGAAAGTTTTCAGATATGTTAATGTACGCCAGCTTCAGATGGCGCCAGCTTCAGATGGCGTACATTAACATGTAAAAAAAGAGAAAAGTTTCTCTAAATAGACTGTCATACATAGCGGTTCTGAGCACTTCCCATACACTGTTATGGGGAGTGCTCAGAAAAACAATAGCAAATGCAAAGCAGCAGATATCTGAGATGCTTCAATAATACATAGCAATTTCATGGTAAACACCCGAAAACTGTTGTTTTCGGGTGTTTAACACAGGAAAAATCCTTGATAAATAGACCCCAATATGCTCTAGCTTTTAGCAAGTTTCAGGGACATGCAGGAACTGCAACTATAATTTCTAACAGTTATGTCCTGTTCTAAACAGTTTCTGCAAGATATGTATATGTGTCTTTTTAATATTTGTTGATGTAGAACTTCATGATCTACACTTGTGCAGTGCTAAAATGTCTATGTAACTAAAACACTATATATAGATGTTGATTTGTTTTGATAAACTCAGAGTTCTTGTAACACCAGACCTGTGTGTGTTCAATTACTCTCCGGTCTTATTGATACACCTTAACTGGTCACTGACGACTCAAGAGATATCGCTGACACAATATACGTGGCAAAATCATAATGCATGGGCTACGCATTGGCAGCAGATTCACCCGGCATTAAAAAACCATTTTGGTGCATTCTGCACATGTAGAATGTGCTCTTTTGATTATGTTTTGGCAAGACAAAGTAGACAGGCTATCAGAGCAAGTTATTGAGTCAAGGGAATAATTTGCAAACCAGCACATTCTCCAGTGTATGTAATGTTCTTGTGAGTGAATGCAACTCTACCTAGGGCACGGCACAGCTGTATAGAGGAAACAACTACAGGGAGCTTTTTTATGTGTGTAGAGACTTGCCATGGGAACATTACCTAGAGCAGACCTAGCTTAATGTAACAGAAGTTGTTGGCTCTTGATTGGCTCTAAATCTCTTTGCATGTCTGATTACATTACATTATGCAATTAGTAATATACAAAATGCTTTTTAATTTCATAAACATTTTTGGGATCCCTTTTAACTGATGAGTCCTTTCTCATCTCTGTGTCTAATACTGTTACCTCATTTGGCTAACCCTCAAGACAGTCCTGCTGTTAGATCAGCTTCTCAGTTTCCCTTGGCTGTGTGACCCACAGCTCATGTTTTAATTAATATACATTTCCCAAAGTTCCATCTGTAAAGATTGATGCAATCTGAGCTTACATTTTCTGATCAGATATTACCTGAGGCTGCTTAGGGTAATATTTCCGAATTCTTCCCTTAGTGGGATGCAAGAGACCTGACGTTGATGTTCAAGCTGTTCTGGAATGGTAATGGGACGGCTTCTACAGAAGCAGCTGCTGCGAATACTGATGACAAACAGATTATTTACTGATAGCGGCACAAGTCATTGTTCTCTGTTGCTAGTTGCCATCAATTCTCCTCCACTAACCTACTTTCTATAATGTCACAAATGACTCTGTATTACTGTTCCAGATAACCCCTTAGGGGTAAATTTACTAAAAAAACACTTTTTTTTGGGCTTTTTGTAAATCACCAAACATCGCCAGTGGATTTCAGCTCCAGATTAGAGGACATACTATCCTGTGATTTGAAGGATGAAAAGTTAAACCACAAGCAATGATTGGTGGTTTTAAAAAAAATCTAAATAACATAAAGATTGTGCCAAACCACATGGTAAGACCGTGTTAAACCTTGTATTGCTGAGACCACACACCGAAATTTATAAGCTTGCTTCTTTTGACTGGTAAAAATGTAATCCAGGACTGTTGGGGAGGACTGAATGCTCACATTGTAGAAGAAAGTTGTGTTTGATATGGTTACAATTTACAAGGTCATGCAAGCCGGGTTCGGTACACAGAGAGACGTAGAGGTCCAAAGGTTGAGGCAGAAGTGAAGTGGAGGGCAAACCGAGGTTGGTATACGTGTAGTAGATGCTGGTAGACAGGAACAGGAACAGCAACAGGTGCAGGAGCTAGATCACAGGCACAGAGCACAATAATCAGGCATTGGAGATAGGAACTGGCCAGGCTTTTAGAGGAAGTCAAGGGGTGGAGCTAAGGCATGCTGGAAGATCAGGAGATCACTGGAATTGATCTAGAACACCAAATAAAGGCAAGGAACTGTCCAGCAGCCAGAATAGCTCAGTCAGCAGAGCAGCAGTCCACAGAGGCAGAAGTCCTGGGTTCAAATCCTGACAGTAAGCTCCAATGGGGCAGGGACTGATGTGAATGAGTGCAGCGCTGTGGAATCAGTGGCACTATATAAATAAATGGTGATAATGATGAAGGGGTTGGTGCTCAAGTGGAAGTAGCATAAACTTTGTAGAGACATTTTTTGATTGTTACACCAAATGCATTTTCATATACAACCAGAATTCTACAAAAGTGGGCAATCTTATTTAGCGCATGTATGTATGTGCTAAGCAGTCAAATACAGGGCCCTCTTAAGAACCTCTTGGGCCCCCGAGCACAGCAGTGCACCAGGGCCCCTATATATACACACAAAAAATAAAAATGATTATATATTTAGGCCCTGCAGTCCAGAGGGGCCCTCCGGAGGCAGAAAAAAAAAAAAAACCCTGCAAAAAAAGAAGAAAATACTTACCGTGCTGTCAGCTGGCGATCCGTCTCCCTCCCTGGTCTCCTCCTCCGTCGCGCTCCACAATGGATGTCGGGCGGGCGTGATGACGTCACGCCCGACATGCACTGCCAGCGCGACGGAGGAGGAGGAGGAGACCAGGGACGGAGCCGGATCGCCAGCTGACAGCACGGTAAGTATTTTCTTCTTTTTTTGCAGGGTTTTTTTTTTTTTCTGCCTCCGGAGGGCCCCCGGGCACCTGCCCAGCGTGCCCAATGGGAAAGACGGCCCTGGTCAAATAAGAGGGTCACGTTGTTTCTTTCCAGAAGATCCACATTCAGATAATAGTGAAGACTCACCATGCAATGGACTTTGTAGCATGGACTTTGTAGAGACATTTTTTGATTGTTACACCAAATGCATTTTCATATACAACCGGAATTCTACAGTAGACAATATTATTTAGCGTATGTATGTATGTGCTAAGCAGTCAAATAACCACATCTGGGCCAATCCACATATTTTATTATTAGCACATTACCCTTTCTATGGATCAACATGAAAAGACATGTGTCATGTCCAAATTGCATGGTGAGTCTTCAATAATATCTGAATGTGGATCTTCTGGGAAGAAACAAGGTGACCCTCTGAGAAGTGGGCAATTCATTCATTAAAAGAAACCGAAACAAAACACATGTGAAGACTTAACGTAGAACGTAGAACGCAGAGCATCCTGCTTGTGACCTGAACCATCCCATAAATAATATTCTCAGCCCTATTAATCTTATACATACGCATTTCCTATATAACTGTTACTTTTCAACCATATTACATTAAAGTTATTATTCTGGACTGAAGAAGACTGAAAAGGCAGAGTATGGGTAAGGCAGGGAGGCATTAATCTGGGCAACCACTGTAGCAGCTCTAAGCTGGCAACACATGACAGTTATCAAAAGATGATCGTTTTGCCCAACATGGACATATGCCGACAGAGTAAAAAAAAATCCAGCCTCAATGATTAAAATCTGATAACAGTCTTATCTTACTTTGGGCCAATTTGGTTTTAAAAGACCAAATTGTCCAAGTACATCACTAGTGCCGAAATGTGTAATGAGGCAATCTGCGGCAGCTGTCTTATTTAACAGGTTCTAGGGACAGCAACATGTAGTGAATCAAAAAGTTATAACTTTTGTGCTACAAATAGTCTAATTATGTCTAATAATAATTAAAAAGGCAATGATTATGCTTTCTGATACTGTGATACAAATGTTTATGCTTTGTTCGTTTATGAGACGAGCCACTTTAAATGCTGTCTTAGTTAACCATATGTAGTGATCGTAATCATTTAGGGGTATTTTTACTAAACTGCGTGTTAGAAAAATTGGAGATGTTGCCTATACCAACCAATCAGATTCTAGATGTCCTTTTGTAGGATGTACTAAATAAATAATAACTAGAATCTGATTGGTTGCTAAAGGGAACATCTCCACTTTTTCAAACCCGTAGTTTAGTAAATATACCCCCTAGTCTGATTCAGGGAAGATTTGGTGAACGAAAACTTTTCCTTGATGTCAAACTATACAGTAGTTGGCCTGCGTCCGTGTCACTGCACTGACAGAGGATGATGGGAATTATATTTCAAGAACACAGTAAGAATGACAGGATGTCTATATATTTATATATTGACCCAGAAAATGTAATAATGTGAAAAAATGAAAAACAAGAAGGATCAAGTTTAAGTAAACGTGTTTTTGTCATTTTAGTTTAAATCCTATTTAGTGTTTATAAAGTCACCTGTACTCACCTGTTGAGAATCAGAGAAGGACACACGATATATATGGTAGTGTGTGTTACATTGAGAGTTAAACCGCTCCCAAACTGTCACCCTGTATACGTGATAATAGGGATTGACTGGGTTCCCATTCAGCATTCGTGCTTGTGTACGAAAAGGAACTACAGCTGTGTTTTCCAATCAATATCCCAAGTCTGTACACACTAAACAACAAAGTGGCAGCTTGCTTATTGCCTCATTAAAAGGCCACCGAGATGCCCTGACCTTTGTCTACATAACATTGAATGTGGGACAGCTGGGAGTGATGTATTGAAGTCATTCACTAGCGAGAGCGGTGTTTAGATGTAACCTTTCAGAAGGTTAGTTACGCAGTAAATTCTTGTACCTATCGCTGTACTCTTTCCTTTATCAGTACACAGTGGATATTAAGATACTATTGATTGCCAGCAAAAACACGGGCCAAGATTAATGGCATACATTACAGAGAAACTGTGTTTTAGGATACAATTCACTGGCAATTGTTAGCAAAGTTGGGACTCCTAGTATATAATAATATGTTTGAAAGCTAAATCTGACATACAAGTTGTTCATAAATCAAATGATCTTTACAAATACCAGTGTAAACGTCTCAATACAATAAGTGGTCACTGAAGTCAACCGGTGCTGTATTCACCTGTCCCCTGAATGCTGTTGTTGGGGAGGGTAGGGGAAAGAGAAAGACATGGGCATCAAGTATGTGAGCCATCAGGGTGGATATCTCTGTGTCACAGTGGGTGTAGTGGGTGGAAGAGTCAGAGATCCCAATCTTGGAACAGGTTGAAGAACACTGCTTGGGCCAAGAGTTGTACGTCATCATCATCATCATCATTTATTTATTTATATAGTGCCACTTATTCTGCAGCGCTGTACAGAGAACTCACTCACATCAGTCCCTGCCCTATTGGAGCTTACAGTCTAAATTCCCTCACACACAGACAGACAGAGACAGAGAGACTAGGGTCAATTTGATAGCAGCCAATTAACCTACCAGTATATTTTTGGAGTGTGGGAGGAAACCGGAGCACCCGGAGGAAACCAACACAAACACGGGGAGAACATACAAACTCCACACAGATAAGGCCCTGGTTGGGAATTGAACTCATGACCCCAGTGCTGTAAGGCAGAAGTGCTAACCACTAAGCCACCATGCTGCCTTCTAACATGTGACCGAACAGGCTATTGTTGCTGTTGTGAGTTGTAATGAAACAGCATTACAGCGTTACAAATTCCACCTGCATATTTGAACCTACCCTGCTGCCACTAAGATTAAATGCTGGAGAGGGGAAAAGGTGAAAGACAGTATTTGAACAAAGGTAACCTCTTGGTTGCTCAATGCAATGTTCTGGTGCTGATTCATTACAACTCTGGTAACTGTACACGGCTACACCTGATACATCGACAACATCAGTTATTTGCTGCTATTGAATCTGCATATACAGAGACACCTGTTTATCTACAGAAGCCTGAGGTCAGAAAGAGTGGCCTACACTTTGTGGTTGACCCACGGGTACCACAGAGGTCGAATTCTCCAGTAATTTATCATCCCACTCCACAGAGGTTCGAGGAACAATTGAGCGGAGATTCCTTACCGTAATAGCCAGCAATGTGCGCACTCGGACATCGTTGTGATGTCCGGTGGCACATGGTGGCCAATTATTATTAATAAGCTTTATTTATGAGGCACCACATGAGGTCCACTGCCTCATACAGAGGGAAAACAACAAGACAGTACATAGTATAACAGTACAATACAGTAAACAAATAACACCACCACTCTCAACAAAGCTACTGATGCAAGGGGTATATTCAGTGCAGGCTGAAACATGTGCCCAACTTGATTGTGGCCACTTGAATCTCTCCCTACATGTACTGTTAAGTTTGAATGATTATCCAATGTTATATACCATAGCTGCTGTATTTTTGGTTGTCCTGTACATGGAAAAATAGCTCTAGACAGGTATTTTTTTGAAAAGTCTGGAACTGGGTGCAGAACTTCAAGCTCTTCTCAAAAGAGAAAGGGCCCCCTTTTGCCCTGGTTATTGCCAAAGATTTCCCCAGGTCAAAGGAACTTCTGCCCCCCACCGCCCAGAGGGACCTCAGAGGGATCAGAGCAGTGGGAACCTCCGGGCCACACCACGCCTCTGGATTGTGGGGAGGAGGAGCCCATAAAGGGTTCAGTTGGCTCCACAGCCGCCAATCCATGAAAAGAACATAGTGGAAGTGATGAACAGAAAGGTAATAAATAAATAAGTGCTGAGAGGATATGAGCCCAACCTAATGAAAGAGCTGTTGTAAAAATTGCTCCTACTCAGCCAGAGAAAAGTATGCTCCTTGCCTTACTCTGTCAGTGAGGTTTACCATCCCTTCAGTGATTTTCGGGCACCCGTGGCTCGCCACACAAGGGACCCATAGATTAGGAACTTCTCAGCTGCCTCAACCCCAGGCCAGAGATCCAAGGAAGCCTATCCATAATCAGAGGGGTCACCACTTCCTCCTAGGACAGTACTACTTGATCTTAGCTAAAAGGCCAAGAAGTTCTAGACAGTCATCTATATATATAAAAGGCTAACGCTGCTCCTCACCTTTATAAACACACACACAAAACACACAAACAAATTTTGTAAAATGTTTGCAAATGATTCTTGACTATCCTACCGACTAGATTTTCCTCATTTCTTGGGATTTTTTTGTTTTTCCTGTGGCATTTACCATTTATAACAACCTTTGCTATTCCAAATTGACTCGATTTTCTATCCATTTGTTTTATTTGCACTTAGTGTTAAATTAATAGGAATATACTAATTAATTTAAGCAACAAAGTGTAACTGGGATGACACCTAAAAGGCAAATGTCTGCTGTGGGAGTAACTGCACAGCAAGAAGCAGCAAAAAGACGAAGGGCAGAGCTGGATAAAGCCCGACGACAAACTATGACCTATGACCAAAGAGAATGTTACCGTGAACGTCATCACCATGCAAATATGGTTCCTCTGCATATTGCCGTCACAGAGAAAACAATCGAAGAGTGAACAGGACGGAGGTAATATCACGTCAACACCTACAAAGTCACAAGATGCCACGCCATTCTTGATTTCGGTAACTTTGATGAAACAAATATTCGTGCTCATAACTGTGGTCCCATGAACAGTATTTGTGAATTTTGCCATGCTAAGCATTTTTCGGCTGATCAATCATCTGACAAACTATTTAATCAATGTTGCCACAAGGGTAAAGTCAAATTGGGTGCAATAAGGTCTGCCTCTGTTATTGAGCACTTGAAAGGACAGCTCTTATTACTCTTATTTTTTTCCATCATTTAGACGGGTTTTTAACTAGTTGTTATATATAATGACGCACTAGTTATACAATTTCTGTCTATGTTGATTTTCCTCAAACTGGGCTCAGTAGAACAATGAGCAGAGGGAGCGAGATTATTAGGGTACACACCCCAGAAACAACATGTAAATACGCCAATCAAAAGGGATAAGGACTTTTGGGTAACGCCATTAACATGGCAGCCCTAGGAATCAATACCCCACTGGGATTTCAGCCATGGCATGGATGGACGATGGAATGAGTTTATCAAAGGCAAAAATAATAATGATGTTCTGTTGTTATAATTTGTAAGTCAAAAATCTGCTGTAGCTGCTAACACAACAGTGTATTAATTTAAAGCATAGGGGGTCATTTACAAAGTGATGGATCACTGCAAAAAACATTGTGATGTCCTTCCAATTTGTGGATCATCATCATCATCTATATAGCGCCACTAATTCCGCAGCGCTGTACCTAGAACTCACTCACATCAGTCACTGTCCCATTGGGGCTTACAGTCTAAATTCCCTAACACACACACACACACTAGCGTTAATTTTGTCAGCAGACAAGTAGCCTACCAGTATGTTTTTGGAGTATGAGAGGAAACCAAAGCACCTGGGGGAAACACACGCAAACTTGGGGAAAACATACAAACTCCACACATATAAGGTTATGCTTGAGAATTGAACTCATGACCCTAGTACTGTGAGGCAAAGGTGCTAACCACTGAGCCGCTGTTTGGCCCATGAGCACAATTTTGTCATTTCGGTGGTGTCCATTACGGAGTGAGCGATTGTTTTGTGGGATGCTGGGTAGACAGGGTGTATTCCTCACCCCTGCGGGTTAGGAGCACTGGCACACTGCACCGAATAATCTTGCTTTTCGGAAATGACCCCCAGTCATCTGTGTAAAACCTCTGAATGACTTTCTGAATGAACACACCTGGTAAGACATCCGAATAAAGGTAAGCTAATACCGAACATGTCAAAAATGCTTTTTTTTAGGGGTTATTTCCATTTAATATAGACCCGCTAAACATCTGATGTTTTGTTTGCTTTTTATTCCATGATTTTAAACACGGACAAGATGTTACACAATAAAACAGAATCGCATATACATCTTGGAGAGTGATGAATGATCCGTACACTGTAGACCGAGCCAGCCCATCATTCATTCTGTGGGTGTATTGTGTTTTTTGCTTGCATGCTGATATGATCACTTCTACTGATAAACACCATCCTAACATCTCAAGCCTACATCCCCCAGGAAAATTACATTCAGTCTGCGACCAGAATATTATTGCATTTTTTTTTTCCTGGATGAAAGTGCCTGGAAGAAGCTGTATCTGATGAAAGATAAAGGTAACCACAGGCCAGGAATCTGGCATCAGTTTATTTTCACAGCCTGTTACAACTGTATGTTACTGTACTAGTCTTCGTCTTTTAACCCGTATTGCTTCGAAAAGTTCTCAATGCGCTCATTTAAATGTCATTCATTTTATTATTTTTAAATGGGTTTTTGTATTATTATTATGAAAGGAAGGGTGAGAAACTCTAATTAGGTGCATATTAAACTGGTCTTGTCAATCCCATCAAAACATCTGGCAGGCGTCACTTGTAGAAGAGGTTAAAGGTCAGCAAATTGTACAGTAGTAATTTAAAAATGAAAATGCTCTTGCTGCCAGAGACTGAATGAGAGGTTTGTACTTCGTTGATGGATCTAATTATAATAATAAGGTCTTATAGTTGAAACAATAGTGCTAAAAAAATGTAGAAGTACACATGTGTAAGGGCTGAGATGGGTGCCATTGTCACCTAGGCCATACAGTTGCCACCCTGGCACATCCCTGTACTACAACATAAGGAGTGTGGTCATTTAAATGTTCTGTACCTTGTACCATAAATAAAGCACCCAACTAGGTCATTGTATGACCACAGCAGTTTTGCAAAATTAAAACAATAAGAACAATTACAATAGTAAATGATCAGAAAATGATTGCAAAGGGTCAATAAGACTACATTCAATAAGACTATAATAATAATAATAATAATAATAATAATAATAATAAAAAAATTACAGCAGTAGCCCAGTTTTTTTCCCGTCAGACAGTTGATATTTCCCGTAGACAAAGGCGGCTTCAGGATTGGGGACACAGCTACTGTGGACTGGGTGGATCTGGGACATGACCTGGTGGTCTTAATTTTTTAATGTGGACTCTTAGGGGGAGACTCATTACAGCGCATTGTGTTTCCAGAACAGTTCACAGAGACATATTATGCCATTGTTGAGAATGGAATCTCCACTCATTTCTCCTTGCACCCCATGGAGGTACGTGAAAAAATGAGTGGAGGTTCCTTACTGTAATGGCTGTAAAAATATATAAAACATTGTAAACCATTACACGCATATGCTAACAACATACAAGGTTGTCAATCACCGGACTGTGAGTGCTACTTCTAAGGTAGCTAGGAACCGTGTCCGTCCATTATAATGAGGTACTGCGCATGTGCAGTCCCTTTTAACCTTCAGTTCTGTTCCTTTAACTTAATTGGCTGATCAGGCAACACTCCCTATATTAAGCACCTGTGGTCAATACCACGTTGCCTGATCTTGGAGTCTCATTCCTCATGAGTCTCTGAAGGTGTTCCAGTGCCTGCTCGTGTGTTCAGCTGATGCTGATTCCTGTTTGCCGTTTGTGGTTTCCAGACCACTTCTATTCCTCGTGTTCCTAGTGTCTTCAGCAGCTGATTCCTATCCGCTGCCTCCGTGTATCTACAGTTACAGATTACTCCAAACTCTCCTGTGTTTCATCGTGACTCCAGCAGCTGATTCCTACCCGCTGCCTCCGTGTGTCTAACAAGTTACAGATCTCTCCAACTCTCCTGTGTTACATCGCTACTGTTCCAGCTGATTCCTGTTAGCTACTTCAGCGTGTCTACAGAGTCCTGCTCGTCTCAGCGCTCCAGTCTGCATTCTACCTGCCGTCAGCTGACCCGCTGCCTACTGCTTCTACAGTGTGTCCATTTGTGTCAACTTGCCTGTTAGCATCGAGTCTACGCTCCTCGGCTTCCAGCTCTGCTACATCGCTTCAACTCTCCCGTGGTCTCCTGCTGTTCTATTCGATATACTACTGCTTCCTGAGTATTTGTCGTCCTTGCTGGCCTACCTACAGTGCGCTGCACCTACCTGCCGCTTCCATTCTGCAAGGACTTCTCATTTCGTCTGTTTCCTGCCACTCAGGTATCCCTGCAGCTATCTCTAACAGCCTGCTCATCTGAACCACGGTATGCATACTTCTCATTGACTGTGCTGGTGTATTGCATATCCATCTGGACTGAGTTGTTCTCCTCCGGAGTTTCCATCCTCTGAGACTATTGCTATTATTGACTGTGTTTCCTTTTGCTGGACTATTCTAGTGACTTTGTTTATCTGTGCAGTGCTGTTCATTCATTATTATTATTGTGTGCAGTTCAACGTGGGATCAAGTTCAGTGTACCCGTGTAGATTCTGCATTTCATTTATCTCTTCGTGTCCTTCCTCACATATATATTCAGTGGTACAACTTGCTAGAGGCAAACCACTGATTCCTGTTTCCCTGTGTCACCAGTTGCATATATCCTCTCACATAAGCAGTGGTACAACTTGCTACACGCAGACCACTGACTTCCCCGTTACCTTCACCTTGATTCCATTCCTTCACTACAGACAGCGGTACAACTTGCTATACGCAGACCGCTGACTTCCACCTCCTTATTACTCCTGGACATTCTTCTCACTATAGCAGTGGTACAACTTGCCGTGCGCAGACCACTGACTACCCTCACGTGTCCTTGTCCATCCAGATCCTCGTGTTCAGTTACCTATTGTTTACCAGTGCTGCTAGTCATAGACTTTCTGAGCATTCTCTAACCATCTGCTGTTTCCAGTTCCATTATCACCCTGCCACCAGAGTATCATATACCAACTCTCCTGCTCTGATAAGACCATCAGCGGGTGATACTGGGTAAAGACTCCTAGTGCCCGTGACAAAGGTAGAGGAAGCCAACTGTCCTTTTCTAAAGTCACAGCTCAGATGGGCATGGGCTGGACCCACAAACCAAGATGTAGCATTGGCTATACACCACACTATTTGTTTTTTTTTCTTTTACAGACTGTTTTGCTGACAGCTGCATCCTAGTGTCAGGAAATGTTTATGCAAATGAGTGAGGAGAATGCTCAAGCAGCATTCTAGTAGTAACCCCTTCATCACCAGCGTTACTTCATGACAATTGTTCACATTTAGATGGTTTCACCAAGAATATCTACGAAATAAAATTGTAGAATAGTTATGTTTTTGGCCTTTACACAAGAAAAACAAGGCAAAATAAAGTACAACCCTTTCCATCATTCTTCCCATAGTTCTATTCACAGAATGAGTACAACCACAGAAATGTACCGCAAAATTAAATTTCTTTATTCGCCCAGGTACATGCATACCAAATATGTTTACTTTAAATATACTTTGACAAAGGGCCTGGAACAAAAATACTGTGAAGCCCCTCTGTCTGGTCTTGTGCGGGCATTTACTTGGGATATCCTGTTGTTGCGTGGTATCCCACTCACTATCACCCTCCACTGCTGCTCCGGCTATGGTGTGGGTGTGGCATCCGCAACCAGGGGTCCCCTGAATCAGGGCCACCTTAACTACTTTATGGGCCCCCGGGCAATGCAGTGTACCGGGCCCCTAAAAAAAATAATATATATATATATATATATATATATATATATATAGGGGCCCCTTAACTTACCTTAAGTCCGATCCTCTTCTTTTTTCCGCGCCGCTGAGTCTCTTCTGCCCTCTTCCGTGCTGTGGTTGCAGTGAATGCTGGGCGTGACATCACGCCCAGCATTCACTGCGAGCACAGCACAGAAGAGGGGACCAGGGAGGGAGCCGGATCACCGCTGATGTGACTGCAAGATAAGTATTGCACCTGCCCATCATGCCCAATGGAAGAGACGGCCCTGCCCTGAATACTCAGGGATTTAAATACAGATACTGTGGAGTGGCCACTAGTGGCAGTGCAGTGTAAACTTAAATAAATATTGGGCACCATATTATCTCAGTTTAATCATGAAGGGCCTGAGTTATTGAGGAGAGCAAACCATAAAAATGCAGTCATTTTGCACCTGGGCAAAACCATGTTGCATTGGAGGGGAAGGTAAATTTAAATTGTGGGGACAGATTTATATTTGGGTTAGGGCATGTCCTAGATCAACTTTAAATTTCAGTGTAAAAATAAAGCTATCAAGTATTTGTGTGCTAGATGAAAAAACAGCCAATATTTATCTTATGTGCAAAATAATAAACTAATGTGCACCCCTTGCATTGTAACATGGTTTGTTCAGGAGAAAATTTACTCCTTTCTCTTTGCTTTGCTCTCCTTAATGACTCAGGCCCGAAGACTTTATTTTAGCTGCTCCAGGTCATAATGATTGCAATATAATTCTGTTAGTTTAACACCAACCTCTCCAGCACATAAGCATAGTGGTTACAATGTAGTTATGTTCCATCACCAGTTCCTGCAGCTCACAGCAGAAATAATACAAAGCTGTCAGTTCACATACCCGGTATTGTGGATGAAATATAAGACAGCAACAGTCAGAGTTATCATGAGGGTGATTCTCATATTGAAACCGACGGGCCTAAACACTTAACTGGAGGCTGTATCATACAGGTGACATGGACAACTAGAAACACTAGCGCCTGATAAATAAGACTTTAATAGATTTTACCAAACATTCTAAAACGGAAAAGTGGAGGTGTTGCCTATAGCAACCAATCAGATTATAGCTATCATTTCTTAGAATGTAATAGATAAAGGATAGCTAGAATATGATTGGTTGCTATGGGCAACATCTCCACTTTTCCATTTTAGAATGTTTTACCAAATCTAAACTCACTCTCTGAGTTGTAAAAAATAAGGCAGCACAATAGATTATTGGAACTCTGCTCAACAATTGTGTTGAAGAAGATCCTTATAATGATGAGTATCTCGTTATTGGAGACAATGAAGAATGTAATCTCAATTGTAAGAAGATTATAACAATAGGAGTTGTAGTCCCAATAGTAACAAATATGATGAAGAATTACGTGCATGTGAAGACAGCAGGGTTGGTACCTTTTAGTGTGTTACCTATTCACTCGGGCACAACGCAAGATGGATGAAAGAATTTGTTTTTTATTGAGAATTCCCACTACCCGTTAAAATCAGTTTCCATGTACAGCCAAGTGTTTACCCCCTCGGTAAAAGTCTGGTTCTCTGTAGCGTGGATGACTCTTTACATTTTGGTTCTTCTTGTTGTATAGTCATAACAAGAAGTAAGAACATGCTCAGAACTCTTTACTCCGGCTTGACCAGCTATTCTTTAGTCTTGTTTACACTTCCACTTTGGGGAATCAGTGTTTTCATTGAGAGCTCTGCTTTACTAACCTAGGAGCTGAATCTCACAACTTACCCATCCTCGTTCCAGCACCGTCTCGCCGCTGCCCGACACTTCCAGGTGGCGACTCACGTGACGGCAATTTTGTTTCCAACTCCTGACCTCTGGTTCTGGATCTCTCTGTCTAGCAAGTCTTCTTCCTTCTGGAAACGCTCCTGATTATTCTTCCTGTACCAAACCTCTGCCTGCTGACCAAGCTCTGATTACTCTCCGTGTACCGAACCTCTGCCTGCTGACCACGCTCCTGATTGCTCTCTGTGTACCTAGCTTCAGCTTGCTGACCTCATCCTTGATTACTCTCTGTGTACTGTACTTCTGTCTGTTTCCGCTGTACTACTCCCTGGGGCATCCTAGAGAACCGCGACCTGCGGGTTACCGTCAGCAAAGTCCATCCTGCCTTGCAGCGATTCTTGGTGATTACCGGGAAATCCGTTAGACTCCGAGCCTCTAGGCCTGCCAGTGTCAATCAGGACTAGTACCCTCTTGGACCCTAACACTGAATCAATCTTCTTGTGGACACCCTACTTGAACTGAAGGCTTACATAGTTACTCCTATCGATCATCCTGTGCAGGGGGAAATGAATGAAAACTGGTGCACAGATAATTGGAAAAAGGGTGCTCTTAGGACCATAAAATGTTTTTTTGCTTTGGAAAATCATAATTAATGATGTAATCATGGGCCCTAAATTACTCAAATACCATGGGCAGTGTGGACATCAGTCTTCCATGTCAGTGGTGTCCATAAAATGTAAAACTTTGAAACTACATGATCATGGTCTCTTTTGTTTACAGGTAACATTGCTGTGAGGCATATAATCACTGATATCTTCAAGCTAGCGTTTAATCAGTCCCAGCACTATAAATGAAGGTCTGGTACTTGCAAACTGATTGCAATTAAGTTTCAATAACCATATATAGGAAGTGTCCTGTTTCTGCAGACTCCAAAGCCACTATAGGCCAGGGCCAGCCAGAACAGGAACCAGGCTCCCCTCCCATGCTAATCAATAATAACAAAAATCAATGACAGAGACCTCTGGAACCTTGTGGCACTTGGATAAACCTCTCCATAAAAAATGTTGAGGCTTACTTAATAGGAAGTTTAAAAGTGGGCCAAGTTTGCCAAGAGCAAATTCTCCTTTTGCCCCTTTACTATTATTATTATTATTATTATTATTATTGTTTTACCAATAGTATTGGAGCCTACATTCTAAATTCCTTAACACACACATACATCCATTTTTGCCAGAGCCAATTAACCTACCAGGCTTCCTGGTTGACAATGACTGTAGCTGGAGCTCATTGCCAGCAGTAGAGATCTATGCATGACATAAGACAGTGTTAGGCAAATCGTGCTCCTTCCACTGTTGTTGAACTGTACCTCGTACCATGCATGGTGTAAATGATAGTTAATACCTACCAGGGATCCAAAAGGGTCTAGGTCTGCCCTATAAGTCTGATAGGTGAGCACCACAGTGACTTAAACCCTTAATATGCTTTGCTCCTCACCTGCAAAATTGTTTGTCTTCATAATTATGTTTTATGGGGAACGGGTATGTAAGAATGGAGCGGGGGGCTTATTTTGCTTTTGTGAGATACAATAGCTCTTCTGAATTTATTGAATGCTGCAAAACACTACATACATTATTTCCTTGCAAGATAGGCCGATAAGTACCAGACACCTGTGAGAGGAGGAGAAGGATTAGATTTCATTTTAACAATTGTAAATCCAAGGTGTTGACAGTCACTGCAAGCACCTGCATTTATGTAACCATCAAACCGTATTCTTTACTAACATTCCTTCATTGCCCTAAAATACCAGGTCCTGAATAGACGGCTTCTTACATTGCCAGACAAGAAAATAAATCACAGACGAGTTCTTACCCTTAGCTGTGCCTCGGTGCGTAGAAGAGGGTTCAGCATTCCTTACACAACTTCCCAAATACAAACACTGCTTATATTTTATCAACTACATTGCCAATCTTTCAGGTTTTTATAATGCCATAGAAACCAGTTACATAGCTGAATTATTAGTATATGGGGCCTGATTCATTAAGGATCTTAACTTGAGAAACTTCTTATTTCAGTCTCCTGGACAAAACCATGTCACAATGCAAGGGGTGCAAATTAGTATTCTGTTTTGCACATAAGTTAAATACTGACTGTTTTTTCATGTAGCACATAAATATCAACTTTGAATTTCAGTGTACAAATAAGCTATCAAGTATTTGTGTGCTACATGGAAAAACAGTCAGTATTTAACTTATGTGCAGAACAGAACACTAATTTGCACCCCTTGTATTGTAACATGGTTTTGTCCAGGAGACTGAAATAAGAAGTTTCTCAAGTTAAGATCCTTAATGAATCAGGCCCATGATGCGTAAACTAGATTAATTTATTCAATGGTAATGATTTAGTTTATGCACCAGTAGTATATTTGCACTGAAACCCCCCAAATGGTTAGTGTATTTATGGAACAATTTGTCTTGGTCCTGATTAAAATTATCCTATTAACAAGTCACCACTTACCACACACTGCACCTCGGGACAATTCTACTTAATAGATGTTGAGTTTTAAAAAAAAAAATGCAACATCTGAGTTTAAAGAGCAATAAAGTCACTGTTGACTGAAGGGTTTAAGCTTATAATTGTGACCATGCTCTTTCTGACACCTATCCTGCAGGTTGCTATGTTGGATGGAGGTGGTCCTTTAACTGAACAAGCAGACAGTGACTGACAGCTTGGAAAACATGCTTTGCAGAAAAGGGGTAGTGTTGTCATAGTAACTCATATTCCTACAGAATCAACTTTGACCTAAAGGTGTGGGAGGAATTACAGATGTTGTGGGAGTTTGGAGGTAATACTTTCATTTTTAACAGAGCGACCACGGAATGACAAGTCAACACTAAAAATGTATTTATGTTATCTTCATGGTTAATATTTGATAGTGTATGATTTGTGGGTTTAGTCACCCGAGGCTAAGTAAAAACATTGGGATGATGTAGGGGTACACAGATCGTCCGGATCTTAAAATAGCTGGACTAGGGAAAGAAAAAGTTGTGTGTGTAGGATGATTTCTTTGTTTGGTGATGACCATACCCCTTGTGTGCTGATGGTCTCCATCCGGCCGTACATCATGTCTCTGGGGGTCCTTATAAAATTTTACTATGGGTCTCACAAATGTCTAGTTTTGCCCAAGGCCTAAATGTTGCAGCTGTAGCATCTGCATTCCAATAACTGAAATATTAATCATGACCATTTTATACTTTCAGTTATAAATTCAGACTGGGCATCATTCTGGTAATATTTTACTGTTTTATATAAACTATATATAGTATATAAAGAGGTGATAAAGATTTCAAGGTCAGTGCTACTCAGATAATCAGTCTACCCCTGTGTGTATGGAGGTATACCTGAACATACACGTGGACTAATGAGTGATACATCACTTTAAAGCATAGTTGCGACTTTTCATTCTTTACCCCTGGAAGATCCCGGAGGAGGGGGCATGGCTGGAGGGCGGTAGAGGGTGGATGGGCAGCTCTCGTCATTTGGCCCTGCCTCCACGACTAAATTGACGTTTTCCTTGTGTGGGCGTGGCCAAAGTGACGCGATTCCCTCTGATTTGCGTCAGTAACACTCCCATCCTTTCCACTTCACTAGGAAGTGGGCAGGATGCAGGAGAATTGCCTGCTCTCCTGGGAGACCTACCTGGATTTCGGGAGTCTCCCAGACATTCCAGGAGAGTAGGCAAGTATGCTTTAAAGTCCCAACTACTTGTGGTTTAGGTCAACCACCTTTATTTATTTCAACTTTTCAGTTTTCCTATAAAATGCTTAATATAATAATTACATTAATTGTGAAAGTGAGGGGGCATGGGTACTCTGTTTATTAGATGTGTCATTTTTGTGTATTTGGAGGAATTTAATACATTGACCAAAGTGCCCCTGTAAATGCACCTATCCTAAAAAGTGCTAAAGAATGGTACCATAACATACGATGCATTATATGTATAGTACATGAAACAACTGGAGAAACTGTGCGTCATCTGATAGAGTGGGGAACATCTTGTTTGTATTTGTGGGTGCTAAAGTAGCTGTAATCATGCATCTAATCTACAAGGAACCCAATCCACTGGTTGAGACCAAAGGGCACTCAGGCAGTGAAGGGTAACTTAGTACATACTTGCCAACTCTCCCGGAATGTCCGGGAGACTCCGGCATTTTGCGAGAGTCTCCCGGACTCCAGAGGGAGTGTGGCAATCTCCCGCATCTGGATAATTCTGCCCACTTCCTAGTGAAGTGGACAGAATTAAATCCCAAACGCTGCGATTTCCGGTGAACGCACATTTTGGAGCCCCGCCCCCCATTATGCCCACCTCCTCCGCAGGCTCCCGGATTTGAAGAACAGAAGGTTGGTAAGTATGACTTAGTTAGGTTTCTGTCCCAACCTTCACTTAACTCATAAATGTCTTTTTAGCCAAAAATGGTCCTACAGTTGACCGGCACCCCCGGCAAAACATGGGCAACTTTTAGTGGAGGTAGTCCCGCAAAGCCTTTAGCCAGTGGCCGGTATAAATTCTCATGGTGTCTTTGAGTGACTAGGTGCCCTAATAACACCAGTAGAGATAGCTCTCTTAGAGGACATGCTGGAGAACTTAGCAGTATCTAAGGAATCCACATGCGGACAATTAAGAACCAGTAAAACATAACAGTGTACAGCACTAACGCCAGGCTACAAAATACATAACCAATGTTACATAATGCAGAAGCAACACACTATTACTGGCAGAGAGGGGATACCAAGCGAGATCCCTTTTATTAGACTATACTATTGCTTTTTACCAGTATAATCTATTCTACTGTATTGTGTAATAAGCATGACAAATAGGATGGGGCGTGTCCTAAAATGTTAAACATGGAATGAAGATTTTAGAATGTAATGGTGGGAATGAGTCTGCAAGAAACCATTCAGCTTGTAATGAATGCATTTTTCAGGCATTAGCATCTGGATAACGCAATAGAGACACTAAGTGGGAACCAGCCCTTATCGTTTGCTAAATTGCTATTATTTAAATTATTTTTGTTACATTGAAGGTTGGAAAAAAACAAAAATCCATCAAAATCAACTTACTCTTACAGGAATAGTACTAGCCAACGTGATCCCTTCCCTTAATAAAAGATGCTAGTACTGTGTATCACAACAGAATTCTGCTTCACATTTGAGAGTTAATAATGGTACAAAGAGGGACACGGAAACTTTTGGGGATTTTTAATAACAAAGTTTAAAGCGATTTCATTACTGTCTAATACAAGGATTATTCTTTCATGCTTTTATTCTGATAACATCTGAAGTCTTTTTTTTTACTCTGTACAAGTATCAAAAATTCATGGAAAATGAATTTATTGTACCAAAACAAACGGGAGTTGTATTATTATTATATTTTTAATAATGTTGTTTATTTGCCTCTTGAAAAATATGCTCATAAATCCTGCAAAATAAATACCATCAGCAATATTAAAATAGTGTTACTTGGCCCATGCTGTATATATGTATGGTGCATGTGTATACATATATGTATATTGCACATACATACAATAGGCCTGATTTATCAAGGCATGTATCTGTTGATTTGGAGCATATCACACGCAAAATCACTCTGCGCATACACCAGTAAACACTATCCGCTCCGTCTTCAGATGCAAAGGGCGCTTTCTATGGCCTATAATTCCGGGGAGCGAATAGGGCGGTTTGGCGTAGTCACTGTACAGTAAGGGTGCGCCAAACTCAAACACACGCAGCCACGTCTGAATCAAGCTCTGGGCATCTCAAACTTACTTGTATTTCTGCCGTATCTCTTGCCCCAGGTACAGGGCTAGTCTAAGTCCTGATCAGTAGTGATGACAGTCTCGTATGCATGCTGTAACATGTGTTTGTAATCATGAGCAACTGTAAAAAAAAGCATTTTATGCTCAGAAGGCATTAGAAACATCCTGATAAATGTATTTCATGGTGGATAAAAAAAAATGTAGAAAATTAAAAATAATTTTTTTTTACTGTTTTATCATTAATGCCTTTATTATTTACTGGTGGCATTAATTATATTTATATTTCTTCTGTGCGTTCTTTTGCGAATTTATAAACAACATAGGTATTGGATGTATCCTGCAGTGCCTTGCGGAGTAGAGCGCAGCAGACTTACACCCAAATTCAACAGGGCACGTATATTGAGATCCGTTCCTTGATGAATTCAGGCATGTGCAAAGCCGAAATACACGCGGTTTAAATCAGTATGTGTGCCAAGTATATGTATATTCTTATGTTTCATATTGACGCACACAAAAGACACAGTGGGCTTCATTTAGAGTCATACGCAATGTGCGTCTAAGACATACATGAAGAGTAGGAGTGGGAGTGTGCCGCAGCTTGGTAGGGTATTACGAGTGGCATGCAACCCCAGTTGCGTCCCACTTGCAAATCCTTACCAAGCTGCGACCAGTTCCTGCAGCTAGCTACTTGCGCCACCTAATTCCTGCTGCACTTTTTCAGTCTTGTTTTCATGTGTGTTCCGCCTGCGTCTTGATCCGACTAGGGTAGTTTTTGCGGGTAGACGCCCATAGTATCTGAATTATTCATGGTCACACCTACATAACTCCGTGTTCCACCCTGGCAGACAGAACTGCAGGGAACTGTTGTTTACTGCGCATGCGCGTCAGTGGAAATGTGCAGGATGCGCCTGAAATGGACTTTGCGTCCGACTCTAATTGAGGCCCAGTACGTGCAAGCAGGAATGATATATTAAAATCTAAACACAGAATATCTGTGAACATACATTCAGGACTATCTGCCCGAGTCCATAGTTAAAGATGTGTCAAAGGAAGGCTGTGAATAACTTGACCTGATCGGTAGCAACAACACTGTCTTTAACAGGTGATTTCAGGCAGATGTCTCATTTCCATTATGAAGTATGTAAGAATGAAGCTGTAATGATCAGGATAATGAAATTAATTACACCAAATAGTTATTCTTTAAGGACTCAATGGGCGAATCATTAAGATCTTAGATCACCTGGTAGACGGAGAACGGGATGTAAAATGCCACAGGTCTATGTCCACAGATATATTTAAGTTTTTCTTCCAGTGTTTCATGACTGGATCATGGATCTTTTCTGAGACATTAATTCTGTTAAACAGTATGGGAAAAACTGAAACACTACTATATACATAATTGGAAAGGATCAATGTTAGGGATTTTCACTCATATTTAATTAGGCTGTTATGAGATATGTCATTATTTCTGAGCTAAGTGCACCCATTATTTGCTTTTCTTTATTTTCCATGTATTGAATGATGACAATCCTCTTTCTCCATAATTGGTGTTTCTGTAATTTGTTGCTGCACAGACCATAACTATCCTACACTGCATACACGACAATTAACTTTCTGCTATCAGATCAAAATTCAAATGTGTGTACAGCAATCTTTCATTTTTTGACAAACTATCTGATTAAAAACAATTGGATAGCTAGAAATGCAATCACGATTCATGAGCCTCAATTGTGCATTGATGTAATTGTACGTTGATGTAATTGTACAGAGAGCATTTTACTCAGAGACTAAAACAGTGGATGTATGTGTGGCCAACTTTAGGAAAATGAGTGATTGCAATCCCAGATACATTGCCGAATGGTGGGTTTATTTTTAAGTGTTTCTGTAGTGTTGCAAAACAATAGAACCAAAACACTCAGGGGCAAACGCAGGATTTGCAGAGGGGGGGTTCCGCACCACGCCACCAGTGGGTGTGACCAGCATGCATGGGGGAGTGGCTATAATATTATACACGGCCAACGATTTGGACAAAACCGCCAGTGGTTTAGCTTTTTTCAATCCGCCATACATCGCCAGTCATTTTAAACTGAAGCCTCAAGCCGCCCTATAGTAAATGCAGCGGTTTGGACCACTAAACCGCCAGCAATTGGTGGCGGTTTCAAACCACCCTCAAACTCGATTCTTAGTAAATCTAGCCCATAATGTGATGATATTGACAATTTCTGCATGTTTTTTTTTATTTAGTATATTGCACTTATATTATTTATATCTATTTATTATTTGTAACAGATGGTGTTTATAAGAATAAACATGTCAGCTTACATAGGCTATTTTACAGATACTACACAGACATTATCACTAAATTATTAATTGTCTTCTCTTTTTGCTATATGTAACATATAACACACACATAGCTTACAGCCTACCCTGCCAGGCACGTGTCATTCTGCAGATGAATGCATAACATATATGGTATAAATGTACCTGGTAAATTGCAGCCTTTAGTAAGTGATTCCTTCCATCGATCTTTCTCTGCACAATATCCTCTATCAGGAGACCTCAATCTCCTGTAGAGTGAAAAAAAGAAAGAAAGCAATAAGAGTTTTGCAGATTTCATCACCCGGCAAATTCAATAAAAACAATGTTTATTTTATAAGTTCAATAAAGGCAAGAGGGGCAGCTCGCATGGAGAACCCGCGCGCCTTTCACCAGTCAATAGCTGCTCTGTAAACCTCAATTTATGGGGATTTGTAGAAAACATTAACTCCTAAAGCAATGTGCTCAGATGTCTTTTAAAGGCTAGAAAGAATTTATAGATCATCTGATATGTTAGTGTCATATCAATGTATTAATTATATTTATGTAATAAAACAATGCAAGTGTTTATATTGTATCTGTCTAGTGAAGAACACTGTTTGTATTTCTATTCTGCCGAAGGTATATTCAGTCTGTGCTTTTGGTATTCAATGTTTGACAAGCAGAAGCTACAGTCCATTACAACTTCCTAATTCATGAGTAATGTCTTGGTTGACAGCTGTCAATTAATTTACTGACAGTGTGCAAAAAACAAATCAGGGGGTAAATGTATCAAGCTGAGAGTTTTCCAGCGGGTTTGAAAAAAGAAACAGATTCTAGCTATTATTTATTTAGTGCATTCTACAAAATAACAACTAGAATCTGATTGGTTGCTATAGGCAACATCTCCACTTTTCAAACCCGCCGGAAAGCTCTCAGCTTGATACATTTACCCCCAGGTGTTAGTATTTTTTTGTGTTTCACGATTTTTAGCACATTGGGAAAAGTGCGCTTAGAAACGCGGTTCTTTGCTGAAGCGCAACACGGCAAAATGCGTCCCTTCACGGCTTCATCTCATTTCACGCAGCGAATTTTCCACAGTACAGTTTGCTGAGTGATTTGAAGCGATTAAATCTTTTGTCAAAGGTTCACAGAAAAAAAGTTTTTTTAACAGGGCATTTTAAAAGTGAAAACATTGTTTATAATATTAATTTATTTCAATTTTATAGAATTTGTTGTTTTAAAAATACATTTTGAAAGCCAACTTTGTTTAAAAATCTCATCTTAAAGGACAGCTTTGATCCAATCTCTGAAAATCTGAGTCTAGAATTTTGAATCAATTATTGCTCATCTGTTCTACACACATTACAAATCACTAAAGTCCACAATCGATCGTTTAATAAAGGTTGCCTATGGTTATGTGAGCCCAAAGACATTTTCAGGAGTTAGACAAGGTCCCTAGAATGCAGAAAAAGAAAATAGCAGCATTTGATTCCCTTACTCAAAACAAAACGAACAACTATATTTCTGTATTGTAAACTATGAAAGACAATGGGGTATATTTACTAAACTGAAAAAAAAAAAGTGGCGATGTTGCCTATAGCAACCAATCAGATTCTAGCTGTCATTTTGTAGAATGTACTAAACAAATGATAACTAGAATCTGATTGGTTGCTATAGACAACTTCTCCACTTTTTCAAACCCGCGGTTTAGTAAATATACCCCAATGGCTCAAAATTTCAACCATGAAAATACTTCCCACAAAAAGTCAATAACGGGAGTGATGTCTTTGACTGATATAATATCTCAATATGAGTTATTTTTTAAACTGTCTACAAAATATATATAATAGTATGCAAAACAATAGGCAGTGTTACTTAATGTAACCTAAATTTGTCCCATGTGAGCTACATGTGAGCTACATAGAAGAACAGGATGGATGCATAAACTTTGTTTCATATAGAGATGCATTTGACACCACAATCCTCCATTAGTTGTCGGGAACCGTACATCACCACACTGTCCTGTTGGGGGACTATGTGACTTCCACCGTCTAACTGTCAGTCTGTGGCTTATTGCTTGCCTCTATTCCTCACATCATGACACCAATTCTGTCACATATAGTCCTGTCCTCAGAAGAGTGGACATGTCGCTGCCTCCCGCAAGATCAGCACCATCATCTTCTGTTGCTGTGAACATTCTGATTGGCTAATAAATTGGGGACATCTTTAGGGCCGGATTAACCCGAGGTCTAACTGGGCTACAGCCCAGGGGCCTCGGGCATCCAGGGGGCCCTTGACAATGCTCAGCTGCATTATTGATCGGTGCGGGTGCGGGGGCGCCCCCGGCCCGATCAATGCTGCTGAGCACTGTCACTGTAGTCCTTCCGCGGCGTGCTGTAAGCTCCTTACTGAGGAGATCTCGTGAGTCTCACTCTCACGAGATCTCCTCAGTAAGGAGCTTACAGCACGCCGCGGAAGGACTACAGTGACAGGAGGAAAACGGAAAAAAGAGCTTGGGGAAGGGCGGCGGGCGGCTCACAGGGAGGGTTCATGGTAGGGGTGTGCACCGGGCACTTTTAGGGTTTTGGGTTTTGGGTTCTGATTAGCTTGAGGTTTTGGGTTTTGATTTGTTTTGCCAAAACACCTTACGAAAGTTTTGGTTCTGATTTCGGGTTTTGTGTTCTGATTTATTTTTTAAAAAGCATAAAAAGCGCTAAAATCCTGTTTTTTGGTTGTTTTCCACTCCTACGCTATTATTAACCTCAATAACATTCAATAACAATCATTTCCACTAATTTCCAGTCTATTCTGAACACCTCACACCTCACAATATTGTTTTTAGTCCAAAACGTTGCACCGAGGTAGCTTTCTGGACTGTGTAGTGGAGTGGGCCCGGTACCCATTTTGGTACCGGGGCCACAATACCTCCGCCTTCAAATGGTCTCAATTCCACTGCACAGCTGCTTGCTCCTACATCCTCTGCAGCATATACAGGGTGTAGTTCGAGCGCGTCAATACCTCTTGTTTTTGACGATGACAGGTCATTTTCATTAATTTTGGATTTGGCAGCAACAGTCAACGTTTTTTAATATCTGATACGCATGTATCTGGACTGCGTAGTGGAGTGGCCCCGGTACCCAATTTGGTACCGGGGCCACAATACCTCCCTCAACTGTTCTAAATTCCACTGCACATATGGCTGCTCCTACATCCTCTGCAGCATATACAGGGTGTAGTTCGAGCGCATCAATACCTCTTGTTTTTGACGATGATAGGTCATTTTCATTAATTTTGGATTTGGCCCCAACACTGAATGTAGTTTAATATCTGATACGCATCTATCTGGACTGTGTAGTGTATATATACATATTGTATATATATTGTATATAAACAATATATCACCCTCAACTGGTCTGAATTCCACTGCACAGATAAAAACAAAGAACAAAGTATTAGAAATGGCAGTTCCTCTTTTTTGGAACTATAAAAACAAAGAACATAGTAATAGAAATGGCAGTTCCTCTTTTTTGGAACTACAAAAACAAAGAACGTAGTAATAGAAATGGCAGTTCCTCTTTTTTGGAACTACAGAAACCAAGAACGTAGTAATAGAAATGGCAGTTCCTCTTTTTTGGAACTATGAAAACAAAGAACATAGTAATAGAAATGGCAGTTCCTCTTTTTTGGAACTACAGAAACAAAGAACATAGTAATAGAAATGGCAGTTCCTCTTTTTTGGAACTACAGAAACAAAGAATGTAGTAATAGAAATGGCAGTTCCTCTTTTTTGGAACTATAAAAACAAAGAACATAGTAATAGAAATGGCAGTTCCTCTTTTTTGGAACTACAGAAACAAAGAACATAGTAATAGAAATGGCAGTTCCTCTTTTTGGGAACTACACAAACAATGATCATAGTAATAGAACTGGCAGTTCCTATTTTTGGAACTACAGAAATAATAAACAGTATATAAATAAATAAATAGTAAATAGCAGTACCTATTATTTTTTTGGTACAGCAGCAACAGTGAACGTAGTTTGACTTTTAAAGAGCAGTACCTATTATTTTTTGGTACAGCAGCAACAGTGAACGTAGTTTTACTTTTAAATAGCAGTACCTATTATTTTTTGGTACAGCAGCAACAGTGAACGTAGTTTGACTTTGAAATAGCAGTACCTAGTATTTTTTAACAATTTTTTTTATCTTTTTTATCAATTATTTTTTTATAATTTTTTTAAATTATTTTTGTATAAGTTTTTTATAATTTTTTTACATTTTTTTATAACTTTTGAATAATTTATAAATGACAATGCCCTTAGCAGAACAGAGCACAGGACACAGGCAGCACCACTGGACTCAGCAGGACAGAGCACAGGACAAAAGCACCACTGCACTCAGCAGGACAGAGCACTGGAAAAAAGAACCACTGGACTGATCAGCAGGACAGAGCACAGGACCAAGTAACCACTGGATATTAAGCAGGACAGAGTGACAGGACACAGGACGGAGCACCACTAAACCTATAACCTCCCTCTTCAATGATCTGAGCCCGACTGAAGATGCCGGGCGCGAGCGGGGAATTTATGCAATCCGAGTCTCGCGAGATACGACGCGAGACTCAGACATCAGAGCCTCAGTTTCATTTTTTTGGCGCCGGAAATACCCGAACAGTGCTCGGATCCCGTCGGATCCGCACTGTTCGGGCGGGCTCGGATTAGAGAAATCCGAGCCCGCTCATCCTTAGTTCATGGGGGGGCAGATCTCAGGGGAGGGGGGCCTCACGGGGGAATGGTGGCTCCCTTAGCCCAGGGGCTTCCATTCCCTTAATCTTGCCCTGGACATCCTTATCAAGCGGCAGATGAATACTGAAAGGCAATTGGCGCCAGGCAAATGAACCTTAAATAAAGATATAAAGTAGGCAGCAGAAGTAAACATCTAGCAAGTAAACTGAGGTCGTTTTTCACATCCACGCTGTACATTTTGGCTTATTAAACTTGATTTTGCCTCAGAGATTCTTTACCAGAGGCTGCTAACTACTGAGTGTTTGTCACTGACCCAATTCTCCCTAAAAAAAACGCACTAACTTTTATTTATGCAGAAATAAAAATGTATTAGGAAAACATCTTGATCCATCTACTCTTCAATCCCCGGTTTCCATGGCAATATACCTGGACCAGAAGTATTTTAAATGTATACACCCAAAACTCTAATTTCATGGGTTAATAAAGGGTCATTGCTTCTGTGCACAATTTTCATACGGAGCGGATGGGTTAAACCCCGAAGGATTATTACTTCCCTGGCAGAGCTAAATTAGGTTTTTTTGTGTGTGTTGTTGTTAAATTAAACATGGTTTGAGAAGGCGCGGGATAGCAGACAGTGTGTTATCTGTAAGGGGTGATAGGCATCTGAGATCTTGCTCAATGCCCCTTTGTTCTACCATATTAATATCTCTGCTCTCTGTAGTCCTGGTGATTTCACAGCAACTAAGGCAGAACCCTTTCGTTATCATCTGGCTTCTGCCAAGGGATTTATAGTATATTGTGAGTGACTCTTCAGCAGCAACATTGCTACAAACTGTTATAAAATAAATATGTTTTAGAAAACTCTTAATAACCATCCTACTGCTAAGATGGAATAGCACGTTGTGAAACGGAACATCATCGCCTGCATAGGGGCTACAGATAAACCCGCAGTTTAGTAAATATTGAGTTAGAGAATAGAGGGCCACCAATTTCAAGCGTAAACAATCCAGAAAAATAAATATTGATGCCAATTTTAATCTTGTCTAAAATGTTGAAAACAGGATTGGATTACTCTGAATCTGCCCTACAATGTCAATGCTACAAGGCATGCGGCCCAGCATGCCTGTAAATGTGGCCCAGCAGGAGTTTTGGTTGTGGCAAGGGGGCAACACTGAAAAAAAAAAACCTGCTAAAAAAAAAAAAAGAAAATACTTACCCTGCGGTCACGTCAGCTGGCGCTCCGGCTCCCTCCCTGGTCTCCTCCTCCGTGTGGTGCTCGCAGTGAATGTCGGGGGTGACGTCATCACACCCAACATCCATTGCGTAGCGCAGCACAGAGGAGTCACCCGCGCGAACTATCAGCAGCAGTGAAAGATTATCCAGTATCTTATTGTTGTTACTCTGAATTTGGACTTTCTGCACCATGCAATTATGAACTAGCTGTGTTCTCTGTATGTATCTAATATAAATATTAAGAGATGATTGTATTTTTAATATTTTAAACCATTTTAAATGTGCAGTGCTGAGTAGGGTGAAAATATCACCCACTGTTACCCTCATCGGAGGCTGCTCCATGAGCCATTTTCCCCGCCACCCTATCTTTAAATTTATGTAGATTTCTATTAGTCCTCCTGATGCTACCTATATCGGTGACCATTTCAAACTGGTCAATAAAAAAAATGATTCATGGGTGCAGAAAGAGAGGGAAAAAAAGTTTTTGGCATTTAATTCTCCGAACCCCACTAAGGGGCAGATGCAGGTAAGTTAAATTGCAGCTGGTAATGGGACTACTGCTTTAATCATGATTCTGCAACAGGTTTCCTAACTCTTACTAACTTCATTTCCAAGTAAGTTTAATATGTTACCTATGTTTTCTATGGTTTTTTCGATGATCAGCTATCATTAGTGTTAGTGTATTTTATGTGCGGCCCAAACCAACTCGTCGTCTTCCAATGTGGCCCAGGGAAGCTAAAAGGTTGGACACCCCTGCTACAAGGTGACATGTTTCTATGTACAAACCGGTGTATCACATTACTGTAGATCAATAGGTATTATATTTTTACTTGATCATCAAATATTTCAGATATTCTGTGACATTTAAATGTTGCTCTAGTAATATGAAGTAACTAAATTTATACTAAAACTCACCTTACCATTCCACCACCAGCACCTAGTTGCATTGTTGGCCTCTGGCAGTATAGAGTACTGTGGTTTTAGCTGTATCCTGATCATTATAAAACACCAACTAGGATTCAACATGGCAGGCAATATTTTAAAAATATATAGGCCATATAGCCTATGGCCTTCTGTACACCATACATCTCTGATATGTCTGTTTCAGCACCACTTTGTTAGTTGAAGCCCATCTGTTGTTCTGCAGACATTTCAATCAGCCTCTGGTGGCCCCGGTCTATGTAACTGTTATACTGCTAAACATACTCTGCACTGAACGTGCACATTGACTGACATATTATGCTATATTCAAATTTAAGGGATATGTCCACCTGCAGAGTACATTTTACAACCACCTGCCAACCTCTCTGCAAACAGTAGAACTGTGGTGGTCTCACGCCAGGAATCCACACAGTTTGGATGTACTCATCCCTGCCAGCACTGCACACTATCCTTTCACCAAGTCAACAACTGGGAGAAGAGGAGGTGCTAACAGAACTATTAGTTCTTGATTGATAGCTTGATAGCCATATATGCACCGATTGCACAGACCCACAGTTCCGTCCAACCAGCTGCTCTGTTAGAAATGAACAAAGCTCTGTTCAGATCTCCAGTGTTGTTGACACCGATATAGAATCTGGCAGGGTATCTATTATGTGTATCTCTAGTATGGAACCCAAGCAGTTCTGCTAGGTGGGGGAAGAGAGACTACTGATTAAAATGTACTTTGTCGGTGGATATATTTTTTAATGCAATTTATTTTGTGCATACATGCTTATCAAATTTATAGGCATACAGCCACACAAGGGGCTGGAGGATGGGGTTAAGGGTTAAGAACGAAGGAATTTTCTAGCTACTGTGCGGAAGCCAATGTGACAAAGACACATGTGAGAGGGGATTAGTTGGGGACAGCAGACCCTTTGAGAGACAAGTTGTCTGACTAGTTATCAAAGCCTGGAACTGCTGCTTGAGGTCTGGATAGAACACAGTTTGTAATCGCTCAATGTTATGGGGTTGGTAAGGGGATAGGGAAACAGAAAGAGATTGTTTTATAGAAGCACGTGTAACCGCAACCCCTTTGTGTGGGTCAGACCCACCTGTGGAGAGGATTACGGGCACAGGTATCCACGTGTTAACCCTTTGCTTGGTAACATAATGATATAACAGATGCATGAGCCCTGCTGACAGATTTAAACATTTAATTTTCATTCATGATCAAGGAATATACTAATATGCAACGTTCTGACAGTTTAGTTTGCTATGTATTTGTATGTAAAACATGCGGACATAGTTATATTGTTTATTTTCTTGTGCAATTCTAAGAAGTCCCTACGTTTACACTAAATTATCAAAAAAGTTTTACAGCTTTTGAAAACATGGACCCCTGCCATAGACACAGTTGTTATTCTATTTTAGTGCAGAATATCGGAAGAGTGTAATAAAAGTTATTCTACATCTATATATTTGTTCCTGCGGAAATATTGCCCTTTTGGAAATGTTTAGGGCTCTACCTGTTTACCATAAAAAATGTGCTAATATTGCCTGTTGATATATTAAATATATAAATTATTGGCAGCGTGGCTTGACCTCAAGCAAGATGGCTGCCTCAGTGTGCAGCTTCAACTAAGACTTTGCTTTTAAAGATAACAAATGCATCTATTGTGTAATCTAAGGGCTAGATTTACTAAGCTGCGGGTTTGAAAAAGTGGGGATGTTGCCTATAGCAACCAATCAGATTCTAGCTGTCATTTTGTAGAAAGCACTAAATAAATGAAAGCTAGAATCTGATTGGTTGCTATAGGCAACATCCCCACTTTTTCAAACCTGCAGCTTAGTAAATCTAGCACTAAGTGTGTTTATAGGCAAAGTCTCCTGTACTCAATGGGGATCCTCAACACAACAAAGCAGCCTACAGCCAGACCAGAGTCCCTATTCCAGAGTTCCAGAGTTATTCCAGAAGAAAAGATCCTGGAGTCCTCAGAGTAGTTCTAAGTTGGAATGGTAAAACTCCTTTCAAAAAACACTTCAAACCTGTCGGAGTGAGTCCTTGACCTCTACCCCAAACACTCTCAGGACACTCTCAGACACTTTCTCTGTTAGTACATATTTTCCTCCCATGTCTCATCTTTGTCCTGGCCTGAAATTGTATCTGAACTTCTTCCACTACTCTGCAGATATACAGGGAGAACAAATGGGTGGACAGGATGATATTTTATATCACGCAGCCAAACATCTCCCTCCCGTTGTTGACTGATGACTTTGGATAACAAAATTCACAAAAGTGAAGTTTGTGAAATTACCACAGCTCGCATTTCTTCACATAGATGGGTGTAAATTCTCACTAATTAGTAGCAGCCATTATCACTGCGGTGAAGGGATTTCCTCTATGCCCCTATTCCTAACCCCTCCCCTCCTTGGTTATACCACCATTAAATCTGGAATCTGGATTACAATTTTCATTTCTCAAAAGATGGATGTGAAACCCCAACAATGAACTATTTGGCATCCCAAATAATGTCCCAAATGGCATTTGGTGTCCTCTTACATTACTCCCTTAGCGGCATGAATAATGTATGGCGCTTGAAACTGATGTCATTTTCTGGTGCCGGCATGTTCACTTGTCTGGATTGTTGCAGGTGTGTTTTTCAAACATTCCGCCTTACCACTCATCAATGACAGCTGCGCATTTTTCATGTCGGGGAAACTCTTGTCATCCTTATTGTAATCGTGGAAATGACTACCACCGCTGTGGGCAAAGAGGGAAATTTCACCATATTTGGTGGAATTTCCCCACGATCTCAAAATTTTGGAAACACATACATGAACTTATTGAACGGGTTGTGGATGTTAAATTTCGTCTCACCCCTTGCAATGCCATGTTATGTCTTCCTGTTTCTAGAATGGGGAACAAGACTACTAAGTATGACTCTGTTTGGGAGCCCTGGTTTACATTTCATTCCCCCCTTGTCCACTATCACCAGGGGCGGATTGGCCATAGACCTTACAGGGAAGTTTCCCAGTAGGCCAATGGCCTAACGAGGCCACCTGGAGGCCACCTCAGATTTTCCCGGGGGGGGCGCGTTTGGATGCGGCGGGGGGAGGCACGTACAGGAAAGCAATCTAAATATTGGTGTTCAGTGGGCAGCAACAGGCAGCCAATTGCTAGGCTCCCATGGTGCTGTTCGGCAGACAGGAAGTCTGACTTCACTTCCTGTCTGCCTGATGTGAGAAGAGACGCTGCTCAGAGCAACTGAAGGTAAGTGAGGGGGGCTTAGTATACTATACTATACTAAGGGGGACTACCTATACTATACTAAGGGGAACTACCTATACTATACTATACTAAGGGGGGCTGCCTATACTATACTAAGGGGAGCTACCTATACTATACTAAGGTGGGTTACCTATACTATACTAAGGAGGGGTCCTATACTATACTAAGGGGGGCTACCTATACTATGCTATACTAAGGGGGGCTGCCTATACTATACTAAGAGGTGGCTGCCTATACTATACTAAGGGGGGCTGCCTATACTATACTAAGAGGTGGCTGCCTATACTATACTAAGGTGGGTTGCCTATACTATACTATACTAAGGGGGGCTACCTATACTATACTAAGGGGGGCTACCTATACTATACTATTGTGGGGCTACCTATACTATACTATACTAAGAGTCGGCTGCCTATAGTATACTATACATTTGCCCTGCATGGCTTTAGAGATGACTCACTGTGTGTAAAGTCATCACATCTAGGTTTTCCTAAATGTTACTACAACCAAATTCCTGTAGTTCTAAATCCCGCCTACTTTTGTGTTGGCCCCACCTACAGTTATTTTGGTCCCGCCGACATGAGGCCACTTCAATAATTTTTTCCAGGGCCACTTTAAGTTCCCAATCCGCCCCTGCCTATCACTACTACTTAATACCAGCTCCATGTTCCTGATCTGCCCAACCTCATACAATACCCTCAGATTGGCATGATTATACCCGTTACCTCATTGTCCAAGACTGTCTTCCATTTATCTGATAGTTCTTTTCATAACTCTGATTTTCTCCTAACAGGCGCTCTTGTCTGCTCTCCCCCCTTTTTTTTCTCCTTTCCTCCCTAGTTTTCCTTTTTCCCTTTTATACGCAAAATTTTGTGCTGTCACATGTTATAGGTATGTTGTCCTTCTCTGTGTTGTGTTCATTTGTTGCTGTGTCCTTTGTTGTATTGCAGACCACCTTGTTCTTTTGCTTTTCATGTTTTTATTGTCGTTTCAAAATAAAAAGTTTTTATTAAAAAAAACAAAACATGACAAATAAGTTCAGATTTTGTGTTTGGCTATTAGGTGAAGAGTTGCCTTTAGCAACCAATCAGATTCTAGCTGTCATTTATTTAGTGCACTCTACAAAATAACAGCTAGAATCTGATTGGTTGCTATAGGCAACATCTCCACTTTTTCACACCCGCAGTTTAGTAAATATACCTCTAGATCTAATGCACTTATTTATTTATGTAGTAGAGTGTGCTGGCTAAAGAAAGGTACCTCTACTGAAGGATATCTGTCTAAATAAAAGACAATTCAAACAAGTTTGTAAACATATTATACACTTTATATTCTATACAGCACCGTGTCAGCATTGTAATTGTTACCCTGGTCAGTACCTTGGACAGCAAATAGGACACATACAGATGTTGTAATATGAATGACAATCAGTGTACAGTAATGGATGGATAATGTATTGCATTTTACTATTATACAAAGGTATTTTAAGATTATTCAGGAACTCATCCTGTATGTTATAGCTGTATAATACACACGTCATGGGACTATTTGTATAATCTCCTGAAAATAATATCTGCATTGATAGAGTTCTGATGCCATTGATTACAATCATTGAGTTCTGATGTCATCATTTCAGAGTTCATTAGGAAAACTTGTGCAATGTAAGCAATATATAATAAGCAATATTGCACCAGCTAGTGTAAGTTATTATTGTCACAGAACTCCTTGGTGACCTCTTATAATCCATATACGTACCCTATGCAGTGGATTATCCCATAATCCAGGGTTTCCCAAACCCAGTCCTCAGGGTTCCCCAACAGTGCAGGTTTTCCATATCTCCTTGCTGGAGCACAGGTGTATTCATTACTGACTGACACATTGTAACAGATCCACAGGTGGTCCTAATTATGTCACATGTGATCCAGAAAACCTGCACTGTTGGGGAGCCCTGAGGACTGGGTTTGGGGAACCCTGCCATAATCCAAGTTTAACAACAGAAACATTTATGTGTCATAGATAGAGATCCAACGTGTCACAGTATTCACACCGATAAGGTCATATATGAAACGTAAGATTTGCAAGGTGCAATACTTCAATACATGTATACGCAATAAAAAGAGGTGCAAATGTGCCCACATTGAGCATGATCATGGTCTATTTGATATGTATGATCATTGTGGTTTAGGCTAGGTACACATTATGGACCTTATTTAGAGTCGGACGCAAAGTCCGTTTAAGAAGTGTAGGAGTGGGAGTGTGCCGTAGCTTGGTAGGGTATTATGAGTGGGAAGCAACCCCATTTACGTTCCACTCTTAATAATACCCTATCGAGCTGCGAGCATTTCCTGCAGCTAGCTAACTCTTGCACCACCTAATTCCTGCCGCACAGCTTTAGCCCTGTTTTGACGTGTGTTGCGTCTGCGCCTCACTGCGAGTAGGATGTATTTACATGGTCACACCTTCACAATTCTGCATTCTCTCGTAGTGAGTCGCAAACTGTCACAAGTGTTAATTGCGTCCAAGACGCAGGCGGATTTGGGGCTTTCTGCACATGCGTGGTAGTGTTATTTTGGTTAGATGCACCTAAAACAGACTTTGCGTCCGACTCTAAATGAGGTTCTATGAGTTTTTCAGCCAATTATCGGGGCAAACAACGGATAAACGACCATTCAGCCAGATATCGCATTAGTCTGTATACTTACACAATGAACGAGAGTCGTTCTAAAGTACCGATTGTCGTTTCATTTGATTGCTCGTTTTGTTTATAAATCTTGTTCTAACCGTCTTTCGATCCTGCAGAGTGTCTGCACTCACACGGCTGTCTGTCCAGAGAGAGAGTAGAAACCTGTCACTGTGTCTGTGTTGTTAAATGTAGAGCATGCTGTAGATGGATTCATTTGTCCATTCATTCTAAGATTGAACATTTCATTTCTGAGTCATAGACATTAACAAAATTTATACTGTAAAATTCAAAGTTTATTTTGTTCAAATAAATGTAGAGAGCGCTGTAGGTGGATTAATTCGTCCGTTCGTTCTGAGACTGAATATTTTGTTTCTGAGTCACAGAAGCTAACGAAATCTATAATGAGATTGTGGAAAAGTAAAAGTTTATTTTGTGTGTTATAATCAGTGTGACAAGAATGACCGACTACACTGCTCGTAGACCAGATGAAGAGCAGAGATTTGAAGGTAAATTGTGTATAATGTGTACACAAGAATCGGCAGACTGATTAGAACGTCAGTCATTTGTTAAATCGTTAGTGATAACAAATTGGTCGAAAGTTTTTGCAGTGTGTAACCAGCCTTAGAAGGCAGGGGCAAACACAAGATTTGTAGAGGGGGGTTTCCAAACCACGCCGCCAGTGGGCGTGACCAGCATGCATGGGGGTGTGGCTATAATGTTAGACAGTGCTTGGCTGCTCTCCAACTCTTCCTATCCCCATAATATACATGGGCAATGCTGCGTGCTCTCCCTTTTCAAGCAGAGCTGTATGAAGCGGGGGCAGGGTCCAGCCATCTCAATTAAACAGTGCCCCAGGCTTGGAGGGGGTTTCCAGGCACTAGGAAACCCCCCTCGGTTTGCCTATGGAAGGTGACACTCAAAAGTCCTTAGGTGAAAAGATAACCATTAAGTCTGCTCTTACTATCACATTGTGCCTTCCCCCATCATTATATAAACAAAAAATGTTTTTCTTCCAAAATTTTATCCGTTTCCACCTCCTTCATGTTTCAGGCAACTCCTGAAAGTAAAGGGACATTGTGCCTATCGGATTCAGTTTCTGTAATGACTTTACCAACAATTGAAAGTCATGCGTACAGACCTACACAAATTACCTTCAGATCTTCATCTGTCATAACCATCTGCTGAAAAGATTGTGACTCTGTACACACACACTCATCGTTCCATCGTTGATTTTAGGAAGTTTATAAAAGCGAATCAACAGATGCAATGTGTTGTGGTAAGATAAAACATGATCATGGGAGCATACACACTAATGCAATATCTGACCAACTGGTTGCTTATCGTGTGATCTACATAATAATTGCATCAGTGTGTACCCGTTTATTTTACTGTGCATCTGCATGGCTTTTCATCTATGATGCACCCATCATCCTGGACAAAATATTCTAGCTGTACATTTCTCTATGTATGTTTATGCACGGTTCCTTGGTGATAGACATACAGGGCCTGAGTCATTAAGGAAAGTAAAGCATAAAAAAGGAGAAACTTTGCACCTGGGCAAAACCATATTGAATTGGAGGGGGGTAAATTTAAAATATGGGGACAGTTTTATAGTTGGGATAGGGCATATCCTAGATCAGCTTTAAATGTCAGTGTAAAAATAAAGCTATCAAGTATTTGTGTACTAGATGGAAAACAGACAGTATTTATCTTATGTGCAAAACAATAAACTAATTTTCACCCCTTGCATTGTAACATGATTTTGTCCAGGAGACTGAAATGAGAAGTTTCTCAAGTTAAGATCCTTAATGAATCAGGCCCCTAGTTATCATTTATTTAGTGCATCCTACAAAATGACAGCTAGAGTCTGATTGATTGCTATAGGCAACATCTCCACTTTTCATACCTGCCAGAAAATCGCAGCTTGATAAATTTACCCCCATGTCTTTGCTAAGTGCACCCTCCCTCCCTCCATCACCACCCCCACCCCCATTGTACAGCGCTGCAGAATTTTGTGGCGCCATATGAAAAAACAATAATAACAGTAATTGGTAGGGTGGAACAAACAGTTGTATATCTGAATTGGTCTTTTATTGACTATAAAAGCACCAATACGTGACTAATTAGATAACAAGCAATTGTGCAGACAGGTTGTATCAATGCCTATCTACCTAGCCTGGCTGTGAGCAGAAACCGTAACACAATAACAGCTTAAACTCCAATAAAAAAAATCAGTTAACATTGATACAGTTTATGCAGAATTGTGTCCACACACAATAGCCATATACCCAAAAAACATAAATTAAAATGATACAGAGTTGTTGATTCCATTGAACAAAAATCTTCCGCTAGAGGGAACCATATATCTTACAAACATCTAATTATTAGCAGTTAAACTACATGTGGATTTAAAAACAGTAATAAACAAAAGACTCAATATTATTCAGCCCACTATGTACTCAATACAATAACACGGAAAACGTGTCCTAGTATTGCCCATATAAACACAGTGCCCCTGACTTTCTTGTTGAGATTGTGGTCTCCCCGCTGCATCTCCAATGACAGACAAATTGCAGCTCTCTCAATTTAAACCGATTTACTTTTCAACATTCTCTCCCTGCCAATTAATGGCTTTAATTTGCTGTGTTATGACCCTATAAATTGCAGCCACAGAAAAGATAATTGACAGTGACTTGATCTCTTGCAAGGAGAGACCAGACACAGCCTAAACTGTTCTCCTAGTAATCTTACTTTTATTTATCAATATCAATATTGTTATTAGGTGGGTGAGGAATAATGCCTACAGACACACACTGACACTCTCACAACATACTGTCCAATGCTTAAACCTAAAGTAGATTTTTCAAATAACATTTATTTTAACTAGCCGTTATATTTGTAAATTATACGTGTTAATTTGGGCTATGTACCGTGTTTATATCAAACGTCAGGTGAGAAAAACGCAGACTCTGGAAAATTGCACAATTTTCCTGCACACAGTGTAGGCATTCATTGTGTGTGGCTGAGGTTATATTCATGAGAGTGCAGCCTATCAGCTCATTATAAACAAGTGATGTCACAGAGACTAGAGCCTATAAATGCAGTAGATTGACGTTTCGCTGTAATGTTACTAGTTCCTAGTGCAGCGATAGGCTGCGTTCTGATAAATATAGCACACAAATTGTTTGCCTAGACTGTCGTATATTTAGTAAGTGCAAATTATCATCTGCAGAGTGCAAAAGAAGCTTTGGACCTAAAGTGTGCCCAGACTTGCTCAACTGTGCTTAAATTTCCGTTAAGATCATACTTACCAACCTTTCACTCTGAAGTGACGGAGAAGTATGAGGATAAAGGCATTTTCGGCATTTTCGACCCGCCCCAGCGACACAATGGCACGAAAGCATCAGTTTGCCACAATGGGCGGGGCCAAAGTGCCCGTGAGTCACTGTGAATCGGGTAATGGCGGGTCCTGCCCACTTCGCTAGGAGGTAGGCAGGATGTGGAAGAATGGCCTGCTCTCCCGGGAGTCTGGGAGATGTACCCGGAATTTGGGAGTCTCCCTAACATTCTGGGAGAGTGGGCAAGTATGGTTAAGATGCATTGGTTTAAGGAGCAAAATAGTAGCTGAAGTTTGCATGGCTAAGGTGATAAGTTGGAAATAACAAAGGTTCTTGGTATGGAGTAGATGAACCAATATGCCTCATTTGGCAAAAGCAGAGAAATTCAGAAATGAGACCACTTTTTATGGCACAAGATTATTGTAATGAGATGGAAAGTGTGTATTTTTAGGGGTGTCTATTGCCGGAGGGATGCATGACCCACTTCACTCCACAATAGGTCTTCAGCTTAGAGCTGGGCTTTTTTGGTCTAGCCTTATATTTTTAATAGACTTGTTTTAATTCGGCAGAGAAGCACATTTGCAGGCACATCAAGCAATGTAATAATCACGTTAACGCCATCATCACCATTTCATCATTACCATTTATTTATATAGCGCCACTGATTCCGCAGCGCTGTACAGAGAACCCACTCACATCAGTCCCTGCCCCATTGGAGCTTACAGTCTAAATTCCCTAACACACACACACAGACACACAGACCGAGATAGACTAAGGGCAATTTTGATAGCAGCCAATTAACCTACTAGGGCTAGATTTACTAAGCTGCGGGTTTGAAAAAGTGGGGATGTTGCCTATAGCAACCAATCAGATTCTAGCTTTCATTTATTTAGTACCTTCTACAAAATGACAGCTAGAATCTGATTGGTTGCTATAGGCAACATCCCCACTTTTTCAAACCCGCAGCTTAGTAAATCTAGCCCCTAGTATGTTTTTGGAGTGTAGGAGGAAACCAGAGCACCCGGAGGAAACCCACACAAACATGGGGAGAACATACAAACTCCACACAGATAAGACCATGGTCGGGAAATGAACTCATGACCCCAGCGCTGTGAGGCAGAAGTGCTAACCACTTAGCCACCGTGCTGCCAACACACACACAGTTGCCACATGCAATAAAAGCAGTCCCAATAATTCTTATGATTACATTAAGCCATTAATGAGGTTAAATCGAGCAGTGTTTTAGGAGAGAAATGGAAAAGATCTATCCAATGACAGGGTTGATATGAAAATGGTACGTAGCACTTTTTGACAGTGAGATTCTGAAGATGTTTTGCCTCTCCTCACAGCTAGCTAGGAGCACTTCTAGGTTGCAAAGATACCCCCTGAGAGTGGAGGGGGATATCTGTGCTGGTAGGTGTGTGAGGCTGACTCTTTTTTCTTTGCCTTCATATTGTGAATACACATACAGTTATCATAATAAAACACAAAACTGTTTTAGTTCAGCAATATTATTGGATGCCTGGTGTGATCTGCATTTTTCAGGTCATGCCCCAGTATCTTAATTGGGTTAAGGTCAGGACTCTGCCTGGGCCACTCCAGAAGTCTCATTTTCTTCTGTTGAAGCCGCTCAGTTGTTGATTCACTTCTGTGTTTTGGGTCGTTGCTCTGTGACATCACCCAACTTTCAGTTGAACTTCAATTGGCGGACAGCTAGCCTAACATTCTCCTGCAAAATGTCTTAACAAACTTTGGACCTTTCTATTATCACACCTAGGGCCTGAGTCATTAAGGACACTAAAGCAAAAACAATGAGAAACTTTGCTCCTGGACAAACCATGTTACAATGCAAGGGGTGCACATTAGTTTATTATTTTGCACATAAGATAAATACTGCCTGTTTTTTCATGTAGCACACAAATACTTGATAGCCTAAATTTTACACTGAAATGTAAAGTTGATCTAGGACATGCCCTACCTGTTATGCACGTTTTGTTGCTATCCAATAACGATTGTAGAATCTCGATTTGTGTTTCCAACGCACAAATATTTATTCTCAAAAAGTAGCAGAATAATTCAAGCAAAATAATAGTAAGTACAGCCGTTACTTATCGCAGGCCCTCTGGATCCAGTGAGCAGTCATTCAGGTCTAAAGTCTGTGGTCAAGAAAACTGAACACTAGATGAAAAGCTGCTGCTTATATGCAAACAGAAATACAGTAAAACAATGCAGATGGTGTGGCTTGCTTCTATTGGTGCAGGCTTCAGGAAGGTCCAGGGGGTTGAAGATCATAGGCTAGTTCAAACTAAAGAATCCAAAGGTGGGGGTCATCTCTCCAGGGGATGTGCTCCGTTCTTCCCACCAAGACTCCAGTTACAACTAGTCCATTAGCATTTTATAGTCAGCATCATATTAAAGGTTTATTACCTAACATCAATAACTAGAGTATGCAATGTGCGATCTCTTCGCCGAATGCACCGGACAGCTGCTGATGTAAAGGGGATTAATATGATACCAGACATGACACATTTCCTTTAACTTGTACCATATGTATTACTAATAAGCATATAACTTATAATATTACACATAAACACTACTATATTTTGACATAAATAACTATGTGTTGCGACTATCATTAATGTGTGCTATTTACAAATGTGTGTAAAAGTGTGAATATGTGTAAAAGCGTAAAAGCTGTTATTGCCACGTGTTGCAGCTGCGTACGCCCTTCCACGCCGTAGCGTGCAATACGCATCTTTTCAGACAAAGACAACCAAGTTTGCTCGATATTAATTGAAATGACTTTATACAATTTGCTGACTTCGACATACCCTAACTATAAATCTTTCCCCACATTTTATATTTAGCTCCCCCTCCAATGAAAAAATGGTCTTGCCCAGGTGCAAAGTTACTAATTTTTTTTGCTTTACTTTCCTTAATAACTCAGCCCATGGTGTTCCTTCTAAACAACTCAACTTTCATTTCACCTATCCACAGAGCATCTTGCCAGTACCGCTATGGAATATCGAGATGCTCTTTAGACAACGTCAGACGTGCAGCAATATTTTTTTTGGACAGTATTGACTTCTTCCATGGTGTCCTCTCTTGAACACAATTTTTGTTCTGTGTTTTACGTATTGTAGAACAGATATGTTTGCAAACTTCTGTAAGTCTTTAGCTGACTCTCTAGGATTATTCTTAACCTCTTTGAGCGTTGTGCGCTGTGGTCTTTCAGCCATCTTTGCAGGATGGCCACTCCTAGGGAGAGTGGCAACAGTGCTGAACTGTCTCCATATAGGGACAATTTGTCTTACTGTGGACAGTTGAACATGAAGGCTTTTAGAGATTCTTTTGTAACCTTAAACAGCTTTATGCAAGTCAACAATTCTTAATCTTAAGTTTTCTGAGATCTCATTTGTTCAAGGCATAACTCACATCAGGCAATGCTTCCAGAGAAAAGCAAACTCCAAATTTGTGAGCGTTTTTTATAGGAAAGGGCAACTCTAAAAAACACCTCCAACCTTGTATCATTGATTGGACTCCAGTTGGTAAATTTATCAAGCTGCGGGTCTAAAAAAGTGGAGATGTTGCCTATAGCAACCGATCAGATTTTATCTGTCATTTATTTAGTACATTCTACAAAATGATAACTAGCATCTGATTTGTTGCTATAGGCAACATCTCCACTTTTTCAAACCCGCAGCTTAATAAGTTGATCCCCAGGTGAGCTAATTCCTGACACCAATTAGCTTTTTAAGAAGTCATCTATACTTTGAATGTTAAAAAGATGTATTCAGTATGGACAAGAAAAGTACTGTAATGTGTTATTAGTTTAAGCAGGCTGTGTTTGATAAATTATATGTTGTTATGTCCAGAAACAAATCTGAAAACATGACAAATAAGAAAAATCAACCATCATAATGTAAACATAGATTGCTTAAATATGTTTAGTTTTTATTGGATTATACCAAAGGATTGGCCAATTAGTCATTGCTTATAGCAGTACATCTGTGATGTAGCTGAAAAGTCAACAGTGAAAATGTTGACACCAAAATATCTACAGTCATAAGGTTGACAAAGTTACAAGGTCAACAGTCATAATGTCTACATGTTCAGAAGGTCGACACTGTTACAAGGTCAACAGTCATAATGTCTACATGTTCAGAAGGTCGACACAGTTACAAGGTCAACAGTCATAATGCCTACATGTTCAGAAGGTCGAAGGTTAAAACAAATAAAATAGAGAGACGTCATAGTCCAGTAAATGTTGCTCTAAATCAAATAGGAGAACCTTAGTTCCAGGTGCTTCGTCCCAAATAGAAACAAGAATCAACAACCACATGGTTGGATATGTCATAGTGACAATATGGATGGATAGATGTTAGGAGAAATATTAGCTAGGAAAAATACATACTTTATGATTTTATTAATCTAAAATCTACTTGCATGTATATATTGTGGCTTCTTTTGGTGTTTTTACTAGTGCCCAACCCTTCAATTTGACACTGTAAGGAGGAGTACACCACTAAATTGGTTCAAACTGGCCAACAGTTCAAAGCACCACTTGGTGTTCAAACAAATCTGTCAAGATAAATATCCATTTCTTAACCCTCTTTCCTACTATTCTCAGTAAAATATTTCCTTCTTTTTCATTAACATTAGAGCACCAAATAGGCATCATAAAATGTTGTCCATCCTACAAGAAACCATTGAGGCTGACCAGTCACTAGTCTATAGGCATGCAATAAGTACCATTGGGTAAATGCAAGCCTTCCCAATTGTGGCTGAATCACAAGTTGTATGTCATTATTCTTCACTTCTCTTCTTTCAAGAATAAATGATATTGGTTTTTTTGAATCACAAGGCATACAAAGATCTATGGGATAATAGAGTAGAGTAGCTGGTACAGGGTGGCTTGGGGACCATGCCTACTTAAAATAGTTGCATTGGATCCAAGAGCCTAACTGGTTCTTACATAGCGGTGCTCATACTCATGACATTAGGAACAATGATTGACAGCTGCTGTTTTATGGAAAAAGTGCATTTTACATTGATTTAAACTGTACTTAAATGCTGGATACACCAAATGTATTACATGCCTGATCCAAAGTTATGTATCATACAAGTGGGGATTTTTTTTTACATGTTTTGGGTGCTACTACATGTAGACAGTTTTGCCAGAGCTCTGCCAGTTCTGTAATACAGAATCGTCAAACCAATTTTGTTAACCATTTAGTTGGCTGATGGTGTGTGTGAATGGGAAGACCAATCACAAGTCACAATCTCTTGATTGCAGCTTATGATTGGTCTGCTTGTTCACATCGTACTTTCCTCCTCCTGGTTGTTGGATAAATGTACAAGAGGGTAGGACACCATAATAAAATCTGTTACTCTCCACAACTGAAATGCCATTATCTGAAGTTCTGATAAAAATCCTGAACCACACCGATCAAGCCACAACATTAAAACCATCTGCCTAAAATTGTTCCGACAAAACAGCTCTGACCCCTCTACAAGACCACTGAAGGTGTCCTGTGGTATCTGGCACCAAGACGTTAGCAGTAAATCCTTTAAGTTCTGTAAGATGCGAGGTGGGGCCTCCATAGCTCTGACTTGTTTTTCCAACACATCCCACAGTTGCTCAATCAGATTGAGATCTGGGGAAATTGGAGGCCAAGTCAATACCTTGAACTCTTTGTCATGTTCCTCAAACTATTCCTGAGCAATTTTTGCAGTGTGTGTCAAAGTGACATCCACATGAATGTCAGGACCAAGATTTCCCAAAAGAACATTGCCCAGAGCATCACACTACCTCCGCCAGCTTGCCATCTTCCCATAGTGCATCCTGGTGCCATCTCTTCCCCAGGTAAATGAAGCACACGCACCCGGCTGTTCACATGATGTAATAGAAACCATAATTCATGAGACCAGGCCACCTTCTTCCATTGCTCCATGGTCCATTGCTCCATGGTTCTGGTGCTCACATGCATTGTAGGCATTTTCGGTAGTGGACAAGGGTCAGCATAGGTGTTCTGCAATGTAGTGTGTTTTCTGACACCTATCATAGCCAGTATTAACTTTTTCAGCACATTGTGCTACAGTAATTCTTCTGTGGGATTGGACCATATCGCCTAGCCTTTGCTCCCAAGTGCATCAATGAGCCTTGGACACCTATGACCCTGTCGCCAGTTTACTGGTTGTACTTCCCTGGACCACTTTTGATAGGTACTAACCACTGCATACCAGAAACACCCCACAAGACCTGCCATTTTGGAGATGCTCTGACCCAGTCATCCAGCCATCACAAGGTGGCCCTTGTCAAAGTTGTTCAGATCCTTCCGCTTACCCATTTTTCCTGCTTCCAACACATCAACTTCAAAAACTGACTGTTCACTTGCTGCCTAATATATCCCTAATATATCCTAATATATCCCAGGCCTTGTCAGGTACCATACTATTTACTTCACATGTCAGCGGTTTTATTACTGTGGCTGATCAATGTATATGCACAGTTTACATTATTATATATATACACCACCATAAAGTAACTTTGATTTTAGGTTACCCGGCACTTATCATGTAGCTGACGTCTGGGTAACCAGATAAGGAGCACAAGTAAAAAACTAACAGTATATGACTTGTCGAAGTCAAATAATTGGATGAAGTTGTTCTAAATTAATAAATATTGATTGTAATAGTTTTCCGTGCGATTCCGATTACTACTCAATGTCACACCAGGGTAAATACACAATCGCACAGGAAAACAGAGCACATACACTTACATTCACACCTACATTTGTAAATAGTTCACATTAAATAACGTTCCAACTCACATTATTTTATTACTAAGAATTAGAGATTATTTTTACAAAGATACATTAAAGGTATTTATGGTTCAGGTCCTAAGAAATGCATGGTGTTTGTCTTATATTAATCCACATTTTACCTGCAGGAATCCGGTATCATCGGAGAATCGATCGCACATAGCGATCACTAATTATGATTACTATATAATTAATTCTCATAAATACTCTGCTAATGGGTTAGTTTGAGCCAGATTTTCGCGGGGTTGCATGGGGCAAGATACGTACACAACAGTTGGAGTGAGTCGCCCCCAGCTTTAGAGAAGAATCCTTTGAACTGACCTATAACCTGCATTCTACTGGACTTTCTTTAACCCTAAACCAATGAAGAACTCTCTTAGTGTTATCTTTGCGTACATTGTGACATCATCACTGTTCTTTTCAAACCAAACTGTATATCAACTGGCCACTGGTACTGGAACAGTCTCTTTGACTACAGATTTCAGGATTAATGAGTTGTTACTGGTTTCAGTGTGCATGCGTATATGTATGGGTTATACTTTGTTATATATTTATTTTGCTATTAAATCTCTTTGTGTTTTGGAACCTCGCAAATCGCATCCTACAATCTTTATTGGTGACAATAAAAACGGACATAACAGACTGCTTTAATGTCTCCACAACTTACCAATCACACTAACACAGTATATTCTAATGAAGAGCTCACCTAAACACTAATTTAGAATAGTAACATTAATAAACCTCAGTGCAAGATAGGTGCAACATTCATCAGTGCTGCAGAATATGTTTGTGCTTTGTAAATAAACATTAATATTGATCTGAACTATTTTATTTTTTTATCTGACATAGATGTCACCAGGAGACACTTGGCTGAGTGTCACACAGCTACTAACGTCACCTTTTATCTGACAACAGCAGTGTCAATAGGAAATTAAAAAAAAGCGGAGATATTCTCCATCACTGAGTCTCCGAGGGAACAGGAATCTTTGTAATGATTTCAGGCAAAGCCGCCTCAGAGGATATTCTGCTATATATAGGTTCCAAGTTTAGTACCCTGGAAATAGTACATACATGTAATCAGAATTTTTACAGTACCTTCCAATAGTCCATTTATTGGTGCCTATCATCATTTCATAGTTAAAGTATATTGAGCATATACATGTGACATTATATATCAATATACTTTAACTATGAAATGATGTGAAAAGAACATTAGCAATTTACATGGCATTAACCCTAGCTTGCCACAGGTGCAATTAATTGATACAATATGACAACAGAAGTTGCAAAATACCTTTTCTTTCTATGTTAAAACTCTTAGTAATCAGACTTGAGCTATGCACATCAACACAGCCCTCTCATGTGAGCAGAATCCTAGATTGTTATAAATGTAGCTATTTGAAATACTAGAACACAACTTTATTTTGTTCTCAATAATAATACTAATGCTGCTATTTATAGAACCAAGCAGTTCTCTGAGGTGAATGCTAAATGTATATGCTCAATACTCTTTAATCATAGTCCCTCAATGAAATAATGTGAATGTCACATGCATATGTTTAATATGCTTTAACTATGAAAGTCTTTCAATGAAATGATGTGAAAAGAACATTAGCAATTTACATGGCATTAACCCTAGCTTACCACAGATACAATTAATTGATACAATATAACAACAGAAGTTGAAAAATACCTTTTCTTTGTATGTTAATGCTCTTAGTAAACAGACTTGAGCTATGCACATTAACACAGCACTCTCATGTGAGCAGAATCCTAGATTGTTATAAATGTAGCTATTTGAAATATTAGAACACTACTTTATTTTGTTCTCAATAATAATACTAATGCTGCTATTTATAGAACCAAGCAGTTCTCTAGGGTGAATGATAAATGTATATGCTCAATACTCTTTAATCATAGCCCCTCAATGAAATAATGTGAATATACACAAAGTAATTTGAGACATATATATTTTTCCTAAGCATCCGTTTTGCCATAGCTGGTCAGTGAATAATAACCCTATATAACAGTTTACAAAGGGTGACCAGCTAGCCGGAAAATTATATGCGGCCACTTTTCAAGTGAGAATAGAAGGACTATTTAGTATATGTGGGGTTGATAGTTGATAATTACTAAACCCAGATCACACCTGAAAATATACAGATATAGATATATACTTTTTTCTACTGTTCATTGAGGATCTGTGAAACTGATATATTTACCTTGATCGCGATCGTGTCCTCGGACATGTGTATGCGCGGTCACGCATACATTTCTCTCTGCTCACTATGAGAAACATCATTATAAGCTAACATACTTACCATCCACATGATCTTCGTATAATTTCTTACAAATAAAAAATAATAATAATAACAAATAAGCTGATTTCAGAAATAAACCGGTATCACGAATACTCCGTTGATCTTTACAATATTGAACAGATATTTACCATCATTTAAGGACATAGAAACAGAACTTACATTCAGGAACTTCATCTGTATTAATTATATACATCATTAGATATTTGTATTATTAACACAATATGAAGATTTATTTATTCAGATGACCTGTGCAGTTTTTGATCATGTTTGATGGTTAATTAGGGATTCTCACTGTGATTATCATGGATAGGGAGATACATAAATATAGGTGATTCTACCACCACTACACTCTCATGTGTACTTCCATCTCATTTACCTGTCCCAGACTCTAACATTTTATTATTTTGCTTTTTAATTATTAAATTAATTTTTAATGCATATCAATAAAAAATTTGGGATTTTATGAGTTATGTTTATGTATTATCCATCTTCAAAAATTCCCTCAATGATCTAATATATATAAGCCTAGCGGCGTGTGTTAGTGTGTGTGTGTGTGTGTGGAAAAAACTATTTTCTCAGAAAGGGCTCATCTAATTGACCTGAAATTTGGTATACTGACATTATTTGACAAAAAAATTATAATAGTGAAGTCAGTTAACTTCCATCATCCCCCCCTTCCCCCCGTGGGAGGGGTAGTAAAGGCTAAATTTACCAGTTGAGGGCTCAAACTCTTGACCATGTGGGTATTTATTTACCACAGCCTGTGTTTGGTCAAGGACAATTGTATGTCGCATTTTCACGAGTACGGAGAAGCAGTGATGTAAAAGTGCAGGTTGTGAATACTGCCCTTCAAGGAAGACTGATTGAGCACAGCGATAAGGTGTTTAGCAGAAACGTTGTGTATCGAGAGGTTTTAGAACATTAAGACGATGGAGATTAAGGATGTGGCGATAAAGATGAAGGATGAGGTGATGGAGAAGAATGATGAGGTGGTGACATGTGGACAAAACAACGTTAAAAGAGGGCGCTTGCATCGGGAAGTAACGCTCTTCCCCTGAGGAGGCCTGGCCTAGCCCCAAATGCATGACGAGAACCTTTTTAACACCTTAAGTAGCTTGATTTGACTAGAATGCATGAGTATCATGCACGGGTTAACTTGTATGGAATAATTTCCCAGTATTGGACTAAATATTTGCGTCTTTAGTGTGCCTTCATTGGAAGTAGTGCTGCTTTTATTTCTTTTTTATTCTATTGTGATATATTACTACTAGAAGTAGCATCTAATAGCAACGACCTCAATTTTTGTACTGCCCTCGTGTGTAAAATATTATAAGAGAAAAAGAAAAATTTTCTTGTGCGGGGGATATTCTCTAATGATTATCAAGTATCATCACTGATCTTGGTCCGCTGACATACCTTTTCTGTTAACGCCATATCAGGATGGTGATATAGCAGAACAAAAAACATTACAAAATACTTTATTCATAGAATAAATAACTTTTCAACCGAACTAATGTTTTACAATGTTTATTTTTTTAAATAAATTCATATTTTTTTTTTAAACTTTTTATTCATTATTTATTTTCCAAACTGGGCTATCAGTCCCACCGTGCATGTGCGAGCTGTCTGTTCGGTTCGGGCGAGCACACATCTGCTGAGGCCGGCTCCAGTCACGAGGTAATTTAACTCTTAACACTCCAGGCCAGTATTGCCAGGGACTTATTGGCGCTATGTAGGTTGTGATAATAAATAGTCCCCACGGTGCCTGAAAATCTCGATGAGTATTGGGGCTGTATTAGGTTATAGGAAACCACGCTGAAATGGGTGATGATGTCAATAGAATATGCTTCTATATTAACTGTGAATACAAAGGATCCATACAAAATCAGTACAAAATAAAAGTGAATGAATAAATAGGTTAACATCTCAGACTAAACTAAAAGAATAAAACACACTTTCCTAAATTTTCATGCAAGTGCTGTTTTCTTCATATATGATTATCACAGATAATAAACAGGTATTATATACTGATTAACATAAATTCTATAATTTCAAAAAATTAGAGAACACTTTTCTATTTAGCCCCATTTTATGACATACCTAATAAGAGCCATGCATTTTGCATAGCTGTCCTGATTTTTGGGGTCTGAAATAGGTGGGGCTTACATACCTGTGCAGGTGGCCTTAATGAAGGAACAGTTTGGGGAGGATCAGGATGTGACTTTGGTGTAGGGTCAGATTAAGGGCCACATGGTCCTGGGGCTTAAAATTAAAAAAGGGCCTATTGTGAGAAGCGCCATCCCACAGGTGTGGCCAGTGATGTGTGGGTGTGGCCAGCCATGTGTGGGCGTGGTCAGCACCATGGAAGGTATAGTCTGCACTTCCCTCCAACCACCTACATGTCCCTTCCATCTTCCCTTATAAAGAGTGCAACACTAACTGGTTCACACACCATGTATGTAAAATGGAAGGGAGGAAATACGTCCCAGCTGTCCCTCATGTTGGGGCAAACTCCTGGCTAATCAGAACTGTTGCCTAAAATAAGGATTATCCTGATGGATTCGGGACAGTTGAGAGGTAAAGATATGATATTCTATTGGCCATTGAAGACAAAATACAAACATTGATTGATTATGTTTATTTATAAAGTGTTTTAACAGAAACATATGAAAAAAAATGCTATATTTCAAGTTTTTAACATTGAACAAAGTACAGGGTGCTGAAAACTTAATACAAATTAATAACAAATAAAAGTTGAATCTATGTATAAATATAATAAATACAATGGGTCTGATTCATTAAGGAAAGTAAAGCAAAAAAAATGAGTAACTTTGAACCTTGGCAAAACCATGTTACATTGGAGGGTGAGGTAAATTTAATATGTGAGGATAGTTTTATAATTGGGGTAGTGCATGTCCTAGATCAACGTTTAATGTCAGTGTAACAATAAAGCTATCAAGTATTTGCATCCTACATGAAAAAACAGCCAGTATTTAAGTTATGTGCAAAATAATAAACTCATTTGCACCCCTTCCTTGCATTGCAAATTGGTTTTGCCTAGGTTCAAAGTTACTCATTTTTTTGCTTTCCTTTTCTTAGTGAATCAGGCCCAATGTCTATTGTATGTATCTATATTGATCCTAATATATAAACATTCACTGTCCACTTTATTAGGTCTACCTAAACACTTACTATTTAATGCAAATATCTAATCAACCAATCATGTGGCAGAAACTCAATGCATAAAAGCATGCTGACATCAGAGGCTGGCTGGGCTGGGGGAGAGGGGGACATCTGCTCCCCGGGCCGGTCCCATAGTGGGCTACCTTGGACTGGGCGACCGGCATTTTTTCCTTTAAAATGCTCTCTAGAGTTTACAGAGAATGGTGTTCAAAACAAGAGCGGAAGTTCTGTGGGTGGAAATGCCTTGATAAAGCCTGGTTCAAGCTGACAAGAGGGCGACAGTAACTCAATTAACCATGGGTGGTGTGCAGAAGAGCATCTCTGAATGCACAGCACATCCAACCTTGAAGTGCATGTGCTACAGCAGCAGAAGACCACACAGCACCCTTGTGACCACCACACAACACATGGCACCCCTGTGACCACCACACAACACATGGCACCCTTGTGACCACCACACAACACATGGCACCCCTGTGACCACCACACAACACATGGCACCCTTGTGACCACCACACAACACATGGCACCCCTGTGACCACCACACAACACATGGCACCCTTGTGACCACCATTGTCCCTGTCACACAAAAACAGAGGGCTGTCATGAGACCTCCACCCAATACAAAGAGCAAAATATGATTTTTATTGATACAAACTGTGCAGTTAATGAGTCAACTGTTGGTCATTTTCCTAACTTACCTCTAACACCTCAAATGGCCAAAGTCGAATGTATAAGATTTGCTCTATATAACTATTCTTTCTTCTTGTTTTTATACATCTGAGCAGACTTCAACATACAAATAGTCAACCACAGTTAAGAAGTATAATCTCCATTGAAAAAGTTGGTAATTTTGTTGTAAGAAAAGGAACGGATCCCGATGGTAATACACACGGGCCATTCAAACATGCATATTATATTTTCACATATCCCTTGTTGGGCCTTTTTTCACATATCACCTGTTATTTTACAGCTATTTCAGGCCATGCCACTATATTATTACAATTAATTTTTGTTAGAATAGCTTTTGAAATGTTGTCTCATACTGTATCTGAACCTACTCTCCCCAAACCTTCCCCTTCTTCCCTCCTCCAGTTTTAAACAAAATCCCCCCCCCCCAAAAAAAGTTAATGCTGGCTATGATAGAAAGGTGTCAGAACACACAGTGCATGAGCAGCATGCTGCATATGGGCTGCGTAGCCACAGGCCAGTCAGAGTGCCCATACTGACCCTTGTCCACCACTGAAAGTGCCTACAAGTTGCACGTGAGCGCCAGAACTGGACTTTGGAGAAATAGAACAAGGTGGCCTTCTCTGATGAATCACATTTTCTTTTACATCACGTGGACGGCCGGGTGTGTCTGTGTTGCTTACCTGGGGATGAGATGGCACCAGGATGCACTATGGGAAGAAGACAAGCCAGCAAAGGAATTGCTATGGGCAATGTTCTGCTGGGAAACCTTGGGAAGTAACATTCATATGAATGTTACTTTGACACGTACCACCTACCTAAACATTGTTGCACACCAAGCACACCCCTACATGGCAACGGTATTCCTTTAGGGCAGTAGCCTATTTCAGTAGGATAATGCCCCCTGCCACACTGCAAAAACGTTCATTAATTGCTTGAGGAACATGACAGAGATCAAGGTGTTGAATTTATCTCTCGTTGTACCGGCTGGTCCCTTATAACTGGGTCACCCTTGTTGTACATATTTAACTCAGTGAACTGTGCCTGAGACAGCCATATCTCTGCTGGGGATTGGAGAGCTACTAGCTGAGTAGCAGAAAGGAGTAAGATAACTCTGTCCAGGTTTGAATACACAGGCAGTAGTAGAGGCTCTGGTTTGATTTTGCAGGTAAACTTCCTTTTAGCATCTTGGATGTTGCGCTAGTCTCTGATGACATTGAGAAGCTAGGTTCAATGATGGCATTGAGAAAAGTCTCTACACTAACATAACAAACAACCAGGTTTGGTGGACTAGGAGCTTGGTGCTCTACTGACCGCAATGGAAGAGTTCTTGGTTTGAGTCCTAAGGCAATTTTCATTTTTAGGCATTTGAATGTTGCACCAGGCTGGTTGATGACATTGAGAAAAATATCCAGAAACACTGACAACAAAAGTTAGCTTAGTTGTCTAGAAGCCCAGTACTCACCTGGCTATAATAGAGATGACTAGAAACCAGGTACTCATTTGTCTGTGATGGTGGAACTTGTTACTTGAATCCCTAGGTGTGTTCTCTCTTACTACCATGAATGTTGCACCAGGCTGGTTTGTGACATTTAGAGAAATACATGAACTGGCCCAGCAAGCCACTGCCAGTGATGGTAGAGTCCCTGGTTTGAATCTTCAGACAGGCATTTTAACTTAGGATATTGCACATGTTTGGTGACATTCAGAAAAGCGTTACCTCTTAAAGATTCTGTGCTGGGTCACTGGACTAGTACCCATGTGCTCTACTAACAGAGATACTGAAGTCCTGGTTTATGTTCCCCCAGACAGCATTCTGTTAGTGCCTTGGATGTTGCTCCAGACTAATTGATGACATTGAGCATAGTCTGCCCCCCATATTTAGCAAACAAGTTGGCTCTGTAGACTTGTGTCCAGATTCTCTGTTCACAGCTAATGTGAGGGCTCTCGTTTGAACACCAAGACAGGCTTATTTTAACTACCTTTCCCCATGCACCAGGATGAATTATGTCACTGAGGAAACCTGCTCACAGAAGCTTAAGCTAGCTCAAATGATTAGTACCTTGGTTCTCTGCTTGTAGAGATGATTGAAGTCTTAGTTCAAATCCACAAACTGACAGCAATGGTCCTATCAATATTGATAAAAGAGTAGTCTAGTGGTAAGTTAATAATGTAAGAAAAAGTTGTCTTTTCATACATTGACTATTGGACTTTTGGACACAATAGTCAAGTTCATTAAAGACTGCTAGACAAATAAGTGAGCACATCATCACAACCAGGATAAAACCTAATAACCAGCCCACTGAGCCAGCTAATGACCTAATGACATAGGAAAGACCATTAAGCCGTCTGAGGATTCAAACTGGGATCTCCAGCATCACAGTCAGCAATCTGGCTATTAGTCAGTTGAGCCAGTACATGATGTAAGCAGCAGTGAGACTTTTACCAATGCCATCAAGGGGCCTGGAGCAAAATCAAAGGAGCTGTAAATGTTATCTGGTTAGGGATTCAAACAAGGAACTCCATATCAATTGTAAACAGATATCCTATCTACTGAGCCACGAAGCTAGAACATTTGTTAAAGATATGGAAAGACTTTTCTCATGGACTTTATCAAGCCTGTTCCAACATGAAATGTGATAAATAGGAAGCCACTCGGAATTCGGCTTCTACCATGACTGTCCATGGGCATCTCACTACTGTCAACTGAGCTAACTTATACTTTTCTCAATGTCTTCAATTAGCCTGATGCAACATTCAATTTATTGAAATAAAATGAGACAGGGGATTCAAACCAGAGTCTCCTCTATTACTGCAAGCAAAGAATCTTGCTATTAGCCCACTGAGTCATTTCCTTCTTTAAGCAAGGTGAGAGACTTTTCTTACTGTCTTCAATTAGTACCTTTGTATCAGGAATGGGTCATGTTTATTAACTGAAAGTCCCAGCAAACTCAATAAACCTCTGTTTGACCATCAGTGGAGTGAGTCCAGCCACAACTGAAGTCCTCTATTTCTCAGACTGAAAAAGCCTTTGGTGTCTGATTGTCTTATATTTCTACATAGGTATTTTTAGAGCTTTGAAACAATGGTGTCAAATCATTCTGCTCTGTGGTGGGGTTTGTACATGTCAAGGACTATAGGAAGGGGAAGGTGACGAGTGATATGTGGAGTGATGATGATGATTTTGGTGTAGGTCACCTCTCCAACAGACATATCACGGCTGGGGGCAGTTTGCGGTAGTGGTTAAAGAGAGACCTTTGGGGCCTCCTCACACTTGGGGGAGTTAGTGAGATAGACAAATATTTAAGGTAGGTACAATGAAGTTATAACTACTTTAGATAAAAACCTGTAAATACCTTACTGTGTGATGTATTTCAGATATTACTCTATAAGATAGACACAAAATAATCATTACGTAAATGCCAATTCGTGCCGTCTTTGTCGTAAAATCCAGGAACAAACCACACGCCAGAGAGTGCAGCAACGTCCAATCTATCTTTGAGTACAAAGGACCCTACTATAGACAACAATTGCATGGGTGGAACCGGGAGGAAAATGGGCGTATGCATGTAGTCAACTTACAGTAAGGGCGTGTCAAGCTCTAGCGCAATCAGCAGTGTCCGAATCAAGCTTTAGGGATCCCAAAGGTGCTTTTCTGTCACACCACTTGTACCAGCTACAGGTCAGGTGTAAGTGCCAATTACTAGCGATGATGGTCGCTTATGCATGCTAGAACATGTTTGCCATCAGAGAAACTGTAAAACTGCATTTTATGTACAATAGACATTAATAACATCCTAATAAATTTGAGTGTATTATGGAGAGAGAAAAAATGATTTATTTTTTTAATGTTTTGTCATTAATAACTATAACAGTTGAAAGAAATGTAATTTTTTTTTCTGTGCATGATTTATATTCCACATATGTATTTGACGTATCCACTAGTGTATTGTTTGTTAGAGCAAAACCTAACCTAAACCCATATTCATCATCAGAGATTGGTGAATCAGGGGCATGGACTATCAGAGGTTGGTTGGGTTGAGGGGGCAGGGGGCATCTGCCCACTGGTTCGGTCCCATAGTGGGCTACCTTGGGCTGGGTATCTGGGATACCTTCATTTTGCCCTTAAAAAATGTACCTAATAGGCTGTTGAGCTGAATAAAGCCCCACCCCCCCCCCCCCCCCCCCCCCCCCTCCCGGGATACAATTTGCCAGCCCTCCCCTGTGGACAATAGTGTCACAGAGTTGTACCGCGGAATGTTGGTAGATATGAGATATGAACAACTTTGCTTGGCAATGTATTGCTATGGCATTAAACAACCTAACTGACAAGCCTGCATGTCTAGGGCACACCATATTTGCCAAGGACGTGTGATTTAAGATTTTGTGCCTGACATAACAAAACATCAAAAAGCAGCAATTTGCTTTAAAATCCCCCTGTCATCTGATAAACATACATTTTAAATGTGCAGTAAATTCTCACTCTGGCGTATATCCTGTAGAACATTTCCACAAGAGCAGGATAAAATAAAGAAAATATATAGTACTGTTACAATGACCTCATTTCCCATGTAAGACTTTGAGATACTTAGACACTGCTGTGAATGTTTCTTGAAAGATCCTGCAGCACCACCTGCTGGCACATTTGTAGGTTGCATGTACATGGATTTTGAAAAATACTTAAAGCTGCTCTATCAACTAGGGGGAAAAAAATCCTCCCCCTAGCACCCGGGATCTGCCATCATCATCAACTATTTATATAGCGCCACTAATTCCACAATACGGAACAGAGAACTCACTCACATCAGTTCCTGCCCCATTGGAGCTTACAGTCTAAATTCCCTAACACACACAGACAGACAGACAGAGAGAGAGAGAGAGAGAGAGAGAGAGACACGCGTCAATTTTTGATAGCGGCCAATTGACCTACTAGTATGTTTTTGGAGTGTGGGAGGAAACCAGAGCACCCAGGGGAAACCCCACATAGAAGATACAAATTTCACACAGATAAGGCCATGGTTGGGAATGAAACTCATGACTCCAGGGCTTTGACGCAGTGGTGCTAACCCGTACGCCACCGTGCTGCCCCAGGTCTGTAACACAATCACAGCTACAATAAGTTAAGCACAGCCCACTGAAATATTCATAAGGAGGAGTTCGGGCCAGGACTTTGAAAAAGAAGACCATCGACAAATTCAGGAAAATCAATATGTTGACTCCCACATCAGCAACATGGGCTAATTTCATTAATTGGGAACATGACACCAAATATATCCTGTTAATATCATAAAACTTAAGAAAACTTCTTAAGTTGCACTGAAAAGACTACTCATCGTTCATGCATAATGAAGGTACCATTTTGAGGGCTAAACCAATGTATTATGAGAATGTGTATTCTGCATCATACCTGACACTCACACCTCCCCACATGCTTCATACCGGACACACCTCCTCACATGCTTCATACATGACACTCACACCTCCCCACATGCTTCATACTGGACACACCTCTCTGCATGCTTCATACCTGACACTCACACCTCACACTTGTTTCATTCCTGACATGTACACCTCCCCACATGCTTCATACCTGACACTCACATCTCCCCACATGCTTCATACCTGACACTCACATCTCCCCACATGCTTCATACCTGACACTCACACCTCCCCACATGCTCCAGGACAGTCCAGTATAATGTAGTTCATAGGTCAGTTCAAACGACGCCCTCCAAGGGTGGGGGTCAGCTCTCCGATCAGATACATACTAATCTTCCCACCGAAAGCTAGTCCAAACTGGTCTATTTACATTATACACACAATACCACCTAATCATTAATTCCCCATGGCTGATCAAAAGTAGGTAACCTACTATCACTGCTCATACATTATAAAGTTACTACCAATAAAATGAATACCCCTATCACTTTTTATAGCTCTAGGGATACCACATCTACTAACAAAAAGCCCTGAGTATGACACAGCAATACATTAGAAACATTTCAATAAACCTTTACCCAGATATATTTCATCGGTACACCAGTACATACTTGCGAATCCTGCAAGGTGGCAATTGGATGAAGTTGATTTGTTTTACCTAGAGAAAGTCCATCTGTAGGAAGGGTATGGGATGGCTCTATTGCTATTGACTTCCTGACATTTTCTCTCAAACAAGTAATACAGGACATTGCCTTCCTACTAGCTTGAGAAGAAACATCTGATGCACACCAATATGCTCTTACCAGCTTGCACCTACCTTCTTTACCCAGCTGAGTCAGACCATGTGCTGCTTCAGCTAGGACTGGAAGATACACTCTGGGAGCTACAGGCATACCTTGTCCATCTCTCCAGGGTCCAGCAGACTCCTGACCACATCCCTTCGCCTTCCATACTACTTATTCTTCAGGTAACACAAATCTCATATATTAACTAATTTATGTGTGTGTACAATTTAAAACAATACAAAGAAAAACAAAACAAACATTGATTTGTCGGTTGTCATGTAAAACCCTGCTGTCCATTTGACAGCTATGTCCGTCCTGTTGTGAAAGTGATGTACAGTCATGTGTGTAAGTTTTAACTTAAATAACAGCTACTTCAGTTGGTAACTGTCACTGTCACAAGTCCTTCATGTAATGTGAGTTTTCTACTTATGTACTGCTATTGTCATAATAGTTCTTCAGTCGCCTCAACATCGCCCCCTATACTAGAAAAATACTGAAGACCAATGTATATAAATTGATTTACCCTCTACCAATTCACATGTCCTGTTCAATCCCACAAGTTCAGCTACTTGGCTATGTGAGGAGGTCAAAAGGGTCAATTTCTATAACACTTTCGTCAATTATAACAATATCCAGTACGTCTGTCTGACTATGATAAAAAACACAAAACATGAAAATTTTACATTTTCTAGGGTTTCACTTATGTCAAGTCTTGTAGCAAAAATCTTACTCCAATGTTCTACACAGAGATGCATATCTGTATGTCTACCTAATCTACCTTCAGCGAGTCTCCTGTCTCCTTCCACCCTTTGTGCATCTAGAGGCACACTTTGCACAGGAGACAAAAAGGCAGATACCACATGCAATCTATAAAACATGAATCATATTTCCACAACAAAACCTCTGCTTAAAAATCAGCAGCTATAAAAATGAAACCCTTAACTACCTTCGTGACTATGTCAGTGTAGTGTGTGTACCCCTGATTCTGTCCGATGTCACAAATGTCTTAGCCCCATGAGTGAGATCATGTCTACGTGTTTTTGTATCTCTTTACAAGAAAACAATAAGATACTGACAGAGATGTAAAGAATGAAAAATAGGACAAAAAGAATAATAATAACAAAAGGATTTGCAGACAAACAGAAAAGCAGAGAAGCAGAGAAGGAGACTTTACGGCAAAATGACAGCTGAATTGGACACTATGGAAAAATGGCTCTACTATTCCACTAATCCCCTTAGCTATTCACTAAACTATGACCCCTACCCATTCTTATCAAGTTTAACAGGGAGTTACATCGCCCATCCAATCCAGTGTCGTCCATCGTCCGCTCGTATGGAACTCAGTATCTTATGATCACAATAACTATATACCTTTGCTATAGACTTCATGACTATAATAGAGAAGTGCAATGTTAACCCTTTGTGATGCATACTCTGTATCTCCCATGTGTGTCTTCCTGAAAAACATAAAACAACATTAGAGCAGAGTGTGTACACACTTCATTTTAAATAATGAATCTCAGCCAAATACGTTATCACAGGCCACTGCACCTATAAGAAAGAGTGTTACAATGACCCATTGCTAACTTGTCTTTCAATGGAAATTTTGTACTTCTCCTGTAATCCCCATAATTGCTAAGTATTTATATATATATATATATATATATATATATATATTTCTTTGTCTCTCCTTCTCTACAGAAAAGCAGAGCAAAACAAAGTTTTGTTAATAACAAAGAAAAACAAACTTTTCATTCCTTATCATTGACCAGCGACAGGAAAGTAAACACCAGACAACAGAAGACAAACAAACAACAACAAGAAAATATACATTTAAGTTCATTTCTCTCTAAACCTGAACAATGACACTTACCACAGATTAATATTTACCCTGCCTGGTTGTAGGATTACAGGTATGATCTGATCCCTAGTGTTGGCTACCGTTCTCGCGCAAAGCATTTGTTGCTAAGATGTGTGCAGGAAACACCTGAGACTTGTACCCTATTTGTGGGTATCTATGTGATTCCCCCTTAGGTGGTCCCAATCTCCTTGCTTCCGCTCTTGTTCTTTCCTTACAGTCCTTTGCTAGATGTCCTGTTTTAGTGCATTTAAAACACTTCAATGCCTTATGTTTCTTCAGTCCCTTATAATGTGTGTTATAAGTCTGAGGTTGTGAATATAGTCCTTCTAAAGTCTGGATACTTACCATCCTTAACCTATCACTTTGTGCTTCTTTATTATTACCTATATATTTGTCATGCTTCACGGCAGACTATCTAAGAGCATCTACCGTGGTTCTCCTCCCATTAGGTGAAGAGGTTTGTACCCTAGCCTTTAGATTCTCCCGGAGACCATCCATTAGTACTGTAACAGCTAGTTCCCTGTGGTACACATCGTCCTTTATATCTGATATCCCAGTGTATTTGGTCATTGCTGGCAAAGCTCTGACAAAATAATCTGTTGCAATCTCACTATCTTGTTGTTTGATAGTGAAAATTTTGATCCAGTTCACTACTACTGGAAAATATATGGACAACTGTGAGATTATATGTTTAATATTTTCCTTATTATCATCAACTGTTAAGGATCTATCCTCCTTCAACATACAATCCTTATTAAACTTTTGTATATCAGCATCAAGAGGAAGACAGGCCCTCAACACCACTCCCCAACCTTTATTAGTTGGCTCATGTGAATTACCAAAATATCTAAAAAATTGGCCAAATCCTTTCTAGGATCAGGGAAATCAGACATAATTGAATGCTGTTCAGATCTAGTCCATGGGCAATGCATTGGTACATGTTTTATGGGAACTACACCATCTTTGTCCGCCTTCCCATTGGGAACTGCTATTGTGCGGACAGGATGTAAACCTACCAAATCATTACATTCTGGACTAATTGCTGGAATTACTGTTGCAATACAATGAATGTTCCTCCTTCAATTAATTTCTACATTATTCTCATCAATTTCAGCCGCTGCCCCTGCTGGAGGGACCGTTCCTTTTCCTTGTCTGTGTGGTGCCTCTTGCATGATACTAGCATGGGCAAGGCTGAAATGACGGTGGGTTCATCTTCTTCTTCTTCTTCATGACTTGATACAGGATACTAGTTACATTTTTAAAAAAAAATTGTATCGGCTGTACTTACCACCCCAACCGCATTTGGCGGCAGGAGCGCGCTTGCGCTCACTTCTCTTCGCTTTGCAACGCTTACTTCCAGTATGCATGTATTACCCTGCCACGTGTAACCTTCCTGTTGCCACAGTTTTACGCAGTCATTGTGTTTAATTCTCTCCTTTATTGATTTAATTAAACATATTTTATCTCTAACAGTACTTAGTGCCTCTGAATCGAAACTACCAGTCTAGGGAAAAGGTCTCACACATCCTCTGGTCATCTGCCTGTTATGTAGTTGCCTGTTATGAACTTGCCCTTAGAATTGCCCTCATTCAAGATGGCTGGGATTGTCTCATGAAGATTCCATCTTGGATCTCTGTTATGAACCTCTCATTTCCTGTTTGGGCCTAGAAAAGACACTACCTATTTTGAAGCCTTTGCTTGAGTATTGTGTTTGTATCTGAACTAGATGCTTCTACAGAACCTTGTTCCGTCTTGTGATTTGGATTACAATTGCTTGATATTTCAACCAGACCTTTATCTGCCTTGAGACTGTTTATTTCACTTGTTGGATACTCTAGATTTATATATATCAAAATAAATCCTGTTTACTACAGAACTACCTGGCAATTGGGTTCCCATTGTGATACCAGAAGTGTGATACCAGAAATGTGACACTGCCACTCACACCTCCCCACATGCTTCATACCTGACACTCACACCTCCCCACATGCTTCATACCTGACACTCACACCTCCCCCACATGCTTCATACCTGACACTCACACCTCCCCACATGGTTTATAACTGACAATTGCGTGAATGATCTTGTCACGATCTGCCTACAGCTTATGCATTACATGCTGCTTTGCATGGCAGCTCCTGCCTTTTTGTCCTTATTATTGTATTTGTATTGGCAGTACCTCCATTCACCAGAGGTGCTGCTATTGTGCCTTATTGTGTGCATTAGGGGTTAACCTTCATGTTCACCAATTATCCCATGCACCTGGGTGTGGTTTTCCCTTTATATACCTGTCACTCCCAGCACACATGGCTGGTTATTGTTGTCCCATCCTGTGATGTCATATCCTTGTTGCAACCTGTGGATTCTTCCTCCTGCCTTGCTTGTCTGGTTCATGCCTGCTTGGAACCTGTTCATACCTCCTGCTTCCCTGCATTAGCTGTTTACCTGCTGGTTTCTGAACATTCATATTATTTCCTGCATCAGCTTGCACCTGGTATTTATTACTGCTCTCGATTACCTGCTATTTATACTTTTCTGCAAATAAACAGAGTGTTTTCACCATATTCGTGACTCCTAGCTGTACTCCTGTTTGTAACCGTGACAGATCTTTATATGAGTGGAAATGAATAATGTCTCTTAAATCTTTTTTCACATCTTCAATTTTTCTGACAAGATAAATAATAATAAATTCATAAATTCATAGTTTAAAATTGAAATAAGATAAAAATGAACAGAGACGAATTGTAGATGGGGTCCTCATAGCAGAGGCCCTCACAAACTAAGAAAAAGCTTGAGCTTGTGGCTTTCTTTAGGTCCACTCAGTCACTTCCATCTCAGCCAAGTAGACAACCCTAGTGCAGAATCCCCTGGAAACATTGGAGCAGGATGATTACCACAAACCACTTGCCCTGGGGCCCCACAATCTTAATCCAACCCTGCATATAAAGATGTTGAGTGTGACAGGATGGACCGCCAATGCCACCCTGTCTGTTGTGTTGCTGGGTATCAATTGGGCTTGCCTTGCCACCGTCCCCTTTTCCTTATCCTAAATGTGTCATCTAACCGCAGTAGGAGGGGCTTAAGCTGCTGCCAACACTGGACTCCTTAGAGCCATCCAGAAACACTTTCCTGTGGGTAACTCTCGCTGCTAGTGTACACCTGGTACGTTGGTACTAGAAAGCTGGGTCCAAACCTCAGAAAAGCCAGGAAACGGATTAGATTTGGGTCTAATCTGCAGGTCACAGGATTTACATCACAGAAAAAGTTGTCAAGCAGGATCTTGAAGCAAATGATGTTTATTAGCTCAAGTGTCCTAATAAGAACAGTTGCATATGTCAGTCTGTGGTACTAGTGATCTTTCCAGAAGTACAGTTGGTATGATAAATTACATGGTCAAACAGTGCTTTTTTATACAGGTTTGGACACAGCCTGACAGGGGGTAACACCGCCCCCTGATCCTAGATGTTTCTGCAATGTCTGAGTTATTTTTAGTATCAGGGAGCAATATATTCCCCAAACATGGATTTAAATGCAATGCAAAATTAATCTGTGTACAAAGGCTAAACAGACGTGTTGGCCACTGAGATGAAAAGGTCTAATTAACATGAGATTACCTGCCTTCAGACAGTCACAAAAACAAAGACAAATTTCCTCTTCTGACTCTGTCTCAGCAATAATTACATTTCCTTCACACACAAGGCTATTGCAATAGAAATGAATGCATGAATATCAAAATAAATACATTAATACTCCAAGCGCCCAGTGGCGGGACTGGCGCTGTGCTTCCGTTATTAACCGGCACCACAGCGCGCATACATTAAATATTACATTTAAATTAATAAATCATAAAGACAGGCCAAAGGAAAAGAAATGTGTATCGGGGTACTCCGAGGACCATACATTAAAATATATTCAAAACTTTATTAATATACATTAAAAACATATTCAATATCAGTGTGTTTACACATGGAGATCGAGACAATTAGCGAAATTTAAAACATGTAGTAGTAGCGAAAAACCAATATAATAACTGTTAAAAGTAGCAGATACAATCTGCTATGATGCAGCACTGGCTCCCATAATTACTTGAATACACTGTAATCAATATGGGATAGAACCATAGAAAGTAGGACTAGGAGTCACTGCTATTAATATATTGGTAGCAGGACCCTTATACCGTCCTCCAATGTGCCAAAGTGAGATTAGGATAATCTGTTTATAACAGCATTATCCTCGGATTTTGACTCTACAAAGGCACAACACAATGTGTTATTCCATCAAGTATAACCATGCTACTGCAAACAGCTATGATCAGTATGAGGGACCCTATTATAGCCAAAAATACCCAAAACTCTGGTAAGTACACAGGGTGTTCTTCGTATGCCTTCCTTAACCTCCCCCTTTAATATTGACAAACCTCGTGCTCAACACCTTATCCGGGATTAGTAATTTATATAATTGATATACACTGAAATTATTATGGGAAGAAAGCACCAACAAGAGTAGGAATAGGAGTCACTGCTGTTTGCATATAGACAGAAGAACCCTTATACCATCCTCTGATGTGTTAAAGTGATAGCAGGGTATCCTGTTTATAGTATCATTATCATTGAATTTTCACTCTATATAGTCACACAATTATCCGTTATCTCATAGAGTACAACTCTACCACTACAGACTGATATAATAGGTTCGCAGAGTCCTATTGTAGTTAAAACCACCACAGACCCTAGGTAAATATACAAGGCGTCCTCCCTGTGGATTTCTAAATCTCCCCCTTCAATGCTAATAGTATTCGCTCCAAACAGATTATCCCTGTCTATATATAGTTTCCACCCCTAGATGCTGTCCCTGCAGGCAAGGCTAGAAGTTATACTTGTGATATTTATATTTAAATTTTTAATCTAATATCATGCCAACGTGTGTTTCGCTAATGCAAGCTTTTTCCAAGGCAATCCGACTGCGCCTTCTAATTGGATATTTATAGTGGAGGGAACTCCCATCCATGACATCATGCTTGGCAACATTGCTAGTAACAGGAACAGAAGAAAGGTGATTGATAGTGTTGTCCACCAAAGGGGTAGGTGAGGAAATCCCCCTCCCTCTGATCACGATCTGAAGCCGCAAAAAGTAAACAAAGCACGGTATCTTGTGTGCAAAAGCAAATCTATTTGGACCCATTCCCCATTACAGGTCAAAAATATCTAACAGAGGGAGGTTTCCTCCATGACATCATCCTAAACAACGTTGATAGCAGCTGCAACAAAAGTGGGTGATAGATAATTTTGTCCGCCAATGGAGTAAACAATGGGAGCCTCCTCCCCCTGATTACGATCCAAAGCCTGAGAAAATAACAAAGCACTATAACCTATAAAAAAGGAGAATCTGTAACGGATGATCATAAGCCCTTTCATAAGACCAGGTAAGTATAAGGTAACAAGTTAACCCGTGCATGATACTCATGCATTCTAGTCACATCAAGCTACTTAAGGTGTTAAAAAGGTTCTTGTCATGCATTTGGGCCTAGCCCAGGCCTCCTCAGGGGAAGAGCGTTACTTCCCGACGCAAGCGCCCTTTTTTAACGTGGTTTTGTCCACATGTCACCACCTCATCATTCTTCTCCATCATCTCATCCTTCATCTTTATCGCCACATCTATCCAGATGTCTATCCAGCGGTCCTGAGTATCACACTCCTCTCGCTCTGTCACCCCCGGCAACCACCAACCACTCCCAACTGTCACCCCCGGCAACCACCAACCACTCCCAACTGTCACCCCCGGCAACCACCAACCACTCCCCACTGTCACCCCCGGCAACCACCAACCACTCCCAACTGTCACTTCTCCTTCAAGAAATATATATATATTTTTTTAAAATCTTTATAAACACTTTTAACAATTAACAAATTAAATTAACAAATTAAAAACATCTTAGTATACCAAATTTCAGCCCTTTCTGAGTTTTTTTTTCCACACACACTAAGAATTTAGTAGGTCAGTGTATAACTCCGCCCAGCAGGTTTTTTTTCACACACACACAGACTAACACACACCACTAGGCTTATATATATTAGATACAAATAGTTCTTTACTGTAAAGCTCATGTCAAAACCCAATCGCATAAATGTGGCAAGAGGGTATTATCAGTCTTTTGTTCCTTTCGCAGACCAGAATGTTCAAGAAGATTATGAATGCATATATAGAACTCAAGCCAACTGCCATTAAGTGTCAAACAATTTGTTTATAGTCAGTGAAGCTTATGGTAAACGCGGCTGTTGGATTGTAGGTAGATATCTAACCTTATAGTGTTCGAGAATAGCTGACCATTTAGGATTAGTTAGGTCCACCTGGTGCGATATATTTCGCCTTGAGGTACATTTAAATTAATAAATATACCCTTTAATACATCTTTAATCCTTTAGTGCTATCATCATCATCATTTATTTATTAATATAGCGCCACTAATTCCTCAGCGCTGTACAGAGAACTCATTCACATCAGTCCCTGTCCCATTGGGGCTTACAGTCTAAATTCCCTAATATAGACACACACTCACACACAGACACAGACAAACAAACAGAGAGAGAGGGAGAGACTAGGGTCAATTTTGATAGCAGCCAATTAACCTACCTGTATGTTTTTGGAGTGTGGGAGGAAACCGGAGCACTCGGAGGAAACCCACGCAAACACAGGGAGAACATACAAACTCCACACAGATAAGGCTATAAACAACATGTTATACAATTCATTAATACAAAAATGAATATTTTCACTGCTAGTTTCATTTCCTAAACTGAAAACTTTATTTTCAAACTTGATTTTATGTATTTTAGAATCATAACTTCTCAATTGGATTCCCAACTATTCTGCCGTGTCTCCCCTGTTATGCGACTGGGTCCTTTGAAATATTTCTGTATGCTACATTTTTAGCATCCAATTTAACAAATTTCCTCACTGGAAAATAATGTCCTTACTTTACAAGAATAATAAATATTGTATGTTGTTGGATTTGGTATACATCTTAATGACTTGCTACCACATTTTTAGGCATATCCTATCCACTGTATTTTAACTGAACCTGTCTATTGCATGTCTACATGTATTATTGTACTCTTGCATCTGCTGCCTATTTGTCTGCATCTAAATGTGTTGCTAATTGTTGCTTGACTTCTCTCATTTTTATTGAATGACAGTAGAAGTTAAATCACAGAAATAGCATAAAGTAACAGATTGTACAGCAATGAACTGCCAATATTTATAATAAGTAGAGGAACTAAATGGGAGGAGGGAGGGGAGTGTCAACATGTCTTATTCAATGAAGAGAACTAAAAGTAGAGTGAATAAAAAGAAAATGATGTATATAATGGATCATTAAATATATAATAGGATCAACATTTTAAAAGAGATGTTAAAATATATTATCAGTGTAATAGTGTTTTAACCACGGGTGCCGTGTTTTATAAAACTTTTTAGTTCTGCGTTTTTTTGTTTGATTTGAAACAATATTTGACCTATTTAGGGCAGTTCTATCATATGTGAGCAAAAGTACCAATCTGAATTACCATAATTTCTAATTGTCGAAGGAAGTGCTAATATGCCTGAAGGGCTAATATTGAGACAAATACACTAGTGACTATTACTTTTCTACTCTAAATTAACTCTGTGTTAGATGTATGTATATCTATATATCATTAAGACACATGCCATGGCAGAAATTGTACATGTGGGAATTTCAATTATATACACAGTACATATTAATTCTTTTCAAGCCACTTGCACATAGATTCTGCTATACATTCAGACAAAATAAGTAGATATATGATATTTGCTAAGGTACATATAACACATAATACAGACAATAATACTTATACCAAAAAACATTGCACACAGATATATCTTCATTTGAGATGATATATATATTCTTCTTAAGTTAACAATTTCACAGCGATTTAAGTCCATATGGAGAAATGTAAGTTTTATTCAATAGCAACAGTATTCTAGCATTACAATATAACAACCTCCTCCTCTATTATTCTGCTCCTTTAACAATCACCAAACATCAATGCTTCCAGTAATCACATCACACTTCTCCATATAATGCATACATCACATCAGTCTCAGCTTATAAATCTACACATAAACCAATATCAATCATTCTCTCAGAATCTACAATATTCCTTGGTTATTAGTTTATGCTTAGCTATTAGGTATACAAGACTATAAGTTCAAGCCTTGTATGCAGGGCCGGATTAACCTGAGGTCTAACTGGGCTACAGCCCAGGGGCCTCGGGCATCCAGGGGGCCCTTGAGAGTGCTCAGCAGTATTAATGACTGGTGTGGGGGGACGGGGGCGCCCCCGGCCGATCAATGCTGCTAAGCACTGTCACTGTAGTCTTTCCGCAGCGCTCAGTAAGATCTCCTCAGTAAGGAGCTTACAGCGCGCCGCGGAAAGACTACAGAGACAGGACAACAGAGATAGGTAAGCGTTTGGGTTGGGGGGCGGCTCAAGGGGGAAGGGGGGTTTTGTGGCTCAAGGGGGGGGCGGCTCAGAGGGGAGGGGCCTCATGGGGGAATGGGGCCCCATTAGCACAGGGGCCTCCATTCTTTTAATCTGGCCCTGCTTGTATGGCTCTGAACTGGACTCCATTATTTGTTATGTAGATAAGGGAAGATGGGTTTTGGGGTGATAAAAAAGAGAGAGCTCAAAGGTCTATTTTGAAAGTGCCCGAAACTCTGTGTTTTTCTGGTTTTGTTTAAATGCGGGAGAAACCCTGAGCAACCGCAACAGTCTGGACACAGCATACAACACTGACCTAACCAGGTCCTTGCTATATGAGATGGGGGAGGAGAGGTGTGTAATTTAGGTCCCAAAAACTCTCAGTCAACCGCTGAGAGTGGAATGGGAGATGTGTCCTTTAATGCACTCTCAGAGCATTTATCTTATTCCCGTAACATAAATCAGTAACTTATATATAATTCTAATTTACTGTATATCTGGTGCCTTCTGTCACACGCCGATCCCATAGTTGGGTGCCGGCGCTGTGACTTTCCCTTTAAGAACCATGATTCTACTTGCTTCTGCCTCAGAGACATTACTTTCACAGGTATTCCTGGCTACTGTGATCTGGACCTCCTCCTGAACCTCATTGGTCCTGGAGCACTATATTAACCTCCTAAGGTTATGGGCTCATGGCCTGTTCTTCGTGTTACTCTGGTTGCATTTGGATCTGGCTGTATAACTCTGCTTCCGTGTGTCCGTTACCTGCTCGCTGGACTGAACTCCTTACCGCTGTTCACCTGCAAGCTGCAAACTTCTCACTGCTGCTCACCTGCAAGCTGGAACTCCTCTCCGCTATTCATCTGCACGCTGAACGAGTATCGTGAGTTGTTGCTAAACCTGTGCCTTATCTATTGGTTCAACTTTACTGCTGGCTGGCTGGCTAAGATCGCTGCATCTCGCTGTTAGAGCTACTATCAAGTTACCTGTCACCTGTAGTTCCACGTCTGACACGGGTTATCCTTATTCTGCTGTTACCTGGTTACTAGACTGTTATTGTGAACTACTTGTTGTGCCGGTGGCTAGTACTTGGGCTCAAGTTGCGTGTCTCTGTTCAGTTGCTCCATACTACAGCGAACTTACCATTGCAGTTACAACGAATCCTGCTACCTCTGCTACCTGTAGTTCCACGCATGATTCAGATACTGTTCACGTCTCTGCTACTTCTAGGCAACATTCTACTGCATGTGTCAGTGTTGATCCAAGTCCTTGGGTGATGTTTAATGCTTACTGCTCTACTTAATAAGAATCAGCGATTCCAGTACCACCTGCTATGTTGAGTCATCTCTACTCTCGGATCAGTTAGTTCTATATACTACTCTGTCTGGACTGTAAGCTGTACCAGTGATTCACATTCATCTGCTGTGTGGTTCTCTATTGGATCCTAGTGTTCTTATTTATCATCACTGCGCTGAACTGTATATCATCTCATCTCATGCTGTTGCCAAGGGTTACCGACTATGAAGTAGCATATGTGAATTGTGTCTGCATTACTACGAATTGCCGTGTATTCATCTCTGCCAATATATATATATATATATTTCCTTCCTGTTGTACCAACATTCAATACACTACGTTGCAGCACTACTACTTTCTCCTGTGTTATTATTGATGCTTGTAAGCTGTGAACTTATCCTGAGAATATCATTGTGTTCTGCCTCCACCATCCTCTATAGTAGAGGCAGGGGATCTGCAAAACACCTCAGAGCTGTGACACCTTCATATTCTCTCCCTATTAGATGGACATTTTAGTATAAGTTGAAGTTGCAAATGTGAATTTAACTTTTTAATGATAATACATAACATGTATGATTCTCCTCAATAAAGTTTTTGCCATATATTGCCGTATATACTCTGAAAAATCCTAGTAGTGCTTTCTAGGAGTTCACTATCAGGCCAACCCAAAGGCCATGGGGGGTGTTGTACTTGTTTTTTCATTTTTTGTTTTTATCTTTCAATTTAAGTTTTTATTTTATTTTCCACCTTCTATCCCCATATGCCAGGTGCTCCTTCTTCTTCTTTTTTTCTGTTTATAAAGATCCACAAAAGGACTGTAGTATCCTACATGACATTTACAGCAGTATAAATTAGACAGCAAGGATCCATAATACACTACTAATACATGAAAAACAAAATAATGCAAAGACCAGACATCTTTTGCACAGATAATACACAGATAACTTGGTAATACAGATCAAGTTATTTATGGGACAGTGAGCGAGAGTGATGGTAATGTCCAACATGAAGTAGGCTGGGCTCAAGAAAGCAATGCTAGGGAAGCAGGCCTATATTGCTTTCTTTGTTCCCTTTGGTTGTCCTCCCTTTGATCTATTGTGAAACGCGTTCCCAACAGCACAGCCTGATTCCGGTAGGAACCACTTTCCTTGTTTACTTCCAGAAGCACACCCTTATAATATAGGGTAATGAATATGAACAAACTGGAATGGATCCTATTCTTCCCAAAATTACAAACAGCCTGACAGGGGCACGTTAAAATAAGTTATAATTTTTTATTTGTTTTATGAGTTCACAGTCATGGACACAATACACTAGGCCTTCACGTACATATAGTCATAAAACACATCTAGTATGTGTCCAAATAAAACATATCTAGTAATAAAATAATAACAATGAGAATAGAAGATATTGTACATTCTAAAGATATTGATATAAGTCAATCAATCACATATAAATGAATTGTAAATAAAAAAAGTAGATTTAAGAAAATCAGTTCGGCTAAATTTGGGATTCTCAGGATTTTAGGGATTTAGAGCCACATTGTAATTATTCTTCTGAAAAAAATCAGAAATTGGAACAAACTTGTCCAAAATGTTTTAATCTTGAACAAGTGTGCATTTTAAATTTCACAAGCACAACAACTTCCAAAATATGTAAAGGCAACAATAAATTGGCCACACTTACATTAAAAAACATATTTTATACCAATAAGATATATTTATTAATAACTTTTTTCTCTCGAGTCTGGACAGATCACGCCACGGTTTCCATAATTCTAGTCTTGGCTCTATCTCCTATGCAGCAATTTAGCAGGCGTCTGGATAAAACTATGCTATTACAACAGGCCACAGTCCAATAATTACATACGCAATTGGAAGGACTACAGGGCGACCACCAGAGGGAGATTAGTAGCCATCTCACCAGCCAATAAAAAGGCGAAAAGGAAACATGTAGCTGAGCTGGAATCTCAATTATCAACCTTAATGGCTAAACACAAAATAAATCCCAGAAAAAATACCTACCAGAAACAGGTAACTACCAAAGGGCAACTAAACCAATTCTTGTGTGACAAAGTGACTAAGACCTTGCTCTGATGCAGGCAAGTATTACGACTAGGGGGTTAAGGTAGACTCTCCTGGCCAATAAATTGAGGTTAAGTTCAACTTCTGTGGAACAAAATAGTTGCTTACCTATTTTCCTGCAATTTGCCTAAGATCACTCAGACTTAACTGAATACATTTAATGTGGACATCAGCAAGGAAGAGATCTCCCAAGTCAGACAGGTATTCAGCCCACTTTTATAAAATGTTCCTAGATATTTTGGCCCTTGAACTGATTTTGGTCCCTAGATTGATTAATACAATCTAAGGGGTGGACAAATTAAAGCGGAACCACCAGTGTGCAGATCGTGGTAATCCTGAAACCAGATAAAGAGCCTAATCGGACTGGAAGCTACAGTCCAATATCTTTTCTGAATTGTTGTCCAAAATTTTAGCTACCAGATAGAACTCTGTGATTACATGTTTAGTTTGCCATGTTTAGTAACATGTGTTAGTAACACATTCTCATGTACATCCTCCGATGTGGTGTACATGACACAGTATATAAGATGCCCTGAGGGAACATACATTGGAGAGACCAAGCAGAAACTGCAATCCAGGATGAATCTACACAGACACACAATAATGAAGTCTCTGGACACCCCTGTGGGTAAACACTTCTCTGGACCAGGACACAGTATGACAGACTTAAAAGTCTTAATACAAAAAGGTCTTTTTAAAAATGACAGGGAGAGAAAAATATGGGAATTCAAACTGATAAGAACATTCCAGTCATTAACTAAAGGTCTCAATATAACACCTGGATTTATGACCCACTACATGGACACACTTCACACCCCACAGCAGAGCAACTCCAGATCTCTGAACTTCTAGGACTTTTACTCTTCCATCCGTAACGAAAACCTTTGTTTTATCACTTTACCTTTTCTTAATGATGTATTCCACACCCCTGTACAAATTTCTTGATGTAACAGTTCTTAAATATTGTGCCTTTTCCTCAGTCATTCATTTGTAAACTTGCCTGATGAAGGGGCCTCTGTGCTCTGAAAGCTAGCATATATAATATTTTTTTCTGGTTAGCCAATAAAGATATTACTGCTATAATACTTTTGTCTTTTTTGACACAAAAGTATTTAACATCACATAGATTTTTCTGGCTAACACGGTAGTGCAATAATAATAAAAAAAAAAAATTTTTTTATATGCACTTTCCTTGATATTTTATATATATATCAAGGTAAGTGCATATAAACTTTCACCAATTCATGGTCCCCTCCAAGATACATAACATTCTCAGGATTATTTTGTAAGAATTTGTGGAAGTCGAATAATTGAATGAAGTCGGCTAAGTTAATTAATATTGGTTTATCGTGCAATTAGTATGCCACGTCTGATGACGCAATCACACGGGTAAATAACACACACACACTTGTAAATAGTACACATTTTCTAAAAGTTCCAATCCACACTCGATTATTTAATAAATGAATTAAAGGTTATTTATACACAGCTAATATAACAGTAAAGGTATTTATGGTTCAGGTCCTCAAAAATATACAGTGTTTGGTCTCATATTAAAGCATATTTCACCAGCAGTAACCTGGTTTCAACAGAGTAGCGATCGCATCTAGCTGTCGCTAGTTATGAGCAATATGAGACTAATACACAAAATCACTCTTTTTATGGGTCAGGTTAAACTGGTTCTTCGGCGGGAAGACACATAGGCAACAATTGGAGTAACTTGTCCCCTCCTTTGGGAGAAGATCAAATGAACTGACCTATGACCTGCAGTCTACTGGGACATCATAAACCCTGGACCAATGAAGACCTTGCTTAGTGTTATCTCTGTATATTTGTGACATCATCACTGTTTTTTCTAAACTTAACAACATAAAAGTAAGCCTCTAATTCTTAAACAGTCTCTCTCTTTGCCAACAGACATGAGGATTGATGAACTGTTCCTGGATCCAGGCCTGCGCAGCGTATGTATCGTTTATACTGTGTAGTATTATTATTGTGTTCTGCTAAATTTTTCTAAATTTTGCTATTAAATCTCTTTTGTGCTTTGGAACCACATTAATTGCATTGAACAATTTATTGGTAGCGACAATACAAACATAACAATTTGGAAGCTAGTCTGGGATCAACGCCGCATTATTCAAGGATTCACAAAACCTACGGATTTCAGTTTACCAACAAAGAGTGGAGATGTGTCATATACAGGTAAGAACGCACATTCTGTACCCTTTATCATCCTTATTAGTATTGCCAAACCGAACACCCGCTTTGTGTGATGTAAGGGATGCTGGCAAGGACTTAAAGACATAACAGATTGCACTCAAATAGGCACTATATATATGGTGGTTGTGTCCAAAGACAACTTGATTTTGGCCCTTTATTAGGCACCTCATCGAAAGAGTTACCAAGATTTCAATCTCAAATACCTATGTTCTTCTCCATTGGCTAGTCGCCAACTTAATAAACATAACAACAAACTTATCTGGTACATTCTCAATGCAGATAATTTTCAAATTGCAGCCTCTGGTAAAGACCCTACTTCACCTTCACCGACTTTCTGTTCCATGGAGATGATGTTGTCCCCTTGGTTATCCTAGAACAATGTTTCACCAATATCTGAAAAATTGGCACAAGGTGATTGTTTCAAGACCCAGACAAGGAGGAATTGATACACATATATGCAGGCTAACAGGCAAATGGAATATTTCAAGTGGCTCATTGCTCATTATTTTATATTTCTTATCCCATCTTCCTCCTCTCCCTCCCTCTGCCCACCTCTCCTCATCCCATTAACTCCCTAAACTCTGTTCAGTCGTGTTTCAATAATTTAAAATTATTAATTGAATCTGATTGATTTCTCAATGTTTTTTTCCTCTAATCCTCCTCACCCACTCCCTTCTGGAACTCTCAATGATTTCTATCCTTGTTATCATATGTATTTTGTATTTTCTCTGTTTGGAAAATATTAATAAAAAAAGTTATAGTGAAAAAAAGAAAAATAGATTGACTGGTCTATATCACAAAATAAACTGTCGAAGGTTAGCTGATCTCCGATAATGACACATTGATTTGTATGCACAAAACAAATGTAAGAATTTCCAGAAGACAACTTCCATCATCATATTTATATAGCGCCACTAATTCTGCAGCGATGTACAGAGAACTCACTCACATCAGTCCCTGCCCCATTGGAGCTTACAGTCTAAATTCCCTTACACACACACACACACTGAGAGAGACTAAGATCAGTTTAATAACAGCCAATTAACCTACCAATGTGTTTTTGGAGTGTGGGAGGAAACCGGAGCACCCGGAGGAAACCCACACAAACACGGGGAGAACATACAAACTCCACACAGATAAGGCCATGGTCGGGAATAGAACTCATGACCCCAGTGCTGTTAAGCAGAAGTGTTAACCACAAAGCCACCTTTCTGCCCACAAATCCAACAGAATCCACTGTGCCTGCTTAGAAAGCCAAAGATTACATATAACATCTAGCTGCCCAGGAAGCATTTCCCAAAGCATCAAATACAAACAAACAGAAGTAAGCTGCTCTACCATTTTATAGTCAACCAATTTATAGAGTACTCTCAGACATTCACTCACCCAACAAGACATGGGAGAAAAGACATGTATTAATTAATAATAATAAAAATAATAATAATTATAATAATAATATTTCCTTATTAAATGGTAGTACACTGAACTATGAAGAGAAGTTTTTATGGTTTCTATCACATGCATTTCCAACATTAATCGCAAAAATTCGCCAACCGTTTATTCAGTGGATAAATAGGAGCATTGATACAAAATTTGATCCACAGCCGCTGGCATATTTTTCTAGTTTGTGAATGACCCCGACGGATAGATTCAACAGAATGACTAAGTGTATTGTCAACATCCTGTTGGCTCCAAAAGGTAAGCCTCTCCCTACTCCTCCCCACCTCGTGTTCTCCCTCCCCCTCTCTCTCCATCAGATTCTATACATCAAAATGAAAGACACAAAGCCCAAGACAGAAAAAAGAGCAACCTACACCCATCTCCAACAAACAGGACCACTAGAGAAGTACCAACAACACCAAAAGAGTCTACTAGGACAGAACTCCAGACGCTATAGATAAAGGGAAACTTGAAAATGAAAAGCACAATAGAGAACCAAGAAAACCATCAATTACCGCCTGCCTCCAACAAACAGAACCACCCAGGAAACAGCACATAGCAACATTGAAAGACACCTTCACCTCCATACAACAGTAGATATACAACATATACACCGACTTCTACACTGAGCCACGGAAACCTCTACCTAATCCTCAGTTAGCCTTCTGGCATTCTTCCTGTAGTATATGTGGACTACTTTATAGTTCTGCTGAGGCAGACATTAGTAGTGTGTTCTAAGAAATGTATTAATATTGTGTGCCCAACTCACATTTTGTATTATGCACATGAGTTCAGAAGTAAATGATTCAGTGGCTGTTGTTCCTAATTTAAGTTGTCAGAATGTTTATTCAACACTACATACACTACCATCATCATCAGCTATTCATATAGCGCCACTAATTCCGCAGCGCTGTACAGAGAACTCACTCACATCAGTCCCTGCCCCATTGGGGCTTACAGTCTAAATTCCCTAATTAACATACACAGAGAGAGACATAGAGAGAGAGAGAGAGAGAGAGAGAGAGAGAGAGAGAGAGACAGACTAGGGTCAATTTAATAGCAGCTAATTAACCTACTAGTATGTTTTTGGAGTGTGGGAGGAAACTGGAGGAAACCCACACAAACACGGGGAGAACATACAAGCTCCACACAGATAAGGCCATCAAGTTCACGACCCCAGTGCCGTGAGGCAGAAGTGCTAACCACTGAGCCACCATGCTGCCCACTACAGTACTATATACAGCTATAATAGCCAGCAAAATGCCGTTTTACCCGTTGACATTGCCTCAGCAAGATGTATGTCAGTGATATGTTGCGACCAGGCCATGGCGTCTGAAACTGTGGTGGCCTCAGGGTTTAAGACAAAATGGGGCCCTGGACAAAAATCATCTGAGGGCCCCCAACAAAGTGAATGCTGAACCAATTATGCAAAGTGGAATTTCGCATGCCTCATTGACAGCCATATTGCCAGCTACTCTCTACAGAACCCATTGCACAAACTTCCTATTGCATTGATTCCCATTTGTTGTTTTTGTAACCATATTTTTTTTTCTGAAAAACTCCTCCTCCACAATACAAGTAGTGGACAACAAAATACATTGTAAATGAGGGAGACCCAGGACACTGACAGCAAGTGCTTCCACTCAGGTTTGGCGTATGCCTTAATTAAGCAAATAACAATCAAGTATGGTCAGACTCGTGTAAAAATACTGGACTTCCCTGGTTGCCTATAAATATTGCTAGCATGGCTCCAAGAGAAGACCACAGTGACTCTGAAATATTGTTGGCAGGTGCTTCAGTGACAGGGCAGCTCGCTCATGTTTCAGGAGCAACGTGTCTAAGTTGGGACTCTGAGGGAAAAACAATCAGGTCAACAGTGAGCGGAACTACATATTCCAGATTCATGATATTCATGCAGGGCCAGTGTAACACTAGGGTAACCAAGGTGGTAGCTTAGGGCGCCACGGTTTTTGAGAAGCCTAAAACACTGAATGAGCGGCATAATGACACTCTGTGGGGCATATTCAATTACAATTCCGGTCGGCGGGATCGCGCCGGAACGGGCCGCAAACTCAATCCACGTTACCGCAATAACGTGGATTTTCGTTCGCAGCCCATAGGGTTGCGTACGAAAATCTGCGTTATTGCAGTGCCGTAATACCTGCAATGACGCGCTCTTTCCGCGGTAACCGGAACCCTAATTGAATATGCCCCTGTGTTTTTATATTCCCCACTGCACCCACGAACTGAGCACCTGGCTGCTGACACGGAGGGCAGTGTCTGTGAAGCTGCAGCTCCTTCATGTCAGTGATATGCAGTGAGTATAGTTGTGTGCTATGATGTCACACGCAGTGTCACACTCTCAGAAGTAGGGGAGTGGGGAATTCATGAGTGGACCTGAAGGGGTGCTTTAACAATTTTGTTTCCTTTATATTTAAATGGAAAGCAAACGTTTTGCAACAAAGGCAGTGAACGATCTAGCATTACTACTTGTGTAATTAGAAATAGAATGTATTTTTAAACCCAACAATATGTGTTTACACGTGCAGCTAAATACATCCAAGATATGGTGTGTTGCTGCCACCCAGTGTTCTACTGTCAGTAATACACTATATAAATTACAGCTCACTTGAAACAGTCTTTAAAAAGTATTAAACAGTTTTAGAACAGGTTTAGGGTATTTTAATACAAACATATTTGAAGTAGAGATGTTCACTGACCCTCGTGTTCTGGTTCTGGTTTTGGATTTGGATCTGGATTTTTTCCTAAAATCCCTATTTTTTTTTTGTTGCTAAAATCACATAATTTTGCTTTTTTCCCCCTACATTATTATTAACCTCAATAACACTAATTTAAAGTCAATTTTGACCACCTCACAGGTCACAATATTATTTTCATACACTTTCAAAGAAAGACTGCAGATTTAGAAGACCAAGCCTGCCAGACCTATTATTTTTATTTCAGCAATGATAATTAGCAATGTAGCAATGGAGCTCTCCTGAATGTCACTGCAGACTGCTACCCCTCCTCTTTCTATTCTACCTATGACGTTGCCCAACTGCACTAGAGACTGCTAAGAACTGGGCTACACCTTCTGTGTCCCTCTGTGAAATGGCGCTGGATCGCCGTGGAGGGCGGTACTTATAGAATCCAAAGCTTGCGAGATTCTACGACGTAACAATGACGTTTTGACTTGTATTCAATTGCAAGGGCATGCAAAAGTACCCAGCCTGAGCTTCTCTAAGTTGAAATATTTAATGTTTACGTGAAATAATCCAAAATTTTGTCTTGAATTTTTTTGAATAGCCAAATTCTGTCTCCTATATATTTTTCATTGGCTCAAACTGACAATCTGCAGGTAGTGGAGGAAAATGGAAACACCTGGGTAAATGAGGGACACCAAGCATATTGGCGGCAAGGGCTCGCACACAGGGCCGGATTAACCATAGGGCTAACTGGGCTACAGCCCAGGGGCCTATGGCATCCAGGGGGCTTCGAAAGTGCTCAGCAGCAGTATTGATCGGTCGGGGGCTGGGGTGCCCCCGGCGCGATCAATGCTGCTGAGCACTTTCACTGCGGTCCTTCTCTGGCGAGCTGTAGTCTCCTTACTGAGGAGATCTCGTGAGTCTCACTCTCACGAGATCTCCTCAGTAAAGAGCGTACAGCGCGCCGGAGAAGGAGGTAAGTGCCGGGGGGGGGGGGCGCGGGCAGCTCGGATCACGGGGGGGGGGGCCCTCACGGGGGAATGGAGGCCCCCTTAGCCCAGGGGCCTCCATTCCCTTAATCCGGCCCTGCTCGCACGCAGGGGTGTATCCTACCAATAACATCCCAGAATAGTTTGGGTCATGTATAAAAATGATGGACTGCTCTGGTTGCCTATAATTATGGCTAGTATGGCTGTATCGGCCACCTATAGCTGCCCAACATCCTATTAAGTGACATTGTAGTGGTGCTTCTATTTTTTGCCCACTACCCCTGTATCCCAGTATTAGTGGTCTATGACAATGGAGGGGGTATTTGCACCCCTCCTCCCCCACTATGCCATTATCTCCCTTTATGGCCTTACACGAATTTGAGTTGTATACCCTTGCTCTTGAGAATCCTAAAATCGTTTTAATGTTTACTTAATTTAACCAAATTATTGCAGTTTTAGGGCAAAAAATTTTTTAAATAGTTTCCTACAAGAAATGTTTATGAATGTCCCAAACAAAAAACATATTAGATTGTAAGCTTTTGTGACCAAAGACATTATTAAACTTGTCTGATGTAATTTCCCGGTACTGTAACCAACATTATTCAGTTTCATACATCCACTGTATTATGTTGCCACTTAATGCAGAATAGATAATAATAATAATAATAAACTCAGAGTTACTTGCATACAGGCCGACTGTAGGAATACAATATGTGTCTAAGGGATGTCAAGCTGTAAGTTATAGAGTGAGTCAGGTTTGGACGGGGTAGAGCAGGTGAGAGGGGTAGAGCTGGTGAGCATCATATGGTGACTATTTGGGATTCTTTGCTTAATACATTGCCCACTATAAGATAAGTGTGTGCTTGGGGTGGCTGCCACTGAGCACGCAATCCTAAATAAAATGTAAGTACATGAAGAGGGAGAGAAAAAGATGCCTACTAGCCTTGCTTCTTGTATACATGGCAAAGTTTTACCAAGTTCTGGTTTCTCGGAGTTCCATATAATATAAGACAGACGCAAGCAAATATAATATATACTTGCCAACTCTCCCAGAATGTCCGGGAGACTCCCGAAATCCGGGTCGGTCTCCCGGACTCCCGGGAGAGCAGGCAAGTCTCCCGCATCCCGCAATTCCCTGGCCAAAATAACACGATTCAAGGTGAATCGCGTCATGTTGGCCCCATCCCCCGTGACAAAATGCCATTTCAGTCGCGGGAGGCGGGCCAAAATGAAGCGGTTGACTACACCCCACCCCCTAGTCACGCTCCCTGCCCAGGATCCCCCAGACTTCACTGCCTGAAAGTAGGCAATTATGATATAACGTAGTAATTGTAAAACATTGTTCAATGACAAGAGGAATGTAGATGAATAAAAGCAATTTATGTAGACAAATAAATCCAGTTCAAATATACCGTCTCTCCTAGAGCACAGTATGCCTTAGAACATCATCATATATCACTTCCGGGTCAAAAGAACCTGAAAAGACTGTATGTAAGATATAGGAAATGGCATTGTAAATTAGCTGGTCTGCATGTGAGGCCTCTATTTATTATCATGCAGTGATAACACAAATTTTCTAGAAAATTTGTTATCGCTGAAATTCACCAATTAATGTTGCCCTACTTGGTTGGGCCAGTGTTGGTCCACCTGCGCATTCATGATCCCGCTTGCCAGATCACACATGCACAGTGGAACTGTAAGACCTGACTTGGCTTCCACTTCCACTCAGCAAATAAAAAAATTATAAAAATATAATTTTACAAAATATGTAGAAAAGTCTAGAAAAAAAAAATTATTTTCCCCTCAATTCGATTTGAAAAAAAATGTTTTATTTAAATAGATAAAGTAGGAGGATTGCGACGGGACATGCACCAACAGGGATATAACTTTTCATGTTTTAATAAATAGGGGCCTGATTTATTAAGGATCTTAACTTGAGAAACTTCTTATTTCAGTCTCCTGGACAAAACCATGGTACAATGCAAGGGGTGCAAATGAGTGTTCTGTTTTGCACATAAGTTAAATACTGACTGTTTTTTCATGTAGCACACAAATATCAACTTTAAATGTCAGTGTACAAATAAGCTATCAAGTATTTGTGTGCTACATGAAAAAACAGTCAGTATTTAACTTATGTGCAAAACAGAATGTTAATTTGCACCCCTTGCATTGTAACATGGTTTTGTCCAGGAGACTGAAATAAGAAGTTTCTCAAGTTAAGATCCTTAATGAATCAGGCCCTAGGATTGTATATAATACTAACAATAACCGTCAATATCTCATAGTGGTTATAAGCTGTCCGTGCATATGCAGTAAAAAGAAAGCACCAGTATCTTTAATGGGGAAAGCTATCAGATTTCATATTATTAAAATAATGAATTATATTAAATGTTATTTTGGAAGTCTTATAATTGGGTGTAGGACATGGAGTGGCATATGCATTTTAAAGTAAGCAATATACCAGTGCAATGGAAACCCCTTTTTTTTAAGATATCAAACTATACAAGCATTATATCGATGATATTATATTGTGTTGGAATGGTACCCAAGGGGATTTTAGTCTTTTTATAAATTTAATTTGTAATAATTATTTTAATGTTAAATTTACTTTTAAAGCCCATAGCCCAAATCAAGGCAAGATAGCTACAAAACAATGATATCAAATCAGTAAATTCCAACAGCTATTTATATTACAAGAGTGGACATCTTACAAAATTAAAGTCGACTGTGACCTTTTCAGAATTTTCTCACATTAAACAGACTTGTAATGCAAATTAAATTTGTGGAGAATAGTTATCCATATATGCACATGAAGATTCGGGGATAGAAGTTATACCAACAGTCTGATGAACAATGATCTAGCTAAAACTAACTAAACAGGAACGACCTCCTTGAATATAAAGTGAACAACCAGGAATAGTTAGTTCCCTTTGTAACTCAAGATAATTGCAAGGAAAGAAGAATTAGAAGCATTATGAAAAAACATTGGGATATTTCACTCAAGAACCCTGTCTTGGAAACTTTTTACCAATTCGGATCACTCCAAATCATTTGAAATTAAACCTTATGAAATGCATGACAAATGCAGGGTGCAAATTTCGCACATAAGTTAACTACTGTCAGTTTTTTCATGTAGCACACAAATACTTGATAGCTTATTTGTACACTGAAATTTAAAGTTGATATTAAAAACAGCCAGTGTTTAACTTATGTGCAAAAAAGAAAACTAATTGGCACCCCTTGCATTGTAACATGGTTTTGTCCAGGAGACTACTTACTCATTTTTTTTACTTAACTTTCCTTAATGAATCAGGCCCAATGACTTCTAAAACTTAGAATACAGGAATATTAAGAATAGGCTTCACAACCAGTTTCCAAACAATTCTTAAATCAACGTAGCTCAGAACATAGCAGATTTGAAGTATAAACTGCCACAGATTTATCAACTTAAAGGGGCATTCAATTGTTTACTTTTTCCGCAGCGGAAAAAGTACTACCGTTATTACAGTAATACTAAGCCGGATTTAGGGAGCTGTGAGCTGAAATCCAGCGAGAAAGTACCGTAACAACGGTATTTACGCGCACTATTACCGTAATGACGGTAATAGTGCGTGCGCCGCGTTACTTTAGGCAGTAATGCCAACAATTGAATATGCCCCAAAATTTCTTGTTATGGCCTCAATGCAAGTTATGAAATTGTTGCATTTATAGAATAATAAATATTTTATTAGTTATATATTTTCCTATTGAAATGTTATTTGTTTATTTTATTATTTCTTAACATTTATTTATATATTGCTAGCTTACTACAATTGGGAACAAACAGAGAACACAAGGCTGGGTATTAACAGTCCCTGTAATTTCTTAGAGCCAGGATGGGCATTACAAAACAACTCCCTCATTCTGGGCTTCTGAATGTTTCCTGCAGTGTAGGGTATTATTGTCTGTCATAAGTGATCACCAAACAATAGCTATTAAAGGCCACATTGTTTGAAAGAGAGTCATCGCCTGAGTGTGTAGGTGCCAGGATTGGGGAGATATGGTACTTTTAGTATCTTAACCCATCCACTCAATACAGATATATTTTCCCTGTAGTGCAGGCGCCTAGCTTCAGTCCCTCAGTGATATAATTGTATACTGACTAGATTATATCATCACTCTGCTGCCTTCTTTCCCAGCCCCCACCTGGTAGATAATTATGTTTTTCATTATTTGAGCTCCTTCAGTACTATGGACAAGTAGGACTCGATGTACATGTGTCACTCATCCTTTGTACTGAGTGTGTTAAAATTACTACACAATGTAGTCCTGGACCCAGTGATCAGCTAGGGATGCCGGGTCCTGGGAAATAAGTTACAGGGGAGGAGGAGCAGTCCAATGCTGCCTTTGTCGCTGAAGACTATACTTCCCAGAATTCCCAAGGAGCGGAGGAGAAAATTGCATCATAGACCATCAAGCACATGGACATTCGCTCCAAAGCAGAGGGAGAAGAAAGAAAAGCATGGGAACATAGCCAGAGAATAGATAGGTGGATGCATTTTCGGGTACTGAGGAGAAGTCACTTGGAGAGTGAGAACTGTGGAGAGATGCTGAAAGGGAAGGCAAAGACAGAAATGGCTTGCAATTATAGTAAGACTAGAGGCAATGATTGGGGCTGCAAATCCCATTAGAGAGAGCTGCAAATATTATGGGCAAAGCTGCATGTTTGACAGAGAGAGCTGTCAACCCTACAGTGAAAGCTGTCAGTCTTAATGTAAGATCTGTTGATCAAACCTGGACAGCAGCCAGGTTACTAGAGAGGGCTACTAGAATCACAGAGGAAATTGCCAATACAAGAGGGCAATCTGTCATTGCCAGATAGTAAGCTGTCACAAGTCCATTACAAGCTGCCAGAGGTCCAGAGGGTTTCCAGATCCCATCCAGAGAGAATGTAATAGTGAGCCAGGTACCAAAAATTGTCAGGGGGTCCATAATTCGTATGGGCGGCCATGCCCACACTTGCTGGATTCACATAGTTTATTATTTCCTGCACATATATTTCTTAAGATAGTCTGTAATAATCCATCAGGTTTAAATTTTATGTGGCCACAAGATGTTGATGGATATCCCCAGGTTTATATGTGGGCTGATCTTCAATTACATTCTAAATACTCTTGCGAACAGCTAGCCTAGTTAGTCTACCATGGAGGCTTGACAAAATGATTTGTACATGTTTGTTCATTTCTGCAGCCCTGTTTAGCAAGTGAGAGTAGTGATTTCCCAAATGGGATTGCTAATTAGAGTGAAGGTGTGAGAATTTTTCACACATAAAAAGATTTACTAATTACAACCACCCCTCCCCAGCCCCCAAACTGAGCTTCTTCCAATAGCTCCCTCGAAAAACTATAAGTTGGTTTTATCACTGGCTAACGGATGAAGATGTTTCCGTTCTGGAATTATACTGGACTCATATTTGCTGTGTCATATGTGTCTCTACTCAGATTTCTGTATGCTGCTGTCCAGAAGACCGGATGACTGCCTGGATCCTGGAAGTCTGCCCAAAGGGTTCTGGGTAGTCTCAAAAGACAGGTATCAACTTACACCTGAGAAATTCCACCAACAATCTGTGGCAGCCTGCCAGAGTTTAGTGCAATACAGGATACAGCATTATTAGCCATTAGACTCCTAGCTGCTGTGAGAGCGATGGAGACAAAGATACAAGAATAGATAACTACCTATTATTGGTAGAGATGCTCAGGCTCGGTTCCCCGAGAACCGAACTCACCCGAACTTAGCAGGCTCGGCTCGGTACTTTTGCACGCCCTTGAAATTGAAAACTAAGCAAAACGGCATCGTTACATCGTCGGATCTCGCAAGTTTTGGATTCTATAAGTACCGAGCTCAACGCCGACATCCCTCCTCCTTTCCCAATGTCATGGCTTATGGAGTAAGCGTGGATGGCTTTTCGCTGCTCATGTAGCTGCTGCAATCTCCTACATGCTGTTGCCGAATGCCGGATATGTCCAGATATTTTACGTCCCACAGACAGCATCTCCTGCATGTCCCTGTCATTTTTTAATAAGCTCTGCACCACCAAGTTTATTGTGTGAGCAAAACAGGGAATGTGATGGAATTCACCCAGCTGTAATGCTCTTACAATATTGGTGGCGTTATCAGAAATCACATATCCTGAGGAGAGTCCAAGTGGGATAAGCCATGTTGCAATGACATCCCTTCGTTTTTGTAACAGATTGTCAGCTGTATGCCTCTTACTGAAGCCGCTGATACACAGTGCAGCCTGCCTCTGACAAAGGTGACATACTTGGATACATGCTGCTGCTGCTGTTCCTGCTGGTGAAGGCGAATCACCAACCCAGTGGGCTGTCACAGTCATATAATCTTTAGTTTGCCCAGTTCCGCTTGTCCACATATCTGTGGTTAAGTGTACAGTGGGTAGAATGGCATTTTGTAGCCCAATAAGTACAGTTTTACGAACCTTCTGGTAGAGGTGAGGAATAGCTTTTCTAGGGAAATGGTGTCGTGATGGAATTTGGAAACGGGGACACAAGACCTCAAGTAACTGTCTGAAACCAGTTGCATTAATAGTGGATATTGGACGCAGATCTAATATGAGCATAGTCGCCATGGCGTCTGTGATCCGCTTTGTGATTGAGTGACAGCTTTCATACTTGCGTCCTCTTGTAAAGGATTGTTTAACAGTCAATTATTGTAAACTACTAGTAGTCTTCTTCTTGGACTGCCTCTGGAATGAAGATCCACCCCCAGCAGCAACAGCAGTGGGACTAACGCTCAAAAATTCTTCTGAGGAATGCAGGATAGTGGAAGAGTCATCTAGCCTTACTAACTTGGATGCAGGACTAACTCCAATTGCTGCTGAGGATATTTCTGAGGATGGTGTTGTAGGTGTAGATTGCAGGTGTCGGGATCTAGCTGAGAGAAGGGAACTTGCTTTTTGCTGTGAATTACAATGGCTCTATTTAGTGCATTGTCAGGCACCCTGGATTAGCCTTGGTCTGATAAAAGCACGCATCCCGGGGGAGGTCAGTGCTCGTCGCCATGTATTAGCTGTAGAATTACCACAGTTATCCAAGGAACGGGGGGAGTGATCAAATGAACCAAAACTGATTTCATGATCCAAGGACAATTCCATCTTGCACCACTTTTCTTTTCTGCCACTGCTGTGTGGCAATGTTTCTTAGATGTGCTAGGAACTGCCGTGTGTTTGTGTCATTGCTCTGTCGCTTAGCATCCAGCCAGGTCCCTGCAGTATTTGTCCGAAAGTGTATGAAAATAATAGTGACCTGTGAGGTGGACAAAATTGACTGAAAATGACTCGAAATTAGTGTTATTGAGGTTAATAATAATGTAGGGGAAAAAAAGCAAAAGTATGTGATTTTAGCAAAAAAAATAGGGATTTTAGAAGAAAATAGGGATCCAAATCCAAAACCAAAACACGCAAGGGCGGTTTTGCCAAAACCAAATCCAAAACCAAAACACAAAGTTAATCCAGATCCAAAACCAAAACCAGAACACGGGGGTCAGTGAACATCTCTAATTATAGGCAGACACTAATAATGTGCTGCATATAGGCTATACTTGGTATCAGATATGGGTCTGTATATAAACCTTCAAACCAGATATTGCTTTACTATAAGGCGTGACGTCAGATTTGAGTCAGCATATTACACATGGCACTCAATATGACCTGCATGTTTGACTTGCACTAGATTTGGCTCCACATATTAGACTTAGCACTGGATATGACTGCATTAATTAGACATGGCATGTCATGTGACATGATACCAGATAAGGCTTACAATATTATACGTTGCACTAATATATACATTTGTGGGTGTGTTACAATTTTTTCAGCAGAGTAAAAATATTCCTCTTAACATTTTAAGTATTTCTATCCATAGAGAAGAATATATCATTATCAGTAATTCAAGTCGAGGTAAATTGCCATAAGATCGCAATTTAAGTAGGGGAGCATTGTTATAAGTTATTTCAATGCTTTTAACCAATCTTGCATTAATTCATTCATTAATGGCTGTAGCAAATGGTTTTGATGATAGTATATATTTAATTTTAGCTTTTCTTTCCTTAATCTGAACTTCCTCCATCCTGCTCTCATTTTACTGTAGCATGGTGTGCTCTTTATGTGCAGTGCAGTTCGGTCCAATTGTCCTTGTCACCCTTGCCTTGCAATACGCCCACCTCGTACACTGTGATTTTCCTTTACATACACACATTTTGTTTTACTTCACACTCTTAATCTTCTGTTCTAGCAACTTCATTATATTTCTCTTCTTACTACCCCCTTTTTCTACTCTCAACAGATCTTGTTCTGTGCTCAATCAATTTTGGCTGCTTTTCAGCTCTCCTATGGTACTAGCGCCTCCTCTGGGATTTGGGAAAATGGTGCCTGAAGTCTACAGGCTGCGCTGTGCAAACCCATTGAGAACTCAACTCAATAGAACAAACTTCTATTGTGGTATCTTGCTTTCTCCAAGCTGAGAAGATATAGCAGTATTTTAAGGGAATGGGAAGGAATTGACCCTCGTACCTACATCTTACCCAAAGTAAACCGTCCAAATCCATACCTCCCAACTGTTCCGATTTATGCAGAAAAGTCCTGATTTGATATTTGAAATGTCTATTCTGCTGTCCAGATAGTCAGGACAACTGCCAGGAATGTTTGGAGGTATCCTCCACTTGGCATGGTGAATGGGTGCTGTGATTATCTGTCACTAGTGCGAATGGAAGTGCAAGGGTCTATATGGAAGGGGAGAGGGGTTGGGGAATGAAGTGCTAGGCACTCTTCTGTCATCTTTCTCTGCACACGTCTTTTAAGGCGCCGGATGAAGGGGGCAGTAAATGATCACAAACACTGTGGAGGAATGCCTGGACTTGATCCAGCTGAGCTGATTTATGTGAACATGAGAAATGACAAACGCGTTAAGCACGCATCCAGGGAATTTTGGCTTGCCCCCATCATGACACGACCACGCCTCTTCCGTGACCTATCATGGTCCATAGTGTGGAGGCCATGCTGCTCTCTCTTTGTGTCCCGATACCAAAAATTGGAATGTTAAGAGGTATGAAAACGTACAGACTGAGTTCAATGCATTAAGTGCGTGGCCTCATCCTGGTTTTAGGAACTGCCCCAGGAAAATAAATGGTTGCCTACATTTGTAGAATGTAGGGTATGACTGGACATGGTGGAAAGAGTGAAAATATCACTTCAAATTCCTGCCTACTAACTCTTTAGGGTCACCTTCTTTAATTCATGGTTCAGTTTTCCTTCAAAAATCAGTGGTGGCAGTGGGGGTGTATACGGTGGTAGCCCTACCACCACTTCTCCTAATGTCTTCATTGTAACACTATCACATTCCATTTACTTACATTTCCATTACATTTTCCATACCGTCACTACTAAATTTTGGAATTGATGACAAATGATAGGACGCTATGATATTATCTCCCTTGACTAGCAATCAGCTCAGTTCCTTCCCAGCACCCTCTGACACCCTCTCTTCATTCGATCCCACAAATGAAGAGGAAATGGGACCTCCTTGATCCCATATCCTCACAAATTGGCAGGTCGCTGTCTCCTGTGCTCATTCCACCTCTAACTGAAATCTGTAATCTAGCTCTTTCTACTGGTATTTTACCATCACTGTACAAGCATGCAGTGATTACTCCTATTCTGAAAAAAAAAAAAAAATCTGACCCAAACTCTCTCTCAAATTACCGCCTTACCTCTCAGCTCCGACGCCCCTCCAAGCTTCTCGAGATAATTGCCTACACTCGTCCCACACGTTTCCTTTCTGCAAACTACCTATTGGATCCTCTTCAATCAGGCTTTCGCTCTCAACACTCCACAGAGAATGTGCTGACCAAGGTTGTCAATGATCTGATCACTGCTAAAACTAAGGGCCATTACTCTCTTCTAATTCTCCTGGATCTCTCTGCTGCATTTGACACTGTTGACCACTCTCTCCTCATACAGAAGCTGCAATCTCTAGGTCTGCAAGACACTGTCCTATCCTGGGGCCTGATTCATTAGTGATCTTATCTGCCGTTTTTTGCTTATCTTAAGCAAATCCACTCTATGCATGCTCAGAAAAGGGAGTTAAGAAGCTAAATCCGCTGCGTAAGTGAAGAATTTCTTAAGTTAAGATGAAAATCCATCTTAACTTCACTCTTATCTCCCCGTTTCATCTTAAAAATAAGCATCTTAACTTTTGCACAAGATAAGATCACTAATGAATCAGGCTCCTGGTTCTCATCCTACCTATAATCGCTATTATTTCAGTGCTAATTTCTCTGGAACAACCTCCACTCCGCTTCCTTAATCAGTTGGAGTATCACAGGGCTCAATCTTAAATCCTTTGCTATTCTCTATCTACACCACTTCTCTTGGAAAACTAAGAAGCTCCTTTGGATTTCAGTATCATCTCTATGCGGATGATACACAAATTCATCTATCCTCTCCTGATCTCTCACCATCTGTATTGTCTCTCGTTACTGACTGTCTTTCTGCCATTTCAGCTTGGATTTCCTTTTGCCAACTTAAATTCATCTTTCAAAAACAGAATTAATAATATTCCCACCCACCAATAGAAGCTTCCTGACTGACATTTCTATTTCTGTTGACAACATGACGATAAATTTCACCTTGTAAGCTCGCTGCTTATGTGTAATCCTTGACTCACAACTATCCTTTGTTTCATGAACTCTATATTTACATCATGCTGCATACATCTAAAAAACATTTCCAGAATGCACACATATCTCACACAAGACACTGCAAAAACTTTAATTCATGCACTCATTATCTCCCGCATCGACTATTACAATTCCCTTCTTACTAATCTTCCCAAAATCAGACTCGAACCCCTATAATCTATTTTGAATACAGCTCATAGATTGATTTTTCTTTGCAAATCATTCTTCCTCTGCTGAGTCACTCTGTCAGTCTCTACATTGGTTGCCTGTTTTTCAACAAATCCAACCAGCCATCAACAAAATTGCACCAACATACATTTCCTCACTTGTTCTCAAAATATCTCCCAACTCGACACCTCCGTTCTGCTCAAGATCTGTGTCTCTCTTCCCATCATCATCACCATTTATTTATATAGCGCCACTGATTCCGCAGTGCCGTACAGAGAACTCACTCACATCAGTCCCTGCCCCATTGGAGCTTACAGTCTAAATTCCCTAACACACACACACACACATAGACAGAGAGAGGCTAGAGTCAATTTTGATAGCAGCCAATTAACCTACTAGAATATTTTTTGGAATGTGGGAGGAAACCGGAGCACCCGGAGGAAACCCACGCAAACATGGGGAGAACAGAAAAGGCCATGGTCGGGAATTGAACTCATGACCCCAGGGCTGTGAGGCAGAAGTGCTAACTACTTAGTAACCATGCTACACATCCTCCTATTCCCAGTTGCAGGACTTTTTTTGGGCTGCACCCGCTTTATGGAATTCACTCCCTCGCACCACAAGAATTTCCTCTAGTATTCCAGCCTTCAAGCGTTCTCTGAAAACCCACCTCTTCAGACAAGCTTATTATAGTCCTCAACCAGCATCCTAATCTCCCTAGGTTACCCTATTACCACCCTCTATTCAGCTAACACAAAACAACAACCCTCTGACCAACTGACTGAACATACAGGCCACTAAATAATTTTTTACCTTTGCATTCTAGCTGGAGAATTATGCAATATGATGTAGCATTTACCCTTGTGTGTCAAACCATTATCCCATTGTAAGCTTGCGAGCAGGGCCGTCTTACCTCTATGTATTACCCAGTATTGTTGTATAACTGTTTGCTCCCAATTGTAAAGTGCTACAGAATCTGCTAGCACTATATAAATAAATGTTGATGATGATGATGACTGCTTTGCTCACATGCGATTGCTCTGTGTATGTGATTGATGAGCATCACCCGAAATTTCTATTTACCACATATGTTAATGTTGACTCTATTGCTCTTACATTCCTTTTTTTCTCATAATTATAGATACAAACTATAGTCTTACTTATGTTCTTAAACAACAGCACATAACCAATATCTACTGTATAGCTATTATATTACTTATTATAGACTTCTAGGGTACAGTTGTAATAGCACATGAGTCCCTGCTAGCATAGTCCATGTCTGACACACATGATTATAGATTTCTATCTGTCTTTATTATACCCTTATTATCAGGTCACTCATCTGAGCGTCAAAGGAGCATTTTTCAGTGTCACTAGCTAGTAATTTAAGACTAACATACAAGTCATCTCATATCTATTTTATCATTATTTGTAAGGAGCGGCAGCTCACCGCTGCCAGCTCCTAAACTTCTGGGTCTCTGACATCACAACGACGTGCAGACCTGATGTACGTTCCTCCAATCAGGCTTAATCATGGGAATTACTCGTCTGCTACCAGAATGGTGTTTCTGTAGCTAAAGTAACAAATCACCTTGTCTGCATTTTGATTGATATGTGTATTAGCCAATCATTACCCATTAATCAAAATCGCAAAGGGTCTCACCTGGTTTCTTTCATTATAAGACTTGGGAATGAAGAATACAAGGGGCATATTCAATTAAGCGTGAAGTGCCTCCGGAACGAACCCGAAGGCACTTTGTGTTACTGCAACATTGCGGATTTCCCTTCTGGCCCCCCCATAGGGTTGCGAAGGAAATTCTGCAACGTAGCGGTGCCGTATTAACAAAAAAATGCGCATCCGCATGTAGCCGCTATTTTCGGGCTTAATCGAATATGCCTGTAAGAGTCTTTTAGATAGTAAATGGTCTTCGCTTGTGAAGATATTGTTATAGATTGACTTTTATGAAGTCATTGATGGGTGCATTAACATTTCTGAAATCATCTATGTGGTGTTTCTGAATGTTCTGCATTGTCAGGTGTGATTCAGCCCTTTCAATGTTCATTATAAGACCTAGAACAGCTGGGCCTTTTGTTTCGGTGACACAGAACTTCAGTTTCTTTGTCCATTGTTTGTATGTGCATTTCAACATACAGCTGCTGTTATTCTGCGTCTGTCTCCTCCATATCCCAATAGTCTTGGTCCTTCTGTTTCATTAAGAGCATATTCTTTCTGTAGATGATTTTCATGTTTATAAATGTGCAGCGGTATCCAATTTCCTAATGCATCTGTATCAAGCTTTATATTCAATGATATTTGCTTTTTACCAACTTTTATTACACAATATTGTCCATCTTTGCTATCTCTTATTTTTCAACTGCTCCTATCAATGCCATAATTGGGCAAGCACAGTGGCTTAGTGATTAGCACTTCTGCCTCACAGCACTGGGGTCATGAGTTCGATTCCTGACCATGGCCTTATCTGTGTGGTGCTTGTATGTTCTCCCCGTGTTTGTGTGGGTTTCCTCCCACACTCCAAAAATACTCTAGTAGGTTGATTGGCTGCTGTTAAATCATACTTGCCAACTCTCCCGGGAAGTCCGGGAGACTCCAGAAATTCGGGTCAGGCTCCCGGGCGAGCTGGCATTTCTCCCGCATCCCAGGTTTCACCGAGAATCGCGTCATTTGACGCGATTCTCGGTGATTCACGCCATTTTGGAGAGCGGGAGGGGGCGGGGCGAGACCAAACACGTCATTTTGACCCTGCCCCCGCGGGGTGGGGGAAAAATGACGCGATTGGCCTCACCCCGTCCTCCAGTCACGCCCCCTCTCCCGGGAGTTGGCAAGTATGTGTTAAATTGGTCTTTAGTCTCTCTCGGTGCGTGTTAGGGAACTTAGACTGTAAGCTTCAATGGGGCAGGGACTGATGTGAGTTCTCTGTACAGCGCCACGTAATTAGTGGTGCTATATAAATAGATGATGATTGCTTTGTCTCTAACCTTGCATCTTCACATACCAGCAAAATGTCCGTCTTTGACTTTTGTGTATAACACAAAATATTGTATAACACAAAATAAATATTTGTGCCCACAATTTCTGCAGTGTGTGCTTTTTGCCCTCTATATGTATCTTTTCTGTGTACTCTGTGTATGTCTGTGTGCAACAACATGTAATTCTTCTGTTGCAATGCCCAGCATTTTAATTTTTTAGTTTTGATGCTTTAAAGTTTGAGATCTTGTTTTTAAAAATGTGTCTATTAATATGTTTGGTTTTCCTTTGCTACAGGCAGCTCTCCACCATGGTCTGTAAATATGACACCCTTTCTGCCCTACGCATATAAGTGTGTATGCTGTCTTTCTCTGAAATGTTTCCTGTATCTAGGTCCAGTGGAGCAATGTGTTTACCATATGTTGTCATACTTTCTTACTTATGTTGTGTGAACACCACTCCTAGCACCATGTAATGTTTTGTGAATGTTCACAGACTGCAGTGTGTCTCTCTGCACTGAGCAACTTTTATTCTCTCTGCATTACATCAGTGCTTCTTTGTCAGACATTCATAATACAGCAATTACTGGCAAACAAGATGGCTCTATATATGTACTACCAAACTACGGAAGCCCTAGAGGCTCATAATGTGAAAGAACGTTAGCAACATAACATAATGATAGTGAGCTACATTCAAATATATTCTTAACTCCCATCTTTGCCTTCGCAGATATGAAAGTTGTTGTGACCTAGGTGCTACGCTGCCACTTAACCCCTGCTTTCCAAACACCCATTCATTGCCTATCGAACCAGTGGCACCTATTAACTGCCAACTTGCTGCTATTGAATGGAAGATATTTCCCAAATTAGTGACTAGTGGGACAAATCAAGACAGTTGGGAGGTGTATATATAATACTTGCCGAATCTCCCTGAATGTCAGGGAGACTCCCTGAAATAGGATTGATCTCCCTCACTCCCTGAAGAGTCTCCCTGATGCTGAGCCAGTAAAAGACGTGGTTGGCTTCACCATCTGTGGCATGATGACATTGTTCAGAAATTGTGTCCTATGTCCATGTATTGATGCCTGTTACGGTTGGCTTATGGGAAATTGATCCCTATGCTCTGCTGGACATGGCTTAGCCCACCCACAGGTGCAGAGTCTAACAGGCAGGTGGTTTTCACCAGGAACCCCCGCAAGGAGGTATGGATTTAGCGGCACCAAACCTGCAGGTCGCGGTCCTGTGAGTGGGTGAACAGCAGAACGGTGTGGAGGAGCCAGGTAACACGGGTAGAGACAAATGAGGCACAAGGAGAATAGATGTCCTGTGGTACAACAAGGAAAAGCAGAGGCTGTCACAATGGTGTATCCAATGGTGATTGGTAGAGATACTGGAACAGCGCGAGTACAGCACTGGAGTATGCTGAGCACACACAGGAAAGCAGAGGTAGCTGAGGGAGAACAGCCAATGAGTCACCAAGGCAGTTGCGGCTCACAGTGATAGCGGTTAGAGAACTGGAGCTGTCACGATGAAGTACATCAGAGATGGTATAGAAGTACTAGAACAGCAATAGTTCAGTACAGCAGGAGACTGAGAGTAAACTGATGTGGTGAAGGTAACAGCCGATGAGTCACAGTAGTAGTAGCGGCTCTGAGTGGTGGCGGTGAGAGAACTGGAGCTGTCACGATGAAGTACAGTTGAGATGGTTATATCAGTACTAGAGCAGCGATAGTTCAACACAGCCGGAGACTGAGAGCAGACTGAAGTAACAGAGGTAACCCGTAGTAACAGCTGATGCATCACAATAGTAGCAACGGCTCTGAGTGGTAGCGATGAGAGAACTGAAGCTGTCGCGATGCAGTACACTGGAGATGATAGTAGCAGTACTGGAGCAGCAATAGTTCAACACAGCAGGAGACTGAGAGCAGACTGGAACACAGACAAACCACAAGGAGAACAGGAGTCAGAACCACAGGCTACAGGAAGTGAGCTTGAAGAACAGGCATCAGACAGGTGAATCCAGGAGGTTTAAATAGTGCTCTAGAAGTGCTTAGCCAATGAAAAAGAGGGAGGAGGTCCTGAAGTGCAATAGGCTTGCACCCGCACAGATCTGAATATAGCTGAATGAATGAATGAAGTTAGTCTGATGCTGGAACATGGCAGCTTCCAGATAAATGAAATGCGGGTAACGGGACAGGTACTACTTGTGGGACCAAAGCATAGAGACCAAGATTTAATGAAAGACTGGCAGGTAAGACAACATGGTTTCAGTAATAGAGACTGAAATGTAAAAGAAACATCAGTCTCTAGAGATTCATTAGCTTTTCTTTAACGCATAGTTGCCTACTCTCCCAGAATGTCCAGGAGACTGCCGCATTTCTGGGCGACCTCCTGGGAGAGCAGGGCCACCTCCCGGTTCTCGCCCCCGCAATAGATAAGTGGTGGGGCTTAATGACACAAACATTGCATCATCTTAGCCCCTGTAATTGCCCAATATTGTGACAATCATTTAGGGGGCAGGGCCAAAATGATGCAATTCATCAAGCCGCCAACGCACGCCCACCTCCCCCGGGATCTCGCTGAAACCAACCAGGGAAAGTTGGCAAGTATGGTATATATCAGTACCATATTTATCCTGAAATGTAATTATGTAGTTTTCCAAAGTACAGGAATGCCAAATATATAAATATACTTTTAATCATGGACTGAAGGAGTTTTAGGAACAGAAACAGGTATATGATATTATATGTTTTTCTTTTCACAATTTTTTTAACCAGGAAATGTTTAAGACTATAGGGGGTAAATGTATCAATGTCCGGATTCTTCAACTCCGGCGAGATCGGCGTCTTCAGCGCTTAAATTTAAAGCGGCGCTGCCTTGTAAAGGGACGTTTCCCTTTACAAGACGCCGATCTCACCGGAGTTGAAGAATCCGGACATTGATACATTTACCCCTATAGGTCTCCTCTCCTTTATTACTAATAGGTCCAATGCAAACTGGATCTATTGCTAACAACAATAGCAGGTACTACTGGATCAATTTCAGCATGGTTCAAATTGTAATATCTCGCACAAAATAGCTGATCCAGCTGTCCCAAGCAAGGGCCCAAACCTTCCCGACCGGAAGAAATCCCTAATGCTGTCATATAGTGACGGTACTGGAACTTCTTGTAACAATGTGGTAACACTCTAGTCAGTTGCGGCCTGTGCTGGTATGATATACTGGCACTTCTTTACTCCCCTTCCTTGCAGACAGCCAGGGCCGGCTGAATGCTTGTCCACTGGCCCGGTAAATACTCATTTGGAGCCTGCAGCTGAGCCCGGTGCCCTCCTTCCCTCTTGCTCACTGTCGGGCGTGACGTTATCATGTCCTGGCACTGTCAAGGAGGAGCAGCGCAGAGAGGGGCCAGCACACTGACGAAAATAAAACAGAAAAGAAATAGAATAAAACTGAAGAAAAGAAGATCTACTTCATTACACTGCTGCCCCTTTCATCACTGTGCCCCTTCATTACTTTATTGTCCCACTACATCACTGTGCCCCCATCATTACACTTCTGCTCCCTTCATTACTGTGCTCCCTTAATCACACTGATGCACCCTTAACCACACTGGTGCCCCCTCCGTTCATTACTTACCTTTCTATGATCGGCCATGATGTAATGAAGAAGAGGGCACAGCGTGATTTAGAAGTGGGCACAATGTGATTTAGAAGGGGGCACAGTGTGATGAAGGGGTAAAAGTGTGATGGAGGAGTGGGCACAGTGTTATGAAGGAGGGAAAACAGTGATAAAAAGGCAATAGTGTGATGAAGGATGGAGCACACTGACAAAGGATGGGGCACAGTGTGATGAAGCTGGGGGCACAGTGTGATGAATGAATATGCAGTGAGATGATGGAGGGGCAAATGTGTGAATTCCCTATTGAGAGGCAATAATAGGAGCAGAGATTGGGATAGATATAGAGGATCAAAGAGTAAGAGAGGAGCGAGATTTGCAGGATGTAAGGCATGGGGGATGGCAGGTACGGAAGGAGAAAGGGGGGGGATACCTGCAATGAAGATAGTGGCACATGGGAACGGAGAAAGGAAACAGATAGGGGAACGATAAAGAGTGACATGGAAGATATAAGGTAGACATGAGGGAAATGTGGAGGAAGACATGAGGGAGAATTGGAGGAAAGATAATTGGACACAGGAGAGGTGTGAGAGGAAGAGAGTGGCACAATTTCTAGCCATTTACAAACACGATAATTATTTGTGCCACTGAGTGAGTGTACATTTCAGGACTCGCTAACATCACATAGCACCTTTTTACTTTAAGAGTACAGTCATGGCCAAAAGATTTGAGAATGACACAAGTATTGGTTTTCACAAAGTTTGCTGCTTCAGTGTTTTTAGACCTTTTTGTCAGATGTTGCTATGGTATTGTGACGACTATGTAGTATATCTAATGACTGATTGTTACTTTCTGTTGAATTCATGTATGACAATGTATATTGTATGTAACATTGTAATGTAATCTCAATGTGTACTTTGCTACATGACATGAGTTTGAACTTATGCAAGTGTCATTAATCTGTTGAAAATAGCCAGACCAGGGAGAGATTGGAGGAGTTTGAAGCTCCAAAGTTGTAAACCATCTAGCCAACCAGAACGAACAATGGTGGGAAATCAGGTCCTGTTAACATTCCTATCTCAGGACATCCCTAGCTCACTTCGTAAGGTCTGTGACATTTGGGAGATCAATCTGTCCTTATTGACAGCTAAACTTCAAAGGTAGAGGGTGAAAGCTATGTGAAAAAGGGTGTGTGCATTCTCATGAGGAGGTCTATCAAGACTGAAATGTCCCATTTCCTCAACTGTTTTCCTTCACACTCCAAAAGCTAAATGTATCAAGGTCCCGATTTTTCCAGCGTTTTAAAATCACGGGTGATAACCCGTGATTTTAGTCCCCAAATTGCCAGATGTATTAAACTGCGATTTTTACTTTGATCTTAAAAATCGCTGGTCATCTCTGGTGATTTGCTGTAATGTCAAACACTCCCGTGTTTAGCTAACTCTCCTGTGTTGTCCTCATCTAGCAGAGTGTTTACTAAACACATCACTGTTACACTGTTACACTGCCCCTGTCTATAGAGCCACAGGCACCCGTGGCTATTTAAACCTAGATAAAAGTAAACAAAACAAAAAAAGTGTGGGGTCCCCCCACCCAACCACTATTAACCCTAGTGCTGCCAGCCTACTGCTGGTTGCATGAAAATCAGGGGACAATTTGCATGGGGTCCCCCCGATTTTCACATAACCATCACTTGGCAAACCAGCCGGGGTGGGTGGCACTATAGCAGGGAGACGCGCACCAGGGGTCCCCTGCCATAATGACACACCAACCCCAGGCTGTTCAGCACTGAGCTGGATTCCCTAGGGAGTGGGGTCCACCCAAAAAAACAAACGGTTCCCCCCCTCTAGGGACACCCAGTTCAGTGCTGAAAGCACTAGGGCTCTTCCTACACCCCTGGGTGGTGGGTGTAGGGTAATAAGGGCAAAAGTAATGTAAAAAAAAACAGACACCATTTTGTTTTGTGGAACTACAAGTCTCAGGCAGCCCGGGTTGCCATAAACAGTGTGGGCATGCTGATGCTTGAATAACTACAAGCGCCAGCATACCCATGGCAGCCAGGGCATGCTGGCACTTGGAGAACCACAAATGCCAACATACTCTGACACTCAGGGCTGGCTGAGACCTGTAGTTCCACAAAAAAAATGTTAAAAAAAAACAACATCCTGTTTACAACCACACACTTTAAAAAAAAAAATAATAAAACCCCAATAAAAACAATACACACACTCATTCATACCATATATATTTATTAAAAATAATAAAACCCTAAAATACTCACCAATCAGAATTTTTCTTTCGTCAGCAGCTTTTAATCCAAAAATGCTTGAAAACCAAGCCAAATAAGTTTGTATTCCAAAAGTCCCTGCTTGAAAAGTCCATAAATAAATTTGTATTCCAGGTCCCTGCTTGAAAAAATCTTCAGTTCTTCTGGCCAGGAGGGCACCCTTGTTGATTGCAGTCTTTTTTTAGTAAGCCCAGGAGGGGCCCCATATTTGTAATCCACTCCGGAACATGCGTGATTAAAAAATATAAAAATTTGATAGGTGCTGCCAAACAGCTTGTACAGTGTACAAGCTCCGATACGCAATGAACTTAGCTCAGCCGTAATAGGGGTTGGTGTGTCATTATGGCAGGGGGACTCCTGCCACGTGTCCCCCTGCTATAGTGCCACCCACCCGGCTGGTTTGCCTAGTGCTGGTTATGTGAAAATCGGGGGGACTCAACACAAATTTTTAAAACCGATTTTCATGTATCCAGCAGTAGGCTGGCAGCATCAGGGTTAATAGTGCTCGCATGGGGGGACCCCACGCATTTTTATTTTAAAACCTTTATCTATTTTTAAACTTTTGTCAGCTGCTGGACCTCGGGCTGTATAGACAGTGTAACAGTGATGTGTTCACTAAGCACGCTGCTAGGATGCAGCATGTTGTATCTGGCGATTTTTGCAGCCAACTCAGGAGAGTTTGCTTAATCGCAGCTTCATACATTTGAGACTTGTATAGCTAGAGTGGCAAACAGTCGGGACATTGACCTCTATTGATTTTGGAAATGGCAGTTTTGACAGAAACACATCTCTGGCGATTTTACATGAAATCTCAGCGTCATCAGCGAGTTTCAACTCTTCTGAGAAAATCTCTAGATTTGCAAAATCGCACCTTGATATATTTACTCCTAGGTCTTAACTAGCGGTAACTAGTAGTAATTCTGATTTTATCTCCTATTTTATTTTCTGATACTTATTTGTGCAAATTTATTGTATGTCTTGTTATTAACTTGTTTTTGTAATTAAACCTTGGAAACATTTTTCAGATTAAATAAATTTAATTTAGTGTATTCTCCATGATTCTTTGTGGACTTACGAAGCCCAGGGAGGCTCATGCTACATGTGTATGTGATTTAAATGTGAAACATTAATAAGTGGTTTTGGTGAAAGTAAGGGCACCATAATAAATCTTTTGTGGTGGCAGAAAAGGTGCATTCATTGCTAAGTGACTAAGGTGACGCCAGTCACCGCCAGCTGTTTAGATTGCTGTATCTGGGACAGGCTGGGCGTTCGTGACAAACTGGTGGCAGCTTGGTGGGATTGATAATATTTTACATTTTATCATAGGAACTTAAGGGAATTATTCAGTCAGCATCCTAATTGACCGGAGATTACGCTCAAGGATTACAAAATTTTAAAAGAATTACTGCGCAAATAGTTTCTGTTCCCCCCTTTCTTGTTTTCCTACTATTTTTTATTTGGTGGAAGTGTGAGGTCCAGGATGGCCACTGACTATAAACAGATGAAAAAGGATGAGCTTTTGGCTTTGTGTGTCGAAAGAGGAATTGCTGTTGTCCCCGGCAGGAACCAAGAGCAACTGATTCAAGCGCTTATGGAGGCTGATCAGAAACTATGAGCCAGAGGAGACAGTGGTGAAAACCTCTCTGCTTCAGGAGAGCAGTCAGCACTGGACATTACCACAAATACCTCTGTTCAATCAAGTGAGGAGTCTACCCTAGACAGTTACCTTCATACTGCTCTCAAACAGCTGAAGGATGCTGACCCTGCAACCTTGCTGCAGCTGATCCAAAGACTGCCGAACGCCACGTTGCTGTAGACCGGGAGGCTGCCGAACGCCGCACAGACCGGGAAGCTGCAGAGAGACAAGCCACTGCAGACAGGGAGGTGGCAGAGCGACAATCTGAACTAGAACACCAGCTGGAGTTCGCCAGGCTCAGCAGCCTGTCGGTGGACCGAGGTTCGAGTAGGAAAAAACCCAGGCCCGACCAATTCCCTGTATTGGAAAACGATGGCAACCTTGATGCGTCCCTGAGGGGATTTGAAAGGACTTGCCTACAGTTTGAACTGGACCCCAGTGAGTGGGCCAGCTATTTAACCCCTGGACTGAGAGGGAAAACTTTGGAAGCGTTTGCAAACCTTCCCTGGGAACTGGACGTCGATTATGTCGCAATTAAGAAAGCTTTGCTAGTTCATTTCAACATAACTCCTGAGGCTTACCGGCGGAAATTCCAAGACTCAAGGTGCGGTCCCTCTGATAACTATGCCGGACTGTTAGTGCAATTATTATCCATGATGCATTAATGGATTGAGCGATTGCAGGTGCTGGACTATGATAAGCTAAAGGATCTTATTCCCCAGGAGTAGTTCCTCACACTATGCCCAGCTGAGATGAGGGAAAGGGTTGTGGATCGTGACCCTAAGACAGCGCAAGCGGCTGCTAGTCTGGGCGACAAGTACACAGTTACCAGGGCTCCTGTAACGAAGAAGAGTTGGCAAGTGCCAGGGCAAACCACCTGGAAAGAGAGGCAACCTGCCGAATCACCCCTGAGTTCCCCCATCAACCAAACCAGCTGTTGTTGCACCTTTTGGGGGGGGGGGGGAACCTGTTTTGGCATCAGGTGTTTTAGATGTGATGAAGTGGGGCACATCAGTGTCAATTGCCCCAGAAAGAAGAAAACAACTCCTTCTCCTTTGGGGGGGCCCAGCAGGAAAGCCAGTGCCGGCCGTCCTGTGTGTAGAAGAACCCCAAGAACACCCCAGAGACAATCTGCAGGCGGTTAAGGTAGGACACCAATTCGCACTTGGGTTGTTAGACTCTGGCCCAGACCTGACTTACATCCAGCTCTAGTGAACCCAGAGAACATTATTCCTGGAAAAGCAATTGCTGTGCGAGGAGTGGGAGGCCTACATTCTGCAGTACCCCTAGCCAGAGTGTATCTAGATTGGGGATCTGGCAATGGAATACGAGACGTTGGGGTGCTAGATAATCTGCCTGCCACGGTACTGTTGGGGACTGATATTGGAAGGATGGACGCTGCTTATATAAATGAAGGTGAGGTCATTTCTGATGAACTGGTGCAAACTAACCTTAATCTTTAACAGGTGAACTCTGCTGACCAGCATAAAATCAGTGCAAAAATATGTAATACAATTTCATGTACTGCTGAGAATACTCATGCAGATTTGCAGGTACCGGTGATGCAGAGAGAAGGCTTATGTGCCAATGTGTTTGATGATAATGCTCTTGTTGGAGAGACTAACACGTTAAATCCCCTTGGTTGTGAATCTGCTCAGGGCAAAATGTGTGAAATTATGCCTAAATATCATACCATGTCTGCTAATGTTCTAGGTAGTCAGATCGAGTTATATGTGCCCAGTTCTGAAGGTGACCCAGAGTGTGAAAATGTATCCAATGTTTTAGCAGTAGTGACCCGGAGAGCAGCACAGAGGGGATGTGCATTAACCCCTGAAAGTAGAGGGATGTTCACTAGAAACTAATCCCCCTCCACCTCCCTCCTTCACTGTAGGAGCTGCAGATTCGGGCAGTGATTTGAATTAACAACCACATGCTGTGTGCAACACTGACAAGCTCGGCAGTAACACTTTTAAAACAGAACAAAACACTGATCCCAGTTTATTGACAGTAAGGGGGAGGGTCAGTCAGGCCTGTCTGGAAAGTAAGGAAGATTTTTTGGGGAAAATGGCCTTTTGTACAGAGAGAAAATTGTCACGAGTATGCATCCAGATGTAATTGCTGACAGGCAACTAGTTGTACCTCAAACCTATAGGGAAGGGTGGCTGAGAGTAGACCATGAGATACTCCTAGCAGGACATTTGGGTGTTGCCAGAACTAAAGCTCGTTTGGTGCATAATTTTTACTGGCATGCTGACATAGCCAAGTACTGCCGCTCATGCCATGTGTGCCAGGTGATTGGGAAGTCTGATGATGTGGGGAGCGGGTTGCTGTGGCTATTGTGGGTCCCCTAGCCATCCCCAGTAGCTCAGGCATAGGGTACATTCTGACAGCAGTGGATTATGCTACCCAGAAGCAGTAGCTCTTTCCTCCATTCGCTCAGACAAAGTAGCAGATGCCCTTATAACTATTTTCTCCAGTGTGAGGTTCCCAAAAGAAATGTTTGCTGATCAAGGTGCCCAGTTCATGTCTAACCTCACGCAGAGTCTTTGAAAAAAAATCATTTAATAACTTCCCTGTATCACCCGCAGGCCAAGGGGCTGTGTAAACGCCTCAATGGCACCCTACAACAAATGCTTAGGCCTTTTGTGGAGTCGCAGGGAAGAGACTGGGAGAGGTTCCTGCCGCACCTCCTCTTTGCATCCTGTGAGGTACTACAGGAATCCCCTGGCTTCTCACCCTTTGAATTCTTGTACGGGTGCCGGGTGCTCGGCCCATTAGATTTGATTAGGGAAGAGTGGGAAGGGAAATTGATCACCCCAGGAAAGTCAGTGGTACAATAATTAGTGCAGTTCAGGGAAAAATTGCAGTCCTTAATGGGGATGGCACAGAGCAACCTGAAAGCTGCGCAGGTGAGAAGCTGTGGTATGACCGCTGTGAGGAAACAGGGTGCTACTGGACTGAGAACTTTGTGTTCATTACCCATTTCTCACAGTTTAATGTACTTTTTAAACCTTGGCCCAGTCAAAGTATATACACCAGAGCATCGGTGTATTATGTGCATTATTATTTCATGTTATTAAATTACCTGCAATATTGTATGTAGTAGAAATATAGAGAATATTGCCATACTGTGTGAAAATAACAGGTAAGCAGAAGTCATTTTACTTGTGTTAGCTAATGAAATTACCATTTGTCTCAAAAGTCCATTGCTATGAGGTGCGGCTTAGATTTGATTTGTAATCAGAACAATGTTTGAGTTAACTAGCTGGCAGCCCATGTTAATTAGCTAGGTCAACAGGTAATCTGAGAGGTAATTAGGTCATACTTGCCAACTCTCCCGGAATGTCCGGGAGACTCCCGAAATTCGGGTCGGTCTCCTGGGCTCCCAGGAGAGCTGGCAAATCTCCCGCATCCCGCTGCAGCCACCGCTAAATGACACAATTCAGCCAGAATCGCGGCATTTTGGCCCCGCCCCCGTGATGAAAATGATGCTTTGTCACGGGGGAGGGGCCAAAATGCCGCGATTTGTCTTGCCCTGCCCCCTCCCGCCCTCTAGTCACGCCCATCTCCCAGAAACAGAATACAGAAAGTAGGTAAGTATGAATTAGGTTAGAACTTATAGATGATATGCAATGTGCCTCCACAGTAATATACTGGCTGAAATAGCATTGGGAAATGTATCAAAATAAATGTTATTGTATCAAAATGTATCAGACTCAGCTGGCGTAACACTGCTGGTACGATTTATCAAAGTCTTGTTTCATGTAAGCGTGCAGTGTCATTCCCTGATGTAATATAGTAACCCCATGTTTAGTGTATGCAGTCAAAATAGCTAATTGAGTCAAACCATTCCATTGTGTAATCAAGGTAACAGGGACAGTATGTCTAGCATCTAAAGTGTCCACTGAGAGACCCCTGCTGTAAGGGGGAGGTTTGAGACATTTGACCCTACTTCCTGTGTATACGGCGAAGAATATAGGGAGAGGAGAATACCAAGGGATGTAGTCTAGCTTGGTGGATCCTGGTGTACAAGAGATTAGTGAAAAGGACTCTGGGCCAGGCATTGTGGTGAAGCTGGAGGAAACCCTAGCAGGACAGGGTCTGTGTGAGCCAGTAACCCAGGCTGAGCGACACCATAACGGTTTTGCTAATCGGTAGTGGTAATATTGCGGGAAGATAAGACTTTGAAAGAGACAGAGATTATTACTTTGGAGTGCTGTCTGCAAGAGGCTGCTGGAGGATACATGCTACCATTTACCCTGTAACTTGTGAATGCCTTGTGGTGTTGTGCTGTTGCAATAAAGTTGTATTTTGGATATATTCTGGTCTACATTGTTTGATGCTTATCCTATGCCTAGGATAGATGAACTACTAGATTAGCTTACCCAGGCACGCAACATCACTATCATGGATCTCAGTAGGGGGTACTGGCAGATCCCATTGTTACCCGAGGCACGTGAGCGCTCCGTATTTATCACACCATTTGGGCTTTTTGAGTTTTTGGTCATTCCCTTTGGAATGAAAAATACCTCTGCGTCCTTCCAGCACCTGGTCAATGACCAGCTAGAGCAGGGGTGTCCAACCTTTTAGCTTCCCTGGGCCACATTGGAAGACGACGAGTTGGTTTGGGCCGCACATAAGATACACTAACAATAACGATAGCTGATCATCCAAAAAAACCATACAAAACATAGTTAACATATATATATATATATATGAGAAAAAAAGTGATATATATATATATATATATATATATATATATATATATATATATATCACTTTTTTTTTTAAATCCCCCAATCTTTCAATCGCCCTGTTCAAAAAATCCTCTTTAGTTATTATACTATAATCACTTTTTGTATTGTTTCGATGCAATATCAAGTGCATTTAAGCCAGGCATTGTATATCAGGGTGCCCTGACCAGGCCTGCGGTACCTAACATTTACACCACTGTGACCCCAAAATGTGACCTGTTTTGTAAATTACACCTCTATGTTAGTTAAGGGATAACAACTTATAATGGACCAAAGAGAATAATATATAATGCCCCATTAGTATTACACGTAGAAGTAGCAGGGAGATAAGGTCCATGATGCTCCAGGACCAGGTGACTTTTATTCACTGGTCAGCGTCCCTTGAAATAATAAAAAAAATCCCCCTTAATTTACCTTTTAATCGGCTTGTTCTCCTGTCCTCTTCTCTTCTTTCCTCCAATTCTGTGCTGCTGATTGCTCTTCTTGCGCGGGTGACTCCTCTGTGCTGCGCTCCGCAATGGATGTTGGGCGTGATGACATCACGCCCGACATTCACTGCGAGCACCGCACGGAGGAGGAGACAAGGGAGGGAGCCGGAGTACCAGCTGACGTGACCGCAAGGTAAGTATTTTCTTTTCTTTTTGCAGGATTTTTTTTTCCATTAACAGTGCTGCCCCCTTGCCACAACCAAAACTCCTTCTGGGCCACATTTACAGGCGTGCTGGGCCGCATGCGGCCCGCGGGCCGCGGGTTGGACAACCCTGAGCTAGAGGGCTAGGAGGGACATGCAGTTGCCTACATGGACGACATTGCGGTGTTCAGCCAGACCTGGGAGGAGCACTTGATCCTTCTGAATAGTGTGTTACGCCGTATTACAGAGGCAGGTCTAACTATCAAGCCATAGAAATGCCAGCTTGGCATGTGTGAAGTGCAGTACTTGGGGCACCGTGTAGGGGGAGGTACCCTCCGCTCAGAGCCAGGCAGGCTATCACGGTGTGGCCGACACCTACTACAAAAAAAACAGGTCATGTCTTTCTTAGGTACAGCTGGGAATTATCGAATATTCGTGCCCCATTATAGCATTTTTCAGCATTTTCGTTCCCAGGTGTGCATTTTCATGAGGGGGGTCTATCAAGACTGAAATGTCTCATTTTCCTCAATTGTGTTCCCTCACACACCAGTTCTTAACTAGTAAGTAGTAATTCTGATTTTATTTTCTGATACTTATTTGTGCAAATGTATTGTATGTCAGCAGACAGTGCTGGGCGTTCGTGACAGGTATACTAAAATAAAATTACAAGCATTTCATAAGTGACAAAGGCTTTTATTGACAATTACATTAAGTTTATGCAAAGAGTCAATAATTGCAGTGTTGACCATTCTTTTTATGGATCTCTGCAATTTACCTTGGCATGCTGTCAATCAACTTCTGGGCCACATACTGACTGATGGCCGCCCATTCTTGCCTAATAAATGCTTGGAGTTTGTCAACAGAGGAAGAACAATGATTTCAAGCACCACCCTCCTTTTAAAGCTTCCGGACTGTTATTCTAACTCAGCATGACAGAGTGATCTCCAGCCTTGTCCGCGTCAACACTCTCACCTGTGTTAACAAGAGAATCACTGACCTGATGTCAGCTGGTCCCTTTGTGGCAGGGCTGAAATGCAGGGGAAACATTGTTTTGGGGATAATGTTCATTGTCATGGCAAAGAGGGACTTTGAAATTAATTGCAATTCATCTGATCACTCTTCATTCAGGAGTATATGTAAATTGCCATCATACAAACTGAGGCAGCAGACTTTAAAAAATAATATTTGTGTCATTCTCAAAACTTTTGGCCATGTCTGAATGTCAGTTATGGATGCAGCATATTTACCAACATTTTATGATCAATCCAGTCTTAGCATGTTTGGTATGATGCACCAAAGTATTGCATAACACTACACCATCCTATCACAATGATATAACCTGAATATTGCGTAGCAAAATCCTTGAGTGACATCCTTCTGTGCAAGCTATGTAAGAAATCCTTTTGGAAAGGCTTTATTGACTATTTAGTGTGAGTGCCAGTCTTCATGGGGGAGATTCAATTAGCCATTTTTACCGTTACAATGGTAAATTCTCTGCTGATTTTTTCCTCACACCTCTATGGTGTACGAGGAAAAAATTCCACGGCCACGATGTTCCTCAGAATATCGCGGCTAATTTAATCTCCCCCCAAATGATATATCATCATCATCATTTATTTATATAGCGCCAGCAAATTCCGTAGCGCTTTACAATTGGGAACATTAAAAAAACAATACCGGGTAATACAGACAGAGAGGTAAAAGAACCCTGCTCGCAAGCTTACAATCTATATATATATAGATATATATATATATATATATTCCTCCCACATTCCAAAAACCTATTAGTAGGTTAATTGGCTGCTATCAAATTGACCCTAGTCTCTCTGTCTCTCTGTGTCTGTGTGTGTGTGTGTGTGTGTGTGTGTGTCAGGGAATTTACACTGTAAGCTCCAATGGGGCAGGGACTGATGAGAGTGAGTTCTCTGTACAGTGCTGCGAAATTAGTGGCGTTATATGAATAGCTGATGATGATAATCTGGAGCATATTACACCATATTTGATTTCTACTCTGAGTTTCTAGCAGTGTTTGGATGGAAATCCTATGATTCAGAAAATATATTCAGGAAGACTGCCTTCATCATATGTATCAGATAAACACATCATTGGCACGGGTCCATTTGGCACTTATAATGTTACGATGAGTGGGACATAGATTTACACTACGTGTGGCACTCCTACTTTTATTGGAATATATATATCTATAATATAAAAGCCTAGTGGCGTGTGTTAGTCTGTGTGTGTGTGAAAAAATAAAACCAATCTGCAGCGCCACCTGCTGGGTGGAGTTATACACTGACTTACTAAATTCTTAGTGTGTGTGGGAAAAAAAAACTCAGAAAGGGCTGAAATTTGGTATACTAAGATGTTTTTAATTTGTTAATTTAATTTGTTAATTGTTAAAGATTTTTAAAAAAAATATATCTATTTCTTGAAGGAGAAGTGACAGTTGGGAGTGGTTGGTGGTTGCCGGGGTTGACAGTGGGGAGTGGTTGGTGGTTGAGGCCTGGGCTATGGCCCAAATGCATGGCAAGAACCTTTTTAACACCTTAAGCAGCTTGATTTGACTAGAATGCATGAGTATCATGCACGGGTTAACTTGTATGTATATATATATATATATATATAGTGGTGTTAAATATCTTCGTGTCAAAAAAGACAAAAGTATTATAGGAGTGATACCTTTATTGGCTAACCAAAAGAAATTATTATTATTATATTTGCTAGCTTTCAGAGCACAGAGACCCCTTCATCAGGCAAATGAATGACTTAGAAAACGGCACAACATTTAAGAGCTGTTACATCAAGAAATTTATACAGGGGGGGGGGGGGGTGTCATCCTGATGAAGGGGCCTCTGTGAACTGAAAGCTAGCAAATATAATCATTTCTTTTGGTTAGCCAATAAAGGTATCACTCCTATAATACTTTTATCTTTTTTGACACACAAGTATTTAACGTCACATAGATTTTTATGGTCAACACGGTATTGCAATAATAATAAAAATATATTTTTTTGATACACATTTTTTATATCTAGTGGTAGAAGTGGGCTGGCATATGTTGGTATTGCATACTTGCCAACTCTCCCGGAATGTCCAGGAGACTCCCGAAATTCAGGTAGGTCTCCCGGGATCCCAGGCAAATATCCCGCATATGGCATCTTGCTCCTCAAAATGACGTGCTTCGTGGTGAATCGCGTCATTTTGAGAAGCAAGATCCTCATCATGTACTGCAGCTGGCCCCCGCGACAAAAGCGGCATTTTGTCCCGGGGCGGAGCCAAAATGATACAAATTACCGCGTCCCCCCCTGCCTTGGATCTCCCGGAATTAACTTACCAAAGGTTGGCAAGTATGTGGTATTGTGGTTGTAAATTCCATTCACTTACATTTTCCATATTTTCTTTATAAATGCCGTGCCGACATTTCTAGATTTACACTTTGACCACTGTGTATTTATAGATTTTATAGATAGATAGATATGGGTAAATATAGATAGATCTATGGATATATATATATATATATAGTTAAATGCGTATTGTCGCTAACCAATAACGATTGTCGAACCTCGATTTGTGTTTCCAAAGCACAAAGATTTATTCGCAAAAAGTAGTATAATATATTCAAGCGAAGTGATAATAAGTACAGCCGTTACTTATCGCAGGCGCTCTGGATCCAGTGTGCAGTCATTCAATCCTGAAGTCTGGGGACAAGATGTCTGAACACTAGATGTGAAGCTGCTGCTTATATGCACATAGGAATACAGTAATACAATGGAGATGGTATAGCTTGCTTCTATTGGTCCAGGTTTCAGGAAGGTCCAAGGGGTTGTCAATCATTGGCTAGTTCATCCTAAAGAATCCAAAGGAGGGGGTCATCTCTCCAGGGGCTATGCTCTGCTCTTCCCGCCAAGATTCCTTAGTCTCAAGTAGTTTATAATTCCCTATCATTCATAACTTGCGTATGCACTCTGCGATTCCTTCGCAGAGTGAACCGAACAGTAGCAAATGTTAAGAGGTTTATTATGATACCACACATGATATGATTCCTTCAACCTGTTCCATATATTTCACTAATATGCATATAACTTTAATATAAAACATAAATACTACTATATTTCGACATAAATGACTATGTGTTGCAACTACCATTAATGTGTACTATTTTACAAGTGAGCGTGTTTGTGCGAATGTATGTAAAAAGACTAAATTCTGTGGGTGCCACGTGTTGTGGCTGCGTACGCCCTTTTACGTTGTAACGTGCCCTTTTACGCCGTAGCGTACCGTACGCATCTTTTCAGACAAAGACAACCAAGTTTGCTCGATTTTAATTGAAATGACTTTCTCCAATTTGCTGACTTCGACAGCTCCACCCTTTGATAACAAACTATCACCCAATCACCGTTTCAAGTTCAGGATTATACAATACTTCTTCACAGACCATGATCTCGGTATCTGGTACCACCCTTTCAGTCTCTTTCTCAGTGTTACTCCTATGAGACCTTTTTCCACACTTCAACACAGTAGGAACACATTTGACAACTAAACCAATTGCTAAGATGACACCCAGTATAAGGAGAAGGAGCTTACCTACACTAGCAACCATTTCCTGTACCCATTCCCCCAGACCAGAGAACCATTTCACAGGGTTCAACCATGAGAACCAACCTGCCACCTTTTCCCCGACCTAATATAATGAAGAATTATGGTTCTTTCGAAATTCCCATTTCAGTTGCAAAATTTCATCCATCTTCCGGTCTATAACCTCTTTAGGGTCATCCGTATTATTGGTGATGTACGTGCAACATTTGACACCGAACTGGGTGGCCAGTGTCACACAGTACCCACCAGTAATAGAGGTGAGATAATTTAGTACCAGCCTATGTTGCACCAACTCCTTCTTGTACGCTTGTAGCTCCCTTCCAGTATACCTGAAAGTGTCATCATACATCTCGGTGATATTATCTATTAATTTAGCTAGGTCTTGGATATATTTAAAGTTTAATGTTCCCCGAGCGGTCCTGGTGAGATCTAGAGCAACCATAACTTGAAAACCAGCAGTTTCACTAATCAATTTTGTAGCTATGGGTTCCTCACCAGGAATCATATTTCTCTTGCCACGGTGTTCATACTGTGTGTGTATGTATGGTGGTGATGTAGTCTTGTGAATACCAACCATTTCTTCATGAGTAATAGTCATGATTTCAGGAACCAGTTTAGCTAAGAAGCACAAGCCCTTGGAACTCGGAGTCACCCAGGAATAAGCTTTCCTTCCACAAACAAAATACACATCATCAGGGAGAACATAAGGAACAGTATGCCCATGAATTATATCACACAGAGTTTTGATAAAACTACCCATGCCTAGTGTCTCCATTTGCTCCAGACATGTGTCGGCATGGATGACATTCTTACAATTATCTATAGAGACTTTTCCAATGGCTACTTTCTTATGTTTGGTTATACGCCCTAGTTTGTGACTTCCATCAACATTCCTGCCTATTGGTGACCTTGTGAGTCTCCCTCTAAAATGAGTGTGGCGAGCCATTGTCTGATCTGATGGGTCAGCTTCCCAATTCTCCAGACGTTTTGCATGAGAGATATTTAGACACAGCAAAGATCTGTCTATGGAGTATTGTCGAAGCGTCAGACTAGGGGACCTAGTGTTATTGTACCTCCCGTCTATGGGCCTCCCACCCCTCAATTTGAGTACTTTGGATATGTTTAGAGGGAATGGCACTAGTCCTATATTATGCTGCCCTTGCGGCACGTGAGAGCACACCCAACACTCGGTTTGGTTTAGCACCTTACCCACCAGGGAGTGATAATCCTCCAAAGGATGCCTGCCTATATTCAGAGTACTGGGGGACTGGCATCGTTGGATGCATCTCTCTTCAACTAGGGAGTCGCAGAACTTGCAGATACAATACTCATCAGACAATAGCCCCTCACACTGCCTCCGATTTCCTGAGCTAGCAGACCTTTTCATAACCCCCGGACCAAGCTTGATAATGGGCTGCTCTGAGTATTCTAATAACTTTTCCTCTGCCTCCATCTCATCCGTATCACTACCAGAACTCTCCTCTGTCCTCCATCCTCCTTCACAAAAATAGAATGTCCTAGAAAGAGTAAAAACAAGGAAAATCGTGGAACAAAAGAAAAACAAAAACCGCCACTCCATCGCTGGAAAGATAGTTCTGGGTCAACGTCTCTGGTTCAGGTGTCTCGACTGCAGGCTTTAGGTCTCCCGGAACAGACTCACAAGTGACAGATCTATGTCGTCGGTCTCAGTTTTATCTTGCACTTTCTCCGGATTATGGACTCTCCTGCAGTGGGTGGAATGGACCCAAGTGTCTCTCTCTGCAACCTTCAGTGATGTAGTACTGGTCAGCAGCACTTGGTACGGGCCTTCCCAACGGTCTGTTAAACAACCTGAACGTAAGAAATTGCGGATCATAACATAGTCTCCAGGTTCAACATCATGACAGTTCGTTTCTGGCATACCAGGTGACAGCATTTTTAGTTTTTGTTGCTGTTGCTTTAGCTGTCTACTCATTCTTATAAGATATTGTACAGTCACTTTATTATTACACTTCAAGTCGTCTTGTGGACTCACGATCAAATGAGGTTGTCGTCTGAACAGTATCTCAAAGGGGGACAGATTAAGAGGAGGTCTAGGAGTGGTTCGAATGCTATGGAGGACCAATGGCAAAGCCTCTGGCCATGCCAACCCAGTTTCACCCATTACCTTACCCAGCTTGTTCTTTATAGTACCGTTTACTCTCTCCACCTTACCACTGGCTTGTGGTCGGTAAGAGGTGTGAAGTCTGCTACCGATTCCCATGAGTTTACACATATTTTGGAAGATATCACCAGTAAAGTGGGTACCTCTATCACTTTCAATGATTCTAGGGATACCACACCTACATACAAAATCTTGTACAATTTTCTTTGCAGTGAACACAGCAGTATTAGTGGCTGCCGGATATGCTTCTACCCAACCGGAAAACACATCAATACAAACTAACACATACTTTAGATTCCTGCACGGTGGTAATTGGATATAGTCAATTTGTATTACCTGAAAAGGTCCGTCTGTAGGAGGGATGTGGGATGGCTCAGTTGGAATAGTTTTCCCGACATTTTTCCTCAAACAAGTAAGACATGACATTGCCTTCTTACCAGCCTGAGAGGAAAATCCGGGAGCACACCAGTATGCTCTCACCAGTTTGCACATACCTTCTTTACCCAGGTGAGTCAGGCCGTGTGCTGCTTCAGCCAGGCTTGGATAGTACGTTCGGGGAGCTACATGCTTACCTTGTCCATCCCTCCAGAGTCCTGAGGACTCTTGACCACATCCCTTCACCTTCCAGACGGCCTTTTCCTGCAGGGAACACAAATTTTGCATTTCAATTAATTTCTGCATGTCTAATGTCTGAAAAACCATCATAGTCTCGGTCGATACAGTCATAGGTTGCCCTGCTGCCCATTTAGCAGCTTTGTCCGCCCTGTTGTTGCCCAATGACACTGGGTCTTCTTCAAAGGTATGAGCTTTGCACTTTATGATGGCTACTGTTCTGGGTAACTGTATTGCTGTCAGAAGTCCTTTTATGTGTTGTGAGTGTGCCACTGGCGTACCTGCTGCTGTCGTAAAATTTCTAAGACGCCAAAGGGCCCCAAAATCGTGCACTACCCCGAAGGCGTACCTAGAGTCAGTATATATATTGGCTGATTTACCCTCTGCCAACTCACACGCTCTCCTTAATGCTACTAGTTCCGCCACCTGGGCTGAGTGAGGTGGACCAAGGGGTTCAGCTTCCACCACATCCTGATCGTCTAAAACAGCGTAACCAGTACATAGCTCTCCCGTCTCTGTCTGTCTATGACAACTCCCGTCTGTATAAAACGTAAAATCTACATTTTCTAAGGGGTGTCACGTATGTCGGGCCTTGCAGTAAAGGTCTGATTCAGGTGTTCCATACAGTCATGCGTGTCAGTATTCTTGCCTAACTCATCATCAACCAGGGTCTCCTCACCTCCCACCCTTTGTGTCTCTAGAGACACATATGGAAGGTATGTAGCTGGATTTAAGGTGCTACATCGTTTGATGGTGATGTTTGAGGGTGCCATCAGGGCTAGTTCCCACTTTGTGAATCTAGCTGAAGAAACATGTCTGGTTTGGGCTGAATTTAACAGAGCTGATACAGCATGGGGTGTATAGACAGTTGAAATATGTCCTAATACTACGTCCTCGCTCTTACTTACCAGAAGAGCAGTTGCTGCTACACTTCTGAGACATGTTGGGAGTGATCTTGCCACAGTGTCCAATTGTGCACTGTAGTATGCTACCGGTCTGCTAGCATCACCATGTTTCTGTGTGAGGACACCTGCTGCACAACCATCAGCTTCTGTACAGTATAGCTCAAAAGGCTTTTCATAATCAGGTATTCCCAATGCAGGTGCTCTAGTCAGACTATCTTTAAGATTAAAGATCGCTTGCTCTGACTTTTCTGTGTGTACGACACGTTCTGGTTTTGAAGAAGAGACTAGCTCCTGCAATGGTAATGCCAGAATAGAAAAACCTGGGATCCAGGATCTACAGTATCCACACATCCCCAGGAAAGTACGAATCTGCTTCTGGCTCTGCGGCAGAGTCATGTGTTGTATGGTCTCAATCCTGTCGGTTGTCAAGTGTCTTAGCCCCTTTGTGAGGCAGTGTCCTAAGTATTTGACCTTAGTCTGACATGGCTGTAATTTATCCTTTGCCACCTTGTGCCCTGTGTGTGAAAGATGAAGTAACAACAATTTAGTATCATGTAAACATGACATAAAAGAATCAGAGCACAGCAACAAATCGTCCACATATTGAATAAGAACAGACCCATTGTGGGGTTGAAAGGATTGCAAACAGTCATGTAAGGCTTGGGAGAAAATACTGGGACTGTCTATGAACCCCTGGGGCAGTCTGGTCCATGTGTATTGCACTCCCTGGTAGGAGAATGCAAAACCGTATTGGCAGTCAGGGTGAAGAGGGACTGAGAAGAAAGCAGAACATAGATCAATGACAGTAAAGTGACTAGCAGACGGTGGAATCTGCATGAGGATGACAGCTGGATTCGGCACTACGGGGAATTGGCTCTCAACAACTTTATTAATTCCCCTTAAGTCCTGGACTAATCTATAGCCCCTCCCCCCACTCTTCTTCACAGGGAAAATGGGACTATTTGCTGTACTGGCTGTACGAATTAAAATCCCTTGTTGTAACAGCCTCTCAATAACAGGATATACCCCTAGTTCCACCTCCGGTTTTAATGGATACTGTGGGATTTTTGGAGCTATCCTACCACTTTTTAGATTGACCATGACAGGGGCTACGTTTGCCATCAGTCCAGTGTCCTGTCCATCTCTGGTCTATAGTGAACCTGGTATTTCCAGCAACATCCCCCTTACTTGAGATGGACTTTGTTCTATAACAGGAGAGTGTAACATTAACCTTTGAGGGGTGTCCAATATATTCTGTACTTCATGTGCGACCTTCTCCGGTATATCTAAGACCACACCATCTGAAGTACAGTATATGACACATCCCATTTTACATAACAAGTCTCTTCCCAGCAAGTTAGTAGGAGCCGCCGCAGCCAAGAGAAACGAATGCTTGGTATGCAGGGGCCCGATAGTAACTTCAGCAGGTTTAGTTAGTGGATAATGTAACACTCTTCCCATTACTCCCATAGCTGGAATAGTTTTACTGGTCACCTGTAGATTGAAATGAGAGGTTATCACAGATCGGGCCGCCCCTGTATCTACAAGAAAGATTTGTTTCCTACCAGCTATGTCAACTATCATTGTTGGTTCTTCACTCTGACTCTCAGTTAACCTCACTGGCTGTAGATTACAGGTATGACCTGACCCCTAGCGCTGACTATCATTTTCCCACGCAATATTTGCTTTTATAATATGTGCGGGTAGATGTGAGTCTTCTATTCTATGTGAGTTCTTCCTTGGAGGATATCTATGTGTCCCACCTCTAGGGTTGTATTGGTCTTTTTTACAATCCCTCCTAACGTGTCCTTCTTCATTACAATTGAAACATCTGATCACTCTATGTTTCTTATTATGTGGGTTGTATACTGGTGGTCGTGTATGCATCCCCTCTAGAGCCTGTATACTCACCGTCATTAACCTATCACTTTTCTCCTCCTTCTTTCTAAAAAGGTTTTGTCATGCTCCACAGCAGACTCCCTGAGAGAATCTACTGTGATGCCTCTCCAATTAGGTAATGTGGTTTGTACTCTGGTTTTTAAATTTTCTCTAAGGCCATCCATTAATACTCCTACAGCTACTTCCCTATGATGTGGGTCCTCCCCTATGTTTGATATCCCAGTGAACCGTGCTATCGCTGCTATAGCTCTAATGAAGTAATCTGCTGCTGTCTCACTATCTTTCTGCTTGATGGTGAAAATTTTACTCCAATTCATTACTACTGGAAAATAGATGGCTAAGTGTTTAACAATTTGTTCTATATTCTCTTGGCTAATCTCATCCGTCAAGGTGTCATCTTCCTCCAACGAACAATCTTTGATGAATTGTTGTACGTTAGTATTGGGAGGAAGACACGCCCTCAACACTACCCGCCAATCCTTATCGGTTGGTTCGTGTGCATTTCCTAAGTCTTTAACAAACTTCTGACATTTAGCCAACTCTTTTCTAGGATCTGGGAATTCAGTCATAATGGAACGTAATTCTGATCTAGTCCAGGGACAATGCATTGTAACATTTCTTAAAGGAACTACACCATCCTTATCCGGTTTCCCATTGGGAACTGATATTGTGCGGACTGGGTACGCACCCACTGGTTCACTGTTTTCTGAAGTCACTACCGGATCCGCTGTTTCAAGATTTAGAACGCTATCACTCCTAGTGATCACACTACTCTCACCTATCTCAGCCATTGCTCCTTTCCCATACTTACGCTGAACCTCTAGCATATTAACAGCATGAGCAATGGCCGAAATCACAGTGGGTTCATCTTCATCTTCTGATACACTTGTTTTAAACTGGCTTAAAACAGGATACAATTTAGCAATTTCTCTTTTTTCAGTTTTAATAACGGCTGTACTTACGCCTCCCGCCACATAAGGTGGCGGGGGCGTGCTTGCGCTGAGTACATCACGCTTCTCGATGGCTACTTCCGCTCTGCGCGCGCTTTTCGCCACGCCTACTTCCGCTGTGCATTCGCTGCTCTGCCACGTGTTACCTTCCATTTGCCACAATTTTAAACAATCATTATGTCTATTTCTCTTTTTCGTTGACTTAATCAACCATACTTTATCTTTTACAGTATTTAGTACCTCTGCATTAAAACTCCCTATTGTTGGGAAAGGCCTATCACAATCTTTGGTCATCTTGACCCACGTGTAGCAATACGCAGTATGCACCATATTTCTTACACATGAGAAATCTCGCTGAACCAATAGGACCTTCCTTAGGCAGTACACTGGCCATCTCTAGCGTATGCTTAGCACCCATGTTGAACAACACCAATCTATGCAGAACACTTTCAACAATTTGCTACAAACACTCTACCGCTAGAGATCTCTTACTGGCCGTGGACGTATTTGCTCAAGCCGCGTCCACTCGCTTCCTCTTGTACTAAACAAGGACCCCTAACACAGACAATATCACTGTGGGACCCAAGGGCTATCAGCTCCTCGATACCCTGGCTAAACCACAAAAATCTGTTGAGTTTATTATAACTGGGAGAACAAAGTCGATACAATCAACCAGCCTTTCCAATATAATTCCTCCTAGCTGCTTCACCAATTCGCACTAACGGTTGTCGTGCGGTTAGATCGCACTGCCTACCAATACTAGTTATTAGCAAACCTTGCGATCTATTGGTAGCGCTTTGCGAAAACCCGGTTTTCGCCTTCGGTATACCTGCCCTGTGTACCGTCCTTCAGTTGGGCAACCCGCCTCGTCAGACAGCAACTGACCACAATGAATAATAAACAGTGTATCTACGTTACAAAATCACACACTATACACCTTTTCTGCGCAGAAAATCAAAAGTTCCCAACAACAGTACTAATGTCTCAGAGGCTTTCACAAGTAATTATACTATGCACATATAATAACTATCAAGACGATTGTTTAACCACGTGGCAAATCTACCGGAAGTTCGCGTACGCACAGCAGGAAATACACATACGCTATGCAATGCAATACAGTTAAAACGCACAATGACAGTAAAAAGAAACAGTTTTCTCTTTTGTCTCTAGGTTCTAGTTAGCGTGCCCTAGATAATGCAAAACGGACATTCGGTTTCACAACACAGAGTAAAATTCAGGTTTTGAACACATTGCGTTCTTACCCGTTTATGACGCGTCTCCACCCTTTGTTGCGGAACCGAAATCCGTTGGTCTTGCGTATCATCGGCAACGAAACCTCCAAAGCTGACGATTGTTAAATGCGTATTGTCGCTAACCAATAACGATTGTCGAACCTCGATTTGTGTTTTTAACGCACAAAGATTTATTCGCAAAAAGTAGTATAATATATTCAAGCGAAGTGATAATAAGTACAGCTGTTACTTATCGCAGGCGCTCTGGATCCAGTGTGCAGTCATTCAATCCTGAAGTCTGGGGACAAGATGTCTGAACACTAGATGTGAAGCTGCTGCTTATATGCACATAGGAATACAGTAATACAATGGAGATGGTATAGCTTGCTTCTATTGGTCCAGGTTTCAGGAAGGTCGAAGGGGTTGTCAATCATTGGCTAGTTCATCCTAAAGAATCCAAAGGAGGGGGTCATCTCTCCAGGGGCTATGCTCTGCTCTTCCCGCCAAGATTCCTTAGTCTTAAGTAGTTCATAATTCCCTATCATTCATAACTTGCGTATGCACTCTGCGATTCCTTCGCAGAGTGAACCGAACAGTAGCAAATGTTAAGAGGTTTATTATGATACCACACATGATATGATTCCTTCAACCTGTTCCATATATTTCACTAATATGCATATAACTTTAATATAAAACATAAGTACTACTATATTTCGACATAAATGACTATGTGTTGCAACTACCATTAATGTGTACTATTTTACAAGTGAGCGTGTTTGTGCGAATGTATTTAAAAAGACTAAATTCTGTGGGTGCCACGTGTTGTGGCTGTGTACGCCCTTTTACGTTGTAACGTGCCCTTTTACGCCGTAGCGTACCGTACGCATCTTTTCAGACAAAGACAACCAAGTTTGCTCGATTTTAACTGAAATGACTTTATCCAATTTGCTGACTTCGACAATATATATATATATATATATATAGATCTCTCTCTATTTATATAGACCTATATCTATATATATAGATCTATATATATATATATATATATATATATATATATATATATATATATATATATATATATATATATATATATATATATATATATATATATATATATATATATATATATATATATATATAGATCTATCTATAGACAGATAATAAATATTAAAAGAAACATCCAGTGATGTAATGTATGCCTATCAGCAGAGATGAGAAGCCAGCTGCAGTACATGATGAGGATCTGTAGGATACATGTACCATGTGCACTGTGTATGGCCATGTCCCCTGGGCTCACAGCTTCCTCCTCCCATCATTATGACGCTCTGCTCCTCCCTGGCTGTGACATCGCCTCTCTCCTCCCTGATACTCTATGCCTGTCTCTCACCATCAGCTTTCATCTCCCTCCGTCCTGACATTGGACGTCTGCTCCTGCACTGAACGTGATCGCGTCCCCTCCCCGTGTGTCTCTCCCTTGTACACTGCCATCTCCTCCTTCTCCTGCAGCTGTCTCTTCCCCCTCAGCGACCCTGCTTACAGCTGTCTCTCTCCCTCCCCTCCCCTCTGTCCCCCTGTCTCTCCTCTCTCAGTATGTCTCCTCTCCTCCCCACTGCCTCTCCAACTCTGTCATGAGCTCCAAGAAAGGTGAGGACCCCAAGACATGACATTTCCACTGCAAGTGGGGGGCACACAGTTAATCCACTCAAATCAGCTGGGGGTTCTGTTTTTTAGGGGTATTTGTAGACTACAACCTCTAACTAACACCCATCCTGCCTGGAAGCCAATGAGTTAAAGAGTATAAAGCTATGCTGTACATTGTTATCCTATTTGGTTGAGCACTTATGTGTCATCCTGCAGTAACTGGGCTGATTTCTATACTTATACACAGAATATACAATATATTCAGGCTACAATCATTTGGACCATGTATTTAATATAAAGGTTTTCTTTTCCATATTGGTGTGTGTATTTTTAGAGCTAACCATTTGTTGCAGCACTTACCAGCCTACAAAACAGTAGATGTAGTTTGTTTTGTATAGACTCATTTCTTAAAGTAATTTTAATTCTCCAGTAAAAATATGTCTGAAGAAGGACCATATGTGACTTGAGCCCTATCTTGCATTTGCTTTATTCATTTAATGCATACTGACATATTTAGGCCTATTTAAATACTCAGATGGTTGGCTGCCAGGGATAAGTTAATAATTAGGTCTTCCATAGTTTGTCGACTTTTAATGTATTGTGTGTATATATATAGATAGATAGATAGATAGATAGATAGATAGATAGATCTTGGTGTATTGTGTTGGAGCTATTTCCAAAATGTTGTTCATCAGTGCCACAAGTTAAATCAAGTATTTCCAAATTGAAGTTGGAATTTGCTGTCCCAAACAGTACAGTCTAGCACTATGCATTATTAATGTGTTGTTTAGCTGCTAACACCATATAGGCTTAATTGTTTCTGTTGGGCTTATTCCCAACATTGCATTTACAATTTTAGAATGTGGCCACGCACACTACCAGCAACATAGATTGTATTGGTAATTGAATAGAAAGCTCATGGAAAACACATTAAAAAATGCATTAACAAAACATGTCTAATGCGCAGGTTAGGTTTCATGTATTTTTACCCATTTTCCCAGCGCATGCGTCTGAACGAGCCATTTACCTCTGCCCATTTTAGTTTCAGGTAACAGTCAAGGAAAGAAGACTAAGAAGAAGCAAAGAAGGCAGAAGAAGGCTGTTGAGCGAGAGATACCGGGGCTTCCTGAACCTCGCAGCCCTAGTATAGAGAGCCAGCCCGGGTAAGTACCGAGGCCCTGTGACCAGTTACTTGGAACGTTGCCTATCTCTTGCTGCGTGAGAGCTGATACCATGACTGTGAGCATCTCGCTGATCATTCCACATGTATGATTGTATGTATCAGTCAAAAAGTCCAGGGTTCTTTTTATATTCAGCATGGAAAGGATAGTACAGTATAGATTATGGTGCTTTGTCGTCATAAGTATATACAATTATAGTAGAGAACTGCACTGCATAATTATGTGGCAATCTATATTCATGTATACATGTGTTTTGTACTTGGTCAAACCAATATAGATAGTTAATATCATTATCACTCAGAAAACCTTAGATCATCACTTATTTATATAGCACCACTAATTCCGCAGCGCTGTACAGAGAACTCACTTACATCAGTCCCTGCCCCCATTGGAGCTTACAGTCTAAATTCCCTAATATAGACACACACTCACAGACAGAGAGGGAGCAGACACTATGGTCAATTTTTGATATCAGCCAATTAACCTACCAGTATGTTTTTGGAGTGTGGGAGGAAACCAGAGCACCCGGAGGAAACCCACACAAACATAGGGAGAACATACAAACTCCACACAGATAAGGCCATGGTCAGGAATCGAACTCATGACCCCAGTGCTGTGAGGCAGAAGTGCTAACCACTAAGCCACTGTGCTTGCCCAATTATTTTTTGGCTAAGTATGCTAATAATTATTATTGGGCAATTATTTGGTGGTTTAAAATGCTAACCCCATATTTCCCAGTTATTGCCATGCAAATGTCTTATTGCGAGGAATTTTGCATATCAGGCCAGATAGTGATATTGTCCCATTACTGACTCTATCCATGACTGCACGTGGTAGCTTGAAGCCTTCCCCTACTTGGTGCCTGAGAAGTGGTTGCTGGTGATACTCACTAGAGCTCTGCACTGTATACCAACCCCCCACAGGCCGGCAGCTGCTGTGTATTTATAACCCTGATGCCGCTGCCAGTCTATCTGTGAGCTGTGAAATCATCACAGACCCATTCAAAGCCAGAGGGCCAGGGAATATATTGCAGTTCCAGTACTGTATATATGTATATATATATATATATCAGGTCACTGTATGCTACAAGATCATGTGCAAGTAATGGGAGCACAGTGGTTATTTAGAGCGTGCAGCTGGGGAGGATTGTTCGTGTTATGTGGCTGTCATTGTATTTGCCAGTGCTGTGCTTTTTTCGGGATGTGCAGGGTACTGTTGGTGAGGCTGGCTGCAGTGTGTTAGTAAAAAAATCCTGAATTCAGGAACCTCTAATAGTGGATCATAGTATTCAATGAACAACAAGCTTGACAAAGTTGCCACTGTCAAATTCATTATTTTTAATGCAAATTTAATGGGGGGGGATAAGTCCCGTATTTACTGTAAAATCATTTGCCATTTTTTTAAATGCTGTTAACTGCAAAAGGTGATAGGTTAGGAATGTAAAGCAGTGAATTGCTCTACCTTTGCATCTTACCTATAGAGTATGTTGGTGATGGGCTATTAGGGATCCTGTCATTACCTCTACCAGTTGGTTGCACGTGTTAAAAAAATGCCACAAGCCGTTCGTTCTGCTGCTAGATTTGATTTCACATTTTTAAGCCAACAGACGAAACTCTGCTAGCGGATAGGCCAACAATTTATCACAGATTTCAAAGTATGCTTAATGGTACTGCAAAAACACTGTGTCAAAAGCCAATTTTAAAAACTGATACTTAATGTAATAAACAGCCCTGAATTGTATAGAGTAATATGCAGTCTCTGGAAAAGAATTGTTTAAAAACAAAATAGAAGATATAGCACGGTGGCTCAGTGGTTAGCACTTCTGCCTCACAGCACTGGGGTCAAGAGTTAGATTCCTGACCATGGCCTTATCTGTGAGGAGTTTGTATGTTCTCCCCGTGTTTGCGTGGGTTTCCTCCGGGTGCTCCGGTTTCCTCCCACACTCCAAAAACATAGTGGTAGGTAAATTGACACACAACAAATAGTCTGTGTGTATATGTGTGTGAGTGTGTGTGTGTGTGTGTGTGTGTGCTAGGGAATTTACAGTGTAAGCTCCAATGGGGCAGGGACTGATGTGAGTGAGTTCTCTGTACAGCGCTGCGGAATTAGTGGCGCTATATAACTAAATGGTAATAATAATAATACAATATCACCTCTGGTATTGTGTATAATAATTTCACTGGCATTGAACACAGACAGTTCCACTCTGATCATGTGATGACACATGAAGTACTAAGAGGGGGAAACTGTTGTATGCTCAGTTCCTCTCTGGGTATATCTGGAGGAGCAGCACGGCTGTTAAGGGTTAATAATGGAGGGGATAATAATAATAATGCACAATGGAAGGCTTGACAATGATTCATGCAAGGGTTAATCATGGAAGATTGGGGTTAATGAGGATTCATTGTGGAGGGGTTAATAATGGCTGTGGTTTGGGTGGGCAAATGAGGATGAGGGAGTTAGTGATGACTGTGGATGGAGGGGGTAATTATTAGGATTAAAGTAATGAAGGGGTGATGATGGGGGCATGGTGATGATGATAAGGCAGAATAGCAATAGTGAGGAAGGAACATGTTGATAGAGGATGAGGAGGAGGGGGACAAGGGATGTGGAGGGGGATTGAGTGGGCAGTGAAGATACCGGGGAGAGGGGTGAATAGATTTGAGGAGCTAGAGGGAGCATAGAATAGGATTGGGGTGGGGATCAAGATTGGCTATGATGTGTGTGCAGCATGGTGGCTCAGTGGTTAGGACTTCTGCCTCACAGCACTGGGGTCATGTCATGGCCTTATGTGTGTGTAGTTTGTATGTTCTCCCCATGTTTACGTGGGTTTCCTTCAGGTGCTCCAGTTTCATCCCAAACTCCAAAAAACATACTAGTAGGTTACTTTTTAGACTGTAAGTCCCAATGGGGAAGGGTCTGATGGGAGGGAGTTGTCTGTACGCGCTGCAGAATTAGTGGCGTTATATAAATAACTGGTGATGATGGATTGAAGGGGGTATAATGTCTGTAAGAGAGGAGACTTGTGTGTAAAGGGAGTGTATAGTCTATTATTTATTAGCGCATACCATATAAAAATGTTTAAAGATCTGGCTTCTACATTTTTGGGCTGTCTCCTAGTTTCTAAATATCTATTGAACCCTATTACACAGTCTGACCCAACACTGGTACCCATAGTAGCTACAGGTCCGAAATATCTTCACATTAACCACACACCATCATCACCCCTCGTCTAACATCCAAAATATGTCTGTTTGTAGGCAGTAACTTCACCCCCTTGTTGGCTCCTCTTACTGTGTAAAGTGACCTAAATTAAAATATGCTGCAAATCAAACCTTTGAAACAAAACTTGTATAACTCAACATATATGTGGAAGTGGAACCGAAATTTCTTTTAACGTGATGAATTAAAGTTCAAGCAATACATTTAATCAAAATTAGAGATACCTATCTGTAATAACATACAAGCAGGTAATGTAAGGTAAATAAGTGTTACAAACTATACCAAACACATCTGACGGTAAAGAAGGAAGCGGCTCGGTGGGCAGCCTGTAGCCTATCACTGCTTGCTTGTGTCGTATCCCATAGCAACCAGATGTTTGCTGTCATTTTTGGATGTCTCGATTTTGTTAGAGTTCAAGATTTTGGACCTGATTCATTAAGGATCTTAACTTGAGAAACTTCTTATTTCAGTCTCCTGGACAAAACCATGTTACAATGCAAGAGGTGCAAAGTAGTATTCTGTTTTGCACAGAAGTTAAATATTGGCTGTTTTTACATGTAGCACACAAATATCAACTTTAAATTTCAGTGTACAAATAAGCTATCAAGTATTTGTGTGCTACATGAAAAAACAGTCAATATTTAACTTATGTGCAAAACAGAATACTACTTTGCACCCCTTGCATTGTAACATGGTTTTGTCCAGGAGACTGAAATAAGAAGTTTCTCAAGTTAAGATGCTTAATGAATCAGGCCCTTTGTTTTTATTTAGATTCATATCATAGTCTTCCTGCATCAGTTTAATTGGAACCTAGCATCACTTCTGCGTGCTATTGTGTGTCCTTGCTCCTGAAATACTTTGTGCAGCTGCAAACATTACCATTGACAACAAGTTATTCCACCCTTGCCTACCTTAAACCTGGGTACGAGGAAGAGAGCAGGTGATGAGGAATAAATACAAAACGGTACTGCGACCCTAGCCAAAGGCACCTTCAAAATAACGCAAACAACTGATTGGTTGCTACGGGTTACACTACAGAACACCTGTGTATGTTGTGCACGTCAATGAATAATCGCTTCACAGTGTTAGCAGGTACTCAGAATAGAGTGTTAAGACAAGAAAAATGTACCTGTCGGTTTATTCCTTCCAGTGCGCATAGCGTTAAAGGAGATAAAGTGACATGAGCTCCCTTGTTATCTTCGTGCGGTGTTTTGAAAGTTATTTTAGACTTCTGCTATATCTAAATATGCAGCTCAGACAACAAAGAACCTAGCATTTAAAGTGGAAACAAATCCAAGTGCCTATTTATAAACTGTGTAAGAGGCACCTGAGTCATACCAGTGGGATAACTGGCTAATACGTGCTGGGGGGACATTTATAGAGCAAGTCTACAAATGAATTGATATGTAGAGATGGTGATTGAAGGTGGATCACATTCCTAATAAGTGGGATAATGACTGAAAATGTACTGTACACTGCTATCATCAACATCTATTTATATAGCGCCACTGATTCCGCAGCGCTGTACAGAGAACTCGCTCACATCAGTCCCTGCCCCATTGGAGCTTACAGTCTAAATTTTGACAGCAGCCAATCAACCTATTTGGAGTGTGGGAGGAAACCCACGCAAACACAGGGAGAACATACAAACTCCACACAGATAAGGCCATGGTTGGGAATCGAACTCATGACCCCAGTGCTGTGAGGCAGAAGTGCTAACCACTAGGCCACCATGCTGCCCAAATGCTATACAATGCTATGTATTGACATCAAAGAAAATTTACCGTTTTTAGTTATATTTAAAATGATAAATAAGGTAATAAAAAGTTAGAAGTAGCATACATTGCTGCAAAGAAGAGCTTTATATTTATAAATCCAAGATGGGTAGTGATGATGGATGGAATTTCACAGATATATGGTAATATTTAGTGGACAACTGTGGAATGAAGAGCAGTTGCAGTATATGTTAATACACTCTAGTACAACATCCATGAATCATCTTTGTGAAAACTGAAATAACTTCTTTGCTATACCTACAAATAAAAATAATATTATACTTGACAGCTCAATGTTTAATAAGTGTGGCAGAAGTATTCACCCCCTTTGTTTTTAATACTTGGTGGAAGTACCTTTAGCTGCAGTTACAGCTGTGAGTCTATTTGTTAAGTATCTGCCAGCTTTGGATACCTGAGCACTGTGGGTCTGATTCAAGTCCGAATGCAACGTGCACGGAATTTTCATTTAAAAAAAGAGCACATAACTTGTGTGAAAGTTCTAACCGTATTCAAATCCAAGCTGGAACTTGCGACAAACACAGGCCTTGAATCGTCCGCATCTGAGTTGGAACGCTCTTAACGCACATGACCCGCGTTAATCTGCACCTTTCCTCCCCCGTTCCACCTCTGAAGTCGTAGAGAGTCAAAGTGTCATTTGCGTTCAGACACGAGTTGCATGCAGTTTCGTTCATTGGCACAATGTTCGTTTCTGGGCGTGCTAAGACCTATTTCACGTACGATACGCTACGTAGAACCCAACATGCATCAGACCCTGCATGTCTCTGCCGTTCTTCTTTGCAATATTACTTGTGTTCCATCAGGTTGGATGAAGACTGCTGGTACTCAGCAATTTTCGAATTCTTTCAAAGATGCTCGATGGAATTGAGGTCTGGTCCTTAACTGGGCCACTCATATTTTTGTCAAATATGCATGAGCTATCTGGACGCGAGAAGTTGTTTTCAGCGTTTATCCTTACCTGTGTACATTTGTTTATATCTAGCGCAAAAGAAAATATTGTGGTAAATCCTGTTGCCCAAGAGTTTCCGCAGCAGAGCAGTAATCAACGTGTGCAATGCGTACCTGCCATGCTTGCTTACAGCAATGCATGGGAGTTTTAAAGCTTCTTACAGAGGTAGGATAGCTGCACAGAAATGTGTGTCTACAGATCCGTCAAATCTTGGAACAGTGACCTGCAGTGCTAGATCAGCACTAGATTTGCCAGACAGCTATTTATATATGAAAAATAATGACTACAATGGGGGAAATCATAAACAGGTGGGGTAGGAGAAAATATTCATTTGACTGATGAACTCAGTAAATGATTATTAGTTCAAAAATTATTACTCGGCAGTGTCAAACAAGGCATGGTATTTTTTTTTAGGTTAATTTGGAAATTGGATGGGTATTGTTCCATTCGAGTCAATAGCTTTTATTACAATTTATTTTGCTATAACATAATTCAACAGCTCCAACTGGCCACTCGTTCTGGATTTGTCCACCCATGTGTACTTATCACTGCTAGAACCATGCGATCATCCTTGTTTACCAGCACTAGAATGTTTGACGCTACAGACCTGATTCCTCAAGATACGTCAAGTTACTTGTTTTTCTGCCGTATCTCTTGCTCCAGCTACAGGGCCATTCTAAGTCCTGGTCAGTAGTGATGACAGTCTCATATGCATGTTATCATCATCATCATTAGTAATTTATATAGCGCCACTAATTCCGCAGCGCTGTACAGAGAACTCATTCACATCAGTCCCTGCGCCATTGGGGTTTACAGTCTAAATTCCCTAACACACATACTCACAGAAACACAGAGAGAGAGAGAGAGAGAGAGACTAGAGTCAATTTTGATAGCAGCCAATTAACCTACTAGTATGTTTGTGGAGTGGGAGGAAACCCGAGCACTCGGAGGAAACCCAAGCAAACACGGGGAGAACATACAAACTCCACACAGATAAGTCCATGGCCGGGAATCAAACTCATGACCCCAGTGCTGTGAGGAAGAAGTGCTAACCACTAAGCCACCCGTGCTGCCCGTATAACAAGTGTTTGCAAACAGGAACAACTGTAAAAAAAAAAAATTATGTTCAGTAGACACGAAGGGCATCCTAATAAATGTATTTCATGGGGATAAAAAAACTTAAAAAAAACCCTTTTCCTTTTTTTTACCGTTTTATCAAGAATGCTTTTATTTACTGGTGACATTAATTCTGTATATTTTTTTTCCTGTGCATTCTTTTGTGAATTTATAATCCATATGACTTCGAATTTATAATCATAGGCTTTGGACGTATCCTGCAGCGTCTTGTGTATTAGAGCGCAGCAGACCTACGCCCAAACTCAACAGCGCGCGTATCTTGAGATCCGTTCCTTGATGAATTCGGGAGTGCGCAGAGCTGATTTACAGTTTGCACTCAGTATGCGTTCCTTCATCAATCAGGGCCGACAACTGTAACTTACATTTTGGAAGTGTAAAATCCTCTGGTTTCTCACATGTTATTCACACTGGCGATCATGTTCTATAAGGAAATAGTTCAGGGGGTGTTCTGGGCTATTTTACAGCTGTTGAAATATACAAATTACAGATATCTAAGAAAATTCCGTTACAATAACCTTTGCTTAGGGATATAGTAAGTTTTAATTTTAGATTTCCGTGCTGTTACTGGAGAGCCCATTCTCGTCCTCTTACACAGGGTGATGATGTGCTGTTTTTCTCCCTTAGCTTTCCAGATCTCGGCCTACAGGATGTGCCTCCATCTCCAGGGCCCCCTGCTACGCCCCCCACACCAGTGTTACCCCCACCTGGCCCCCTGGGCTCTGACAACGAGGAGCAGGAAGATCCCGGAGATTATTGCCGAGGTAAGAAAGGTTACGTAGATTTACTAAAGCTTCTAAAAGCAGTGCGAAGTTGTTGCCCATAGCAACCAATCAGCCTTCTTTTACCTAGTGCTTTCTAGAAAGATAGCCAGAATATGATTGGTTGCTATGGGCAACACCTCCACTTTTCCTTTTAAGACGTTATAGTAAATCTAACCGTTACAATACACCTTAAGGCTGTTGTTGAAACCAGATGTGTCTAAATTGAGCACAACACTGGTTTTTTTTTTAAGTGAGCCAAGTTTATGAATATTTGTTGATCATCCAAAGATTCCATATTCCGTTCCAGATACATCACCTGAGCAAGGTTACTTATATTGGTTATTAACAGAACACTAAACTTAAAATATACATTGAGCCTATATAAAAAGCATCTTGTAACATCTACAAATGTTAATGTAACAGCTCCCTTACAGTAGTATAAACTTATGGATGGGTCTAGAGATGGGCATAGGGCATTGTCCTGAGCATGAATGTAGCATTAACAGAGCTTTGGGCATAGACCAATAGACCACTATGAGGACCACACTGTCCGTACTTACCTACCTACTAAGGAAGTACTGTTAGTACCCCCTTGTTTAGAGGTCTGTTGATTCTTCAATGAGTGCAGCATTATGTAACTTACCCCTGGCAGTGCTTCAACTGTTCATGAGTATGTGCTGTAAAGCTGGTCACACCCGCTTATATGGGTCAGTCGGCCTGATATTTATGAGTGTGTTGCCTCAAAACTAATTCTAGGCTTAAGAATATGATTGGAAGATGACCACAGCCAACCGGTGTGTGCCCGTCTGCTGACGCAGGTGGAGAAAGGTTGTTTGAATGCTCTTTAATACTGATCCTCCTCTCTCGATCACACCATTATCTTATCAAAATAACATTAATATTTGAATTATGATATTCATATAATTATTGTTATGTTATGAGGCATGCATATAGGAAGAATAAAGATCCTTAAGTTTTTGAAATGGATATGTTATTCAAATTGACAGAAATGTTGAAGTTGCTACCCCCCCCCTCCGTATTTATGTCTTCCAGGAGGGTATTACCCAGTCAAAATCGGCGACCTCTTTAATGGCAGATACCATGTAGTGCGCAAGCTGGGCTGGGGCCACTTCTCCACGGTCTGGCTTTGCTGGGATCTTCAGTAAGTGGTTTTGTTGTAATATTTATAATAATGGAATTTTCATAGTGCCTCTAACTAAACAGCGGTGTAATATAGTTATAAACATTATGGGTCTGAGTCAGAGTGAGATGTACGTCTTTATGCGTCAATCGTTTGTAGTGTCTGACAGTTGCTTGTACGGTGGACAGTAACCAGTTAGAGTATCGGGTGTTGTGTTTTGGTTGTAAATGCTAAAAAATCCGCCAAGAGCCATGGGTAATCGCTGGCTTTTCCCTCACAAAATGCCAGTCCTCCTTTCAGGGTTATATTTAACACATACTTGCCTACTTTCAGGCAGTGCAATCCGGGAGAGGGGCGTGACTAGAGGGCGGGGTTAATCGCGTCATTTTGACCCCGCCCCCCGCAACGGAAATGACGTTTTCTCACAGGGGCCAAAATGACGCGATTCACCGCAAATCGCGTTATTTTGGCCAGGGAAACTTGCCTGCTCTCCCGGGAGTGCGGGAGACCGACCCGGATTTTGGGAGTCTCCCGGACGTTCCGGGAGAGTTGGCAAGTATGATTTAACATATTAGAGTATTAAGGGGTGCATGCCTACTGTGGCAGCTAAATGGGGACAGGTCAGGAGGTGATTTTACTTAATTCTTTTCTGTTTTTTATTTGTGCCACCAATGATCAGTACCCACACCTACACTCCTGGGTATTTTCTGTGCAAGTAATACAAGTCCTACACGGTTTAGCACCGACAGGCTCCATGGCCGGCCTATTGTAATTGACGTCCAGCAGACACTTAAAACTAATTAACCAATTTATGCAGTTTGTGGCTTCTTTGACTTTTCTCCAGTCCATTGGTCCTAGGGCAGCAGCGGGCAACAGGCGGCCCACCGAGCCTTCTCTTGCAACCCCTCACCCCCCCAGCTGGCTGCTCCCGATCTTATCAGAAGGGGGGCACTGTGCTCTCCCTCTTTCCTCTGTGCGGCCCCTTTGTGGGCACGTTACAACGCCCCTTGCCACTTCCATCCCACTTCTCCAGGCGCAAGCGAGAATAAGTGCCAGAATCCCACTAATCTGCACAGGCGCATCTATGTGCAGCCACTTTTCTGGGCATGCGCAGAGCGTTTGCACGCAAGATATGCTGCGCAAACCCGCATAGTGCTCGCTTTGCAGCAGCCCTGATGCGTTCAACAATGACCTGAAACTAACATATCGTGTGTTTGTTTACTTAGTATTTAGAAGTTGATGGTTCGTTTTCGGTTAAACTTGTACTTGATACTGATTGTGGTGTTTTTCTGAGTTTAGGAGGAAGCGTTTTGGAGCGCTGAAAGTGGTGAAGAGCGCTGTGCATTACACAGAAACAGCCATAGATGAGATTAAACTGCTGAAATGTGTAAGTCCCACTTCTATCAGGCTCTGTTACTGATACACTGCTGACCCGGTATACCCTCCGCTAGTTCAGATCGGAGTCACAGAACTCCGTTTCATATCTCACCTCAGGGCACAGCAATCAGTCACTCTGTCACCTCCTCCCCTCAGGTTAGGGACAGTGACCCGAGCGACCCCAAACGGGAGATGATCGTGCAACTTATTGATGACTTCAAGATATCCGGTGTGAATGGTGTACGTATCCTTTACCGAGGAAGGACAAGCGGAGCAGGTGGCCGAGATGAGGGATTTATTAGGTGGGATACTGTGGAGGGGCTGCGGATCTGGTTGTGGTAGGGATTTGGGGGTATTAGTATCATATAAAGCAGGGATGTGGTACTCTGCGTGTTTCCTTAGCTCTCCTAGATATCTGCATGGTATTGGAAGTGCTCGGACACCAGTTGCTCAAGTGGATCATTAAATCCAATTATGAAGGACTCCCTCTGCTGTGCGTCAAGGCCATATTGCGTCAGGTAAGTGTTACCTAGTGTATATGTATTTGTGTGCATATATATATGGATATATAGATATATCATTTATTATAACATGTAAAAAACAAGTCCTGTTGTGGGTTAATGAAGGGCCTGTAGCTGTCTGCAAACCAGGAAATCTTCTTTTAACGTCTCTTCCCAGAAAATGAAATCTCGTTTTCTCTGTGTGGATATAATATGAGCTTCACACGTGCGCCTAGTCTGCACTTAGCTATCGGCAACTCCAATTCGCCCACTTCCTTCCTTCATAACATGCTATCTTGCCCCGGAGTAGACAATCACACTCTTAATGTTCTCTAATATTTTGGTCTCAGGTATTACAGGGACTGGATTATCTGCACACCAAATGCAAAATCATCCACACAGATATTAAACCTGAAAACATATTAATGTGTGTGGGGGAGGGGTACATCCGGCGGCTGGCTGCAGAGGCAACTATGTGGCAGCAATCTGGAGAGCCTCCTCCCTCTGGATCTGCTGGTAAGTATCGCACCCTGCACACTATGGTTATTCCATTACTTCAATCACATATATCTGACTGTACCTTGAGCTTAGTTCCTAATGCACTCTATGGTTATTCCATTACTTCAATCAAATATATCTGACTGCACTTGAGCTTAGTTCCTAATGCACTCTATGGTATTCAATTACTTCAATCACATATATCTGACTGCACCTTGAGCTTAGTTCCTAATGCACTCTATGGGTATTCCATTACTTCAATCACATATATCTGACTGCACCTTGAGCTTAGTTCCTAATGCACTCTATAGTTATTCCATTACTTCAATCACATATATCTGACTGTACCTTGAGCTTAGTTCCTAATACACTCTATGGTTATTCCATTACTTCAATCACATATATCTGACTGCACTTGAGCTTAGTTCCTAATGCACTCTATGGTATCCCATTACTTCAATCACATAAATCTGACTGCATCTTGAGCTTAGTTCCTAATGTACTCTATGGTTATTCCATTACTTCCATCACCTATAACTGACTACACCTTGAGCTTAGTTCCTAATGCACTCTATAGTTATTCCATTACTTCAATCACATATATCTGACTGCACCTTGAGCTTAGTTCCTAATGCACTCTATAGTTATTCCATTACTTCAATCACATATATCTGACTGCACTTGAGCTTAGTTCCTAATGCACTCTATGGTATCCCATTACTTCAATCACATAAATCTGACTGCATCTTGAGCTTAGTTCCTAATGTACTCTATGGTTATTCCATTACTTCCATCACCTATAACTGACTACACCTTGAGCTTAGTTCCTAATGCACTCTATAGTTATTCCATTGCTTCAATCACATATATCTGACTGCACCTTGAGCTTAGTTCCTAATGCACTCTATAGTTATTCCATTACTTCAATCACATATATCTGACTGTACCTTGAGCTTAGTTCTTAATACACTCTATGGTTATTCCATTACTTCAATCACCTATATCTGACTGTACCTTGGGCTTAGTTCCTAATGCACTCTATGGTTATTCCATTACTTCAATCACCTATATCTGACTGTACCTTGAGCTTAGTTCCTAATACACTCTATGGTTATTCCATTACTTCAATCACCTATATCTGACTGTACCTTGAGCTTAGTTCCTAATGCACTCTATGGTTATTCCATTACTTCAATCACCTATATCTGACTGCACTTGAGCTTAGTTCCTAATACACTCTATGGTATTCAATTACTTCAATCACATATATCTGACTGCACCTTGAGCTTAGTTCCTAATGCACTCTATGGTTATTCCATTACTTCAATCACATATATCTGACTGTACCTTGAGCTTAGTTCCTAATGCAATCTATGGTTATTCCATTACTTCAATCACATATGTCTGACTGCACCTTAGCTTAGTTCCTAATGCACTCTATGATATTCCATAACTTCAATCACATATATCTGACTGCACCTTGAGCTTAGTTCCTAATGCACTCTATGGTTATACCATTACTTCCATCACCTATATCTGACTACACCTTGAGCTTAGTTCCTAATGCACTCTATAGTTTTTCCATTACTTCAATCACATATATCTGACTGTACCTTGAGCTTAGTTCCTAATACACTCTATGGTTATTCCATTACTTCAATCACATATATCTGACTGCACTTGAGCTTAGTTCCTAATGCACTCTATGGTATCCCATTACTTCAATCACATATATCTGACTGCATCTTGAGCTTAGTTCCTAATGTACTCTATGGTTATTCCATTACTTCCATCACCTATAACTGACTACACCTTGAGCTTAGTTCCTAATGCACTCTATAGTTATTCCATTACTTCAATCACATATATCTGACTGTACCTTGAGCTTAGTTCCTAATACACTCTATGGTTATTCCATTACTTCAATCACCTATATCTGACTGTACCTTGGGCTTAGTTCCTAATGCGCTCTATGGTTATTCCATTACTTCAATCACATATATATGACTGTACCTTGAGCTTAGTTCCTAATGCACTCTATGGTTATTCCATTACTTCAATCACCTATATCTGACTGCACTTGAGCTTAGTTCCTAATACACTCTATGGTATTCAATTACTTCAATCACATATATCTGACTGCACCTTGAGCTTAGTTCCTAATGCACTCTATGGTTATTCCATTACTTCAATCACATATATCTGACTGTACCTTGAGCTTAGTTCCTAATGCACTCTATGGTTGTTCCATTACTTCAATCACCTATATCTGACTGTACCTTGAGCTTAGTTCCTAATGCACTCTATGGTTATTCCATTACTTCAATCACATATATCTGACTGCACCTTAGCTTAGTTCCTAATGCACTCTATGGTATTCCATAACTTCAATCACATATATCTGACTGCACCTTGAGCTTAGTTCCTAATGCACTCTATGGTATTCCATTACTTCAATCACATATATCTAACTGTACCTTGAGCTTAGTTCCTAATGCACTCTATGGTATTCAATTACTTCAATCACATATATCTGACTGCACCTTGAGCTTAGTTCCTAATGCACTCTATGGTTATTCCATTACTTCAATCACATATATCTAAATGCACCTTGAGCTTAGTTCCTAATGCACTCTATAGTTATTCCATTACTTCAATCACATATATCTGACTGTACCTTGAGCTTAGTTCCTAATACACTCTATGGTTATTCCATTACTTCAATCACCTATATCTGACTGTACCTTGAGCTTAGTTCCTAATGCACTCTATGGTTATTCCATTACTTCAATCACATATATCTGACTGCACTTGAGCTTAGTTCCTAATGCAATCTGTGGTTATTCCATTACTTCAATCACATATATCTGACTGCACCTTAGCTTAGTTCCTAATGCACTCTATGATATTCCATAACTTCAATCACATATATCTGACTGCACCTTGAGCTTAGTTCCTAATACACTCTATGGTTATTCCATTACTTTAATCACTTATATCTGACTGTAGATTGAGCTTAGTTCCTAATGCACTCTATTGTTATTCCATTACTTCAATCACATATATCTGACTGTACCTTGAGCTTAGTTCCTAATGCACTCTATGGTTATTCCATTACTTCAATCACATATATCTGACTGCACTTGAGCTTAGTTCCTAATGCAATCTATGGTTATTCCATTACTTCAGTCACATATATCTGACTGCACCTTAGCTTAGTTCCTAATGCACTCTATGATATTCCATAACTTCAATCACATATATCTGACTGCACCTTGAGCTTAGTTCCTAATGCACTCTATGGTTATACCATTACTTCCATCACCTATATCTGACTACACCTTGAGCTTAGTTCCTAATGCACTCTATAGTTATTCCATTACTTCAATCACATATATCTGACTGTACCTTGAGCTTAGTTCCTAATACACTCTATGGTTATTCCATTACTTCAATCAGCTATATCTGACTGCACTTGAGCTTAGTTCCTAATGCACTCTATAGTTATTCCATTACTTCAGTCACATATATCTGACTGCACTTGAGCTTAGTTCCTAATGCACTTTATGGTTATTCCATTACTTCAATCACATATATCTGACTGCACCTTGGGCTTAGTTCCTAATGCACTCTATGGTTATTCCATTACTTCAATCACATATATCTGACTGCACCTTGGGCTTAGTTCCTAATGCACTCTATGGTTATTCCATTACTTCAATCACATATATCTGACTGCACTTGAGCTTAGTTCCTAATGCACTCTATGGTATCCCATTACTTCAATCACATATATCTGACTGCATCTTGAGCTTAGTTCCTAATGTACTCTATGGTTATTCCATTACTTCCATCACCTATAACTGACTACACCTTGAGCTTAGTTCCTAATGCACTCTATAGTTATTCCATTACTTCAATCACATATATCTGACTGCACTTGAGCTTAGTTCCTAATGCACTCTATGGTTATTCCATTACTTCAATCACATATATCTGACTGCACCTTGAGCTTAGTTCCTAATGTACTCTATAGTATTCCATTACTTCAATCACATATATCTGACTGCAACTTGAGCTTAGTTCCTAATGCACTCTATGGTATGCCATTACTTTAATCACATATCTCCTAACGCTGTCTTAATACTAATCCCACAGAGCTGCTGTATATCACCCTCTGCTATTCTAGCACTGACTCAATGACACTGCATACTCTCCCTTTCTTCAATACCAGGATATTAATGTGTTATTCTCTTCAAAATTGTGGCTAAGGCTGTATTTCTTTGTGTTTTCTTAAATCTTGCTCCCCTCTGCTCTCCTGTCCCTTTCGCTGGGTGTAATCAGTCAGCTCTGCACCCCCTTCACACCTCAACTTGGTAAGTGCACAGGCTGGACCTCCTCAATGGTTCCTTGGGTTTCACACAAACTGGACTATCTCTTTATGGACAAGCAGCTGCCGCATCAGCATAATCCTATCGAATAAATACCAAAAACATTCTTTGTATTAACTATATGTAACAAGGTTGCCCAAATCAGCCCCAGAATCCATTCAGAGTTTTAAGATTTCAGTAAAATGAATAATTGATAGCCCATAAGAGAGCACTAGAAAGTGCACAAAGCAGATCAAAAATGCACCTGAGATATATAGACCATGGGGTATATTTACTAAACGTCAGGTTTGAAAAAGTGGGGATTGTTGCCTATAGCAACCAATCAGATTCTAGTTATCATGTATTTAGTACATTCTACAAAATGACAGCTAGAATCTGATTGGTTGCTATAGGCAAACATCTCCACTTTTTCAAACCCGCAGTTTAGTAAATATTCCCCCAAGTCTGTGAAAAAATTAAAGTAATTTTCATAATTAAAGAACCATAAAATACAATTTTGTATATTCCGTGAAGAGGAAACGGTAATATATGTGAAGCCCTAAAGCCACAAATGACATTAACTGATGCTGTGCATGAGGAAATGTATGTCCTACTGTACATTATAAGGTTGTTAGAAGTCTCCAAGGATTTTTTTGACTATATATACATGCTGAGACGAGAATAAAAAATACTGCTTGCGCTACGGCCAATCACACCAAAAATGTATTCGTTGATAAATAAACCTTGACTCAGCTAGTCCTAATTGGGAGAAGTTGCTGAATCCCCAAAGAATTGCAAAACAAAAGATTAGAACAGTGATTAGCACAGTGAAAGGTAAAAATATGAATATATATATATATATATATATATATATATATATATATATATATATAGTCACAAAACAATTGTTTCAGGCTTATAAACAAACTATAATTTGAAGTAAAATGCTGGCCCACAAAGAGGTTGCTCAGTTTGTGACAGACGTAGTGTATTGTAGTTTGTGATCCTGTTCTTTGTTATTGTTTACTTCTCTGTTTGTATAACTGCTCATGTGTGTTTTATTACCTCATGAAATGTGTGTATCTCATTTTATATCTTGTATTTATCCTCTCTGGATGTGCCTTATTTTTATCATGTGGTCTTTGCTTTTATGGCTTCCTTTACTTCATTCTTTTACTAATATTGCTGTGTGGCTGTGGTTTCTCAGTCATGTTTGGAAGGCATTTGTGAAAACTTCTCCACGGGTTACTGTAGAAAAGGTGATATTGCTAAGAGCAGCCAATTGGGCATCTGCTTTCATTCTTCAAGCTGTAATAGATAAATGAAAGCTAGAATCTGATTGGTTGATATCGGCAACACCGCCATTTCTGCACAAACCTGTGGAACCGTTTTCAGGAATGTCCCCCCAATGCATTTGCTCTTAAAGACTTACCATAACTCATTCATTTCCCATAGAATGGGAAAGTTTCTAAAAACAAGAAGAAAAAGTTAAAAAGGCAACAAAAGCGTCAACAGAAACTGCTAGAAGAGCGACTGAGGGACATTCACAACATGGAGGAGCTGGGAACTAGCAATGGTGGTGGTGGAAGCCCTGTCCTAGACCAGAGAAACCATGAGCAGTCCTGGAGCTGCGAGACAAACCATGACACTGCTGGCAAGAGGGAGAGTGAGTATCTGTCGCTGTTACTATTATCCATTACAGTTTGTAACCTTATTGGCGAAATTAGTTTATGTGTATATGTTGAGCCATTTTGGAGGTGGCTTACATACCTAAATGTATAATTTGTTCTATTAAATTTACATTTGTATTGATTCTGACTTTCAAATAAGTTGGTTATTTTGGCACAAAGTATTGAGTACCATGTCAAATCAAAATAAATATTACAAAACCTTTCAACAAATTGGTAAAAAGGAAAATAAAAAATGTAATTGTAAGCTCAAATTTGCACAGGTGCAATACATTACCTCAAAAGTCACATTATCGGCCTGATTCATCAAGGAAAGTAAGTCAAAAAAATCATTACGTTTTCTGCTGGACAAAACCATGTTACAATGCAAGGGGTGCAAATTAGTTTATTATTTTGCACATAAGATAAATACTGTCTGTTTTTTCATGTAGCACACAAATACCTGTTAGCTTTATTTGTACACTGAAATTTAAAGTTGATCTAGAACATGCCTACCCCAACTAAAAATTTATCCCCGCATTTTAAATTTGCCTCCCCCACCAATGCAACATGGTTTTGCCCAGGTGCAAAGATACTCATTTGTTTTGCTTTACTTTCCTTAATAAATCAGGGCCCTAGGTGTATATTTTGTACTGTACCGCAATGCCATTCTGTGAGTGTAACACCCACAGTAAAATATATACAAACTTTATCATAATAAGCACAGATAGAGCCACTTAAAAAATCAACAAAGATCAGTTTATTTAAAATGTCTGTTCCAATGTGAATATTCTAATTAATATTTGCATGAGCTTTATATAGGAAAAATGCACAAGGCGTTTTTGTTTTATAATTATGTCAGTGTTGTCTGCAGCTATACAGACATCTGAGCTGGGAATAGATAAAGTTGTTGCAATATTAATGTCAGTACACGAACTGTACTAAATTGTGAGGAAGGGAAAAGGGAAGGGGACAGGGAGCAAAAGTGGAGGTCAAAGGTAAGAAGGTGAAAAAATGTCTTCTCTAAAGGAAGAAAAGAGAGAGGTTTAAAAGATAAGAAAATTAACTTGTGTTGCTGACATAATTACTAAACCTACAAGCAGGCATGCAGTAATAATATGATTATATATACATTTCTTTATAACTCTTTTAGATAAATTTTATTGGGAACTGTAAACAATGGCATGATGCAGAGGACATGCTATTCAAGTGTCTGCACACAATGGAGGCAGCCATTTTTGTGTTGACTCATTGTTCATCTTATCAATTCACTAAAAACCAGTGCTTTATGAAACCTGCTCAGTGTGTTTCGCTGAAGGTCATACTGTCCTGTGAGGTAATCTCTGAGTTCATAGCCAACGTCTTTTCTCCTTGGCTGCCAAAGGTTCTGCTTATATATAAAGGAGTCAGCACTTCCTGATGATCAAATATTGAAGTGCACTTGATTAGCAGCATCAGGCTCAAACGATCTACTGTATTGATATGGAAGCAGTAAGGGTCTATATACTTTTTAAAATCTATTCTGTGTCATATGTCACATGAGATTAGATGTTTCACGTTTTAAGACTTGGCGAGGACTGGATGATTGTTAATGATGTGAAAAACACAGTCTTGAAAGAGTTTGTATTTTTTTTTCATATGACTATATATGGAAAAATTGAACCCTTAAATTTGTCATTACAGTGTCATTGTACACCTCACCCTTCCCCAATTTTCCACTATTTCAGTACAGTGTCAGCTGATACAAACCTGATCTTTGTAGGGTTACTGCTGATTTTGTTTCATGGATCTGCGAGTTCTACACTATAAAATCCTTTTTTTTCACTTTATTTTTAATACCACAATCAGATCCTATCCCGTCCATTCCTGGGGACAGCGAGGGGGCGGACTCCTCCTTAGGTAGCGGGGGAACAACCTTTCTTGCACAGAGCCCTCAATCCTCCAGCATGTATGAGAACTGCAACGGTTTCAACGGCGGTCCTCGCTGTGTTAGTCCGGACACCCACACCTCTGGCTTCTCCAGTTCGGCCTTCTCTGTCACCTCAGGCTCTGCCGTATCTGGGTTCTCCGGAGAACGCGAGAGAGGAGGAGTTCTGTCTCTGGACTGTAAGTATAGTGCAGACACAACCAGCCAAAGTGCATGCAGTGTGTGATAACAACAGTGTCCATAAACACTGCTAATTAAATACTAATGCAGAAATACATCTCCCCATCCTCTACAGTGTCATTCAAATCAGCTGATTTCCTGGTAAACCCTCTGGATCCACAAAATGCTGACAAAATTGAAGTCAAGATTGCAGATCTGGGGAATGCATGTTGGGTGGTGAGTATCTTGGTGAAGTACATAAAGGATGCATAAGAAGCAAGGGGGTAAATGTATCAAGCTGCAGGTTTTCGGCGGGTTTGAAAAATGGAGATGTTGCCTATAGCAACCAATCAGATTCTAGCTGTCATTTATTTAGTACATTCTACAGCATGACAGCTAGTATCTGATTGGTTGCTATAGGCAACATCTCCACTTTTCAAACCCGCAGCTTGATACGTTTACCCCAAGGTATCTTTATGTATATTTTATATGACAAATCAGAGAGTATATAAATAAGAAGTGCAGTGTGTTACTCTATCTGTTTGTAGCACAAACATTTCACTGACGACATTCAGACACGGCAGTACCGAGCCTTGGAGGTTCTAATTGGCGGTGGTTACGGAACCCCTGCTGATATTTGGAGCACGGCTTGTATGGTAAGTTATTTTATATTAGCAGAAGGGGAGATAAATGCTCTGCGGAGCTAAGCCTGGATAGGCGCTTCTGCTGCAGAGCTTCCCAGGAAATGGGGAAACAATGTGTTATCCCAGTGACACAGACTTATACGTGTGTTCCTTACACAGGCGTTTGAGTTGGCGACAGGAGATTACCTGTTCGAACCTCACTCAGGAGAAGATTACACACGTGATGAAGGTATGTCCGTAGCAAAAATATTATATGTAATATAATTATAGTCTTGTATAAAGCTTTGGTATAATAGAACTTCATATTTATTCAGAAATATTCTTATGAAATTAAAAGTGAATACAATGTGCAAATATAATAATATGTATAAATAGTATGTCAAACACCAGTAGGGCTAATAATGATTGAAAAAAAGATGTGTGCGCAAGAATGAAGACAAAATAAACTTACAGTGGCGTAGTGGTTAGCACTTCTGCCTCACAGCGCTGGGGTCATGAGTTCAATTCCGACCATGGCCTTATCTGTGAGGAGTTTGTATGTTCTCCCCATGTTTGTGTGGGTTTCCTCCGGGTGCTCCGGTTTCCTCCCACACTCCAAAAACATACTGGGAGGTTAATTGGCTGCTATTAAATTGCACTTAGTCTATCTCGGTCTGTGTGTGTATGTTAGGGGATTTAGATTGTAAGCTCCAATGGGGCAGGGACTGATGTGAATGAGTTCTCTGTACAGCGCTGCGGAATTAGTGGCGCTATATAAATAGATGATGATGATGATGATTGCCTAAACATATCTTCTTTATCCTAATGATCGGACAATGACAATAGAAGGATTCCCAGGAGTAGTTTGGTGGAACGTCCGTTGGGTGCATCAGTGTGACGCAACTAGTGGCCACTCAACACTTAGTGACGCGATGCGAATGTGATCACCGCGAGCTTAGGGCTTACGGTGTTGTAAAACGTCACAAGTGAATACCAGCAATAATCCAGGGATGGGATATAGAGTAACACAAATTGAAATGACATCACAGTTTGTTTTTTAATGAGAAAAGCTGCATTAGAGGCAGAGCATTATTTTGTATCTAACCTCAGACAATTACTGCTTGCAAAAGAATAATTAGATGGAAAGAAGCATATTGTGCAATTAGCATTTGAAGACGTTTTGTTTTGTAATGGGAGACTAGAGTGGGAATTCACCTGAACATTTGTAAGAACATACAATAGGCTGGATACTAATGAGTGGGGTGTGAGTGTTATCTTTGCAATTTGAGCATAAACATTAAAATAGCATTCTAAAATATCAAACAAATGGGGGTGGCTCCATAGTGCATTAACCACATTTTATTGTTAAAAATCAAACAGAACCTTTGCACGTACCAGAGATCCTCTGAAAGTAAGCATAGCATGTATAAATCACAGGATTACTCTTGTAAAGCAGTTTGGAGCAGACCTCACAGATAGTACTCCTCATCCAACCCTCTACGCATTTCGTCTTGAGCGACTTCGTCAAGACAGTCGCCTATTTTCAATCTGTGATTGGACCTTGGTGATGACGGATGCCAGCCTTCAGGGTTGGGGAGCTGTATGTCTTTCAAGCTCGCTTTCAGGGTCTTTGGAACTTAGAGAAATCTAAACTTCCAATCATTGTGTTGGAGCTGTGAATGACAGTGCCAACCTCAATCAGCAGGGCGGCACCAGGAGTCCTCTAGGTTCTTGGGCGATCTCGTTGGATGCCATGTCCGCTACACCTGGTGTATCTGTTCCCCCCTGGTGACCATGCTGCCGAGGAATCTGAAGAAGGTGTAGAGAAGGGGCGTCCTGGTCATTTTGGTGGCTTTAGATTGGCCTTGAAGGGGCTGGTAAAATCCCTTATCATATAAAGAATGTATTCAAATGATCATGAATAACCAAGCCAAATACAACAAAGCAGCAGGAAAAGGATTGGAATATGAGCTGTTAATAGTCAAAAAAGGGGTACATCAACCTAAAAAGTAACATTCACTTCTTCATAGTTAGCAGAACCATGGTGGCCAGGTAACCCCATGGGTAGGGTGACTTAATCGCTGGTAGCACTACAATGCCACTTTTGACACAGAGAATAGTAGGTTGAAAGAGTATTGTGTCTGTTTCTAGCACAGACGCAACAGTAGATGTCATATCGCTATCAGCCGTGACTTACTGCTGATTTTGCTATGCAGCCTGCAATGCATTATGAAAATAGCACAATGCTGTAAATTTGTTCTGGCTTTTACCAAAGTAAATCACAGGAGCTTCTACAATCATCATTTTCTTCAGAACGTTTATATTTGTGCAGTAGTATCATACAGGTTAATTAAAACATTATATTTTGACAAATCTGTTCCTGTTGCAGATCACATTGCACACATCATTGAGCTTCTAGGAGATATCCCTCCACATTTTGCACTGTCAGGACGTTATTCCCGGGAGTACTTCACAAGAAGAGGTGAGTGTCTGGATATACCTGAAACATATTATTTTACATAGTTCCCTCGAGTCTTCAGTGTCACCCCATGGCTTTCGCTGTACCCCAATTCCTCACCTAAATAATCAGAGATCATTTAAATCTCTTGTAATTAGTGGCTCCATGTGTCTAGCTCCAGACAGTTTTCTCGGAATTGCGTGATTTTAGTAATATGACCCTCACTTATTTCTTTGTGGAACTACAAATCCCACAATCCTTTTGCAACTCCCAGTTAATCCACAGCTGACTGAGGACTGTAGGAATAGTAGTTCTGATGTATCCGAAAAGTCAAGGGTTGTTTTCATTATACCTTCAATCCTTTATATTTGCCTGTCAAATGTCATATTAAAAACAGCCAAATCCTAAAACTGAAATTTTCGTACATGAATTAGGAAGATAAAATGCACTGTTTGGTCTTATCCCAGGTTTCCACCTTAGTCACGAAGATGTTAATTCTGATAGTATTTCCTTCCCCTCCTTAAGTTGACAATAAGTTGCTTAGTGGTTAGCACTTCTGCCTCACAGCACTGGGGTCATGAGTTTGATTCCGATTATGGCCTTATCTGTGTGGAGTTTGTATGTTCTCCCCGTGTTTGCGTGGGTTTCTTCTGGGTGCTCTGGTTTCTTCCCACACTCCAAAAACATACTGGTAGGTTAATTGGCTGCTATCAGATTAACCTGTGTGTGTATTTATGAATTTAGACTGTAAGCTCCAATGGGGCAGAGACTGATGTGAGTGAGCTCCCTGTACAGCGCTGCGGGATTAGTGGCGCTATATACATAGCTGCTGATGACTTGCTGTGATAGCACTGGCTGTATTCCTGTGTGAGAGGCCACCAATCAGTCCTGAAAGTTCCTCAGAATCAGGCTTTTGTAGTGAAAGAACCCTTCTCCCCTTTCCAGAGTGATGTAAGATGTAGAAGCTATGCCTCATATCCTTCGGTATTTTCTATTTAATATCTCCAGTCTTTTAAGTGTGATAGTATGCGGGAAAGATTCACAAACGGTTTGTTAAATATGGATTACCTCTAGTTGGTGATTTCTCCTTACAAGGAATTCAGGAGTCTAAAGGTGACGCGTGTCAACCATGATGGTCAATTTGGCTGATTTAGACCAATTTGGTCTGGAACCGGTTTACATGCACGCGTCTACTACATTAAACATGCCTGGATTTCAATCGTTTCCAGACAAAATTGCAGTCGGAATGTGGCCCCTATAGCTGTGTTTGTGTGAGAGATCATCGGCTGACCACATTAATGAGGCCCCGTGGCGTCCAGCTGTTTGACCTTTGAATTTCTCCCCTTTGGCCGGAAGTTTAACCAAGATTTCTGCCACGGTCTTTCTGGCAGTGTTTCTGTTTCGGTAATGTCACTAAAGGGGTATATTCAATAAACGGTGGGTTTGAAAAAGTGGAGATGTTGCCTATAGCAACCAATCATATTCTAGCTATCATTTATTTAGTGCATTCTACAAAATGAAAGCTAGAATCTGATTGGTTGCTATAGGCAACATCTCCACTTCTTCAAACCTGCAGTTTAGTAAATCTAGCCCTAAGTCTTATTGTATTGGATTCTGGTTCAGTCCACAACATGGCTGACTCTTGTGTGTGCGCGTGCGTGCGTGCGTAGACGATGGGTTAATTTTATCCCGTTATATTTTTACCTGTGCATACTGGAATTGTGGCCCTTAACACTAAACTCTTTCCCGTTTCACAGGGGATCTTCGGCACATACAAAACTTAAAGCACTGGGGCCTGTTTGAGGTCCTGGTGGAGAAGTACGAGTGGTCCCTGGAAGAAGCCACCCAGTTTTCTGACTTTCTAATGCCCATGTTGGAGTTTATTCCAGAAAAGAGGGCCACAGCCGCTCAGTGCCTGCAGCACCCCTGGCTTAGCTCCTAACCACTACTGAGCATCTTCTCTGTGGGAGGTCACCCATGGACATCCATCATATAAAGGACCTGATTCTACAGATGAGAAATACTGTTTTATTGATTTGGACGAGACTCCTGGTTAGTGGACGAAGGTTAAACAGTATGAACCTAAACAAATGAATCTGCCACCAGTCCGTCATCCCGGACACCAACAATAGGAATGGCTGAATGATGTTGTAAGTGATAGAGAAATGTTGGGCAATACAAACGCTGAGAGGGGTCTTTATTTTTTCACGTAGCGCTTCCCAACCTTGTATTTCCAGAAAGTTCCAGACAAGTTCTGTTTTTTTAACGGGGTGTTGATTTTAAAGCGTACCTCTTGCCAACACATAGCGGAGGCAGCCATTTTGTCAGCTAAACCAATATTCAGGAGAATATGGTCTATCAATTCAGTGCGAATTAGAGACCTCACTGACTTGTGAGGCACTTTGAACCTCATGCCTCAGGTAAGTCACTCCTTCCTACCGAATTGTTAAACTGAACATTGGTTCAGTCCATGAAATCACTTCCTCCACTGTGTGCAGGAATATATAGACTTCAAAGTGGAACTGTCGTCCTCACACAGGCATCCATATTGTAACCTGAATTAATATTGATGTGAATGTAGCTTATCAGTTTACTAAAAAAACAGTACCTCATGCCGTGCCTCAGTGATATCACTGTTTAGTAGCTGTGTATAGCTGCCAGGTCCACTTTAGTTGTTACATTTGGTAGAGGCATACATTGCGGTACTCCTGACAAGTTGTAGTTGTGTTGTCTGGTCTACCATCGCTAGAGCACACCTGCCACCTCCTGTACCTAAACTGAAAGTCACTGTTATTAAAAAGTTCTACTTAACAGTACTGATAAAGAACAGTATCTGCTAAGAGCAGCATTTTTATATGAGAACCAGTTATATATGAATATATGTATGAATATAAATACATTACTCAAAATGACTGAGCTAATGGTTAGTCCACCTATGTTCTCACAGTTTAGGGAAGACTACTGCAGGTCCTCCACCTCCCGTCGTGTACAGGTGACAGTTCTATTGGTCGGAACATTGAGCGAAATAGTCTATCAGAGATGTTGTTCTATTTTTTATGTTGTGACATTATTTTCTTATCTAACAAAAGTTTGTTGTGCGCTATAAGTGAACAAGTTGAGAGTTTGCCAAGCTCCTGACCACAAAGTGGACTTGCTACTGGCACATAGTGACGTTATGTGACCTACACCATTATTCACTGGAAACTAGGGAGATCATTAGCTCCTAGTGCAGTGTTGGCTAACCTGTGAAACTCCAGGTGTTGTGAAACTACAAGTCCCAGCATACCCTTCCAGCAATAAGCTGCTATATATTGGCAAAGCATGCTGGGACTTGTAGTTTCACAACACCTGGAGTGTCACAGGTTAGCCAACACTGTCCTAGTGAATTGCATTATCGTGTGTGTTGGTTCAGCCCACCTACTGGCTGCTTCCACTGTGTACAGGACAGTTCCACTTAAGTGACAGGTGTAGCACTGCATCTATACTCATACATAATGCAAGTTTTGCAGACTGAAACTGGGAAACGAGGAGGTTAGTGAAAAGTACTAAGGAAGCCTTATGATTTTTTATGTAGAGACTGGAATATGCTGGATTTTTCCTATTGAGGATCCAATTCACCTTAATGTATTATGTGTAACCATATCCGGCACCTAATTTTCACCACTGATGTCAGTGACACGAGTCCTATTAGTCATCTGTCAGTAATTAGGAGTTGACCTATTGCCTAGAACACGGCACGTTAGACTGGACAAATTCTATCACGTAGACAGATAGGTCTAGTCATTTACAGCATAGCTATTTTATACAAGTGAGAGGCGATTACGGACACTGATATATTTTATACAGAAGGCGTAGCATGTGTGTGACGCACAATATAAAACGCTGATCAGAGGCGGCTCAGCGTAACGTGTGGTTGACAGCGTATGGACTTCTCAGAAAATAAAAAATATACATATATGTATTTAGTGTGTGAGCGAATGTGTACCTGTGTGCACAGCAGCATTTAAAGGGGTCTTTGGACAAACCATGCTCTGTAAATCCTATCCCCCTCCAGTGTAGAAAATTAGGATGGTTCCCTCCTTGCCATCCTCAACAATCCATCCACTGATTCATAATAGATCAATAGAAGCTTTCTGTGTAGCTCTATAGAATGGGACAGCTGCCTTAATACACATATTGCAGTCTGGCCGCAGAGAATGGGGCATTGTCTAGACTGGACATTGAACCCCTATACGCAATGCTGGAGTGCCACTAAAATAGGCAGAGAAGACTTCAAACATAACACAAACATTATATTACAGGGAACTGTGTGTCATCCACTGCCAAACACAGGGAAATATTGCAGTACTTACATTTGCATTTGATTTGGATATGGAATAGTGGCTCATGTATGGAATGTAAAGAATAATACCTTCTATTAATACACACCGACCCAAACAATGTAAAACAACAACATACATTTCAGGGGACTTTTCCATTAGTATATTAATGCATAAAGTTTGTGTGTTGGTCTCCTTGATGTTACACCGTTAACCTACCCAATAGTATATAGTAAATTATTTATGACTGGTAGCAGTGATTAAACTAGTTTCATATTACAAGAACATTTATTGGGTTTGGTCTGACATGGACCATTGTTGCCTTCTCATGTTGATATCATGCTGGTTGTCACGATACTGGTGCACCTGCAGGCTATACCGGCAGAGCATGTACCTGGGACTAACCTGCAGAGACTTCCACTCCAAATCATTTACTGATCTCCGAGAAACCAACCCTGTTCTATCCACTTTAGGCTTGATCTGTAGTACCAAGACTCCTTTCCTGTTACTGCCAACAAGGCAGTGGTCCTGCTTCACTGCCCCCCCCCCTGATTTTGACGGAGAAAGGAAGAGGATTGTCAGTCCAGCTGAAACCGTAACCCCCTCACCAGTCCTTCAGAGCTTCGCATACACCAAAGGGTATATTTATAAAACTGCGAGTTTGGAAAAGTGGAGATGTTGCCTATAGCAACTAATCAGATTCTAGCTGTCAATTTGTAGAATGCACTAAATAAATGAAAGCTTGAATCTGATTGGTTGCTATAGGCAACATCTCCAGTTTTCCAAACCCGCAGTTTAGTAAATCTAGCCTCAAGTCTCTCTTCTCCAGACACAGCGCTTTAACTGGTACTCATCCTTCAGAGTGACACTCCTTTCTGGCTCCCCGATTCAATGATCTTATCCCTCGTGGCTCTTATCTCCTGGGTGCTGGAGCGTATGTCAGACAGTGCCCCTCTCGCTTTCAGACCCCCTGGAAGCATACAGATAAACCTGGAAGGAATATGTGAAAGAGAGTTGGTCCCTGTAGGCTCAGCCTTTATTATACATGCTGGTGTCCACTTCTCCTTGAACCTGGGGGGGTAAAAGTAAAAAAATAGTCCTGGCCAACGTCAGTGCTATCTAAAACTCATAAGCGGGGTACACTGCAATGTCTGTGTTAACTGGGTATTAATACAATGATACTTTGTATATTTTAAACCCTTGGAAAAATTCACAAATTACAAGCAAATTTAGGTTGTGCAATGTCCCCTTGTATATGGTTGTGGATGATGGGACAGTCCCTTATTTTCTCATTGCAACTTTGTAATGGAGTATAATTTAGGACGGCATTCCTGTAATAACACAAAATTAGGTTCTGATAGAAAACCATTCTGTTTGCAAACATTTATTTACACAGCATAAGTTTTAAAGACAATATTTTTTTTTCTTAACACTCAGGTATTCAGCTCCGTCTCACCACATCTGCCAACAAAGATCATATTACAAACAGACACCAATACACCTGTGATTCTTCACACTCCTTATATGCAAGTTACGGATCATCCCATCATCATCATCATCATCATCATTTATTTATATAGCGCCAGCAAATTCCCAAGCGTTTTACAATTGGGAACAAACATTAATAAAACAATACTGGGTATTACATACAGACAGAGAGGTAAGAGATCCCTGCTCGCAAGCTTACAATCTATGGGACAATGGGAGTTAGAAACACAAGGGCACGTGCTAGATCATATTGCACAATGGACCTGCTAGAATGCAAAGGTAAAAGTATTGAGTGGGCTGTGTGTGTAGCAGTGTTGGTCAGAGGGTTGTTGTCTTGTGTTAGCTGTGTACAGGGTGGTAATAGGGTAACCTAGGGAGATTAAGATGGTGGTTGAGGAATATAATAAGCTTGACTGAAGAGCTGGGTTTTCAGAGAACGCTTGAAGGTTTGAAGACTAGAGGAAAGTATTACTGTGCGAGGGAGGGAATTCCACAAAGTAGGTGCAGCCCGAAAAAAGTCCTGTAACCGGGAAAGGGAGGAAGTGATGAGAGTGGAAGAGAGACGCAGATATTGTGCAGAACAGAGGTGTCGAGTCGGGAGATATTTTGAGACAAGTGAGGAGATGTATGTCGGTGCAATTTTGTTGACGGCCTTGTATGTTAGTAGAATTCCTATAAACTCGCACAAAGGAATATTCTAATTCACTCCTTCACATGACTTCTATATCCCCTTGAACTAGGTTATGCACTGTGGATACATCTCTTAAATGTGCCTGCATGACTTCTGCCCTGTCCCACCGCTTGGTTTCTGCTCACCCAGTTGCACATGTATGTTAATGCCAGCTCATCCCTTGACAGCCCCATGGAGTAGTTGTCAGCCACTAGCTGTCGGTTACAATACAGCTACGAAGGGGGTAGAGGTGATAACTGCCTCATGAAGACAGCCTGCTAGTAAGCTGCAAAATAACTGCAAATATAAAATACATTAACACCACTTAATTCCTACACGGCATTTGGAAAGCAGGTAATGTAGCAGTCTCAAGAATAAATAAAAGGGAATGGATTCAGGTAACATTTGATGGTAGAGCATGAACAGAAAGGATAATTAGGTGATCAGCAATACCACCAGAACATCTGGTGATGGGAAAATGTATACAAATTAAATTTCATTGTAGATTTAGGTAGATTAAGATTAGTAATGTACATGGTATTTTTAACAGTCCCACATAACTCCCTCATTCATACACCCTCATTGGTCATAACACACCATTGTTATCCCCTTTTCCTGTTGACTGTCGATCCGTGTGTCTGGACACTTACCGATAAACCATTTTCTTCCCGGGTGGTTGCATTGTGTCTGTGTGGTTCAGAACTGTTTAGAAATATATGCCTCTGGATTTGCGTTATTTTCAGTGTGTATGTTGACATTAAATTGATATAAAAAAAAAAAAAAAGAGAGTTCATTATGTGGTATCATTTCCATGTGGACAAAAGGGGATATTAAATAGCAGATACCAAATATTGGCATTTACCCAGTATATTCTTTATCAGCTGCATAATTTGGCTTCATCAGAGACCTTGGCAGGGTCTAGCTTAATAAGGGAAACCCTGCCATGACCAGTATAGATCCCAAGAGCATGGATAATGAATATATTTAAAGTGACTGGGTTTATGTTCATACTCATTGGCGCCAAATGGGAGTCATTGTACAATATGAAGAAAGTGCCAACGGTACACACAAGTGTTCAGAGTAAAGCTGGACAAGCGATGAATGTAAGAAAATACGATATGATGCAGCCAAGTCTAAAACTCCAAGGGCTAGATTTACTAAACTGCAGGTTTGAAAAAGTGGAGATGTTGCCTATAGGAACCAATCAGATTCTAGCTATCATTTACTTAGTACATTCTACAAAATGACAGCTAGAATCTGATTGGTTGCTATAGGCAACATCTCCACTTTTACAAACCCGCAGTTTAGTAAATACACCCCCAAAACGAAACTTTCAGGTATGAGCCACAAATGTAAAACACATTGTTCAATGTTAACATGACATTCCACTACCGTTCTGTTATAAAGTAAAGTATTCTCTCATTACTCTATTAGAGAGCTGCCCCCACGATTAGGACAGTATGACAATGGATCAACCAGCCACACCATGAATTTCTGCAAAGCTATTCTCAAGATAGTCTGTTTAGCTAGAGAAGCACCTTGTTCTAACATAGTAACTTGCCGTTGAGCATGATGGTTACATGTGGTTAAACCCTTCTGTTATTTCATGCACATTACTCAGCCCAGTATTACAAAACATCTGATATATATTGTCAAGTAGTGATTTTATTTGCTCTTTAAGCTGTGTTTTTCAAGCTTAGTCAATGTAGCACAAACATAGGTAAAGACACTGTGGGCTAGATTTACTAAGCTGCGAGTTACTAAGCTGTCATTTTGCAGAAGGTACTAAATAAATGAGAGCTAGAATCTGATTGGTTGCTATAGGCAACATCCCCACTTTTTCAAACCCGCAGCTTAGTAAATCTAGCCCTGTGTGTATTACCCATTAGCGTTGGTTTTGCCGAATTGTCTAGCTCCTACATCCTTCCAATCCTCTGCCTCCGACATGGTCATATAACTCAGTTACTTTCAAAATGAGCCAGATGCCTACGGAATTATGTACTAATTAAGTTATTTAAACAGCGCTGACATATTACACAGCACTTTACAGAGAATATTGAATCATTCATGAGCATAAAGAGGTCTGTGAGTCTGATGACTAATGGTTGTTGGTAGACATATCCGATCCTGTTGTCACTCGGTCTCCTTGCCATAATGGCTCTGTTTCAATAAAGAAATGTACACTGCTGTCAGCGGTGAGTGCCATGGTATTTCCTCTTCCAACTGGATGTCACTGGACAGCACTGCACATCTCTGTGTGTGCCCTGCTGTGAAACTTGCAGCAGAATCAGGTGTTAAGCACTGCATACACACCACACTCCAGATCAAGGTTAAAAGTTGTGCTGTGTATTTCCATTTCTATACATTGTATGGATGCTGCTATTATGAGTCAACCACTATTCCATTAAGCATATGTTAAATGTTTAAGTTAAACTTGCCACTCTGATAGAACTTATGAGCTTCCAAGCTAGTGTTTTGCATTACTGGACATTCCAGAGAAGAGGTGACCATGCATTTTGCAATCGTGCCATCAAATTAGATTGTTTTGGACCTAACAAGCCACAAACAACAGCATGTACAAGACCACTGATCCCGATCAAATACTTATTGGTTGCGAGGATACTGATTTGCCAGCTGGTTGGTTTGCCTGTAGGCATACTGAAACCAGTTGTCCTGCTGCCAGGCAATAACTGAAGACTTGCCAGGTGGAACAGGTGATGGAGGATCCATTTCTTATTGTCTGGAGAGCCCATCTGCATTTCCATGATCCCAGCCCTTTTTTCAAAGTCAATGCAATTCAAACAAACAATGCGCATACAGGGCGCTTGGGACATAGGGACTAAATTGGGCCAGACTAGGATGATGGAAGCCTATGAACTTTCTGCTTATCCACCCAAACTGGCAGCAGTTGCACTCCCATGTTAGCCGGGGTGGCACTGCCCATACTTCAGTTTGGTAGGAACGAGGCTCCTGGGACAATTCCGTTGCATGTGCCCAGCTGATTGCACTGACAAGTAGTGTAGATGGTCTGGCAGGCTCTGGAGCCCAGCTTGATGGTAACCTACTAGATAATGTTGGCACAGATGGGCCAAAATATCTTTGGGTATTAATTGAGGGCAACATCTCAGGACCTCGGATATAGCTGCTGTTGTCGGTGTTCCTTCTGCAGTTGTGAGGATACCGTGAATATTTAAATATTTTGCCTTGTCGCTGATGTACCCGTAGGCAGCCTTAATAAACAAGCCTGCTATACCCCATACCTCTAATGGATAAGAAATCACAAACATTTGGAAAACCATAATGGTTATCCACAACTAGTCCGTCAGGAGCCGTGCTACTGGTGGGGTGATGCCTCCTTTTATTCCTGTCCTGATTTCCCCGGTGGTAAGGTTTCAGCTGGACAGGCACTAGATAGTTCTCACTCAGGATTGGCACCTGCTTATCAGAGGGGCTGTCACCTAGCCTCCCTCTATTCCTAACGTAGCAGCAGGCACCCTGCAGTGTTCAGCTCTGGCCAGTCTAGCAGGCCTAGATATTAAGACAATGGGCACCAGCTTAACCAGACAAAAGTGTCTGATCAATTTAGTATCTGGGTGTCTTGAGCCATGCCCCAGTTTAATAATTTATAGTCTTTTTAGGTGAACTCATACTCTGGAATGACACCTCTGGGCAGACCACAAATGGAGAAGGTACTGTAAAGTATTGTGCCAGCGTCTCAGGATGCCACCGGTCGGCTGGGTACCATGGGTATCAGGGGACATGTTAGAGAATCTAGCAGTATCTACAGAACCCAACTGGCGAGTTAAGAACAGGGTATTCACAACCATTAAAACACATATAGCAATATACCTAACAATATCACTGTTTCTGGCAAGAAGGAATGCCAAGCGGACTTAACCTATATTTTCAATTGACCTGGCACCCTGTTCTTGCCACATCACGACCTGGGAAAACACAGGCAAAAACCACATCTAACAGTGTACACGGTAAAGTCACAGTGTACTAAGCTGTGTCCTGTAGGATCCAACCAATGTTTAGCCCCACACAGGTATTGCCAAACTGACCATATCTGCCCATGGACACCTTAACAGTGTCTTGCAATGTATTACTCTCTATATATGAATACACACAAGATTAGGTTGGAATAATGAAATCAGAGTAAATATATTATAATACAAGTTAACCCGTGCATGAGTATCATGCTTTCTAGTCAAATCAAGCTACTTAAGGTCTTAAAAAGGTTCTTGTCATGCATTTGGGCCTAGCCCAGGCCTCCTCAGGGGAAGAGCGTTACTTCCCGACGCAAGCGGCGTTTTTAATGTGTGTTCATGAGGTAAAATTACCTCACGAAAATGAGTTTGAGCCCTCAACTCGTAAATTTAGCCTTTACTACCCCTCCCACGGGGGGATGATGGAAGTTAACTGACTTGACTATTCTAATTTTTTTGTCAAATAATGTCAGTATACCAAATTTCAGGTCAATTGGATGAGCCCTTTCTGAGAAAATAGTTTTTTACACACACACACACACACACACACACTAACGCACGCCTCTACACATGTGTGTTCATGAGGTAAAATTACCTCCCGAAAATGAGTTTGAGCCCTACCAAATTTCAGCCCTTTTTGAATTTTTTTCCCCACACACACTAAGAATTTAGTAGGTCAGTGTATAACTCCGCCCAGCAGGTGGCGCTGCAGCTTGTTTTTTTTTTTTCCACACACACACACAGACGCCACTAAGCATTTATATAGTAGATATAAGGATGAACACAGGAGAACTTGAGGAAATATCTGTCTAATGTATCGCAATAGCAGATAAGCCATAAGCGATTTTCTAGTTGTCATACCATCACCATTTCTGTCTTCATACCCAATTAATCACGCTATGTATTGGTTTGTGTGTCACTTTATTTTGAGCCGCTATAAAGATGACAATACAAGAACAAAACAAACTTACAAACACAACAGAGCTCAGTTACAGCACAACTGACCCAAGAGCATAAATAGATTGCTGCAACCATAAGTCATAGCGAATTGGTTTTAACCCTCATCAATGCTGAAGACCTCCAGCACATCACTGTCTAACCGTAATGAAACACCTTCATTGCCAGTTACATATAAAAAAAAGCAGAACAGGGCGTTGGATGAAGATCCAGTAGTAATAGTGCAGGAAGAGAGTCCACTTCATGACAGCGTCCTGCAGGAATGAAATGGGATATTTAGTCCACATATATACATTGCGGATGGACACGTCACCTACACACAGAGTATTTGTGGACTAAACCAATATTCAGTATATATAAAATACATCAATACCTAGGAACTAGTGACATCATTAAGGCTTACACCTTAAGCCTCAGTGATGTCACTAGTTCCTAGTAAATTGATCGGCTGCAACCTCCTGAATGTTGATTGCCTCCACTGTGTGTAAGTGACCGATATGTCACCATTATAATGTATTACACCATGCCACATTCCAAATGATCTCACCTCTCAAACAGTTACTGCTCGGCCATTCTTGATAATGATTTGCCTGCAAATGGACTGCACAACTTCTGTGGTGGTACCCTGTCCTCCAATATCTGGTGTATGCATCTATCAGGAAGAGAGGAATATAAGAACAATCACAGGGAAACAATATAAACACTTTGCAAGAAGCAGAGACATGGTAAGTTGGGAATCTTTACACTATACAATGGGATGGACAGTGCTAGAAGGCAGACAGATGGGCTCCCTGATATAGTATAAAATTCAGTCATTCATCAAACCTCTCCACCAATCACAGCTTTCTGAAACTAGAAACTTTTGCATACATATAATATCTTAGAATGTTATTTTAACTTGTATTTTAGGTGGATTTAAGCTAAGATGCAGTTTGCGTACCTCCCAATTGTCCCCACTCAGGAGATGCAGTCCCGATTTTAGGGGAAAGTAACGCCGTGCTGTCAGTCAGGACCTTTGTCCCAAATGCCTGTGTGTCCCACTCACCAGTGCCAGCAACAACGCAAGGGTGGTTTTTATTATTAGAGGGCCCAAGTGGCACTTACACAATTAAGATGTTGGTCGGTACGAGTCTGGATAATTTACAATATCTATAGGAAAAGCAGCTTCAGATTCTTGAGGATCTGCAGCAGTTGTAATTTTTGTTGTGCCTGGATCGGGCAAGTGACATGATCTGTAAACAATGGTCTGCAATGAGACTTGCTAGAGTTACTGTTTGTGGACTGTTGTATGTTACAGTGCTGGTAGTATTCCACTATAATGTGCTACCACATAAAAGGGTATTGGAGGCAGGAAACATGGGTCTAGACGTGTCCAATGGTTTTTTCTCAGGCTGGAGCAGGGGGAGCTGAACAGTATGTACACTATTTGAATCACTGGCTAGGTTAGTACAAAAATTTACCAATATCGGTGTATAGGGGAAGTCTATATTTGCACGTAAACATTAGTGTATGTTTACAAGCTCACTCTGATGACCACGGAACACTGTGTCTCAGCACCGGCAAGAGAATGAATCAGTTAAGTGATAACTCCCCAGCAGAGCGGAACACATCCAGCTGTCATCACAGAGCCGTGAATTCAAGCTGTCCAGCCGCACATCAGACTGAGCCGCTTAACTTACCCGGTGTTCATTCATGCTGCCCAGAATAGCTTTACGAATGGAGGCGGCGTAATTGTGCAACCTGCCAAAACATAGGGAGGACAGTGCAAGCTTAGTTACATTAATATGTGCTGAATGGGGAGAGAGAGCAGAGTCACTCATGAGGAGTCTTTCACAAAGTATAGCATGCAAAGGGGAAGAGGAGTTATTAGTGAATGAACATACTTCAGATGGTCTAACATCATGCAGCCGGCCAATAGCATTGCAGTGGGGTTTGCAATGTTCTTGTTGGCGATGCTTTTGCCTGTGTTTCTGGTGGCCTGTAAAAAAAGAGAGAGAAACTCAGGAAAGACAGTTCTTCTGTAAGGTTATCTATGTTATAATTATTTCAGAAGAAAATAAAAATAGAAATCAGCATCAGAGTGGACTAGCCAGGCATCTATTCCTGTATGCAGCTTTACAGTGCCCACCTCCTAAAGTACTAGTCTACATTTATAGGCTAACACTTACCATATTTAATAATAAATATCTGTGCGTGGTAATACCAAGATGTTGTATTGCCGGATATTTATAATGTCTTCATTTTTTTAATGTTAGAAAAATAAAGTAAAGAAAGCCTACCAAGCTATACAAACACCTTACCGTTTCAAATACAGCGTACACACTGCCGTAGTTGGCACCAGGTACGAGTCCTGGGCCACCAACTAGTCCAGCGCAGACATTGTTCACTATGTTCCCATAAAGGTTGGGCATCACCATGAGGTCAAACTGCTGGGGTTTGGACACAAGCTGCAACCAAAGAGAGGTGGCTCAATTAACGGGAAATATGTGCAGTTAAGGAACATAATGAACTTCATCTCTGGTTGTTAGAAATGACACTAACAGGCATCTAAACGCAACACCTACACCATTCTATATCAACTGAGGCCTTGTGTCAAGCAAAATAATACAAAAAAGAGGCAGACTTGGGCAAATTGTTGCACTCCGCCATCAAATTATAAAGAGACCCCAAGTGAATGCAGAGCTGTTCCACTTACCTGCATTGTGGTGTTATCAACAATCATACTCTCGAAGGTGATGTCTGGGTACCCAGAAGCTACCTCCTTGCAGCACTGAAGAAAGAGCCCATCCCCCAGCTTCCTGTAGAGACAATCAACATATCAGATGTTCTGTTCATCTCCCACCATCCCACAACCCGGTCTGTATATACAATATAGGAAACATAGTCTCATGGCTAGGACAGCACAGGTCAACAGACGGCATAGAAATTGTTAGCTTTATTTCCTTTTACATTTTCTTTCCTTGCTACTTCGTCTTTAACAACCAGCTATTTTCCCCAGTAACAACAATTATGTTAAATTCTTTACGAATTTAAGGCATATTCACAAACAATGTCAAAGGCAGCATCAATTTAAGGAGGGTCCTGCCCAATACTATTACTGTATCATACATGATGTTGGCCTTGTGTACGGCTGTGATCTTCTTTCTCCCTTTCTCTCGCGCCAGTTTAAAGGTGTAATCTGCGATGCGCAGCGAGTTCACTCGGGTGATGATCTTCAGACTTTCCACCACTCCGGACACACTCTACAAAAGCAAAATGCACAATAATGTACTTTATCATTCTAGAATGGACTTTTGGAAATAAAAGAGACAATACGTTTTTGTAGGTCAGTCTCTTTTTGGGCAACCTTCTTGGGCTGCGCACCAAAATCCCGGCAAAATGTGGTAAAACAAAGGTTGAGGCCTGGTGGATCCCCTCCTCTATGGTTGAAGCTTTTTGCATCAATAGGTCACAGACACAGCTTGCTTAACTCACAAAAAGCTAATTTCATCCTTACCACTTTGTCTATACCATTTGTTATCAATATATAATTAACTGGGACCCCATCCTTACCTACCTACCCAATTCAGCATTGGCCTCTATGTGAATTAGCAGGGGAGAGCACGGGACCTTTACCCCTCCCACTGCCTAACAATGTGACAGCATTACAGTGGGGTTTGCAATGTTCAATGTGCGAAATACAATTGTTGCATTTTGCTTGCTCCACCGTTTCCCACAATGCCATGCCACACTGTATTTATAAATCATCATGTTGTGGCAGTACATGAAGAGCTAGAACAACGATTGTCAATTTGCTCTGCTGTGTGGTGTGACTGGGGTAGGATTGGAAACACTTAAGTGAAAATTCTATTGGTGAAACGCGCTAACCTTTGCTACCAAATGTGGAATAATGTTTCCAAGAACAGTTTTTAAATTAAATCCCCATAAACTGGGAGTGCGATAACAAGATAAGATTTTATTTCCAGTACAGTAGGTGTATATTCATAACCCACGTATCCGATTTGCTATATAACTATGTTATTTTATAAGCTTTGGTTGTTTGATGTATCCCAGGCCATGCCACTAACACTTTTTTCACTTTTAATTTGGAGTTCAGAAGTCTGCAACAATTTCCTAGTGATATACTCACATTTACTATGTAAATTGTACAGTTGTATATCAACTGACCATCGATTCTAGAAATATAGTCCAAATAACTAGATGATCTACCTAAAAAAATTCTACCTTAAAACCCTAAATAAATTGAAAATAAAATTCTTCTTATAATAAGGGCAAAATGGACGTAATCTGTCTATGGAGGAGAAACTCCAGCGTGCACACGGCCATCTTTCCAAACCGGATGATGGAACAGGGATCAGTGAATGAAGAACAGTTTCCACCTCGTCCCACCCCAGACCAGTCATCCTCCTTGCTAAGACGGCCATGTACACACTTGTGTCTTTCTGCAGAGATCAATAATCCATTCCTCTGTCAAATACAGAATTGAGGGGTGCTGTGTTTCTATATGTGGCCTTATGCAAGGTTGTTGTTGCACATCTCACTTATTTATAACAGTGCACAAAAAGCAAACAGAGAAAACAAATAAAACAGACAGCAAAGAGGGTAAAGGGCATCCGGAACAGTCGTGTAACATCGCAGATTTCTCCTCACACCCCACAGAGGTCCGCAGGAAATTCTGCGATGTTGGGATACCGTAGTACCCAGAAATGTTGCGCAGCCGCAACGTTCGGCGGCACATATCACACAACTGAATTATATATTACAAGTGGCTCATTAATAAATGTAACTATAAAGTAGCCACAACATAAAACTGTGGTCTACAATATATTCAGTAACATAGAAGGTGGGAGCAGGATATCCCTGCAGATGTCGGACCTCGTGCTCCAGGCTGCTGTACTCCCCTTCCGTGTTCTCGCGCACTATCAGGATGTCAATGTCTTTATGCCGCGTCTGCACCCCCGGCAGGCTCTGACAGTGGATAACATTAGCGTAAAGGTCTAAGCTCGTGCTGGAAATATAAAAGACAGATCGCATGCTTCATTTCAAACTGTGTTCATTGGGACTACAGTACGATGTTTATGAAGGGTTCAGGTGTCTTTAATGTATTGGTTTATACATATGCGCTCCAGGCTTTACTAAATATCTTGCTTTAGCTTTCTGTGCCTTTCAGTAAAGTCATTATATCATCAAGCAGAGCTGTTATTTTTGTTGTAATTGGATATCACACAGCTCTGATGTGCTCTCTGCACAGGATACAACTGTATATAGACAGCAGCCGTGGTGTCATATAATGCCACCTCTGGAGATACAAAGGTTAAAAGCACTTTAGGTAACCAGAAAGATAAAAAAATTAATTTAGTAAAATATACAGGAGGGTATTTGAAAGCCAATAAATTCAAGTCAACTGCTTTTACGGAAACCCGATGAAACATAAAAGAAACAGAAGTATGTGTAAACGTGGGGGATGCCTGGCTAGCATCACTCACCATACTGCTGCTTAAGGTCACTGATTGGCTGCAAGAACGACACTCCTGTCACATAATCATACCTCAAGTGAACCGGGGTAGCAGCATGGTGTATGATACCAGGAACATCCCCTACTCTGTCTGCCGCTTGCATGAGTGGTGGGGGATGGGAAAGAATGAATTTTCGGGTCTGTGGGTGGGGGTGACTTACAAAGGACTCTGGGGGAGAAATGAATTATGGAGGAGAGAATGTTGGAACATTAAATTAATAATGGGGAGGAGGAGACAGGTGAAGGATATGTAAAGAACAGGGAAGGGGGTATAAGTGCTGGTGGTGGGAAGTGCCATAAAGGGCAGACTTTCATTAAATGGAAGATATAAAGTTTACATTTTGGAAGACGAAAACAATTGTTTGGGGGACCAAAATGTAAACACGCTACTGGGAGTCCACTCAAAAAAATGATTGCATGTCCTGTTATATGGATGGTGTCTATGGTTTATTTTTATGCCATGGCTCAACAATCAGATAATAAAGAAGAGGCTGAAGTTTATGCTTTTTTTCCACCACAAGCGTCACAATGTATACAACAAGAGCCTATTCTCTGTATAACAGACTACATAAAGTTATATGGTCACTTACCGGAGCAAATTATTTCGAGATAGGTGAGATGGTGGCATGTTATGGTTTGTCTCAATGTTACCTGGTGGGAAAACACAAATCCATATTTAAAGTTTCTGGACTGTACAAAGGTTCTAGAAGACTTGAAACAGGGCAATACCTTTCAGTGCCACCCTGTTCCTCCGGATGGCAGTAATGGCGTTCTGGATGTTATCTTCATCTGTAGCCGTAGAGTCAACATTCACCACCTCAAAATCCACAGGCACACAGGCATGTCTGAAACAGTACCAGGATCACTGTATCAGCAACCATATATATATATACCATTCTATCCGAACAGGAGCCACTCACCTGAAAACCTCTTTAACATGCAGCATCAGTTCTGGTCCAATGCCATCTCCAGGGATCATGGTCACCGTGTGCCTTCCTCCATACTTCGCAGGTGGGGGCTATGACCAGACATGTAAGAAAGACATTATGTCTCAGGGAAAGGTAATGAGCATTGGTAAACAACACTGGTTATCCAGCACCAAGATTGACAGTCGCCATGCACACCAACTACATCTATATTCAATATCTTAAACGGTGGCGTAGTGGTTAGCATTTCTGCCGCACAGCACTGGGGTCATGAGTTAGATTCCTGAACATTGCCTTATCTGTCTGGAGTTTGTATGTTCTCCCCGCGTTTGCGTGGGTTTCCTCCGGGTGCTCTGGTTTCCTCCCACATTCCAAAAACTTACTAGTAGGTTAATTGGCTGCTAACAAATTGACACTAGTCTCTGTTGGTCTGTGTGTGTGTGTGTTAGAGAATTTAGACTGTAAGCTCAATGAAGCAGGGACTGATGTGAGTGAGTTCTCTGTACAGCGCTGCAGAATTAATGGGACTAAATAAATATCTGATGATGATGATTATGCCACAATTCACTACAAGAATAATTATCACTTGAAATGATTATTTGTGTGATTGGCCCTAGTCATGAGAACAGACCAGATTGCTGGGGAATGGTGAAAAATATGCCACATTTTTAGAAACATGACCACCAAAGAATAATAATTATTTAATAAAATGGTGCAACACTACAAGCACATTAGTAATGTAACATACATAAAAAGCACACATAGGAAAAGCAAAGACAAATAAAGTGTACATACTTACTATGATTTGCTTCTGTTAAGAGAAAGAGAAAGAAACAGTCACAAATTTAGAAGAACTGAAAAGGACTTGGTTGCTGGATTCTTTATCTATTTGTACCAAATGAATGCAAGTTATTTATTAATGAAAAGGTAAAACCTGGGAAAATGTTCTAAACTCTTGTTCTGCAATGAATGTTTTACTTTATAAATGGCCTCTACTAAACACAAAAGAGTGGAATGCTTACTCCTTGCGGTATAGTTACTCAACTGCGGGTTTGAAAAAGTGGAGATGTTGCCTATAGCAACCAATCAGATTCTAGCTGTCATTTTGTAGAATGTACTAAATAAATGATAACTAGAATCTGATTGGTTCCTATAGGCTACATCTCCATTTTTTTTAAACCAGCAGTTTAGTAAATATACCCCCTACTAACACTGCATTTAGGTGCTTGGCCTGTGCAGACATATCACTATCGGCTGACATTACTGTCCATTACTGCTGGCAGAAGAATCTTATGACTGCATTTTCCAGTATGTAATATAGTGATCCAGTTAATTTTAACTGCCTTATTGTTAGGCTTGTCTTATGTTTATACCAAGCACTTTTACATTGCGTACCAGTAGCGACAATATAATAAGAGTGCTTTGGCTCTTTGAAGGAGCGTGGTTACATAACAAATACTGTAGGATGAGACACAATGACACTTACCGATGAATAGTCCCTGTGCTGAGCCCACGCAGCAGGCAAAGCCTAGAAGGGAAAGAAATGGGAGAAATTGGTTTCTTCATTTTAAAAATAGTGTGGGCATTTATGAAAACCGGTGCACGGGTAATGCTGCATTCATGTTTTGCTTTCTAAAATGTACACAGTGGCCTAGTGGTTAGCACTTCTGCCTCACAGCACTGGGGTCATGAGTTCAATTCCCGACCATGGCCTTATCTGTGTGGAGTTTGTATGTTCTCCCTGTGTTTGCATGGGTTTCCTCTGGGTGCTCTGGTTTCCTCCCACACTCCAAAAACATACTAGTAGGTTAATTGACTGCTATCAAAATTGACCCTAGTCTCTCCCTGTCTGTCTTTGTGTGAGTCTATATTAGGGAATTTAGACTGTAAGCCCCACTGGGGCAGGAACTGATGTGAATGAGTTCTCTGTACAGCGCTGCGTAATTAGTGGCGCTATATAAATGATGATGATGATACTAGAAAAAAAGAAAGAGAGTAACTGGTTGCCTTGGGTTACAGACCCTTTTTAGCAGTTACTTAGGCCCCAATTTTTATAAGTGCCCCCTATATGTTTAGCTCAGCCTTTCTGATTGAAGAAAAGCAGGGAACTTCTGTGCCTGAATAATCATCTTGTTCAAAGATTGCTCCTTGGAAACCATTAAGCTAGCATTTTACCATAACATTTTCCCACTTGAAGAACAGTTCTATTGGCATTTATGGATATTTTCCTTTTTTTTCTACATCAGTCGAGTAAGCCATTCATGATAGAAATTGTAAACCTGTCGATAAATGAAGTTCTCAATGTCTTACATGTCTGTGTAATTCTGGACGGTTTGTAATCTGGTAATAGAAAACAGGTCAAAACTGGGCAGTACTGCATTCCAACATACTTGCATTAACAGAAAGCAAGATTTGGGCCCTAAGGCAGCTGCTTTGTAAACTGAACCAATATTAAGCCCACAAACTGGCCACCTTCCCTATGTGTAGGTGACAGGTACACTACAAGACTGCAGTAAGACGTGTCAATCCCTTCTACAAAATCTTGTTTAATATATAAATGAAACAGTATACAAACACATGGCTACAGCTACTTACAAGGTATCTAGCACTGTGACACTGTAATTTTTTAGTGCATAGAAATCTAAGCAGGAGTTCCCTCAGGTGTACTCCCAGGTAGCTATGAACACCTCTGCATTCAGAAATATAATGAGAGAGGAAGGTATTGCAGATTTGTTCATAACTGAGTACATAGGGAAGTCTGCATGAGAAACAATAATGTCATAACCACAAAATTGCTATTCTTATTCACCTGAGCTTCCCTCTTCCCACCACCCATATCTCAGCAAATACCCCAGTGAGAAGCATGACAGGATCTGCCAACCACCAGCTCTTCACTTAGGTACGCGAGAAGGAATAATAAACATACCAGTTAATTGTGTCACCCTGACTATATTTCATACAATTGTGGCATCTTCTCAATTTTAATGGGTCTGTTTTGACATTGCAAGAACAGTTATTTTTTATATATATATATATATATATATATATATATATATATATATATATATATACACATTTCCGCCATAAAATGCGGTTCTATTTTACAGTGAGTTACAAGTCTGAGGCTCTGAGCACTACCTGTTGTGTAATGCCGGCCCTCACAGGCAGACTGGACAGAAGACCCCGGAAAGCTGCGGACACTGTGCGGGCAGCCATGTTGGAGGATGGAATGTTGCAGCCAGCCTGACAGATGAACAATCTGCGCATGTGCAGAAGACTACTGCGTCTAGATTCACGCTACCGCCATTGCGCATGCGTGAAGATTTAACTTCCTAGTAATTACTACGCATGCGTCAATCGAAACGACGTGTTCAAAAGACTGTGACGATACCTTCCGCCCACACTGTCAAGTTGCCCTGTCAGAATTATTTAGACCGATAGCATAGGTTAATGCAAAATATATAAATTGAATGTCGACATTTTGTATTTTCTTTGAGGTTTAAAGTAATCCTCTCTGCACAAAATATATAGTTTAATTAAATTATTGCAGACTCCGGTTTGTTTTGGTGATGCCCACACTAAATATGGCGCCGGCTAGAACGCATCCCAGTGTGCATTGCGTTTCTAGCTGAGGTGGCCCAGTGTGACTCCTCCCTCCTCCTTGAAGCCTTAGTATAGCGGCTGGTCTCCGTGTCGTGTCTTAGTTGGAGCTATGGCAGGAGTGGTGCGTGTATTAGTGGCTGTGTTGTTGGCTTTGGCGGGTTGTACTGGTAGGTGCAGTCTCTATGTGCTTTATATATAACTTGTAGAGCATAGATCACGTTATATGTATGTACCGAAAAGCTGCCGTTACCCAGCAGTACTGTATCCAATAGCACAGGCCATTGTAATGAATGGGCGACTTTTCATGTGCTGCTGGAGAGAGCTGTGATTCCAGCTGAGGCGGTGGCTCAGTGGTTAGCTGCTCTGACTTTGGAGCAGTTACCTGCCGACAGCCCCCGGTTCGAATCCCAGGAACAGCCAGTGGTATTTGCTGGCCTTAAAATGCTGCATGGTCATGGATTTATGGTGGGGTTTGTTCAGTGATCCCCTCATAGTGTAAACCATGCTAGAGAGAAGCGCTGCTCCCAACCATTGGCAGGTCGGTATACCTGTGGGCCTGACCACTGAAGTGAGCTGCACAAACACCAATGTGTGTATTTTATCTCTAAGCGTGGTAAATTAGGAAGCCAAAGAATTTAATGTATAGAGTTCCATGATTAAAGAAAACTTCACAAGCAAACATATTTTATGATGACTCCATTAGAACTTGCCTTAAGGCCCTGGATGCTGTTACGAATGTATTGTCATGATTTTATGGAACTATATGTAGATACATTTAACTTTTGTTCAAGGTGGTACAATCATCATTTTATTTTGCATCTGACTAATTGTAGTATAGCTGGTCATGGTTAATGCTGGCCATGAACCAATTAAAAAATTTGTGAGGGAGAGAAAAAATAGAAGTTTATAGTTGAATGCCATTGGCACATATGTATTATATTTAATGCTGTCGTCTACTGCCTCCTAGTGGTCCTGAAGGGCCAATGAAGCTCTGTATCTTATCCTTCTTTGACTAATGGCTCATTTTACATGTCCAACCTGTCTTTCCTCCACAGCGGAGACCTGCACAGATCCTGTCATTGTTCCGTCCTACTACACTACCTCAGATGCAGTCATCTCCTCTGAAGTGGTTTTTATTGTAGAGATCTCTCTGACATGCACAAATGGGGCACAGGTGAGTTAGTACACAGCGGAGCAAAACCATTCCTCATCCTAGCATGGCAATGGATTTATGGTGGGGTCCAAATAATGATCTCCCCATAGTGTGTTCCATGCAAGAGAAAACTGCTACTCCGAACCATTGGCAGGTCTGTCCCAGTAGGCCTTGACCACTGAAGTGAGTTGTACATGTGCTTTTATGTTCTTTACATTTTCAGCTTTGGATGGGTGGGGCATGGTTGTCAATATTCCCCCCCAATGACTCCGATAGCAGGTCTAATAAAACCATCAGTTTTCCTACACAATCTCTTCTACCTCCTCTCACGCACGTATCCAAGACTTCTCCCGCGCCGCTCCCCTCCATTGGAACAAGCTCCCCCGCTCCATCAGAACTTCCCCTAATCTGTCCTCTTTCAAACGAACATTAAAAACCCACCTTTTCCTTAAAGCCTTCCAGTCTCATGCCTAACCTCCCACCGGTCGGCTACCTCTCTTTCTCATCCCTTCTTCCCTTCTCCCCCTTCCTCCCGTCTCTCCGTCTCATCCATGTGTCTGTCTGTCTTCCAATCCCTTTAGATTGTTCGCTCCTTTGAGCAGGGCTCTCCTACCTTCTGTTTCCATCACTTTTAACTGCGCTCTCCAGCTACTCAGCTCACCTCCTCTCCGTCCCTCTGCCCTCTGTCTCCTCTCGCTTCTCTCCGCTCCCCTCAGTGACTCAACCTGTCATCCGTGCCCACCCTCTTGGGCCATAGTTACCTGACTGTACTCACTTTTCCCCTCCCTCCCTCTCTTTCATGCTGTGCCTGAGCCCCCAGAGTTATAGTGCTTACTGTTACTTGTACTGTGCTGTTTCACCTTGTACTGTGCCATTGTTTGTCCTTGTACGGCGCTACGGATACTTTGTGGCGCACTATAAATAAAAATTAATAATAATAATAATACTTTCTTCTTAAAAATGGTTGCTTGGCTATTGGTTAAAGCTCCACTCCCAGATAGCCACAGAAGTTACTTCTGCTCACTACTTTTAATTGGGTACAGAAGTGTGTATGAGTAGAAAGACCAATCGGATACTGCATTCACAGAGATTGTGGATTCTTATTGGTCCTCCTGCTTACAGCCGCCCAGCAGTGTCACGAAGCCCTGGTTTGCGGGTGAAGCTGTGAGGCGAGCCATGGGGCCAGAGGCACAGAGATACCCCTTGAGATGTAGTGAATTGTGGCTTGGATAGAGTGAATTTTTTCGCTCTAGCCAAGAGGGCTTTCTGTTGGCACTGATGCTATATTTTTCCCATGAAAGTACTGGAAGAGTAATCACTACAGCACAGAAAGGGATAGACAGCCAATGTGTATTGCTTTGACCATACTTCAAAATATATATTTTTATTTATTTTATTATACTACCCACAAGTAATGTTATTGTACCTCCATAAATTGTAAGCTTCCGAGTAGGGCCCTCTTACCTCTCTGTCTGTATGTATTACACAGTATTGTCTTATAAATGTTTGTTCCCAATTGTAAAGGGCTACGGAATTTGCTGGCTCTATATAAATAAATGATGATGATGGTAGGCTGTTATTGGTTTGCACTATCAACTGCCATTAATTACCCGTCATACTGCTTTTTCTTCTCCCCTGCTGTAGAATGTTGCTCTGTATGCTGATGTCAATGGAAAGCAGTTTCCTGTCACCAGAGGCCAGGACATTGGGAGATATCAGGTAGGAACTTTATCTGAACATTCTTATGTAACGTTTGATTAACATGCCTATCTTTTCCCGATCATTATTTATATAATTTAAATTCAGTGTTTTATTGCTGGTTTTTATAATGGCAGGCCAGGTCACTGACATAAGCATCACATTTCTTTAGCGCTATACTGTTGAGCGGCTGAACCCAGTAAAGTCATGACTGCAGCGATCTGAGACGACAATGTTAACCACTATGCCACCGTGCTGCCCTGTTAGTTAGTATGTTGATTAGAAATTCTTGCCAATGTACATAACAAAGGACCAATGCTTTGCTGATTCCTGTTTTCCCAAATGACTCCATAAAGTTGGGCGTCAAGTAAATTTTGAGGCACCTTGACCACTTGCCTCATTAGATTTGGTCAGTCTTTGATCACTTACATTTTTAATTTAGTATGTCTGTTGTCCGGAAGGCTTCTTGAATTAACACACACAAAAATCAAATTCCACTGCAAAAATCTGGTTATGCTAGTTTTAATGCTAGATTTCTTATGTGGATGTTTTTGTGCATTACTACTTAAAATAGTTTTGTGTAGCTTTTATGTCGTTGATAATCGTGTTTACTGATCTCACATTAGGTCTCCTGGAGCCTGGAACACAAGAACGCTCGCTCTGGGACCTATGAAGTCAAGTTCTTTGATGAAGAGTCATACAGTCTACTGAGAAAGGTCAGCAGCCAAGGGAGGTCTACGATCTGTGTACTTTCAACATAATGTATCGAGTATACTAATTATTACCTTTAATCTATAGGCCCAGAGAAACAATGAAGATATATCTGCTATCAAGCCTCTCTTCACTGTTAATGTTGATCACAGGGTAAGTTTACCAAAAGTAGCACCTTATGGATAGTCTGTCAGTATTGAAAGTAAACCACTTAATTGTAAAGATCCCTTGAGTATAACAGTGTATAATAAATATATATATATATATATATTATATATATATATATATATATATATATATATATATATATATATATATATATATGTGTGTGTGTGGGTCATTTCTTGTTACTGCGCATGTCAGTCTTCTTGCCTTTAAGGCTGCTGAAGGACCCAAAGCAACTTGCAATTTAGTTCTGAAGAGACAGTAATCTAAAATGTTTTATTCCCTTAATTATGGGAATGTATTCTCTCCCTGTGCAGGCTTTGAGCAAACTGTGTTGTCTGTCACCTATTTGCTTTCTCTGTCATATCTTCTGTCCTTTCTGCACCTGATAGAGCATCATTCATACATAATTTATATATTGTCTCTCTTATGGCACATTTTGTGCAGAAGTATCGTCCTTAATAAATTTATAATGCACTAAAAGTAGAGTTATGGTTTAGTGCAGCAGTTACAGAATTGGGGCCTGAGCAGTCACCCTCCCAAAATACCTGTAATGGCAGTACTGTTAGTATACATGCTGTCGTAGCTTTGCCGAAATATTTTACAGATGGGAGGAATGGTGTTTTGTCAGTCAGCTGACTTTCTTGACTTGGTTAATTCATCTTATGTTCTATCTGTTTAAGGGTTATACAGGGTATAGGATGCATTAGCCCAGCCTCTACACCAGTCTAATAAGATGTAGACAGACTGAATCCGTTTTAGTAGCAAAGCCTGATTAATTAAAATGGGGCTATACATGAAATGGGTACATCTTGCTTATACATGTGATTATTAGAGATGCTCAGGCTCGGTTCCCCGAGACCTGAACACACCCGAGCTTAGCAGATCCGAGTACCGAGCCAGGTCAGTACTTTCTCACTCTTTCTGAATTGAAAACAAGGCAAAACGTCATCGTTACGTAGTCTGATCTCACGAGTTTTGGATTCTATAAGTACCGCCCTCCACGGCGACCTAGCGTCATTTCACAGAGGGACACAGAAGGGGTAGCACAGTCTGTAGAGCAGTTGGACAGTGTCATAGGTAAAATAGAAAAAGGAGGGGTAGCAGTGTTCTTCAAAGTCTACAGTGACATTCAGGAGAGCTCCATTGCTTATTGTCATTGCTTAAATACAAATAATAGGTCTGGCAGGCTTGGTCTTCTAAATCTGCAGTCTTTGTTTGATAGTGTATGAAAATATTGTGACCTGTGAGGTGATCAAAATTGACTGCAAATGACTTAAAATTAGTGTTATTGAGGTTAATAATGTAGGGGGCAAAAAATAGATTTTTTTAGAAAAAAAACCGGGTTCCATAACACGCAAGGACAATTTTGCCAAAACCAAAGCACAAAGTTAATCCAGAACCAGAACACGGGGTTCAGTGAACATCTCTGGTTATTATACCAGCACTTCACCTTCATCATTATTTAATCAAATGGCCCATTTCCCCATCACCCACTCTGCACACTTTCCATTGCAGATTACTTTGCAAAATCCTCAAATTGCATAGGTGCTTTGTCAACATGTGTGTTCCTGCCCAGATCTCTTAATTACACAGACAGTTCCCCGTTATCTGCCAGTAGATCAGCCTACAGGCAGAGTGCTGCGGTGATATGTGCATTGTCTGTAAGGATTTCTTGCCTGGAACCTCCAGTGACTCTTCATAGCAGAGACAGATGATAGTGCGTTCACCTAGAATCTGCAGACAGTACATGGGCATAGGGGTTCTGGGAAGACCGTACTGAAAACCGCTGGTGTTGCATGATGGTCTGTAACCTGGTAAAGGACATACTGATTTCATCTAACACTGGACCACATTGCATGGTCTGGATTATGGATGTATAGGATGACTGCACCAACACCACTGCATGTCTGTGGCTATCCGCTTTCCTCCATTCCCCTCCTCATATCACACTGCCCTCAAAAACACAAGCATCCGAGTGGACAGTTTACTGCTCTGAAAAGATTATAGCGCACTCATGCCCCGAAACATTCTGTGCTGCTGTGAACAATCAGATCTCCTTGAATACAGGTTGCTGTATCTCTGATTAGTTTAAACCAGGGAACACACAGATAGGCAGATGAGGCTCCTGTCGAACTGATTCTGAAGTCTGGTCAAGCGCTACTCTATATAAAACAGATTTCATACATATGACTTGTTCATATGATGCAGAAGTATTTATTGTTGTGTGTGGAATTTGTGTGGGTTTTTTGTGTCTTAGATAAAAGATAACTTTGGATTTTCCACTTCTTTTCAGGGAGCATGGAACGGCCCTTGGGTATCCACAGAAGTGCTGGCGGCTTTGATTGGTATCTTACTATACTACACAGCATACACCGCAAAGAGTAGCATCCAAGCATAGACAGAAGACTGACTTGTCCTAGTGTACAAAATTATGTGTTGTCATTAATGCCGAATTAAAACTTTTCTACACAATCTTTGCAAATCTTTTTCTATTTAGTTCAGTGTAAAGCTGGAAAGTCATAATTGTCTTTGATAAATTGATTCTTTTAATAACAGGGAAGTTTGAAAGAAATCTAACCTCCAGGTCTGTTTATTAAAGGTTCTGTAAAAGCGATAGTGGTAGCCTAAATACTATTGCTATTTAATATTACACCTAGAAATCGGACAATATCACAATGTGCTAATGTTCCGTTTCTGTTGTTTCTTCCCACTGACCACATGCAATCTGGGAACTGTCACGAGCCGCGGCGGTACGCCGCATCCTGGCGTGAGGTAGTAGCCAAGCCGTGCATTCGTTACAATGCACTGTTATCTTTGTGGCATAGAGTAGGAGGGTGTAGGAACATCCTCCAACGCCAGGGGGAGCTCTTGCATGATTCTATCTATCATTTATATTTTCATACATGTTCCTGGTTTGTGATATGACCTATGCTAGTTCTAAGCTAGGAATTAATTAGCAGCCACCTGAGGCTGATTGTCAGCTCTGTCCTCCTCCTTTCTGATTTGTCAATCAAAGTATTTAAGGCAGTGAGGACTGGGCCTCACTGCCGGTTATAGTCCCTGCTCCCAAGCATACTTCTCCTGCTGTTTTCTGTATCGCCATTGCTGACCCCTGGCCTGGATTCTGACACTGCTGAATTGCCTGTGACCCTGGATACTTGACACTGTTATTTCATCAGTTACCCAGCTCCTTTGCCTGGATTCAGACACAGATCTCCCGTGTGTTCAGTCCATCAAGCCTGGGCCTTGTAGTGCTGCAAGACTGTACACTACCTTTTGCCAGAAGTTCCTCTTTGTAATCACCTGCGCTACGATCTCAGGTTATCGGCTCCTACTACTAGAGAACAAGACCTGGGGGCATTCGAGTACCTGTGAGCAAGTTCAGCTCTATGGGAAAGGTGGCTGCTACAGGCGAAGACCTCTGAAGTGGTTCTAGGAGTTGATACCTGGGGCGTGAGCCATAACAGGAACAATGTGTATTGACATGAGTTACAAAATTCAGTCTGGGTTTTTGCAATGGGAGAAAACAGGAGCACATTTTTTTTTTTTTAAGCCTGAAAATGTTTGCTTGTCTTATATAGTGATGTATATTTGTGTAAATGTTACAATTTACGTGATGTAAAGAATCCATTCTTGAACCATCCAGTCCCTCCTTAGACAGAAGATTGATTATAGAATAGAAAATGCTATTCCTGGAGAAAACGCTTCTCTAATCCATCAATGACAATTAACTGGTGTTTAGTGGGACGTGTATCAGTTATAGGTAAATAAGCTCATAACGGGAAATCCATATTGATTCATCTCTATAGGGAATGCTAGTCTGAACATTCTCCAATTAAATATTTGCTGATCATTAGTCAACTATTGGCTGCTGTCACAAAATTGACTTGGATTTGCCTTAGTCTTGCTACTGTAACACCAAGTTTTATTTTTCCTTTTGTATTTAATGTAAAAATTAAGGGGTTACTGTGTCCAATAATATGAATTGCCTAATGAGTTGTGATAATGATTAAGTCTGCTTGAAGAGCAGACATTCAGTACAGATACCAGTGTTTCACTTCTCTTCCTCATAGTCCTTTATCTCATCCCAGAGCTCTTCTGTCAGTCTTAAGATGTGATAATATAACAGCTTGGCCTAATGGAAAATAATTTCTATATGTGACTTAATTGGCGGCATGGTAAGCTGCATAATTGCCTGCAACCTGTTGAATTTCCAGTGTAAGAAGTAGCAGGCGTAACCCTTTGAGTTTGTTCATTGCCTGCACAGAAGAATGGCATAAAGGTGACAAATACATTCCTCATACTAGACACAATGATAAACCAGCCACTCTTAATTGTATTTGTGAATCACAAATGCAGCAAACTGCTTTTGTGTATTTCGTTATTAGTATATATAATGCAATATATAATGCTGCAAACATTTTACCATTAAGAATGGAGCAGTATGTTAGTGAATACTATTGACTTAAACTTCTAAAGTTTGGCTCTTATATCTCCCTCTACTAATTTCAAGGCTTACCAGCTCTCGCAAAGCTGAATTAGTGCATGTGATGGAAGCCTGTCCTTTGAGCAGTGGTGGGGACCACTGAGCCTTTGCCTGCGGACCCCCAGCTGGCTGCTTATCAGAATGGGTGCAGCCGACCTCTGAGTCTAGTGACTGGGAACTTGCGTAACATACCCCCGAGGAGGAAGGAGGGCTGTGTACCCCCGAGGAGGAAGGAGGGCTGTGTGCTCATTCTCTGTGCGGCCCCTTTGAAGGCTGGAGGATTGTGGCCCTCCAGCTATTACATATTGCTCCTCACTGCCTAAAAGACTGGACTGAAGAGAGAGATGACTATTAGTGTGCTGGATGCAGCCATTTTTGTAAGCCCCTCCTTTTGAACTTGTGGCACAATGCTTATCAAAATAGAACTTTTCTTTAGAATGCTAAAATTAAATATTGAATCTGCTTTACACTGCACTTGCACATGTTTGTAAAATCTGGTGATGGTTTTAAATCGCTATTAAAACTTGATACATTCTGACTGATGGCTAAATAACATGCAATATTTCCTGTTGCCTGTAGGAAATCTGCTGTTTTCAAAGCCATATGTAAAATCACAACAAAAAAAAAAAATCACTCGATTTTGCAAAACTGCACTTTAATGTTTGATTCCCTTATACCCTGTTTTTAATTATTATATTTGATACAATACTGCTTTGTTATAATTATCCACATGTCCTTACGAGTTTTGTTGGCTTCTGTGGCTCTGAAACAAAATATTCAGTCTCGAAACGAAGTATTCCATCTACAGCACTCTCTGCATTTAGTCACCAGGACATGTTCATTGCCGGCATCGGCTGAAAAGACCATGGGGGGATGTTGCCTATAGCAACCAATCAGATTCTAGCTATCATTTTGTAGAAAGTACTAAATAAATGAAAGCTAGAATCTGATTGGTTGCTATAGGCAACATCCCCACTTTTTCAAACCCGCAGCTTAGTAAATCTAGCCCCATGACTGTAAACTTTGAGATTGTGAATGTAAGTGTATACACTGCACCATCGTCGGGTGAATGGAGCGAGATTATTAAACAGTACAACCAACCAAATGAAATGACAAATCGGGACTTTGGAACGATTGCCGTTCATCGTGTGATTGTACACTGTGACATGTGGCCGAGCGGTCGTTTATCAGGTGATTGGCTAAAAAAAACCTCCAGTATGTACCTAGCCTTAGACCGTATAAAATCACAAGGCCTCAAACTTTTATACTGCACATAGAACATGGCTAATATCAAACAGGTGTAGCACATGTAAATCATACTTGCCAACATTTGCTTTTCTTCTTCCGGGAGATGCCGGCTGGGACGTGGGCGTGCAGGGGGCGCCCCTGTACTTCCAATAAGCAGGCCTCTGCTGATCACCTTTGGTAATCATCTGGAAGGAGTGTGCAGGTGCACTGCTGCGAATAACAGCCGACGCCTGACTTATATGTCCCTGCAGTCCTCCATTCAGAAGTCAGCAGTCATTTATGTACTTGAGTACCCGCCATCAGTTTTAGGAGTTGGTTCCTATGTCCCCTAGTTTCAGATATAGGGACATTAGAAGGGCTCCAGGGCTAGTGTAAAGGCTCCAGACAGTTGGCTTTTTATGGTCACTAAACAGCTGTATATTAAAGCAGTGGATGCTTTAACCCATGTATCTTCTCTTCCTCCTAATAGTATAGGTGTTATCTATTCATATTATATGATCTATAAGTCAGTCTGTATGATAAGTTGTTTTCCCTCCGTAACACTGCTTAATATAATGCTTATGTATTCCAGTATTTCTGATTGGAAAATTAGGCTATGGGCTTGACTATACCCTAACCCAGTGTTCCCCAACCCAGTCCACAGGTACCCCTAACAGTGCAGGTTTTCCATATCTCTGGAGCACAGGTGTATTCATTACTGACCGACACATTGTAACAGATCCAGGGCCGGATTAAGGGAATGGAGGCCCCTGGGCTAAGGGGCCCTCCATTCCCTGCGAGGCCCCCAATGTGAGCCGTCTGCCGCCCCCCGCGAGGACCCCCCCAAGCACTTACCTGTCAGTGCAGTCCTCCGTCCCGGCGCGCTGTAAGCTCCTTACTGAGGAGATCTCGCGAGAGTTCATGAACTCTCGTGAGATATCCTCAGTAAGCAGACTACAGCGCGCCGGGACGGAGGACTGCACTGACAGTACTCAGCAGCATCGATCGGGCCGGGGGCGCCCGCGCCCCCGACCGATCAATAATGCTGCTGAGGAGTTTGAAGGGCCCCCTGGATGCCCAGTTAGACCTCGGGTTAATCCGGCCCTGAACAGATCCATAGGTGGTATATCACATGTGACCTGGAAAACCTGCACTGTTAGGGGGCTCTGAGGACTGGGTTTGGGAAACACTGCCCTAACCCAACACAGATCTGCCCATACCAAACCTCTATCCAAGAAAGGACAGTTGGGGGGGTATGCAAATTGGGATCAGTTATCTAAATCTACTGTCAGGGACAGACTGGGATGGGGGGGGCATCTGCCCCCTGGGCCGGTCCCATAGTGGTCTACCTTGGGCTGGGTCACTTGCATTTTTTTCCCTTTAAAATAGGCTGTTGAGTAGAGTCATGTTCCTCAGGCTACTGTAGATTTGACTCTACTGAACGTGAGAGCCAGCAAAGAATTGGAAGCAGGTGGGAACTGACTGGATGAGTTAAAATACAACTGTTACCCCATGTAACGCAGGATATGCAAATCCATTCACTGCTGTGATGATCGGGGGATACAGCGGTTTGTGGTCCACTGTTGTAATAAGTGTTAATGCTCAGTATTCAGCATTCTGTGCCCTGGTGGGAAATGACTGCTGTATTGTCATCTAAAGCAGGAAAGGGAATGGATTTCACACTGAGAATTTCCTTTTGTGCCATAAATTAACAGTTAATGACCTCTGTCTGTGCTCCATCATAATAGATAATGAGGACTGTACTTTTTTCAACTACTACAATATGTTCCTAATTAAGGGTCTTATTAGCTTGATGGAATCTTGTCTTGTCTGACATAGATGCATTTTATTACAAGATAAATTTTATATTTATGAGTATCATTCCTGTTTTATTTTAGGGCTGATGCCACTGTTCGGAATCAAAATGAACTATGGTTTTTTTTTTCTAAAAGTCAATATTGCCCAAGTAAAGTTTTTAAAATAATATATATGAAATTTACATAGACGTTCCGTCACCATATAGAGGCACAAGACTGTATATGGAGAGTGCATTTATACAGGTCACGGATCTCCTCGGTGACTTCTAATAGCTGTAATTATTTACGGAGTTATTAACAGGGGAGTGCATTATTCTTTATAACAGACAAGCTTTCATAAGAAACACTGACATGATGACATCAGAGCTTATCAATTATAAGTGACAATGTTAGAATTAGAAATATCCAGTGCTTAATTTAGTGGTTCCCAAACTGTGTGCCTAGGTCTCACAGGGGTGCCTCGGCCAGGGCAGGTGGTAAGCAAGACGGGGGACTACTTGGTAAATATTTTGGCTTACGGGTGTCTTGAACTGAAAAAGTTTGTAATCCACTGGCTTAATTAGTTGATTACAAATAAGTGGAACTCAGATAACAAGAGAAGTGGAGCTTACATTAAAAGCTGTGTATCCAAAAGAAGTGCTGGACCTACCATCCTGTACATTCCAGGGCAGAGCTTCCATATCTTGAATCATTCTGGGGTATTGCAAAAGCCTGAGTCTGAGACTGGGCTAGATTTACTAAACTGTGGGTTTGAAAAAGTGGAGATGTTGCCTATAGCAACCAATCAGATTCTAGCTGTCATTTGTTTAGTACATTCTACAAAATGACAGCTAGAATCTGGTTGCTATAGGCAACATCTCCACTTTTTCAAACCTACAGTTTAGTAAATATACCCCTCTAAATGACTAGATTGTAGTGTTGCAGGAATGATTTGTACAGATTGGTGGATTTTCACACCCAAGGTTATAGATAGTGATACCACAGCAAGCTTGAAAGGAAATAACTCACATCCTGTGCTTTGCATTTCAGCTTTTTGTCCTATATCAGTAGTATTTTGTTTACAATGCAGTAGATTGGAATATTCCACTAATGATTTTTAGCAAAACTGCCGTAAAAGTCAAGGTAAAACCACACAGAGTATTTTACCATTACATTTCAATGATGGCATTTACCATTATAAAGGTTATGTTGTTTATTAATGATGTCAGATATACAAATATATACAGTAAATTGTGCTTGTAATACATGTCTAGAAGAAAACCAGTGGTTTAAATAACTTAATCTTGTATTTGGTTTTTACAACAAGGGACATATTCATTTTAAAAGCCTGATGTCAGAGTTTATATTGATTGGTGCTTGTTTGTTAATCTAATAACTGATGCATTAACCTTTCAAAGAGAGAACCAAACCCCATAAATTTACTTGTCTTTAATTGAACAATTGTTTGAGCCTTTACTTTTGCTCTTTTTCCTGCGCTCCAGTCTGTGGTTTTGTGCCTTTTATTTCTTCCATTAAACTAAAACTTCATTATTTTAAAAGCTTAATGAATAGGTATTCGCGTGTGTTATACTGTTGTTTTCTCCCTGGCTGCATCATTTTCCATTTCCCCTAATCGTTATAGCTCATAGCAATTCCCGATACTTCTCAATGCTTTGCTTATTGTCCACCCTTTTTTAATATAATGATGCCTAAACGAATTCCCGGATGTTCATTTATTTAAGGTTAGACTTTGTTTATTCATGTATATTCCTGATGAAAGTTTATTAAAACTGAAGCGCTGTACCTTTATTGTGTTCAAATCTTTCCGGGCCGTCTCCCTTTCCAGTAATATGTAGAACCAGTGACCACTTTATTAGGGACACCTGCATACCTGCACGTTAATACAAATATCTTATCGGCCAATCATCTTGCAGCAACCGAATGCATAAAAGCAGGCAGATATGGTCAAGAGGTCCAGATGTTGTTAAGCCTAAATACCAGAATGGAGAAGAAATGGGATCTAAGTGACTTTGAACGGAGAATGATTGTTGGTGCCAGATATTGTGGTTTGCGGATCTCAGAAACTGCCGAAACAGTATGTAGAGTTTACAGAGAATGTTACGTAATCCAAATGGAGCGGCAGTTCTGTGGGTGAAAATGCCTTGAGAGAAGTCAGAGAAGAATGGCCAGACTGGTTTATGCTGACAGACAGGTGACAGTAACTGAATTAGCCATGTGTTACAACAGTGGTATGCAGAAGAGCATCTAGTTGCAGCACGTTGAGCCTTGAAGTGGATGGGCTACAGCAGCAGAAGACCACACTGGGTTCCTCTTCTATCAGCTAAGAACAGGAACCTGAGGCTACAATGAGTACAAGCTCACCACAACTCACTTGCTGATTGGAAAATCGTTGCCTGGTCTGACGAATCTCGATTTCTCCCGTAACATACAGATGGTATGGTCAGAATTTGGCATACACACCGTTATGGCACTTGGCCAACATTAGTATGCCCCTTCCTTACCCCATCCCACCTTTCCAGACGCAGGTGGGTGTAAGTGCCAGAATCGCGCCAATCTCCGTAGATGCTTATGCGCATATCCACTTTCTAGGCATCCGCAGAGAAATATTACACCTAACTGTTTCATCAAGACAAAATTCAACAACCTTTAAGATGATATATCCTTCTGTGTGTTCATTAAGCAATTAAAATCACAACCCCATGCTACATGTCAATTCTTTAAGTGTAGCTGTGAATTAAAGGGCTTGTTCTAGATACATTTGGGGTGAAGTTTATAATATGTAGTTTGTCACTTTGTATCTTACAGATAATGACTCTGATTTGACCTCCGTCTTCTGCATGTGACACATTAAAAGCTTTCTATTAGTGTCAGCTTTTTCCACTGGTTATCAGGAATGAATAGTAAACATATATTGGCAACCCTAGCATGTTAATGCATTGTCGGAATATTTGTAATCCAATTTTCTTCCATGATGAGCCAGTGGAGGCTGATTATCCTGGGATTATGTTATTGTAAGTGATGAGCGAATATACGGCTCATAGGCAGATGATATAAAGTCATACTTGGCTTAGAGCCAACATTTGTTACTGGAATATAATTATTTGATACAGTTTCTTGAAAGTAGCTCATAATATGGGTAAGCACATTGTTCTGGAGCTATCAGCAAGCTGGATAAGAGATGTTTAACTGTATTATGTTTAACACATTAAGTTGGCTACATTCGATGCAATATCTCTGGAGCTATCTGGCAGTTGGTTAGATGTTGTTGTGCATCTCGCTCCAAATGAGCACGATAATGATCCAGTAATTATTTGGAACATATTGGACATTGCGGTAGATCTGGATGGAAGGGTCTGTCTTAGTAGTTGCTTTTAATATCAACATATAATTTGTGGGTATGTTTAAATCCTTTGGGCTACTTCTAAGGCACCCATTGGAGAAGAGCATGTCTCAGAATTTAGAGTATGCCATTTATGTAACATAACTTACTACTAGATGTATTAATATTCATTTTGTCTATGGTTTGCTTTTTGTTATGATTTAGGTGTTCATCCACACTAACCAGATTGTTGGGCACAGAGGCGGAACGAGCGAGCTGTGGGCCCCGATGCAGGGAGGCGGGAACCAGGGCCCCCAACCCTCTGCATCTGCCATGCAGCAAGCCCCATTATCTCCATGGGCCCCGGTGCACAGCACCTGCCGCACCAATGGTAGTTCCGCCCAGGGCCCGATTAAGGGTTCCGGCCGCCCTAGGCAATTTCAGCAGTAGCGCCCCCCCTCCAGCAACCTCACCTTCCCCCTTTAGCCTGCTCACCTGCCCCCTTCAGCCACCTCACGTGCCCCTTTCAGCCTGCTCACCTGCCCCCTTTGGCCACCTCACCTGCCCCCTACAGCCTGCTCACCTGCCCTCTTTGGCCACCTCACCTGCCCCCTACAGCCTGCTCACCTGCCCCCTTTGGCCACCTCACCTGCCCCCTACAGCCTGCTCACCTGCCCTCTTTGGCCACCTCACCTGCCCCCTACAGCCTGCTCACCTGCCCCCTTTGGCCACCTCACGTGCCCATCTGCCACCCCTCCCCGAGACAATAGAATGGACTTACGTGCTGTGGAATCCTCTCTTCAGCGCTGTGTATGACACAGGCAGTCTGGCAGCAATCGCTGCTAGCTGCCTGTCAGTGCGGCCGCGGGCACTTGTTACTCTGGTCACATGAGATGTGGAAATCCTGATGTCACGTGACCAGAGTAAGAAGCGCCCGCGGCCACACTGACAGCCAGATAGCAGTGATCGCTGCCAGACTGCCTGTCATGTGATAGTGACAGTCGGGACCGCTCATTTAGACCAGGAGCGGTCCTGATGACTCCAACTGGCACATTTAGAAGAAAAACAACGAAAAAAAAAAAAACACCTCTGCGATGCTGCGCCCCCCTGGCTCCAGCACCCCAGACTGTAGCCTGGTCAGCCTATTGGCTGACCAGGCCCTGGTTCCGCCAGTGATTGGGCATACTTTCTGATGCCATATTACAAAGCTTTCCTACTGATGTGTTTTGTGTTGTTTTATGGTTAAATCGGCTGGAAAGCTGATTTACCACTTCCCTAATCAAGTCCCTTCCCCCGCCTAGAATTACAGAAGATGTTCATCCCTTGCGACCCATTCTCTTACAAATGTCACTTAAGTTATAATGAAGCAGGAGCCACTATCTCTGAGGCTTTCAAGGGTTGGAGTGACTAATAGTCAACAAGTTATAAACAGGATATGTGGACTCTGAGGGGGGAATTCAATGAGCCACAAGGTGCGGCCGGACATTGCCTCCATGTCCAGCTGCGCACATTGCCAGAAAATATGATAACAAATCTCCACTTCTTTCCTCCTCGCATCTCTATGGGACGTGAGGGAATGTGAGTGGAGATTTGAGTAAAAACATATGTCAATGTGTCTCCACGGACAGTTCCGTAGGCACATCGTGGCATCTCGCACCGAATTGAGCTCCCTCCTGAAAGTGGTACCCAAGTGAGATCACCACAGCACAAGGGTTCTGTTTTCGGTGCACAATCCCTTTTAAATCTTACCCACCAACCCACTGCCTCTCCAGTGTCTGCGGGTCTCAGAAGATAACTATAGCTTCGGTTCAAACAGAAATTATTATAGAACAATGGGGCCCAGAAGAAGACCCCAAAAGAGTTTCTTCTGCAGGGGAGCCTAACAAAAGGTGAGTGGAGTCAGTTTTCAAATTAAATTAGCTTTAACATTAATTGAGCACAATAAAACGATAGGTGTAATTTATCAGATGGTTTTCAGCTTTAATTTTCCTTCAGTAACTTTTCTGGCTAGACTGGGCGCTGAAACAAAGGAATTTTACCTCACAAAGGCTGCAGAATGCAGGACTCTGGAAGGAAGGCAAATTGACATTTTAATGGAAAGACACAGTCTTTGCTGAGACAGTTTCTATTTTGGTCTCTGACATCAGTGATGCTGAACAATGAGTGACTCACTGAGAACCGTGAGGTGAGCTTTCAATAAAGCGCTAAGAAATGTAACATCTCAGCTATATTTAAAGGTCTTACAGAAATGCACATTTCCTATCAAGAACCCTCATACCTAAAAATTACTGAAAGACGTCATATCCTAGTCCCAATGGTGATAGATGCGTCGTGTTTCTGGGTAGAGGGGATCAACAGGAGGTATTGAGAATATACATAAATGATACATTTTATACAATGAATGATGCTAACACATTTTCCTGACAACAAATACACAATTAGTGCATGATTTAGAGTTGAAAACAAGTTAATTTGGTCATCGTAAACATCTGCATGCACTGTACATGCACCCAACAGAGAGACGGATGAGGATATGTAAGTTTGGATACATCTTGACATACATTAGCTTATAGATGTGTCGCAATCCGTGGCGGCTCCCTGCTTACTTGCGGGCCTCTTCCCGGGCCTTTGACATGACGACCGTGATGTCACTTCCAACTCGTCCCGGCTGTCACCAGGGCAACGGCTGGGATGCTCACTGAATCAGTGCCGCGTCACGGCATTAAGAGAGAGTCGGGCGCATGCGCAATAAGAATTAATTAATTATTAGCCTCCTGTGGTTAACTGCAGTCCTGGTGCCCTGTTCTCTGATTAGTCCATTCCAGTATTTAAGGCAGGGAGGGCTTAGCCTCCCTGCCGGTTGTAGCGTTGAGACTCTCAGTTGCTGACCTGGGGCCTGATTCATTAAGGATATTAACTTAAGAAACTTCTTATTTCAGTCTCCTGGACAAAACCATGTTACAATGCCAGGGGTGCAAATTAGTATTCTGTTTTGCACATAAGTTAAATACTGACTGTTTATTCATGTAGCACACAAATATCAACTTTAAATTTCAGTGTACAAATAAGCTATCAAGTATTTGTGTGCTACATGAAAAAACAGTCAGTATTTAACTTATGTGCAAAACAGAATACTAATTTGCACCCCTTGCATTGTAACATGGTTTTGTCCAGGAGACTGCAATAAGAAGTTTCTTAAGTTATGAATCAGGCCCCTGCTCTTTATCCTGTGGCTAGTCTGTCTGTCTGCTGATTGGTTTCTGTTGTGACCCCTGGCTTATTTCTGGACCCTGATCTTTGCCTTTGTTATTTGAATATCCCTGCTCGCTGCCAGCCCTGACCCTTTGGCCTGTCCCTGATTATGTGGCTTGCTTGGACCCCTGACCCCGGGCTGATCCTGACCATCCGGTCCTGTCTTGGCTACCGCCTCCTATCTACCTGCAGCGGTATTGTATATAAGCTTCCACTACGCTAAGAGTTAAGACCAGCGGCCATCCAAGCACCTGTGAGCGCAACAAGCTCTACGGGAAAGGCAGCTGCTATAGGGGAAGACCTCTGCCGTCTGTTCTGGAAGCTTATGTTAATAGCCGTTAGCCGTATCAAGACGTAAAATTGAGGCAGGTGTAGGTTGATGATAATGATGACTTGTATGTGAACCCAGAGGCATTTATACACTTTGTCTTAAGTTAGACATATCGTAAGGTACGTCCAACTCAAAATACAGATGCAAAAATGCAAGTGTTTTTGCATCTACGTTTGAGATGTATTTTTGTGGCAAACTGTAAATCAAGACCTTAATGTTTGTTCAACAGATAATGTTTTTATGTTAAAATTATATTACTTTAACATGCACTTTTGAGAACACACGTAATTAATAAATTCCCTGTGAAAGCACCTATGCCCTTGTCCAAGCAAAAGATTCCTTCTGCAGATCTCTCATCTCTTCTGTGTCCACTAATCACTGATATCGGCACCACAATCACAATCCTTGATGTCTTCAGTACTGATAAGCTCCTTATTTGTTTTAAAAAGCAAACTTAGTGGCCCTTTCAAGTCATACAAAATGTGTGGTAGCCAAGCAGAGGACATGGTCTAGGAATTGATTTGCTGTGCTAGGAGGGATTGTAGAGATAGGGAATGGAAGCGTAATTTAAAATTTATTGAAGCATTTCATAGCATGTAATTATGATAATGTCTGGTTATAGTGTCACATTGGGGGAGGGGACGGTGTGACTCCGTCTGCTTAGAGGGCATCTCGTGACATGCATAAATTAATAATTTTATCTATCCCATTGCAATGTGCCCTTAGAAATTGTAATCCCAGCTGAGAAATATGCTACATGGTTTCAGGATTTCTTTGATTCCTAAATGCCTGTTTTTTTATGTCCAGTTGGAAAATATATCTAATCGAGTGGAGTTTTTCCAGGTATGCCCTCACATATGGTTCTCCTCAGCAGACTTATGTTCACTTTCTCTTCCTACTGATTCTGATGTCACAAGTGAGCACAGTACTGTGTCACACAGTCTATATAGCAAATTAGTCTGTGATTGGATAGTGATGTCTTCTTACCAGATTGAATAGCCAACCACACTTTGAGCTGTGTGAAAAAGTCATGCTTATGTTCTGATCTCATAATGTGATCCAACACTTCTCCCCAGAAGTTATTTACAGTCCCTTTGTAAGTCCAAAGGCCATTTGTGAGGCCCCCCAAAATATAATTTTGCTTGCTGATAGCACAGGGTACTGTCACAGTAACACATTGGTCTGTACAGTGTGCCTTGATGTTCTGTGGCAGAAAAAGGCATCATCACCATCACCATTTATTTCCGCAGCACTGTACAGAGAACTCATTCAAATCAGTCCCTTCCCCATTGGAGCTTACAGTCATTCCCTAACAAACACACACACACACACACACACACACACACACACACACACACACACACACACACACACACACACACACACACACACACAGCCAGAGACAGACTAGGGTTAATTTTGAAAGCAGCCAATTAACCTAATAGTATGTTTTTGAAGTGTGGGAGGAAACCGGAGCACCCGGAGGAAACCCACGCAAACACGGAGAGAACATACAAACTCCACACAGATAAGGCCATGGTCGGGAATTGAACTCATGACCCCCAGTGCTGTGAGGCAGAAGTGCTAACCACTGAGCCACAGTGCTGCCCAATGATGCCCAAGGTATCCTACCCATTTAATACCACCCCTTTTAATTAAATACAGTTTTCAGTTTTTCTTTTAAAATACTGCACTGTTAGTCCTATTTAAGACTTAAATAATAATGTGAGTGATTTATTTAAGCCATAAGACAGTAATTGTAACTGTTTTTATTACAGGTCACTTTGTGTGTATGAAGAATTTCATTATGTTGCTTGGAGTGCAACATAGAGTTGAAATTTGGGTCCCATGAATCTGGCTGATTCCTGGAATATTAAAACCCTGGTCATGATTTCACAGTGCTGGTTTTGTTTAAAGTAATAAATAAATAAATAAATAAATACGTAAATAAATGGCAAGTTTCTCTTCCCAGATCCTCAGCCAGGCTAGTTGTACACTTCCCCTATAGCAGCCACCTTTCCCTTAGAACACATCATTCTCACCGAGACACAGTTATTATTATTATTATTATTATTAATTTTTATTATTATTAATTTTTATTTATAAGGCGCCACAAGGCGTCCGCAGCGCCGTACAGAGACAAACAAATTGCAATACAATGGGAGACAGCACAGCAGGGCCATCTTTTCCATTGGGCACGATGGGTAGCTGCCTGGGGGCCCCACGGGCAAGGGGGCCCCATAGGCACGGCTCTTAATAAGAATAAATAATCCTGCAAAAGAAGAAAACCTGAAAAAAAACCCTACAAGGGTCACTGAGCAAGTACATCTATCTATCTCTTTCTCTATATATCTATATCTGTTTCTGTATACATCTAAATATCTATATCTATATCTATATCTATATCTAGGGGCCCCGGTGCACTGCTTTGCCCGGGGGCCCATAATGTTGTTAAGATGGCCCTGCAGCACAGTACAGTAAACCGTAAACACAGTAACTCAGTAAGCTCAATGCACAGCTAGAGAGGGCGGGGAAGGGGGAGGGAGGATCCGCAAATGATGGGGCCCAAGAAGGAGGGCGTAGAAGACAGGGAGACCCCCAGGGGGGGGGGGAGGGAGCGAGAGTGGAGGTGGGGAGGAGGACCCTCGAGGAGGAGGCTAAGTAGCTGGAGAGCAGAGTTAGAAGTGGTGGAAACAGGAGGAGAGATGGCCCTGCTCAGAGGAGTGTACAATCTAAGGGGAGGGGTGAACAGACAGAGAGACGCAGGGGAAAGAGGGAGAGTAGGGGGACGGAGGCAGAAGATAAGGTAGGAAGTTAAGTGGGAGACAGAAAGGCTTTAAGAAAAAGGTGGGTTTTTAGGGCCCGTTTGAAACTGGACAGATTAGGGGAAGTTCTGATGGAGGGAGGGAGCTTGTTCCAGTGGAGGGGGGCAGCGCGGGTGAAGTCTTGGATATGCGTATGGGAGGAGATTATAAGGGGGGAAGAGAGGCGACGGTCAGAGGCAGAACGGAGAGGGCGGGATGGAGCATGAATAGAGAGGAGGGTGGAGATGTAGGGCAGTATTGCCAGTTGTCCCTAGGTGCAGGCAGTCATAGAGGCTTATTCTGAGATAGACGATGGGACCAGAAATATTGGAGGGAGCAACCAAACCATACAGGGAAATGAATTTGCCCGGTAACATGGACATCCAGTATATAGGAAAGGACACATTTCAGTCTGACAGTCCTGATTCCCAAACCTCAAATGGAAACTACACCAAACGTGGGAGTGTTTCGACTGGTAGGGAGCTGGGTTTTGGGTGGATGGGGTTTGTGGCTTATTTTGTCCTGGGTTTGCATTTATAAATGTCGGGAGGTATGGATTTGCATTGCAGAATGGCCATTGTGCCTTTGAATTACCTTCTAGAAGTGCAGAAACACAGGCAGACAAACACCCACATTCATACTAATACTTATTTAGATTTAATGTCCTTTGGGACAGTAATCTATAATCAAATGTGAATACTATCATTTTAATGTTGGGGCTGGAGTAAGGCCTAATTTTAAAACGTGGGTGTTATATTGATTTAACACCGCTGCTGGTGGGAGTTTTCTAAATTTCATGTAACCATTTTTTTTTCTCCAAATAGGACCCCCAACATTCCAGGATCCAGACAAGCAGCAACTGATCTAAAGACACCAGCAGCCACAAGTGGAGACAATGACAAGACAGGTAAGAGAGACCAGGACATTCTGACAACTATCCTGAATTTGGTGGGTGACTGTCCCACTTAGTCAGGACTTGGTCTGACTACAAGGACAGTTGGGAGGTATGTCTGCTTCACACTGTACTACTTGTGAAGGCAGAACTGTGTGCACCTAATAGTAGTGCTCACAGTATTGCCTGTGTATTTGTTGAAAATGTGTCTAATAACCATATTACATCATAGGAGCCCCCATGTCTTAAGTGCCTAGGGCCCCCCGAGCCTTAATCCAGCTCTGGTTAGCAGAAGGGAGCGGATAGCTACTCCCAGTTCCTGGATAGGACACAGCCTGCAGAGCAAGCCGAGGAGCTCTAAGTCTCATGAGATTTATTAATCTTGTGAGACTAAGAGCTTCCTGCTCACTCTACAGCAGGGGTCAGGGAACTTTTTTACCTTTTACCCCAAAATATATTTAGATACGCCGACGTTACCCCCTTGATTTGAAAGGAAGGAAATCATATATTATTAATTATTGAATTAAAATTTTTATTTAATCTATTAAATTTTTCTTTGAAAGCTTCAACTTCAAAACTTCAGGTTTTGGAGAAATGATGTTGCTTCACTTTTGACATGAGAGCATCAATATTGGGGCATTTTGACGTCAGAGCTATTTGGATACAGTCTTCAGCGTCCAATCGATTTCTCTGCTTTGTTTTTATTTTCGTTAGAGGGGAAAATCCTTGTTCGCAAAGGTAGGTTGTTGTAAAAGGCAGCACCTTTTTGACGGCCTCCTCATGTGCGATTTTGATGCTTTTGCAGCTGTTGACATCCAAAAATATGTGTCACGGGCACTAGGAGTCTTTACCCAGGGATCACCAGGTGATAGGCTTACCAGAGCAGTATAGGTGGTAATATGGTACTCTGGTAGCAGGGTGATCACGGAACAGGAAATAGCAGATGATGATGAGATGCTCAGGACAGCCTATGACTAGCAGCACTGGCAATATGGAGGTAATAATACACGAGGAACTGTATGGACAAAGGACACGTGAAGGGAGTCAGTGGTCTGCGTTAGCAAGTTGTACCACTGCTATGTGAGAGGATACTGGAACAGGTGAAACTGTAAACAGGAGTCAGTGGTCTGCCACTAGCAAGTTGTACCACTGAATATATATGTGAGGAGGTGCACGGGGAGAGACTGCAACACAATATATACACGGGCACCTTGACTTTGATCCACAGTAATATGCACAATATAAATGTATAAATGACTGAACAACACTGCCAATATAGAAAGTCTCTTGAAGTAATCCGGCATGAGATAACACAGTCAATGATGGCAGTAGAGTCAGCAGATAGTACACTCCAGAGGAGAACCAACACAGTCCAGCAAGGTATGCAATACACAGCACAGTCAATGGGAAGTATGCATACCGTGGTTCAGGAGAAGGCAGTCAGACAGGAGTGCAGAGATACCTGAAGGGCAGGAGGCCAGCAGGATACAAGTCCCTGGATGGGTGAAGCGGGGGTCTAGCAGGTGCAGCGCACAGGTAGGTAGACCAGCAGGGAACACAGGAAGGCGTGGAGAGCGGATCAGCAGTAGATGGATGAGTAGCGCTGAGAAGTAACAGCAGCGGGTCTCTGCGGGAACACGGAGGTAACCAATAGCAACCAGCAGGTGCAGTAACGATGGGACACCGGAGCAGAGTTGAACTGGAACAGATGATCACGGAGAGTAGCGGGTAGCAATAGTGGCAGCAGACTCAAGGAAACACGGTAGAGTTGACAAGGACTGAAGACTGAAGCGCACAGAGGCAGCGGATAGGAATCAGCTAAACAGTCACGATGAAACACAGACGGGTTGCAGGTTGAAGACTGTAGTGCATGGAGGCAGCGGATAGGAATCAGCTAGCAGTCACGATGATGAAACACAGACGAGTTGCAGGTTGAAGACTGTAGTGCACGGAGGCAGCGGATAGGAATCAGCCAAACAGTCACGATGATGAAACACAGACGAGTTGCAGGTTGAAGCCTGTAGTGCACGGAGGCAGCGGATAGGAATCAGCTGGCAGTCACAATCATGAACAGGTGAGTGGATGTGGTTGAAGCCTGTAGTGCACGGAGGCAGCGGATAGGCATCAGCTAACAGTCCCAATGATACATGGTAGAGTTGAAGTGATTAGAAGACTGTAGTGCACGGAGGCAGCGGATAGGAATCAGCTCACAGTCACGATGATACAGTAGATGGTAGAAGTGGTATGGGAACCACAGTAGTAGAAGTGGTTTGGAAACCACAGAGGTAGAAGTGGTTTGGAAACCACAGGAATCAGCTGGGCTGAATAAACAAGGAAACACAGGAACACCTTCAGAGACTCATGGGGAATGAGACTCCAAGATCAGGCAACGTGGTGTTGACCACAGGTGCTTAATATAGGGAGGTTGCCTGATCTGCCAATTAAGTTAAAGGAACATACACTGGAGGTATGGAAAGGGCTGCGCATGCGCAGTCCCTCAGGATGGAGGACGGCCACGGTTCCTAAATGTCCGGGAAGAAGCACTCACAGTCCGGTGAGTGACAGTACCCCCCCTTTTAAAGGTGGGCACAGAACGCCTGGAACCGGGCTTGTCCGGATTTTTGGAATAAAACTTCTTCAGAAGGGCAGGAGCATTAAGATCTTCAGCTTTGATCCATGAACGCTCTTCAGGACCAAAGCCCTTCCAATGAACGAGGAAACGGAGGACTCCTCGCGAAATTTTTGCATCCAATACCTCAGTAATCTCGAAATCCTCCTCCTGATGAACTTGAACTGGCTGCGGTGCTGAGGAAGGAGTCGAGAAACGGTTGATGATGAGAGGTTTGAGCAAGGACACATGGAAGGCATTGGAAATCCGAAGATTCTTAGGAAGAAGAAGTTTAACACATACTGGATTGATAACTTGAATGATCCTATATGGACCAATAAAACGAGGGGCGAATTTCATAGATGGAACCTTCAAACGAATATTTTTGGTGGATAACCAGACACGATCTCCAATTTTTAGTGGTGGAATAGCCCGCCTCTTCTTATCTGCGAAAGACTTATATTTGTTAGATGTCTTCTTTAAACAGGTTTTGACCTGAGACCAGATATTTTTGAAGGTCTGACAAGCAGTCTCCACAGCAGGAACTTGGGTGGGCGGGAGGGCAGGAAATTCCGGAAAAGACGGATGGTGACCGTAGACCACAAAGAATGGAGTTTTGGATGATGACTCATGGTACATGTTGTTATGGGCGAATTCAGCCCAAGGAAGCAATTCTACCCAGTTGTCTTGGTTGGCTGAAGAGAACATCCTAATAAAGGTCTCAAGATCTTGATTGACTCGTTCCGTTTGTCCGTTAGATTGCGGATGGTAAGAAGATGAGAGTGCTAATCGTATGCCCAAGGTTTTACAAAGGGCCCGCCAGAATCTGGAAACGAATTGTACTCCTCTATCCGACACAATCTCAGACGGACATCCATGGATACGGAAGATTTCTTTAATGAAATGTTCAGCCAGAGTAGACGAGGAAGGTAAACCGGACAGAGGGACGAAATGGGCCATCTTCGAAAATCTGTCTACCACTACCCAAATAGTATTGTGATTCTTACTTGGTGGCAAATCAGTAACGAAATCCATACTAATATGGGTCCAAGGCTTGGACGGAATGGGTAGTGGTCGCAGCAACCCTGCTGGAGTTCTGCGGGAGGATTTGAACTGAGAACATAAATCACAGGAAGCAACAAACTCTTTGACGTCTCTCCTCATTGAAGGCCACCAGTAACTACGAGAAAGAATCTCAAAGGTCTTGTGTTCACCGGCGTGTCCAGAAAAACGAGAGGCATGGAACCACGAAAGGATTTTCCTCCTCAGAGTAGGAGGCACAAGGGTTTTCCCAAATGGTAGCATTTTGGTGGATGAAGCAGCCAGAGAAATACATTTGGGGTCTAGTATAGCATGGTTGGGAACCTCTTCTACATCAGAGGACGTCACAAAAGCTCGAGATAGAGCGTCAGCTTTCTTGTTCTTAGCAGCTGGTTTGAAGGTTATAATTAATTCAAAACGGGAAAAGAAAAGAGACCATCTTGCTTGACGAGGGTTCAAGCATTGAGCAGATTGCAAATATGACAAGTTCTTATGATCCGTGAAGATCGTCACCGGATGGCGAGCTCCTTCCAACAAGTATCTCCATTCCTCTAATGCAGCTTTGATGGCCAGCAACTCCTTGTCCCCGATAGTATAGTTTTTCTCTGCGGGCAGAAGACCCCGAGAGTAGAAGGCACAAGGATGTAATTTTTGTTGCTCCGAGCGTTGGGAGAGAATAGCTCCTAAGCCCACATTAGAGGCATCTACTTCTAGGAAGAAGGGGAGTGTCACATCAGGTTGTCGCAGAATGGGAGCAGACGAGAAGGACTCTTTGAGGATTTGAAAGGCTTGGAGAGCCTCAGATGACCATTGCTTAGTATTAGCCCCTTTCCGAGTTAAGGCCACAATGGGAGATGCAATGGATGAAAAGTCTTGAATGAAGCGTCTATAGTAATTGGCAAAACCTAAAAAACGCTGGATGGCACGAAGAGTAGTTGGCTGAGGCCAATGTAGTACAGCATTTACTTTGTCTGGATCCATCTTCAGGCCAACTCCGGAAACTATATACCCCAAGAATGGAATCTGGGGTAACTCGAATGAACATTTTTCCAATTTACAGAACAACGAGTTTTTCCGTAGTCTGGAGAGGACCTCTGCCACATGTTGGTGATGAGAAGGCAGGTCCTGTGAGAAGATCAATATGTCGTCCAGGTAGACAACGACACATACATATAATAAGTCCCGAAAGATCTCATTGATGAAACCCTGGAAAACCGCGGGGGCATTACACAGCCCGAAGGGCATTACTAAATATTCGTAATGCCCATCTCTGGTGTTAAACGCGGTCTTCCATTCGTCACCGGAACGGATTCTAATTAAATTGTAGGCACCACGAAGATCCAACTTAGTAAATATCCGAGCTCCCTTGATGCGATCAAATAGCTCAGTGATCAGCGGAATGGGATACCGATTCTTGATAGTAATGGCGTTGAGTCCACGAAAATCTATACAAGGGCGTAATGATCCATCCTTCTTTTTGACGAAGAAGAACCCAGCTCCAGCGGGAGAGGTGGAAGGTCGAATGAACCCACGCTGGAGATTCTCCTGTATGTACTCAGATGTGGCTTGAGTTTCAGGTAACGAGAGAGGATAGACCCGACCCCTGGGAGGAGTCTTGCCAGGTAGAAGGTCGATCGGACAATCCCAAGAACGATGAGGAGGAAGACGTTCAGACTGAGCTTTATCAAACACATCGGCAAATGAAGCATACTGAGGAGGGAGTCCCGGGGAGGAAGATGAGATGGAAGATTGCTGTACTTTAAGAGGAATAACTTGAGAGAGACAACGATGGTGACATTCAGACCCCCAAGACGTAACTTGAGGGGTGCGCCAGTCAATCTGGGGAGAGTGACATTGAAGCCATGGAAGGCCTAAGACAATCGGACTTGTCGTAACTGGAAGAATTAAAAACGAAATTTCTTCATGGTGTAGTACACCAATCTGAAGGGTTACTGGAGACGTACTCTGGGTGATGAGACCATTGATGAGACGTGATCCATCTATAGCCGTCACAGTAATGGGTGTTTTTAAAGTGATCACTGGTAGGGACCATTGATTCACTAGTGATTTAGAAATGAAATTTCCTGCTGCTCCGGAATCAATCAATGCCTGTGACTCAAAGGATTTGGTAGCAAAGGAAATCGTAACATCGAAAGCGCAGACTTTAGATTTCATAGACAATGGAGAGGACTCCAGGGACCCTAACTTCACCTCTCCAGAACTAGTTAGGGCCTGGCATTTCCCGATTTCTTAGGGCAAGAACTGAGCATATGTGTGGAATCAGCACAATAGATACAGAGTCTATTCTTTACTCTTCGTTTCCTCTCTTCTAAAGATAATTTGGAACGTCCTATCTCCATGGGAATCACAGAAGGTGAAACTGGACGAAATTGAGGGTTTAAACGAAGAGGTGCTTTAGCAGAAGTTGTTTTCTCAGATTCTCTTTCACGAAATCTCATGTCTACACGATGGCAAAGAGAGATCAAATCTTCTAATGACGAAGGAAGCTCTTGGGTAGTCAGTGCATCTTTAATTTTATCGGAGAGCCCCTGCCAGAAGGCGGCAACTAATGCTTCAGTGTTCCACTGAAGTTCAGAGGCTAAGATCCTAAATTGAATGACATACTGTCCTACTGTATGGGAGCCTTGTCGCAAACGAAGAATGCTGGAAGCAGCGGAGGTCACACGACCTGGTTCATCGAACACACTTCGGAACGTGGAAATGAATTTGGCACTATCTTGTAGAATTGGATCGTTTCTTTCCCACAGAGGGGAGGCCCAAGCCAGAGCTTGTCCAGAAAACAATGAGATAAGATAGGCCACTCTGGAACGATGGGTAGAAAAATTTTGAGGTTGGAGTTCAAAATGGACTGAACATTGGTTAAGGAAACCTCTACAAGTTTTGGGGTCCCCGTCATATTTTGACGGAGTAGGCAGGTGAAGCGTAGGAGCTGTAGACACCTGGGATGGCACTGGGGAAACGGAGGAAAGCACAGGAGCTTCAATACTAGCTGTAACAGTCTGTCCAGATGTTCCTTGGGAGGTTAACGATTGGTAACATTGAAGTAACAGCTGTTGGCGAGCATCCTGTTGCTCCACACGGCTGACCAGATGCTGCAGCATCTCTTTAGCAGTAGGTTCCGTATCTGGGTCTGTCATGGCCTGATCTTACTGTCACGGGCACTAGGAGTCTTTACCCAGGGATCACCAGGTGATAGGCTTACCAGAGCAGTATAGGTGGTAATATGGTACTCTGGTAGCAGGGTGATCACGGAACAGGAAATAGCAGATGATGATGAGATGCTCAGGACAGCCTATGACTAGCAGCACTGGCAATATGGAGGTAATAATACACGAGGAACTGTATGGACAAAGGACACGTGAAGGGAGTCAGTGGTCTGCGTTAGCAAGTTGTACCACTGCTATGTGAGAGGATACTGGAACAGGTGAAACTGTAAACAGGAGTCAGTGGTCTGCCACTAGCAAGTTGTACCACTGAATATATATGTGAGGAGGTGCACGGGGAGAGACTGCAACACAATATATACACGGGCACCTTGACTTTGATCCACAGTAATATGCACAATATAAATGTATAAATGACTGAACAACACTGCCAATATAGAAAGTCTCTTGAAGTAATCCGGCATGAGATAACACAGTCAATGATGGCAGTAGAGTCAGCAGATAGTACACTCCAGAGGAGAACCAACACAGTCCAGCAAGGTATGCAATACACAGCACAGTCAATGGGAAGTATGCATACCGTGGTTCAGGAGAAGGCAGTCAGACAGGAGTGCAGAGATACCTGAAGGGCAGGAGGCCAGCAGGATACAAGTCCCTGGATGGGTGAAGCGGGGGTCTAGCAGGTGCAGCGCACAGGTAGGTAGACCAGCAGGGAACACAGGAAGGCGTGGAGAGCGGATCAGCAGTAGATGGATGAGTAGCGCTGAGAAGTAACAGCAGCGGGTCTCTGCGGGAACACGGAGGTAACCAATAGCAACCAGCAGGTGCAGTAACGATGGGACACCGGAGCAGAGTTGAACTGGAACAGATGATCACGGAGAGTAGCGGGTAGCAATAGTGGCAGCAGACTCAAGGAAACACGGTAGAGTTGACAAGGACTGAAGACTGAAGCGCACAGAGGCAGCGGATAGGAATCAGCTAAACAGTCACGATGAAACACAGACGGGTTGCAGGTTGAAGACTGTAGTGCATGGAGGCAGCGGATAGGAATCAGCTAGCAGTCACGATGATGAAACACAGACGAGTTGCAGGTTGAAGACTGTAGTGCACGGAGGCAGCGGATAGGAATCAGCCAAACAGTCACGATGATGAAACACAGACGAGTTGCAGGTTGAAGCCTGTAGTGCACGGAGGCAGCGGATAGGAATCAGCTGGCAGTCACAATCATGAACAGGTGAGTGGATGTGGTTGAAGCCTGTAGTGCACGGAGGCAGCGGATAGGCATCAGCTAACAGTCCCAATGATACATGGTAGAGTTGAAGTGATTAGAAGACTGTAGTGCACGGAGGCAGCGGATAGGAATCAGCTCACAGTCACGATGATACAGTAGATGGTAGAAGTGGTATGGGAACCACAGTAGTAGAAGTGGTTTGGAAACCACAGAGGTAGAAGTGGTTTGGAAACCACAGGAATCAGCTGGGCTGAATAAACAAGGAAACACAGGAACACCTTCAGAGACTCATGGGGAATGAGACTCCAAGATCAGGCAACGTGGTGTTGACCACAGGTGCTTAATATAGGGAGGTTGCCTGATCTGCCAATTAAGTTAAAGGAACATACACTGGAGGTATGGAAAGGGCTGCGCATGCGCAGTCCCTCAGGATGGAGGACGGCCACGGTTCCTAAATGTCCGGGAAGAAGCACTCACAGTCCGGTGAGTGACAATATGACAGATCTGCTTTGTTTTCAAATGCAATACATGCTTCATTATTGCATCAAAGCTCAAGAAGTGCCTCTGCCAACCCTTGTGGCTCTTCTGGTACAACAGCAATTTCACATTTAAAGAGGTCTACAATCTAACTGACAGCATGTGAATCGGCAGCATTACCCCCAGGAATTTCATTTTTACCCCATTTGGGGTAATTTACCCCTGTTCCCTGACCACTGCTCTACAGGAAGTTCCCACCCTGATGGATGTCAGCAGCATCAGAAGCATAGATAAGTGCAGTGGGCTGGGGGTGTTGTAATGTGTATTTGGGGTGGGGGGTGGCATGATAGGGAGGGCCTGATAAATGTAATGTTTTATTATAATGTATGTATGAATGCCCCATGTTGACCACGCCCCAACATAATGGCGTTTTGTCCTGCTCATCAACAGAGATGAGCCTGTATGCTTGAAATGCCAGGGCTGATTTTTAGTCCCAGTCCGGCCCTAAGTGCCAATACCTGCAAGTAACCTTCAGTCCAAATAGTTCTGTGATAAAATCATTGGTGTCAGACTAGGCTATAAAATGTTCTTTTGAGCATGTATTTCAGAGTATTGTTTACAGCAGAAGTAGTAAACCTCACTACCCCAGAGGCTTTGGAGATATAAGTCATGCTGACTTCCACACCAGCTGCTGAGCCAAAACTTAAATACTTTAGTCGTAAGAAACATTCCTGGTTTTAAAGCATGAGTTGTCTGCAAAATATGGGGGGACATTTATGAATACTGGTACACAAGAAAGTTCTGTAACCCAGAGCGACCAATCAGGCAGATTCTGTCATTGTCTAGCACAGGGTATTGGTTACAGCACCTTCTTTTTGTACACCAATTTTCAGAAATGTCTGTGGAACCTGAAAGTGTGGGAACTGGAGCAGAGCAATCTTCTGAAGTTCTCTAGAGATGTTAGTAAACTAGCAATATGCAATTTAATAGGTACAAATGCTAAGTGGGAACTCTGCAAAAGAGTTAACGAGGTTAAAGATGTTATAAGTCTACAGGTCAATACATTCAGTGCCTGTAACAGGAAAAAATACTTGAACTGTGTTGCAGGACCAGAGAATAGTGCATAACTGATACATTTAAAACTATGGGGAAGAAAAGAGAGCTAGGGGGGAAAGAGAGCTATAGAGAGAAAAGAGAGCTATGGGGAGAAAAGAGAGCAAGGGAGAAGAAACGAGTGCTAGGGGGGAGAGAGCGAGGGAGAATAAAAGTAAGCTGAGGGACAAAAGAGGGCTAGTGGGAGAAAGAGAGCTGGCGGGAGGAAAGAGAGCTGGCGGGAGGAAAGAGAGCTGGCGGGAGGAAAGAGCTAGGGAGACAAAAGAGTGCTAGTGAAGAAAGAGAGCTGGCTAAAAAGAGAGCTAGGGTGATAAAAGAGAGTCTACAGGTAAATACATTCAGTGCCTGTAACAGGAAAAAATACTTGAAATGTGTTGCAGGACCAGAGAATAGTGCATAACTGTTACATTTAAAACTAGGGGGAAGAAAAGAGAACTAGGGGGGAGAAAGGAGGGCTGGGGGGAGAGTGATTTTGATGACTTATGAAGGTTACTGTTAGAGAGAACACTTAACTTAGGGCTCTATTCATCTATTTATTTAGGGCAAAATAGGTGCATTAGAGCTTCTCCCTAAACATCAGGAGGGTAACTCTAGTGTTAAGATTCTCTCTGCCCATAGCTCCCTATAAAAATAATTGGGAAGCCTATCTAACAAAGATCACATTCCTTGTACTGCTAGCGGCATCTCAAGATAACGATGACAGAACAAAATAATAGAAAAATTCTTACATATATATATATATTGTGGCAAAAAGGGGAGTCTTCTACGACTTGTGCTGAAAGACTGATAGTCTTTGAGAGAGTCTGCATCCAGGTACATACAGCAGAGAGACAGCTAGATACCTAGGTTAGAACAGCAGGAGAGAGGTCAGGGGAGGAAAGACAGATTTGTGTGTCATCAGCATAAGTGGTTTTGGAGGCCACATGATTGAATGAGTTCACCAAGAGAGGTGGTGTAGAGAGAGGAGAGCAGAGGGCCAAGGACAGAGCCTTGTGGGACTCCAGTAAAAAAAGGAAATGGGGGTGAAGAATCAGAAGCAGACACACTAAAAGAGTGGCCAGAGAGGTAGGATGCAAACCTGGATAGAGCTGTTTTGCGAAGACCTAGGGAGTGAAGGGTGGTGAGAAGAAGAGAATGATCAACGGTGTTAAAAGCAGCAGAGAGGTTGAGGAGTACGAGAAGGGAGAAGTGGCCATTGGACTTAGCTGAGAGTAAGTCATTTGTTACTTTAATGAGGGCCGTTTCAGTTGAGTGAAGGGGGTGGAGGCCAGACTGGAAAGGGTCAAAAAGAGACTGGGAAGAGAGAAAGTGGGTCAGACGATTGAAGACAAGTCCTTTTGAGAATTTTAGAAGCAAAGGGAAGCAGAGATAAGGGGCAATAGTTGGAGAGAGGATGGGTCTAGGGAAGGTTTCTTGAGAATATGAGAGATGAGAGCATGCTTGAAGGCCGAGGGGAAGATACCAGTGGAGAGAGAGAGGTTAAAGAGGTGAGCAAGGTGACCACAGGCATTGGAAGAGATTGAGCGAAGTAACTTGGAGGGGACAGGATCGAGAAGACATGTTGTAGATGAAGAAGAGGAGTGAAGACAGAGGATCTCAGGCATATTTACAGGTGGGTAGGAGCCAAGGGTGGCAGAGTGAGTGATAGAGAGGACAGTTGGCGGGAGGCAAGTCTGATGAGAACAGAAATCATTGTGTATAGAGCCATTTTTGTCTTTGAAGTAGGTGGCAAAGTCAAGAGCGGTTATGCATGAGGGGGAGGATACAGTAGAGAATTAACGATAGAAAAGAGACGTCGGGGTTTATTGGACAGAGAGGAGATGAAGGATGTGAAATAGGTTTGTTTGGCAAGAGAGAGGGCAGAATAGTAGGACGGAAGGATGAATTTATAGTGGGTGAAGTCAATAATGGAGCGGGATTTAATCCATTGGCGTTCAGAGGAGCGGGAGCACTTTTGGAGGAGACGAGTAAGAGGGGAGTGCCAGGGTTGGGGTTTAGATTGGCGGGGTCAAAGGAGGTGGCAGGGGCTGCAGTATCAAGGGCAACAAAGAGTGTGGTGTTGTTAAGAGAGACAGCAGTGTTGGGACATGATAGGGAAGAGGTGGTAGTAAGTAAGGGTTCAAGAAAGGACGCAAAGTTTAAGGGGTCAATGCTGTTGATGGGACACAGTGTGCGAGCGACTTTGGGTGGGAGAGGTGGGGCAAGGGGTAAAGAAACAGTAAAGGAAAGAACATTGCGGTCAGAGAGGGGGAAGACAGAATTGAAAAAATTGGTAGTAATAAGAGAGTCGATTGGGATATTGAAATCCCCAATGTTAATAGAGGAAAGATCAGAAGAAAGAAAATGGGAAAGCCAGGCGGCAAATTTATCAAGAAATTGAAAGGATGGGTCAGGGGAATGACAGATGACCGCAACTTGAAGGTGGGGAGAAGAGGCGGATGGAGTAAACCTCAAAGGAGGAGAAGGAGAGGGAGGGTTCAAGGGAAAGGCACTGAAGGTGTAGCCAGGAGACAGTAGAAGCCCTACACCACCTCCTTAGCAGTCACCAAGATGGGGAGTGTGGGGAAAGGAGAGCTCCCTGTGGGAGAGTGCAGCAGGGGAAGAAGTGTCAGAAGAGGTGAGCAAAAGACAAATCAGAGTATGGCAGAATGTAAGGACTTTTACCGCTTACAAGTGAGGTAAGGAAAAAAAGAACAGGACAGGTGAGTAAAGTAAAAGATTGTAGAAGTAGTAGGAGAGTGAAGAGGAAGATAAGATATAAAAGGATTATCAAGGGAATGGGAAGTAGTTAGGACAGTAGACATAAGGGATGAATAAGGCTGGGTACACACTAGAGCATTTTCGTCCAATAATCGGGCAAGTCAGCCGACATACGACCGTTCGGTCGGAAGTTGTTCAAAACTGTCGATTGTCGGCTCACTTGGTTGGTTGTACTGTTTAATATTTTCTGACCAATCATCGACCGATCATGTAGTGTGTATGCACTCATGCTCACGATCCCCATAGAGTTAACAGAGTCGGGCTCTTTTCAGCCGATGCTAGCGATTAATGTCCCGGTGAATAAATGTAGAGAGTGCTGTAGAAGGAAAAATTCATTTGTTAGTTCTGAGACAGAATGCTTTGCTTCAGAGTCACAGAAGCTAACGAAATTCGTTAGGTCATGTGTATAGCCGCAACAAGGCGGTTATAATCAGTGTGACAATAATGAATGAATGGATATTGTGCTGTCATTCTCTGAAGAGTAGAGGACCAGATGAAGAGCATAGATCTGAATGTAAATCGTGTCAGTGTGTATGGATGAATCGTCAGACTGATCGGACCTTCAGTCGTAGGTACAATCGTTTGAGATAACACGTCGGTCGGAAAATTCTTCAGTGTGCACCTAGCTTAAGAAACAATTAGACAAGACAGTGACATAGGGCAGGAGTGTAAAGAGATTATAAAACATTAGCCAGAGTGGAAGGTGCACTGAGGTAGCTGTGTATGAACAGTGTGCAAGGGGGAGCAGGGGCGCCACCTAAGGAATCTGTGTAAGTGGAGCAACAAGTGTGTTTTGAAAGTGGGAATACAAGCAACAGCATAAGTGACACCAACAAGTCATAATAAAACAGCAGATGCAAGAATTAAGTTGGGAAACAGATCAACAGGGTGTGTGCAGACTAGAGATGAGCGGGCTCGGTTTCCTGAGATCCGAATTCAAACTAATTTAGGGTATCCGAGTACTGAGCCGAGCAGGCTCGGTACTCTCCCACCCGTTCGGTTTCGAAATTGAGGCAAAACGTCATCGTGACGTATTCGTTTTTCTGAGCTTGGATCTCGCGAGATTTAAAAAGCATAAATACCGGCCTCCACAGCAATCTATCGCCATTTGACAGGGAGAGAGCAGGGTTAGGTCACACTGGCTATATCAGCGCAGGGACAGTGATTGATTGGATTAAACAGCATTGAAAGCTTAATACCAGATTGTTACAGCAGTAAGAGGAGAAGAGAGGAGGGTTTTTTGTTCAGTTTCTGGCATTCCAAGTGCTTTTGGGGTGTCCCCCATTCTTTTGCAGAAATGTATCTGGCTGTGAAAAAAGTACTATATTGCAGCACTTTAATAGTAAATATATTTATATATTTAGCACTTCCATTTGCTTTTGGGGTGTCCTCCATTATTTTGCAGAAATTTTTCTGGCTGTGAAAAAAGTACTATATTGCAGCACTTTAATAATAAATATATTTAGCACTTCCATTTGCTTTTGGGGTGTCCCCCATTCTTTTGCAGAAATGTATCTGGCTGTGAAAAAAGTACTATATTGCAGCAGTGTCAAAAACAATTTGTAGCACTACAAGTTCTTTGGGCTCAGAATGGATTCAAAAGCAGTTCACATATGAGCAAAATGAGCAACCAGGTTCTGTCACCAGTCCTGATGGTAGTGTTCCTAGTATGTCATCTGGTAAAGCCTATGTAAAAGTACATAGTTTTTTTAAATCAGGGAAAAAAAACACACACTGAGGAAAAGTTAACTGCCGATATAAAAAAAATTGCCAACATGCCATTTTACACACGCAGTGGCAAAGAAAGAATGAGGCCTTCGCCTTTCTCTATTAGTGGCATATCAGAAAATGTTACTGAGCCTTCTTTTTGCACGGTCACTCGTGACCAAGCAAGACCAAGTAATTTGGAGTCTAAAAGTGGTGCACAAGTACTGTTACGCATCAAAGCCGAGCTGCAAGAAAACAGTAAGTCATTAGAGGATAATGTTTGCTCAGAATCAGAAATGACACCAATCCCTGTGGAGAGTCCACCCACCAGTGGTATGTCTAATCGTGAGCATTCTGTTAGTGTACCCATAAAGAAGGGCCCTTTCAGCAGTTCTGCTGATGTGTGCCTGAACAGCCCAAGTGTAGCCGGTGATACACCAAGTGAGGATTCTACAGTCTATAACGGCTAAATAGTTTTATATTTGACTACTAGTTGAGAGGGTGTCTGATGCAGACAGATACCAAACTACCGTATTCCATTTATTTTTACATTCTAATTCCACAGTCTATGCAGGCTGCTTTTTTTTTATTCAACTACAAGTGGAGGGTGTAATATACACCCAAAGACGATGACTACATTGCCAATAATCAGAGATGGAGGAGGTAGACAACCAGGTTTATCTGTATAATTTGCAGGCAAGTGTTCGCATTAAGGATGGCCTACCAGGGATTAAACTGTTTTTTGGATAATTTATTAGCTTTAGAATTACCTCACTTATCCAAGAACCTTGTTGAGCACTAAATTAGGTTATTTTAGACCAAAAAATTGTATTTTTCTCAAAAATGGCAAAACAAAGCCAAACAAAACCAAAACCAAAACACGCAATGGCGGTTTTGCAAAACCAAAACCAAAACCAAAACACGACGTTAATCCAGATCCAAAACCCAATACAAAACCAAAACACGGGGGTCACTGACCATTTCTAGTGCAGACAGTGCACAATGCAGGTAGTCACATAAACGCAGCAAAAGAAGGAAAACGATGGACTTATCTTGTACGTTTTATTCACCATTGAAAGGCACTGTATAAAAGCTAAAGTCTAGCTGTGGAAGGCTAAATAGCATGTTAAAACATAAAGGGCACCTCCGCCCAAAATATATACTTTGATAATTAGTGTGTGTGTGGCGGGTACAGAGAACCATGAATTAAGTGTAGCTCCAATCTCAATCTATTACTATTGTACAGCACCTGTGGTCAGAGGACCCTAACTAAACTCTTATCCTGCTATTGTGTAGGCTGAACCAATGTTTGTGAGAATATAGCCTGTCAATTAGCTAAAATAGTCACGAGGCACATACAGTGTTTAATAGAAAGAGCATCATTTTAAAATCAGCATTTTTCTTCTGATTCACTCAAATCAGTACACATAGATCCATCCAAATGTAACTTTGTGCATAATATATATATATATATATATATATATATATATATATATATATATATATATTCTTTTTTCATATCTATAGCAAGCACAGCTGGTGTAGATATTGGTCTAATTTGTACATTTTTCTTTTTTAAGAATACAAACACCTGAGAACCAAACCTGAGGAGGAGCAGCAGGGGTCACTGGGGGTACCCAGTCATATAAAGAGCCGTGCTCGCTCAGTGAGCTATCACACAGCAATAGTGGTGTCACACGCTAACATTCTCTGTATGTATCATGTTGTGTTACAGAAACATTGAAGACGTTTGTTTAAAATGCTCAGTGTTAATACCTTGACACAACTTTATTACCTTCCTTGTTAAATTCTTCACTATACTTAAATAAAATAACCACACGGACACAGTATGTATATTTGGTAAAGAGGTCGCAGTTTATTAATAACATTTTTGAACTGTCATGGCGGAGAGAGCAACGCAGTCAGCTAACAACTAATCTTGAAACCAATACAGTTGTAAACCTCACTTACCACTGTTCCAAGACTTTACGAGTCCCAAGTCTTTACATTGGCCGGAGCTAAACTTGGCGTCAACGCTACTGCCCCCCTCTGGACTCACAATAACGCGCCCGCTCAAGGCGCGCCAAGGGACCCTCCGTTCAAGAGGACCAAGAGTCGGGTTGCTGCGAAAGGGTCAGCAACGTGCGGCCATTAAACGGTAGCACCTTCGATTAGTCACTGACTGCACCACTCTCCTACCAAACTGCGCCTTGTCATAAGAAAAAGAATTAAACAGGAACATAAATACAACCGTTCAGGGCGGGAGGGGGGTATCCGCAGACCAGGAACCAAGAGAGAGCCAGCCCACCCACACAGTGGGATTTATCTCTTTATCAGCCCCTCCCCCTTCTAACTACGATTGGCTGGCAATGATAATAATTTAACTCTTCAGGGCTCGTGTTGTCAACTATAACACAATATTTTAATTGCCCTCAGCTGAAGGCTTCACTTTAACTAACGTGACACCTGAGTATTTAGGTAAAAACTTCCCCATAACAGAAGAAATATAGGGGGAAATGTACCCAATCCTGTTGCCCCTAGCAACGCACCAGGAAGTAGCTTCCATCTCCTGCAGGATAATGCACTGACAGGAGGTGTCTGGTTGCTATGGTTACTGCACTGGGCATGTCCCTATGTTAGAAAATAGCCCCAGTAATATCTCCTCAGGAATGACTCTTGTCCTGTTACAAATGGGGCAAGTATTAAAAAACCCCACATAATTTGCTGTATTAAATGCCCCCCTTGCCCTGCCGCTAGAACACCCCGCTCCTGCTAGTCCTAGGGGGGCTGAGAGAGGGGGTCCCGCTCCCCACTTAATCCACCCCTGACTACATCCCAATATTTTGCCTGGGACACATGCTCTAATACCTTTTAAGAAAGTTAATGGACTATTGAATTAATCTGGTCTGAGTTAAGTAAATGAGAGTAAAAAATAAATAAATCTAATAAAAAGGAATGTGTTTATTTACTAGGGAAATTTATGTGAAAATTGTTTTTACAATTTGTCTCAGGTGAAATTCATGATGGATTTCGTACAGAATGATAACTCTCTAACATTCTTTATTATATATACTGTAAAAATAATGTTGGACCCCAGAGGCCCCCTCCCTGATTTACTGCGCTATATACATACTGTATGCATACTGTACAGTGTATTGCTGGGCGACCAATCATAACAGGCCTTTGACATTCTAAATTCTATGATGTCATAGAGCAGGATTATTCCCTCACAGATAATACAGCTGGCTATAAATAGCAGTGACGCCCCAGGTCTGACAGTTATTGTGCTGATAGATAGCAGCTAATAAGAGGTCATTAATGACTGGTAAAGGAGAAGACTGTTCTATGGACAAGACTGCATCATGCAAAACCGGGGTCCTGTGCCCAGCTGAACATGTTCACCATATGCCCAGAGAGGGCCGTTACACCAAGAGAATCGCAGCAGATGCTACGGTGTATTTGGCAGCTGTCGTGGAATATCTGACTGCAGAGATTTTGGAGAAAGCAGGTACCGCAGCACAGAACAATGGTGAAGCGCGGATCACCCCCAGGCACCTGCGGCTGGCGCTGCGCAGTGACGAAGAGCTGAACCAGCCGCTCAGAGGTGGCCGTCGCCGGCCAGGGAGGTCTCCTGCTGCCCAAAATCCTGCTGCAGCCGAAAGAAGACCCCCAGCCCCTCTTCCACCACCAGCAAAAAGAGCTCGGAGGAGCAAGGAGCCGGCAGACCCTGAGACATATCCAACAGGATGATATCTGATGCCAAAGTTTACATGGCTTCAGTGTAGCATTAATCTGCTTTTATGGTGACTGACAAATAAAAGCATTTTTATTACAGATTGGAATATTGTCGAATCTTTATTTTCCAGTTACTGAAGTAGAATACACTATAATACAATGTACAGGTGCAGAAGATCCTAAACTCGCATTGGTAGCTGGATAAATTGGTTGTACAGAAACTTAAGACAAAGCTATGGAGGCTTAGATTGGATATATTATTTTATATATGAATCATATAATGCTATTGGGTTCTTAATAATAATAACAAAATTATTGTGATATATTTGGTGTTTCATTATGTGGGTCAGATAAACCAATTATTATAATATTATATGTTGGTCAATATGTGAATGCGGCAGCAGCCAGAAAAAATATAGGCATATGCCAGCACGGTGGCTCAGTGGTTAGCACTTCTGTCTCACAGCACTGGGGTCATGAGTTTGATTTCTGACCATGGCCGTATCTATGTGGAGTTTGTATGTTCTCCCCTCTCCTGGAGTAGAGGTAAAAAAAAGTCTGCAGGCATGTTGCAGATTAATTGCTAAAATAACTAATTTTGAGACAATTTAATACAAAATGTGTTCACAGAACAGGTAAGACTGGTGCCAATTTGCCTATCAAGCAGAGTCTAACTAAGACCCCATGGGGCCCCATGAAGAAACAGGTTTGGGTCTCATCCATCCCTCCATTTGTCAGACAAAGGTAGCAGGTTCCAGTAATCCAGGCTCACTAATCCTTGAGCAATGTTACACTCGCCCAGGGTCGGACTGGCCCGCTGGGGGACAGGTCTATACCCCGGTAGGCCCTGACCCTAAATCGCTCCCCTCTTTGTTGGTGGGGTGAGTGAGAAACTTTAAAATAACCAAAAAACAAATCACGTGACACCGGCGCCGGCTTCGTTCGCACTGAATGTCGGGCGTGACGTCATCACGCCCGACATTCAGTGAGGAGCGCCGGCAAGACAGAAGAAAAGAAAAGGATGAAGCAGATAGAAAAAGTAAGTCATAGGGGAGCATGGCAGAGTGAAGGGGGAGCATGGCAGAGTGAAGGGGGAGCATGGCAGAGTGAAGGGGAGCATGGCAGAGTGAAGGGGAGCATGGCAGAGAAGGGGGAGCATGGCAGAGTGAAGGGGGAGCATGGCAGAGTGAAGTAGGAGCATGGCAGAGTGAAGGGGAGCAAGGCAGAGTGAAGGGGGAGCATGGCAGAGTGAAGGGGGAGCATGGCAGAGTGAAGGGAGAGAATGGCAGAGTGAAGGCGGGGCACAGACAGCATGGCAGAGTGTGAAGAGGGGCCAGGAGAAGGGGGGGCAAAAGCAGCATGGAGGGCGCAGTGTGATCATAAGGAGGCACAGCATGGTGATGAAGGGGCACAGTAATGTATTTGATGGCACAACGGGCTTGTGGCAATGTAAGGTGTGTGTGGTAGGTGGTGGCTAAATAATGGGTGCTATTTTCTTTGTAGGGTGAAGATGGGGCAATTTAATTTTATAGTGGGGACTATTAATTTAAGATGGGGTGGTTTGGGCGCTATTAATTGAATGTGGGGCTGAGTTTGAGGAGCATGAGGTATATTTATTAAACGTAAATATGAATTATTTAATGGCAGTGACGGTTGCGGGAAATAGGTATATTTATTATACGGAAATGTGATTAATTTATTGCAGGGGCTGTCTGGAGGGAAGGAAAAAGGTTTATTAAATGGGAATACTATTACTTTTATGTTGGGGCTGGAGGAAGGCCTAAGTATTAATTGTGGGTCCTATTGATTTAACATCGGGGCTGGTTGGAATTTTCTAAATGTACCCATTATTTTTTTCCAAATAGGGCCCTCAACATTACAGGATCCAGACAAGCCGCAACTAAAGAATCCAGCAGCCACAGGTGGTAAAAGTGACAAGAACAGGTAGGACAGTCTGTCAAATGTTTTGAGTCTAGTGCAGGCTTGGCTAACCTGTGGCACTCCAGGTTTTGTAAATCTACAAGTCCCAGCATACCCTTCTAGCAATAGACTGCTATATGTTGGCAAAGCATGCTGAGGCTTGTAGTTTAACAACATCTGGAGTGCCACAGGTTAGCCAAGCCTGGTCTAGTGGGATAATCCCAATTTTTGGTGACTGTTCTGACAAATCTAAGGTGCAGGTCAAGCCTGTGTACTCTATACACACACTGCATTCTTTATATACTACACTATGGTGCTACCTGTCCTATGTGGGCTGACCAGTCCCCCTCTAGTGTCTGGTCTCGCCTCTGTGATGGTTGGCCACACCTCCTCTGGTGGGCCCCTAGCGTTGCAGTCCCCCGGTGGGCCTTCATGCCCCAGTCCGATACTGCGCTCACCTGCCATACAATGGAGGGCAATGCACCAGAGCTGGTTGTATACCCACACATGAGTATCTACCATTTAGTAAAATTTTGTTATGTGCTCTCCACTAGTCACAGTTTATATCATCATAATCATCTATTTATATAGTGCCACTAAATTCCATTGTGCTGTACAGAGAACTCACTCACATCAGTCCCTGCCCCATTGGAGCTTACAATCGAAATTCCCTAACCTCCAAACACTGAAAGAGACTAAGGTCAATTTTGTCAGAGCCAATTAACCTATTAGTATAGGAGCCAATTAACCTATTAGTGTGGGAGGAAACCGGCACACCAGGAGTAAACCCACGCAAACACAGGGAGAACATACAAACTCCACACAGATAAGGCCATGGTCATGAGCTCATGACTCCAGTGCTGTGAAGCAGAACTGCTAACTACTAAGCCACCGTGCTGTCCATATGTTATAGCAGTAATACTGACACATCACCTCCTTCTAATTGAGATGGGACAGATCAGGAAGCCATTTGGGCACTAGAGGCTTCCTGGTACTTTTGTGCAGGATGCCCCCTTGACATATCTGCTTTGTTTGGTCGGAGTCAGCAGTGCTCCTGCCACATTTTTTTTTTACTCACAGTTGCCGGAAAAATGGACATCCAGTATCCTGGTGGAGGTCAGAGCAGGCAGATATACAGGGAAGGACACATTTCAGTGCGACAGTCCTGATTCCCAAACCTCAAATGGGAACTTCACCAAAACATGGGAGTGTTTGGACTGGTTGGGGGGTGGGTTTTGGGTGGATCGGGTTTGTGGCTTATTTTGTCCTTGGTTTGCATTTATAAATGTCAGGAGGTATGGATGTGTACTGCAGAGTGGCCATTGTGTCTTTGAATGATCTCCTAGAAGTGCATAAACACAGGCAGACAAACACCCACATTCATACTAATACTTATTTAGATTTAATGTCCTTTGGGACAGTAATCTATAATAATGTTTTGTTTTCTCTTATTGCTCTTCATTATTATTATTATCCCATTATGTATAGTTTGTTTTTTGAAATGTTGTAAATCATTGTATAGACTAGAGATGGTCACTGACCCTCGTGTTTTGGTTTTGGTTTTGGACCTGGATTACCTTTGGGATTTGGTTTTGGCAAAACCGCCCTTGCGTGTTTTGGTTTTGGTTTTGTTTTGCAATTTTGTTTAAAAATAAAAAAAATTTGGCCTAAATTTAACCTAATTTAGTTCTCCACCTGTTTCTTGGGTAAGTAAGGTAATTCTAAAGCTAATAAATTATGAAAAAAACAGTTTAATCCCTGGTAGGCCGTCCTTGATTCTGCCCACAAACCTGATTGTCTTCCTCTCCATCTTAGCCTATTGGCAATGCAGCCATCGTCTTTGGGTGTGTATTACACCCTACACTTATAGTTAAATAAATAAAGAAATGGACAAAGGCAGTTTGGTTTCTGTCTGCATCAGCCCCCCCTCCACTTGTAGCTAAATATAAAAAAAGCAGCCTGCATAAACTGTACAATAAAAATAGAAATGTACAAAGGCAGTTTGGTTTCTGTCTGTATAGCCACTCCCCCCCCCCTCCACTTGTAGTTACATAGAAAAGAACCAGCCTGCAAAGACTGTACAATATAAAACAAAATGGACAAAGGTAGTTAAGTGGCTGTCTATGAGCCCCCCCTCCACTTGTAGTTAAATAGAAAAGAAGCAGCCTGCATAGACTGAACAATATAAAAAAAAATGGACAAAGGCAGTTTGGTTTCTGTCTGCATCAGACCCTCTGTCCACCAGTAGTAAAATAGAAAACAATTCAGAAGGTCTAGACTGTAGAATATAAATAGAAATAGACAAAGGCAGTTTGGTGTCATTCTGTATAAGACCCCCCTCTCCACTAGTAGTAAAATAGAAAACAATTCAGCCGGTATAGACTGTACAATATAAATAGAAATGGACAAAGGCAGTTTGGTTTTTGTCTGTGTATGACACCCTACCCTTATTGTGAAATTGACAAAACAGCCTTCTAAGACTGTACGTGATATAGAAATGCCCCAAGTCCCTTTCCTATTTGGGGGTAGATTGCACCCTACACTTATACTTATACTTATTTTTTTTTGGGTGTGTTTTTTTCCCTGATTTAAAAAGACTATGTACTTTTACAAAGGCTTTACCAGAGGACGTACAGGGAAGACTACCATCTGGACTGGTGCCAGCACCTGCTTGCTGATCCTGCTCATATGTGGACTGCTTTGAATCCATTTTAATGAGCCCAAAGCACTTGCAGTGTAAAATATTAAATAGATAGTGATGCTAGATAATACTTTCTGCAGCCAGAAAAATTGTTGTTTCACACTCTGGAATATGGGACACCCCAAAGCTCTTGTAGTGCAAAATATTCAATAGATAGTGCTGCTAGATAATACTTTCTGCAGCCAGAAAATAGTTTCTGTAGGAGGGAATATGACACCCCAAACAGTTGGTAATGTTTGCAAAAATGCCTCAATCCTCCTCTCTTACTGCTATAACAATTGCTGGAAGAATTGCTAGAAGAATTGAAATAAGAATTGCAAGAATAATTGCTCTGTCCCTGCTTTAATGTTCCCTGCTCTAATGTTGCCTGCCACCTAACCTTGCTCTCTCCCTCTGTCAAATGGTGATGGATTGCTGTGGAGGCGGGTATTTATGGATTTCAAATATCGCGAGAACCGAGCTCCGAGATCCGATGGTGTCACAATGAAGTTTTGCCTCGATTTGAATCCGAATTGGCGCAAGAGTACCAAGCCTGCTCGGCTCGGCACTCGGATAGGTGAAGTTCGGGCGGGTTCGGATCTCAGGGAGCCAAGCCCGCCCATCTCTACTTATTACTTCGCTAGTGGCTAACTTAGAGGGCTGCGACCTGCACGTCTCCTGCAGCAAACCTCCGAATCCCTTGTGGGGGTCCCTGGCAAAGACCAGAGGTGTGTTAAACTCCGCGCCTCCTAGCTTAGTAGCGCCCATACCCGCAAGTAACCTTCAGTCCAAATAATTTTATGACAAAATCATTGGTGTCAGACTAGGCTATAAAATGTTCTTTTGAGCATGTATTTCAGAGTATTTTTTAAAGCAGAAGTAGTAAACCTCACTACCCCAGAGGCTGTGGAGATACAAGTCATGCTGACTTTCACACCAGCTGCTGAGCCAAAACTTAAATACTTTAGTCTTAAGAAACATTCCTGGTTTTAAAGCATGAGTTGTCTACAAAACATGGGGGGACATTTATGAATACTGGTACACAAGAAAGTTCTGTAACCCAGAGCGACCAATCAGGCAGATTCTGTCATTGTCTAGCACAGGGTACAGGTTACAGCACCTTTTTCTTGTACACCAATTTTCAGAAATGTCTGTGGAACCTGAAAGTGTGGAAGCTGGAGCAGAGCAATCTTCTGAAGTTCTCTAGAGATGTTAGTAAACTAGCACTATGCAATTTAATAGGTACAAATGCTAAGTGGGAACTCTGCAAAAGAGGAAATGAGGTTAAAGATGTTATAAGTCTACAGGTCAATACATTCAGTGCCTGTAACAGGTACTTACAGCAGAGAGACAGCTACATACCTGGGTTAGAACAGGGTCAGAGGAGGAAAGACAGAGAGAGGTCAGGGGATGAAAGACAGATTTGTGTGTCATCAGCATAGAGGTGGTTGTGGAGGCCAAATGATTGAATCAGTTCACCAAGAGAGTTGGTGTAGAGAGTGGAGAGCAGAGGGTCAAGGACAGAGCCTTGTGGGACTCTAGTAAAAAAGGGAACGGGGGTGAAGAGTCAGAAGCAAACACACTAAAAGAGTGGCCAGAGAGGTAGGAGGCAAACCTGGATAGAGCTGTTTCGCGAAGACCTAGGGAGTGAAGGGTGGTGAGAAGAAGAGAATGATCGACGGTGTGAAAAGCAGCAGAGAGGTTGAGGAGTATGAAAAGGGAGAAGTGACCATTGGACTTACCTGAGAGTAAGTCATTTGTTACTTTAATGAGGGCAGTTTCAGTTGAGTGAAGGGGGTGGAGGCCAGACTGGAGAGGGTCAAAAAGAGACTGGGAAGAGAGAAAGTGGGTCAGACGATTGAAGACAAGTCCTTTGAGAATTTTAGATGCAAAGGGAAGCAGAGATAAGGGGCGATAATTGGAGAGAGGATGGGTCAAGGGAAGGTTTCTTGAGAATATGAGAGATGAGAACATGCTTGAAGGTCGAGGGGAAGATACCAGTGGAGACAGAGAGGTTAAAGAGGTGAGCAAGGTGACCACAGGCATTGGAAGAGAGGGAGTGGAGGAACTTAGAGGGGACAGGATCGAGAAGACAGGTTGTAGATGAAGAGGAGGAGAGAAGACAGAGGATCTCAGGCAAAGTTACAGGTGGGTAGGAGCCAAGGGTGGCAGAGTGAGTGATAGAGTGGACAGTTGGGGGGAGGCAAGTCTGATGAAAACAGAAATCTATGTGTATAGAGCCAGTTTTGTCTTTTAAGTAGGTGGCAAAGTCAAGAGCGGTGATGGACGAGGGAGAGGAGGTGTCAGAGGATACAGTAGAGAATTAAGAGGCGTCGGGGTTTATTGGACAGAGAGGAGATGAAGGATGTGAAAAAAGTTTGTTTGGCAAGAGAGAGGGCAGAATAGTAGGAGGAAAGGATGAATTTATAGTGGGTGAAGTCAGCAATGGAGTGGGATTTAATCCATTGGCGTTCAGAGGAGCGGGAGCACTTTTGGAGGAGATGAGTAAGAATGGAGTGCCAGGGTTAGGGTTTAGATTGGCGGGGTCAAAGGAGGTGGCAGGGGCTGCAGTATCAAGGGCAACAAAGAGTGTGGTGTTGTAAAGAGAGACAGCAGTGTTGGGACATGTTAGGGAAGAGGTGGGAGTAAGTAACGGTTCAAGAGAGGACGCAGAGTAGATGGGGTCAATGCTGTTGATGGGACACAGTGTGCGAGCGACATTGGGTGGGAGAGGTGGGGCAAGGGGTAAAGAGAGGGTAAAGGAAAGGAGATTGCGGTCAGAGAGGGGGAGGACAGAATTGGAGAAGTTGGAGATGTCACAGAGATAGGAGAACACTAGGTTCAGGGAGTGACCATCATGGTGGGTGGCGGAAATTGTCCATTGGGAGAGGCCATGGAAGGAAGTGAGAGTGAGGAATGTGGAGGCAGCGGTAGTAATAAGAGAGTCGATTGGGATATTAAAATCCCCAATGTTAATAGTGGGAAGATCAGAAGAGAGGAAATGGGAAAGCCAGGCGGCAAAGTTATCAAGAAATTGAAAGGATGGAAATGACAGATGACCGCAACTTGAAGGTGGAGAAAGGAGAAGAGGTGGATGGAGTGAACCTCAAAGGAGGAGAAGGAGAGGGAGGGTTCAAAGGGAAGGCACTGAAGGTGTAGCCAGGAGACAGTAGGAGCCATACACCACCTCCTTAGCAGTCACCAAGATGGGGAGTGTGGGGGAAGGAGAGCCCCCTGTGGGAGAGTGCAGCAGGGGAAGTAGTATCAGAGGAGGAGAGCAACGTTTCCGTAAGGGCCAGGAGACCAAAGGAATGGGAGAGGAAGAGTTCATGAATGGGAGTGAGTTTGTTGCACACAGATCTTGCATTCCAGAATGCACAGGACAGGGGAAGGTAAGTAAGAGGAAGGATGGGAATAAGGTTGACGGGATTGGATGTTCAGGGGAGACAGGGTGATATGCGATGAAGGGGGAGCCACAGGGTATAGAGGGGATAGGCTTGAGTCAGTAGTATGGAGTAGTGATGTGGGGAGCCATGAGGGGAATGGGTGGAAGTCCTGAATGCTGAGTAAAAAGGTACAGGAGATGTAGTAATTGAGACCTTGAACGTCGGAAGTAGTTCAAAACTGTCGATTGTCGGCTCACTTGGTTGGGTGTATTGTTTAATATTTTCTGACCAATCATCGACTGATCATGTAGTGTGTATGCACTCATGCTCACGATCCCCATAGAGTTTACAGAGTCGGGCTCATTTCAGCCGATGCTAGTGATGAATGTCCCGGTGACTAAATGTAGAGAGTGCTGTAGAAGGAATAATTCATTTGTTAGTTCTGAGACAGAATGTTTCGCTTCAGAGTCACAGAAGCTAACGAAATTCGTTAGGTCATGTGTATAACTACAACAAGGCGGATATAATCAGTGTGACTATAATGAATGAATGGATATTGTGCTGTCATTCTCTGAAGAGTAGAGGACCAGATGAAGAGCACAAATCTGAATGTAAATCGTGTCAGTGTGTATGGATGAATCGTCAGACTGATCGGACCTTCAGTCGTAGGTTCAATCGTTTGAGATAACACATCGGTCGGAAAATTCTTCAGTGTGCACCTAGCTTAACAAACATTTAGACAAGACAGTGACATAGGGCAAGAGTGGAAAGAGATTATAAAACATTAGACACGGCGGAAGGCGCACTGAGGTAGCTGTGTATGAACAGTGTGCAAGGGGGAGCAGGGGCGCAGCCTAAGGAATCTGGGTAAGTGGAGCAACAAGTGTGTTTTGAAGGTGGGAATACAAGCAACAGCATAAGTGAATCCAACAAGTCCTAATAAAACAGCAGATGCAAGAATTAAGGTTGAGAAACAGATCCACAGGGTGTGTGCAGACAGTGCACAATGCAGGTAGTCACATGAAAGCAGCAAAAGAAGGAAAACGATGTACTTATCTTGTACGTTTTATTTACCATTGAAAGGCACTGTATAAAAGCCAAAGTCTAGCTGTAGAAGGCTAAATAGCATGTTAAAACATAAAGGGTACCTCCACCCAAAATATATACTTTGATAATTAGTGTGTGTGTGGAGGGTACAGAGAACCATGAATTAAGTGTAGCTCCAATCTCAATCTATTACTGGTGTACAGCACCTGTGGTCAGAGGACCCTAAATCAATTCTTATCCTGCTATTGTGTAGGCTGAACCAATGTTTGTGAGAATATTGCCTGTCAATTAGCTAAAATAGTCAGGAGGCACATACAGTGTTTAATAGAAAGAGCATCATTTGAAAATCAGCATTTTTCTTCTGATTCACTCAAATCGGTACACATAGAGCCATCCAAATCTAACTTTGTGCATAATATATATATACATATATATATATATATATATATATATATATATATATATTCTTTTTTCATATCTATAGCAAGCAGAGCTGGTGTAGATATTGGTCTATTTTGTAAATTTTTCTTTTTAAGAATACAAACACCTGAGAAAACCAAACCTGAGGGGAAGTAGCAGGGGTCACTGGGGTACCCCGTCATATAAAGAGGCGTGTTAGCTCAGTGAGCTATCACACAGCATTAGTATTGTCACACGCTAACATTCTCTGTATGTATCATATTGTGTTACAGAAACATTGAAGACGTTTGTTTAACGTGACCCCTGAGTATTTTGGTAATACTTTCCCATAACAGAAGAAATATAGGGGGAAATGTGCCCAGTCCTGTTGCCCATAGCAACGCACCAGGAAGTATCTTCCTGCAGGATAATGCACTGACAGGAGGTGTCTGGTTGCTATGGTTACTGCACTGGGCATGTCCTCAGGAATGACTCTTGTCCTGTTACAAATGTGGCTAGTATTAAAAAAGAACATAATTTGCTGTATTAAATGCCCACCTTGCCCTGCCGCTAGCACACCCCGCTCCTGCTAGTCCTAGGGGCGGAGGGGGGGGCTGAGAGAGGGGGTCCCGCTCCCCACTTAATCCAGCCCTGATTACATCCCAATATTTTGCCTGATACACATGCTCTAATACCTTTTAAGAAAGTTAATTGACTATTGAATTAATCTGGTCTGAGTTAAGTAAATGAGAGTAAAAAATAAATAAATCTAATAAAAAAGAGTGTGTTTATTCACTAGGGAAATTTATGTGAAAATTTTTTTTACAGAACAATTTTTGTCTCAGGTGAAATTAATGATGGATTTCGTACAGAATGATAACTCTCTAACATTCTTTATTATATATACTGTAAAAATAATGTTGGACCCCAGAGGCCTACTCCCTGATTTACTGCACTATGTACATACTGTATACATACTGTACAGTGTATTGCTGGGCGACCAATCATAACAGGCCTTTGACATTCTAAATTCTATGATGTCATAGAGCAGGATTATTCCCTCACAGATAATACAGCTGGCTATAAATAGCAGTGAACCCCCAGGTCTGACAGTTATTGTGCTGATAGATAGCAGATAATAAGAGGTCATTAATGACTGGTAAAGGAGAAGACTATTCTATGGACAATACTGCATCATGCAGAGCCGGGGTCCTGTGCCCAACAGAACATGTTCACCATATGCCCAGAGAGGGCCGTTACACCAAGAGAATCGCAGCAGACGCTACGGTGTATTTGGCAGCTGTCGTGGAATATCTGACTGCAGAGATTTTGGAGAAAGCAGGTACCGCAGCGCGGAACAATGGCGAAGTGCGGATCACCCCCAGGCACCTGCGGCTGGCGCTGCGCAGTGACGAAAAGCTGAACCAGCCGCTCAGAGGTGGCCGTCGCCGGCCAGGGAGGTCTCCTGCTGCCCAAAATCCTGCTGCAGCTGAAAGAAGAGCCCCGGCACCACTCCCACAACCAGCAAAACGAGCTCGGAGGAGCGAGGATCTGGCGGACCCTGAGACATATCCAACAGGATGATCTCTGATGCCAAAGTTTACATGGCTTCAGTGTAGCATTAATCTGCTTTTATGGTGACTGACAAATAAAAGCATTTTTATTACAGATTGGAATATTGTTGAATCTTTATTTTCCAGTTACTGAAGTAGAATACACTATAATACAATGTACAGGTGCAGAAGATCCTAAACTCGCATTGGTAGCTGGATAAATTGGTTGTACAGAAACTTAAAACAAAGCTATGGAGGCTTAGATTGGATATATTATTTTATATATGAATCATATAATGCTATTGGGTTCTTAATAATAATAACAAAATTATTGTGATATATTTGGTGTTTCATTAGTTGGGTCAGATAAACCAAATAGTATAATATTATATGTTTGTCATTATGTGAATGCGGCAGCAGCCAGAAAAATTATAGGCATATGCCAGCACGGTGGCTCAGTGGTTAGCACTTCTGTCTCACAGCACTGGGGTCATGAGTTTGATTTCTGACCATGGCCTTATCTATGTGGAGTTTGTATGTTCTCCCCTCTCCTAAAGTAGAGGTAAAAAAAAGTCTGCAGTCATGTTGCAGATTTTTTGCTAAAATTACTACTTTTGAGACAATTTAATACAAAATGTGTTCACAGAACAGGTAAGACTGGTGCCAATTTGCCTATCAAGCAGAGTCTAACTAAGACCCCATGGGGCCCCATGAAGAAACCGGTTTGGATCTCATCCACCTCTCCGTTTGTCAGACAAAGGAAACAGGTTCCAGTAATTCAGGCTCACTGGTCCTTGAGCAAGGTTACACTCGCCCAGGGTCGGAGGTCGGACTCACCAGCCGGGGGACCGGGCTATCCCCCAGTAGGCCCTGACCCTGAATCGCTCCCCTCTTCGTTGGTGGGGGGAGCGAGAAACTTTAAAAAAAACCAATATAAACTCACGTGACCACGGCAGTGGCTCCGTTCGCACTGAATGTCGGGCATGACGTCATCATGCCCGACGTTCAGTGAGGAGCGCCGGCAAGACAGATGAGAGGAAAAAGAAGAAGCAGATAGAAAAGGTAAGTGATAGGGCAGCATGGCAGAGTGAAGGCAGGGGCGCACGCAAGATTGTCAGGGGGGTGTTTCCCCCCTGACCCAAAAAAAACCAAACCACGCAAGAGAGCTGCAGCTCCGTTTCGGCAGCGCTGTCCTATACAGCAGCCGCAGCGCTGTCAAAGAGGTGTCCACTGCGGAGCTTATTTGACAGCGCCGCGGCTGCTGTATAGGACAGTGACACTATGGTGGGCACTTATTGAGCGGAGGGGGGGGGTTTCTGGAGACCCAGATACCCCCTCTGCGTGCGCCACTGGAAGGTAGAGCATGGCCATTGTGCCTTTGAATGACCTGCTAGAAGTGCAGAAACACAGGCAGACAAACACCCACATTCATACTAATACTTATTTAGATTCAGGGGTAAATGTATTAATGTCCGGATTCTTCAACTCGGGCGTGTTCAGCGTCTTCGGCGATTAAATTTAAAGTGGCGCTGCATTGTAAAGGGAAGTTTCTCTTTACAATTCAGGGCCGCTTTAAATTTAATCGCCGAAGACGCTGAACGCACCGGAGTTGAAGAATCCGGACATTAATACATTTACCCCTTAATGTCCTTTGGGACAGTAATCTATAATAATGTTTTGTTTTCTCTTATTGCTCTTCATTATTATTATTATCTCAATATGTATTGTTTGATTGCTGAAATGTTGTAAGTCACTGTATAGACTAGAGATGGTCACTGACTCCGGTGTTTTGGTTTCGGTTTTGGATCTGGATTACCTTTGGGACTTGGTTTTGGCAAAACTGCCCTTGCGTGATTTGGTTTTGGTTTTATTTTGCAATTTTGTTTAAAAATCAATTTTTTTTGGCCTAAATTTAACCTAATTTAGTGCTCCACCTGTTTCTTGGATAAGTAAGGTAATTCTAAAGCTAATAAATTATGAAAAAATAAGTTTAATCCCTGGTAGGCTGTCCTTAATTCTGCACACAAACCTGATTGTCTTCCTCTCCATCTTAGCCTATTGGCAATGCAGCCATCGTCTTTGGGTATTTATTACACCCTACACTTATAGTTAAATATATAAAGAAATGGACAAAGGCAGTTTGGTTTCTGTCTGCATCAGCCTCCCCCTCCACTTGTAGCTAAATATAAAAAAAGCAGCCTGCATAAACTGTACAATAAAAATAGAAATGTACAAAGGCAGTTTGGTGGCTGTCTTTATAGCTACCCCCCTCCATTTGTAGTTAAATAGAAAAGAACCAGCCTGCATAGACTGTACAATATAAAACAAAATGGACAAAGGTAGTTTGGTTTTTGTCTGCATCAGACCCCCTTTCCACTAGTAGTAAAATGGAAAAAAATTCAGCCGGTATAGACTGTAGAATATAAAAAGAAATGGACAAAGGCAGTTTGGTTTCTGTCTCTATCAGAGCCCCCCTCCACTTGTAGTTAAATAGAAAAAAATTCAGCCGGTATAGACTGTAGAATATAAATAGAAATGGACAAAGGCAGTTTGGTGTCTGTCTGTGTATGACACCCTACCCTTATCGTGTAAATGACAAAACCTATTTGGGGTAGATTGCTCCCTACACTTATACTTATACTTATTTTTTTGAGGGTGTGTTTTTTCCCCTGATTTAAAAAGACTATGTACTTTTACATAGGCTTTACCAGAGGACGTACAGGGAAGACTACCATCAGGACTGGTGTCAGCACCTGCTTGCTGATCCTGCTCATATGTGGACTGCTTTGAATCCATTTTAATGAGCCCAAAGCACTTGCAGTGTAAAATATTAAATAGATAGTGCTGCTAGATAATACTTTCTGCAGCCAGAAAAATTGTTGTTTCACACTGGGGAATACGGGACACCCCAATGCTCTTGTAGTGCAAAATATTCAAGAGATAGTGCTGCTAGATAATACTTTCTGCAGCCAGAAAATAGTTTCTGTAGGAGGGAATATGATACCCCAAACAGTTGGTAATGTTTGCAAAATGCCTCTATCCTCCTCTCTTACTGCTAAAACAATTGCTAGAAGAATTGCAATAAGAATTGCAAGAATAATTGCTCTGACCCTGCTCTAATGTTGCCTGCGACCTAACCCTGCTCTCTCCCTCTGTCAAATGGCGATGGATTGCTGTGGAGGCAGGTATTTATGGATTTCAAATATCGCGAGAACCGAGCTCCGAGATCCGATGACGTCACGATGACGTTTTGCCTCGATTTTGAATCCGAATTGGCGCGAGAGTGGCGCTGTACTCGGATAGGTGAAGTTCCGGCGGGTTCGGATCTCGGGAACCGAGACCACCCATCTCTACTTATTGCTTCACTAGTGGCTAACTTGGAGGGCTGCGACCTGCACGTCTCCTGCAGCAAACCTCAGATTCCCTTGTGGGGGTCCCTAGAGAAGATCAGAGGTGTGTTAGACTCCGCGCCTCATAGCTTAGCAGCGCCAATACCCGCAAGTAACCTTCAGTCCAAATAATTCTGTGACAAAATCATTGGTGTCAGTATAGTCTATAAAATGTTCTTTTGAGCATGTATTTCAGAGTATTGTTTAAAGCAGAAGTAGTAAACCTCACTACCCCAGAGGCTGTGGAGATATAAGTCATGCTGACGTCCACACCAGCTGCTGAGCCAAAACTTAAAAACTTTAGTCTTAAGAAACGTTCCTGGTTTTAAAGCATGAGTTGTCTGCAAAATATGGGGGGACATTTATGAATACTGGTACATAAGAAAGTTCTGTAACCCAGAGCGACCAATCAGGCAGATTCTGTCATTGTCTAGCACAGGGTACAGGTTACAGCACCTTCTTCTTGTACACCAATTTTCAGAAATGTCTGTGGAACCTGAAAGTGTGGGAGCTGGAGCAGAGCAATATTCTGAAGTTCTCTAGAGATGTTAGTAAACTAGCAATATGCAATTTAATAGGTACAAATGCTAAGTGGGAACTCTGCAAAAGAGGAAATGAGGTTAAAGATGTTATAAGACTACAGGTCAATACATTCAGTGCCTGTAACAGGAAAAAATACTTGAACTGTGTTGCAGGACCAGAGAATAGTGCATAACTGTTACATTTAAAACTAGGGGGAAGAACAGAGCTAGTGGATAAAAGATAGCTAGGGGATAAAAGACCTAGGGGGAGAAAAAAAAGTTAGGAGGAAGAAAAGTGATCTGTGGGAAGAAAAGGGAGCTACGGAGAAAAGAGAGCTAGGGGGAGAAAAGAGAACTATGTGGAGAAAAGAGAGCAAGGCAGAAGAAACGAGGGCTAAGGGGGAAAGAGCTAGGAAAAATAAAAGTAAGCTGAGGGACAAAAGAGGGCTTGTGGGAGAAAGATAGCTGGTGGGAGGAAAGAGAGCTAGGGGGAGGAAGGGAGCTGGCGGGAGGAAGGGAGCTGGCGGGAGGAAGAGAGCTGTCAGGAGGAAAGAGCTAGGGGGACAAAAGGGTGCTAGGGAAGAAAGAGAGCTGGCTAAAAAGAGAGCTAGGGAGATAAAAGAGAGCTAGGAGAGAAAGGAGAGCTAGGGGGAGAAAAGAGAGCTGGGGGAGAAAAGAGAGCTAGGGAGATAAAAGAGAGCTAGGAGACAAAAGGAGAGCTAGGGGGAGAAAAGAGAGCTATGGAAGAAATAATAGAGCTAAGGGGAAAAAAGAGAGCTGGGGGAGAGTGATTTTGATGACTTATGAAGTTTACTGTTGGAGAGAAGATTTAGGGCTCTATTCATCTATTTATTTAGGGAAAAATAGGTGCAATAGAGCTTCTCCCTAAACATCAGGAGGGTAACTCTAGTGTTAAGATTCTCGCTGCCCATAGCTCCCTTTAAAAAGGATTGGGAAGCCTAACTAAGATCACAATCCTTGTTCTGTTAGCGGCATCTCAGGATAATGATGACAGAACAAAATAATAGAAAAATGCTTTATTCTTTTTCAATGTGTAAAAATTCAAATATATATATATTGTGGCAAAAAAGGGGAGTCTTCTACGACTTGTGCTGAAAGACTGATAGTCTTCGAGAGAGTCTGCAGGCTCATGCTGCAGGCAGGGTTAACCACTTGGACTCCTCTGCACACAAGCACAGAGATGGAAGACATGGGTATTATTAATTAAATAGTGCTGATGGGGAAGAGTAAATAGTTGTAATGTTGAGTTTCAGGAAGCGCTGTGACATCCAGGTACATACAGCAGAGAGACAGCTAGATACCTGGGTTAGAACAGCAGGAGAGAGGTCAGGGGAGGAAAGACAGATTTGTGTGTCATCAGCATAAGTGGTTTTGGAGGCCACATGATTGAATGAGTTCACCAAGAGAGGTGGTGTAGAGAGAAGAGAGCAGAGGGTCAAGGACAGAGCCTTGTGGGACTCCAGTAAAAAAAGGAAATGGGGGTGAAGAATCAGAAGCAGACACACTAAAAGAGTGGCCAGAGAGGTAGGAGGCAAACCTGGAGAGAGCTGTTTCGCAAAGACCTAGGGAGTGAAGGGTGGTGAGAAGAAGAGAATGATCAACGGTGTTAAAAGCAGCAGAGAGGTTGAGGAGTACGAGAAGGGAGAAGTGGCCATTGGACTTAGCTGAGAGTAAGTCATTTGTTACTTTAATGAGGGCCGTTTCAGTTGAGTGAAGGGGGTGGAGGCCAGACTGGAAAGGGTCAAAAAGAGACTGGGAAGAGAGAAAGTGGGTCAGACGATTGAAGACAAGTCCTTTGAGAATTTTAGAAGCAAAGGGAAGCAGAGATAAGGGGCAATAGTTGTAAAGAGGATGGGTCTAGGGAAGGTTTCTTGAGAATATGAGAGATGAGAACATGCTTGAAGGCCGAGGGGAAGATACCAGTTGAGAGAGAGAGGTTAAAGAGGTGAGCAAGGTGACCACAGGCATTGGGAGAGGAGTGGAGGAACAGGGGACAGGATCGAGAGGACAGGTTGTAGATGAAGAGGAGGAGAGAAGACAGAGGATCGCAGGCATAATTACAGGTGGGTAGGAGCCAAGGGTGGCAGAGTGAGTGATAGAGAGGACAGTTGGGGGGAGGCAAGTCTGATGAGAACAGAAATCATTGTGTATAGAGCCATTTTTGTCTTTGAAGTAGATGGCAAAGTCAAGAGTGGTGATGGACGAGGGGGAGGAGGTGGGGGAGGATACAGTAGAGAATTACTGATAAAAAAGAGGCGGCGGGGTTTATTGGACAGAGAGGAGATGAAGGATGTGAAATAGGTTTGTTTGGCAAGAAAGAGGGCAGAATGGTAGAAAGAAAGGAAGAATTTATAGTGGGTGAAGTCAGCAATGGAGCGGGATTTAATCCATTGGCGTACAGAAGAGCGGGGAGCACTTTTGGAGGAGACGAGTAAGAGGGGAGTGCCAGGGTTGGGGTTTAGATTGGCGGGGTCAAAGTGGGTGGCAGGGGCTGCAGTTTCAAGGCATACAAAGAGTGTGATGTTGTAAAGAGAGACAGCAGTGTTAGGACATGATAGGGAAGAGGTGGGAGTAAGTAAGGTTTCGAGAGAGGACGCAAAGTCAATGGGGTCAATGCTGTTGATGGGACACAGTGTGCGAGCGACTTTGGGTGGGAGAGGTGGGGCAAGGGGTAAAGAGAGGGTAAAGGAAAGAAGATTGCGGTCAGAGAGGGGGAGGACAGAATTGGAGAAGTTGGAGATGTCACAGAGATAGGAGAACACTAGGTAGAGGGAGTGACCATCACGGTGGGTGGCGGAAATTGTTCATTGGGAGAGGCTATAGGAGGAAGTGAGAGTGAGGAATGTGGAGGCAGCAGTAGTAATAAGAGAGCCGATTGGGATATTAAAATCCCATATGTTAATAGTGGGAAGATCAGAAGAGAGGAAATGGGAAAGACAGGCGGCAAATTTATCAAGAAATTGAAAGGATGGGTCAGGGGAATGACAGATGACCGCAGCTTGAAGGTGGAGAGGGGAGAAGAGGCGGATGGAGTGAACCTCAAAGGAGGAGAAGGAGAGGGAGGGTTCAAGGGGAAGGCACTGAAGGTGTAGCCAGGAGACAGTACGAGCCCCACACCACCTCCTTAGCAGTCACCAAGTCGGGGAGTGTGGGGGAAGGAGAGCCCCCTGTGGGAGAGTGCAGCAGGGGAAGAAGTATCAGAGGAGGAGAGCAACATTTCTGTAAGGGCAAGGAGACCAAAGGAATGGGAGAGGAAGAGGTCATGAATTGGAGTGAGTTTGTTGCACACAGATCTTGCATTGCAGAATGCACAGGACAGGGAAAGGTGAGTAAGAGGAAGGATGGGAATAAAGTTGGCGGGATTGGATGTTCAGGGGAGACAGGGTGATATGCGGTGGAGGGGGAGCGACAGGGTATAGAGGGGATAGGCTTGGGTCAGTAGTATGAAGTAGTGATGTGGGGAGCCATGAGGGGAAATGGGTAGAAGTCCTGAATGGAGAGTAAAAAAGTACAGGAGATGTAGTAATTGAGACTTTGCAGAGTCATGAATTAGGAGAGAAATCAAATTGGGTAGAAAAGACAAATCAGAGTATGGCAGAAGGTAAGGACTTTAACCGCTTACAAGTGAGGTGAGGAAAAGAGAACAGGACATGTGAGTAAAGTAAGAGACTGTAGAGTAGTAGGAGAGTGAAGAGGAAGATAAGATATAAAAGGATCATTAAGGGAATGGGAAGTAGTTAGGGCAGTAGACATAAGGGATGAGTAAGGCTGGGTACACACTAGAGCATTTTTATGTCCAATAATCTGGCAAGTCGGCCAACATACGACCGTTCAGTCGGAAGTCGTTCAAAACTGTCGATTGTCGGCTCAATTGGTTGGTCGTACTGTTTAATATTTTCTGACCAATCATTGACCGATCATGTAGTGTGTATGCACTCATGCTCACGATCCCCATAGAGTTTACAGAGTTGGGCTGTCATTCTCTGAAGAGTAGAGGACCAGATGAAGAGCACAAATCTGAATGTAAATCGTGTCAGTGTGTATGGATGAATCGTCAGACTGATCGGACCTTCAGTCGTAGGTACAATCATTTGAGATAACACATCGGTCGGAAAATTCTTCAGTGTGCACCTAGCTTAAGAAACAATTAGACAAGACAATGACATAGGGCAGGAGTGGAAAGATATTATAAAACATTAGACACAGTGGAAGGTGCACTAAGGTAGCTGTGTATGAACAGTGTAGAAGGGGGAGCAGGGGCGCCACCTAAGGAATCTGGGTAAGTGGAGCAACAAGTGTGTTTTGAAGGTGGGAATACAAGCAACAGCATAAGTGAAACCAACAAGTCATAATAAAACAGCAGATGCAAGAATTAAGGTTGAGAAACAGATCCACAGGGTGTGTGCAGACAGTGCACAATGCAGGTAGTCACATGAACGCAGCAAAAGAAGGAAAACGATGGACTTATCTTGTACGTTTTATTCACCATTGAAAGGCACTGTATAAAAGCCAAAGTCTAGCTGTAGAAGGCTAAATAGCATGTTAAAACATAAAGGGTACCTCCACCCAAAATATATACTTTGATAATTAGTGTGTGTGTGTGTGGAGGGGGTAAAGTTGATACAGAGAACCATGAATTAAGTGTAGCTCCAATCTTAATCTATTACTCGTATACAGCACCTGTGGTCAGAGGACCCTAAATTAATTCTTATCCTGCTATTGTGTAGGCTGAACCAATGTTTGTGAGAATATAGCCTGTCAATTAGCAAGAATAGTCACGAGGCACATACAGTGTTTAATAGAAAGAGCATCATTTTAAAATCAGCATTTTCTTTCTGATTCACTCAAATCGGTACACATAGAGCCATCCAAATTTAACTTTGTGCATAATATATATATATATATATATATATATATATATATATTCTTTTTTCATATCTATAGCAAGCAGAGCTGGTGTAGATATTGGTCTATTTCAGGGTTTCCCAAACCCGGTCCTCAGGGCTCCCTAACAGTGCAGGTTTTCCAGATCACATGTGACATAATTAGGACCACCTGTGGATCTGTTACAATGTGTCAGTCAGTAATGAATACACCTGTGCTCCAGCAAGGAGATATGGAAAACCTGCACTATTAGGGAGCCCTGAGGTAAATATTTCTTTTGAAGAATACAAACACCTGAGAAAACCAAACCTGAGGAGGAGCAGCAGGGGTCACTGGTGGTACCCGTCATATAAAGAGCCGTGCTCGCTCAGTGAGCTATCACACAGCAATAAAGGTGTCACACGCTAACATTCTCTGTATGTATCATATTGTGTTACAGAAACATTGAAGACGTTTGTTTAACATGACACCTGAGTATTGTGGTAAAGAAATATGGGGGGAAATGTGCCCAGTCCTGTTGCCCCTAGCAACACACCAGGAAGTAGCTTCCATCTCCTGCAGGATAATGGACTGACAGGAGGTGTCTGGTTGCTATGGTTACAGCACTGGGCATGTCCCTATGTTAGAAAATAGCCCCAGTAATATCCCCTCAGGAATGACTCCTGTGCTGTTACAAATGGGGCTATTATTAAAAAAGAACATAATTTGCTGTATTAAATGCCCCCCTTGCCCTGCCGCTAGCACACCCTGCTCCTGCTAGTCCTAGGGGGGGGGATGGGGGGCTGAGAGAGGGGGTCCCGCTCCCCACTTAATCCAGCCCTGACTACATCCAAATATTTTGCCTGATACACATGCTCTAATACCTTTTAAGAAAGTTAATTGACTATTGAATTAATCTTGTCTTAGTTAAGTAAATGAGAGTAAAAAAATAAATAAATCTAATAAAAAAGAATGTGTTTATTCACTAGGGAAATTTATGTGAAAATTGTTTTTACAGAACAATTTTTGTCTCAGGTGAAATTCATGATGGATTTCGTACAGAATGATAACTCTCTAACATTCTTTATTATATATACTGTAAAAATAAGGTTGGACCCCAGAGGCCCCCTCCCTGATTTACTGCACTATGTACATACTGTATGCATACTGTACAGTGTATTGCTGGGCGACCAATCATAACAGGCCTTTGACATTCTAAATTCTATGATGTCATAGAGCAGGATTATTCCCTCACAGATAATACAGCTGGCTATAAATAGCAGTGACCCCCCAGGTCTGACAGTTATTGTGCTGATAGATAGCAGCTAATAAGAGGTCATTAATGACTGGTAAAGGAGAAGACTGTTCCATGGACAAGACTGCATCATGCAGAGCCGAGGTCCTGTGCCCAGCTGAACATGTTCACCATATGCCCAGAGAGGGCCGTTACACCAAGAGAATCGCAGCAGACGCTACGGTGTATTTGGCAGCTGTCGTGGAATATCTGACTGCAGAGATTTTGTTGAAAGCAGGTACCGCAGCGCGGAACAACGGCGAAGCGCGGATCACCCCCAGGCACCTGCGGCTGGCACTGCGCAGTGACGAAAAGCTGAACCAGCCGCTCAGAGGTTGCCGTCGCCGGCCAGGGAGGTCTCCTGCTGCCCAAAATCCTGCTGCAGCCGAAAGAAGAGCCCCGGCCCCTCTCCCACAACCAGCAAAACGAGCTCGGAGGAGCGAGGAGCCGGCAGACCCTGAGACGTATCCAACAGGATGATATCTGATGCCAAAGTTTACATGGCTTCAGTGTAGCATTAATCTGCTTTTATGGTGACTGACAAATAAAAGCATTTTTATTACAGATTGGAATATTGTCGAATCTTTATTTTCCAGTTACTGAAGTAGAATACACTATAATACAATGTACAGGTACAGAAGATCCTAAACTCTCATTGGTAGCTGGATAAATTGGTTGTACAGAAACTTAAAATAAAGCTATGGAGGCTTAGATTGGATATATTATTTTATATATGAATCATATAATGCTATTGGGTTCTTAATAATAATAACAACAAAATTATTGTGATATATTTGGTGTTTCATTATGTGGGTCAGATAAACCAATTATTATAATATTATATGTTGGTCATAATGTGAATACGGCAGGAGGCAGAAAAAATATAGGCATATGCCAGCACGGTGGCTCAGTGGTTAGCACTTCTGTCTCACAGCACTGGGGTCATGAGTTTGATTTCTGACCATGGTCTTATCTATGTGGAGTTTGTATGTTCTCCCCTCTCCTGGAGTAGAGGTAAAAAAAAGTCTGCAGCCTTGTTGCAGATTTATTGCTAAATTTACTAATTTTGATATAATGATTTAATACAAAATGTGTTCACAGAACAGGTAAGACTGGTGCCAATTTGCCTATCAAGCAGAGTCTAACTAAGACCCCATGGGGCCCCATGAAGAAACCAGTTTGGGTCTCATCCACCCCTCCATTTGTCAGACAAAGGAAACAGGTTCCAGTAATCCAGGCTCACTGGTCCTTGAGCAAGGTTACACTCGCCCAGGGCCGGACTGGCCCACCGGGGGACCGGGCTATCCCCCGGTAGGCCCCGACCCTGAATCGCTCCCCTCTTCGTTGGTAGGGGAAGCGAGAAACTTAAAAAAAGAACCGTCATCACGCCCGACGTACAGTGAGGAGCGCCGGCAAGACAGAAGAGAAGAAAAAGAAGAAGCAGATAAAAAAGGTAAGTGATAGGGGAGCATGGTAGAGTGAAGGGGGAGCATGGCAGAGAAGGGGGAGCATGGCAGAGAAGAGGGAGCATAGCAAAGTGAAGGGGGAGCATGGCAGAGTGAAGGGGGAGCATGGCAGAGTGAAGGGGGAGCATGGCAAAGTGAAGGGAGAGCATATCAGAGTGAAGGGGGAGCATGGCAGAGAGAACTGGGAGCATGGCAGAGAGAACTGGGAGTATGGCAGAGAGAACTGGGAGCATGGCAGAGTGAAGGGAGAGCATATCAGAGTGAAGGGGGAGCATGGCAGAGAGAACTGGGAGCATGGCAGAGAGAACTGGGAGCATGGCAGAGTGAAGGGAGAGCATATCAGAGTGAAGAGGGAGCATGGCAGAGACAACTGGGAGCATGGCAGAGAGAACTGGGAGCATGGCAGAGTGAAGGAAGAGCATATCAGAGTGAAGAGGGAGCATGGCAGAGACAACTGGGAGCATTGCAGAGAGAACTGGGAGCATGGCAGAGTGAAGGGGGAGCATGGCAGAGTGAAGGGGGAGCACAGACAGCATGGCAGAATGTGAAGGGGGGCCAGGAGAGGGGGGGAGCAAAAGCTGCAAGGCACAGGGTGATGAAGGGGGAGCAAAAGCAGCATGGAGGGCGCAGTGTGATCATAAGGAGGCACAGCATAGTGATGAAGGGGCACAGTAATGTGTGTGTGATGGCACAACGGGCTTGTGGCAATGTAATGTGTGTGTGGTAGGTGGTGGCTAAATAATGGGTGCTATTTTCTTTGTAGGGTGAAGATGGGGCAATATCCTTTTATAGTGGGGACTATTAATTTAAGATGGGGTGGTTTGGGGGCGATTAATTGAATGTGTGGCTGAGTTTGAGGAGCATGAGGTATATTTATTAAACGTAAATATGAATTATTTAATGGCAGTGACGGTTGCGGGAAATAGGTATATTTATTATTCATAAATGTGATTAATTTATTGCAGGGGCTGTCTGGAGGGAGGGAAATAGGTTTATTAAATGGGAATACTATTACTTTTATGTTGGGGCTGGAGGAAGGCCTAAGTATTAATTGTGGGTCCTATTGATTTATCGTCGGGTCTGGTTAAAATTTTCTAAATGTACCCATTATTTTTTCCAAAATGGGGCCCTCAACAGTCCAGGATCCAGACAAGCTGCAATTAAAGAATCCAGCAGCCAGAGGTGGTAAAAGTGACAAGAACAGGTAGGACAGTCTGTCAAACGTTCTGAGTCTAGTGCAGGCTTGGCTAACCTGTATCACCCGAGGTTTTGTAAAACTACAAGTCCCAGCATACCCTTCCAGCAATAGGCTGCTATATATTGGCAAAGCATGCTGAGGCTTGTAGTTTCACAACACCTGGAGTGCCACAGGTTGGCCAAGCCTGGTCTAGTGGGATAATCCCAATTTTTGGTGACTGTTCTGCCCAATCTAAGGTGCAGGTCAAGACTGTGTACTCTTTATACAGACATTGCATTCTTTATATACTACACTATGGTGCTACCTGTCCTTCGTGGGCTGACCACTCCCCCTCTAGTGGCACATCACCTCCTTCTAATTGAGACGGGACAGATCAGGAAGCCATCTGGGCACCAGAGGCTTCCTGGTACTTTTGTGCAGGATGCCCCCTTGACATCTCTGCTTTGTTTGGTCGGAGTACCAGAGTCAGCAGTGCTCCTGCCACACTTTGGAGGAGGGTGAGCGCCTTAACCAGAGCCGTAACTAGGGTGGTGCGGGCGGTGCCGTCGCCCCGAGCGCAAGCCCGAGGGGGCGCAGCAGCCGCCCGCTACCTTCCCCTCTGTGGCACAAAGTAAAAAAAAAATATCTAAAAAAATAAAATAAAATAAAAAAATATTGCCCCCCCCAGTGTGTATAAAGTTATTTGTCAGGACCCGCCCCCTCCCCTTCCAGGATGCTGTGCTCTGCTCCACCCCCCCCCTCTGAAAAGAAAGTGAGGAACGGCCATTGCTGAGCAGAGAGAGTGAGTCCCCTGCATCTACTGCTGACTGCTATGCTGACCATCCAGGAGGGAAGAAAAATAGGTAAGTAAATGTTATATTGTAATTAAAATATGTATTTAAAAAAAAAAAATAGGAAATAGGGTGCTCCATCCAGGAGCAAAAACTGAGGGAGTGTAGTGGGGAAGCAAAAGCTATGGGGGCAGGGGACATGAAAATGTATAATGATTATTTTTTGGTATTGTATTTTTTGGTATTTTGCATTTATGTATTTTCCCCTGTCCCTCTCATCTACCCCACCTGCGCCACCTTCTCCCCAGTCCCTCTCATCTACCCCCTTGTGCCACCTTCTCCCCAGTCCCTCTCATCTACCCCGCTGTCCCACCTTCTCCACAGTCCCTCTCATCTACCCCCCTGTGCCACCTTCTCCCCAGTCCTTCTCATCTACCCCCCTGTCCCACCTTCTCCTCAGTTTCTCTCATCTACCCCCCTGTCCCACCTTCTCCACAGTCCCTCTCATCTACCCCCCTGTGCCACCTTCTCCCCACTTCCTCTCATCTACTCCCCCCCCCATGTGCCACCTTGTCCCCAGGCCCTCTCATCTACTACCCCCTCTGTGCCACCTTGTCCCCAGGCTCTCTCATCTACTACCCCCTCTGTGCCACCTTGTCCCCAGGCCCTTTCATCTACTACCCCCTCTGTGCCACCTTGTCCCCAGGCCCACCTTCTCCCCTGTCCCTCTCATCTACCCCCTTGCACCATCTTCTCCCCTATTCCTCTTACTTGTCATCCTGCAGCCCACTTCCAGCACTGGGTTTATATGTATTTAAAAATCCAAATTTATATAGTGTATGTCGTGTAAAGTACAGGAAATAGAAAATTTGTCATTTTCATATTCATAATCTATGATTTCTATTTTCCTCCACATAGTGTCTATTGCAAAAAATACAGGTGTAGCCAAGGGCTCTTATATTTCTTCCCTATAGTGAGAGAAATTTGTATAGGTTACACCTGTATTTTTGAGACTACCAACTACACAGCAATGCAAAATAATTCATTCAGTAAAGTGCTAGCCACACCCCCACATTAGGTTGGCCACACCCACTTGGCAAATGTCACTCCCACTTAGATAGGGGGCGCCGGTGCCCTGTCTCGCCCAGGGCACTAAAATGTCTAGTTACGGCACTGGCCTTACCTGCCCAGCATCGCACTAGATGTTAGCACCCATCTGCGTGTGGTGAACCTTGCACTTTGTCTAGACATGGCATTGTTACTCCTCTACAGTCACCATCACCAACAGCACAGAGGACACAGTCCAGAGAGCGGTGAGCAGCTACTGTACGAGTAAGAGGGAGACAATTTTGCTTGCCCTGGACCAATGTGTGATGCCATGTACACACTCACAGTGCTTACATCTGTGTAACATTCTAACAAATTCCTCCAAGTGGATACACAGGTCCTTACCCGAAATCCTCTACAAGTACATCACTATATAGACTGTGATCTTTTTAACTTGGAGGGCAAATTGAAACTTACTTATTTTGCTCTTCTTTTTAATCCATGTGCATTCAACATTATTTTTCCATGTAAATAGATGGAGTGTCAGTTCTAGGGAATGTACATTTGATACCAGTCGTTGCTTGGTGGCTGTGAGCGTATTACATTTGTTGAAAGAAAATATTGTGACTACTTTGCATGAACAAAACATTTACCTATTTACATCAAGCTGTTTACAGTTAATGTACCAGCATAAAAGTTATTTGTAAATGAAACACTGAGCTTTCAACACTCCATATGTTCCTTCTTTTAAGTGTTCACATCAGATATGCAAATTCACAGTAATTAATTGCAATGATAAGTAGTAACTAATTAGTAGACTGTAGCAAAATCTCTTACATGGGAGCATTTTAGGGAGCGCATTAGAAAAAATAATTTCACAGTTTATTCAGTGCTTAATATTAAATGCCTTGATCAGAATGCAATACGTGATATGGATAATGGTAACAAAGTCTCATGCATGACAATTTTTTAGGTAAAGCTTTAGAAAATCTATTTTGCAGTTGATACAATACTAAAAGGAGAACTTCACCTAGAATAAAAACTGCAATTAAAGTCAGTTTTTTTGGGGAGATATCCATTCCTGCCACCACCACCACCACCACCAATGGGTGATTCTCCAGGCATCACAGCCTGGAGAATTTTAAATACAAACTGTGCCATGCAGGCCGTTGGAAAGAAACTGATTGGACAACCCCTGATCAACCAAAGTCTATGATTATTAGGGAATTTGTACGTGGTTGTCATTAATCTGTGACGGAGGATTTGAAGATGGTCATAGAGAGACATTGCTGAAATAACCTCCTTCTCCCTAACTAGCAGAACTGCAATTTCTGAGACACTTAGGGGTATATTTACTAAACTGCGGGTTTTGAAAAAGTGAAGACATTGCCTTTGGCAACCAATCAGATTCTAGCTTTTATTTATTTAGTGCATTCTACAAAATGATAGCTGGAATCTGATTGGTTGCTATAGGCAACATCTACACTTTTTCAAAACCCACAGTTTAGTAAATATACCCCCTAATCTGACAGTGCCTGCAGTACCATGATACTACAGGCAAATAACTTGGAAAGGAGAAGAAGCTGTCATACTATTGTTTATGTAATTGCTGCTTTTGTGCAACCTATTTATTTGAACAGAGGATATGTTGTCAATATTTTGTTTATTGTGTCTTGTTTGTGAGTTGTTTTGCCTTTTGTCCCTTCCATCCTTATACTTCCTGTGGCCTTTTTGTTAATGCTACAATTGTATCTAAAAAATAATCAATAAAGTTTCACTTAAAAAAAAACACTGCAGAGAGAGAGGGTATTGAATTGGCTTGTTTAGCCTCTTACATTCAAAGACTGTGAGCAGCCGAGCATCATGGGAATCCAGGGTTGCATTTCCCCTATACAGCCAAAGGCGAGGGACCCCTATAGTACTATTGATTGTTTCCTTAGTTCTAGTTGTGTCTTCCTATGTAATTACTTTCTCTATTGTATTCATTTTTACAGTTTGTATTGTTTCTCTTGTCCATTACTCGTCCGTATCTTCTGTTCTGTGCGGCAATGCAGATTCTGTGGCACTTTATAAATAAGTTAACCTGATGAGTATTATTGGTATAGCAAAATTAAAAGGAGGGCTTCTTTAGAGTAACAAGGGCATGCAATACTTTTAAAACACAATTAAAGCTTATCAGGTTGAACTGGATCATGACATTAAGGGCATTTTGGTTTAGTGTCTCTTCTGAAGCATGCAAGCCTCAATGCAGGTGCTATGGATGATATATAATTGTGTAAGTCTATAAGTGAAGTGAGGGGATGAGGGAACAACCCCGGATGCATACAGTGTCGGATTGGGGCATGAAGGGCCCACCGGGGGACTGCAAGGCTAGGGGCCCACCAGAGGGGTTGAGGCCAGCCATTATAGAGGCGAGACCAGACACTAGAAGGGGAGTGGTCAGCCCACGAAGGACAGCTAGCACCATAGTGTAGTATATAAAGAATGCAGTGTGTATATAAAGTAGAGATGAGCGCACTCGGATTTCTGAAATCCGAGCCCACCCGAACGTTGCGGATCCGAGTCGGATCCGAGACAGATCCGGGTATTGGCGCCAAAATCAAATGTGAAACCGAGGCTCTGACTCATAATCCCGTTGTCGGATCTCGCGATACTCGGATCCTATAAATTCCCCGCTAGTCGCCGCCATCTTCACTCGGGCATTGATCAGGGTAGAGGGAGGGTGTGTTAGGTTAGGTGGTCCTCTGTCCTGGTAGATCTCGTGCTGTTCAGTTCTGTGCTGTGCTGTGCTGTGCTGTGCTGTGCTGTGCTGTGCTTAGTCCAGTGGTGCTGTGTCCTGTGCTCTGTCCTTCTGAGTTCAGTGGTGCTGGTGGGTCCTGTGCTGTGTCCTGTTCACTTCAGTCCAGTGGTGCTGTGTCCTGTGCTCTGTCCTTCTGAGTTCAGTGGTGCTGCTGGGTCCTGTGCTGTGTCCTGTTCAGTCCAGTGGTCCAGTGGTCCTGTGTCCTGTGCTCTGTGCTTCTAAGAGCATAGTTATTTCCCCATTATTCCCAAGTGTTTAAAAAAATACAAAAAAGTTATTAAAAAAAATACAAAAAACTAATTAAAAAAAAAATTAATTACAACAAAATTTGCACAACCAATCCTGCAGTATAAGCCCATTGGTACTGCAATATTACCAAGTTCACACATTCAGCAGTAAAAGTCCAGTGGTACTGCAATATTACAAAGTTCACACATTCTGCAGTATCAGTCCAGTGGTGCTGTGTCCTGTGCTCTGTCCTGCTGAGTTCAGTGGTGATGCTGTGTCCTGTGCTCTGTGCTTCTAAGGGCATAGTTATTTCCCCATTATTCCCAAGTTTTGAAAAAATAAAAAAAAAGTTATAAAAAAAAAAAAAGAAATTATAACCAAATTTGCAAAACCAATCCAGCAGTATAAGTCCATTGGTACTGCAATATTACCAAGTTCACACATTCTGCAGTATCTTGTGCTACATATAATGGAGACCAAAAATTTGGAGGATAAAGTAGGGAAAGATCAAGACCCACTTCCTCCTAATGCTGAAGCTGCTGCCACTAGTCATGACATAGACGATGAAATGCCATCAACGTCGTCTGGCAAGCCCGATGCCCAATCTCCTAGTACCGGGCATGTAAAATCCAAAAAGCCCAAGTTCTCAAAAAATAGCAAAAAGAGAAACTTAAAATCAGCTGAGGAGAAACGTAAAGTTGGCAATATGCCATTTACGACACGTAGTGGCAAGGAACGGCTTAGGCCCTGGCCCGTGTTCATGACTAGTGGTCCAGCTTCACCCAAGGATCTAAGCCCTCCTCCTCCCCCCCCTACAAAAAAATTGAGAGAGTTATGCTGTCAGCAACAACAACAAAACAGCAAAGAACTCTGCCTTCTAAACAGATGACATCACAAATCCCCAAGGCGAGTCCAAGGGTGTTGTTGGTTGTGAACCCTGACCTTCCCATCACTGTACGGGAAGAGGTGACTCCATCCAGCATTTGCAGCACGCCCTCTGCATATGCTGGAAGGATCACCCACAGTCCAGTTACAGATTTGGCTAATGAAGGTGTGAATGTTGTACACCGGGAGGAGGATATTGATGTAGCTGGCGCTGAGGAGGATGTTGATGATTATGATGCAGACAGATACCAAATTGCCTTTCTCAATTTCTATTTATATTCTAGATTATATAACGGCTGAATAGTTTTCTGTTTTACTCCTAGTGGAGAGGGGATCTGATGCAGACAGATACCAAACTGCCTTTGTCCATTTTTTTGTATATTTGAATTTCTAGTTCTACAGTCTATGCAGGCTGCTTTATTTATATTCAACTACAAGTGTAGGGCGGGGGGCATAGATAGCCACCAAAGTAACGTGGTCCATTTAATTACACTTTCTAGCTCCACAGTCTGTGCAGCCTGCTTTTTTTTATCTTCAAAGTATTTATATTTACAAGCCTTGCAATCTAAATTAACTAGAGGTAGTGACATGGTAGAACTCCAAAAGGCAGTTTGGAAGCCCCTGTACAAACTGGCTCTATTTTTTAACTGCGTTGTCCCCCCTCCAGTGTGTACTCGGAAAGAGTTTTTAGTGCAGCTGGGAACCTGGTCAGTGAGTGGCGAAGGAGGTTGCTTCCTCACAACGTTGAAAAAATTATGTTTATAAAAATGAATAATCAATTCCTCAATGAAGTACAGCACTGCCCTCCAGACAGTACAGAGGGGCCTGTGGTTGTGGAGTCCAGCGGGGACGAATTGATAATGTATGAGGAGGAGGAAGTACACACTGTAGGGGGAGAGGAATCAGAGGTTGAGGATGAGGACGACATCTTTCCTCAGTAGAGCCTGTTTAGTTTGTACAGGGAGAGATGAATTGTTTTATTGGTGTGGGGGCCCAAACAAACCAATCATTTCAGCCAAAGTTGTTTGGTAGGCCCTGTCGCTGAAATGATTGGTTTGTTAAAGTGTGCATGTCCTATTTCAACAACATAAGGGTGGGTGGGAGGGCCCAAGGACAATTCCATCTTGGAACTTTTTTTTTGCATAATATGACCAATCAACAGTCGTTTGCCATGTTCAAAAAGTAAAACCAAATTTAAACAAATTCAGGAAATTAAACCAAAAGTAAAATGCCCTGTCATAATTTAAAACAAGAGGGATTGACGTGCTCTAGAACTACTGTATTGTTGTTTATATTTTATAAACACTACACTTGAAAGCTTGAGTCTTTCAATGAAAAAGTAACTCTCCATTGCACGAATATTTGCAACAGGGACAGTTTTAGGGTTTAGAAAGTCAACTAATAACACTTCGACGCTGTCTGTCTTTATAAACACTACACTTGGAAGTTGGAGGAGGTATTGTGGCCCCGGCACCAAATTTACTACCGGGGCCACTCCACTGTGCAGTCCATATTTAGGTGTATCAGATATTAAACAACGGTGACAGTTGATGCCCAATTTTTTAATTATATTGTTGGCGCTGTAAAAAATTGTGTTCCGGGCACACCACACTACGCAGTCCATACCCTTTTTTGGTGGAATTCTGACCCGTGGAGGGTTTTTTAATTATATTGTGGCCTCGGTACCAAATTGTGTACCGGGGCCACCACACTACGCAGTCAAGATAGATAGATGCGTATCATAGATAAAGTACATTCAGTGTTGTGGGGCAAATTGAAAAATATTCAAAATGCACTGACATTATCAAAAACAAGAGGTTTTCACACGCTGAAACTCCAACATGTATATGATGGAGAGGATGGAGGAGCAGCCGTATGTGCAGTGTAATGCAGACTTGTTGAAGGTTTTTTATATATTTTATTGTGGTGCCCAGTGCCCACTACTCTACGCAGTCCAGATACTACTTTTGGGTGTAATTCAGACCTGTTGAAGGTTTTCTATATATTTTTTATAGCAGTGCCCAGTACCCACTACTCTACGCAGTCCAGATACTATTTTTGGGTGTAATGCAGACCTGTTGAAGGTTTTCTCTATATTATATTGTGGTGGCCAGTGGCCAGTCCTCTACGCAGTCCAGATACTATTTTTGGGTGTAATGCAGACCTGTTGAAGGTTTTCTCTATATTATATTGTAGTGGCCAGTGGCCAGTCCTCTACGCAGTCCAGATACTATTTTTGGGTGTAATGCAGACCTCTTGAAGGTTTTCTCTATATTATATTGTGGTGGCCAGTGGCCAGTCCTCTACGCAGTCCAGATACTATTTTTGGGTGTAATGCAGACCTGTTGAAGGTTTTCTCTATATTATATTGTGATGGCCAGTGGCCAGTCCTCTACGCAGTCCAGATACTATTTTTGGGTGTAATGCAGACATGTTGAAGGTTTTCTCTATATTATATTGTGGTGGCCAGTGGCCAGTCCTCTACGCAGTCCAGATACTATTTTTGGGTGTAATGCAGACCTGTTGAAGGTTTTCTCTATATTATATTGTGGTGGCCAGTGGCCAGTCCTCTACGCAGTCCAGATACTACTATTTTTGGGTGTAATGCAGACCAGTTGATGGGTTTTTAATTATATTGTGGGGAACACTCCTCTACGCAGTCCAGAAAGATACCTCGTTGCAACGTTTTGTACTAAAAAAAAAAAAAATATTGTGAGGTGTTAGGTGTTCAGAATAGCCTTTGAATTAGTGGAAATGATTGTTATTGAATGTTATTGAGGTTAATAATAGCATAGGAGTGAAAATAAGCCCAAAAACTTGATTTTTACACTTTTTAGTTTTTTTTCAAAAAAAATCCGAATCCAAAACCTTAAATCCGAACCAAAACCTTTCGGCAGGTGTTTTGCGAAACAAATCCGAACCCAAAACATCGCGAAAATCCGGATCCAAAACACAAAACACGAGACCTCAAAAGTCGCCGGTGCACATCCCTAATATAAAGAGTACACAGTCTTGACCTGCCCATTAGATTGGGCAGAACAGTCACCTAAATCGGGATTGTCCCACTTGAATTAGAACATTTGACAGACTGTCCTGCTCTCTCCTACCTGTACTTGTCACTTTCACCACCTGTGGCTGCTAGTTTCTCTAGTTGCGGCTTGTCTGGATCCTGGAATGTTGGGGGCCATATTTGGGGGGAAAAAATGGTACATTTAGAAAATTCCAACCAGCCCCGGCGTTAAATTAATAGGACCCATGATTAATACTTAGGCCTTCCTCCAGCCCCAACATTAAAATAATAGTATTCCCATTTAATAAATAAACCTATTTCCCTCCCTACAAACAGCCCCAGCAATAAATTAATAGCATTTACGTATAATAAATATACCTATTTCCCGCAACCGTCACTGCCATTAAATAGTTCATATTCACATTTAATAAATAGACCTCATGCTCCTCAAACTCAGCCCCACATTCAATTAATAGCCCCCAAACCACAAATTACAAATACAAAGATATTTGATATTTCATCATCATCACCATTTATTTATATAGCGCCACTGACTCCGCAGCGCAGTACAGAGATCTCACATCAGTCCCTGCTCCATTGAAGCTTACAATCTAAACTCCCTAACATACTCACACAGACAGAGAGACAGACACTAGGGTCAATATTTCAAAGTCAATCCGCTTGTTCTTCTTGCCGATGAATTTTATGGTGGAATGTATAATATCATGGTCATGATAATAACATTATACCTTCTATAGAATGTTTAATCCTTTAAAGACTATAAATTATCCTTGTCCATGGTCACATTAGACATGGGGTCAGGCCCGGATTAATAATAATTAATAACACTACCTCCTTTTGTGAGCTGCTGCGATCAATATCAAGGCTTTTTACGATGTTAATACTAGGTATAAGTGCATCCTATTAGTGCCAGAGTTCAAGTTGTTTGTGGGATTAATAATGGGCCTGATGGGGCTGCAGCCCTAGGCCTTTCCCCAGAAAAGAGGTTCATGGTGATGAGTGGTGCTGGGTGGAGATATAGACCGCTGGCAGCTTCCCTGCTTGCCAGGGGGTGGTTTCAGTATTGCCAATCATGAGGCTGCCCTTGCTGAGTAGGGTGGGGGCCGCGCTTACAGAGGCTGTGTGTGACTCGTGCTGTGTGACTCGTGTTGTACCAACTTCCACCCAGTCCCAGACGGAGGTCAGCTCAACAAAACAGATAGGAACAATTTATTTTTAACAGGGGATATGTGAAAAAAGCCCCAACAAGGGATATGTGAAAATATAATATGCATGTGTGAATGGCCCGTGTGTATTAGCATAGGGATCCGTTCCTTTTCTTACTACAAAATTACCAACTTTTTCAATGGAGATTATATCCGGGTACTGCCGACAGGTAACTGTGTGTGAGTTTTTGCATTTTGAAGTCTGCTCGGATGTATGAACGCTTGAAGAAAGAATAGTTATATATAACAAATTTTATACATTCCCCTTTGGCCATTTGAGGTGTTAGAAGGTATGAAAATGACCAACAGCTGATAATCACGCTCTCACACATTAACTGCACGGTTTGCTTGTATCAATAAAACTCATATTTTGCTCTCTGTATTCAGTGCAGGTCTCATTGCTGCCTCTGTATTGTGTGACAGGGACAAGGCTGCCCTCTGTATTGTATGGTGGTCACAAGTTTTCCCTCTGTATTGCGTGGCGGTGACAAGGATACTATGTATTGTGTGGCAGTCACAAGGTTGCCCTCTCTATTTTGTGGCGGTCATAAGGGTGCTGTGTGGTCTAATGCTGCTGTAGCACATCCACTTCAAGGTTGGATGTGCTGTGCATTCAGAGATGCTCTTCTGCTTACCACCCATTGTTAATTGAGTTACTGTCGTCTTCCTGTCAGCTTGAACCGGGCTGACCATTCTCTTCTGACGTCTCTCATTAACAAGGCGTTTAGACCCACAGAACTCCCGCGCTGGTTTTGAGCACCGTTCTCTGTAAACTCTAGAGACTGTCACTTAGTCACAAAAGTCACTGCACATCAAAATTACTTCACATACCACTTGTCATCTTCCCCTTACTGTAGTCCTTGACATGTATAGTCATTTGAGAATGACACAAGTATTGGTTTTCACAAAGTTTGCTGCTTCAGTGTTTTTAGACCTTTTGTCATATGTTGCTTTGGTATACTGAATTAAAATTACAAGCATTTCATAAGTGTCAAATACTTTTATTGACAATTACAAGAAGTTTATGCAAAGAGTCAATATTTGCAGTGTTGACCCTTCTTTTTGAAGACATCTGCAATTCGCCCTGACATGCTGTCAATCAAGTTCTGGGCCACATACTGACTAATGGCCGCCCATTCTTGCCTAATCAATGTTTGGAGTTTGTTAGAATTTGTGGGTTTTTGTTTGTCCCGCCTCTTGAGGATTGACCACAACTTCTCAATCAGATTAAGGTCTGGGGAGTTTATTGGCCATGGACCCAAAATTTCAATGTTTTGATCCCCAAGCCACTTAGTTATAACCTTTGCTCCAAAAGTCTTCGCCTCACTGTGCCTGCAGATACACTCACACCTGCCTGCTGCCATTCCTGAGCAAGTTCTGCACTGGTGGTGGCCCGATCCCGCAGCTGAATCAACTTTAGGAGATGGTCCTGGTACTTGCTGGACGTTCTTGGGCGCCCTGAAGCCTTCTTCACAACTATTGAACATCTCTCCTTGAAGTTCGTGATGATCTGATAAATTGTTGACTTAGGTGCAATCTTACCCGCAGAAATATCCATGCCTGTGAAGCCCTTTTGTGCAAAGCATTGATGACTGCACGTGTTTCCTTGCAGGTAAGCATAGTTAACAGAGGAAGAACAATAATTTCAAGCACCACCCTCCTTTTAAAGCTTCCAGTCTGTCTCTAACTCAATCAGCATGACAAACTGATCTCCAGCCTTGTCCTTGTCAACACTCTCACCTGTGTTAACAAGATAATCACTGACCTGCTGTCAGCTGGTCCTTTTGTGGCAGGGCTGAAATGCAGTGGAAATGTTGTTTTTGGGATAAAGTTCATTGTTATGGCAAAGAGGGACTTTGATATGAAATGTTACCAAGGTAACATTTACAGCTCCTTTGATTTTGCTCCAGGCCCCTTGACGGTATTGATAAAAGTCTCATTGTTGCTTGTATCATGTACTGGCTCAGTTGACTAATAGCCAGATTGCTGACTATGTGGGTGGAAGTCCCAGTTTGAATCCCCAGACAGGCTTGATAATCTTTCCTATGTCATTAGCTGGCTCAGTGGGCAGGTTATTGGGTTCTCTCCTGGTTGTGATGATGTGCTCCTTTGTTTGTCTAGCATTTTTTAATAAACTTCGCTGTTGTGTCCAAAAGTGCAAACAACCAATGTATGAAAAGACAACTCTTTCTTACATTATTAAGTTGCCACTAGACTACCATTTTCTCAGTATTGAGAGGAACTTGAGCACTTTACTGATTGCCCACTAACCAATGCCCTCAATATGAATAAAGACAGACCTTCCTTCAGGTAAGTAGGAAGACTCTTCTCAATAGCATGAACCAGCCACGTCCACCAACCAGTGTACTTAGGGGGATCTGATCCAGGACCTTAGCCATCTAATGATAGGAGAGCACCTGGCTACTAGTCACCTGATATGGTGTAAGCAAGTGTGGAGACTTTTCTCAATGTCTTCAACAAGCCAGGTGTAAAATCCAAGGTACAAAATCTATATCTGTTTGTGAATTTAAACTAGGACTTCAATCATCGCTACAAGCAGAAGACCAGGCTACTAGTCCTCTGAGACAGTGATTTTTTCCTCAGTGTCATAATTCCATCTAGTTCATCAGACAAGGTAGTTGAAAGAAACCTGTCTTGGGGTTTAAACCAGAGCCTCCAATATTAGCTGTGAACAGAGAATCTGGACACAAGTCTACAGAGCCAGCTTGTTTGCTACATATGGTTGGGAGATTATGTTCAATGTCATCAACCAGCCTGGAACAATATCCAAGATACTAACAAAATGCTGTCTGGGGGACATAAAACAAGACTAAAACATCTCTGCTTGTAGAGCACATGGGTACTAGTGACCCAACACAGTTTCTTTAGGATTTAGGACTTTTCTAAATGTCACCAAGCATGTGCAATATCCAAAGTACTAAAATGAAACCTGTCTGCAGATTTAAACCTGGGACTCTACCATCACTGGCGGTGGCTTACTGGGCCAGCTTATGTATTTTTTTCCAATGTCACAAACCAGCCTGGTGCAACATTCATGGTAGTAAGAGACAACACACCTAGGGATTCAAGTAACAAGTTCCACCATCACAGACAAATGAGTACCTGGCTTCTAGACACCTCCATCATAGCCAGGTGAGTACTAGGCTTCTAGACAACAATGTTAGCTTTTGCTATCAGTGTTTCTGGATATTTTTCTCAATGTTATCAACCAGCCTGCTTCAACATTAAAATGCTTAAAAATGAAACCTGCCGTAGAACTCAAACCAAGAAGTCTTCCATTGCTGTCAGTAGAGCACCAAGCTCCTAGTCCACCAAACCTGTTTGTTTGTTATGTTAGTGTAGAGACTTTTCTCAATGCCATCAATGTGCCTAGTGTCTCAATGTCATCAGAGACTAGTGCAACATCCAAGATAGTAAAAGGAAGTTTACCTGCAAAATCAAATCAGAGTCTCTACTACTGCCAGTGTGTTCAAACCTGGACAGAGTTATCTTACTCATTTCTGAGTAGCTCTCCAATCCCCAGCAGAGATATGGCTGTCTCAGGCAAAGTTCACTAAGTTAAATATGGAGAACAAGGGTGCACTAATTATAGGGGACCTGCTGGTACTACAAGAAACAATTTCAACACCTTGAACTCTTTGTCATGTTCCTTAAGCAATTAATGAAAATTTTTTGCAGTGTGGCAGGACGCATTAATATGCTGAAAGAGGCCACTGCTATCAGGGAATAGTGTTGCTTGGTCTGCAACAATGTTTAGGTAGGTGGTACATGTCAAAGTAACATCCACATGAATGCCAAGACCCAAGGTTTCCCAGCAGAGCATTGCCCTGAGCATTATGCTGCCTCTGATGGTTTGCCTTCTTCCCATAATGCATCCTGGTGCCATCTCTTCCCCAGATAAACAACGCACACACACCCGGCCGGCCGTTCACATGATGTGAAAAAAAATGTGATTCATCACAGAAGGCCACCTTCTTCTATTGCTCCATGGTCCAGTTCTGGTGCTCATGTGCCAGTTGTAGACACTTTCAGTGGTGGACAAGGGAGAGCATGGGCACTCTGACCCATCTAAATTCAGTAAAACCACACGTTTCTGCTCGATTTAGGGCTTCTCTCTATTTAACAAAGCTGTCGCCAGAGTTAGCCTTCGCCAGTGGACTTCCAGCAAAGCTTCCCCAAAGCATCGGGAAGCCAACTTAACAAGGACAGCCACTGTCCTCCGAGTGTTACCGCTATCTCCGGATGGTGATAGCACCTCCAGTACACAAGAAAAGTGTTCTCTTTGCATTACATTTTTAAATAATTGTATTATTTTAAAAAAAATAATAATATGAACATGGGCTTCCAATTCCAGTGGGCATCTGCAGTTTATTTCTCGCTTTGATAAGCCGCTATCAATTTAAAAGGGTCTTTATAAATAAACCCCATGGTCTGGTACCCTGTGCAAACATGTGATATAGTAAGTTAGATCTTTGCTGCTCTCTGATTACCGTTAGGGATGCACTGAATAGATATTTAAGGAATCTTGAATACTTTTACAAACTTTTGTCCAAGTAACATATTTAAACACAAACCTGATTTGCATATAAACAAATAGCAGAGTAAATCATATTAGATATTTTAACTCATGGTAAAGATAACTTGGTGTCCTAACATTATACACACATGTAAATCAGGATTTGGTAAGTGCCTTGTAGTTGTTTGTGCTTCAACTGCAATGGTCTCCCTGAACTCCAGTGATTGACCTTGAACTCATGTTCAAGGTCAATGCTCTCAAAGTTCACCTTCACATATGCAGTTCGCAGTTCATAAAGAATTTAAAATAATCTTTAAAATTTTGCTTTACCCGCTTAAATGACTACATTTTATATCATTTTTAACAGGCTTTTATTTCAAACATCGAACATTATTGTGCTCGAAATTCCCGAAGCATATGGAAATGGAAAACCATTAAACATACTTAACAATGTAACCATTAAACGTGAGCAAGCTTAAAAAATTGGCTTGAACATAGCCAATAAGCCCCATAGCGATTGATCCAATATTTCTTTTACATTATGCACCCTGGCAGCCATTCACTTAACTAAGAAATAATGACAGAGGAGGCTAACTTGGTGGAGAAAGTTCACAAATTTATTGGGGATACAAGAGTTCTGCTTTAACACTGTTGCTGCCTAACAGTCTTGTGGATTTACACAATTTGTAATTACATTGTAAAATTGTTGTGACAGGCTCTATTTTCCTGTTATACTATAATGTCCAATCTTGCTGTAACTCATATTTTGTTTGTCATATACAGGGGCGAACGGAGGACCCCCCGCGATAGCTGCTGCAGCAGCTCCGTTTCTTCAGCGCTGTCCTATACAGCAGCCGCGGCGCTGTCTAAGAAGCGTCCGCGGCGGTGCTGTATACACTACAGCACCGCCGCGGACGCTTCTTTGACAGCGCCGCGGCTGCTGTATAGGACAGTGCAGTTATAGCGGCCACTTAGTTAGCGCATGGGGGGTTTCTGGAGACTCAGAAACCCCCCCTGCGTGCGCCACTGATATACTACGTTCATTGCAGCATAGGTTGTGTGGCACTATTATAAACTTATTTGTATGAATTTCAGATGAATTCAAACAGTGATTATTCAGCTGTTGGTCATGTTTGAAAATCTATAGAACATAAGCTATTGTTGAGATTTAAATATGTGTCGAAGACTAAGCTTTGTAACTTCATAAGTCTGTTGAAATGTTGGCAAGCAAGAAATTACTGGCCTGGGTTCGGTGATAATGGATTCCTTTATCGTTCCAAAATTGAATCATTCCAGTAACGGAACGTCTTACTGTCTGGTTTTTTTTGTGCTATCAAAGCTTCTCTCGACTTATGCCGAAGATACGTAGTGAACCATACAGCTTCCCTCTTTTACATATAATGAATAAATTATGCAAATGATAATCATTGTGTTTTAATCTTCAAAATGGGGTTTCTTGTGCTGAATGCTGTAAGGTCAGAGGTGCTAATCTCTACTGCTTTCCATGATCATTGCTTTATGTTCTATGTGCTTTCTAAAATCAATTAATACTAATGTTCTGGATAATTTTGGCTTGCTAATGAAACACATTAAAAAGAGGTCCTGCTTTTAATGATTGTGTATTCTAGAAATAAACATATGACCAACCGGTCCACCGGATTTGCTTAGTCATATTTTACTCTCCAGATAGATCTGCGAGGAATCAGTAGCAGAAAGAAAGAAGTGATAATGCCACTGTACTGTATAGGCCACTGGTACGGCCTCATCTAGAATACTGTGTTCAGTTCTGGAGGCCATATCTCCAGAAGGATATAAATACATTAGAGAATGTACAACGAGAGGCAACTAAAATAGTGCATGGCCTACAGCACAAAACTTACCTGGAAAGACTAAAAGATCTTAATATGTATAGTTTGGAGCAGAGAAGGGAACGGGGGGGAGGGGGGGCATGATAGAAACTTTCGAATATATCAAGGGTTTTAAGTTAACAAGGTGCAGGAGGGAAATTATTCTTCAAAGGAGGAGAAGTATTAGAACTTGAGGACATGCACTGAGACTGGAGGGAAGTAGGTTCAGAGGAAATTGACTTCACAGAAAGAGTAGTGGATAAGTGGAATAGCCTCCCATCAGAGGTGGTAGAGGCTAATACAGTAGAGCAATTTAAACACGCTTGGGATAGACATAAGGATATCCTTATGAAGAACTAAGGATCAAACAGGGTTTGAGGTTACCATAGGTTAAAATGAGCAGACTAGATGGACCAAGTGATCCTTATCTGCCATCAAATTCTATATTTCTATGTTAAGATACCCATACTTGTTGAAAATATGCAATTTTATACAATGTTGGTTGCAAATTGCAACGTGTAGGGGCTCAAATAAATAAATTCACTAAAAGCAATGCACCAGGAATATAAACCGGGCATTATTCTAGTAAATTTATAGACTACATACTGGCATAGCCCACAATATGGAAGCCTCACTATGCCTAGCGGATAGGTCCACTTTAGAGTATTGACGTTTGTTTTTATCATATAATATTTATGTTAGTTTGTGGTAAGAGAATGGCACTATTTAAGGTAAGACTACAGGCAACAGAATAGCTATACAAGTTCTATATGAATCTACCATTGCTATCTGTGTTTTATAAACAGAATCAAAACTTTGTTATTATTATTTAATTATCCCCCCAAGTATATAGTGAAAGAGCCGCTATCCTTTGCAATGTACTAGAATGCCAGTTGAATCTGTTTCCTCACTGTCCAATGACAGTAGCTCATTTTAAAGGACAATGCAAAAAAAACACGATTTCATACTCTGTGCTTTTGCTTTCAGAGCTGGATTATAGGCTGGGCCCCCACAAACTAATTGGCCCCACTCCAAGCTACGTACCCTCCCATAATGTCTGTGAGACTCCCAAATTTCGGAAAGTAGGACACACTCCTAGACCCCGCATCTCTGAAGTTGCTGGGGCCTTAATGATGCAATTCACATCAACAGGTATCCCTGGGGGAGGGGGGGGGGGTGTACGCTGATGAGTCAAATCAAGTCATCGTGACCCTGCCCCACCGTTGCACAATGACGTGTCATCATGGCCCCAGTGCTTGCCCTTTTGAAGGGCAATTTTGGCCCTACTGCCACGTTGTGCCTGCTACCCTCCCCATGCTATGGCAGAGAGATGTGCGCTGCTTAAAGAGAGCAGTGTTAGCTGACATAAACTACACGCACTGGGCTCCCTACAAATCTTAATCCCTAACTGATTTACATGTGCAAATTGGCTACATGCTACCTACTTACACAAAATATGTCAGTGCTGAAATACTCTGTGCTGTGATTAACATTCTGATTCACAGTTGGTTACATGTTGTTCTATCCTTGCCCTGCTCATCTCTTGCTTGTCCATGTGTACTGGATTTTAAAGAATGAATGTAATAAGTGCTCTGGACCTAGAAAAACTAAAATGTAAAGCTTAGAACTTGTGCAAAGCATTCCATTGTTTGCTGCCACATCATTAGCAATGTCCATGTGTATTTGCAATTGGAGACTATGAGGAAACCATACAAGTGCATACACAGAAACAGGGATCTGCTAGGTTTGGACATACGCGCAGATAGATAAGGCAACCATTGGGTTTGGATAGGGCAGAAAAAACACCTTTTAACAATGTCCCTCTTCTGAACAATGCAAAGTGGCAGTCTGTTCTTGAATTTATGAAATTCCCCAAAGAACCAATTTTCCACAAACCTTGTTTAAATACTTAATGAGTTAAGTTGAATATGTTTCCATTGTTCTGCTCTAAGGAACAATTGAAACAACGGGTGTACGTTTTCTTCTCTGCACTTTGTAAACCTGATGGGGGAGCTGTTAGTCTGTGGAGAGTTAAAATGTGATTCGTTTTTACAAATCTTATGTATTTATGATACGGCTGCTTTAATCAGTGCATATATACATATGTATGAATACAGAGTTTCAGAGATGTCATTTTTTTGCTACTCATAATAAATTATGCTCATATATTATAGTAAATACATTCATATTGACAAGGCTTAGATGACATGTGCATATCTAACTTGCTAGGAATTGTAGTTCAGCAACAGACATTAAGCCACAGATCGTCTGACGCTATGAGGCAAGAGTGCTTCCAATTAGAGTCTGCTATGTAGGGAACCAAGCAATGCCAAAAGTGAAGGGTGGAGGTCATCATCAGCTATTTATATAGCGCTGCTAATTCCGCAGCGCTGTACAGAGAACTCACATCAGTCGCCTGCCCCATTGGGGCTTACAGTCTAAATTCCCTGCCATACACAGACTAAGGTTTAATTTAATAATTGCCAATTAACCTATTAGTATATTTTGGAGTGTGGGAGGAAACCCACGCAAACACGGGGAGAACATACAAACTCCACACAGATAAGGCCATGGTCAGGAATTGAACTCATGACCCCAGAGCTGTGAGGCAGAAGTGCTAACCACTGAGCCACCAGTTATATGCAAGTGTCAAAACCCTGTGAAATAGAGCAAGAATAGCAGAGCAACAGTTTTGGAGCCCTTGGCTGATGTGCAATGATTACAGCACTCCACACCATTTAGAAAATGTTAATGCAGGATATTAAACGCCAAATTCCACCGTAAAGTCAGATAGCAGATAGATGAACATATAGGGCCTGGTGTAGCGTTGGACACAATTTATGTAAAAAATGGAGACGAAAAGTGCATCCAAAAAAAAACAACTCATTTTGCGTCCAGGGGGTAAATGTATGAACGTGTGGGTTCTTCAACACCCGCGTGTTCGGCGATTAAATTTCAAGCGGCGCTGCATTCTAAAGGAAGGTTTCCCTTTACCTTTACAATGCAGCGCCGCTTGAAATTTAATCGCTGAACACGCTGAACACGCGGGTGTTGAAGAACCCGCACGTTCATACATTTACCCCCAGGTCTGAATCAAACACATATGCACCAGTTTATGTCATCATCGTCACCAGTGCGCGTTTTGAACATGCTCTCCAGCGCCTGCAAGAGAAAATCTTCCTGTTGCATATGTGTCTACATTCAAGGCAGACTCGGTTGCATTTATGTGCACACGTCATTAGTGTACATGGTCCATGTTTGCATGCCCCTTTCATCCCCCCGTCCACTGCTCTAATCGCAAGGAGGTAAGGGTAAGATGAGCCTATACACGGGTCTTATACAATTTTTGTGCCCATACCCAGTACCAACATGTCTACTTTATGCAAAAAAGACACATGTCCAATTCTACATCAGGCCCCTTGTTATTACTTTATATGTCATGTGCAGCAAAGGAAAGTAGACATCTTTAACCAGCATTGAACCCTATTATTCTAGCATGTATACATATTATACCCGTAGTACACCATATTAAACAAGCATAGCCCCCGCTTTATACTGATACCAAGAGTGCCCATATAATTGCAGCGGTGACCCATATCCTACCAGTAGTGTCTTATATGATACCAGCAGTGGCCCATACAATTGCCAACCCTTTACCTGAAATAAATCAAGAACCTATAGTGCTTTGTGGGTCATCTAACCCTGCCAGAGAGAGTAGCTATAGCTGGAGCAGCTAATGCAACCAGGGCCATCTTTTCCATTGGGCACGATGGGCAGCTGCCCGGGGGCCCCACGGGCAAGGGGGCCCCATAGGCACGGCTCTTAATGAGAATAAATAATCCTGCAAAAGAAATAAACCTGCAAAAAACACCTTCAAGGGTCACTGAGCAAGTACATCTATCTATCTCTATCTCTATATATCTATATCTATATCTGTATCTGTATACATCTATATATCTATATCTATATCTAGGGGCCCCGGTGCACTGCTTTGCCCGGGGGCCCATAATGTTGTTAAGATGGCCCTGAATGCAACTACTGCAGAGCTGAAGAGCTTAGGTCCTCGAGAGAAACATCTACATTTACTGGACTGTTAGTCTGACAACAATAGTATTCAGCAGCTGCCAATTACAAAATAAATGTATACATAGTTCAGGCATCTGTATTAGATTGATAAATATATAATTAGTATGTTGCAGATTCGGGTAAGGCCACTTCAAAATTTTGCTATGGGACCTAGTCCTTTCTATTTACACCGCTGTTGTGATTAGAGATGGTCAAGCTATTCCAGCCAGTGTGACTTTTGATGGAACTGGCTGTTAACTGAAATTTTAAGCTCCAACTTGGGTGTAGATTTATCAAACCTCTGAAAAAGAAAAAGTGGATGTGTTGCCCATAGCAACCAATCAAATTCTAGGTAGCATTTCCTAGAATGTACTGATCAAGTTACCCCTTGAGGTTCCATCGACAACCCGTAGAAACAAATCTCAGCATCTCTTTGTTTTGTCAATTTAAAAATAACCCACCTTTTCCTTAAAGCCTTCCAGTCTCATGCCTAAACTCCCACCGGTCGGCTACCTCTCTTTCTCATCCCTTCTTCCCTTCTCCCCCTTCCTCCCGTCTCTCCGTCTCATCCATGTGTCTGTCTGTCTTCCCCTCCCTTTAGATTGTTCGCTCCTTTGAGCAGGGCTCTCCTACCTTCTGTTTCCATCACTTTTAACTGCGCTCTCCAGCTACTCAGCTCACCTCCTCTCAGTCCCTCTGCCCTCTGTCTCCTCTTGCTTCTCTCCGCTCCCCTCTGTGACTCTCAACCTGTCATCCGTGCCCACCCTCTTGGGCCATAGTTACCTGCCTATACTCACTTTTCCCCTCCCTCTCTCTCTTTCATGCTGTGCCTGAGCCCCCAGAGTTATAGTGCTTACTGTTACTTGTACTGTGCTGTTTCACCTTGTACTGTGCCATTGTTTGTCCTTGTACGGCGCTACGGATACTTTGTGGCGCCCTATAAATAAAAATTAATAATAATAATAATAACTGAGAAATTTGATAATAAGCAGCATCTAAATTCCTTATTGATTTTAAAGAGGCCGATTCAATTTACCTCCTTATTTTTTTGTAATGCTGCGGTTAAAGTAAAATATATATCCGCATGGGTTTTACTAGGAGGCCGCGGCCGTTTTTTGTTTCTCTGTGTGGTGTTCAATTTAAAACCAGTAAATGCCACCCCTACGCATTAATCCTAGGTGAATGTGAATTTAATGGGAGGGGAGAGGAGGTATAACGCGGTCATCTACACACACACACAAATTAGTATTTTGTAGTTTGCATAGTTAAACAAATTTTTCTTTGCATATTGTAGTTATTAACTACACACACATACACGCATTTATTCAATTTGAAATGATAGATTATTGTTAATACATTTTAGCATTTTTTTACATGCTTTATAATGCTTGTTTTGTCTTCCTTTGCAATTTTTTAATGAAACCATTCAATTATCTGATTTTTAACAATAACATTTTGATTTCAAAACTTTTCTTTGCTGTCTTATTTTTAACCCAGCCTGTAGAGGTGCGAGACAATATTGCCGATGGCAGTAGAATACTGTGTTCAGTTCTAGAAGCCATGGGGTAAATGTATGAACATGCGGGTTCTTCAACACCCGCGTGTTCAGCGATTAAATTTCAAGCGGCGCTGCATTGTAAAGGGAAGTTTCCCTTTAGAATGCAGCGCCACTTGAAATTTAATCGCCGAACACACTGAACACGCGGGTGTTGAAGAACCCGCATGTTCATACATTTACCCCCATATCTCCAGAAGGATATAAATACATTAGCGGATGTACAACGAGAGGCAACTAAAATAGTGCATGGCCTACAGCACAAAACTTACCTGGAAAGACTAAAAGATCTTAATGTGTATAGTTTGGAGCAGAGAAGGGAAAGAAAGAACATGATAGAAACTTTGAAATATATCAAGAGTTTTAACAAGGTACAGGAGGGAAATATTCTTCAAGGGAGGAGAAGTATTAGAACACGAGGACATGTACTGACGCTGGAGGGAAGCAGGTTCAGAGGAAATTTGAGGAAAAATTACTTCACAGAAAGAGTAGTGGATAAGTGGAATACCCTCCCATCAGAGGTGGTAGAGGCTAATACAGTAGAGCAATTTAAACACGCTTGGGATAGACATAAGGATATCCTTACGAAGAACTAAGGATCAAATAGGGTTTGAGGTTATCATAGGTTAAAAATGAGCAAACTCGATGGACCAAGAGATTCTTATCTGCCGTCAAATTCTATATTTCTATGTTTCTAAAGTTTAACTGTAACCTCTGCATACAGCTATGTTTGTGTCTAAGACACCATTATCGGTGTGCAAATTTGCTGAACTACCATTGCGACAGCCCATGCAACTGTACTGGAGCCTGGAGGTGAGGGGGAGCCCTGGGATGTGTGGACTTTTCACTCTGGAGGAATGCGCAGTGGAGCCAGTTTAGGCCCTCTGTTGTACTGTGAAATGCGTCGTCCCCTGAGTATGCTCAGAAGAGCAGTATGGAGGCCACTGGAGCAGTAAATATGTATTGCTGCCTACCTCCACCCAAAATATTGTGTTTTGGGACCTAGTGACTGCTAGCTATGTCTCCGAGTGTACCTGTAGAAAAGCCAGAATTAGGATACCCATACTTGTTGAAACTATGTAATTTCACGTGTTAAAATAGAACTGAATTGCCCCCTAAACCTTTTGTCTATACTTTCATACGGGGCTCAACATCAGCAATTAAATTGCTGGTTAAATAATCGCGTTTCAAAATATGCCAAAAATAGCGTTAAAATCGGGTAACACTATGTTAAAATAAGTCAGGCTGTCAATTGAGTTGGCCCCATAGAAAGATAGTATAACTTACCATCAAAACACTTTCCTTTAAAATAAGTACAATTTTAACAGCGACAGATCAGTGAGTACGTAGGATCTGGTCTATAAAAATGTATCACATACAAATGTTTTTTCTGTTTGATGCAGTGTGAGGAATGACGCAATAAATCATTAAACACAGTATGGTGGTAATTGGCCTGTTGAGGATGTAGACACATGAAACAGGCTGAAAACACACAGCCCTGTTCTTCTAAGTGAACCAAGCTTTGTAGTTGCTGACTTTAGAACCATTCAAATCCCTGCTAATTTGTGAAGAAAATATATGTATGTAAAAACGTTACCGCTGGGAAGTAACATATGAATTTAAATGTATAGTAAGTATAACTTGCAGGAAAGCAATTCAATACTGATTGAAATCTAAATAGGATTTAATTGGATGGAAGGGTTTGAAGCAGCGAGGGATAATGGAGTGGGGTTGCAGAAGGGTCTTTCTGCAACGATGGTTATTTACAGCAATGTGCACCTGTTTTCAGCCTGACTCCCTCGCAAATTACATGAGCTTTGCTGAAATAAAGTGCTATGTGTGTTCTGATCTTTATGCCATCGCACAATGTTCGTCTTTTAGTAAGGATTTTTTTGGAACTGGTTTGATTCTGTTCATTAATTTGCATATATCATAGAATGCATATTTGCTGCGGGGCCCAGAGGCAGTAGTACCGCTACTGCCCACTATTATCCCCCCATTGTCATTCTCATTATTATATTCCCCAATATCATTCTATTATAATGTTACCACAAACACAGTGAAGCTGAAACAGGGTTTGTGAATAAATTCTCCAAACTACACAGTACTTTCTTCAAAGGAAGTTTGCAAGTCTGTCATTCATACTCTTCTGGCTCAGAATGATATAAGATAGAGAAACATCACCCTCCTAAAATGACAACTTGCTTCAAAAGAATGACAGTGAGCATGATGAAGATATTTAGTTATATGGGGTATTTGACATGCCTCTATATAATCAATTAATATATCTGATGTTTTTCTTGTAGAGATGCTCACTGACCCCTGTGAACTGGTTTTGGCTTTGGTTTTGGATCTGGATTAGATTCGTGTTTTGGTTTTGGTTTTGGCAAAACCGCCCTCAAGTGTTTTGGTTTTGGATTTTTTAGAAAAAATCCTAAAACATACTAAAATCACATAATTTTGCTCTTTTTTTGTTCCTACATTATTATTATTATTAACCTCAATAACACTAATTTCAAGTCATTTGCAGTCAATTTTGACCACCTCACAGATCACAATATTATTTTCATACACCTTCAGACAAATACTGCAGCGACCTGGCTGGATGGTAAGCGACAGAGCAATGACACAAACACACGGCAGTTCCTACAACATCTAGGACACATTGGCACACAGCAGTGGCAGAAAAGAAAAATGGGGTCCGCCCTCCCTCCCACCCACCGTTATTTTGGATCGCGAGATCCGATATCCGACAATGTCACGATGACGTTTAGCCTGATTGTCAAATCCGAAAAAGCGCGAAGGTACCGAGCCGGCTTGGCTCGGTACTCAGATCTGCTAAGTTCGGGTATATTCGGTTCTCGGGAAACCGAGCCTGAGCATGTCTAGTTTCTTATAATTAATCTGGGCGTCTGACATGTCTCTTGCACTGTATTTATTTATCCAATGTGTTTCTTAGAACTGGATTGGGTATCTAATGTGCTTCTACAAATAATTGGTGGAATCTGATGTGTCATAAATAGAATTGTGTATCTGATTAAATATTAACGTTGCACTAACCTAATGTTTCTTTAGCTATTTGTGTTGTGTGCAGGAAAATAAATGTAAAAATAGTTCAATGTTCATGTCCTGTCTTTGAGTACACTGATGTAGTAGAGATTAATGGGTAGATTTAATAAAACTTCTAACAAGGAATAGTGGAGGTGTTGCCCATAGCATCCTATCAGATTCTAGCTATCATTTATGTGGAAAATGATAGCTAACATCTGATTGGTTACTATGGGCAACACCTCCACTTTTCCTTTTTAGTAAATCTACCCCTACGATCATTTACAAACTAGTAAAAAAAAAACCAGGTTGTTGTCACAATTGTTCACAGGGGGCCTGATTCACCAAGTGGTGTAAGCGGGGGTGTTGTGCATATCATCCGCAAAATCACTATGCGCATGCCCAGGACCGGACAATACGCCACAGAACGCATCCACGTTCAATTCATCTTCGAACGTAAAGGACATTTACTACAGTTTTCGATTTCAGGGAGGGAACAGGACGGTTAAGGGGCGTTTGGCCGTCGTCAATGCACAGTAAGGGTGTGCCAAACTCGAGCACACTCATCTTATTCTGATTTAAGCTCTGGGCATCTCTCAGCTACTTGTCTTTTAGTCGTATCTCTTGCTCCAGCTACAGGTCTAGTCTAAGGGCCACTTACTAATGATGACAGCTGTGTATCTATGCTATAACAGGTGTATGCAAACAGTAGCAACTGTAAAAATAAATTATCAATCATAATAAAGTTATTTCATGGGGAAGGGCTTTATTTTTTTAAAATATTTTTAGTGTTTTGTCATTAATGCCAATATTATCAACAGGTGACATTAATTATTTTGTTCTCCCTGTGTGTTCTTTTGAGGTATTGGAGGTTTCCTGCAGCGTCCTGTGTAGTAGAGTAGAACTACACCCACATTCATCAGTGCACATATCTTCAGATCCTCTCCTTGTTGAATTTGGACCTGAATTACGTGTGTTCTGAAGCAAACGCACACTGCGCTCTGTGGGCCTGAGTCATTAAGGAAAGTAAGGCAAAAAAAAGAAGTAAATGTTCTCCGGGACAAACCATGTTACAAAGCAAGGGGTGCAAATTAGTTTCTTATTTTGCACATAAGAAAATACTGGGTGTTTTTTTTAATCTAGCACACAAATACTTAATAGCTTTATTTTTACCCTGAAATTTAAAGTTGATCTAGGACATGCCCTACCCCAACTATAAATCTGCAATCACATTTTAAATTTACCACCCCCTCCAATGCAACATGGTTTTGCCCAGGGCCAAAGTTACTCCTTTTTTATGCTTTGCTCTCCTTAATGACTGAAGCCCTGTATGCGCGCCTTGAGGAATCAGGCCCAGCGCGTCTAGAAATGTGCATTCCTGCAAAAGTGCTTCTAGAAACAGTAAAATGTATCTCATTGAAGGTAAACGGATGAGGTGAGTTCCGGGACCTCTGACCAGCTATGCTTTTTAGCAGATAGGAAAAGGCTGTCAAACTACCCAAAAAACTGGTAAGCCTACTCCATCCTCATCAGTTCATTTTAATAATTCGATCCTGCAAAATGAGTGTAATGCCAAAGAAAACCAGCGGTCAGATAGCTGGTAAGGGCAGAAGAATGTATCCAGATGCCCAAGACGGCCAGTGGCACCCTGATGGCCATGTAGCACAATCCCTCACAGGTGAAGGTCAGTCATGGCGACCAGCGGTTTATTGTCTTAAAATGTCTGCAATGACTGAGTTCATCTTTCATGTCTCCACTTCCCACTGTCTCTCCTCATACCAACCTACCACACCATCTGCCAGTGGCTGGCTTATTATTGTTGGCTGATTACGCTTCTGCCGTACAGTACACCCCACACACTCCACAAGCTACAACTGTTATTCCATTGTCTTATGTACCTCTTAGATTGTATGATCATTTGGGCAAGACCATCTTTACCTTCTGTTTCGTATCTTAAATAATGTATTTTTATCATGATTCCCTAAATGTGTAGCGCTGTGTAATATGTCAACACTATAAATAAAGGATAATAATAATAATAATAATAATAACAACAACACCATCTGCTGAACTTCTCCCATCACTCTGTGTATTTTCCTCTCCCACCCACCTTCCTACCCTCTATGTTTAAGAAGAAAGAAAGATGCTTCTGCCTATGTTTGGGAAGTGGCTTGGATCTGACAGGGGGAAGTCCTGGAGAAGGTTTTGGAAAGACAAAAAGAACAACGGTGGTGCTTCAAATGGGCCGTTTAACTGTTGTTTTTATACAAAATGAGCATAAATATGTGTGGCCTTAGTGTGCATTTAATTTTAGTGTTAACAATTTTTAAGGGGACACTATTTTTCCTGGAAGACCCCAAGCTAGAGAAATATAGGTCCTAACTCACTGTTCTACAACTGCCTCCCACCCACTGTATTCTACCCTATGCCACTTTCGAACAACTGCAGACAGCCAGACCCAACTTCAGACAGCCAGACCCAAATGCAGACAGCCAGACCCAAATACAGACAGCCAGACCCAACTGCAGACAGCCAGACCCAACTGCAGACAGCCAGACCCAACTACAGACAGCCAGTCCCAAATACCGACAGCCAGTCCCAACTCCAGACAGCCAGTCCCAACTGCAGACAGCTAGACCCAACTGCAGACAGCCAGTCCCAACTGCAGACAGCTAGACCCAACTGCAGACAGCCAGTCCCAACTGCAGACAGCCAGTCCCAACTGCAGACAGCCAGACCCAACTACAGAAAACCAGACCCAACTACAGAAAACCAGACCCAACTGCAGACAGCCAGACCCAACTACAGACAGCCACCCCCAACTACAGAAAGTCAGACCCAACTGAGACCAACCAGACCCAACTACAGCCAGCCAGTCCCAACTACAGACAGCTAGACCCAACTGCAGACAGCTAGACCCAACTGCAGACAGCCAGTCCCAACTGCAGACAGCCAGTCCCAACTGCAGACAGCCAGACCCAACTACAGAAAACCAGACCCAACTACAGAAAACCAGACCCAACTGCAGACAGCCAGACCCAACTACAGACAGCCACCCCCAACTACAGACAGCCAGTCCCAACTACAGAAAGCCAGTCCCAACTACAGAAAGTCAGACCCAACTGAGACCAACCAGACCCAACTACAGCCAGCCAGTCCCAACTGCAGACAGCTAGACCCAACTGCAGACAGCCAGTCCCAACTGCAGACAGCCAGTCCCAACTGCAGACAGCCAGTCCCAACTGCAGACAGCCAGACCCAACTACAGACAGCCACCCCCAACTACAGACAGCCAGTCCCAACTACAGACAGTCAGACCCAACTGAGACCAACCAGACCCAACTACAGACAGCCAGACCCAACTACAGACAGCCAGACCCAACTACAGAAAACCAGACCCAACTACAGAAAACCAGACCCAACTACAGACAACCAGACCCAACTACTGTCAGACCCAACTACAGACAACCCAAGATGGAAAGCATCTTATTTAGCACCCCCACAAGCTAACATAAAACTCAAACAGAACGCATTAAATATCGATCAGTCTGGGCACATACACACCACATCCAAATAACCAGCGCCTTTTCAATAAATGGTCAAACAAGGATCGCTATTAATCTGTATTAGTGAAAGCGCCAAAAAAATGTGTTTTTGCTGTGTTGTACTATTGTCATGTGCAAACACGTTTCACTAGTTTTGGGATACATTGGTAAGTTACCGCAACTGCGTTACAACGGGATCATGAACTCTCTAAGGGGATCGTTGAAAAGAGCCCACCGATGTCCTAAAGTTATTCTTCACACAAAATTACACAGGATCAAAGCAATCAACAATATCAGAACAACTACCTGTAAGTTAGACATACCCTATGCTCCTCTCGCTCCCTCCCACAATTCCTTCTTTATTCTCAGTTCTTTTCAATTACTTACAATAGATTAGATGTGAGAGTGTGAATACCTTTTGTCATAAGAAGGCGCTTAGTGTATTAATTATAGTGGAGGGCCCTTAGGCTCCTTGCAGTTTACCTCACTATAACCCTTATGGCTGCACGTCCCTCTGGACACAGCCTCACAAGTGGTACATGGTAATAAACAGTCGTGTACAGCGGTGTAGAAGCAGTTTATGGTATCAGAGTAATAACAACTGAACAAAAAAGCAGCCGAGTTTTCCTTAGATGACCCTGATGCTTGAAAGCTAAAAGTATTGTTTGACGCTTGTATTAATTTATTTCTGCTGATTTATGTTGAACTGCTAGCCTTAGCCAGATGACGAGCATTAGAAACCAAAGCCTGCTCTGTACGAGGACTGATTGTTTCAATCTGCATATTTTTCCTCTAATTTAAAATTACATAATGATGATTTTGTGTATTTCCGTCTTTTTAGTGAAATATATATATATATATATATATATATATATATATATATATATATATATATATATATATCTTCTAGTAAATTTGAAATCTATTTGATATATTCCAGAATTGCTCCCTACTGGAGAAATGTGATTGTTGAGGCTTTGTCTTGAACATGTGGCATGCAGTTCCTCTGTTCCACCAGAGGGGATGCTGTTTTGGAATTTGTGTATCTCACCTGTGGACTTTTTACCTGTGTGGGGTTCCTCTCCTTTCTCACCTGATTATCTGCCTCCCTGCTTTATATTCCTGCCCCTTGCTCTGTTCATGGCTGTGGTCACTGTTTGTGCCTATGTGCAGATTGGTGTTCTAATCTCCAGCTTGATCCAGCCTTTTGTTCCAGTGTCCCACTAGTGTATTCCTGTTTTCCTACATCTCCTCAGATTCCTGATCATGGCTGCTTGTTATTTGATTGGATTATTTCCCCATTGCACCTTCTAGCTATTATCCATGTAATCCTGCCACTCTATATTATGAGTTCAAGTTGAGTTTACCTGCACTTCAGCAATTTTTGCTCATACCTCCCAACCGTCCTGATTTTGGCGGGACAGTGCCGAATCGCGGACCTCAAAAGGGGCATGACTTCTGTGGAAATGGGCGGACTTTCATCCAAAAATGGGTGTTTTGGGGGAAATTGGTTGGATCGGGTGCAGGGCTTATTATGTGTCTGCTTCTATGTTATTGTGGCTGTTATTATTTTTAATCCATAACCGGGACTGTTTGCTGTGTACTATGATTTGCTACACTCCAGCCTAAGGGCCCTGCAATATTGCCGTCATGTGTGTTAATTTTATTAAACTTCACTATTATTTCATCTAATTTTGATTCCTGCTTTAACTGCTTCAGTAAACACACAGTGTGATTCATATTGTACCCATAATAATGGTTCATTGATGATAATTTGGAAAAATTTAGTAAACAAACAAATAATAAAAAAAAAGGCATCACACAGTTTCCCTCCTATTAGAAACGTAACAGTTTATTAAGATTCTCGACCCAGTAGCAGAGAAGATGAGACACAGTAACAATGGTGATTTAAAGAATGTCAAACATGTAACCCACAAGAAAAATCAAACACTAGACTTTCAGTCACCATCTACTCACTGAGCCTGAGAGCTGGACCGGGAAGGCCCCACTGCAATGAAGGATGCTGAGCAAGAAGGCCGTCTACGGGAGTGCTGGTTTTTGATAGGACTGTTTGCTATTCCCCAATCCCTTTTTTTTTTTCCGTATTTTGCTGGCTGAATTTACAATTATGGTTTTACCTTATGCAATAGGAGAAACTCATAGTACAATCAATCATAGGAGTAAATTTACTATGCTTGTGTTGTTCGATCTATACCTGCTACTTACCTGTACAACTGGGGACACCTACTTAAATCCGTCTTCTCTCCCTCAGCCAGTTCACCAATTTGCTGTCAGACAACCCAAGCGAACGCGGACAGGCCACTAAAACCGCAAAGGGATCTACTCTTCCAATCTTAAATGGTGTTCAGTAGCGTGTACAGCTAGGGTGATATTATAAAATGTTTAACCAAATATGTCTGCGGTTTAGGTTTATGAATTTCACATAAGATCTGCTCCTGTTAGTTCTAGTATGAGTTCTTGATATTGGGCCTCATTCATTAAAGAAAGTTAAGCAACAAATTGAGTAAGTTTTGTTACTCAAATTTTCTGGACAAAACCATGTTACAATGCAAGTCGTGCAAATTAGTTTATTATTTTGCACATTGATTAACTACTGGCTGTTTTTTCATGTAGCATACAAATACTTGTACACTGAAATTTAAAGTTGATCTAGTACATGACTTACCCCAAATATAAATCTGCCATCACATTTAAAATTAACCTCCCCCTCCAATGCAACATGGTTTTGCCTTACTTACTTATTTTTGCTTAACCTTCCTTAATGAATCAGGCCCTAAGGGACCAATGTATACAAATATCTTTGTTATAGAACGTTATCTAGTTTCTATGGTGGTGCTGCTTAGACTGCTATCAGAGCTCATCAATTAAGAGAGATCCCATTCATTGTAATGTTTTCCCCATATTCCCTTTCTCTTCACGTCCCTCCCTGACCTAGTGGCAAGGCATACTGTTGACACCATTGTGGCATAATCAGCGAGCAGGCAAAGAGATGGCAGATACAACCCCCTGAGTTTATTACCTGTACAGAGAGATTACACAAAACAATGGGGGTATATTTATCAAAGGGAGGAAAGCCCTAAATCCAGCAAGAAACTGGAGCTCTCCATACTTATCAAAGCCCCGGCCGGTGAGTACTAATGCCCGTCCTCCTATCACTAAGGCCATGTCAGGATGGCGATAGCATTCTCTCTACACCCAAGAAAAAATACTTTATTATTGAAATAAAGCATTTTTTATAAACTAAATTTAAGAAAACATTTTTTTTTCTATTTTTTCTAAAAAAAAAATAATTTTTTTAACTTATTTAAATTGTTTTGGAAAAGTGGAGCTGGAAGCCCACCTTCCACTGTGATAAATAGATCCCTAAGTGTTGTATATACTTTCTACAAATAAGGAAATACATTTTTTTTAAGGATATTTGAGATTTTGTCTATTTGAGTCTAATTTTCATAGGTCAGTGCGTCAGCCAATTCTCAAGGTATTTGGGAGAAAATAGACACAGCTCATATTTCAATTCTTTAAAGGAGAACATCAAGCAGAATTCATTTTTTATTCCATTTGACTATTGGTCTCTCCACAAGGCAGTCGTGACCTCTGCTACCTGCAGAGGACGTAGTACAAAACTGCCCCTCAATGTTTGCTATACCTCCGTAGGACCCCGCTCTGCTCTCCTAAACATGCTTGGGGATCATTTGGGCTTTCAGTTCTGGAAATGGGGTTTCACTGGGCATGTGCTGACCCCCGCATATGCTCCGAGCGTGGGCAGGCATATCGGTTGGAAAGGCCGAACCCCCTCACCTCCAGGTCCCATAGCTTCCGCACCCCCTGTGATGGCTACAGTTCCGCTACCTGTATTCTCCTCTCATAATTGCCCAGAGAATTCTGAATGTAAGCATGACTATAGGTAGGTTTTCACAAGCTGTTTAGTGAGCTAACTTGGGTCCTGGAATAAGTGTTGCTGTTAATTATCTTGCAAAAGGCAAGAGTTGCAAGGGAGGGACTCCTAGGCAGCATGGTGGCTCAGAGGTTAACACTTCTGCCTCACAGCACTGGGGTCATGAGTTCGATTTCGGACCCAGGCCTTATCTGTGTGGAGTTTGTATGTTCTCCCTGTGCTTTTTGTGTGGTTTCCTCCAGGTGCTCTGGTTTCCTCCCACAGTCCAAAAACATAATAGTAGGTTAATTGGCTGCTAACAAATTGACCCTAGTCTGTGTGTGGGGTGTAATACGAGTTATCAGTGCTGTAAACACCGATACTGTTTACTCCTACATAATTATTGCGATAATGAACAGAGCGCCATAGAAAAAATTACTACTTACCAGTAAAAAGACACAGAGGAAATCCGATGAGAGGACATCGCAACACTTCCAAATGACGTCAGTTGCGTGCGCAACTTTGTTTTTTGTTTTGTTTTTAAAGCGGCAACGCACGGACTATGGTTATATTAATTTTATTCCTAACCCTAACTCCTAACCCTAACCCGTAATCCTAACTCCTAACCCTCACCCTAACCCCTAACGTAACGGTAATACTCACCTGGGTCAGTGCGTTGCAGCTTTAAAAGCCAAAATTTCCAAGTCGCGCACGCAACTGACGTCATTTGGAAGTGTTGCGATGTCCTGTTATCGGATTACCTCTGTGTCTCTTTACTGGTAAGTAGTAATTTTTTCTATGTCGCTCTGTTCATTATCGGAATAATTATGTAGGAGTAAACAGTGTCGGTGTTTACAGCACCGATAACTTCATTGCCACCGTGTGTGTATGTTAGGGAATTTAGACTGTACGCTCCAATGGGGCAGGGACTGATGTCAATGACAAATACATCTGTACGGCACTGCGGAATTGGTGGCGCTATATAAATAAATGGTTATGATGAGGTTCTACAGTGTTAGTTGTATAAAGGGGATGCCAAGAGTTATCTTTTCAGCAGCCAGATTGAGATTTACTCTTTTTCGGCACTCCCAGCCTGATAGGGTTTGTCTACACCCCTCTGTATCACATTACTAGGGGTTTGTATTTAGTTACTATTTTAATACTTTTTGGATGTCACTAGTCAAGACTGCAGACCTGGGGCACTTGGGCTTAAAACCCATTGTAAACTTTAGACATACAATGATTTGTTCTTGTAATGGGCTTTTAATGTTTTCTTTTCGTGTTTACAGCAATGTCTCATTCAATCGATTCAAGCGCTATAAAGCTTTCCAGCTAGAATGTGACAAGCCCCTTGAGTTTTCATGTCGTGTTTAGTACCAGTGACTTGGAGGACACAAAACTGAAGGTGGTAAAATCAAGGACATATTTTAAGGTTTCTCACACTTCAAGAGCTATCTAGGTTATTCCTGATTTTAAGAAAAAAACCAAAACTAAAATGGACCAAGAAAATCCAGCAAATATACTTCCACCTCATGCTTCTATTGTAACAAATACACGTCTTTCCTTTCTCCCAGGCTCATACATTCAAAGTCAAACAGAATAGTGAAAACCTAACAATAAATAGGATCAAACAGAGGTCACAATCACATTGGAAACAACAGACAGGTTAAATTCTCTAAGACATAAGTCTGCACAAAGCCATCCTTGTAATGTGCAGATATGTCCACAAGATAAAAGGCAGATTCTTTATCCAAATCTCACAACCACCTCTGTGCTATTAGTGTCCTTCAAAATTTTGTACGTTGCTGGTTATTATAGCTGTCCATGTGCTCTTTAGCCACTGGATGGCAGTGTTTAGTTTGTTTTGTATTTCCGCGCCCATATTTCTCAACAAAGCCTTGTGAAAGGACCACACCTTTAGAGAGAAACAGCACAGAAGTTATATCGGCAAAGGCTGTTCCATTCATCCTCAAAGCCAAAAAAAAAACCTTTCCAAGTACAGTAGCTATAGGAAACAAACTTGTGCTCCATTTTTATTCCATCTAGGATAAGTTTGACTGTAGATTGTGACATCCAACAGTCTTTACAGATCAGTCTTGCTTAACAACTGCTACAGTCAAAACCAAGAACTTGAAGCTTGAAGCTGTGAAAACTACAAGCAAGAACTGGTTTGAAAGTTAACCCTGTGTTTTAAATACCTCTCAGATATTCTGAAAGACAGAAGAAAGGAAACAAAAAGCATATGGGAAGTAAGAGAATATTGTAATCAAGTAAAAGAAGGCATATCTAGAAATGGTGTGGCACAAAGACAGAAAATAGATAAGTTTTCATTTGGCAAAGAGATTGGTAGGCATGCCAGCTGCCGCTCAGACTGTGGTAACGGAAAGCAGGGGATTGTAAACCCGTTTGCCATCAGCTGATCGTGTGCCATGGGCCAACATTTCCTGGATGGTGATCCAGTTATCCAAGATCTTCTTGTTGCGCTTCTTCATAGTCTTCCGGTGGCTAAGGGCAATAATGCTCATCTCACCCTTGCCCTCGGCACCTTGCTGTTGTTGTTGCTCTCGCAAGCAGTCTAACCTGCTCTGCATCATGAATTCCCTTCTCTTCCTTTGCTCCCGAGCTCGCATTAGATGCCGCTTTCTATCTTCCTTGCTCCAATAACGCCCCATCTTCATCTCGCTCACAGCGTCGTCATCGGTGGTCATCCCGCTGCGCTCCTCTTTGATTTTCATAGCTCTTGCTTTTAGTAGGCGGTCTCTAACAGGACGTTTAGTCACATAACGTGTGCCATCACTCCTCACTTTTACCTTCCATTCCATTCTTGGTTCTGGTTGAGAGTGGTTGACCTGTGTAGCCCCCATAGCCTTTCCGCATGTAGGGTCTACATCCAGTTCATCAAGACTTCTTGGTTGGGCCAGCTGGAGGCAGCTTCGGTAACGTTCCCCTGCATGGGAATGATGGCGTCTGCTGAGGTATGGGCTATGCTCGCGGCTCCCCCGTTCTAACTCATTCGCATGTTTTGTTGCTCTTCTTAATCTATCCTCTGTCGTATGCCGCCCATCCCGGCATAGAGAGCGAAATTTGGATGGCACAGGCTCTGGACTACCAGGGTATGGAGGCACATTTTTGCAATGCCCTCTGTTCATGTTAGCATTAGAGGAGATCCCTTCTGCTGCTTGGCAAAATGCACCAGAAGGTTCATTAATTCTCCTCAAAGGACTGTCCAGTGGTAAAGGTGGTTCCATCATAAGTGGAGTGCTCCGACAGCTCTCGCCAGTGTTATATGCACTGGTACTGTCTTTGTCTGACCTTTCTGGCAGCTCGGTGATATCTGGAAGTTTTGTGGAGATATCATTGTTTGCACCGCCCCCACCCACAAACTCATAGAGACTGTCCTCTTCTTCCAGAAGCCAAGCTTTCATGCAACGTTCTCGCAATTGCTGCATCTTTTGTGCTCGTAGAACATTGCGGAATTTGAACTCCAGATGCCGCAATTCCTCCTCCAGCACCGCCATCTCCCGTAAGACACTCTCATTGCGATTTACGTCTAGCCCACCTTGTCGTGAAGCATAAAGGAAGGCAGGTCCATTTCCATTCTCCAGATGGCAGGTGATTTCCAGTAGTTCTCGGTACCGCTCGTACTCCTCATCTGTTAGCCCTGCAACTGGTGGGAGAACCTCATTGTAAGGTGCTGACCCATCTGCTGCAAGCAGGGAGTCCAGACTGTGATGGAATTCACGGCACTGGAGAGGATGCTGGGAGTCTGCACGCAAGAAGCGTAGACGACGTTGACTACCTGGTGTATTTGCACTGCTTGTTTGATCATCTCCCAAAATGTCGTGTTCAGAACTTTCATCATTGCGAGTGCTCTCATCTGTCCTTCCAACTCCACTGTCCAGTTCCTGACTACGGCTTAAACCTGCAGGGTGAGGGAAAGGTCGTGGAGACTTGGGGCTGGCTTCAGCTTCCTCATTCTCAACCTAAAAGTAGAAAATAATATAACATAAGAAACATAAAACAGAACATAAGTAAAGGAATTATAAAATTAATAGATTTAAGAGTGGTCTACAGCTGGTTATTATATTGCACAGATCACAGATGATGGAGAGCTAAACATGTTCAAGATTAAACGTCTTTTCTGTTTTGGTCACCCTTCCTCAAAAAACCCTTCTTTCAGTGGTCAGGAAATTACTGGATCAATGTAAAGGAGGAGGTGCCACGATTGTGCCATATTTTTTAGATTATAAAGTGGATGGTTTATCGGATAATCTTTTCAATATTTAGGGAAACTGTACCCATTCCTTCTCAATCAGACAAACTGCAAGTGAAAGCTATCAGGATGAAAATCTCCTAGCGCAGTATAGAGCTATATGAATGTAATCAAAGGATAAAACATACGTACAAGAATCATAAAGTCAAAGTCCAAATGCAGCTCTCCCGATTAACCACTTGTAGCCCATTATGCCCCAAAAGGAAGTTTGTAAGTTCCCTTCGGTAAAACCAGGGAAAGAGGAGAGGTGTCTGGATTAATTCTCAGATTTATCTGAGTTTAGAGTAGATTATGTGAGGCGTCCCATACTCCACGCGTTTCGCCTTTAAGACATTGTCAAAGCCATCCCTTAGGCTGAAGAATTTTCCGACCAACGTGCTATCTACGACTTTCCCTTCAACCGAAGGTCGATCACTCGGACAATTAATGCGTACACACTAGTCACGTTTTAGGCTATTAACGAAAGACCGACAGTCAGGGAAGCGACTTTTCACTGCCATATTGTCATGAACAAAGATTAAAAATTTGTACACACTGAAACGACTATGTAACGACATCCCCAAGGAATTTAAATAAGGGGCAGAGCATGTTCAATAGTAACCACCCCAAACCTCATAAAAAAGGCAACGCGTTTTCTTCATACATTCACTAGCACGTGTACATTGTACGTTCGTTCTCAAACGCACATAGAAAAAATATTTTTACTAATATGGATACTTTGGAAGAACAAAAAGCAACTGCTCTTTTTCTGCTCACTGTGGCAAGAAGACTGCAAGTACAGACCCGAAGGGAAAAAAAGGAGAAAGAATAGATCTTGTTGGACCAAAGAGTACTTCAAGAGGGGAGACTCATTCTCTGCATGTCCCTGCATATTTAACCTTTTTGTTAATGTGTATTGAGTGTACAATCAAGTGACACATAGCTATAATTAAGGATGCAGACATAACATATACACATATATATATAAAACTTTGTTTGTTATAAGACTACACTGACAAAGGCTTATAATTAAACTGACAGACATATGCTATACGCATTAATGTAATAGACACCTGCTATTGCTTTACCGCTAAAAGCACCTAATTACAAAATGAGAGACACGCAGACACTATACCACGTGGGACTGGTACAGCCATCAGAAAATAACATACACATGCCCCCGAAGGAGTCGCGGAACTTGGCACTTGGCATGGATCTATAGGAAATGACACACTACATGATCGGTTGGTGATTGATTGTAAAATTTTAAACAGTACGACCAACCAAATGAGCCGACAATTGGCACTTTGGCATGACTTTAGACCTTTGTGTCACTATACACACTAACCCGGCTTCCGACCGGACAGTCGTATGTCGGCTGATTTGCCCGATTTTTGGACGAAAATGTTTCAGTGTGTACCTAGCCTTAGTTTATATATTGTACCTATTGGATAATCCACTTAATAACCAACATCTGAAAAATACTACACAATCTGGGCGCCTCCTCTTCTTTGTTTTTTCAATATTATCATATTGTCTGATTTCCCTTGGCTTACCTAGCAGTTCTCTTTGACAGTGGCTAATTTTATAAACGGTCCCTGCCTTCGTTGTATTAAAATGTTCCAATTTTTTCCATATATTTCAGTTTTGATCCAAAGAGTAACAAGTCTTCTTCATAGTTTTAGGCATAAAAACATAGGGGTATATTTACTAAACTGCAGGTTTGAAAATGTTGAGATGTTGCTTATAGCAACCAATCAGATGCAAGTTATCGTCTATTTGGTACATTCTACAAAATGACAGCTTCATTCTGATTGGTTGCTATAGGCAACATCTCCACTTTCTCCAACCCGCAGTTTAGTAAATCTAGCCCTTACAGAGATTGATGCCAGATAAAAACCACATAGCACAATTATTTATGTCCTATGGCCTCCAGAACTGAACAGTAGTCTTACTAATGACCCATATAAAGACATCATCTCTCTCTACTACTAATTCCCCTTCCTATGCAACCTAGCATTCAATTGCGTCATTGCCAACCATAAAGTTGCCTAAAATAGTGACTCTGAGATCCTCATCACTAGTTGCCATCTTTGTGCTGTTGTTGTGCATGTTCCCGCTTTGACCAAACAATGCCAAAATCCAATCTTTACTTTGGAGTAATTATGGAGATGTGAGAATCTAGCGTTGTACATATCTACTGGGGTTACAAAAAGTGTGGTATATAAGGTTTGGTATTAGAAGCTTTCATCTGGCTTTTTGGAAGTCCCTGTTTAGAGACCCCAAAATGTAATCCAAAAGATTTTAGTATATGTGTGGTATCTGTGTGGGTCATTTATTAACTTTACAATTTACTAGGCAAGTGCAAATGTGCAGTAACCCATAGCAACCAGGCATCTGCCTTCAACAGGACTCATTTTAACACAGCAACCAATCAGTAATTAGCTGTTATCAGTTTAGTGAAAGTTAGATAATGAAAGCAAGAGTCCAATTGGTTGCTGTGTTCAATGCAAATATTGCACCCACATGCAATGAAAGCAAATGATCTCCACTGTTTGACGTGCACTAGGACTGATCAAAGCTGCTGGGTGACTAGTTGCTATAGTTTATTGCAAATGTGATCTTTAATAAATATTCATTTGCTAACACCTACAGCATATAGAACCAACATTGAACATGTTTAATACATGGCTAAAGGGGACTTTCATTATTGCTGCTAATTATAAATCATTACATATATAAGTGACAGGGCTAGTATAGATGGGCTTGAAAGGAGCAATAATAAAGCACCACTAATTCCGCATCGCTGTACAGAGAACACACTCGATTAGTCCTTGCCCCAATAGAGCTTACAGTCTAAATTCCCTAACACACAGAATAGGGACAATTTTTGATAGCAGTCAATTAACCTACTAGTATGTTTTTAGATGTGGGAAGAAACCAGAGCGCCTGGAGGAAACCCACGCAAACAAGGGGAGAACATACAAACTCCACACAGATAAGGCCATGGTCAGGAATCAAACTCAAGACCCCAGTGCTGTGAGGCAGCAGTGCTAACCACTAGACCACTGTGCTGCCCATGGATAAGTTGGAACGATGGTACCACAATAGTGTTTTGGTGCTAGCGCTGTACCTGTTGCTGTGGTGGGGAGTTCAGCCTCTGTGCTTGCAGTTCCTCCTCATTTTCAGATACTAAATCATCCAAGAAGTCCTCTCTGTCACTATCTTTCCATCTCCTGCCCATCTAGGAGGAACCAGAGGAGAATCCTGTCATGGTTCTCTCACACAGGGTTATGTCAGTATGTATTTAAGTATATGATACTGGTGTCCATCACTTATAGTCAGAGGCTTCATTTAAAGATTATATTAATAGAATTCTTTTTTGGACTGTTAATTTTACTATGGTTTGCAGACCAGCAAGTGGTCCTCAAATTGGAATAACAGCGCAACATCAATGGTTGATATTGGATTGGATTTTAGCTGTGATACCTTTTAAATGAAGCCCATTCTGCATATAAACTGGTTTTACTTAGCGGATACATTTTATATATACTATTATATCAATTATAAGTCCCTTTGAAATATCCTGCAATGTTTGCCAGTATGTGGCGCTACACAAGCAATGTTGTATTTAAACACTAGGAGATATTTATGAAAGCTGGTGAAAGGGAAGAACATGAGTCAGTCTGGATCACATATGAGAAGGAAAAAGCTAGTTTGAAGGCCTATTATGTTTAACTCGCACAAGGCTTGATTTTAGAGTTAAACTTAAAGGTGCCCCATTTGCGTATGAGCAAATATGCATCCGCCAAGTTTGTAAGTCAGTATTTTCAGTTACACGAATCTTAAGGAACCTGCAATCTAACATATAGATGTGTGCAGACCAAAGATGTGACTATCATCATCATCAATTTCAAAACTTGCTCTTGGCTTATAGAGGTGCAAACTTTAGATCTTGTAGAGTGTAACTCAAGATAAAGTGAATCTCAAAGGAGGAAGCGTTTAATTTGCATTTGTGGTCCTCTACTGTGCAGTTCTTGCAGGTTGAGGCCACTGATCCGTCTCTCCAAGCACAAGGGGCCACAAGTGCAAGGTACATGAGACTGTAAAGATGGATGCAAGTTGTGCACACGCACTTTGATGCATCCTCACTGCAATCTCATGTAGGATCCATGCCTGCAATATAACAGATGGATGCAGCAGCTGTGAATCCTGCCCCTTCAGCACTTATTACTCCACCACTGTATCAAATCCTCTATTGAAAGCAATTTCATGCATCCTCTACTGTAAATTATAAGGATATTAGACGTCAGTGAGCAGTTCCTTGGCCATGTACAAGCGCCAATTCCATTTGCTAATTGCTTTGTACATGTCACAGACATCCAAGGTGACTTCTAATCTACATAGTAATAACAATCCATAAATATTTGTTCCTTCTAAGTGTTCCTCACCGTTTATACAGAAATTGTTTACAGCAGTTTATGTATATATAAGCATCACTTGGGTATTATACACATATTATATGTACCTGTATATAGATGAAACAATTATAATCTCACCTCTGTCTCTGGACGAGCAACTAGTAAGGAGATGTTAGTGCTCTCTTCCTGTGTCAAGATTGCCACGGCCTCTTCCCTATTTTGTACATCCATGCCATTAATCTGAAAAACAGGGACAAGATGAGTATATCCATCTCACTAATTACTGTTTGGGAATGCTCATTAAGAGCACCTTCACGTCAGAGTTGGAGTTTCATAACGCTGGTGCAATCAACAAAAATAGACAGGGTACTGCCCCAACTTTACTACTTACTATATTTTGGCAAATGTGTTATTTTATTCTCTACGTTAGGCCAGGGGTGTGATGTCCCAATTCCCATTACACCTGAATGGACGAAGGCAGTTTTCCTGTAGGGTGTGCTGTGTTTGTATACGGCCCTGCACTCTCCGTTGTCTCCCTCTCAGTTCAGAGCTTCTAATTTGAATATAAAACTTTTACTAATTGCTTATTTGCAAGTTTTTGGGATACCAGTGAGGGAAGAACTCTGTCCAATTAGAGTAATTCTGCAACAAGGTAAGCTCAATTAAGGAGCAGGTTTGTAAAATGTGTTTAATGCTTAGTACTTGTGCTGTTTAAGCAAGCACTGCAAATCTGTTATCAGGCCCATATTTATGCAAAAGGCACACTGGCCCAGGCCTAAGGTCACAGACTGGCCCTCGTTTACTCCTTTTATCACATTGTTTTCTTTGCTGGTTCTATGTTTTATTTTGTTATTTTTTTAGTTTGTTTCTTACTTATACCTATATGTATCCCTATCCCAACATTTGCAGTGTACTATTTGGATAAAATGGCATGGCCACTTCAGGCTGAGAACGTGGTCAGGTCATGGTAGGGAGTGTCTTGTCCACCAGGGGGCATACCTATCTATTCTGATGCACCAGGATGCCCCCAGCAACCCCTTCTCTTTACTAGAAACACCTGCAGGACACATTCCCCAGCAGCCCCAAAAATCAGGATGGCAGGGCAGTCCCCTAGAATCATGGCTGTCTCGCCAAATTCAGTACTGTGTGTATCTGTGCTTCTGCCTGTAGATTCATGTTCTATACATATGGCATGTGATCAGGCTAGTGTCATGGAGTAGTGCAGGTGTGTGTGTGTGTGTGTGTGTACTTGCATTCATATGCTTGTGGGGGCCTTGACCTGTTCACACACCAACACTGTGGGGGACTGAGTCGTAGTGGGGACAAAAATTGAGGTTCCCACAAAGCTTCTCACGGCTAATTAATGCAGGGGACCTTGCTGATATGCTCAGCATAAAAATGTCCCTGCGAGTCACATTTGTTGGAACAAAAGTGTGCGTGTGTCCAATGTGGAGGGGAGAAAGTGTGTGTGCATCCCACCGCTAGAGGCCAGTATTCCGTCCAAATGTATAGCAGGAGCAGGAAAAGGAAATGACTGCATCCTGCCGGCACTTTGTACACCAAGCGGGTAAGGACACAGTCGAATCTGTCTGCTGCTGAAGGTAAAGCGGGGACAGTGAAGCATGACAGAGCCCACCGGTAGCTTCGACTATAGCCCAGAGAGCAGTGGAGATGAGTATGCCACTGACACTTCGGAGGAGAGTGGTTCAGACACCAGCGGTGATGCCCTGTTGCCCACCAGCGCAGCAAAGTGCATGTACCAAGAGATGAGTTCTATGTACGACCATTCTCGACCTTCTGCTAGCCGTGCTTTAAACACAGAGGGTCGGAGAGACGACGCGGTGTCTGTCCAAACGATATCCAGAAACTGATGGCTCCGGGGCGTATAACAAAAAGCAGTACTTTCTGTACCGTGAGAAGCCCCACTTAAAAATTGTCCGGCACATGTAGCATGTTCACCGCAATGAGACTGAAGTAGCCTGGGCCCTGAAATTCCCCAAGTACTCAAAAGAAAGGTGCATGCAAATGGCACATCTTCGCAATAGGGGCAACTTTGCACACAACGCTAAGGCAATGAGGGCAGGCCATGGCGTTCTGGTCCCATGCAAACTTGACAAATGCTGAAGGCTTCATGCACTGTGCAGCCTGCCAGGGCTTATTGCAAGGAAATACCTGTGGCGACACATGAAGAGATGTAAGCTATACCGAAGGGGCAACCAACTCACACCTGGCAAGAACAGAGTCCAGTCACTGTGTGCCTTTGCTCAGCCCGTTCACCTGACATCAGTGATGTCTTTTGGAAGCTATTGAGTGACATGGCCCAAGATGAAGTCTTACTCGAGGTCAAAAATGATCGATGCATCACGCAGATGGGACAGCATCTGTTCAACCGGGTCAGATCAGATGTTGGCAGGCACGAGTACATTCGTCAGAAGCTTAGAGAAATGGGCAGGCTACTGCTACAGGTCGGAAGAGCTACCTCTTTGGAGAGGATGGAAGACTTTACCGCCCCATCAAACTTTCTGCACGTAGTAGACACTGTGAAGCTGATAGCTGGCTATGACGAGGAGACAGGTACATTTAAGACACCCTCGCTGGCATGGCCTGCAAAAAGATAGTGAGCATTGTGGAGTGCCGAGCCATGATGGAGGGCTGCACTGCTGCGGTTGGAAACACACAAAATTTCAGGAAGCTATATGAGGTGAGATGGAACAAGTTGATCTCATCGGCTGCCTTGAAAACTCTTAAGGAGTCCAAGTGGAACATGCCTCAGCTCTTACCTTTCACGGAAGAAATGAAAAAGATGCACTTGTACCTTTATGAGAAGCAGCAAACCTACTGAAGTGGGCTATCCACCGAGCCTACGGTTAACCACTGGGAACTACTTGCAAAAGTCACCCTGGCACAGGTGATCTTGTTCAATCGAAGAAGGGAAGGGGAAGTTTCAAAAATGTTGCTGACTACCTTCTCCTCAAGGGATACCTCGGATCTCCACGAAGATGTGCTTAGCGGTTTCCGAGGTTGAGAGGAAGCTCTGCCGGCACTTGATGCGCATTGATATCTGAGGAAACTGAGGGAGAAAAGTCCCCATCCTGCTGACACCAGCCATGCAAGCTGCAATGGAACTTCTCACAGAAAAGTGTGACAAATGTGGATGGATAGCCAAAATGACTAGATGTTCGCCAGACTAGCTGCCTTGTCACACTTCAGAGGCTACGATTGCATAAGACTGTTTCACCGAGAGTGTGTGGCCAAGCATCCCCACACGCTGTCTTCCACGTAGCTTCAAAAGCACATTGCCACTCTCTCGAAGGTCCTCAAACTAAATGACACAGAACTGGATCAGTTGGCAGACTTTCTTGGGTGCGACATCAGGGTGCACCAGCAGTATTACCACCTCCTGAAAGGTACCCTCCAACTCGCCAAGATCAGCAAACTGTTAATGGCTCTTGAGAGTGGCAGACTGGCTGAATTCAAAGGCAAGAATTTGGACGAGATGCACATTGATCCAGATGGTAAGTGGAAAATCTGGTGTCTGATGTGTGCTTTTGACTTTTACCTCAGTCATTTACATATCTGTTTCTTTTCAGAACCGGTCCAGCTACAGAGTGACATGTCGGATGAAGAGCAAATCCCCATGACAGAGGGACAAGTGGCCAAGCGTTTAGTCAACACTTCCACGTCAGAAGAGAGGCGGTGTATGGACTTGGCAACATGGGACCAGTGCCCAGCCATGGTTTCTACAGGTAGGTGTAGCACACAGTTTTTCTAGGCAGAAGCACTTTGCCTTCTCTGTATTTTACGGAGCCTTAATGGACCACTTTATTTCCTTTCAGGTTGCAAAGTAGAGCAGAGGAAATCCTGGGAAAGAGAGGAGGTCCAGGCTGTGATGAGGTTTATGTGTTGCGTGCCTCATGACTAACCGTGTCAAAGTGTAAATCTCATGTGGTAACTCTGGTGACAAACTGCTCCTACACATACCCCTATGATTGTTCTGTCGACAGGGCATTAGGAAAGGGGTGTCCCTACACGCCATTTTCCAGACATGGGTGCTCATGATGCAATAAAAACAAGTATGTGCGTGTTTGTGTGTGTTTGTGTAATAAGCAAGCTATAGGGGACAAAGGCTGAACTGTCTATTGCCATGCTATTGGGATAGACCACATCCTGAAATTAAAGATGGTGTTGGCTGTTATTAAACATTAGCTATAAAACACAAGCTGGCCAACTGCGGTCTCAAATGATAATGCATCATTATACATTATTACTCCTGTTGTAGCTCCCTTATTACCTGTAAAATTCTATCGCCTTCCCTGATGCGCCCATCTATTGCTGCAATGCTGTTTGGGTTCACCTGTTAGAAAGAAAAGGATCATAAATATGTTATCTTATGTTCAACTTCTCACTGTTTTTTAGCCGCATAGCTGCAGTTTTTATCTATTATTATTAGCGTTTAGTTATATGGTGCAACTAGGTTCTACAGCACCATACATGGCAGTAGTACAAACAAGGTAGACATAGTGCATATAAACAAACAACAGATAAGAAAAACGTAGTAGAAATAAGTAGAACTGAAAAAACAGGTAACATAATTCAAGTCATAAGGCAATTCCCAGGCAATTACAAGGATGGTAAGGGTAACGGCAGGTGACAAGACAGGGGTAGGAAGCAAGTGGGGAAGAGAGAGGCTACAAAAGAAAGAAGGAACCTACTTGGGAAAATTATAATCTAGTGGAAGAACGAGGGGGTGACATGTGGAGGGGATGACGGAAGGGGTACGGTGGGGAGGGTTTAGACAGTGGTCTGATAGTCTAAATGGGTGAATCTTGAGGGAATGTTTGAATCATTGGAGGCTAGGGGAGAGTCTGACGGAGTAGGTTCCAGAGATGGGGAGTAGAACGGGAAAAATCTTGGATGCGGGAGTGAGAAGTAATCAGAGGGAGGAGAGGCGGCAGTCATTGGCCGAGCAGAGGGGTTGGGAGTGAGATGGAGTTGGAAATGTATGGGGAAGTGGAGTGGGCAAAAGCTTTCTAGATGAGGGTGAGGAGTTTGAATTGGATTCCAGTGGAGGGATTGGCAGAGGGGGAGGTAGAAACAGAGCAGTGTCAGAAAAAGATCAACCTTGCTGAAGCATTAAGCAGAGATTTAGGAGAAGAGAAGAGGGTGAAGGGGAGGCCAGATAGGAGAAGATTGCAATAATCAAGGCAAGAGATAATGACAGTGGATTCATGTTTTTGGTGACATCTAAGGAGAGGAAGGATCAAGTCCTGGCGATGTTCCAGAGATGGAAGCAACAAGAGTGGGAGAGGGCTTAGATGTGTGTAGTGAATAAGAGAGAGAAATCAAAATTGATGCCCAAGCAGCGGGCTTGAAGAATTGTGGAGATCATGGTGTTGTCAACAGTGAGGAAGGGGTGGTAAATTATGATTGATAGTAGACAATGAGCTTGGTTTTGGTCACATTTGGTTTGAGAAAGCAATGTGACATCCGGGAGAGCTGGTTGAGAGACAGTTGGAAATCCATGAGAGGAGGGAGAGGACAGGTAGAGCTGGGTTTCAATGGCATATAACTAGTACTATAGATGGAAGGAGCTGATTAGTTTGCCAAAAGAAAATGTGTAGAATAAGAACAGCAGAGGGCTAAGGATGGAGCCTTGTGAGACCCCATTTAGAAGTGAAAGAAGGAACTTGAGGTAGAGATGGAGAAGGATTGGTTCAAGAAATAAGGGGTGAACCAAGTGCGGACAGTTTTGTAAAGGCCAAGGGAGAGATAGGTGTGCAGTAGAAGAGGATAGTCCACAGTGCAAAAGTTGCAGAGAGGTCTGGGAGGATAAATGCAGACAAATTGCTCATTGGTACCTGCAGAGATAAAACGGTGTAGACAGTAGAAACTCATAGTAAGTTTAGGAGTAGAGATGAGTGAAAGTTGCAGAACTGTTCCATGAAATATTTGCCTCGTTCCCCATTTGTTTGCAAAATTTTGCATTATTTCAGGCGAAATTTGGTCTCAAGCGTTTGCAACCTGACTTCAGTCACACCACACTGAAGAATGAATTGACTGTTACAGATCTATACATTCTGAAAAACGTGAATTAACAAACATAGTGCATCAAAGATGGAACGGCAAAATTGTATCGCCAGAACTTTGTGCCGATGCGAAACCGCCTCTACCACCGTGAAACTCAATTACAGCAACATTTTGCCAAACAGTAAATTACTAATTGATAATACAGTAAAAAGACTGTACGAAAAAGGTGAGGCAAAAATAACTAGTCCAACAGAGTATATGTGAGATTAGTGTCAATAATAGAACTAGGAGTAGGATTCAAAAGCCTCGTACCTCTCCCACATAAATCCCCAGGTCTTCTTCATCATCAGTGCGGTAACAAACCGTTAGCCCAAGTTTATCTTGATGACTGGATTTACATAGCTCCACTTCCTGAAGGAGAGAGAGGAAAGAGGACAGTCATGAATTATAGTGGGACAGAGATTGTGCTGCAGCATACGTGACGGGGTCCTAAGGATAGTAAGGGGTGATGTAATGGAATGAGGGGTTGGAGAAGCATAGGTAAGAAATAGAGTTCTAATGGGGCTGAAAAATATAAACGTTATTCCAGCATGGTGGCACCTCAGGATTATGTCAGAAAACAAAGTGACATTCAGATTTATGAATTTAAAGCGGCAATGGCAGGACCTGGCGCCTAACACTAATCCTTAGATTTGTCCAGTTGCCGGGTCCTAGTCTGAATGTCACTCTGTTGTCTGACGTAAAACTGAAGTGGCAGCATGCTGTATGTTCGCAATTTGCACCAGTTTGCAGGTGAGTGTGTTTGGAAATCTCGTCTGTTTTAATGTAAGTCAAGATTTAAACATACTTGCCTACTTTCTCATAGCACTTTCCGGGAGAGGGGCGTGATTTGAGGGCGGGAGTGGGCGGGGTGTGGCCAAACGCGTCATTTTGGCCCCGCCCCCGTGACAGAATGCCATTTTGCCGCGGTGGGCGGGGCCAAAATGACGCAATTCACATCATTTTGGCGTGCCAGTAGTGGGATGCGGGAGATTTGCCAGCTCTCTCGGGAGTCCGTGAGACCAACCCGAATTTCGGGAGTCTCCCGGACATTCCGAGAGAGTTGGCAAGTATGGATTAAAATTATGTCACCGATATAGTAATCGCAATTTGTTTGTCTATGTACTCATTGTCGGTTACGTAGTAGTCGGAATCACAAGTACCACCGATATAAATATACACCTTCCTTTAAGCACAACAATAAAATCCAATCAGATGACACGGGCCGGGACCTGGGTTTTATAAAGTGTTAAATAGGGCATTTGCCTTGGGCCTTCCAGGACCGGGGGTAACCATTGCATAAGAGAAGCTATAAATAATATCTATATGAGATAATAATTTTTTCCAAAGAGGTAGTCCCAATAAAAAGCGAGGTGTATGACCAAGTTGATCTAAAAATGTTATGGGTCAATAAACAGATACGTGGTACCAACGGTGGGCTGGCATATTTTAGCCCGGGGGCAAGACTTGACTCTATAGCAGCCTATTAGGAAACTTTTAAAGGAACAAAAATGCAGGTGGCCCAATGATCCAGCCTAAGGAACCTCACTATGGGACCAGCCTGGGGGGCAGATGCCTCCCAGCCCAACCTGCCCTTGTGTGATACAAACAAGAAGTATGAGAGCCCACTAGTAAAATCTTTATCCTGGGCTCATGGGACAAAGAATTCTAGTAAGATCAGTCTTCCCAGTTATGGGAGTCCTATACAGGACAGGTAACAAAAGTAGAATAGTAGAAAAACTTTTATATATTTTATGACATAGTTAAAGCAATCGTTTATTGAAAATACACATATATCTCAAAGAGAACACTTAGGACTAGATTTACTAAACTGCGGGTTTGGAAAAGTGGAGATGTTGCCTATGGCAACCAATCAGATTCTAGCTTTTATTTATTTAGTGCATTGTACAAAATGACAGCTAGAATCTGATTGGTTGCTATAGGCAACATCTCCACTTTTTCAAACCCGCAGTTTAGTAAATATACCGCTTAGAATCTGCAAACAATTATCTGCAGACCATGAAGGCTAAGAGACTGATAAAAGTATAGATTTTTTTAAAATTAAGGTGGACAAAAAATACTATGGTTAGAGATTGGCATTTAAGCATCTGCTGCTGTGCATTTTAAATATAACTTGATTGTATTGTGAATGCACATTGTAACTAACCAAGGATAAAAAAAAGTTTGCAACATTTTGGCTCTCAGTGACGGACAACACCACAAAATAGGAACAATAGAAGCATACCCAGTTGTACGTTTTAAATTACAGCAGATATGAATGTTGGGAACATCACTGAGTTTATTTGGAATGGCCACCAACACTTTTGTGGGGGAAAAGGATTTTTGGGTAGAGTTTAAAGGGAATATGGACAAGAAAGGGAGGCAAAACAAGAGGGAGAGAATAGTAACAATTCTTGAGATAAATATATTGGGCTTTATGACATTGTGCAATGTGCACATATGGGCTGTAAATACAACAGCAACTGCAACACACCTCATACTCCAGTTCATCAGTGCGTTCTCCTTCAGGCTGTACTCCATCCATATACTCAGCTTGCTCATAGAACTCATTCCCAATGGGAGGTCTACAAGGGAGAAAAAAGTCAACATTATAAACATCAGCTGTCTCTTACCCTGCTGCACTCTCAAATAATCCGAAACTGTAAGGGGGTCATGTGTGAGTCTCAAGGACCTTAGAGGTGGGAGAGAATTTAGTCCTTTTGCTGGAAGGAAAAGGCTGTGTCCCCCTCGTAAAACAGGAGCACCACTGTACATGCACCATCTAAACACCTTTATCTTGTTTAAATCCGTCCCACAGAATAAATTCTTGCTTTCGAACTTCAGTGCAAAAATATGGTTCCCTCGTACACCTAATCCGCCCTTAGAAGGGTTGGAAAAATCAAGAGAGCTCCTTATTATCTCCCTAACAAACGTTTGTACTCCCCCCCCACACAACGCTGTCCTTTTTGACCACAAATCCATGCATTCTCAAAAAAGCTAGGTGCATTTATGTAAATGTAACGTCACAAAAGAACATTTCTGCTGCAGTTTTAGAGTTTCGTAAAGGGTTGTGTATGAGATTATATGGGATAGTATACAGGATAACGAATATGCATCCCCATTGACAGCATTGTCACGAGGATGCATCATCATCATCATTTATTTATATTGCGACTGCAAATTCCGTAGCACTTTACAATTGGGAACAAACATTAATAAGACAATACTGGGTAATACATACAAACAGAGAGGTAAGAGGGCCCTGCTCGCAAGCGTACAAATGCATGTACATGGCTGCCTTTGAGTCAATGTTTAAGGCATAATGGGGCGTAAGAGTTAGACATGCCAGTTTACATAGAGTATCTTGCATGGAATTGCTTTGCACATGCCAAGAAACTGTCCACACACACATATGTGCCTATGCAGTTTTGCACGATTTTGATACTTACGCTCGCCTGCGCCGGGGGAGGTTAGATGGGAGCGATGGGTGTTCCAATATAAGCCAAGTACAGTAAAGGGGGTCTCTTTTTGCTATAGGGCAGGTACAAATGTTCACTGATGATGATGACTTGTAAACCAGGTGCATATGCTGCTGATGTGGACCTGTACACACCTCGAGATGTGTACAACTCTGCTATGGGTGGAAAAATGTTATTTTTCCAAGTAATTTACACCCATTTTGCCAACAGATCTACATCAACCTCTATGATATGGGCATGTAGCTAGGTGGCCTGTTTTGGGCTTAGCAGTGTAGGTTACGATTGTAAGTGCTACAGGCGCAACCTCACCAAATTTTTACAGCTCTTCCCATTTCAGTGGGTACAATATCTAGTACTACACAGGCGTTGTGACTTATTATGCAGGCAGCACGTTGCCTTAGTCTCTCTTGGTCTGTGTCTATATTAGGGAATTTAGACTGTAAGCTCCACTGGGGCAGGGACTGATGTGAGTGAGTTCTCTGTACAGTGCTGCGGAATTAGTGGTGCTATATAAAGAGCAGATGATGATTATGCCCAAAAAAAGCAATTTGTATCCCACGTGTTTATGACCCTTTGTCACAACAGCTCCTCTGCTATATTTATTTTTTTAGTAAATAAAATAAACTTAACATGGGGCAGCATGGAGGCTAAGTGGCTAGCACTTCTGCCTTACAGTACTGGGGTCATGAGTTCAATTCCCGACCATGGCCTTATCTGTGAGGAGTTTGTATGTTCTCCCCGTATTTGCGCAGGTTTCTTCCGGGTGCTCCGGTTTCCTCCTACACTCCAAAAACATACTGGTAGGTTAATTGGCTGCTAACAAAATTGACCCTGGTCTGTGTCTGTGTGTGTGTGTGTATGTGTGTGTTAGGGAATTTAGACTGTAAGCTCCAATGGGGGCAGGGACTGATGTGAATGAGTTCTCTGTACAGCGCTGCGGAATCAGTGGTGCTATATAAATAAATGGTAATAATAATAATAATAACACCAATAATGCCCTCAGAATAATCCTGCACTAGACATTTGCCTATTTACCTATATGGTAACTGCAGTTTCTATCATCCTAAATATTCCAGTGCACAGTGTTATTCACTCATTAGTAGTAGAGTCTCTACTCACAGCTCTGAGAGTACATACGGTTCTAGGACAACTATGGCAGGGCTGGGGGGTCTCGGTCTTCCCAAGGTCATGATGTGCTCAAAGGTGATATCCGTCTGCGTTCCACTGTCCACAAATTGAAGGTCATGGGAGGAAATGGCCAGAGCTCCCTTCATACGTGGGCTGCGCCTCAGCACTTGGATCAGGAGAGGGTCTTTAGTGGTGCGTAACGTCTCAAATGTCTGCTCCTGGGAGAGTCGCGAAAGGTCTTTTCCATTCACCTGTGAAACAGCAGAAAATGTACATTTCATGTTCTCTGCGGTCTCAGTGCAAGTTACATAGAAACAGGAATTTTTAACAATTTCAGTCCTCTCTCTAGTCAGATTTTTGTGTCTCAGGCCTTATACCCAATCTAAGTCTAACATGAATGCGTTTAGCTCACAGCGGTTAACAAATGTAAGAACTTGAGGTTCGGGTGACAGATGGAGGCCTCGTGGGATTTGCTTTGAATGTAGAAAAGAAGCAGGCAACGCATGAAAACCGCAAACACAACACTCAAACTAATGTATGAAAACACTAGTCACATGTATTTTTATGCTAGTAGGTAAAAAAAACCAACAACACATATGTCCATTTCGTCCTCCCTTTTTTATGTTATTTTTTTTGGGGGGTGGGGGCATTTGTTTGTTCTGAATATTTTCTACCTAAGTCTTAACAATAGCTGTATTTTTATCCCATGCATTTTTGAATTCTTTTACTATACGAGTCCCCACCCATGGATCGGTCACCCTGTCTCTAGGAAAGGGTGATAGATCATTAATTGTGGATAATTAATTCTGTATTCTACTTAAAGATTCTTGTGTCCCACATCATGTTACATTTTGAGAACTGCTCACTATAGTCCATTCCACTATTTTCTCTAAGTCGGTCTCATATCTTCTGGGATATCAACCCCGTTATAAATCTTTGTTTTATCTGTAATAAGACATACCTTTCCTTATAGACCTTATATAGACCACAAGTATTATCACTAATGAAAACGTACAACAAACCAGGACTCACTACTGGCTCCTGCGGTATTCTACTGGTTACTAGCGGTATTCTACTGGTTATTAGCGGTATTCATCTGGTTACTAGTGGTATTCTACTGGTAACTAGTGGTATTCTACTGGTTATTAGCGGTATTCATCTGGTTACTAGTGGTATTCTACTGGTAACTAGTGGTATTCTACTGGTTATTAGCGGTATTCATCTAGTTACTAGTGGTATTCAACTGGTTACTAGCGGTATTCTACTGGTTACTAGTGGTGTTCTACTGGTTACTAGCGGTATTCTACTGGTTACTAGTGGTGTTCTACTGGTTACTAGCGGTATTCTACTGGTTACTAGCGGTATTCTACTGGTTACTAGTGGTATTCAACTGGTTACTAGTGGTGTTCTACTGGATACTAGCGGTATTCAACTGGTTACTAGTGGTGTTCTACTGGTTACTAGCGGTATTCTACTGGTTACTAGCGGTATTCTACTGGTTACTAGCGGCATTCTACTGGTTACTAGCGGTATTCTACTGGTTACTAGCGGTATTCTACTGGTTACTAGTGGTATTCAACTGGTTACTAGCGGTATTCAACTGTTTACTAGCGGTATTCTACTGGTTACTAGTGGTATTCAACTGGTTACTAGCGGCATTCTACTGGTTACTAGCGGTATTCAACTGGTTACTAGTGGTATTCTACTGGTTACTAGTGGTATTCAACTGGTTGCTAGTGGTATTCAACTGTTTACTAGCGGTATTCAACTGGTTACTAGCGGTATTCTACTGGTTACTAGTGGTATTCAACTGGTTACTAGTGGCATTCTACTGGTTACTAGTGGTATTAAACTGGTTACTAGCGGTATTCTACTGGTTACTAGCGATATTCAACTGGTTACTAGCGGTATTCTACTGGTTACTAGCAGTATTCTACTGGTTACTAGCGGTATTCTACTGGTTACTAGCAATATTCAACTGGTTACTAGCGGTATTCTACTGGTTACTAGCCCTTCTAGGCTTACACCATGGACTACAACACTCTATCTTTAGCCAAACCTTTCTCTATTCTGCTATTTTTGAGTCAAATCCAAGGATTTTCAGTTGCAGAATTCATTTATTGTGGGGTACTGTATCAAATGCTTGGCTGAAATATAAGTAAGCTATATCCACTGATCCACCATGATCTATGACTTTCGTTATCAAGTCGAGTAAATCCACTGGGTTCGTTTGACATGACCTCCCAACAGCAAATCCATGGTGCTTTAGAGCTCATCATTTCTTTGAGTCTCACTATTGATGTGCAACCCCCACGCCTTTTTTGTGCAGTGAAACTATTTTTTGCCATTCTCCAGTCATTTAGAATTATATATGTCAGCAGCATTGATTGGTTAAACAGTTTGCATAATGGTGCTGCACTATTCCTAGTCCTATTCATACACTTGAATGTGTACCATCTAGTTTTCATTTTGAGAGTTCAATTACTACCTCTTCTGCAGTGTGCGTGGCTATTGAACAGTAGAGTATATCTTTTTCCTCTAGTATAGGTGACCGCCATTGAATTTTCAACAGTAAATACAAAGCAAAAAATAGTTGTTTAGGCAGTGTACAATATCTTTATCTCCTTCCTTGTATATCACATCCCTAACTATGTGCTTGAGAGATGCCCCAAGCAAGCTATCCTCAATGTCACTACTCCTGGCTGAACTTTGATTGACATCGCTTCATCTACTCCCTTAATAAACTATCCAATTCCTCATCTTGCCCTAGTGGTCTATACATTTTCAAAAAAAACCTCTCTCTGCCCAGTTTTTAGAGTAACTCAGATACTCTCTGGCCTGAGAAACTCGTGGCTCTCCAATGGTTGTGAGACTACAAGTTCCAGCATACCCTGCCGGTTATCGGCTGGCAAAGCATGCTGGGGCTTGTAGTTTCACAAGACCTGGAGAGCCACAGGTTGTCCAAGTGTGCCCTATCCTATCTGCAGTGCCTTATGTTAAAGAGAGTGACTGTTGAAGACTAATGGGAATCAAACAAATGTAAGTGAACATTCTATTGGGAATGATTGTTGTGATTTTATTTGAAGGGAGAGAGAACAGTAAAACATGGACATAAACAAATGTTCCAGTTTACTAAAGGCCACAATGTTTAAAAAAAAAAGAAAAATCGCTGTTTTACAAAAGGCCACATTAAAAATCGCTTCCCCATTTTGTGCATGTGCAAAACATGAAACTTATCATGCTGCGGTTTATCTGTTTGAAAACCCATCAGAGTAAAGAGGTGGTTGTAAGCGACAAGATAGCGTAAACTGCATAAATAAATACCGAATGTAAAAAAAACAAAACTTTCCTCCCTTTCTGTAACAGCCCGTGCTATGCAGAATCAGCCTGGTCCTCCGACAGCCAGCCCGGTTACCTAGTGATGCCCGGCACAATGCCAAGTAGCACTATGTCCCTTTGTGGTACCCCAGACCTTTGGGTATGAGGGTAAAAATATTAAAATATAGAGCCCGTTCTTGTGGCACTACAAGTGACAGCATGCACTGGAAATGTCTCTGCAAACTAGAAGTGAGGCAGTGCTGGCGGAGAGGTGGAAAAATCTCAAGGGGTGTACTGTGCAAAAGAGTAAAATTTAAACCAAAGTCCTGTTTTGTATGACAGTATCCATCGCCCCAGATGCATTCCACCGCCAGTAACATCTTCTGAACTAAACACGAAGGCATTTATGGAAAAGTTCATGGCATGACAGGTAGGTTCATTTTGATTGATTTTTATTTGGATGCGATCTTCAGAGAAAACTTCCACCACTCTGTAGCCAACACAAAGTCTTGTTGAGAGCAGTGGGGAACTACCATTGGTACAGCAGGTGGGTGCCGCGGAACCCATGCAGATAATGGACCCTACTGCGCGGGGCACTAGCGAGATTTGGGCCCCAGTTCCCTCCTCCCTGCACCAGGGCCCACAGCTCGATAGTTCCGCCTCTGGTTGAGAGAAATGGCTAATCAGTCACAGCTTCTAATGTATTTGAGATTCTATAGTATGAGAAATATTGGTAGCTCAAATGCATGAAAACCACTGTTTCCAATAATATTTATTTTATATATCCGGTAGTAGATAGATAACCATTATCAACTAATGGTAACCATTCTCCACTATCATGAATTGACTTTTTTTCCCCCATTAGTACTTTTCCAGGATTGCATATTACCCAGCTTGTAATTTGTGTTTAGGTTGGGGATATTACTATTATCCAGGGTTCTGCCTCTTGGCTATAAACTACAATCTGCTTCATATTCTGTTAAAATGGTTGTTATTCTTCCCTTCACCCCCTCATCTGTCTCCCATGCACTAGATGCAGATGTTGCTTTACGCCCCCCCCCCCCTCCCATTCCATACACCACCCAGCACTCTGCCATTAGCCTGTGACTCTATCAGACACCGATCAATGGCGTTCTTGCTCACTGTGTCTTATTGATACACAGCAGCCGTTGTCATGGAAACTGGGCCTTTGCTGAAGGAACGAAACACAGTTGGGAGGCAACAGAGAGGATTTTTGTGTGTGTGTGTGTGTGGGGGATGGGGGCATTGGGGATATACGGGACAAGGTTTGTGGCGGACATCGGAATGATGGGGGGGCCAGGGGCATTCTGCTTGTGTAATTATTAGAAGAAACTGTGTAACAGTGACAGCTTCAGGACACTGGGAAGAGAAACAGTGACAGGGAGAGTTAATGAGCGCGCAGGAGAGCAGGGAAGAAAGACAAAAGAGATTGAAAGGCAGACAGCAAGGACACGGGGAGAGAGGAGGCAGAACATTAAGGAAGATGTGAGATTATAATGCAATAATAGGGTTCCTAGAAAGTGACAGCAATCGCATCCACGTCTGCTCTGTCTTTTATATTTCACCTCGGTTTGTCTGGAAGACACTTAGATTTTCTTAGGTCAAGGTTCTGTAACATTAAAGGGCTCACCGTGTATGCTCCGTAAACCTTACATCAACCTTATAATTCTAAACCTTTGCATGCAAATAAACACACGGAGACTTGTATAAGTTATTAAAAATTGCCAGAAATTTTATTATGATTTTAATTTTAACTAGACCTATGGTGGCGGAGAAAGGGCACTGCGAAACAACTCTCAAGCTGACAAACACTATCACGTGTGGACTGGCGCAAACCGCCGTACGTCCACCACCACGGGGAACAAATCCCAACATAACTTTTGCGCTGAGTTGGCGTCAGAGTGACTGCCCCCTTTAAAACTCACTCTGCCCTCCCTCACCGAGTCGAACAGGGACCCTCCTCACCGAAGGGCCAAAAAGGGAGTTACTGGTGCCTCAACGGGGGGCAGTGACCTACGACAACTACCAGTGCGCCCACAAATCAGCCGCTGAACGCAGTGCCTTCCTACCGCAACATAACCGAAAATACTACACAAAGGAGTGGGCGGGTGGGATCTTGTGCTGTGGAATGAACCAGAACAGGAAGTGCAGCCTCCTATATCAATCAAGGTCCCTCCCACTGGATTACACATTGGTCGGGCCAACCCATGTTAACACCTTCAGGTATTTGTACAGCTTACTACAAACCCTGTCGCCCTTTAAGTGCATTCGTCCTATTCAGCCTCATTTGTCATACTTTGCAGTCTGGTCATAGCCGTGCAGGTCTTTGAAAGACGGGGTACAGTGGGGGTCATACGGTCTATATAATGCAGACTCATTCAAGGTTTCCCATTTAAATATTTGGTGTAATGAGGTATATTTGCATACCTCTCAGCATTTCAGGTGGAAACCGGGAGAACCTAAGATTTGCTATAAAAAGATCTTTTTTTCTCCATTCATAGAGAAGCAAGACCTAGTTGCCAACCTATTAAAATAGATTCCAGAGGCAATTAGCTGCTGAGCCTGTACAACTAGGCATATCAAGCTTTATACTGTGGAGGTGACACCACAGTCCCCATCTTGTCCCGTTTACTAAATTTGATAATGACATACTTTTTTGCATTTTAAATAACCCTCTTCTACAAAAGGCAAGAAAATAAAATTAGATGGTAAAAAAAAAAATGCATCTAATGTGATGCAAAAAAGAACATTTAGGGGGAAATTCAATTGTCGGCGATGTGTCATGTGCAGATATCGCACCGCACACAGTACAAATCCCCGCCGCAAAGTGTCTCACAAACGTTCCGGAGACACATTGCGGCTAATTGAATTCCCTCTTCCTCCCTTATCGTACATTTGGTCAGTATTGAAAAATAAGGACAAATCTTTTAATCTTGGGACTTTCCCTGGAGGTAACGGATGTTTGGCAACTATAGCGAAACACTTAGACATTGGATATAGGATAGATAAAACACAGGTTCTTACACAAAGCACTAAAGCACATAATACACAACACATGATAATATACATGGATTATTAATACTATTATATATTGATATTTTGATCATACTTGCCAACTTTTCCTCATTGGCTTCAGGGAGATCCTGGGGGAGGTGGGCGTGCGGCTGGTGGCTTGATGAATCGCATCATTTTGGCCCCGCCCCCTAAACGGTTGTCACAATTTTGGCCAATTACAGCAGGGAGTGGGACTACGATGACTCAATATTTGCGTCATTAAGCCCCGCCTCCCCGTCACTTATCTATTGCAGGGACGAGAACCGGTAGGTTGCCCTGCTCTCCCGGGAGGTCTTCCAGAAATGCGGGAGTCTCCCGGACATTCCAGGAGAGTAGGCAACTATGCGTTAAAGAAAAGCAGCTAATGAATCTCTAGAGACTGAAGTGTCTTTTACATTTCTGTCTCCATTACTGAAGTCATGTTGTCTTACCTGTCAGTCTTTGATTAAATCTTGGTCTCCATGAAAATGGCCACCTCCATAGGCATCAATATATGGACATAGAACACAATTTCTGAACTGTGTCATCATGCCACAGATGGAAAGCCAACAACGTCTTGTACTGGCTCAGCATCAGGGAGAATGCCAGACTCTTCAGGGAGTGAGGGAGATCGCCCCTATTTCAGGGAGTCTCCCTGATATTCAGGGAGAGTTGGCAAGTATCCTTTTGATCCATATAGAACAATATATCAGAACCAAAAAAGAGGGACCATTTGGAAGGAAGGGGCTCAGGTGAATGTGAAGATGGATCGCCATTCCAATAAAAGCTACGTTACTACTACAATTGCTGTTGAACTAGAATCAGTGTGACATAGTAGTACAGTATGTTTCTAGGCTGGCAGAAAATACTGGGATTTACCGTTTACCTAAAGTCACCTTTGAATGGATGACTTAATTACAATGAAAATTTTTATTTACGACCCGCATCTCTTTATGTGTTACAGTCCCATAACTGTACTATGATTCATTTATACAGCACTCCCGTCCCATGTAAAGGGGAGTGTATCAATGACAAATTAAATGCAAATAGCAGTAGAGGGGTTTATTGAAGGTGTAACCACATGGTAAGGAATATAGAAGGACACCATAAGATTACCACTGTTTCAGATCAGACTATAAACACATGCTGTGCGGTATTTACGGTACAGACACTTTTCTGTAAGGGTGGTAACTGAATTGTGTGATTGACAATGTTGAATCCTATAATCTAGGGATAAATGTGGACGTCAACTGAGCAAAATTCACAAGCAGCAAGGACTGGACAATTCTTCCCCTACATTGCAGTGTTCCCAAGACATTTAGATAATATGCTATTTTATAACATTAAGGCTCGATACCCACTAGTGTCAAAATACATGTTTTTACCTGTGTTTTACACATTATTTTACTGACTCAAATAATTAACTACAAGGCATTGCACATATTATACATGGTCCCCTTAATTACCTGTAATGTAAACATCTGTCATATAGCTATACTGCCTTTTCTTAACTAATCTTTCTGCTTTCCTGAAATATAATGCTTATGTGACTTATTTATTTCCTGTACCCCTAGAAAAGGCTGTCTTGCCTGTGTGCATTGACAGAAATCGACCAGTATATGTCCTTGGCTCTATATTGTATATAATTGATGCTTTCACTTTGCTTTGAGCTCATTGTCCGAGTATGGACTGTATATGTTGGAGGGAGGATTTGTTAATTATGTTCCCAAAGAGCTTCCAATCTCAAGGTACTCTAAGGATTTAAAGAGCATCAGGAAAAGATAAGCAGAGAGTAAGTCGGTGTGGTGGGAGGAGCTGCAGTCATTAGTGCTCTTCAGCTATATTAAAGCTTCATTGATAAGAGGCCTAGGGCTGGGGGGAGATAGAGGAAAGCGGAAACACAGATGTCTGCCAGTGATAGAAATGGAGATGCTTGTGATGGAGACTGCTGGGTAAGTAGAAATATATATATATATATATATATATATATATATATATATTTATATTTATTTTTTTGGTTTTTATTTCTTTATATTTTTTTTCAAAGTGGACCATGGACCAACATAGCCCAAAATTCTGTTGCAGATATGTCCATATGAACAAGCCCTTATACTACCCCTCAGTGTCATAGGGTAGTGTCCTATTGCTTGTAAATCGCATTGCCCTATACATGACATAAGCTACCTCCAGCTGTTTTGGTAAAGCTGTCTCAGGATGGTGTTAACAGAACAACACATCAAAAAAAATAAATAATATAATAATTTTTTAATGTATTTAAGTTTTAAAACAAATAAAATCTGTTTTTATACTTTATTTCAGTTTTCTTTTATATTAGTGGAACTAAATGCCCAACCCAAGTGAACTTCTACCACTTGGTTTGGGCAAGTGAGTAAGGTTTCACTGCCTCTGCTATATATTTTTTTGATAAATACAAGAGATAAGTGATTTTTTTATTTTTCTGATTGACCATTCAGAAATCCAACCTATCGCTGTGATGGGGCTGGTAATATATATATATATATAGACCACTTAGGGGGTGAATGTATCAAGTTGAGAGTTCCGTCGGGTTTGAAAAGTGGAGATGTTACCTATAGCAACCAATCAGATTGTAGCTGTCATTTTGTAGAATGTACTAAATAAATGATAACTAGGATCTGATTTACCCTAATAGTCTTAATGGCTGTAGTGTACTAGACAGTGCTGCCTCTTCATAACACCCCCAAAGCTGGCTTAAGCAATAGCAAAAAAATCTACATGACGACGATTTTAAGAGATATATTATCATGATAATGACATAGATAACAATAAATAAAAAAAATGTAGAAAATATATATAGGGCTGGTGGGCCCCATACAGCTGTACTCTCTGTATCCAGCCAGATGGCCATCTCCAGCCAGATGGCGGCTCTGGCTTGAGATATCAGCCCCCGCTCTTTCTCTCTCCTCACTTTTCTCTTTTACCATCCCTGGAGACTGCGAGTACACCCTAAAGCAGCGTTGTGGTGACATTACATCATAGTTACCAACATTGGCAACTTGCGTCCCGGGAGGTCCGGGAGGCAGGTGGGTGTGTGGGGGCGGGGCTTGAAGAATTGTGTCGTTAGCCCTCAAAGCCGGCATAACTTTTTTCGGCCAATAAAAATAGGGGGTGGGGCCACAATGACGCACACACAGTGCCACAAAGCACCGCCCCCCTCCGTTTAAATTTGCAGAGCCGGCCGGGAATCGGGAGAATTGCCAGCTCTCCCGGGAGTCTGGGAGACCGACCCGGATTTCGGGAGTCTTCCTGACATTCCGGGAGAGTTGGCAAGTATGCATTACATGATGGGATAACCCGCAGCTCGGCCCAGTCAATACAGTAATAAAAAATAGCCATATCGCCTTACCACTGTGATATTACTATAATACTAATATATTGCCGATCTGTAACACCGCCATCACTTAAAGCCAAGTATATTTGCTATCTAAAGGATCATGGCAGAAAAAGTCCACAGAGCAACATGTAATGACTGATACAGATAAATAACAGGGACAACTATTAGGAGTTACCCCAGTCCAGGAGGCACGAGGCTGTCCAGAGAAGCAGACAAACTGAATCCAGTGATCAAGCAGAGATCAGGTAAAGCAGAATTATATGTCACCCCCCTTATAACACTAACTCGCTTCAACACCAGTTTTAGGCTGTGTGAGTTGGAGGTATAAAGCAGAAGCACCATAAAAACTACATAACATTAAAATAAGTTGCATGTATGATCTCTACTTCATACACAGGTACATGTGATACTACGGTCTTCCTGCAGAAGTGTGAAATGAGGCTCTATTGACTACACTGTTGCTTTGGGAACTCTGTTGCTTTCATTATCTAACTCTCAGACAGAGCTCCCGAGAGGATTTCTAGGCTCTAATGCAGTTGCATCTTATGCCACCCCCCCCCCCCCAGGCTTCTAGGCCGTGTACGCAGTCCCTTCAAAAGCTTTTCCACTTGTCCAGGCCAAGGAGTGTGACTGCACAGGCCAATAGCTTCTGAGTTACTCTCCCTTGCCCACAATATGGCTCTGAAGGGGCCGGAGCACCAACTGCTCTCACCTTAACACCACTGCCAGGCCCCCTCACCCCTCTTGAAGCCCCTACTCTCATATCTGTGAAGGGGCTATTCCTGTCAAAAATGGGAGTGTGGTCTGACCTTTATAAACTTTATAACTAAAGTGACATATACTTAAAGCTACATACCTCCCAAAAATTCTGATTGGGAAGTGGTGAGCGCGTGACAATGAGGGCATGACCTTATGACCTTGTCACAATTCAGTGCCGCGCACCAGTAGCAGGAGTGGCTCATTCAGTGGCAGTGACCAGGTTACATCTCCCAACATCCTGACCATAGGGGACAAAGTTATGCAACTCAGAGGCATTAACAATATACATATGGAGACAAGCCCATCAGCATGTATTCATTTATTCTGCATTCTAGTTAGGAAAAGAGCTTGAAAACAAAACGAGGTGTGAAAATGATCAGAATGTGCAAAGCTGTTCACAAATTTTACAGACAACACAATAGATAACAATTCCACACTGAACCATTTGCTGCAAGTCTGTTTGCTGTATATTAAAATTGTCTCGGTTATAAATAGTCTTAGGGCTAGATTTACTAAGCTGCGGGTTTGAAAAAGTGGGGATGTTGCCTATAGCAACCAATCAGATTCTAGCTGTCATTTTGTAGAATGTACTAAATAAATGAAAGCTAGAATCTGATTGGTTGCTATAGGCAACATCCCCACTTTTTCAAACCCGCAGCTTAGTAAATCTAGCCCTTAGAAACACAAGCAATCACATCTAATTGGATGTCCACCTTAGGGAGTGTATTACACAACACCCCACCCCCCTTGTATGACTAGCAGGACAGCAGGGGTCCTCAGCTGGAACTCCTGCCCTTACTATATACAGCCCCGTGAACATTGCATTATTAATGCATTGGGTGTTAAAGATTTTGCAATGTGGCAGGCCTGTGTGACAGCATATGTGGATAGCCACTGCACCCAATAGTGGAGGGGGATGTTGTACTTTCTCAAAGTGGACATTTCTTTATTATTATTATTAATAATAATAATAATAATAGCCACTCAACATTATTTCTATGTATTTATGTAGTGATTTGTAATAACATTAGGATTCTAGCAAGCCTTGCTCGCCTCAGGAGTGACCCATTATGTTACTATTTTACTATGCATTCTACATACTTGCCAACTCTCCCGGGTTGGTCTCACGGACTCCCGGGAGAGCAGGCAAGTCTCCCACATCCTGAACCTGCCTAGCCTAAATGACACGATTTGCAGCGAATCAAGGCATTTTGGCCCCGCCCCCGTGACAAAACGGCACCTTCGTCGCGGGGGCAGGGCCAAAATGACGTGTTTTGCCGCCTCATCCCTCTCCCGCCCTCTAGTCACGCCCCTCTCCCGGAATACATTGCCGAAAGTTGGCAAGTATGGCATTCTATGAAATTAGAATGAGTGCCTTTATTTTTCCTTTATGTTTCCGTAGACTCCGTTTCCTTTATGTTTCTGTAGACTTGCTAGACCTTACATAGCTGTCTCTATACATATGCGCATGTATACATACCCTGTTCTTGTCACATGGTGCAATACTTTCAGTCATAGCCATATTGATACGAAGTCAAGATTGGCCATTGCCCTGGTCCCACCTGGTAGACTTTTCAAATATTGGATTCTGCATAGGAGAAGGCCTATAAGAGCTTCTACCTAAGGCCTGAGAATGTTTAGAGACACTTTGTTTTAAAGAAGAATATCTTCCATTTTGTGTAAATTTAATGCATAACAATTAATGATAAGTACAACTATAATCTAGTTAATCTAGTCCTGGTTAGTGTGTATAATGACCCGATGGTTGAAAGTCATTCCAAAGTGTCGATTGTCGGCTCATTTGGTTGGTCGTACTGTTTAATATTTTCCGACCAATCACCGAGCGATCATGCAGTGTGTATGCACTCATGCTCATGATCTCCATAGAGTTTACAGAATTGTGCTCTTTTCAGCCAATGCTAGAAATGAATGTCCTGGTGAATAAATGTAGAGAGTGCTGTAGAATTTGTTTGTTCTAATACAGAATGTTTCGTTTCAGAGTCACAGAAGCGAACGAAATTCGTTAGCACATGTGGATAGCTATAACAAGGCATTTTAATCAGCGATTATTGTGCTGTCATTCTCTGAAGACTAGAGGACCAGATGAAGAGCACAGATCTGAAGGTAAATCGTGTCTGTGTGTACGCATGAATTGCCAGACTGATCGGGACTTCAGTCATAGGTACAATCGTTTGAGATAACAGGTCGGTCGGAAAATTCTTCAGTGTGTAGCCTAAATCTAAAACCTAAAACTATCCAACAATAAGAGAGCTCTTATTTTGCTTACCCTTATGCTACAAATCATTTTATAGTACAATTTGCACCAGTGATAAAGTGAAGTTAATTCATGTTTTGTTTTTTTTTTACTCTTGGGGGTATATTTACTAAACTGCGGGTTTGAAAAAAGTGGAGATGTTGCCTAGAGCAACCAATCAGATTTTAGCTGTCATTTTGCAGAATGTACTAAATAAATGCTACCTAGAATCTGATTGGTCATCAGCCATCTCCACTTTTTCAAACCTGCAGTTTAGTAAATATATCCATTGTGCTTTACATGGGGATTGTCTATATAATATTTACCCAGGGCCAAATATTGTCTTAAACCGCTTTAATTTGCCTCCCCTGACCCCCTTCTCTCTTCTAGAATTTGTGTTGTGGTCCAGAAAAACATCCAACTTTGTGTTTGAGCAGAAGTCTATAGTTTATTCCAGCATTCCTCACAAAATCACTTTTGATTGCCAGGATGTAAAATGTAAACGCCCAACACAGTTTAAGGACACGGCACCCTCAAGCTACATCGTTAATCTTAATATGTTAATTTTTGTCCTCACTGCCACTCAAAATGTCCAGTTGAGTGATAGGCGAGGAAGATGGGCACTGCGTGCCTAAGTGCTTGCTCTTCTGTATTTTCTGCTTCAGTCCTTTTCAAGCCCATATGTATTGCAAAATAGGGTATAATATTTGCAATGCATTGTGGTCCTCACTCTATTTTATGAGGAGCGACCTCTCTAATGATACATTTTGAGGTAATTTGTTCTTTATATAATGACACTGTGCACTATGTAAGTGTTAAAAACAAATGAATCAGTGTTTTCTACGCTTCCTTTGCTCAGGAAACCCAACGCGCCCTGTATGCAAATGAGGTGACTCAACTTGAGAGTCGTGCTTTGTATTTCTCTATGCTCACTCCCAGACAGCCTCATTCCTACGTCATAGCTGCCATGATTCTCTCTTGAATAATGGAGGGAGCATAGAAAATATATATAATTATATATATATTTATTTATTTATTTTTTAAAAAAAAGATGGACCCATTGTGAAGTCGCTATATTTCTGCAACCACGAACTGTCCATGAATGAAACGCTTACCAATTGAAAAGGCGGGGCATAGAGTTTCAAATTCTTACCACTACATGCCTCTCCCAGCACACCAACGGCCCCTAGCCGCAGTCGTTCACAAGATGGCGACACCGCAACAAAAGGTGTTTTGCGTTCCGCAGCTCAACAAAACTGAATCCGTAATTGCTGTGCATGTTGCGTTTCAACGGCATTTTGGCATTGATCTGCCAATGCCAAAGAGCATTCGTCCTTGGATCCGACACTTTGAAGAAACAGGCTGTTTATGTAAGGGGAAGAGCGCAGGGCGACGACGCACTTCACAGAAAAAGGTGAGGAGAATTCAAGTGAGTTTCCTGTATAGCCCGCGCAAGTCCACTCGTCGTGCCGGGCGGGAACTTGTGATCCCTCATACGACTATATGGCGACTGCAGATTGGGCGTTGTTTAAATGACACACTGCCTCAACGTTGGATAGGTCGCACAGGACTCCAAGGGGTAAATGTATCAAGCTGAGAGTTTTCCAGCGGGTTTGAAAAGTGGAGATGTTGCCTATAGCAACCAATCAGATTCTAGCTGTGATTTTGTAGAATGTACTAAATAAATGGTAGCTAGAATCTGATTGGTTTTTCAAACCCGCCGGAAAACTCTCAACTTGATACATTTACCTCCAAGACTTGGCGCTACACACTTGAACCCTAATATCCCCAGACATTACACCCTTCAACTTTTTCTTGTGAGGATACATCAAACACTGTGTTTTCGTGCCACCATCAGCAACTAATCTGAATGACCTCACGGCTGCGGTAAATCACGGCTGCGGTAAATTCAGTGGAAGACACTCTGAGAGGCGTTTGGGACAAATTCAACTGTCGTCTCGGTGTTGTTCATACAGCAGGCGGAGGGCACATAAAGCATTTCTAAAATGGTTAGTAAAATTTGATAACTCATTAAACCGTTTGTAACCTTTTGTGTAATTGTAACATGTTGCCATCAAGAAATATATTGTTTTTAAATTGAGTCCATCTTTTTGAAACACCCTGTATGCAACATATACACTGGTCAGCCACAACATTAAAACCATCTGCCTAATATTGTGCCACCAAAACAGCATTGACCTGGCGAGGCATGGACTCCACGAGACCTCTGAAGGTGTCCTGTGGTATCTGGCACATCCCACAGATGCTCGATCCTATTGAGATCTGAGGAATTCGGAGGCCAAGTTCACACCGTGAACTCTTTATCATGTTCCTCAAACCATTCCTGAACAATCTTTGCAGTGTGGCAGGACGTATCATCGTGCTTAAAGAGGACACTGCTATCAGGGAATACTGTTGTGATGAAATGGTGTACTTGGTTTGCAACAATGTTTAGTTAGGTGGTACGTGTCAATGTAACATCCACATGAATGCCAGGACCCAAGATCTCCCAGCAGAACATTGCCCAGAGCATCACATGGCCTATGCTGGCTTGCCTTATTCCCATAATGCATCCTGGTGACATCTCTTCATACACACGCACCCGGCTGTCCATATGATGTAAAAGAAAATGTGATTCATCAGACCAGGCCACCTTCTTCCATTGCTCTACAGTCCAGGTCTAGCACTCATGTGCCCATTGTAGGCACTTTCAGCGGTGGACGGAGGTTAGCATGGACGCTCTGACCAGTGTACGGCTGCGTTCTGACACTTTTCTATCATAGCCAGCATTAACTTTTTCACCCATGACCCTGTCGCCAGTTCACCACTTGTTCTCCCTTGCACCACTCTTGGTAGGTACTAACTACTACATATCGGGAACACTCCACAACACCTGCCGTTTTAGAGATTGTCTGACCCAGTCGTCTGGCTATCACAATTTGGCCCTTGTTAAAGACGCTCACATCCTTACGCTTGCCCATTTATCCTGCTTCCAACACATCAACTTCAACAACTTTGAAACTTGACTGGGGCCATTGTAATGAAATAATCAAGGTTATTCTCTTTACTTGTCAGTGGTTTTAATGTTGTGGTTGATGGGTGTAAATAACAATTTACCAATACAAACAAGAAAACAGAACCTTCCTAGGATATGATCATCCAAGATATTTCTGGACAAATGCTACATGTTAGGTATAGGGCGGCACTGTCATGTAAGATTGAAGTGCTTTTATTGCTTAACCCCTGCAGTCCTGGCTATTACCTGTAGGACCTGACCTGTTTTCATAGTCTTGTGCCATTGTTTCTGGAATTTACTTTTTCATTCCATAATCCAACCAAGTAAATGTTATATTTATCAGGGGGGAAATATATCAATTTCTTTTGGCAACATGGATAGCTTTTTATTTTCTATTCAATAGCGAAGAAAAAAATTGTTCTAAAGTGATGATAAGCTCAGTCAGCATATGATGATTGTGCAGTGTGGCTTGTGTCATTACAGCTATCAGGTATTCACATGCTGCATGTGGCAATCTAACTGGGGAATTGTTTAAGGGTGATATGGGAGCAGAAATTCCCATTTACTTGCATGATATGATGATTGAACACAGCCTCACTTTAGGATGCCTCAGTTTTCCAGTGAGATATTGCATTTAGGTGCAACATTTAGTTTAACCCATAGCAACCAAACTACCTTGCATAGAAACACAGAAACCTAGAATTTGATGGCAGATAAGAACCACTTGGCCTATCTAGTCTGCCTATTTTTTATTAACCTATGGTAACCTCAAGCGCTATTTGGTCCTTTAATCTTTGTAAGGATATCCTTATGTCTATCCCAAGCATGTTTAAATTTCTCTACTGTATTAGCTCCTACCACCTCTGATGGCGGCTATTCCATGCATCCACTACCCTTTCTGTGAGGTAATTTTTCCTCAGATTTCCTCTGAACCTACTTCCCTTCAGTCTCCGTGCATGTCCTTGTGTTCTAATACTTCTCTTCCTTTGAAGAATGTTTCCATCCTGTACCTTGTTAAAACCCTTGATATATTTGAAAGTTTCTATCATGTCTCCACGTTCCAGTCATGGCACCAAACTATACATATTAAGATCTTTTAGTCTGTCCAGGTTGGACAGTGGTCCCTAACTCCACTTCAAGCCCATAAACTAACCAGGGGGTATATTTACTAAACTGCGGGTTTGGAGAAGTGGAGATGTTGCCTATAGCAACCAATCAGATTCTAGCTGTCATTTTGTAGAATGCACTAAATAAATGAAAGCTAGAATCTGATTGGTTGCTATAGGCAACATCTCCACTTTTCCAAACCCGCAGTTTAGTAAATCTAGCCCCAGGTGTTAAGGATATCTGAGCCTGAGTACAGGTGACTTGATTATTGCCGCAGTCATTTTTGATTTAACTACCTGTGCTTAAACATGGATATCCTTAACATCTGGACTGTTGGAAAAACTTGAGAATTGGAATTGGAAATCAATGCGCTAGACAGGTAAAAAATAATTGCTATGTTTCAGTGCAAATGTCGCACCTTAATGTAATGTAATGTTAGTAAATCAGCCCTACTGAGTCTCCGTCATTGGGGGAATTCAATTTACCGCGGAATCCTTGTGCCGTGTGCTCCTGCGGGGACTTTTGGTTAATACGGTACTAAAATGTTGGCTTATTTTTGCTCACACCTCTATGAGGCAAGATTTCAGGCACTTTACATAAAACTGAATCTCCCCTATTAAAGTTAATTTATGAAAGTGCAAAACATGTGCCTTCTCCATGACAAATGCCATATCCGGGTGCTCAAATGCACCCGATTTTATACAGCACATAGATTTTGCACATGGTAATTTTAAAGGCTCACTAAATTTGACATTTTCAGAGCCATGGGGGGAAACACATGGATCAGTGCACTGCAGCTCTCTTAGAAAGTAAAGCATTAGCTCCCTACTCCACTGCAGTCTGCTGATTCTCTTCCCACATCTTTAGGACAGTTTCCTGATGGGATCACGTAAAGGACAAAAAAGCTGAGAATGCAATCATCCGAGTTACTGTCACATTACTGCCCAGTGTGTAAATTCAAGAAACTAGAAAGTGCATTTCTGCCTAGCAACTCCCAAAAATCTCTCACTCAACTCTGAATGGTTGAGAAGCACCTTTCTGGTAACATGGCCAGCTGCTACAGAGGAGGAAGTACAGCACGGTGGGGGTAGACAAATTTAGTTAAAAATAAGCACACCCTCCTCATCTGGTGGGATTGTCCAATAATTTGTGACTTTTTTCACCCTGGAAGTTGTCCTCCAGGCCACTGGAGTATGGGCCCTTGGGGATCCCCTAACCATCTTACTCAACTAACCAATTCCTGGTCTCAGCAAACCCACCGACTGCCTACTTGCACTCGTATGTCAGGCCTCTAAACTGATCATTGCTCGAGCCTGGAAACAGTTCGCCCCCCCCCCCCTCCCCCGAGCTGCACAATCGTATATGGTATAATGGTATATCTCCTCCATAGAGTACATTACTGCTCTTCTAAGCAACACTTTACCCAAATACCAATTAGTATGGACACCATAGTTCCACACTCACAACACTCTGTCCCTGGTAATGCTTAATTAAGACACTATCCCCCTACCCCAAATCCCTCCCTCACCCACCTTCAACCCAAGACCCCTTCACACAAAACGTAAACCCTTTTTTCAGCTCCATGAATTTTCTCCCCACTCCCACATCTGCTCGTCCCCTCGACCGTTAGAGTGTACATGTTACTGTAACATGTATACCTGTTATGTTTCATAGCTTGTATTTTGTCACTGGATTGCTCTTTTTCTCTTTTTATAATGTTTATGGTACGGTTTGAAAATAAAAAGTAAAAAAAAAAAAAAAAATCATGCCTGTTAGTTAATTTATATTATTCAGCTCGGCAATGCACACATACAGTATATTAATTTCAAATAGTGGCTTTATTTGCTTTTTAACGTAATGAAGGGGTAGTCCTAGGCAGGACTTGAAACGATATTCCACTATTTCCACCATTAGCATGTAACGTCATACTTAGGTCAGCAGAAAGCCGTGCTCCGGAGATACAACCCTAAAGGTCAGGAGGAAGGTAGGAGGTGGCTGAGAACCAAATGGCACAAAGAAACCCACAGAATTGGAGCATAGATATTGGTACCTGCACAGAGATATGTGCTAGCTAAAGGGGAATACCCTCAGGACACCTGTAAGTGAGATTACTAGAGAGTGAGGAGGTGAGATACAGCCAAGAGCTGCTGTGATTGTTTAGCATAGCCCAGAGGTTCCCAAAGTGTGCGCCGCGGCTCCCAGTGGTGCCGCGGCGCTGTGACAGTGGTGCCACGGCCAAGAAAAGAAAGAAAAAACCTCACCAATCCGGCGGCGCCCGGGACCCAGTATCCCAGAGGGGGCAGAGGGAGGATGCAGAAGGGGCAGAGTGAGGAGATGCAGAGGGGGCAGAGTGAGGGGATGCAGAGTGCGTGCATGCAGAGGGGGCAGAGTGTGTGTATGCAGAGGGGGCAGAGTGTGTGCATGCAGAGGGGGCAGAGTGTGTGCATGCAGAGGGGGCAGAGTGTGTGGATGCAGAGGGAGCAGAGTGTGTGGATGCAGAGGGGGCAGAGTGTGTGCATGCGGGGGGGGCAGAGTGTGTGGATGCAGAGGGAGCAGAGTGTGTGGATGCAGAGGGGGCAGAGTGTGTGCATGCGGGGGGGCAGAGTGTGTGGAGATGAAGTAGGGCACAGAGTGTGTGGAGACGAAGGAGGGCACAGAGTGTGGAGACGAAGGGGGGCACAGAGTGTGTGGAGACGAAGGGGGGCACAGAGTGTGTGGAGACGAAGGAGGGCACAGAGTGTGTGGAGATGAAGGAGGGCACAGAGTACGTGGAGATAAAGGAGGGCACAGAGTATGTGGATGCAGGGGCACAGAGTGTGTGGAGACGAAGGAGGGCACAGAGTGTGTGGAGATGAAGGAGGGTACAGAGTGTGTGGTGATGAAGGAAGGCACAGAGTACGTGGAGATGAAGGAGGGCACAGAGTATGTGGATGCAGGGGCACAGAGTGTGTGGAGACGAAGGAGGGTACAGAGTGTGTGGTGATGAAGGAGGGCACAGAGTGCGTGGAGATGAAGGAGGGCACAGAGTACATGGAGATGAAGGAGGGCACAGAGTATGTGGATGCAGGGGCACAGAGTGTGTGGAGATGAAGGAGGGCACAGTGTGTGGATGAAGGAGGGCACAGTGTGAGTTAGCTGTAAATTATTCTTTAACAGAAATATAATTGAAAAATATATGTATAAAAATATTCTTTTCCCTTGGATTTATGTGTATTATTTCTGCATACAACTAAATAAGTATTTCTGTCCTGACCTAAATACTTATTACGTTTTTTTGACCCAACTACTTAAAAAACGGGACTGCTCAGTAATTATTTTGGAGGGGTGCCTTGAAAAAATTATGGAGACTCTAAGGGTGCCGCGAACTGCAAAAGTTTGGGAACCACTGCCATAGCCTGACAGAGAGAAAGAGAGAGAGACAGAGAGAGAGAGCAGGCTGACCACCCAGAGAGCAGGAAAGATGCAGAAATTCTGTGCAATGCTGAGAGGCATCTGGGAGATTAGGGGAATTAAACTTGTTTTATGGTGAACCGCTCTATCTGCGTCTGTCTGGAGCTATGGTCCACTGGAGGAGAGCACAAGGGAGGAGGTGGCTAGTGTCAGAGCACACATCCCCCACAATGCACACAGTGACATTGGTTACAAGCATTTCCAGTACAATCCCACAAAAGTAGGTGCACATTGGTTTTCCAAATGTGGACAGGTGTCTATGAATGCACAAGGCAGGCACGATAAGTGCATTAGTACACAGTGAAAATCTATGGACTCCTGCATGCTTTGAACTTTGGTAAGTGACCCTTATTGATCATAGTCCAGCCTCAGGCTCTGCCTCTTAACATTTTTATGGCTTACTTCAGTTATAGCCCGCTCTCTGGTTGTAAGCCTTCTCTCCCGTTACACTGTCCTGCGGCTGAAGTCTTCTGCTTATCCTGATATCCTCTTCTGTGACTGATCCTGTCTTCACCCACAGGGTAGCATCAAGCAAGCTTAAAAACTCAAGTATTTCAGACTCGATATGCAGCTTGTGGCAGGAATCAGACATGTACATAGATAATAATTGGCAGGTTTATAAGTGGCAGGGGACTTTAGTTGAAATGCTGCATTTGCTTCTGCTAGAAATATGTGGCATAGTTCTGCTTGTGTGACACTAGCCTTATTGTGGATAATAGCCTGTTGGATACAGAGTACCACTCAGGGGCAAACGCAGGATTTGTAGAGGGGGATTTCCAACCCACGCCCCAATGCATGGGGGTGTGGCTATAATTTTAGACAGTGCTTGGCTGCTCTCCAACTCTTCCTATCCCTATAATATACATGGGCAATGCTGCGTGTACTACTGTTAGGTGCAGAACTATGTGAAGCGGGTTCAGGGTCCAGCCACCTCAATTATACAGTGCCCCAGGCTTGGATGGGGGGTTTCCAGGCACTAGGAACCCCCCCCCCCCCTCGCTTTACCTATTCCACTATAGGTAAGCGGAGACCCTCCACAGTTTTTTTATAGGCAGCAAAAGGAAGCAGGCTATATGGACTATGATCCCAAACATGATGGGAAGGTGAATGGTCGGAGGGTACCAAGAGGATTCTACTGAGGTGGTAGCCTTTTGGTATACTATGTGGAGAGTTTCTTAATACTATTCTGTCATATAGTATTAGTGATAAAGTCAAAGCATTAGGTGATGTTATGTCTTACGGATATTAGTGATAGTGGATAATGGGAAGGTAGCTGAATGTCATTATTTTAGTGAAAGAAACAAATTATTGGACTATTAATATACGAATTGTAAGTCAGATAAGTCAATATGAAAGCTTTTAATCCAGTCTTGAAACATATAGGAAATTCCAGCATGTTTTTACAAGGAGGAAGGATGGACGAGGGGTAATTCGTTAACAGATAACTATACTCACAATGGGCCTGATTCATCAAGGAGAGCAAAGCGTAAAAAAAGGAGTAACTTTGCACCTGGGCAAAACCATGTTGCATTGGAGGGGGAGTTAAATTTACAATGTGATGACAGATCTATAGCTGGGGAAGGGCATGTCCTAGATCAGCTTTAAATTTCAGTGTAAAACTAAAGCTATCAAGCAATTGTGTGCTACATGAAAAAACAGCCAGTATTATGCCATCTTATATGCAAAATAATAAGCTAATTTGCAGCCCTTGCATTGTAACATGGTTTTGTCCAGGAGAAAACTTACTCCTTTCTTTGCTTTACTTTCCTTAATAGCTCAGGCCCAATATGTTTTCATTTTTACATTTTGGTAATTATAGAGTATGACGACAAATCACAGTATCTGGTGAATCTACTCAGTTTAAGTACTGTTTGTTCCCAATTGTAAAGCGCTATGGAATCTGCTGCCGCTATATAAATAAATGTTGATGACGATGATGATCTTTTAGATAAATATAATATTGAATAATAAATGAATATAAGAAAAGAAGATAACAGTGCTTAAAGTTTGGGTCAAGTTGCTCTTGTGTCCATTAATAGTGTTACTTTTTAAACAATATGACATTGAAAAGAAAATATACCATCAGTTTTGTTTTAGTTTCAAACATTTCACAAATGGCATTCTTTTATTCTGGCAAAATCTTATATTTAGATATTTTTGCAGAGATTAGCTACCATTCCTCATTACCCCTAAAGCCCTGTATCATTGAGTTGGGTGGTGTTGTGTAGCACTCGCCATCGTGTGACTTGTTATTTTTGAACTCATTCTTTTCATTTAACCGCTAAATAGAATGATAAATCTACTTCAAGGTGAAAGAATATATCAGTGGCATTTTGTAGCTGAGTCAGGTTATATTTATATTAAACGTATAATTTATTTTGTCTATAAATAGCTAGAGGCTGCTCATTAATGAATAACTCACCATTAAGCAGAGATTCAGAGCATTGTTGACTGTCTATTTTCCCCACCACATAGGCCTCTTTTTCTCTTATTCAGTCTTACTAATTTTATCCAGACATTGGATAAATTAACATTTGTAACATTTACATTAACATTTACATGCACAATGGCTGCTGAATGCATGAATTATGATTATAATTCGATGCAGAGCTTTTTTTTTTTATCATAGGTAGTGAAAGGGAGGAAGCCCCTGGGATCATCACCCCAAAAAGGTTATTACAATATGCAGGTATCATTGTTTATTTCTTGATAAGCAACTACTGTCATTCTAGAATGAGAGGGCATCAAATACTTTTACATTTAGAAGCATCACTTTACAATGAATAAAGGAATGTCCTACATATAGACATGGTCACTTAGCATCTCTTTCTACAGTCACTGTGAAGAGCATAAGGTAGCAAAGAAGAAATGTCCTGCACACACACATGAACACTGATGGGTCAACTTTAAATTTCAGCGTACAAATAAAGCTATCAAGTATTTGTGTGCTACATGAAAAACAGCCAGTATTTAACTTATGCGCAAAATAATAAACTAATTTTCACTCCTTGCATTGTAACATGGTTTTGTCCAGGTGAAAACTTACTCAATTTTTTGCCTTACTTTCCTTAATGAATCAGGCCTTTTTTGTCATTTTAGTTAGTTGCCCCTTAAATGTTGCAGCTTAACCTTGTGTTGTAATAGTACATTCATTTCTTGTCCAAGTATCCACGTTATTTATATGGTAGATCACTAATTTAAGGAGGACATGGTTGAATTACATTTGTAATCTCAGTATCTATGTGCTTTTGTACTGTTTCTTCTTCTCTGTGTGGCTAATATCTCAGTTGCCTTCTCTCCCGGAATGTCCGGGAGACTCCCGGGAGAGCAGAGCAGCCTCCCGGATCCCGGACAGTTTGCTAAGCTAAATGGAGGGGGCGGGGCTTAGTGACACGGTTCAGTCTTATTGACACGATTTAGGGGCCAAGCGTAGTTACGAGATTCTCTGAGCTCCGCCCCCACACGCCCACCTGCCCCCTTGGACCTCCCGGCAGACCAATTGACAAAGTAGGCATGGTTAATATTAGTCACATGATGCGAACGTCACGGGGAGGACTGCAACATATCAAATTGAATAGGACTATTATGCAATTGGTGTGTTTTTCCACCTGCAGGACAATATAAACAGAACTGCACTTGTGTAAACTTATTCACAATTCTTAGATTTACTGTAAAACTACCTTTAAGAATCAAAGGTCACAATCAGCACATCCACTTCCTACTACCCACCTCTGCTAAAGCCTTGTCTATACAGTATAATATACGTGACTGCATTTTCCGAGCACACCGTGTCATAACCCCACCATACTAATCTAGCTCAGAGATCTGTTCTCTCACTGACAATCAATTGCTCTATTCAAGACTAACCTTCAGTCTAATGAGCTAGTTCTCCCAGTCACCAAGATACCGGCAGAGTCTTCCTAATTACAAGAGGACCTTCCTTACCCTCAATAAATTAAAATCTACCATCATCAGCATCATTGCTATAGGGTACATATTGGATAATTCCCATTCCACCGTAATAAATAACATACCCAAGTGGTTTATCCGTTCTAGCAAATGCAATGCAATCAACACCTTCCTTGCAAAATAATTTTCAAGAGACGACCTGAATCTTTCTCCCAACAAGCGAGATGCCAGAACAGTCTATCTACTGTACTGTCATTGCTAACTACAATACAGGGACACATTTCTGAACAGCCCCTAATTGCAGAAAAAAAAGCCAATAAGTAATTAAAGAATTACCATACATAACATGTATGGAAAGCCACGTTAGTTACATTTAACAACCACCCTTTATATGAATAAACTGAAAAGGTTGCACACACGCAACTTAAACGCAGAATAGACTTCTTAATAAATTATGTAAGTTATATTACTTGTCCTTCTGTCATTAAGCTGTCAAATTATGGTTTCATTTCTTTCACCAAATAGGCTCACTAAACTGATTCATCAAGCATTGTGTCTTCAGATCGGCTCCTTGTTGAATTCGGATCTGCGAAAACCTGATTTACGTGTGTTCTAAAACAAACATGCATTGTATATGTCAGTATATGTCTCAGTATGTTCTCTGTGTACTGTTTTATTTTCGATAGGAATGACAAAATCTTGCCCACACTATCATATAAAAGATACAACAATGCTTAATCTGTGCTTCTTCTTAGAAAAAAATAATGAATTAACTTGTGGAATGGTATCTGGGTATCAGTTGTTGAAGGAAGGATCCATTTACACATTTTCTGGGAAATTCATTAAGGATTAACATAATATTAGTTTGTTACACAGATCAACCAATCTGTCCTTGAACTGCAGCCAACACATCATTATTCCCTAACAGACATGGAGAGTGAAGAACAGCATTTACCATACAGGGGATCTGTTGGCTGCAACTTCCTAGCCAGGTATAATTCTAAATCCAGGTATATATTCTAAATAATAAATCTGTCTGCCTACCTATCATTATGTCTGTCTAACTATTGACTATAATGAAAATATATTAATATACATTTTATTTTATGTAAATATATTGGGCCTGATTCATTAAGGGAAGTAAAGCAAACAAATTAGTTACTTTGCACATTGGCAACACCATGTTGCATTGGAGGGTGAGGCAAACTTAAAACATGATGGCAGATTTATAGTTGGGGTAGGGCATCTCCTAGATTAACTTAAAATTTCAGTGTACAAATAAAGCTATCAAGTATTTGTGTGCTACGTGAAAAAGCAGCCAGTGTTTAACTTATATGCAAAATAATAAACTAATTTGCACCCCTTGCATTGTAACATGGTTTTATCCAAGAGAAAACGTACAAATTTTTTTGCGTATAATTTTCTTATTAAATCAGGCCCATTATGTTTCTCAATGTTGTCTCATTTTAAGTTATTTAACAACAATACAGGAAGACATTAGAAACTTCTGCCTTACAGCACTGGGGTTATGGGTTCGATTCCCGACCATGGCCTTATCTGTGTGGAGTTTGTATGTTCTCCCGGTGTTTGCGTGGGTTTCCTCCATGTGCTCCAGTTTCCTCCCACACTCCCAAAAAAAAACCATACTGCTAGGTTAATTGGTTGCTTACAAATTGACACTAGTCTGTGTGTCTGTCTGTCTGTGTGTGTGTATTTTAGGGAATTTAGACTATAAGCTCCAATGGGGCAGGGACTGGACTGATGTGAGTGAGTTCTCTGTACAGCGCTGCGAAATTAGTGGCGCTATATAAATAAATGGTGATGATGATGGTGTAGAGAACCTACCAGTGGGTAGCTTAAAAAGTAGATCCAGGGTCACCTTTCTTACTAACCTATTAAAAGCCCCAATATGAAAATAGCTCTCTTCCTTCAATAACAAAGGAGTTTCATCTTCCTCAAACTAGGATAAAAGAAGCATTCAGCGCTGGACTCACCGCTAGGGGATTGGACATACAGCAGGATGAAAGGACAGCACTTTAGAAAGTATCGGTGTAATTTATAAGCCTCTGTGAAATGAAGGGCCTTATATCCAGGGAATAGCCTATCCCACTGTCCTTAGCCCAATTATTTTCTTTTAATTTATAATTTATTAATGGAAATCCCTTCTAGTAAAACATTTCTACTCATATTCTCTGTACACTGAGTTCCTCAGAGACGTAGGCTGAAACGAGAGGAGGACTATTAACTTAACACTTTAAGAAGGCTGCTTGATGCTCAGCCTCTAAACATGATGACCGTGAACTTGCACATATGCTATGTACGCATTGCCCCGTGCATGAAACCAGGGGGTATATTTACTAAGCTGTGGGTTTGAAAAAGTGGAGATGTTGCCTATAGCAACCAATCAGATTCGAGCTGTCATTTTGCAGAATGCACTAAACAAATAATAACTAGAATCTGATTGGTTGCTATAGGCAACATCTCCACTTTTTCAAACCCGCAGCTTAGTAAATCTAGCCCCAGGTGTCTGTCTAAGGTTATAAACAGGAGGGCTGGCAAACTTTAGCCCAGGGGCAAGAGTTCACTCAGCAGCCTAGTAGGAACATTTTAAAGGATAAAAATTGCAGGTGGGCTAGTGACCCAGCCCAAGGTAGCCCACTATGGGACTGGCCCGGGGAGCAATTACCCCCCTGTTCCCCCCCCAGCCCACGGTAACACACAGACAAGGCATACCCCTATGTGGAGGATGGTAAGAAGCTTCAAACCGTGCATACAATACATTATTTAGTATCTCTATACTCAGAACTAGTTAATTTGTGGTTAGATTAGTTGCTTTAATAAACAGAATCACGGAAAGCATGTTTTTTTACAATAATTCTTACTGTTTTTCCTTATACAATATAAAATCATAATATATTTAATTCAATACACTACCGAACTCAAAGTACCCATAGGACTACTCTCCAAATAAAAAAACCAATAGCAATTATATTTTATATTTAACAACACAAAAGTCACAGTAAGAAAAAAAAAAAAAGGGGGTTTTCTAAAGATACTCAAGCAAACCTAAAATTTAAACATGTCATGGAACGGAGGGTATTATCTGTGTGGAGTTTGTATGTTCTCCCCGTGGTTGCGTTGGTTTCCTCCGGGTGCTCCGGTTTCCTCCCACACTCCGAAATAAAAACATACTGGTAGGTTAATTGGCTGCTAACATTTTAACACTAGTCTGTGTGTGTGTGTGTGCGTGCGTGCGTGTGTGTGTGTGTTAGGGAATTTAGACTGTAAGCTCCAATGGGGCAGGGACTGATGTGAACGACAAATAAACTCTGTACAGCGCTGCAGATTTGGTTGCACTATATAAATAAATACTGATGATGATGAAACATCTTAGGTCTCCAAATGGTTAAGCCGTCTTCTCTTAATGCTCTGTCCTGAGTGCTGAATTTACCTACTCTCCATGGTCCTGAACAGAATTACGCTTTATTTGTAAATACATTTGGTTCAATGAATCTTTGAAATCAAGGCATCTAAGATTTTGCCATCAATGTTTTCTTTATATCACAATGAGTTTTCTACCCATAAAATCTATCATCTCTGGCTCGACTGAATTGTTGCATTCTTTGGCGGATGTCAAAGTGTCGCTCATAGTCGAAACATCCGTTGTCTAAATAAAATCAGAACAATTCATTAGCAGGTACTTCCCTCAAACACAGATTTTTTTTCTGACAAATACCAGAAGAGACGCTAAGTTGGTCTCCATTGTCTCCTTGTGCCTGAGGCAACAAAAAATAGATTGTAAATGGTTCATTGTACAAGGAAAAAATGTATTTACAATGCAGAGAACATAGTGACAAAAAACACAACAGAAGAAATATTACTCCAATGTGTCCATCATGCAGACAGAATTGCTTAGATAAGGTGAATAAACATGTTTTATTATCTATCTGTACGGAAGTTAAGATCAATACTCCCAGACCATAACTCCACAGAGGTTATACTTTGTGACCTTTTCCAAGTTATGTCCTTCATTATACAAAATTAGATTTTGGCCCCGTTTTGGGATTAATTACAGCTGGTTTTTACAGGGTTTAACCTACATGATAGATAATATCATGTACTATGTTTAATTCTAGTGGGATTCTTTCCTCAAGCACTGATTAGTTTCAGATGTTTGATGAATTATCCTACAGTAACAGATCATGAAGTCGTGTTATTTCACAAGAGAGAATAGGACAATTTCTTTAATAATTAAGATGTAAGAATGAACAGTCAGTTGTCTTTCCCTGGCAAACAGAATTTGGATTGGGGTGAAGGACAATCAAACATAGGGGACAGAGAGCAACAGCAGTAAATGATAAATGGACAGAGGCAAATGAATGAAGTGATCTGGGCAGTTAGATATTCAAGCCGTAGGTTTGGATGTATGAAGTGTTTCACATACAGGTGCATCTGACACTAAAATCTTCTTGGATCAGTGTGACAGAAGCCTTCTATCCAGACTCTGTGTTGCTTCTTTAAGTCCTGATCACCCAATAGGCTGATCAGGCCGCAGCCTGGGGTGCTGGATCCTGGGAGGGTCGGCACAGATGAAATGTAATAATTTTTTACCACCCCATATCTGATTGCTGTTAGGTGCCTGTTAGTGCGGCTATGGTTCTCAGTTTGGTCCCGTGAGATAAGGACTGAGAACTCCCACACTGATAGACAGATAACAGCAATCAGATTTGCTGCCCGGCTGTCCGTGATGAAGATGAAGACCGCTGTGCTGAAACGTCAGCAGGTAAGTGAATCTGGATAACTGGGGGGGCGGGGGTCAATTAAATGTCTGGGCGGGTTGATTAAATGGCTGGGGGGAAGCAGTGAAATGGTTGAGGGGGAGGTTGATTAAAAAGGCTTAATGGGGCTAATGAAACAGCTGAAGGGGGCAGATAAAGTGCCTGAAGGGGGCTGATAAATTGCCTGAAGGGGGCTGATGAATTGCCTGAAGGGGGCTGATGAATTGCCTGAAGAGGGCTTATAAAGTGTGCCTGAACGGGGCTGATAAATTGCCTGAAGGGGGCTGATAAGGTGCCTGAAAGGGGCTGGTAAAGTGCCTGAATGGTCATAGTAGAGTGTTGTGTTTGAACTAAATAACCTAATAGTTCAGGGTTTGTTAACATTTTGCATAATAATACAACTTTTGCATATTTTCAAAACAGAACTCCAACTTTCTAGAAGCCAGCAAGACGACAAAGCTGTAAGATCAGGTAAGAACGCACTGCACAGGCTGTCAAAATTGGAATGCTGGAGAATACTTTTGAATAATCATGTTCAAGAGCATTATTATATGCCTGAATATTTGCCTTATATGATATGCTGAACATCAACAAATAGCACACAATGTGCATTAATTGCTTGTTGTGCATGTGCATATGATATTTTGGAGGTGGGTGCAATGGGTGTATTTGCCTAGGACGGCTGGACCCCATAACCAGGCCCTGGTCTTCCTGCTTGTCTTCATCCCATCCCCACCACACTTCATGCCTCTAGTATAATCATATGAGGGTAAAGGCATTGGCTCTCACAATACAAGCCTACTCGATTCCTGAAATACTCTGTGCTGCCAGGATAATTATGATGATCTGATCCCCTTCCACTGTAAAACTGTATAAGCAGGAAATAAAATCTGAGAACAAAACCCTTAGTTAAACCCACCAGAACCCTTTAATGACTAGGATTACATGATTATGAAATGTGTCCATTTCAATGGTTATTTCTTAATGTGCCCCAACATTTACTTGGATTTTTCTCAAGAATATATTAATGGTTAATATATGTACTTTACACAAGCTATATGACCAGAAACAAGGACATAATGACATTTTTTTTAAGATACACTGTGACAGATATAGTGGGACTAAAGGGAGATAGATTTGTTGGATTTGAGAAAAAAATGTGGGGGTTGGGACCTCTTTTATGGGTTTGATCAATATTCAACATTTTTGTGTAATATATGATTTGTACAAAATGTGTCCATGACATGCAGAGTGGATAGGGAGTCATTTATTGGGAGACAGGCATATTTTAAACTGTACTTTTAAACTATGTTATTCATTTTTATTTTGATTTGTTTGATTTGTTTTACAAAATATTTTTAGTTGTTTTTTGATGATGATGATGATGGTGAGGTTGTGCTACATACCAGTGCAATAGAACTTAGATCTAAGTTGTTCGGTTATTGGGTTACACAAGGCAATGCCTTAAATATTGTTAAAATGTAACTTTTTAATGGAAATAATTTGACATCTTATATGCCTGAAGTCACTCCTCCTCCTGTGACCTGGCCCTCTGACATAACGGAGGGCTCTGAATGTTCCTGGCAGATAAAGATGAGTGAGCTGTCAGTAGTCCAACACTGTCTGGAAACTACACTTTCCAGCATACCCAAGGAGCAAGCACAAAGGAAATTATAACAGAGAATGCTAAAGGAGAAGTGCCTGATGTCAAAGAGAGAGAAGAAAGAGAGAAGCAAGGGAGTGTATCAGCAAATGAGGTAGATGGACCCATTGCCCAGTCCAGCACCATGAGGAGCTGCAGAAGCTTCAGATGCAGTGCAGACACAGCTATTGAGCCTGCCAGGGGAGAAGCATATATCTTTGAGAGTAAGTAGAGTGTAAGAAATTGCTGCAGAGAAAAGGAAGGTTTTCACTGCAGAGAGAAACTGTAGGACATGAAAACACACAGAGAAAGTTGCACACTTAACAGAGAGAGCTGCCAACCTTGCAGAGCGGGCTTCCTTCCCTGTCCATAGGGCTGTTATTCTATCAGTAAAGAGCTACCGGATTGCTAGACCAAGCTGCCAGGTCATTTGAAGGAACTACCGACTTTTCATTATCAGAGAATAAGCTGCCAGGGGTCCTGTACAAGCTACCAGAGAAACAGAGGAAGTCCAGGTCTAGCCCAGAGAAACAGAGGAAGTCCAGGTCCAGCCTAGAGAAAGAGAGGAAGTCCAGGTCCAGCCTAGAGGAGCAGAGGAAGTCCAGGTCCATAAGGGGCACTCATGAATGGAAATAAACAACATATATATTTGCATTATATTGATATGTTGGTGATGTTAAAATCACTCTTTATTGTGTATAAATTTAGAACGTACTTCTAATAGCGAAATATTTAAAACTTGTAATTGGAAACATACATTGATAGATACATAAATCAGTTAAAATAGACAATATTTTATTGTCTAGCCGCGAAGCTACTCTGATATTTTTGTGTGATAATTAATAAATATTTTCATACAACCGCATTCACGGTATAACATTCAACTCCAATTGGATACTGACACTAAATATGTATCTCCTATATATAATCTGGAAATTAGCACCCCTAATAGTGGGCTATTAATAGGTTAAATCTGACGGGGATTAATTTCCCTCTCATAAATCCTAAAGCCCTTTTAATGAAACGGTATTGCTACAAATAGAAAGTGTGCCTCAATTATCAGATGTAATGCTATTAGGGAGAGTCCAGAGTTTTTCCAGTTGTTTGTCCTGTCTCATTTCCACTGTCCCATGCTCCACACCACAACTATATTGCCATTCAGAGAAGAGAGTCACTGGAGAAACAATTAGGTCTTTGGTATGTGTTTAAAGAGCTCTCCGGGTTTCCAGAACTGTTCAGCATCTGTGTCAAGAATGGGTAACCTTCCAAATACCGCACTGCACCACTCCAGGAGCCTATTACCAGTATTGCAGCCTATTTGAGTCAGAGGTTTAGCTTTGAACTGCTTTACACTGCCGGGACTAGTCCTCCCCTCATCTCTAACATTTAATAGTGCTTATTGTCCAAGTCACTTCTAAGCACCATTTTCCATTGCATTTATTATTCAAAAGACACTATTTCATGGTCTTTGATACATCTGAAGTTGCTACATGCAATGGATATACTACCCACTTCATTGTGTTCCACATAACTACCAGTATTGGGACTACAATTCCCATCCTCACATCTTCATCAAAGTGAGAGTTGTTTTCTTCCACCTTGTTAACTATAAAAAGATTTATAAATATTCGTCAACATTGTTATTTTCTTCATTATTAATATAAAAGGTTACCAATAATACATTTTGCTCCCTATTTTACTAGATTCAGGGCCCTAGCTCAGAAGTTCCCAAACTTTTTCAGTTTGTGGCACCCTTAGAGTCTCCATAATTTTTCAAGGCAACCGTAATAAGTATTTAGGTCAGGACAGAAAAACTTTTTTAGTTGTATGCAAAAATAATACACATAAATCCAAGGGAAAATAATATTTTTATATATTTTTTTGAATTATATTTCTGTCAAAGAATAATTTACAGCTAACTCACACTGTGCCCTCCTTCATCTCCACACACTCTGTGCCCTCCTTCATCTCCACACACTCTGTGCCCACCTTCATCGCCACACACTCTGTGCCTGCCTTCATATCCACACACTCTGTGCCCTTCTTTATCTCCACACACTCTGTGCCCGCCTTCATCTCCACACACTCTGTGCCCGCCTTCATCTCCACACACTCTGTGCCTGCCTTCATCTCCACACACTCTGTGCCCGCCTTCATCTCCACACACTCTGTGCCTGCCTTCATCTCCACACACTCTGTGCCTGCCTTCATATCCACACACTCTGTGCCCCCTCTGCATCCCCTCACACTGCCCCCTATCTCTGCATCCCGGGAGCCTGGAATAGAAGAAACAAACAAAAAAAAAGCAAAAAAACTTACCAATCCGGCGGTGCCCGGGACCTAGCATCCTCCTCTCTCCTGCCGCTTGTCACTTTGGGAACCGCTGCCCTAGCTGTTTCCATTGCATCTGTGTATCCTATATTCAAATTCTTGCATCAGAGTGTGCTCCCGCAGGTGTAAGTATGACCCCTCCATTAAAGCAACATTAGCCCATGACTTTGGTAAAGAGTGTAACTTTGATACAAAGTAGTATTGATACACTGCCCCATTCCAGATGCCTACAGTAGAGCAAAAACCCTGCTTAATTCACAGATATTCTAACAGTGAGCCTGCAAATTCCCACTGTTTACTATTATCCAACTATTTCCCTGTTATTAGTGGGTAAATGTATTAAGTGCCGATTTCTGCAAGTCCCTGGAAATCGGCTACTTTGCAGAGGAAATTTAATGTGGTGATGGCTTGTAAAGGCAAGTTTGTCTTTACAAGCCATCGCCGCTTAAAATTTCCCCTGCAAAGTCGCCGATTTCCGGCTACTTGTAGAAATTGGCACTTAATACATTTACCCCTAGGTGTCAGTTATCTCAATTATCTTCAGATATTGTTATTGTTTTCTTATTGTCATTATTCTTACTGTATATCATTGTTAAGTTAATCTTCATCGCTGGTAGTCATTTACTCTGGCTTCCAGAATGCAGACACACCTTGGTGTCGTAAACATAGCGATGACTATAAGGGTAACCAGCACTATATCTAGACTTACCATATAACAGACAGGCACTATTTCCCCCATGCTTTATCACCGGCACATGTAAAATGCGACTTTCACAAATGTCTCCAGGATGAAATGACGTCACTTCTAATGGCCAGAGTGAAATTGTCATTTTTTTAAAGCATCAGGGGCCGGACCCGCTGCCTGTATAGTGAAGTCTAAGCAGTGGATCCGTCCATTGCCACTCTAAAAATGGCAATTTCACTCTGGCCATGACAACTGACGTCATTTCTTCCTGGAGACATTTCTAAAAGTCGCATTTTACATGTGTTGGTAATTAAGCATGGGGGAAATAGTGCCTGTCTCTTACATGGAAAGTCTAGGTTTAGTTCTCGTCGCTCTTATAGTCATCAATATTTTTACATCACTGTAAGGTGTGTTGGCATTCTGCCAGCCGAAAAAACCTACCACACCCACCTTCATCTACCAATACATTGTACTCATTGAATTTTCTTCATCTTGCGACTACATTAATTTCCATCTTTCCACCTACATTAGAGATTAAACTTGCTATACGTCACCCACTGCTTATCAGGTCACAGGCATCTAGTTAAAATAAACATGCCAATTGGTGTTGTCAACTTTACCAGGAGTGTGAGTGTGAGTTGCCACAAGTCACTTATAGAGTTAGTCAGGAGTTGCTCGAGTCAACCTCTTGCGGACGCTGCCAGGATCTACCTCCCGGAGGGAGTAAATGACTCAGGTGGAGGCGCTGTGTTTGAGAATTTGAGAAAAGCTAAACCCTAACTATCATCATCATCAATTTATATAGTGCCACTGATTCCGCAGCGCTGTTCAGAGAACTCATTCACATCAGTCCCTGCCCCATTGGAGCTTACAGTCTATATTCCCTAACATACACACACACACACACGGAGACCAGGGTCAATTTAATAGCAGAAAATTAATCTACTAGTATGTTTTTGGAGTGTGGGAGAAAACCGGAGCATCCGGAGGAAACCCACGCAAACACGGGGAGAACATACAAACTCCACACAGATAAGGCCATGGTCGGGAATTGAACTCATGACCCCAGTGCTGTGAGGCAGAAGTGCTAACCACTTAGCCACCGTGCTGTCCATGAGGTTTACCACACCTCCCCCTCCAGGTGCATTAATCTAACCGGCGGCACAGGGGCTACAAATGTAATAAATTAAAGTCTGGATAAAAAAGTAAGCAGTTGAGTACAGGGAATCCAAGTGTCAGCCAGTGAAGAATTTGGGACACTCTGGTCACAATATACATCCATTTACTAAAAAAAATTAAAAGCTAGTAAAAGCATCTATATGGGGATGGGAATGGGATGCACTGGTTCCAATGACCACATACCCACCATCATTTGCACTTGCGGCCAGCAGTGTTTGCAATGCAGCACATTTTTTTCCCAACGGTGCCTGCTCCATTTACCGCAAGTGACTGCATTGGAGTCCAAGGACTGTCTTCCGCTGACCCCATGACCTCAAAGGCAAGCTCTGGACACCATATCAAATGTGATCACGTCCACATTCTATGTCACTAGTGTTTATCACAACACCAGTGGGTAAGGGCCCTTAGGGATCTGTTTATCAAGCTGTGGATTCTTGCATGCAGTCACTAATTTCATGTTTCATTGCTGCATACAAACATTCAGGGTTTGCTCATAATTAGTATGCAAAAATACTTAAATATGCAACGATATCCAATGTGTGGTGCTTCTAATTAAATGCAAATGAGTTGCACTTATGTGAAGTATATTAAGCTATAAAGCGTTCATATCATTGAGATCAATTTAGCTGGTAGGAATATACCCATTGAAAATAAAATAACAGCTGCCTTGTTGTGGTCTATGTCTAATTGTGTAGATGGAGACACTGTTTGCTCTCCGTAGTTTCATACATTTCCAAAATGTATCATTTCCTGAATATTTTATATTGTATTTTTAAGAACAATTAGCACTTCAGTTGTTGCTACAAGTATCCCTAAAGCAGAAGTCCATTGTTTGTTTGTTAATTCATATTCTCCTATAATAAAGTGATCTGCAAATAAAATGATTAATGTACCTGCGGTCTTAACCCCCAACATTCACTCTTATCAGTTTCTTTGCAGCGTTAAAGGTTAATTGCTTAGCAGAGTGCATCATCTATGTTGCTTCAAAGTAACAAAAAACAACAGTAGTTGTGGCTACCGGTCCAGGCTCATTTGATAAAAATAAACAAAATTCTCCAGCTCACAAGTAAATACGTTAAAAAAAAATAAAAAAATCTATGCTTACAAAAAGACACAGTTACTGCCTGTGTTTGTCTGTACCAGTGTAAAACTGTATAAATCTATATAATAATGTGAGGTATTTGTCCATATATTGGGCAGCACGGTGGCTAAGTGGTTAGCACTTCTGCCTTACAGCACTGGGGTCATGAGTTCAATTCCCAACCATGGCCTTATTTGTGTGGAGTTTGTGTGTTTGCGTGGGTTTCCTGCGGGTGCTCCGGTTTCCTCCCACACGCCAAAAACATACTAGTAGGTTAATTGGCTGCTATCAAAATTGATCCTAGTCTCTTTGTGTGTGTCTGTTAGGGAATTTAGACTGTAAGCTCCAATGGGGCAGGGACTGATGTGAGTGAGTTCTCTGTACAGTGCTGCGGAATCAGTGATGATGATGATGATACATTGGCTTAACCTGTTCAACTCAATTCCAACGATTCTCAATTCTTATAAGTCCTCCACCTACGTCTACGTGTTAAATAACTTGATTTTGTTCCACTGGAGTATAATCTAAACAAAAAGAAATTATATATGGTGCAGAGATCCCTTGTTCAAAGGATATATTAAAGAGGTGATGCAGGAAATTGGGCAATTTATATGGGAGTGTAAGCACTAAACATGGGGTTTCGAGTGGGGTGGTAGCAAAGAGCAACATACAATGGGGGAGTAGTAACAAAAACAGAATGCATAGCAGGGGATGTACAGCATAGTGTACTAATGGGACCTTTAATACAAACCACGGCAAGATAAACTAAATCATACTTGCAAACTTTTAGGATCTCCAACACAGGTGAGGATCCCAGAGGGGACATCCTGGTGCCACGAGCGTGGACATGGCCGGGTGGGTTACATCGTTAGATCCCTGACCCACCACTGCTCAAATGCTGCAATTTGTGGGATAATGGTGGGATACAGTCGGGAGTGGGGCTAGGATGACCGGATTCATGAATCGCGTTATTTGGCCCCACCCACACCCGCTTCACAAGGGTAGTGGGCTAGATGCGGGAGGTAACACTGACCTCCCTAGAAATTCATGAGCCTCCCAGACATTCCGAGAGAGTAGTCAACTATGAACTAAACATAGTGGGGTAATATAAGAGTGAGCTGGGGAAACAGAACATTTTTTACCCTTTTTTGGATTATTGTCAGTAAATCTACTGACACCAACCATGATAAACAGGAACTCATTGAAGAGACAGGTGGTCATTTAGATAGTTCATAGAGTGTAAGCTGGTCACACAAGGACCTATCTGGATGATCCGCCTGATTGCTTAACAACAGGATCCACTTCCAATGTCGCTAATACATCATAGCCAACATATGGCAGTGACAGGTTACTAATATTCTAATTGAGGAGAAATAAAAATCAAGATATTTATCCTTTTTTTTCTCTTTCTTTTACAGATTTACAGAAGCCCTGGACCTGTACACCAATATCTATTACAGTTATTCTGTAAACACCGATCTCTTGAGACATGAACACAGAGATCATAATGAACACACAAACGTGGATCGGAATGAACACACAAGACACAGAGCGCACATATTATTAACAACACAGACATGCAAATTCCGTTCTCCCACTACTCTTCCCTGACATTACTCTCCTCCGGCAGCTCCAGCTGCAAGCATGTAATCCATTTAGGACACTTTAGGAAACGAAGATAATCTGTAATGAGATTTAATAGCTGTGTTTGATTGTTTGCTTTTCTTTTACAATAAAGAGCTTCCCAACCCCCCACCCTGTGCCTGGCTCGCTCAGATCTGCATGAGCGTGTACAGTGTAACAGAGCAGCGCAGGATGGCAGGTACATGATCGTGTAAGAATGCCACCTTAAAGCGGCAATGCTCCCTAGAACTAAATATTGTCTTTCAAATGTTACTGCATTCAAGGACACATTCTGATGACATTGAATATTGTGTTTTTTTAAACCCCTCCCCCAAGACCGTGCATGTTTGTTGAATCTGCTATCAGATATACAGGTGTATTAATTAAAGCAAACACGAATCTATGAGGACATCTGAAAAACCTGTCCTGTTGGGGGAGAGAGATACCTAAAACTTGCCTTAAAATCTGTTTTAACTAGAGACGCTCAGGCTCGGTTCCTTGAGAACCGAACACACCCAAACTTAGAGGATCCAAGTCGGCTTGGTCCTTTCGCACGCCCTCGGAATTGAAAATGAGGCAAAACGTCATCGTTACATCATCGGATCTCGCAAGTTTTGGATTCCTTTTTAACATCCAACATTACGGTGCGTGGGAGGGAGGGCGGACCCCATTTTTTGTTTTCTGCCACTGCTGTGTGCCAATGTGTCCTAGATGTGCTAGGAACTGACGTGTGTTTGTGCCATTGCTCTGTCGCTTACCATCCAGCCAGGTCGCTGCAGTATTTGCCCAAAAGTGAATGAAAATAATATTGTGACCTGTGAGGTGGTCAAAATTGACTGCAAATGACTTGAAATTAGTGTTATTGAGGTTAATAATAACGAAGGAACAAAAAAAGAGCAAAATTATATGATCTTAGCATATTTTAGGATTTTTTCTAAAAAATACAAAAACGTGAAGCTAATCCAGATCTAAATCCAAAACCAAAACCAGTCCACGGGGGTCAGTGAGCATCTCTAGTTTTAACTGTACAATCATATGTGTTTCTAAAGCTGGCTCTTGTTTCAATTTGAATAATATATGTTGGTTGAGATGCAGAGATGGATTCAGGGGAGAAATATGTGGGGGGGGGGGGGGGGGGGGTTTCCTAGCCACCGAGAGTAGAGTTAGAGTTAAACATGTTGCGGACCTGTGGTTTATGCAGCGGTCATCAAAAAGACCTTTGAATTTTCTGCTTCATTATTCACACTACAGTACAGAGGTTCAAGACACGTGTCACATACTGGGCTTGGAAGAGAAATGAGTATAGGATTTCAGCTTTTTTCAGTGCTATGATATGAATCCCTCTCATAGCCAAGAGGCTTATCCTGTGATATTATTGTCTTAGTAACACTAATATATATATATATATATATATATATATATATATATATATATATATATATATATATATATATATTACACGTATAGATAAACATACATACATACGTACATGAGATGCTGTGGATTTGCCTTGGGATTAACCAGCACCTTCCAGCTGTTTCTCTGAACTACCTTGAAAGACATGCAAAAAAAAAAAAAAAATGTATTTCTCTATTCCCCGGATATTTCTGTATCCTGCAGTGAGACTTATAGCAGCTTCAGTAGACCTGCATAAACAACCGCTCCATGATCGCAGGGGAAGAATAGAGTTGGATGATATGGGAGATTACTGCGCTGCAAGTCAGGAGTATCGAAGAAAGTAATAAAAGTACTCAGTAGGATTATAATACATTTCGATAATGACATCACTGAACAAATATAAATATCTATAGATTGTAAGCTTTCGAGCAGGGTTCTCTTACCTCTCTGTCTGTATGTATTACCCAGTATTGTCTTATTAATGTTCGTTCCCAATTGTAAAGCGCTACGGAATTTGCTGGCGCTATATAAATAAATGTTGATGATGATGATGATGATATCTAGTACTTCCAAAGAGAAAAGCTTAGTGAATGCCACAATAAGGAATCACTAACAGATTGGTGCTGTGACCTCTTTGCTGTATGAGGAATGTTTCTGCTATAATATTATGCCTACAATATGCATGCTATGAGAAACAGTTTAGTGTATAGTAGCTTCATGACATTTCCAGGGACTTAAACCGCTTTTCACCTAGTTCACAAGCACATATCGTTATACCTGACAACGCCTTTATAAAATCCATGCAGCAGCTATTTGCATTTAAATAATCAATGCAGATGTCATTTTCTTGTACCTTTTTTTTGCAATAGTGTTGTACAAGGAGTAAGAGCTAAAACAATGAGCTGAGGCTGAGACAATAGGCAAGGGCTGGGACAATAAGCAGGGGCTGGGACAATAAGCAGGGGCTGGGACAATAAGCAGGGGCTGGGACAATAAGCAGGGGCTGTGACAATAAGCAGAAGCTGGGACAATAGGCAAGGGCTGGGACAATAAGCAGGGGCTGGGACAATAGGCAGGGGCTGGGACAATAAGCAGGGGCTGGGACAATAAGCAGGGGCTGGGACAATAAGCAGAGGCTGTGACAATAAGCAGAAGCTGGGACAATAGGCAAGGGCTGGGACAATAAGCAGGGGCTGGGACAATAGGCAGGGGCTGGGACAACAGGCAGGGGCTGGGATAATAGGCAGGGGCTGGGATAATAGGCAGGGGTTGTGAGAATTGGTCAGCGGTTGAAACAATGACCCGGGGTTGAGACAATAAGCAGGGGCTGGGGCAATAGACATGATTGGGACAATAGGCAGGGGCTGGGACAATAGGCAGGGGCTGGGACAATAGGCAAGGGCTGTGACAATAGGCAAGGGCTGGGACAATAAGCAGGGTCTGGGACAATAAGCAGGGTCTGGGACAACAGGCAGGGGCTGGGACAATAGGCAGGGGCTGGGACAATAGGCAGGGGCTGGGACAATAGGCAGGGGCTGGGATAATAGGCAGGGGCTGGGATAATAGGCAGGGGCTGGGACAATAAGCAGGGGCTGGGACAATAGGCAGGGGTTGAGAGAATTGGTCAGCGGTTGGAACAGTGACCTGGGGTTGAGACAATAAGCAGGGGCTGGGACAATAAGCAGGGGCTGGGACAATAGGCAGGGGCTGGGACAATAGGCAGGGGCTGGGATAATAGACAGGGTTTGAGACAATAGGCAGGGGTTGTGAGAATTGGTCAGCGGTTGGAACAATGACCCGGGGGTTGAGACAATAAGCAGGGGCTGGGACAAAAGACATGGGTTCGGACAATAGAAAGGGCCTGGGACAATAGACATGGGTTGGGACAATAGACAGGGGCTGGGACAATGTGTATCACAAATGAAGATCATAAGATTCAGCTATCAAACTGTTAATTTGAAAAAATAATGGTGCTTGTGTTAGGCTTCTGTGATGTTGCACTGCCTGCACCCGTGGACTGTAAAAACATTTAGACTTTTAGTGTGTAGAGTGAGAGCATCCTGAAGTAATCCAGTGAACTCTTTTGTTCTTAGTTGGTGTGGGGGTTTTGAGAAAGTGAAGGTTATTCATTAACAAAGTGTGAATGTGCAGTAACCCATAACAACCAATCAGACTTTGCTTTATATATGCAAATCAGACTGTGAAAACTGATTGGTCAGTAATTTCTTTCTATGGGTTATTATAAACTGACATGTTTACACTTTGTTTATCTAATAAATAAACCTGAGTATAGAATACACTCTACGGGCAGAAATGGTCCTATTCAGTGTCAAGTTGGTATGAAACATTACAATGATATAGAATTTATTTGCGTCCAGCAGGAAAATGTTAAAACTCTGCCCACGGCTCTGAGATTGGCTTCATGAAGCAAAATTCTCTAATCGCTCTGCTGTTCCAGATATTTTGCAACAGCTGTGCCAGTCTCAGTGGTAGAGAAGTGGAAACAAACATTGGCCCAAATCAATAATGTCTTTTATGCTCCGAGGTTGTCTTAAACCCTTCACTTATAGATAATTGATGGGCTTATGAAAACCATATCATATACCCCTCATCCACACTCCATCTCTTATTTCTTATATCTGTAAATTCCCCCCCCCCCCCCCCCTCCAGTCTTTAGTTTATTAGGACAGAGCTGGCAGGTAGGATGTTTGCCCGTAGAGTGTTGTCTTGCCCTGAAGCTTGCTTTTGCAATGAGCCATGTAGCCTGTGCCGTGCACCAGAGATCAGACAAATAAACAGGAACCTGCAGAACGAAAAACTAATTTACTGCTATCTATTGTTTGAGGAATCCTCTCTCTCCCCAGGAGCCAAGAGCATCTTCCCAGTATTGTCTACTCCAAAATGAATATGGATCTCAATCACCTCTCATTTTAACCTCTATGTTGCCAGAAAGATTCTATTTCTTCCACCTTCTTGTTTCTCCTGTCATTAACTCATCCTGATTGCATCTTGTGTTTCTTTCCCATCTCAGTCTCATTTTTCCCCCTGCAAGCTAAATACCTTACACAGCAAAATCGCTTGCTGAATAGATGTGTAGGTTCAAGGCTTCTGTCAGTCACAACTGTGTGTCTTCAGATTGTGCTTTGCTATTCAGCCGCAGACAAGGTCTTTGCATTTCACAAGTCTCCAAAATTCTTTTGGTGAAAAATGAGGCTTCTTAATCCTGTTTTTTTGTGCAGTGCACACATTCCTATGCGGTGCCCCATCCACAATTATTATTTAATTATTTCCTTCACTATCAAGTTTCCAATTAGAGGGGTAGGATTAGAATGTTTAATTAACAACCATGCAAAAAGGCAACACATATGTCGTTTTGTAATGTCACATAACTATTATTGCACGGAGGCGCCTATTTTTACAGCAGGGGTTACTTTTGATGTTAGGAGCAGGGTAGATTGGGATACTCCTAGTTAAATGAAAGCTGGGCCCAGGAATGTTCCTCGAATTGCTCCCACATGCCCAAAATTTTGTTTTTCAAGACAAATTATTTAAATGAGATTATGGCGGTGGAGATGGCATAATGAGTGGGGTGTTTGCTGGTTAGGAGGTGGTGTATTCACTTGCCACCTGCACATGGGCTGTTTTTTATGGGTGCTCAGAAGGCGCCAGTAATCTGGAGTATTACTATACTTTCAATGAATGATTTACTTTTAAAGGTGCATGGAGAAAGGAAAGTGCTTTAATATGCACAAAAAAACTAATATCACAAAAATATTCAAGCACGCATGCAACAAATGTAACTAAGACAGTCCTGATGGCCACTTACTGTCCTGATGTTTAATGTAAGACAGGGGCAGATTCAATTATATAGGGGCAGATTTAATTCTATAAAACATGTAGTGTCTCGGAACAGCCGCGAGACCTTACGCTGCAATTTTTTTTAGGGGAAATAACCCCATAGAGGTGTGAGCAAAAGTAAGCGTTACTTTTTACCATCTAAACGATGCTCTCAGAAGCATTGTGGCCATTTGAATCTGCCCCATAGAGTGGAATTAACAATATTTTAGGAAAATAATGAAAAAGGATTCTTTTAATAAATGGGGGAGTCCTAAAGTGGTTTTAGGACAGACTCTTCGATGACATTTTCCTCTTTACATCATGTGCATTTCCATCTGACTCACAATCTGGCAAAAGTGGTAGAAGAATGATTTTACAGTGTCCAAAAGCTAATTGTGAGTGAGCACAAAGATGGTACATATAATGAGAGTGATGAGACATCAGACCTGTATTTATTTGTTTAAATAGAAATGTATTGCATGATTGCATTTTGCAGATTCATAAGGCCTTTTAATGGCAGACAAGTGTGTACTACTGAGAGGAACAAACTTCCTGCTATAGGGAATGTAGAGGCTGCCAGCACTGTGACAGATCAGCTATCACGGGCATTGTATGATGTCATCACGTTCAATGCCCTATGACATCATTGTATTCTCTGCATGCTGTTAAGGATAGAGATGCAAGTAGGAGATACAGTAAGCAGCAGTGCACTCACTAGACCCTTCTCCATTACATTCTAGACAGCAACAGGAACATCTAAGCTTATTTGATCAATTATAACTCTGGTGCAGATAGCTAAGACAACAGCTCTATGTCTTTCACTTAGAGCCCCTGGGCCTGAGTCATTAAGGAAAGTAAGGCAAAAAATGGAGTAAATGTTCTCTGGGACAAACCATGTTACAATGCAAGGGGTGCAAATTAGTTTATTATTTTGCACATAAGTTAAATACTGGCTGTTTTTTATTATGTAGAACACAAATACTTGATAGCTCTATTTTTACACTGAAATTTAAACTTGATCTAGGACATGCCCTAACCAACAGGGCCATCTTAACAACATTATGGGCCCCCGGGCAAACCAGTGCACCGGGGCCCCTATAGATATAGATATAGATATATAGATGTATACAGATACAGATATAGATATAGATATAGATATATAGAGATAGATAGATGTACTTGCTCAGTGACCCTTGTAGGGTTTTTTTGCAGGTTTTTTCTTTTGCAGGATTATTTATTCTCATTAAGAGCTGTGCCTATGGGGCCCCCTTGCCCGTGGGGCCCCCGGGCAGCTGCCCATCGTGCCCAATGGAAAAGATGGCCCTGCTAACCAACTATAAATCTGACCCCACATTTGCAATTTACCTCCCCCTCCAATGCAACATGGTTTTGCCAAGGTGCAAAGTTACTCCTTGTTCATGCTTTACTCTACATAATGACCTCCCTTGCTTTGGAAAAAGTCAAGCAGCATTGAAAGTGATCAGCAGAGGACCTGGCCATCTGTGAGTGCCGGGACACTGCTGAATAGAGGGAATGCTGTTTGGGAATTTAGTACAGGGGTTATAAGTGAAAACCCCTTTAATAATGAGAGTGATAAAACATCAGACCTGTATTTATTACATGTGCCACATTTGTGTGCTCAGAAAATACAGTTTCCTGCAGAAGTACGACTGAAAGGGGAATAATATGTCCCATTAAAATATCTTTTATCAATCACTCATCAATTGCTGTATAAGGAATTCAATATCCTGGACACACCGACCAGTGTAATCTTGATCGTTCCAAGCAATTGCAAAAAAATAGGCACATGACATCACAAAAAAACATTTGCACTGTAGTTTGTGTAAACTAGCAATCAGTCTCTGCCTGTCTTGATCGGTAAGAATAAACTATCTCTAGTTATAAAGCTCTGAAGCTTCCCATATACAGTGTTCACCCCCAAGAGACTAGATCAAATCCAATTTGGTCAAACACTTGTGCAGCCAATTTTGACAGCTCTAGCCATTAAACCCTCGGTTAATATGATAATGACGTCCATTTAGTGGATTCGGATGATGGTCACGTCCAACTGGATTGTGGTCATTATCCGACCACATTTTATTTCACTCCTGAGCAATATTTGTTATACCAGTCAGCTATTGATCAGTATTCATCATCATCATCATGATCTATTTATTTATATAGTGCCACTATTTCCACATCGCTGTACAGAGAACTCACTCACATCAGTCCCTGCCCCATTGGAGCTTACAGTCTAAATCCTCTAACATACACACACAGACAGACAGACAGAGACTAGGGTCAGTTTTGATAGCAGTATTTCCACAAGCACAGCAATGTATTGCCAGTTTCTTATAAAATGACCCAACAGATTATCCAAAACCACTGTGCTTAAGAGAAGTATAAATACTGAAGTTTATCTGTCAAATATGTAACTACGTTTTCTGAACAAAAGTTGCAACAATCTATTCAATGCACAAATACACAATCACAATAAAAAAGTAAGTTCAAATAACCATATGAAACTATATTATATACATGGTATCAATACTCAATATGCCTTTGCATACAATGCTAACTGTCTATTTTTTGAGCATATGGAACATACAAAAACTTTGGGTTTCTTTGACACACAAATACTGAGCAAGGCCTTATGTACAAATGATTTTACTCAAAAATGACAGGTTCTCTTTAAGGAACGCAGGGAAAGCAAATGTACACTTGTTCTGTGTTTGAAAAACTATTATAATTATATATAGACACATACGAACCTTAGGAATCTATTTGGTGGGCACAAAGATGTCTTGAAGTTAGTGATGGTATTCAACAATACAGATCTATATAATAGCCACAAAAGATGTACAATAGGGAAGGAAAAATGAACAGGGACATGGAAATTTGAGTCTAAAAGAGTGACTGATGGAAATACATTGCTACAATGTAATATGCTGCAGAATATAATATTGTATAGCACACTACTATGACTTTCTTGTGAGAGTATTTACATGAATTATTTTTGCACTGAGCACTATAGACAGTGTCCTAATGGTGATATAGAGTATCAGCCATAGCCAGTGCTGGACAGGATTATAAAGTGCTCACTTATAAACTGAGTCATAGGGACAACTACTGATTTTAAAAGAATATGTGTAGCATAGTACTTTTATATATTTAACACAGAACAATATAGTAATGATATAATTGATTATGAAGTGGTCTTGGGACTTTAAAATCAAATATGGTTTTCCCTCTCCTTCATCATTAGGAGTTATAGCAGGTGTGACTGAAACACAATTCCATGCAGAAGCTGGGTTGTGAGTCACAGTCTGAGCCAGTGGAAGTGAAAGTTTGGGCTGCCCTGGATGTCTCTCTGACACTATACCTCAGGTGCTGCACCACCTACCATCTGCAGGGAGAGGGGAGGGGAGGGGAGGCAGAGGAGGGGGACGTCATACCAGTGACAGGCTGGAAGTGTGGCACTGCGCTGTAACATCTTACCAGCCTATCACTAGCACAGGGGAGCAACAGCAGGAAACAGAGAACAACCTGTAGCCAATAAGATCATTGGAATGTTTACAGTAGACAAGAGAATTTCAGTAGATGAAGATGCTCATCTTGAGGGAAGCAGTGACCTGTCCACTGGTGTGTTTGTGTTACTGAGGGCATTGCTGTGTCTGTCCTAATTGTAGGAGGGACATTCATCTAAGCAGAAAGTCACAGACTGAAAGATAGATAGTGTAAAGTGTCATGGGCCAAGGGACTACCTCAACCTAGATGTTTGGACCAGAAAGGTAGATCACTAATCCATCATATACCATTAAATATTATGGCAAGTACTGATATATTTAAGGGGCTCTTCTTACCCCCATGCACAAGCATGGAGGGTCCTAGCTTATTACCAGGATACCCTCCATTACAGGGCCTTTACATAAGAGGGCTTATAGACAATTGTTTCCACTGTCCTCTGGCAACCATTCTATGCAAAACACAATTATACACCTAGGCAGGATGTTTATAAACATAATATTAATTTAAATACACAGTTGCCTCACTACAATTATTAATCTATTATGGGCAATTAAAGAGTTTTCACTACTACAAGATAAGGAGGAGACCCTTATCAGAGCCTCAGAAGCTCCTGGGTCACTTGCATGCGTCAGCTTCTGCATTTCCTCAGCAAACTCTGCAACACTGCCCGCGAGTCCTCAGATGCCCTTCTGACACAAAGTGGTGACCTTGCCAGTGTTTGTCCATATTGACAGCTGCGCATCATGAGACAGTCACATGATCAGCGCTCTAGAGCTGCTACTAACCATGTGCTGGGTCTCATTCCTTATTGCAGGCTGGAAGGAGTAGAATCCCATTCCCGGACCTGATTCCCACTAGACTCACTGGCTCTGTGTGTTGCTTGGTCTTTTCTACACTCCTTGCTGGGATGACCAGGTCCTTCCCATTTGGCACCTTGCTCCAGGAAAAAGGAGGCGATGAGGTAGTGACCTTCTTGGGAGCATGAGGCCGTGGTCATCTGGCATTGTCGCTGCTGTTGATGCATATGAGGTCGCGGATATGAATCTTGTGGCCCTTTTACAACAATAAAAGGGTTTTGTGGACACCTGGGGTTTGAGAAGTATGCCCAAATCTAGTGGGAAGTGGTTCCATGTGGGCTTAAGCTTTATTAGATATGTCTTGTAACCCCACCCTGCACATAAGGAGAATGGTCCCCAAAACACAGAGTAGGGCAGCACGGTGGCTCAGTGGTTAGTACTTCTGCTGCACAGCACTGGGGTCATGAGTTCAATTCCCAACCATGCCCTTATCTGTGTGGAGTTTGTATGTTCTCCCCATGTTTACGTGGGATTCCTCCGGGTGCTCTGGTTTCCTCATACACTCCAAAAACAGACTAGTAGGTTAATTGGCTGCTATCAAATTGACCCTAGTCTCTCTTGGTCTGTGTGTGTATGATAGTGAACTTAGGCTGTAAGCTCCAATGGGGCAGTGACGTGATGTGAGGGAGTTCTCTGTATAGCGCTGCAGATCTAGTGGCGCTATATAAATAGATGATGACGTGAGGCTCCTTATACGGGAAGATTATGGTGTGAAATGGACCTCTATATTAGACAAAAGACATGCATGGAACTTTTAGTATAACTACAGTGGACTTGTGTTAATTTACATCCCACAAACAGTAACTCTTGCACCATATAAACTACTTAGATCTTAATGTATTCTGTTGTCTAAATGCTTTGGCAGCCTCCTGTCTCTACTTGCCAACATCCCTGGAGAGAATATCAGCAGGGCTCCTTGCAATCCAACACCTTCCAGCTACGTGCTACATCAGTTACATCTATTTCAACTTCCTTTTCTGTTATTTCTGAATGTTCTCCACCACCAGCCTGTCTTCAGTAACAACAGACACCCGGCGTTGCCTTTACCTCTGGCTACACTTTAGATTGGAAGATTTCCAGGACAGGGATTCCCTGTCATGTTGCTGCCATTCATTCACATTTACGCTTATTACCTTTGCAATTCTTTTGAATTTTGTCGAGATTATATCTGTATGTTCCTGGCACAAGAAGACTGATGCTTCCAACTTGTTACTGGGAAGTAAAGAGGTTTTGTCAGAAGCAATTACGGAAGCTAAAGCTTGAACTTTATGGTATAGATCAATGTTGGCTAACCTGTGACACTCCAGGTGTTGTGAAACTACAAGTCCCAGCACACCCTCCCAGCAATAAGCTGCTATATATTGGCAAAGCATGCTGGGACTTGTAGTTTCACAACACCTGGAGTGTCACAGGTTAGCCAACACTGGTATAGATGCTATTAAAGTCTAGACTACCTCAACTTTGTTGTTTGGGCCGCAAAGGGAGATCACTTGCTGAACATATGCTATTAAATCTTATATGGCAGTTTCAGGATGGCCAGGTATTGTGGATTTGCATGTATACACCTCCTAACATTTAGAAAAAGCAGAAGAAGATGAGGCCCACTCACAAAGCTGCCCAAACCACTCCCTTGATATGTCAAACCACACCCGCATGAGTGTACGCTCCATCTCGGTAAACGATGTTGTTGCAATTCTGCAGTGTGGATATACTAGAGATGCTCAGGCTCGGTTACCCAAGAACCGAACATACCTGAACTTAGCAGATCCGAGTACCGAGCTGAGTTGGCTCGGTACTTTGGCGCTTTTTCGGATTTGAGAACGAGGCAAAATGTAATCGTTACGTCGTCGGATCTTGCGAATTTTGGATTCCTTTTTAAGATCCAACATAACGGTGAGTGGGAGGGCCCAAGGAGAATTCCGTCTTGCACCAATTTTCTTTTCTGCCACTGCTGTGTGCCAATATGTCCTAGATGTGCTAGGAACTGCCGTGTGTTCGTGTCATTGCTCTGTCACTTACCATCCACCCAGGTCGCTGAAGTATTTGTCCGAAAGTGTATGAAAATAATATTGTGACCTGTGAGGTGGTCAAAACTGAATACAAATGACTTGAAATTAGTGTTATTGAGGCTAATAAAAATGTAGGAACAAAAAAAAGAGCAAAATTATGTGAATTTAGCACATCTTTTTTCTAAAAAAAATCCAAAACCAAAACCAAGTCACAATCTTTTCAGCCGATGGTTATGACAGATGAAGAGCACAGATCTAGAAGCTAAATCATGTGAAACAAGTGTAATGTGTACACCTAGATCAGCATGTTGATCGGGACTTTCAGTCGTTGGTAAAATTGCTAACGATATCACATTGGAAGAAATTTTCTGTAGTGCGAACCCAGCCTTATACATAGCTAAAAAGCACAGATCGGCGTTGTAATTAAAAAGCAATGTATTTAGTACATGTTAAAGGAAGGCACATACTAGACAAACCCAAAAAAGTTCATTGACCTGAAGGTGGAATAAATTATATCAAATCTCCAGTGATATTTTAAAATATTTAACTTATAACAACAGTTTTGGAGGGATAAAGAATCCATAGATACAATGTATACTTTGCTTTGTTTTATGTTTAATTGGTTCCCATTGCTACAGTAAATTCACTGCATGAGTTATCTAATTTAGACTATTCCCATAATGCTCAGGCCCACTATTTGGGACAATGAATCCCGTGAGCTTTAGGACATTAGCCTCAGAACATGTGGGATAATTACTGGCAACATTAAAATACAATGCCTTGTAATATTTCATATGACATCCATGCTGTTTCCATCATCATCTGTAACCACTGATTCTCCAGGCATAAGAGCCTGGAGAAAGTTGCTGGTTAGTGTACGGCTGTGAACAGAGCAGACTGTATGGCTGCAGTAACTTGTCCAACCAGCAGTGCTAGCAAAGAAAAGTCAAGCAGTTCTTATACCTAAAATATCAGCAGCTACTGAATAAGATGTAAGTGCGCCCTGCGTGCAAGCTGACAATCTATGGGATGGTTAAGAAGATCTTTCACACTTAGAGCCTGATTCATTAAGAGATGCATACTGAGCACAATGGGCGTGATTCATTAAGGAAAATAAAGCCAAAAAAAACACTGGGCAAAACCATGTTGCATTGGAGGGGGAGGTAAATTTAAAATATGATGGCAGATTTATAGTTGGGGTAGGGCATGTCCTAGCTCAACTTTACATTTCAGGGTAAAAATGAAGCTATCAAGTATTTGTGTGCTACATAAAAAAACAGCCAGTATTTAAGTGCAAAATAGTAAACTAATTGGCACCCCTTGCATTGTAACATGGTTTTGTCCAGCAGAAAACTTACTCTTTTTGACCTACTTTGAATCAGGCCCTATGTGCGTTTGTTTTAAAATGCACATAAATCGGGTGTGCATATGCCCAAATTCGACAAGGAGCGGATCTGAAGATACGTGTGGTGTTGAATACAGGTCTAGGGGGTAAGTTTATCAAGCAGCTGGTTTGAAGAAGTGGAGATGTTGCCTATAGCAACCGATCAGAGTCTAGCTGTCATTTTGTAGAATGTACTAAATAAATGATAACTTGAATCTGATTGGTTGCTATAGGCAACATCTCCACTTTTTCAAACCCGCAGTTTAGTAAATATACCCCTAAGTGTTGATTGTATTGTGTAGAGGGGTAGTAAACGGCAAAAAGCCTAAAAAATTTAAGAGGGTGATTCAGGAATTTGATAAATTTGCTTTAAGAGTTGAGCTTATAGGAACACTTGAAGGTTTGGAGGTTGGGGGAAGTCATGTTGCACAAGGAAAGAGATTCCACAGAGTGGGGGCAGCTCAAGAAAAGTCCTGTAACTGGGAATGAGAGCTAATAATGAGCAGGACTGGATTGTCCAATAGGCTTACTAAGCTGCAGCCTAGGGTGCAAGACATTTTGGGGGCACACATTTTTTGGGGGTGCAAAATTTTAACAGGGAGAGGGAGATGTATAAATGGAAATAAATTGTAAAATTTAAGATAATAGTCCCTCTCCAAAGTAAAAAGAAAACATGAAAGAAAAATGTAGTAAGGTTTTAATCTTGACGTATTCCCATTATAAAGGCTGAAGACAATAAGTCATCCTTGGGCAGGCACTTGAGGATAAGAGAATAAGAGAGACAAGGCTGGGGACAGGCGCAGACATGACAGCCCCCCCCCCCCCACCTTACCGCACTCATTCATGTCTCCGTTCTGCTGTACACTTCTGACTTTAATGAAAATGAAACGAGTGACCCTTTTAAAGAGCCAAGTACAGCCGAGTTTTGAAAACACGGGGAACATAAACATTGGTGTGTGTGGTGGGTCTGAAGGTTTGATGGCTTTTAAATTATTAGTTTTATCTACCACGTATTAGCCTGGCGTAGTAGGCGAGGAGACAGGCCCTGGTAATGAGGGAGGATGCAAGGCGCAGATTGTGGGCAAAGCAAAAAGGTCAAATTGGGAGATATTTTGAGACGAGTCAAGAGGTGCAATTTTGTTAATGGCCTTGTAGGCTAGTAGAAGTGTTTTATAATGGTTTCGGTAAAGTACCAGCGACCAATGTAGATGGTGACAGAGAGGTGCAGCGGTAGAAAAACGTTTTACAAGGAAAATTAATCTATTTCCCCTTCAGCTCTCCTTTGCATTATTCCCAACCTACATATGGTACCTATAAATTAAATGTATATCTATTAAACACTCAGCAACGCTTGGGCTGGGCAGCTAGATTATTACCAGCATGACTTGGCTTGTTAGTAGATGACCGCACGCAGACAGACCCGATTAGTGGTCATCTACAGTCTTCTATGCTCAGATTATTTTTTCGGGAATTTCAGTCATTAACAGGCCACACATGCTGAAAATGAACAACCAGGCAGAGTAATGGAACGGTCTGTATTTATATGGTAGATTGCTGTCACATGTGAACCGCTGAAGACTCTAATATTTTGCACCATCCGCATAGTCTTTAGCACATCAAAGTGTTCCCTCAACGTATTTTGGGCTCTGCAGGCAATCTCTCTCTCCCCCCTCATCTTCTATCCTGGTTGTTCTCTTCACCAAGTCACAGTGACTAATGAGTTCAATATCCTTGGCTCAGCAGCTGTCACCCTCCACCCTATTACCATGGTAGAAATGCATCATGTGATGACTGGGGTCAGGTGTTAAGTCCTCTCCTGTGGGTCTCTGGATGCCTTCACATACAATACTCCCGCTCATAGCTCCACACACACTATACCAAAGCACAGACATCAGCAAAAATGAGAAGCACAACATAACCTTACTGTTCCATACACTGAGGCTGCTGAGCAGGTGTCTCACAATTTGTGAGCAGTATAGAAAATGATCCACAGCTGTGGATCTATTCCATGTTTTCTATATGCTATACTGTCATGAAGCTCGCCATTTGTGAGTACCTGATCGCTATGCGCATTTAGGGAGCTAAAATAAACATAATTACGCTACGCCGTACTGAACTTTTGAGAAACTTGCATTCATTCAATAGAGATTTCAATAGTATGTTATGTGATTTATCTGGGGGGGGTTTCAAATATAGTATCTATGTAATTATAAATGAGGTGAATGAGGTGTATGAATTATTTAATGTTTCAGTTTAGTACAGCCCACAAAATGGCTTTCTATTCTGTGCTATGTAATAAGTTTGCACTAAAAGTAATGTAAACTGGATCACACACAGGGGTATAATTACTAAACTGCAGTGGAGATGTTGCCTATAGCAACCAATCAGATTCTAGCTGTCATTTTGTATAATGTACTAAATAAATGCTAGCTAGAATCTGATTGGTTGCTATAGGCAACATCTCCACTTTTTTAAACCCGCAATTAACTAAATATACCCCACAGACTATAGGCACACACAAATTACCATAAAACACAATTTAGTATAAAAATATTGCAAAGCTGCGACTATACTAACAGTATTTGTTGCTCTACAAATTGCAATTAAGTTCTGCTAATTACATTTACATGCAGATTCATGCAGCTAAATGTAATGTTGCCACATGTATTTCGTTTAGGTTAGGGCTGCAGTACCAGACGCTACACATAACAAAATGTGACAATTTCATGTAAATTCATGTGATTTGTCACACGTGACAGATCCCACACTGAAATTGGCATCATGGTACGGCTTTGTCAGACTGGCGCACGGCCGTCTAATAGTTGCATGTGTGGTGGATCTCACAGGGGACCCTACTTGACAGGTGATGTAACCTGACAGAAGTAATTTGTTGCTTTGCAAACATCATCAGTGCAGCTCCGTACTATCCTTTGGAAATCAATCAAGGAATGTGTCCATACAAATCTATATTTAGATCCTAAAAACGGACAGTAAGGAAATAATTTACAGCATTTTTTTCCTGCTGACTCCATAGAACCGTAGCAGTGGCCCAAAATCAGGAACATGATGTCACAAAGCAGGAACTAATGTCTTTTCTCTTCGCCACTTAAATGATCTCCAATGGATTGTGTCTGTGCTAAATTAAATAATTGATGTTGAAAATATATTATACATTAATTAACATTAATGTGTGTACTGCAACTGAAAAATAAGTAGGAGGTATGCATAGTGTACAAAGGGGGATAGGTCATGTTTACAAAATGGACAGTATAGCGTTAGCCCAGGAAACACATTTGCCAGAATCTCTAATGTGCCTGAAAATTTTAGTGGTCCGGACTGGGCTCCCACACTCTTATTAACAAGGGATGCTCATCGTTAATCAGCCTCTCTTTAAAATAATTACAGGCTGCACCCATCGTGGACTGCGTACCTGGCACCAAGCGCTGTGCTTGGTCAGCGCCAACATATAAACCATACTTGCCAACTTTTTCTGGTGCCCTTCCAGGAGTTCCCAGAGGGGTAAGGGCGGAGGGGGCAAGGCTTAGAAAAGGCATCATTTTAGCCCCCATGACGTAATTTCGCAAACGTGTCATTTTACAGTGGACCAAAATGTCGCCATTCCCTAAGAATCACGTCATTGTGGCACTAATTCTGTCCACTTCACTAGGAAGTGAGCAGAGGCGGGAGGTTGCCCTACTCTCCCCGCAGCCCGGGAGACCTACCTGGACTTCGGGAGTCTCCCAGACATTCTGCAAGAGTTGGCAAATATAAAAACACAACCACAAGCTGGCCAGTGAATAATTGAGGCCTGTGTGACATCACTAGGCTGGATATTGGCTTCTGAAATAAAAACCTTTTGCAGTGTGTTAATCTGCTTTGTGTACCAGGCACAGAGCTGTCTAGTACTTTTACTATAATTATCTGGACCCTCACTTTCCTAACCAGATCAAAAAAAAAAAAACATTGTGGCTTTTCTATTCATCATACTGTAGTTATGCTTGCTCTCTGCTTCTATTTGGGGAATGCCCTCTCTCTCTCTCTGGAAGGTGATCAGTCTTTGGATAACCTTTAAAAGAACTCTACAAGATTCAACACACTCCAAGCTCCCAAGATATTGCTCAGAACCATTTCCTACTGTTTGGTTCACACAGAACTATTTTCACCTTGCCAAAATTGCGGGAGAAAAATCTCATTAGCATTTTTGCTGTTTTTAAAGTGTTTATTACATGTTTAAATGTATTTAAACTCCCTGCATTCCATTCTGTTTCCGTTGCAAAAGGAAAAAAAAAATGAGATGATCACGCTACCTTATTAAATGATCCCTCGAGGTTAATTGCTTTTTACAGTCAATAACATACAGGGCAACGTATTAAAACCATAAATCACATCTGTAAATTGCATACGTGAACAAAAACCTTCCAACATATACAGTCACCAATAATCCATAATCAAATCCACACTAAAGGGCGCTGGGGTAATTAGCTTAGTAACATAAGTGATTGTATAATCTAGAGCAAGATATTTATTGCAAATATAAAGTTCAGCTTTGCAAATAAAGCTGACTCTGCTTGCAATAAATGAAAATAAATACAATTTTATTCAAACTCGCCGAAATAATTTTAAGGTCACTATCTAAACTGACAAGATGTTGTAATTTGACTCGATACAGAGAATTGTTGATTTTGTAGCCATTAGGCTATGGTATTGATTTTTAATATTATTTATTGATTTCCATATAGAATGTACAATGCACACGGAATTGTTCAGCAACAGTTTATCTTCCCAATTGAGCTTACAATATAATTGTTGGTGCCTGGGACAAAGGGAGAATTAGAGGTGGTTTGCACCACGGTCTCCCAATACATTTTGTAGTGACAGGCAATCAGTCAGTATCCTTACATGCTGATGTTTCATTTTTCCTCTCTCGCCACTGTAGTCTGCTTTGCAACAGGACCAGTGGAACTCGGAATGTTCGTTGTATCTGAGCTGTCGCTAGAGTACGGGACTACTTGACTTAGGATGGCAAGGGTGGTGAGTTCTATGGATACAGCATACTCATAGATTCATCCTAGTGTGTTGTATATGTGTTGGTACGTGGGCTGATTTTTATTTTAAACTCATCTGATAAAGGAAACACTCCACTAGTGAGGGCCAGAAGGCAGACTCAATAATTCATGACAGATATTTCTATTTGTGAGGATCTCCCAGACATAACATCTTGGCTGGCAGGAGATATCTGGCAGTCCGTTACTTGCTACAATCTTCAGCAGAAGCTCATAAAAAAATAAAAAGCCATATTACGAAGCACAAACAAGAGGTGGCTCTCATTATTAAGAAGGGTGAAGAGGAGGATACCCCAGGCCTCCCATATGTGTTCAGCCTGCAGTTTCACAATCAAAATAATAAAAGTATGGCCAAGTTGAAGTCAATAGATTAATAAAATAGTTTGCCTCGGGAGGATATCAGGTTCTGTTACTCATATCCTCTCTATATTGCACCGATCAGCAATAAAAACAGTTCTGAAAATAGACCTGGATATGTATTACACAAACTTATCTCTTTAAATGCATCACCACTATGACAAAGATATAACAATCACAGTGTGGTAGTTATACAGATGCTTAAAGGAGTTTTTTTATCCCACACCTGAGAACTTAAATATTGACATTAATTAATTTATTTTCTAATTTATTGTATTTTTTTTACATTAGTGCCCATTACCCCACCACCTCTAAACCTAATTTTCAACATATTAGCCAAAGCTCTCAGCTTCCTGTGAATGGGAGTGACTGAAAAGCAATCTGTCTCTCTCACAGTTGTTGTGTCGCATGATCTACCACCCACAATGTAACATTTGTAGGGACAGGATAGTTGTCAAAACAAAATAAGGGAGCAGTAGATAGCAAAGGTCCACACATCAGCCTCTGAACAGTGAGCCACAGGCTCAGTTAAAAATCTACTGGACTATTTTCTTTAACGCTTCATCTGTGCAGACCTTCTTCAGGGAATGGTCTAATGACCAGCTGCCATTCATGAGTTGCCAGCAACTAAGGCTTGTTTCAGGACTAGCTTCCTGTGAACAGCACATTGCCAGTTTATAAAACTTGACTCTGAACCAGCACCCTATAACCAGAACCTTTGTGGCTGCATTCCGTAGTCTAACTGTTGGCTTGCAGATGGCTACCTCTCTAGCTCTTGATCCCTTACTCTCAGATGGCTACCTCTCTGGCTCCTGTACCTTGGCTCTTCGATGACTATCTTCTCTGGCTATGGACCCCTAGCTATTGTTTGGAGGGTGGGGGGCAGCACAGTGGCCTAGTGGTTAGTACTTCTGCCTTCGATTCCCGACCATGGCCTTATCTGTGTGAAGTTTGTATGTTCTCCCTGTGTTTACATGGGTTTCCTCTGGGTGCTCTGGTTTCCTCCCACACTTCAAAAAACAAACTGGTAGGTTAATTGACTGCTAACAAAATTGACCTAGTCTCTCTCTCTCTCTCTGTCTTTCTGTGTTTGTCTTTGTATGTTAGGAAATTTAGACTGTAAGCTCCAATGGGGCAGGGACTGATGTGAGTGAGTTCTCTGCACAGCGCTGCGGAATTAGTGGCGCTATATAAATAACTGATGATGATGATGATGATAACTTGCTATTAATTGAGTCCTGAGACTGACAATCTATACTTGAAGATACCATACACCTTTTCTCACTTAGGTGGGGGAACTCAATTCAGCGGGAGGTCCCATAGGAACGTTACTCACTGTGTGGCTGCGCACACTACCAATTGTTACAGTAGAGAAAATTCCACTCATTTTTGCTCACTGCGCTATAAAATACGATCAAAAGTGAGCAGAGATTTCAACCTGTACAACTCCGTGGAGTGTTATCGCGCAAGGCTCCTGCAGGACTTGGTGCTGAATTCAATTCCCCCCTAAGACTGTTCCTGCCATTGGAACCCACCCATCAGTATTTGCCATACAAAGACCATCATTTCTGACAGATCTATTTAAGACCTAGTAATTAGGATGGGGAAAATAAAATCATCTACAAAGCTTTAAATGTATAAAGACAATGAGGCAGTTGAAAAGATGTCAAAAATCAGTCTGATATACATTGTAATCCAAAAGCAGGGTTAAATGTAAAATTAGTAGAGGATGGCTCAGAGGTAGGTACCTATAGGTAGGTATAGGTAAGAAACTTTGGGAAACAAATATGGACTTGAGCGGGAAACAATACTATAGCAAAGGTGACAACAATGAAAGATATTCAAATGTGGACTAAAGTTTAAAGCCATAACAGGTAAGACATACAAAGGATCAGATACATGAGCCTATGAATTTAAGGGAGAATGAAAGAGAAGGTCCAGGGCTAAAATGCAGAGTTAAAGTCATACACTGGAGCAGGACATACAGGTAAAACAGAAGGCCAATGACACACATAAAACAATTAAACAGGCAGAGAAAAGGCAAAACCCAAATATGCAAAATAGGGCTACAGGTAGAGCCTGGGGGCCTAATACTAGGGATTATGCCCCAATGAACCAAATAATGATGGTTTAAATAAAGATCGTGTCATGGGGATTGGCTTGGAGTGAGCAACAGCTGGAGATGATTAAAGGCCAGACTCCCAGCTGTAAAACCGTAAAAGCAAAAAAACAAAATAATCACAGAAGCAGCCCAAATGGCACCAATGCTAAACTGGAGAGGGCAGAATTTAAAAGTCCTGATTTTAAATACCAGTAGACTGCGACACAAGTAGAGTGTGCGGACTCCAACCAGTTCTCCCAAAAAATGTATTATTATTTTAAGCAAGTTTATTCCATGCAGATGTCATCAAAGGACAGGTCTCAATACCATGATCATCATTTATTTATATAGCGCCCCTGATTCCGCAGCGCTGTACAGAGAACTCATTCACATCAGTCCCTGCCCCATTGGGGCTTACAGTCTAATTCCCTAACATACACACAGACACAGACAGAGAGACAGACAGACAGACAGACTAGGATCAATTTAATAGCAGCCAATTAACCTACCCGTATATTTTTGGAGTGTTGGAGGAAACCGGAGCACCCGGAGGAAACCCATGCAAACACAGGGAGAACATACAAACTCCTCACAGTTAAAGCCATGGTCGGGAATTCAACTCATGGCCCCTGTGCTGTGAGGCAGAAGTGCTAACCACTGAGCCACCGTGCTGCCCATCAATAGAAGTACATGTCCTTTGTCTTTATTTTGCCCTTCAGCATTGCACTATTGCTGCAATAACTTCATCTGCAAAATAAATTCACTCAACCACACTTAATGCCTACCCAATCTACCTCTCACCCAAGCCATGGTGTATGTTACATATCACACTATGGGGCATATTCAATTAGCTTTTTGATTCACGGTAACGCGCGTTGCCGCGAAAAGTGCGCGTTCTTGCGGGTATTACGGTACCGCATTAACGCGGATTTTCGTTCGCAACCCTATGGGCTGCGAACGAAAATCCACGTTATTGCGGTACCGTGTATTACGTTTCGCGGCTGTTCCGGCGCGTTACCGCGAATCCAAAAGCTAATTGAATATGCCCCTATATGTTACCATCACTAACACACTACAGTAGACGTACATATATTTATAGTTCCTCTTGTGGTGAATGAAGCCTACCGTTAACCCATGGGCTGCCAAATGACATCTTCCTATGAATGATTCATCCCCCAGATCATTTATGACATGAAAAACTGCTCTGAATCACATAATGAATTGGTTGTCAAGGTGTTGATGTAGAGATGGTTGTTTTTAGCTGAAACCTGTTTTCTCTGCCACTGCATTTTGTTGAAAGGAAATTGCTTGGACTTTCTGTGATTTGCTGCCCCTGATTTTTCCATAAGGCGCCTGCTATTTCTGGCAAAATGAGTTAGAATACATAAAAACAGATATTAACCTGCAAAGGGCAGCGGGTGTGCGGCAGTTGTGTAGCTTAGAATGCAGAGCTCTGTGTCACTGTAGAGAGGGAGGGAATGGTGGGAAGACAGAAGAGTCGGAGGAGAGGAGAGGAAAGAAATGGATGGGGTAAGGCACTAGCTGGTTTGTAACCAAATAATGGAGACGTTATGGGGAAAGAGTGCAAAGAGTACGGGAGGGGTGGGAGTGAGTGGGTAGTGGAAAAACAGTGACAAAGAGATTTTTACTGCTAATGAAGACACCTCGACAAACAAAAGCATTGTATATTCTGTGATTTAACGCTGCTTTATTGGCCACAGTTAATTACTGAAACAATTAACCTCGGAATAGCATGATCACACTGAAGTTAGCTTGAATAATAAGCCCATACCAAGAACACAGACTTCAGGAGGGGACAGAGTAGTGCTTTGTAGCATGCTTAGTTTATGTAAGTTAATTAAGCTTTCTAATCTAAGGTATAGGAGCTGAATTCCCTATATTGTGTTCTTTTCATGTAAAACTGAAAATCATATGACAACAATGCATGAACAACAGGCTGGCAAGTTAGACTCTTATGGGGTATATTTACTAAACTGTGGGTCTGAAAAAGTGGAGATGTTGCCTATAGCAACCAGCAAAATACAATTATACCCAATCCAACGATGGCGCAACAATGGTACAATCAGATTCTAGCTGTCGTTTTGTAGAATGAAATAAATAAATGACAGCTAGAATCTGATTGGTTGTTATAGGCAACATCTCCACTTTTTTAAACCCGCAGTTTAGTAAATATACCCCTAAGAGAGAATTTTTTCACAAATGTCCACTTGTAAGCTTAATTTCTAAAATGTACTCTTTAAAGCTGCAGGAGAAGCTAGGAAAATTTTCTCGTAAAATGCCCCCGGCCCTAGCTGGAGGTCCGGACCTGCATCATGTAGCCCTTTTTTCCCAGGTCTCCACCATTTCTCTCACAGCCTGACCTAAAACCAAGGTGATGGGGTGAGGATGCAAGTAGGAGTGCAAATCAGGGGCCACATCAAGAGATTGCGGTTGCGATTGGTCCTCCTGCTCACACCTCTCCTCCACCTCCCAGGAAAAATGGCAGCTCACAGGGCTCTGGCTAGGGGGTGGCATGTAGGAAAAACCTGCATTGTAGTATAGTTTTAAGCCCTTCATGATATTTATCCTGTCACGTGAGAGGCAGAATAAACTCACATATGAATATCACATTGCTGTTATTTTTAATTAGGCCATGTAAAGCTTCCTTTAAGTAGTATATTAGGACAATTATATATTTATGGCCATTATATAGGGGACATGGCAATAATTGACATTTTAAAGGTTTGTCCCATGTTTACCTTCATACAATTAACATGGCTATGATAATTTACCCCAAAAGTTAATAACTAGTTCTCTCTCTTATTGATCTGTCAGTCATTTTTAGATAAAGACTTTAAATGCATGAGAACAAAATTCTGCTAGTTGCCTATTTTGTTGCATAGACTGTGGTAGAGTGTTGCTGTTTTTTTAGGTGTCACATTTCTTCTTGGTTGATATTGTTGAGAATTGCATTGTAACAGTTTCTCGAACTCGAGGGTAGGACTGTTTATCATATCCAGGGTATACTCAGCCTGTGGACATTGCTTTAACGACATTTCTATTCTGCACGGGAGCCTTGAGGCCCTATAGGTTGCGGCTCAGGTATCATGTGATAATTCAGAGCCTATCAGTGAGCTAGCAGACTTTCCTCCAGTTTGAAAGTTTTTCAGGTGCACGGTGAACATGCTCCGGCCAGTAGAGGGGATGTTTACTCTCTCACTAATACTCATGAATATTTCATATCTGCCGAGAAGATGGATGACGTGCAGAAAACTGACTTTAGAAGAAAATTTACAGCAGTACCTCATTGTAACTATAACATGTTTATTTTATTTATATTTATTTGTGATCATTTATCTGTTTAATATGTCGTCCATATTAATGGCATCATCACAATACAATAAATATCATCAAATAAATGTGTCTTAATGAAATAAAATTACACACCCTATATACATTTTGCTTGCCACTGAAACATATTTGTAATATATCGCTGGCGTCGATCCCTTCTGAACACTGCATTGAAATGTTGATCTGTCGTGAAAACATCTGTTTAAAAGTATCGAGGCATGAGCCCAAATGACTCCATCAAATGACCCGACCCTCTGGTTGACCTACGATTGACGCACGTGTGATCAATTTGAGATATCAATACGTTTTGGCCTGTTGGGGGTCATTGAGAAGTGATTTGGAATTCACTGCTTTTCAAAGACATTTTAATTGATTTCTGAGAATGAGTTACTGGTGTTTCCAAGTGGGAATCATTTAATACTGTACTTGGTTGATGATTATTCAGTTAATTGAGTGATTATTTTCTTATTAATATGGTGATCAGCTGTAATAAATATGTTTATTAGCAGCTGTCGGAAAAGGAAGGGAGCAGTGTTGTGGGAAATGGTTTTATTTCTTTGTTTTGATTGACACTGTTTATGTGTATTAAACATTGCATGTGCCTTTCCGACTGAGCCTTTTACTTTTATATGTTTTCCATTTCTACAGTAAATACTGTATGTTAATTTGTAAATAAAGATATTAGTTTGTTAGTTAATCATCATCATCATTTATTTATATAGCACCATCAATTCCGCAGCGCTGTACAGAGAATATGTGTCACTCACATCAGTCCCTGTCCCACTGGAGCTTACAGTCTAAATTCGCTAACACATGCACACTAGTGTTAATTTTGTCAGCAGACAAGTAACCTACTAATATGTTTTTGGAGTGTGGGAGGAAACTCACGCAAACACGGGGAGAACATACAAACTCCACACAGATAAGGCCATGGTTGGGAATCACACTCATGACCCCATTGCTGTGAGGCAGAAGTGCTAACCATTGAGCCACCATGACTCCTTTGTCTGTTTGTGATACCACATAAACCATAAAACACCCTTAGGGATTAAAGGGCTAACCCCACTCTGCCAATTATCCAATCCTCTCACTTGTGTCTGCTGACCTGTTCCACTGGAGTCTCTAGTTGGAAATTAATTTCACCTTAGTTGAGTAATGGAACTGTCCCACTCAAGCTAAAGGATAGATGCTTGAACTCACCTAACTCCTTCCAAAACAAAATTTTCTACTGGAGATCGATAAGATCAATGACATCATAAAATCTTGCACTAAGCAGTGGAGAGGATCTCCTGCTAGGACTGTCACAGGATGTCTCTCTGACCATTAGAGCACGCCCCTCCGACCGTTAGAGCACGCCCCTCCGACCATTAGAGCACGCCCCTCCGACCGTTAGAGACATTGTAGGATCTAACCCCTTATCCTTTTGTAAATAAGTCTATCTACAAGTTTGGGCAGTGTTTATTTTAATTCATGGCAATATTTATTGCTGAATTTTTGGATGACATAAAATAAATCAACCCTAGGAGTATATGTTCACTGGATTGATACGAAAAAAGATAATTTCCTTTTACATTCTTAATTTACAAGGCAGAAAACACAGAGTTACTAAGCCAAACCGCATGGCAATAGTTTCATAACACTCGTCGCATGCTGAACCCCCCCCTAGGCCCACCACGCACAACTACACACAGTATGTAAGGTGGAGGAACCAATACAGCTCCACAGAAGCCCATTTTCTCATTGTCCTAATAAGCCATGTTGCTTCATTTGTCTTAAATAAACTCAGTCGATCCTTATTTTTTATTGCAAAGGATATTTTAATTTTTTTAGGTGAATGTGAGGCTTGATGCACTTGCCTATGAGGATTGATATTTCTAGAACCCAGAGCAGAGAACTTCTTTAAAATTTAATATTCCACTTTTATATCAACACGTGTTATTCACAAAAAATAATTCATATATTTTATCCTTTGCACAGAACCACAAAAAATAAATATCATACATTGCTGCCATACCCCCATGAGAGAAAAATAATTATCACAAATTTTGCATGCTAGACTCAGAGCTGGCTCCAGGTAGAGATAATTGTGGCAGTTGCCTAAAGTCCCGAAGTGTGAAATGCCTCAGTTGGCAAATCAATGAGTTAGAAAAATGATCTCCTTAATAGTTCTCTGTGAGTCAACAAGTAATATTTAATTTACAACTTCTTCCCACCCAACATATTATAACAAGCACAAGCAAGGTGGCCCTATACATCTGGTCTTTCCTTCTATTTTATTATGTTTTTAAATAAATTTATTTTAGTGTATTTCTGTTTACATTCTTAACATAAGGGTGTATATTTACTAAACTGCAGGTTTGAAAAAAAGTGGAGATGTTGCCTATAGCAACCAATCAGATTCTAGTTATTATTTATTTAGTACATTCTACAAAATGACAGCTAAAATCTGATTGGTTGCTGTAGGCAACATCTCCACTTTTTCAAACCCGCACTTTAGTAAATATACCTGAAGGATTCTCTAGGATTTGCATCCACTAGAATTAGATAATTAGAACAACCTTTTAACTTGTATGATAACTCACTTGCACATTTTATTCTGTTCAGGTTATATATATATATATATATATATATATATATATATATATATATATATATATATATAATTATATTTTTTTTAATTTATGTATATATAATTATAGACATTGATAGGAGTGCTTTTAATTTTATGCTTTTATTGCGTTTAATGTCTCACGATGTTGCTACCTGTATATTTCACACCTCGTGATTTGTGACTTGTGTACACAACACTGATTGTGCTGTTATCTGTGCAGGCTCTCTCTTTGTCATTTACTACCAGGAATCCTCACTCACATCATGTCACCTCTGACAGTCAGTTATATGTAAGTGTTCTATCAGCACTTAACCCGGCCTGTCAAAACAATGCCTTCCGTGTTCAGATGGGGGGAGAGTTCTCTCTGTGTTGTGTGTGTGTGTGTATACCGTTGTAACAGAATGTATGTGTAACCCGCTGGTCCATGGCCAAAGGATTCCCTGTGTGCTCTAAAATCTAGTAACAAATATCTGTTAAAAAACAATGTTCAATAAATAGCTGTTACTGAACATTTCTGAAGAATTAAACTAATAAGTGGTCCGACTGTGTTCAGATTACACCAAGAAGGCAGATTATCTAGAAAAACCACCTTAAAATATCACACAGCCGGCAGTGATTTAGGGGTAATACAATTAACAGCCAGAGCACACCTCTTAATTAAAGAATTAAGTTATTGTTTTACAGATAAAACAGCAACAGCAGTGTGTTCCCAGCAGTCTATTTGGTGGGTTAACCTTTTATGTTCTACAGGATTTTTAGGTGTTGCTAAGCAAAATATTAGTGGAGAGTTTGGATAGCAGATCTATTGTTGAAGCATTTCAGCACTGCGGACAGCTCCCTGGATACTGCACTGTGATTTTCTCTTAAGGCTGTAGAAAAAAACTGCTGAAAGCTTAGGAGCTGAAATGTGTATAAGATCAATAAACACAGTATAGCATCCACACAGCCATGAATTATTAGTCATACATACATGCCTAATCTTTTCATTAGAGGTCTTCCATTGCTTGATTAAAACCTGAGATAAACATTTCTCAGTGGTTTACGCTGCACAATGAAATCACCACAATACTTTTACTTATCAATAACAATGTATTTTTAAAGACTTCAACTTGCATTGCATTTTGCATTGATTCTATTTATATGGTCGTTATTTTGCAATAATATATGTAGAGTATTCAAACAGCCATTAATTATAGTGTTCCTTAGGCCTTTTGTTTGATTGTTATTGCTGAAATGATCTATCAAACAAGGACTATGATATGTTTCTAATATACTGTAACTTATATGCAAGGTAAATGTCCCATTTCTAAGATCTTTCTGCACAATGACAACAGTGCAAATGTTTGTTTCATTCTATAAATGTTAAGAAAAAAAAAAGATCTTGTCCCTTGATATATTTATATGCAATGAATGGAGAGATGTGAAATGGGAAATATTTTTGAGCTTCTTATATAAAGGGGCTGAGAATATAATATGTGACTGAGGAATACAATAGGAATGGCTTAGGGTTATTCCTATAGCCCATGTTTTTGTCTACTAAAAGTTATGCCACATAGGTGTTTTATTGAGGTGATGAAATTTCACCTGTTTCGTGTTTGTATATATTTCAAACATGAAAAAGTGGAGATGTTGCCTATAGCAACCAATCAGAATCTAGTTATCATTTACTTAGTACATTCTACAAAATGACAGCTAGAATCTGATTGGTTGCTATAGGCAACATCTCCACTTTTCCAAACCCGCAGTTTAGTAAATTTACCCCTGGGACTCCCTTCATATGTGGAATTTGGTGAGACCTTTAAAATCATCTCTTTCTTCATTTTAGTTGAAAATTAAAGTAAATTCGATGTAGAACATTTCCTTTAAATCTAGACTCTAAAGAAAATAACCGTTAAATGTTGTAAATTTCCAGTGGTAAAATCAGAATTAGAGTGAGCAATTTAGAATGCTACAGAGTGTTCCCCTGTGGCCCAGGTCATTACAGTCACCTATCTCTCACGGAGCAGTAAACAGGAAACACTGGCATAACTTCCTGTTTGCACCCTGCTGGGACAGAAACCTCTGTGTGACATGTGCTTAACACAACTAAATTCCATGCAAAATATGTAATTAACATATTATTTCACATTGCTAATAAATCTGTTTACAATGTAGGAGGATCCCATGAGAGAGGCTCCAAGGGCACAAACTGCGTGTTTATCACTTAGACCTTGATTCTAACACATTGTTTCCAACTCATATGCTTAAGGACAGTTTATTGGTTATGGCTTATGAATGTAGCAAAATATCAATTAAAAGCAGTTTATTGATTGGAAGTAAAAGTTATGTCATATCTATCTATCTCCTATCTATATATCACATATCTATCTCATATCTATGTCATATCTATCTATGCCATATCTATCTATCTATGTCATATCTATCTATCTATGTCATATCTATCTATCTATCTCATATATATCGTTCTATCTATCTCCTATCTATGTCCTATCTATATATCACATATCTATCTCCTATCTATGTCATATCTATCTATCTATGTCATATCTCTCTATCTATGTCATATCTATCTATCGATGTCATATCTATCTATCTATCTCATATCTATCTATCTATCTCCTATCTATGTCCTATCTATATATCACATATCTATCTCCTATCTATGTCATATCTATCTATCTATCTCATATCTACCTATCTATCTATCTATCTATCTATCAATCTATCTATCAATCAATCATCTATCCATCCATCCAGAGGCGGAACTAGCGGGCTGTGGGCCCTGGTGCAGGGAAGCATGGAGGAGGGATCCGGGGCCCACAGCCCGCTAGTTCATAGTGCAGTGGGCCCCATTATCTCCATGGACCCTGGTCCACCTGCTGCATCAATGGTAGTTCCACCACTGTATCTATCTATCTATCTATCTATCTATCTTGTCTATCTATCTATCTTGTCTATCTCATATCTATCCATCTATCTATCTATCTTGTCTATCTGGTTATTTTATTGTTGTTAGAATGGTGTGTATGAAGCAGGGCATTAGTAATCCAGCAAGGTAACCATACTCTGTCACACTTCATACATGCTCTCCAGTTTCCCTCTCATCTTCCTCACAAGTTCCCTGATCCAGCTTTCTATTCCAGTCACACAGTGCTCCGGGACTGGAATCACAAGATTCATTATTATGGGCTGTTACCAGAGGAATCTCAGAGAAGATTTAAGGTGGCTTTAACTGGATAATAAAATCCTTTCCTTACTGACACTAAAAACCTCCCCAGCAGGAGCAGGGACAGACAGAGAAAGGGAAAGGAAACAACAGAACAGAAAGGGCAAACCAACGCAAACACACACAAAGGGGTATATATACTAAACTGCGGGATAGAAAGTGGAGATGTTGCCTATAGCAACCAATCAGATTCTAGTTATTATTTATTCAGTACATTCTACAAAATGACAACTAGAATCTGATTGGTTGCCATAGGCAACATCTCCACTTTTCCAAACCTGCACTTTAGTAAATATACCCCAAAGAGTATAAATATAGTCAAAGAGGAACAATGAAGAAAATAAAATAAAAAAATCAACGAGGTGTTGTAAATTAAGAAGGCAGGGGATGGAAAGTGGATGGAGGAACTATCAACAAAATGGTTATATTGTCAAACAATGGCTAATTGAGCAATTGGGTGTGGGATAAGGCTGAAGTGAAAGGAACACACAGTGAATAGATACTTGACATATTTGGGGCATGGAGAAGAAAGGTCAGATAAAGAAAATGAGAATTGAGGGACAATAGATAGTGGATATCTCTGAGTTCCCTGCAGAGGATGGCAGTCCACTGACACTCGTTTAATGCCAGATAAACAGTAAGTCCACCTCTACTTAAATAGGCAGGATCCAATACAGCATTTAGGTATAGACATTACATTGTGATCTACAGACAGATGCAAAAGGTGTTTGTGATGTGTTGCAAATAGGAGGTCAAGATCTCAGGTGAATGAAAAACATTCACTCATTGTTAGCAGATGAATAAGGGAGTTGGGTGGAATTAAAATAATATTAGCTAAAACACCTGAACTTAAACCAAAGTGTATATATTGAGTACTGGGTATACTAGAGTATATCTTTATTTGGTTAAGTCTGTGTAAATAACAGCCTTATCAAAGCAGGGATATAGCCTCATAGAGACAGAAGATATTATTGCAGTTTCTATTCCAATCTCAGACCACCCACTAAATTAATTAACCAATCATTTACCCTCTCTCCCCCATCCTTTAATAATACCACCACATTCATACCCAATCATTAATACACCCATGCACACATACTTACGCCTACATAGATAGATTCTAACGAAACATACAAACATGCGTGAACATGTGCCAAGGCTGCATTTACCATAATATATATTTAGTCATAATATAGATCGATTTTATACCAGAATAAGTATTGAAGAGGTTAAAACATTTTCACACGGGGAGCATGGAGCACACAGAGCTATATGAATGTCAGCTAGGGCTATATAGACGTATATATATAATGTCTGTGAGAACACGGATACATGTCTAAGATAAAAAAAAATATGCGTGTTTGGCAAAACCAAAACACACATCTGTACGAGAGTCCAACAGTGTGGGAAGGTGAGTGGTTGTGTGTGACACGTGAGTGTTTTTTTGTCGCACGTGTATGTATGTTTGCATGTGTAAGGATGTATGTGGGTACATGCAAGTGAAAATAAAGACTTAGACACTAAAGGTCTGTGACATTATCTACACATGTTCATAGGCTAGAATTTGAGGTGCATGTTGTTGATTTCCAATGTATGCTACCTACACTCATCTTACACCTCTTTATTAACTTCATCACATTGATAGGGATATACTAGGCATGCATCTAATGTCCCCAATTAACACTCTTCATGCTGTTGTTACCACACCCATCTACCAACACCTGTTTATTTGTATATTTTTTAATTTTTATATATTTTTTATTTGTTTTTATTTCCTTTCAATTTTTTTCTACTTAATCCCAGTGTTCTTTCTTCTTCCCTTCACCATGCTCACATTCCTCCTGCACACCCTTTACCTCTACCACCCGCATTCCTTTCCCTCTAATGCTTCTACCATCCTTGTTCGTGACCCTCTCCTCTCCACCAATGCTGCATCCATCGCTCCCCCCTTCTACATTAACCCTTCTCATGCTTTTTCTGTTAAAAGGTATTTCTTACCTGCAGCATTACTTTGTAATGCTCCTCTGGTTTCCGAACCACACACATATTACATCCCATGTTAGCTTGGAGAAGGTGCAGGTCTGTGATGGAAGGGGGCTGGTCACCCCCAATCTTGTCTGGTTTCCAGTCAGAGGTGTGCAGTCAATTCCCCTTCTATTGGGTCCAAATCTAATAGCAGTATAGAAGGGGACTCAGATCAAAAGTATAAAAAAGCTTTAATTATCCATCCAGAGGGGCCAGGTAATCCATGGGGGCAGAGAATGACAAAGAGGGGGGAGGCTTAACATTGGGAGGATGAGACCAGCAGCTGCCCCCCACATCTTCCAAAAATGGGGTGCCACTTCTCCTCCCCTCCCCCCCTATGAAGTAGACCTTTCTCCAGGGCTGCCTTCCACTGCTACCCAGGATAATGGGGTACCAGGACATATATACTTATAGGAAATCAGACTCCTTCTTAAATGGTTAGAGTGCTGATCCTCAGTGAGGTCGGCAAATGTTGGATCCTCATTCTCCTCCAAAGCATACACGAATGGCACTGAAGGTACCTGTGCTTAATCAGACTGCTGCAGAACGCACACACTGTGTGTATCTCTGAGCATCAGCATTGCTGGAAAGGAGGGAGGGAGAGCTGAGTAGGGAAGGTGGGGGGGAGAGTGAGAGGGAGGGAGAGCGGGAAAGGTAGCTAATAAATATGGATGGTCTTTGGTGTAACACTCAGAGCCAATCTGTTAGACAGGCACGAAAACTGCTGAGAGTATTTCATCAGCAGCGCAGAGCTCTGGGTATGTAAGACATGGAGGGAGGGGGGGCAGAGTGAACAGCAGGAGCTACAGGATGAAGGAATGTAGGGGGGAGAGGTAGGGAAGAGTTAGTCTTAATGATAACCAGGGACAAAAGTTAGACTTGTTTCTTTTATTTATACAATGCATTAGGAAGGGGAGAAAAGGAAACACCACAGAGCAAACATCAAAACCTCTCTGTAATCAGATGAGCAAGGTTTTCCTGATAAACCTACATTTGGCATTTAACTCTTTGTCATCTAAACACGCCTACATTCTGCTCTGATAATTGCTTATTCAGAAAGGTCAAAATTGGTGCATTAATGGGGCCTATTGTGTATCTAGCCATTACCAGCACTTGTTCAATCTGTTTACTGTAACCCTTCCAGTCTGTATATTAATGTGGCCTCTCAGTCAGTGAGACAATCAATGACCTTGACAGACTATCACATAGGGGTAAATGTACCAAGAAGAGAGTTTTTCAGCAGGTTTGAAAAACCAATCAGATTCTAGTTATCATTTATTTAGCACATTCTACGAAATGATAGGTAGAATCTGATTGGTTGCTATAGGCAACATCTCCACTTTTCAATCCTGCTGGAAAACTCTTAACTTGATACATTTACCCCATAGTGTCAAACCATCCTGGTCAGCGTATGGCAGCATCCTGCAAGTGACACTGTGACTTTACCAAGGTCTATTAGGGAACCATGTACCTACCGTACTTGTATAGAACTGCAAATAGAGACATGTGGACTATGCAGAGCCAGTTTGCACAGGGTAAGGGGAAGATCTAGGCCAGGCTTGTCCAACCTGCGGCCCTCCAGATGTTGTGAAACTACAAGTCCCAGCATGCTTTGCCAGTAGACAACCAGTTGATAGCTGGAAGGGCATGCTGGGACTTGTAGTTTCACAACATCTGGAGGGCCGCAGGTTGGACAGGCCTGATCTAGGCCATTCCAGTGCCTTTATCACTGCTGTGGGATAGGTGGGATTAGGCACCTAAAACAAGGTTTTATTTTGTAGGAGGTGCTATTTCATCTAGCTGTCAGGGGTGAAGATGGCACAAGGCTTTCCAGATTTTGCATACACCGCAGGGGATTTAAGGAAGGCTGAATGACCTGAAAATTACACCACCTCAAAGGTGGCAGAAATCAGTACATTTCAATAACTGCTAACTAAGGGCCTGATTCATTAAGGGAAGTTAAGAAAAAAAAAATAATGGGTAAGTAGTCTCCTGGACAAAACCATGTTACAATGCAAGGGGTGAAAATTATTTTTTTATTTTGCACATAAGTGAAATACTGACTGTTTTTTCATGTAGCACACAAATACTTGATAGCTTATTTGTACACTGACATTTAAAGTTGATATTTGTGTGCTACATGAAAAAAAGACAGTATTTAACTTATGTGCAAAACAGAAAACTAATTTGCACCCCTTGCATTGTAACATGGTTTTGTCCAGGAGACTACTTACCCATTTTTTTTTCTTAACTTCCCTTAATGAATCAGACCCTATGTCCTTTGCTGCAAGTTGGTGTATTGGACCAGGTTATACACAGCCATAGAAGTGCACATAGGTTCAGAGATATACAGGTGTAGGCAATCAGTTGTGACTGAACCAGCTGGCAGGATGACATTCTAATTACTGATAGATTTCAGCTGGTGTCTTGGCTTTCCATGCCTTTTTGCACCTCCCTTTCTTCATGTGTTCAATACTTTTTCCCTGTGTCATTTCACATTATTACACAAAACTTAATTTATGGACATCTATGGTTTGATTTCTTTGCATGTGTGGATTGCAAGAGTTGTTGCTGACATTTGGTGTAAATTTCATTACAATAGCCACATTAAATATATATTTACTGAGAAAAATGTTCATGTGCTCAATAGTTATTTCACCTGCATATATAGCGCATTTCACACAATTTCTTCCCCAACAGAATGCAGTTGCAGTTTTATTATTTTTCTAACCAGAAAAATAAACACCTAGTGGTAGGTTTAGCAAACCTTCTAAAAAGTAAATGTGAAGGTGTTGCCCATAGCAACCAATCAGATTCTAGCTATCATTTTCTGGAATGTACTACATAAATGGTACCTAGAATCTGATAGGTTGTTACGATTTTGATAGATTTTCAGTGTTCTCTGTGATGATTGGTGGAACAATATATGCAGCAAATCCTGAGTACCATGGCAAAATTGGCTAATAAAAAATGTCATGTGTGAGTGATCAGCTGTATTTGGTAAACTGGTTGACAAGTTGAATCCATACTGTTGCACATGTCTGTGGTTATAATGTGATATATGGTAATATCAAATCATACTGTTAGTGAGGTTTGAGAAAACAATGAATTGTGATCTCACTAACCAGAGGCATATTTGACCCTTTCTCTTGTAAATAAATTAACCTTTACAATAAAATAACATTATGATTAATAATAGACTAATATGGACTTAGTCTATGACAGGGTCAGTTAGACCTTTTCTCTTGATCCTTTTGCATTATTTAGTAACACTCTGCAGGATGCTCCAAGTTAAATGATGTCCTGCGGATCTCTTCTCTGGATGGATGTCTGTATTTGCCTTTCTGTATGGGGGCTGTGCTGTGATGTTTAGTTAATGTACCGTGCAAACATCTTTATTCTGTACAATGAAGTGTGGAATGTCTCATTCTCCTACACTCCTTTCTTTAAAATCATCATTACCATAACTCGCCATCCTTTCTGTAAACGTCTTTCCACCTCTGGTTTGTTGGTAGTGACCGGGCTTAACCGTATTTTAAGCCCGGCTTGTTCGTGCTGATCTCTGCTTTCTGAAATTATTCAACAACCAGCAGCTACATGCAATTCACTTTGATTTATTTAGTGCAGTGTTTGCTAACCTGTGACACTCCAGGTGTTGTGAAACTACAAGTCACAGCATGCTTTGCTAATATATGGCAGCTTATTGCTGGAATTTTATGCTGGGACTTGTAGTTTCACAACACCTGGAGTGTCACAGGTTAGCCAACACTGATCTAGTGCTATTTAGCTATGAAAGCAAAATGTTTTGCTGGTTGCTATGCGCTAATGCAAATTTGCCTTTCGTTAAAAACCCCTCACTGTCTCTTTAAACTACTACCCCCATCATGTTATGTCCTGCTAAACTGATATGCTCTAAACATGTTCCAGTTGGTTGACTACAGTCTTAAAATGAAGCTGTTTCAAGACATAAGACCGGCCAAGAGTTTGACTCTAACCTGGCCAAGTGCCAGCTCTGTTCTCTGTCGTAATCTTCCCTTGTGGCCTCTAAGTGCCTATGTGTAGCATGGCATGCCTGGCACAGAGGAATCTGTTGCTGCCTGTGATGTCGGCATGGTGCATAGAGCAGCTGGTACGAAGATGTTTATGCTCAATGCTGTATGAGCCGATTAATCTCTCATTTAATATCACATTGTGCATTTCAGGAACACAGTTTATTTCATATATATAGGTAATGATGTTAGATTAATCAATAAAAAAATATAAACAGTTGCATGCAGCGACTGTAATCAGATAGATGCATAAGAGGTTCTGTTTTAATCTATAGACAGTGATTGTTCTTGTAACCTTTTGACATTTTACAGAACTTGTCAATATGAATGATTATGTCCCCCCCGCACTAGAGATAGAGTATGTATTACTGGTACATGTTTCGTAAACTCCAAACATGATTATGTGCTTTACCTGATCCTGATCCTGACACCTGATCCTAGTGTGACGTGGTTATGTTCAAATGACATGATCACACCCCCCCTCCCCCCCGATGGCAGCCAATCGATTGTGTTGTTTATCTAAAAAATACGTATTCTGTTTGTAACTCATATAAATGTGCTGTTTTCAATTTTGTACAACTCCTGTTTGTCTACAGATATGTAAATAAAGTTTTTTGGTTTTTTTTAGTAATTATTCCATATTATTACCATTTTTAACTATTATATGTGTAGTACTAGCCTGTGACTTATGTATTTTTTAACTTTTCTACACAGAGTGACTGCTCTTTATATATGTCTCCCATTATTACGTAATCTAATTACTACCAACCCCCACAGCTCATTTTTTATATACGCAATCTCAGTACCTCTTGTTGCTTCTTACTTCCCAATAATTATTTCTTGTAGACAGTACCCTTGTAGAGCTAGAGGTCTCTACAGAGTCAACCTACAGGCATTTGAAAGCTTGGGAAAAACTCCAGGCGTCTGTATTGCCGTTGGCGCAATCAATAACTTGAAGGCAGTGAGTACAGGAAACGTGAGGGGTGATGCGATTAATGAGATGGATCCGATACACTCAAAGTCTGGGTCAAGCATCTCACTCTCGCAGACTTAACCAGGATTTGTGGGGTTTAAGCCAAGTAACACTGTATGGTCAGTTCTGAGCCATTGGGAACTATGAAGGAAGTGTTGTTGCATTTGCTAAAAACAAAGATATCTGCCTACTCTATCAACTTAATTAAAAGAGCACATCTATACATAATTTTAATGCATTCTGTTATCCGGGCGCAACACATTTCTGAGAATAGTATGATTCATAGTTTAGGGAATAGTAAGATTCATTTCTGAATATGCAAAAGCTCAATGCAAATGCTGTTTAGTGACACTACCACATATGTTTACCCTTAGTACAATCCAGGAAGAATGAGTGTCTGAGGGCACTGTAAGCTCCTTTTATAAGAATGTGTGACATTTGTTGATGCTTGCGGATTGGCTTCTGTACATTCTGTGGTCTGTGATTGGCCTGATTCTCCAGTGGGCGTTATTTATTAAGCAAAACTGAGCAGTGCTGAAGACAGCTCCCTCCACCAGTTCTACCCTGGTCCTGGACTGATAATTTAAATAAAAAGATTAATACAATTTGCTTGACTTATTTTAGTCACAGTGGAGTATAAAAAAGCAAAGTTACCATTCTAAATACATGGCCTAGCTTTGCTAACTCTTTAACTCAGCATTTGATTTTTAGAAATGTACAATATTGTTCAGTGTGAGGTGAGGACTCCACAGGATAAAGGGTACTGCAAATCTAGTCATGGGCAGCAGGTGGCTCTAGGGCAGGCTTGGCTAACCTGTGGCACTCCAGGTGTTGTGAAACCACAAGTCCCAGCATGCTTTGCCAACATATAGCAGCTTATTGCTGGAAGGTGTTATGTGCGTATTGTCGCTAACCAATAACGATTGTCGAACCTCGATTTGTGTTTCCAACGCACAAAGATTTATTCGCAAATAGTAGAATAATATGCTCAAGCGAAGTGATAATAAATACAGCCGTTACTTATCACAGGCGCTCTGGATCCAGTGTGCAGCATTCAATCCTGAAGTCTGGGGACAAGATGTCTGAACACTAGATGTGAAGCTGCTGCTTATATACACATAAAAATACAGTAACACAATGAAGATGGTATAGCTTGCATCTATTGGTCCAGGTCTCAGGAAGGTCCAAGGGGTTGTCAATCATTGGCTAGTTCATCCTAAGGAATCCAAAGGAGGTGGTCACCTCTCCAGGGGGTATGCTCGGCTCTTCCCGCCAAGATTCCTTAGTCTTAAGTAGTTCATAATTCCCTATCATTCATAACTTGTGTATGCACTCTGCGATTCCCTCGCAGAGTGAACCAAACATTAGGATATGTAAAGAGGTTTATTATGATACCACTCATGATATGATTCCTTCAACCTGTTCCGTGTATTTCACTAATATGCATGTAACTCTAATATAACATATAAATACTACTATATCTCGACATTACTGACTATGTGTTGCAACTACCATTAATGTGTACTATTTTATTAGTATGCGTGTTTGTGCGAATGTATGGTAAAAGACCAATTACTGTTGCTGCCACGTGTTGTGGATGCGTACGCCCTTTCACGCCGTAGCGTGCCCTTGTAAGTCGTAGCGTACCGTACGCATCTTTTTAGACAAAGACAACCATGTTTGCTCGACTTTAATTGAAATGACTTTATCCAATTTGCTGACTTCGACAGCGGGTATGCTGGGACTTGTAGTTTCACAACACCTGGAGTGCCACAGATTAGCCAAGCCTGCTCTAGGGTCTCATGCGGCCCTCCGCGCCTTCACCTACTGCCCCCAGTTAATTCCTGTTTTATCGTCAGATTTGTTTGTTGCAGCTTGTAGCACTTGTTTGAAATGTCTGCTCTAGAATGTAAGCTTTTGCGGACAGGGTCCTCTTTACCTATTGTCCCACGTCTGTCTATTGTCTGACTCCCTCGTACGTCCCGTCACATCTTTTGCCGTGTGAGTACCCCTAGTATTACATACACTCATCTGTGCTACTTATATCTACTACCTCATCTATATGTTGCTTGCTTCTGTATCTGGCCCTTCGGAATCTGTGGCACCTTATAAATAAGTAAATAATAATATGTTATTGCAGATAAGTGTTAAATGCATTGTTTTAACTTATTACTGAGATTAAGGGTAATGTACGGCTCTTTTGAAGATCACAAACAGTTTATGAAATATTTTATTACTAAAAATGCACATGGCTTGCATGACAATCGACATCCAATATTTTTCTTTACTTTGTTGAGTTGACTGTGTTACTTTTAGCAAATGTTAACCAGGATATACCTTTAAGTGTGCTTGTTAACGAATATGTGATTCCATGCAAAACTTTATACTATTGTAGTGAAGAAGGTCAGGCTGGTCTTTTTTCGTTATTGTGTATGTAATATATTTAGTTACATCTATATTTTTCAATAGTCAGTAAGAGCAAACAAAGCAAGCTGTTCCGTTGTTCTGGAAATAGCTTTGCATTCATCGTATACTCATGGAGACTCTTATTAACATGATGCAATGATAGCAACTCAGTGAATGCTATAAAGTGTCAGTGATTAACTCCATGAGGTTTCATTTCCTTTTTATTATACTCCTTTTGAAATAACTTTGTTATATACAGTAGGCAATGAAAAGAGAAAACAGTGAGAGAAAAACATTTTAAGAGTGCATACCGTTTTCTTGGCTTGCTGTTTAGTTGGTGGACAAGGGCATTCATTTGCTGTTAAGCTGGTGGACAAGGGCATTCATAGGCTCACTGTGTTACAAAAGTGTTACATGTAATAAAGTCAGACTGATACACGTACCTTAGATAGAGGTCCCCATAGCTTGAAGGGGACACTACTGTGTGCACTCCAGCTTGGCGTGCCTTTACTGTAGCTTAATTGCATGCATACGTCTGTCCCCCCCTCAATTCTGCCAAGGATTTTGTAGCCTGTCGTAAGTGTCCTTTGCGTTCGAGGATGAATTGCATGTATTTGCATTCTCTGGCATATAAGGCCTGATTCATTAAGGAAAGTTAAGCAAAAGTAAGTAAGTAAGGCAAGACCATGTTGCATTGGAGGGGACGTAAATTTAGGATGTGATGGCAGATTTATAGTTTGGGTAGGGCATGTCCTAGATCAACTTAAAATTTCAGTGCACAAGTAAGCTATCAAGTATTTGTGTGCTACATGAAAAAACAGACAGTATTTAACTAATGTGTAAAATAATAAACTTATTTCCACCCCTTGCATTGTAACATGGTTTTGTCCAGAAAACTTGAGTAAGAAAACTTAACTCAATTTTTTTGCTTACCTTTCCTTAATGAATTAGGCCCATAGTCCGTTTCTGGGCATGCTCAGAGTGGTTTAATGCAAAATACAGCACTTATCGGCATTTACGTTCCTTAATGAATCCGACCCAATATGGCCATTGCTCTCTCAGATTTAGCATTTTGATATGTGTTTTTTTTCTTGTGCTTTTACTAGTGTTTTAGAGATGATTGTATGTATTCAAGCACATTGAAAAGTGGCTGGCGCAAGGAAATGGCACAAGTAGCATTACCAAAGCTCACTGCAGCGCAAGTTCAATGTATGTAAGGAAGGGATGGAACAGATATAAGGGTCAGTTATTTAGTACAGGGAGGATTTTACATTTAAATATATTATTTTAGTTTATTTTTATTATTTTCATCTATAGTGGTCTTAAACAAAGCTACTGTTGTAAATCAGTGGAAGACTCACTTTTGAGGATGAACTATCCTATCTGGCATAACTGTCAAAGTATTTACATGAAGAGAGCTGCAGATAGGTTCAACTATATGCTCACAGGTTGATAACTGTTAAAGAAATGTCATACAACAGAGTCTATAGAGGAATGGTGGGGACCAAAGCTTCAGAGGCACTTAGACACCCGTGAGACAGTCCTTCTATATGGGATCTTAAAGGAATGAACTAGATGTTTATTCGTCCAACCAGCTAACCAATCATGTGCTACATGCCCTAAGCTGGGACCCACCCCATCCCTTTCACATCTCTCATAGCCCAGTTGCTGTCAAATAAATAGGTATTTTAACCCTTTAAATGAAATGCCCAAATTTAGACAGCCTCTAACTTTAAGTATTGTCCCCTCCACATAGTAGTCAGGTGTATATGTCTCAACAGGGTCCAAACCCAGTCCTCAGGGCTCCCCAACAGTGCAGGTTTTCCATATCTCCTTGCTGGAGCACAGGTGTATTCATTACTGACTGACACATGTAACAGATCCACAGGTGGTCCTAATTATGTCAGATGGGATCCAGAAAACCTGCACTGTTGGGGAGCCCTGAGGCCTGGGTTTGGGAAACCCTGGTCTATCTTTTCTGACTGTAATATGCATGACTGACAGTTTAGAATGGTGGGAATTTCAAGCAGTGTTTTGGAATGTGGAAGTGATCATCCTTGTTAGTTGTCAGATGTAGTTCGGTGAGTTGTGTTTGAAATCACAGGTAGAAAACGTCAAGAGACAGCGGAACCCACACATGGCTAATATATGGGGAGGGCAGGGGGCAATACTCAAGGTATATCAATGTCCAAAGCTATAAATAACCTTTTAATCCAACATCTAGGGGTAAATGTATCAGGCTGAGAGTTTTCCGGCAGGTTTGAAAAAAAAATCAGATTCTAGCTATCATTTATTTAGTACATTCTACAAAATCATAGATAGAATCTGACTGTGGGCAGCATGGTGGCTCAGTGGTTAGCACTTCTGCCTCACAACACTGGGGTCATGAGTTCAATTCTCGACCATGATCTTATCTTTGTGGAGTTTGTATGTTCTCCCTGTGTTTGCGTGGGTTTCCTCCGGGTGCTTCGGTTTCCTCCCACACTCCAAAAAACAGACTGATAGGTTAATTGGCTGCTATTAAATTGCCTTTAGTCTCTCTTGGTCTGTGTGTGTGTGTATGTTAGGGGATTTAGATTGTAAGCTCCAATGGGGCAGGGACTGATGTGAGTGAGTTCTCTGTATAGCGCTGCGGAATTAGTGGCGCTATATAAATAAATATAAGATGATGATTGGTTGCTATTGGCAACATCTCCACTTTTCATAGCCGATACATTTACCCCCTAGTGTTCTTAGATCTGACCATTAGAAAGAATTGCAACCACCAAGGAAAAAATAGACTGTAAGATTGACTGAGCAGGAAACTATGCTGAAAATGTACGTGTACAGCCAAGCCTAAGAAATAATGTTTGTACTGTTTAAAATATTAGTTAATAATGTGACCCCAAACATTAAAGTAAGAATATGTGAGCTGATCATTCGCAATATTACATATTAACTTATCTGTTAGACTTTAAGAAAATCAGCTTGTTTGTTAAGCATTTGTACATGTGGCTTGAAAGTGTTGTTCTGTCAGAGCCAGGGGCTGAATTAGACAGTGGTACCTTTTTAGTATGGATTATGAGCATCTTGAATGTGTTTTAGCTCTTTGTAAAATAAGCATTACCATTGGGCGGCTAGATGACTCTTTTCCATAGCAACTCCATTGTGACATCACAGAGCTTTCGTCTACCCAGAGGGGAGGTGGGAGTAAGAAATGTGTATAGTACTAGAATAGATGGTACGTTAGACACTGACCTGCTCTAGCTAGTGACACACAGCTCCTAGACACAGCAAGGTATCTTTGGGAAAAGATTTCCAGTCTATAGTTTATTGTATTTTCAGCTCTTATCCAACTACAACTCTGTGCTTCTAAAGGAACTGCAAAAACAGAAATGGTTATTATTATTTATAAGATATTTCACTTGTGGATTCAAAACACTTCTTTTAAATACTCACTTTTCTGGGCGTCTATGCATACATGTGATAGTGATAAACCAGTAATATACATCGGTATGCGTCAGTTGTACAATCTCATCTGTTGCTGGCCGGTGGCTCCAATAGCGTCGCTAACAAAAGTGCCAATGTGCCTATTTGTTTGCCTAGTGCATACATGGGTTCACGTCCTCATCCCGGTTTTGGGGAACAGCCCCAGAAAAGGAAAACTGCTTGATTTTGCCTTAGTCGTGTCTTTAATTAATCATGTCTATGTTAACTGAGGTTTCCTTTGCCACTTAGAGTCTTCTATGCACCACAATGCTTCCCACTGTGGGAAATTGCCCCTATTTGTCCAAGCCACTTACCCACCCACACACTTCCTTGGAACTTTTCCCTGGAAAAACAATCTGTGCCGAGCTTTTTGGGCATTGCAGTTACGCATGGTTGAAAGAGTGAAGCAAAATTGCACCTTCAGATGGATTTACTCTTAAATCTAAATGAGGTCAATAGTCTTTAATAGGGGTATAAGTCATCCTTTTCCTCCCTCGCTTCAAAGTTTCAGGATTCAGGTAGGTAATGGGGATATGGCCAGGGCTTGATGATACAATCGGCATCATTAAATGGGTTGGGCAATTGCATAATCAAGCTGTCACCTCGTTAAAATCTGACACTCACTGTTTACTGAGGTGGGTGGGGCTTGATATAGCAATTTGCATCATGTTCCCGCCCATATTAGGGCAAGTAAGTGCTCTCTGGGAGGATTGCCTGCTCACACGGGTGAATGGGAGGGCTTCCCCTAATTTGACACTCTCCTGGACAATCATAGAGAGGGAGGGAACTATGAGACAAGTAAATAAATCAAATATTAGATTCAGCGCTGGGTATTTTTATCTTCAACACCTTTAGATTTATAATCTGGCTTTCCTGTCCAGGCACCAAGGAAACAGCAATATCCCTGTTTGTTACAGAGGATTGTTAGCAGCCATTCTCCCATGTACTCCCAAATAAATAATATGCACACATCTTTTAGCTACTACATTTTATTTCAACAAAAGATACTCACTTTACACCGGTTCCTTCAGAAAATCTTTATGAAAAAAAAAGTCCATTAAAATGTTGTCTTTTATTCATCTGATGTAGTGTAGCACCCCAAGGAAATACAGCCAATTAAACACAAGCAAGGGGTAAATGTATCAAGCTGAGAGTTTTACGGCGGGTTTGAAAAGTGGAGATGTTGCCTATAGCAGCCAATCAGATTCTAGTTTTCATTTTGTAGAATGTACTAAATAAATGACAGCTAGAATCTGATTGGTTTTTCAAACCCGCCGGAAAACTCTCAGCTTGATACATTTACCCCCAAGTGTCATTAATGCCATTCTATGCTGAATGAGTGTAACTGAGATGTCCCTCCTATATTGGTGAACTGGCCAACCATTCTAAAGCCTGGGAAAACCTCTCACGGATGTCCTTGTATTCAGAACTACTGGAAGGCGCTAATTCCTTTAATAAATATTATATGTGTGTCCTTTTTTTCTAAATACATCTTAACAAGCTAACGGTAGGTTCCCATTTCTGTCTAAGAAAGGTACTGTAACGATTATTTATTGCATTGTTGTAAATTAGGATGGATCCCTATATCTCTTTCAGCGCACTGTAAACTGCCATAACCTAGAATAGCCATACCACACAATTCACTAATTTAGGTTGAGAATACAAACTTCCCTGATAGCAGCTTCATTGTATGGTTTAACAGATTGGATCTGTTTGCAACCATCACGTTCTCTTAATAAATCGCTGTTGTCAGCATACGCAGCCCAGTGCAGATACATGGACGTCACCACTGTAGCAAGTGAGATTGTAGAATTGATGTAAGCCAATACACAGTACCAATATGTTTTGACTGACATCAGTTTGAAAAGTACAAATCGATAACTGGTTAAAGTTTTTTTGGCAGAAGAGACCGAAGATTCAGAGATTCTCCGAGTTCCGCGTTTATTTCACCGTTCCACACTGACTTTGTCAATGTGCATTTTGTGGAATTTCTAACCTATGAATAGAGCTGTGATGACGATGGTTAATTTTTAATTTCTGCTGCGTGGGGTTGTTGGGTCAGAATTGGAAATACCTAAGGACAAATTCTATCTGTGCAACTTGCACAATGTTGCATCATAGAACAGTTTGGAGCATTTAACTAATCTTGAATAAATTAATAATATATGATGTGTGTAGTCTCAGAATTTACTATTTCTTGTATTTATATTGCATTGTATTGTACTGCCTGCACAAGTTGACTGGATGACTGGTCGTCATAGGAAAGGGTTAAGGCAGTCTCAGTCACTTTGGCAGTGATAATTTAATTGTGAGGTAGATGAAGTAATGCTTGAAGCTGTTGTTCTAATTCACCTCCAGTATCACAGGCAAGCCCCCCTCCACTTCTCAATCAATCGATATCTCATCAAAGCCATGTTCTCTGCCTTTATTTATGGGAACTCCCTCCCTCCTCTCCCCTCTTCCCTGCACACTGCTCTTTGTAGAATAATTGGGAAACAGAGTCTTGGAAAAGGCACAGCCAAGGTGAAGATCTCTTTTCACACCGAAACACCTTAATAGGGCCCAAAGCAGCTGATAAAACAGAAATGTATTAACTCTTGGTATTGATGGTGTGTCCTATGGGTAGGTGGGTGCTTGTGATGTTAGCAATGCACCCTGTTGCCTGTGTGACATTGTCATCTGTGTTTAGATCAGTGTTACATTTGTTGGTGTAGTGTGTGGTATTTGAACCCGTTTGGCTGATTATCATGGGACATGTAGTTCTTAGCCATCTAGAGTCCCAGGGGTCAGCACTGTGTCTGGACACGGACATCTCTGTCCTCCAAGAGACCTTATATGAAGTCATATTTCCCAGACACATTTATTTTATTACTTGCCCTACCTCTATGTTGGGGAAAGTTTAGAAAATTGAGGTGAAATCCAAGGGAAGGTTTGAGGTCCAGGTCAATTGTACAGTCCCATTGGCACACTTTGCCATACCTCACAGAGGGCATGTGTTGGCACCACCAGCTTCCATTTGGGCACCACATGTTCCCAATTATAAGCTGGGGTGCTCTCATGTTGCTTCCTATGATTAACTAAATGTGGTGGTGTGCTTGCAGAAGAAGCCGAGAATAAAAAGCAGGAGGTGCAGTTGGAGTAATTGTAAGTGATTGCTGGGTGCGCCCATGGCATTATGCTGGGTCACTTAATGTGATCTTACTAGGCAGATCATGGACATCTTGCTGGACGCATCACACACCTCGTGCTGGGCACCTCCATGACACATTACTGGGCACATCCAGAATATCCTGCTGGGCACATCCTGGGGATCTTGCTGGGCACCTCCATGACACATTGCTGGGCATATCCAGAATATCCTGCTGGGCACATCCTGGAATGTTGCTGGGCACCTCCATGACACATTACTGGGCACATCCAGAATATCCTACTAGGAACATCCTGGGGATCTTGCTGGGCACCTCCATAACACATTACTGGGCACATCCAGAATATCCTGCTAGGAACATCCTGGGGATCTTGCTGGGCACCTCCATGACACATTACTGGGCACATCCAGAATATCCTGCTAGGAACATCCTGGGGATCTTGCTGGGCACCTCCATGACACATTACTGGGCACATCCAGAATATCATGCTGGACACATCCTGGGGATCTTGCTGGGCACCTCCAAGACACATTACTGGGCACATCCAGAATATCCTGCTAGGAACATCCTGGGGATCTTGCTGGGCACCTCCATGACACATTACTGGGCACATCCAGAATATCATGCTAGACACATCCTGGGGATCTTGCTGGGCACCTCCATGACACATTACTGGGCTAATCCAGAATATCCTGCTGGGCACATCCTGGGATGTTGCTGGGCACCTCCATGACACATTACTGGGCTAATCCAGAATATCCTGCTGGGCACATCCTGGGATGTTGCTGGGCACCTCCATGACACATTACTGGGCACATCCAGAATATCCTGCTGGACACATCCTGGGGATCTTGCTGGGCAACTCCATGACACATTACTGGGCACATCCAGAATATCCTGCTAGGAACATCCTGGGGATCTTGCTGGGCACCTCCATGACACATTACTGGGCACATCCAGAATATCCTGCTAGGAACATCCTGGGGATCTTGCTGGGCACCTCCATGACACATTACTGGGCACATCCAGAATATCATGCTGGACACATCCTGGGGATCTTGCTGGGCACCTCCATGACACATTACTGGGCTAATCCAGAATATCCTGCTGGGCACATCCTGGGATGTTGCTGGGCACCTCCATGACACATTACTGGGCTAATCCAGAATATCCTGCTGGGCACATCCTGGGATGTTGCTGGGCACCTCCATGACACATTACTGGGCACATCCAGAATATCCTGCTGGACACATCCTGGGGATCTTGCTGGGCAACTCCATGACACATTACTGGGCACATCCAGAATATCCTGCTAGGCACATCCTGGGATGTTGCTGGGCACCTCCATGACACATTACTGGTCACATCCAGAATATCCTGCTGGGTATATCCTGGGATGTTGCTGGGCACCTCCATGACACATTACTGGGCACATCCAGAATATCCTGCTGGACACATCCTGGGGATCTTGCTGGGCAACTCCATGACACATTACTGGGCACATCCAGAATATCCTGCTGGGCACATCCTGGGATGTTGCTGGGCACCTCCATGACACATTACTGGGCACATCCAGAATATCCTGCTGGGTATATCCTGGGTATCTTGCTGGGCACCTCCATGACACATTACTGGGCACATCCAGAATATCCTGCTAGGAACATCCTGGGGATCTTGCTGGGCACCTCCATGACACATTACTGGGCACATCCAGAATATCCTGCTAGGAACATCCTGGGGAATCTTGCTGGGCAACTCCATGACACATTACTGGGCACATCCAGAATATCATGCTGGACACATCCTGGGGATCTTGCTGGGCACCTCCATGAGACATTACTGGGCACATCCACATTATGTTGCTGGACACATCCTGGGGATCTTGCTGGACATTTCCATGACACATTACTGGGCACATCCAGGGCATCTTTCTCAGCACTGCATGCTGAGTAAATCATATGGTTTGGTATAGCACAGATCTTCTTGCTTGGTATATAACATATTATTTCAAGCCTTTTATTTGTCACCTTAATTCTTGCTGGTCTTATTATGGTCCTCTTACTTTGCATATTACCTTTTGTAGAAATGAATACATTTGTGCTGAGCTTATAGTGTTCTTCACATTACCATACCTGTCCCTGTTGGCAACCTGCATAGTTAGGACCTTCCCAGCAGCAGATTTTGGGAGTGTATTACACTGGCTAAATGTAGGTAGCGATTAAGATTAAAGTACTGTTCAGCACACAATGGGGTTGGGAAATATAATGACCTGTTTCAATATTTTCAACCTCAGCCAATGTAATTCACTTCCAAAATCTTCAGAAGTTGAGAAGTTTGCGCCTGGGCCAATCTGTAAATGTACCTTGAACACTATTTGTAAGTTGCTTGCTACATGCTGCCACATATCAGTGAACACTTCTCACAGAATTTAAATAGCACTGCTGGTAAGAACTTTATTTCGCTCTTGAGGAAAACATTTGTGCGATAAAGCTCCACCTCTGAAAACTGCTTTAGTGCAAGCCTTTTAGTGTGCCTGCTGCCTGCACAGTGCAGGAACGGTTATTACACAAGTTTCATTAGGCGTGGAGAAGTTTTCTGTTATATATATTAAACAGTGATAATATGCTTTTAAAGGGGTTGTATTCTCTGCCTTTTAGATGCTGCTTTTTGGAGACAGGTTTAGAAAGAAAAGAGTGTGTGTTCACAGATATAGCTGGCATGATGTGGGGCAGCACGGTTGGCGAAGTGGTTAGCACTTCTGCCTTAAAGCACTGGGGTCATGAGTTCAATTCCCGACCATGGTCTTATCTGTGTGAGTTTGTATGTTCTCCCCATGTTTGCGTGGGTTTCCTCCAGGTACTCCAGTTTCATCCCACACTCCTAAAACATACCGATAGGTTAATTGACTGCTATCAAAATTGACCCTAGTCTCTGTCTGTGTGTATGTTAGGAAATTTAGATTGTAAGCTCCAATGGGGCAGGGACTGATGTGAATGAGTTCTCTGTACAGCGCTGCGGAATAAGTGGCACTATATAAATAGCTGATGATGATGATTTGATTGATTGTGAGCCTGTCAAGCACGGATTAACAGATTTTGCCTCTCTAGGCCTGTTGTTCTGTGCCCCTATGTGCATCAGTGCTAGCATAAACCCCTCTATTGAATCAATTAATTCCTAGTGATGGTCCAATTTTCGGCAGCTGAATATGGCTTGGGATGATCTGAGAATAGTCTGGGTAGATTGGGTAGTGACCTGTTTTGTTCCAATTTGCAAGTACAGTCGTGTTTCAGGTTGAATGAGTTTCTTTTGGTTTCAAAGAGTTAATGACTCATGACTGCATTTTATTTTTAAAATGAACATAATATAAAAGTGAAATTAAATGAATACTTAGCTTCCAATATTGAATTTTACATGTTCAAGTAACAGTCAATTTCCAGTACACCCGCCTTTCACATGAAATCTGGGAAACACATTAGGCCCCTTTCTGCACCAAGGTCCAGTCTTGAGGCAAGGGTCTCCCTGGCTGCATTCCAGATTTTATACTCAGAGAACAAATGGTCTTAGAATCATCTTACATTTAAGGGTATGAACATGATTTTCAGCCTCTCTATTGGTTCACTACTGATAAGAATGTTACATTCTGCACATATGCAGAAATCATCTGAGACACCGCCCTGGCAAATTATGTGCAGACATCTCGGCCCAGCCTTTGATCAGCTAAGCATTCTACAATACACACAAAAAAGTATTAAAACAACAAAATAGAGCTCAGTGGCCATTTTGAAAGGCCTGTAACAAGTCGGAACAATCACAACTGATAGGAGTGATAGTGTAACACCTGCAGGGAACGTCAGACGCAAGCAAAGTTCTTACCTTCTTCGCGATCGCACCACCTGCCATCTGTACCGACTCCTCAGCATGACTTCCCACACCGCTTCATTCTATAGAAGAAACCACAAGAATTTCTGGAATGCAATTAATTCAGAGTGGAAGGAAAGGGGATGTCCGAGGTGACGACCAGAAGTAGACATCCTGTACTCTCTCTCCGCACCCAGGGGCACCAGCTCACATTAGCACAAATCTACTATTTGGAGACAATCTGTGATATATGGGTAGCACGGTGACTTAGTGGTTAGCACTTCTGTCTCACAGTACTGAGGCCATGAGTTCGAGTTTGTATGTTCTCCCCGTGTTTGCGTGGGTTTCCTCCCACATTCCAAAAGCATACTAGTAGCTTAATTGGCTGCTATCAAATTGACACTAGTATATGTTAGGGAATTTAGACTGTAAGCCCCAATGGGGTAGGGACTGATGTGAGTGAGTTCTCTGTACAACGCTGCGGAATTAGTGGCGCTATATAAATAGATGATGATGATATAAATGCCAGGTCCAAATTTTAAATTCACTGACTGGGGCTGCACCATTGGACGTCGGTTTTGAATAAAATAAAATCAGAGCTGCTTACTGACAAACTTTCAATTGCCTCAGCCCTAAGTCTTATGATCCCTGAGATCACAAAATTCCTTTTGGTGATATACACAGTGCCTACAAAATGCAAGACTAGATGTATGCAATCAGAATCACTTTAATCAAAACGTGTTTCTGCATTATCCATCAATGTTTTCAAATGTCTGCAAGCTGGACCTTCAGTTACATTTTCAGTATAATTTTGTGCTTTTAAGGCTCATTTTACATGCTCTTAATTAGTGTAATATTACATTGATGCCACATTTTAAGGGTCAGATCAATGTTTTGTAGCTTTCTCCATTAATTTCTTTGGGGTATATTTACTAAACTGCGGGTTTGAAAAAGTGGAGATGTTGCCTATAGCAACCAATCCGATTCTAGTTATCATTCATTTAGTACATTCTACAAAATGACAGCTAGAATCTGATTGGTTGCTATAGGCAACATCTCTACTTTTTCAAACCCGCAGTTTAGTAAATATACCCTTTGTCTTTAAATTTGTTCCTATTTTACTCTAAATTATTGGGGCTAATGATTCAGTAGCTGGGAATTTGAAATGATTGTGTAGATATTACATTTGAGAGAATTTGGGGATTCTGATCAGTCATCCATATAGATAAAGAATTCTCATTCAATCAAGTTAGTGTAAATGCACTGTACATTCTTCTGCGATTAGCGTAACAGCAGATAACAGTCTCTGATGAGGTCCCATCGGGATAATAGATACTTGTATTTCCGTTAGATATTACGTGCATTCTCTCCCTCCACATTCTAAAATACAATTTACCCAAACTAAGCGAATCTCTTAATTTGTGCAAACATATTACTACACAGAGATTGCCCTAGCTTAGCTTTGTACTGTTGGGTGTTAATCACGTACCCTTCCTTGTGCCTCTTAACTACTTGAGCAAGGAAATGGCTTGTTGTACTGTAAATAAATGATCATCTGCCACTAAACTGGAAGATGAGCAAGTCATGGCAGTACTGCCCCAGCTGCTATACGATGCATTAACTCACTGTAGACAGCGGGAGGGGGAAGGGGGATGGAGTTTGTTGTAGCCCTTCTTCCTTGCAACATTACTGTTGATTTAATGCATCAGCCTGCCAGGATTTATGGCTGCTTCTCTCTGAGAGCTACAGAGGTATAAACACTTCACATAATTTACATGAGAACGGTACAAGTTAAACATGGGACTATTTCCTAATGGATAACTAGATCCCATCAATCAAGACATATGGGCTAGATTTACTAAGGTGCGGGTTTGAAAAAGTGGGGATGTTGCCTATAGCAACCAATCAGATTCTAGCTGTCATTTTGTAGAAGGTACTAAATAAATGAAAGCTAGAATCTGATTGGTTGCTATAGGCAACATCCCCACTTTTTCAAACCCGCAGCTTAGTAAATCTAGCCCTTAGACTTAGCTGCTACCGTGGTTTGGTTTTTGCACTCGTTTTTTTTTTATTTTATTTTAAATGATGCAACACAATAAGGTATTGAAATGAGCTATGTTACAAATACTTGTGAACTAATACATAATATAACACAAAGTGGTAACAATGGTACTATTCCCCATTGCATTGTACCAATACGTGTAACCACCATGACATGAAACCATTTATTTTCATCAAAGATCTACAGCACCCACCTTATGAATATTAAAATGATAGCTGATAACCAGCCAGGGGCGCATGCAGGGGGGGTTTCTGGTTCTCCAGAAACCCCTCCCCTCCGCGAACTAACGGGCACTAAACATTGCCCTGTACTGTACAGCACTGCCGCGGACGCTTCTTTGACAGCGCCACGGCTGCTGTACAGTACAGCATCGCTAAAATGGAGCTGCTGCACATGCGCAGCAGCTCTCTCTCTCTTTATCCCCCCTTAAAAATCCCGCATTTGCCCCTGCCAGCTATCACTAATTAAAAATTAGCAATGTGTACTGTGGTTCTATCCTTGTTCAATCACTCTAGGCATTGATGTGAGTGGGATGTGAGGTCATTAATGGACACCCATCACTTTAATGCATTTGTCAATGTCTATGTTGATATACAACTTTTTCATAAGCTTGTGGGTCATTTAAACTCTGTTTCCATTGGGAAGTTAAAGGAGGACCAAGAGATAGCCAATATCCCCGGAAATACATCTCCGGGCAACAAATAAAGATCCACTGTAAAAGAATGCAAAAATGACATTGTCCCTCTACTTCATTAATGATGCCAAACACGCATATGTACAGCAGACAGGGGCCTGGGGGAGACGGGGCACGATGGAAGTCACATCTGTTTTACATTTTGCCTTAGAATTAGTGATTTTGAGGAAAATTGTAATGAAATAAAAAATGTAATTAGGATAAGAAGGAGAGTGACAATATAAAATAGTACATTTTAACAATACTGAAAGAGACAGTTATCTATTAATAATTATAAAAGCAATAGCTTCAAAGTTAAACAATCAGAATCATCAGGTTTCCTCTCGGTAACAAAAGACTACTGTGCTACACATTGGGGCTGTCCAACTGAAAATGGGACAGTTGTATGTCTATGTCTGCTCTTTTACCTTTAGACTATTTATATATATATATATATATATATATATATATATATATATATAAAGGGCATGGCAGCACGGGGGCTTAGTGGTTAGCACTTCTGCCTCACAGCACTGGGATCATGAGTTCAATTCCCGACCATGGCCTTATCTGTGGAGTTTGTATGTTCTCCCCATGTTGGCGTGGGTTTCCTCCGGGTGCTCCGTCCAAAAACATACTGGTAGGTTAATTGGCTACTAACAAATTGACCCTAGTCTGTGTGTGTGTGTGTGTGTGTGTGTGTGTGTGTGTGTGTGTATGTTAGGGAATTTAGACTGTAAGCTTCAATGGGGCAGGGACTGATGTGAGTGAGTTCTCTGTACAGAGCTGCGGAATTATTGGCGCTATATAAATAGCTGATGATGATGATTATATATAATGGTTTATTGTATTCTGGTATGGGTCTGTATCATAATTGTTGTCCTCCAAGGGACTGGGACACTTGGTGTTCTCCAACACCGGTGGGAACATCCTATTATTTCTTCTTCTTGAAAACGCTCTAACTTTTTAGTAATTTTCATACCATCGCAAAAAAAGGGGCTAAACTTCCCCAGCAGCCCTTCACAACTCCAGCACACTGTGAATCATGCATCATGAATTGCTTCTGTCACTTCAGTGCCCAGAAAAAGTTACAACATTCCTTCATTGTCAAGTGCTACGTACTGTGCACTCATTCCAGCTTGGTCTCTGTGCCCAATGAAACAGTCTTTTTCTGCCTATTTCAGGTTTTCATACCATGACTCAGGTCTGCAGTGAAGTTTTTTGTGATACAAACCTTCTCATGGGTGAATCTTGTGAGTTAATTTAGCCTAATTGAGGAGCCAAGTTGGAAAAATAAAGACAAAAATGATAAAGCAAACAACAATCTTCCACCAGGTAGGCTACACATTTAACAATCAGAGCCAAATTAAGGGTCACATGGGCCTAGAGCTGAAATGTATAAAGGGCCTATTGTGAAAAGTACCATCCCACTAGAGGTGTGGCCGGTGATGAGTGGGCGTGGCCAGCTGTGTGTGGGCGTGGCCAGCACCATGGAGGGCATAGCTTGCACTTCTCTCCAACCACCAAACTTCCCTTCCACTGTAAACATGTATTTTATGTACAGTAGACATTAATAACATCCTAATAAATGTATTTTATGGAGAGAAAACATTTCATTTTTTTATTTTTTAATATTTTGTCATTAATAATTATAACAGTGACATTAATAGAATTTTTTTTTCTGTGCGTGACTTTATATCCTTAGTGAAGTGGGCAGAATTAAAACCAAAATGATGCGATTCTCAGGAAATTGCTGCATTTTGGCCCCGCCCCCATGTAATAACACGGATGACACGATTCGTGGAGCCCTGCCCCCCACACGCCCACCTTTCACTGGCATCTCACACCTGCCAACTTCCTGAAGTTGGAAAGTATGGGTTATACTAACTGGACAGCTGGGGTTAAATGTATCAAGCTGCTAGTTTCCGTCGGGTTTAAAAAGTGGAGATCACCAGTTTTTTATATAGCGCCACAAATTCCGCAGCGCTGTACAGAGAGCTCATTCACATCGGCCCCTGCCCCATTGGAGCTTACAATCTAAATTCCCTAACATACACATAACAGACAGAGAGAGAGAGAGAGAGAGACTATGGTCAATTTGAAAGCAGCCATTTAAACTACCAGTATGTTTTTGGCGTGTGGGAGGAAACCGGAGCACCCGGAGGAAACCCACGCAAACACAGGGAGAACATACAAACTCCACACAGATAAGGCCATGGTCGTGAATCAAACTCATGATCCCAGTTCTGTGAGGCAGAAGTGCTAACCACTAAGCCAATCAGATTCTAGCTATCATTTTTTAGAATGTACTAAATAAGTGATAACTAGATTGGCTGCTATAGGCAACATCTCCACTTTTCAAACCCGACGGAAACTCGCGGCTTGATACATTTATTTTTTATATCATTGCACCAAACGAAAATGGTTAATGGAACACAATATGTTGTAAGGGTTACAACAACTGACAGCAAAATATTGCGTGATATGTCACCCCAGATGGCTCACCAAGCCCTGCCACATATGTATCTAAAATTCACCCTCCTTTTATACAATCTGTTTCAATTGGAATAAAGACTACAAGACACTATAACATAGAAGACATCTGCACATAGCCTCTCAGCTCTTAGTTCTATTAAACCAATCCCTTTCGCTAGGATGCAACACACTGAGCTGCCTATCTGCAGGCTCTCCAATCACCGGAGTATAAATATAATATCTGTAAACACTGGTAAGTAAACCTACTGGGGAGAGCTGCACATAGCTAATATTTTCAGGAATACTTGGACGATAGCAATTACTTCACAGGATTATCAATTCAAACAGTCTCACTCGTCTTTGGCACACACAAAAGAACAGCACGGAGCCCTTGTACTGGAATGCTTTCTGCCAGTTATTAATAGACTTGGGGGTTTATTTAAAGATCGCTTCCTGCGCCTGCAAAAATCAGCCTGAAAATAAACCTTAGCTTTTTATAAACAACTGAAATACATTCATTACATACACAGAATAGGCTATATTTAGTATTCTCTGATGCATGCAGATCGACAAATTTAGAAGTCTATTTATTAACGGTGAAAATTCCTATCTCCTGCAAAACCAGCAGCTAGGGCTTTGCTCTATAGATAAAGGTATCACCACTGGCCATAGCAGAACCTGAGATGCGAGACGGGAGCTACTGCCAACGGTAAGATTAGCCAGGTCTCCCATCGCGGGGTGGTAATAAGAGAAAAAGAAAGAAAAAAAAGCTTTATTATTTGAAAAAAAAAGTATATTATCATTCAGCAATAGTTTTTAAATAAATATATACATATATATATATATATATATATATATATATATGACAGTGCTTTTATTTGCAAGAAAAAAGGGTGCCGGAACTCACCTCTTTCTGCCCCCTCATTTTTGTGTAGGCCTCTCCTTCTGCCCCCCTCATTTTTCTGTAGCCCCCTCTTTTTGCCCCCCTTGTTTTTCTGTAGCCCTATCTTTCTGCCCCCCCTCCCTCGTTTTTCTGTAGCCTTCTTTTTCTGCCCGCCCCCCTTGTTTTTCTGCAGCTCTCTCTTTCTGCTCCCTCGTTTTTCTGCAGCCGTCTCTTTCTGCCCCCCCTTGTTTTTCTGTAGTCCTCTCTTTCCCCCCCCCGCCACTAGTTTTACTGCAGCCCTCTCTTTCTGCCCCCCCTTGTTTTTCTGTAGCCCTATCTTTCTGCCCCCCCTCATTTTTCTGTAGCCCTCTATTTCTGCCCCCCTTGTTTTTCTGCAGCCCTCTCTTTCTGTCCCCCTCGTTTTTCTGTAGCCCTCTCTTTCTGCCCCCTCATTTTTCTGTAGCCCTCTCTTTCTGCCCTCCCCTCGTTTTTCTGTAGCCCTCTCTTTCTGCCCCCCCTCGTTTTTCTGTAGCCCTCTCTTTCTGCCCCCCTCATTTTTCTGTAGCCCACTCTTTCTGCCCCCTCATTTTTCAGTAGCTCTCTCTGTCTGCCCCCGTTGTTTTTCAGTAGCCCTCTCTTCTGCCCCCTTTTTTTTCTGTAGCCCACTCTTTCTGCGCCCCCTCCCCCGCTTTTTGTAGTCTGTACTTACCTTGTATGCTTCTTTTCTCGCTTCCATGCTTGATCGCGGCTCCTCTCACTGGCAGCGTCGTGACGTAACGACGCTGCCGGAGCCAGAAGCAGGACACACACTAAGATGTGATGCTGTAGCAGCACCGCAGAGGAAAAAAAAAAAAAAGTTAAAAAGTTAATCTTTGAAAACCCTTGGAAAAAAGGTGCCGGAACGCAGTTCTGAGCGTTTTGTGACAAAAAAAAGCCCTGTATATATATATATATATATATTTATATTTACATAATTCATATATTTTTAAATATTTATTTATGTTTTATTCCGGACTTTCAGTTCTACTGCACATGCGTAAATGGGCTAGCGAGCGTGTATCCTCTGGGACTAGACCTATGATGCGGTAATTTAACCCTTACCACTCTGGGCCAGTATCATCAAAGCAGCTGAGTGCCCTGGCGATATTTTTTTGATAGATTGCATCGATAGGTGATTTTCTCTCGCCCGATAAGCGGCAATAGAGAATCAGCCTTATCGCCACGTTTTAATAAATATCTAAGAAGCTGCGGGTTTGAAAAACTGGAGATGTTACCCATAGCAGCCAATCAGACTCTAGCTGGCATTTTGTAGAATGTACTAAATGAATGATAACTAGAATCTAATTTGTTGCTATAGGCAACATCTCCAATTTTTAAAACCCGCAGTTTAGTAAATATACCCCTTAGTCCCATATTTGCAACATATGGAAAAAAAATTCAGGGATACTGTTGTGGCACGTTATATAAGTTTATAGGCTTGATCACAATACCATTCTTTTACACTCTATACAGACATAGAAAACCTATCTGACATAACCGGATCCCTGGATAGGATTATAAGACATTTCCGTTATTCTTGATGTTGTCAAGTTTTCTTAAATGCATTTTTTGCATTGGGCTGGTGGAGTTCAACAAAATGTCATTTAACACTGGTGTTAAAATATTCTACAGTGATTATGTGTCGACTTTGGTCTATCCATATGCCTTATAGATTGTCATTATTCAGTGGCAAAAAGAACCTTGACATGTATTTTTGAATAACTAAGCACTTGTAAACCTTATGCCGCATATTAGCAATTTGTTTTCAGATATTTTAACTCATACCAGGTTATCAGGAGCTAATTATTCTTGTATTGAATTATACATGTATTTGGAGTGAGAACTGTCTGCTATTTATTAGTGTAACTTGGGTAATACCCAAAGATTATGATTTACCCAAAGGTATAATCCTGCCCACGCCAAAGGTCTTCATAACAACTAAAGGTACTCACCCTTGGCACCGTGGAATGCAACAGTCGTACTTTTGAATTCACTGATGAAAGACACAATATGGCTCTGCTTGTTATCGCTGCCTGAATCAGTTTTTGTTGAACTGGACTCTGATTTTAAATGTACGTTGGCAGCAGAAAAAGTTAAATGGAGAACCTTCCTAGGATTTGACATCTCACATGGTGCCACCATTACTGCTGTGACTAGGAGGAGGGACTGTTAGCACACTTGTCCACTCTCCTGGAATGTCCGAGAGATTCCCGAATTCCAGGTAGGTCTCCCTGACTCCCGGGGGAGCAGGCAATTCTCCCGCATTCTGCCCACTTCCTAGTGGAGTGGGCAGGATGGGAGCCACAATGACGCAATTCGCATGAATCAGTTCATTTTGGCCCTGTCCCGTGACTAAATGTCACTTTCGTCATGGGGGCATAGCCAAAATGACACAATTTACTGCAACCCGCCCCCTCCCTCCACGCCCCCCTCACGAAGAACAATAAATGTGGGTAAGTATGCTATTAGTCACATGACCGCATAGGAATAAACACACAGATATGTGACAAGCTATCTTTCTACTTTCTTTACTACTGAACTAATGTGTCACACTTTCTGGAGCATGAGACACGATCCTACCTATGGGCAGACTACCGGTTGTTTGCTAATATTCTCAAAGGTGTAAATCTGCAGTAAAACCATAGCAACCAATCAGCTGCAGCACTTGAAAGATCAGAAATGTTATCTGTGCAGAGTATTTGGATGCACAACCCGTAAATGATGCCTCAATCATGGTGATTTGAATCAGGGCTGATCCACAAATTAATTTGCCAGAGGTGAATCTGTGAAATCGACTCACCTATCTCTACCAAGCAGATATTTGCATTCATTAACTAGGGCGACAAAAGCTTTAGTTTAAGTGCAGATTTGCACCTTTGAGTAATGTTAATATATAACCCTCAGTAGCTTTAATTGATCACCATATAAACGTCCAATCCCAGTGTGAATGCTCTTTTGGGACATCACTTGCCTACATTTGCGCAACGGTAATTACAGGATTTGCAAGCGAAATGACACTGTCTATGGGGGAGCAATATTTCACCATCCAGTGGGAGGAGTTAGCACATTGAGACGCTTATTGCTGAGTTTGGATTAGGTGCATGAGAGTATCTACTTTTGCACCCACATGTCCAAATTTCATTTAATTCAAAATAATTTAAATGAGCTCAACTAGATGAGAAGTTACATATAAATAGGAGGTCCCTGTTGCAGTGGATTGAGTGTGAATTTGAAGTAATATTTCACTTTCCACCATGCACATTTTCAGTTGGATCTGTAAACCTGCACAGCTAGGAGTATATTGATTTTACAGGAGTGAACTAGGAAATGGACGTGCACCTTGAAATGGACTTGACAGCTAATAGGTGCACTTGTGCAAACAGAGAAGTAATGCTGTTCTGCATTTTTGTAGTTCATAAATAAGACTATGAAGTTTCTTAAAACTCATTGGGCCTGTGTCACATTTCAATGCTGAAAGCTGAAAATGACAGCTATGGAGCCCGGAATATGGTGAAAGCACATGATATTTATTGAACAGATATGATCCAGATAATGCAGAATGGTAGAAACAGAGTATTGCAGATATTGAACAAGGATTGAGAGATGCTAAACGCAAATAACAAGGAACACGGCTGGTGCAGGTGAACAGTCTGTGGAGAGAAATCAGGTAAACAGATGTCGGCAAGCAGCTTGTAGAAGTCCCAGGGAACAGGAGAAACAAATGAACACAACAATGTCAGGCACAGCAACATAACAACAGTGACCAGCAAAGGTAACTGGGAGAGGCAGGTATAAATAAAGAGACAACAGGTGCAGATGATTAGGTAGTGCAGCAGGTAACCCATGGTAGTGAGACAAAACAAGTCATAACAGCAGCACCTCTGGTGGATTAGAGGTACTACAGGATACATTTAAAGTAACAAGTCCAGAGTAGCCCAAAGACAGGAGCCGCCAAAAGAAGCAGCATGCCCAGGAAGCTACAGTGGAAGCACAGACAGATCCTGTCAGCCTGATGATGGGAAAATGTGTGTAAGTGACTCTAAAATAGAGCACGGATTTCCAGTCATCGTCATCATCAGCGTGTAATTGCACCTGCCCTGTAGCTAGTGGAAAAGATACGTCTCCTGACAGGTGCGTGTTTGTGCAAGTCTACATGAGTCCCATTTGTGTAAACACACCTTTACTGTACTTAACCCTGCCCCATCCCGCCTCTAGAGACAAGATACGCTCCCACACTGCATCATTTCCATGAAGTTAGATACATAGCAATTTACATACTGAGCACAAGTCTGTAGCCTACACTGAAGAGTGAGAAATGGTCTAATCACCTGTAAGTAGGATCCTGTCTCAGCTCTCTTCTGTATTATGGTCTGACTGACTCGTGGGCAAGAACATTAATGCTACCATGTAAATAACATACAAAACATATATGACAGTGCGAAGATGAGGCATCCAAGAGGTAAGATATAACAAGGGATATCCAAACGGGTCCTCAGATGAACATATAATTCACACCGATTGCAAAAAGAAACAAGTATGACAATTTCGTAAAGCCAATATAGTTTAATATAATACAAAAAGTATAAAATAACATATAGTCCCTATCAACACATAATGTATAATAATAATAATAAATTGTGGGTAATCTACCCTATCACATAGGATAAAGCGAGTGTTTCTTCATAGGATAATATTGTTTCCAAATATAAGTCTCTCAGACCGTGAAATATAACAGAATAAATTAGAATCAATTAGGGAAGTGACACTATCCCTTGACTAGCAGCGTTTTTGAGACACCTTATTTGAGGGTTATATTTACTGTTAGTGCCAGGTATTTATTATTGTATTTTTTTGTTTTACCATGTAAATATCATACTCTTTTTATTTATCCACCGATGAGGTATTTGTCATGATAAATATATGGTATAAGCCAGTTATAGAATGGACTCACTCCTTCACTGGCTCCAAAAATGATTTTATGGCTCCTAATATTAAATTATCAACCTTGGTTATTGTTGTGAGTTTTAATATATTATAGTATTTGTGGCTGTAATTCCTCTGCCTACTGCCCGTTACTTTCCCAGTATACAATAGAAACTCAGCCTTGTTCACGTGTCATATCATATCCGACAACTCCATCTGGATTATGTTGTGACATGTGAACAAGGTCGGAGCTTCTCCTGTATACAGAGAAAGGAAGGGGCAGGAGGCAGAGGAAAGGAATATTACTACAAGGATTGTGGTGTAATCCCAAAATCCCACAGCACCATCACACACCAACAGATGAGCCTGGTGTCATTTATTTCTGGTACGTGCAATAGTTTATCTGTATAAAGTTCACTGTCTTGAGGTTCCTCACCTATTGGGTGCCCACTAATCTGTTGTATTACTACAGACCATGTACTTGGAGGAACAGCAGGTACCCTGTGAGACGGGTGCCAGCCTGTGATAGAGGGAATTAGTATTTACAGAAATGCTGCATGAAATCTTGAACAATTTTATTATTCACTGGATATTGAATATCTATAAGGACTGGAACTCATCCCTCTGACATCGGTCTTGTACAACCAAGCCCTGGTATATGTTCGTCCAAAAGTAGAGATGCATCATCACATAATAAGTATTAGTGTAATCTTTTGGAGCTGACTTGGCTGAGGGCACCCTGTATGGTACGATCCAGCAACTTGCTGAATACCGCTCAGACCTCCGTAGAGGGTGTTCAGCCTTATTTCGGAGCTGCGTTTAGCAAGTGGCTCAACCAGGGGAGGGCTGGCATATTTTAGCCCGGGGGGCAAGGCTGGACTCAGCAGCCTATTAGAAACATTTTAAAGGGAAAAAAAATGCAGGTGGCCCAGTGACCCAGCCCAAGGTAGCCCACTATGGGACCAGCCTGGGGGGCAGATGCTCCCCTGCCCCCAGCCCAGCCAGCTCCTTGGCTCAATGCAACTTATCCTAAATGTTCTGTGGGTTACTCACCCTAAGGAACAGCACATACTAGGTAATGCTATAAGTCACCTCACAATGGCCGCTGCTAGAAGGAGTGCTAACCACTGAGCATGGTGGCTCAGTGGTTAGCACTTCTGCCTCAAAGCACTGGGGTCATAAGTTCAATTCCCGACCATGGCCTTATCTGTGTGGAGTTTGTATGTTCTCCCTGTGTTTGCGTGGGTTTCCTCCGGGTGCTCCGGTTTCCTCCCACACTCTAAAAACATACTAGTAGGTTAATTGCTATCAAATTGACCCTAGTCTGTGTGTGTGTGTGTGTGTGTGTGTGTGTGTGTGTGTTAGGAAATTTAGACTGTAAGTTCCAATGGGGGCAGGGACTGATGTGAATGAGTTCTCTGTACAGCGCTGCGGAATAAGTGGCGCTATATAAATAAATGATGATGATGATGATGATACTTGATATTTATAATAAATGCAGTTTCTGTAACCATTTACACCATACCTAAATGTAGGATGCACCAAACACAGGACATGCTTCTTCACGGGTGCATCTTGCATTTTAGTATGGTATAAGTATATATAGAATACAGATTTACTAGCAAGGAACAGTGATCTCTATAATTGCACACGTTCTAGCTGCAGCCATTGTGTGCTGGATGGAGAGAACTACAGAAGAGGTAGAACGCTCTGGTTTTAGCCAGACAGTACGTAGCCTCAGGGTAAAGGAACAGGTGTGTTTTGCAGAGAAGACCTGACCAGTCAATTCCATAAACCTCTACTGTGACTAACAGCAGTCGTGGGTTCTTCAATATTTATTATACCCTTATATGGAGAAGAATTCCGATTAATTTGCAGTAAGAGCTATAAACAATTCATTGCAGACAAAGATGGGTTAATACAAAATCTTTCAGCGAAAAAAAAAGAAGCGGTCTACCCATTCAGATGTACAGTAAAATGACACTGAGTATCTTAATCCATTTCCAGCCTCTAACCCTAATTATCAGGCAGACGATGTCCAGACTGGGATTTTATTGCGCACAGAGTAGGGTTTCATGCACAGCTTTTCAAGCATCTGAAATCAATCTGAGTACAGCCGATTATTCATCACTCTCCAGCACAACTAATTGTTATTGGAAAATCATTTGTGTGTGCTGGACCATGTCCTGACCCCACACGTCTCTATCTGACGGGAATCTCTGCTTGATCCAGGGTGGACAATCACTGGTATGACCCAATGACACCGCGGGGGAGGGGGGGGGACACCAGTAGACCTGAGTGGATCCAGGGTTTTAAATGATATTGCTTCTTCAGGCTTCAGTTACTTTGGGTTCAGACTATGCATTAACCAAGGTGACACTATATTTCATTTAAAAATGCTTATGAAAAATATATATTCTATAGGGCTGAATTTGCAAATGTGCTGCACATACCAACATCATTTTCAGAAGCGTTCAGCTTGGAAATGAAGACTTGTTTTTTGCAGAAAAGGCGTCAATAAAAATTGTGAACCAGTTGCTGATTGTGGGTAAATTGAGCTCCGCTTCTTTCCATGATGTTATCAGCCTGTTACTGTTTGCAAATGAACTGCTGGAATTTAAATGTTGTGGGTGTGATTGTGAGAGGCACAAACATGCAGAGCCAGACACAAGCCCATTAAGCTTTTACTTATTCAACAAAAAATGTTTTTGCTGTTTATCCTGGTAGACTTTCAGATGTATATTTGCATAAAACAGCTTAATCTAGAAAGCCAAAACTAATAAACACAAAGTACATTGTATATGAAAATGTAATCCTCCACCCTATAAATAGAAATTAATGAGCGATTAGGAAAGTTTTATAATAAACAAAAAATATTAAAAGGGATATTTACACAATAATTTCAACATGTGAAGCCCCAGTGTTAGAAAAATTAAATCAACATGAATACACAAAACATAACAAGGCTAAAACAATAACAAATACTGTATGTATTAAGGGAATAAGGCTTTCTGTGTAATATATGCCAACTATGTTTTTGCCAGGGACCTGTATTGTTTGCGGTCTTGCAGATGGCTCCCGCAAGCAGGACACTTGATAGATGTAGCAAAGGGTACTCACCTCTCTTGACAAAGGAGCTTGTCTTGGGAGGATGAGTGGTGGTGGATGATTTCATGGTCAAAGTGTTGGCAAAAGTAGGATAGTGGGAGACGTGAGACATAGGGCTAGATTTACTAAACTGCGGGTTTGAAAAAGTGGAGATGTTGCCTATAGCAACCAATCAGATTCTAGCTGTCATTTATTTAGTACATTCTACAAAATGACAGCTAGAATCTGATTGGTTGCTATAGGCAACATCTCCACTTTTTCAAACCCGCAGATTAGTAAATATACCCCGTAGGCTTTAAGAGAGGAGACTATAGAGTAGTTGGAAGACAGGCAGAAGTGACCAACAATTCAAAACAGTATTTAGATCTAAACATTGCAACTCTGAGATTGAAACTTTGCTTGTGCAATGTTTGGCTATGAGTGGAGGTTATATAAGGGCTACATTTAGGTACTGCTCGTCAGCCCTGAGTACTGTTGCCAGTAAAAATGTTAAGATGTGCTTTGTAGTTTTGCAATGTGTCGTGTTACCCCAGTATGCCAGAAGCTGGTGATGCTGATGCTTATGGTGTGTAGTAGGGCCGTCTGTCAAGAAGCCTTGCTTTGGAATATATTACATTAATCATCATCATCATTTATAGCACCAGCAAATTCCGTAGCGCTTTACAATTGGGAACAAATACAGTAATGAAACAATACTGGTAATACAAACAGAGAGAGAGGGCCCTGCTCGCAAGCTTACAGTCTATAGAACAATAGGAGTCTGTTACAGGAGGTCGAGTTCCATACATTTGCATATTTGTTCAGCCAGAATACAGAGTTAAAGAGTGCCTAGTGGCCCATATGATCCAATCACACAGCAATGTTGGTCAGGGGCTCAGAGGGTTGTGGTATTGTGTGAACTGTGTAAGAGGGTGGGTGAGGAATATTATAAGCTTGCCTGAAGAGGTGAGTTTTCAGAGAACGCTTGAAAGTTTGAATACTAGAGGAAAGTGTTATTGTGTGAGGGAGGGTATTTCACATGGTGGGTGCAGCCCGAAAAAAGTCCTGTAACCGTGAATGGGAGCAGGTAATGTGAGTGGATGAGAAACGCAGATCTTGTGCAGAATGGAGGTGTCGAGTTGGGAGATAGTGTCACGACTTACCCTTCCTCGCTCCAGCTCTGTATTGCGGCACCGCTGCCCGGTACTTCTTTTTTAAAGCTTACCTTATCCCTGATGATATTATTCACACTAATACACCCTCACAGCTGTCCCAATCTCCACTCTAAGCCACACTTGTTCCTCTTGTTTCAGCTGTGCCCTCTTCCATTTAGCATGTAAGCTTACTAATGAGCAGGGTCCTCCGTACCCTTTATTTTCACGTCTGCATTTATTTTGTCTGCCTTGTTTGCCCTTGTTTTATGTATATCTGTGGCGCCTTACAAATCTACAATAATAATAAAAATAATAGTAAAGGAAAATCAATCTAGTCGCTGCGTGTAAACTAGATTGTAGGGGGTATATTTACTAAACTGCGGGTTTGAAAAAGTGGAGATGTTGCCTATAGCAACCAATCAGATTCTAGCTGTCATTTTGTAGAATGTACTAAATAATTGATAACTAGAATCGGATTGGTTGCTATAGGCAACATCTCCACATTTTCAAACCCGCAGTTTAGTAAATATACCCCTAGGAGTGAGAGTCTGATTCGGACAAGACCAGTAAGGAGGGAATTGCAATAGTTGATGCGGGAGATGATGAGTGCATGAATTAAAGTTTTTGCAGTGTCTTGTGTGAGATATGTGCGTATTCTGGAAATGTTTTTTAGATGTATGTAACATGATGTGGGAAACAAAGGATTGTTGTGAGTCAAGGATCACACCTTGGCAGTGAGTTTGCGGGGTGGGATTTATGGTCATGTTGTCAACGGAAATAGAAATGTCAGATTGGTAACTTCTGTTGGTGGGTGGGAATATTAATAACTCTGTTTTTGAAAGATTGAGTTTGAGTTGGCGAGAGGACATCCAAGATGAAATGGCAGAAAGACAGTCAGTGATGCGGGACAATACAGATGGTGAGAGATCAGGTGAGGATAGATAAATTTGGTTATCATCTGCATAGAGATGATGCCGAAATCCAAAGGAGTTTATTAGTTTTCCAAGTGAAGTGGTGTAGATAAAAAATAGCACAGGACCTAAGACTGATTCTTGTGGTACTCCATCTGATAATGAAAGTGGAGCAGACGTGGATCCAAATAAATGAACACTGAAAGACCAATTAGATAGGGAGGATGAGAACAAGGATAGGACAGTGCCTTGAAAACCTAGGGATTGTAGCGTTTGTATAAGAAGAGAGTGGTCAACAGTGTCAAATGCAGCCGAGAGATCCAGGAGAAGAGAGTAATGATAATAGTTTTAGCAGTGATCAAATCATTGACAACCTTAGTCAATGCAGTCTTTGTGAAGAGTTGTGAATGAAAGCCAGACTGAAGAGGATCCAATAGGTTTTTTGCAGAAAGAAATTGTGTGAGGCGAGTGTAGGCTATTATCTTTAGAACTTGAAGGGGCAAAGGAGCTGGGAGATGGGAGAGTAATTTGATAGAGAGTTTGGGTCAGAATTTTGTTTTTTCAGAATAGGAGTAATCACTGTGTGCTTGTATAATGAGGCAAAGTTAACAGTAGAGAGAGAGAGATGGCAGATTTTAGTTAGAGGTGGAATGAGTACAGACAACTGGGATCTACTGATTTGTGAAGGAATAGGATCAAGAGGACAGGAAGTAGGGTAGGGAGATAAGAAGAGAGTAGATACTTCAGTTTCATTTGTGGGATCAATTTAAGAGAGAAATTGAGCTGATTCCTAGTCGAGGGAGATGATACCATTTCTACTCTGATCTTATCAATCTTGTCCTTGAAGTAGGAAGCAAGATCGTGTTGGCTGATGGTAGTCAGAAGTTTTGAGGTGGGAGGATTGAGAAGAGATTTAAATATGTTAAAAAGGCGTTTGAGGCTAGAAGTTTAAGCAGGGATGAGCGATTGGAAGTATGTTTGTTTTGCAGTGTCCAGAGCCTCTCGATAGGAGTGTTAGATACCAGTATATGTGAGAAAATCATTAGAAGTAAGAGATTTACGCCAATGACGTTCAGGTTTATGAGAACTTTTTTTAGATTGTGTGTTACTTTAGTTGCCATGGCTGACATTGAAGTCGATGTGGAGTATGAAGAGTTGCTGGAGCCACTTGATCAAGAGCTGTTGCCAGGGTTTGGTGAAAGTTAGGTACTGCCATATCAGGGGAGGAGAATGTAGATATTGGGGAGAGCAGGTGTTGGAGAGAGGTGGAAAACTGTTGAAGATTAATAGAGTTAAGATTTCTGGCGGTATGAGGAGGCTTGAAAAAGTTTGACAGCAGAGAGGTTAAAGTACTGGGGGTGAGTGTGTAGCTGATAAGGTGATGATCCAAGAGGGGGAAAGGAGTGTTAAGGAAATCAGAAACTGAGCATAGTCTAGAGAAAACAAAATCATGGCAGTGGCCATCCTGATAAGTAGAGCATTCAACCCTCTGGAAGACGCTAAGGCAGGAAATTAGGGAGAGTAGTTTGCAAGCAACATTGGAACGTGGATTAGCAATGGGGATGTTAAAATCACCCATGATGGTGGGGATGTCGAAAGATAAGAAATGAGGAAATCATGCAGGGAAATGTTCAAGAAATTGTTGGTGTGGTCCAGTGGGGGGCGATAGATCACAGCCACATGCATAGAATGGATTAAATATCTGAATGGCATGTACTTCAAAAGAGGTGAACGTAAGCAATTGGACATTTGCAGGCCCGGCGCTCCCATTAGGCAACCTTAGGCAGTTGCCTAGGGCGCCGGGACCTGCAGGGCGCCGCTGACTAGATTTTGTAAACTAGTCAGTGGTGTTTGGGACATAGTACAGCGGCGGAATGGCGTCTGCTGTTTCCTTTTTTTTTTTATGGATGCCCCTGTCCGCGCAGCACTCACACATGACCACTGACATCAGTCAGTGATCATGTGATATCAGTCTTCTTCAGCGGTGTCTTCCAGGTCCAGAGAAATGCTGTCCCCACCTCCCGTGTTCTCACACTGTCTGTCACTGACAGTGTGAATAAAGTTATTTCCCAGAGTCCCCTCCCCTCCCAGCATGCACCGCTCCGTTCCACCCCCCCCCCCTCTGTGTTTTTGGAAGCCGAGGAGCGTTTTTGGCAGCCAGTGGAGAGAACAGAAGAAGTGTGAAGAGCCCCCTACATCTGCTGACAAGAGGAAAAAAGTAAGTAAATAGAATATTTTTTATTTTATTTTTTTTTATTTTTTTTTACTTGATTGTCAAAGTATTCCTGAGGCGCGGGGGGGGGGGGGGGGGGGCGCCGTTTTTTTTTTTATTTGGGGGGGGGGGGCGCCGATTTTGAGAAAGTGCCTAGGGCGCCATGGACCCTAGCACCGGCCCTGGACATTTGGTAGAACTGTGAATGTGGGGAAAGAAGTAGTCCAATCCCCCCTCCTTGTCTGCCTCCAGGTCTGGAGGCTTCCATATGAAAGGGCTGCAGGTGAGGCAGTGTCTGAATACGGGAGCCATGTTTCAGTTATTGCCAGAAGGTTGAGAGGAAGAGGTCATGTACGGAGGTAAGTTTGTTATGAACAGAGCGTGCATTCCAAAGGGCACATTTAAAGGACTTTGGAAGAGACAGAAGACAGGTGATGTGTTTGAGGTTTGCTGGATTTTGGTAGTGTTCTGATTTATGTGTATTGGGGATCCTGGATTAGGTGATCTATCACCAGCTATTAGAAGCACAAAGATAGATATATTATGGGATCTTACCATGAAATACATGGGCACTTCCAAATGCTGGAAAACAAAGGTGATACAGAGATGAATTACCTGCTATGCCAACACTTCATGCAGAGGAGAGAAGTGTGTTTGAACAAAAGCAAAAAACCTGTATTGCACTTATGTGAACCCAAGAGACAGGTCCGGCCCCCTAGCAGCAAGACAGAACTTCAGTGGATGTCCGAGATAATCCATTAAGACAAGAATACATCATATAAAGTGATTGCTAATTTATATTAATTATTTCATCGGATCTGGTGTCCCTTCAGCTTTACATAATGTCTCCTCTGTATTTCTTCACCTCTTCTGGCAGGAGTTTAACCTGAGGTTTGGATAAATGTGGAAATATCACACAGAAGATAATTTGGCTGCGGATCGTTCAAAAAGTTGCTTTTCTCCTTTGCAAGTAGGATCCAACCGCAAGAGAAACATACTAACATAATATATTGGCAGCGCTCATCATCATCATCATTAGAAAGTCTTGTTATAAAATAAACTGCAAAAGTGGCTAATCAACATACACACATATGTATATAAAGTCACAAGATTCATCATTTTAACAGCTAGTTAGTTTTTTAAAAAACGTCTTAAAAAGTCATAATCTAAAGGTAAGCAATATTGTGAAACATGTTGCACAAGTAAAAATAGCTATTAAATGCTTTCATAAATACTCTACGAATTTAAAAGGAAACTGCCATGTATGCTTTATCATTTGCACAGAACAAAGTCCTAAATGATTTATTGCTCCCTGGAGACAATAGCAGTCACACTACATAAGCTGACATCTGTTTTAAAAAGAAATAACTCTTCCTTTTATGATTTATAGCAAGCTGCTTATAAAGAGAATCCATCACCCAACCATTTTGTGGACTGAACCACAATTCATGAAATTGCAGCTTATCAAATCCCTAGGAACTGTCATATCCAGGGCCATATCACCTGCTAGGCAGCCTAGGCCTGGTGGGCCCCCGAGGGGCCCGCACCCACCTAGTTTGCCATAACCATGGGCCCTGGTCTGGGTGGTCCAGGTCTATAGGGGTCAGCTGTGACGTAAAGGGGGCTGGCCCTGCCAATGCTGCTCTCACTGGTGATTGGTGCCTCTGCCAGGACCAACCACCTATATGCTGGGGCTGGTGCAGAGATCGTACGAGAGGCAGCACCAACAGAAGGTAAGTGTGTTGGAGGTATTAATGTTATGTGGGAGCTGTGCAGGGAGTATTAATGTCATGTGGGGGCTGGTATATGTGGGGATATTAATGTTAGGGCTCTTTACTAAATGTAGAAGCCAGTGAGGGAAATCAGTGTAATGTGATGGCTCTTTATTAAAGGTGGAAGCTATTAATATATTGTTGGGTTGGTGGGGCTATTAATGCAAACCTAGTAGGGTTCAGGGTAGTAGAGAAAGCTGGATATATCCATGGCGATTTTATAGGATACATAAATAAATGCAGCCTAGTGAAACTGGTATTTCATTAGCATAGACTGATCCCTTCATAAATTACACAGTGGAACACTGTCAAACCGTAGTGGTAAAGTACATACTACTGGCTTATAGCAAAACTAACTAAACATGGCAACAACTGAAATAAGGTGTGTGATTGGAAATTTTAAAATAAACTGTATATGCAAGTAAAAGCCGATCACAATGCATTGAGTATTGTTATCAACTGACAAATGAACTGGTTCCTGGAATCTTCTGTCTTTGAAAATGTCCAATATAAGAACCATTAAGTGTTATGGGGTGATACATTTAAATAAGCTTCAGTGGATGGAGATTGCACATTTTATGGGTGTTCCTGGATTATATTGTAGGTAAAGGTAGAGCACTGGGAAAAAAGAAAATAACTCCAATAGATCAAAATAAAATAATCACATTCACAATACCCATGTAAAAAATACAGGCATGAATGGGTTAACCCTGGCATTCTCTGCCACGCGATTCGGAAACCTTCCTTCCTCTGGCAAACTTTAGAACACTCCATATTGCCCTCCTACTAGATCACATATTTATAGGCCCTATACAAGTCCAATCGTTAGTGTGGTAAAGCACCATTTGCTATTTAAAGTGTCACTTCCTATATTTAATTATAAAAACATATTGTACATATCTTTCATATTGCACATCTAATCCATACCATTCATCATCTGAAAATGTGTAAACCCCTTCACAGAAAGGCATACATAATAAGACCATGCTGTCATTAAACATATTTTATCCATCAGAATTCATTTTCCAAAAATACATTAAAGCCAAAGCTGTCATTAAAGACTTGAGGTATAAATGTATTCAACATATTAATCCAGTATATCTCCCTTTTCCTCGGGCTTGCAAGTTGATCTCTCCTCTTCTATTCCATATGGAAACCTTCTCAATCCCACTTAAATGCAATGGGTCTACATGGTGGACTTTTGGTTCTCATATATGCGTTCTCGCAGTGTTCAAATAGTTTGTCCAATGTACCTTGTACCAGTAAATGTACAATATATGTGGAGTGACATCTCGAATCATCCCTAATACAACTAGAGATGCTCGGTCTCGGTTTTCTAAAAACCGAGCCCACTTTTGCGTGTCCTCGGATCTGAATCGAGGCTGAATCAGAAAACGTCATTGTTTCGTTGTCGAATCTCGCGGGTTTTGGATTCCAAAAGTACCTCCCTCCCCAGGAGATCCAGCGCCATTGCTCACACAGAAACAGGGGTAGCAGTGTTCTTGTCACTCTCCAGTCTCCAGTGACATTGCTCAGTGCCATTGCTCACACAGGAATAGGGGTAGCAGTGTTCTTGTCACTCTCCAGTCTCCAGTGACATTGCTCAGTGCCATTACTCACACAGAAACATGGGTAGCAATGTTCGTGTCACTCTCCATTCTCCAGTGACATTGCTCAGTGCCATTGCTCATATAGAAACAGGATGGGTAGCAGTGTTCTTGTCACTCAACAGTCTCCAGTGCCATTGCTCAGTGTCATTGCTCACACAGGAACAGGGGTAGCAGTGTTCTTGTCACTCTCCATTCTCCAGTGACATTGCTCAGTGCCATTGCTCACACAGAAACATGGGTAGCAGTGTTCTTGTCACTCTTTAGTTTCCAGTGCCATTGCTTAGTGCCATTGCTCATACAGAAACAGGAGGGGTAGCAGTGTCCTTGTCACTCCCCAGTCTCCAGTGCCATTGCTCAATGACATTTCTCACACAGAAGGTAGCAGTGTTCTTGTCACTCTCCAGTCTCCAGTGCCTTTGCTCAGTGACACAGAAGGTAGCAGTGTTCTTGTCACTCTCCAGTCTCCAGTGACATTGCTCAGTGCCATTGCTCATACAGAAACTGGAGGGGTAGCAGTGTTCTTGTCACTTGACAAAAATTGACTGGAAATGACTGGAAATTAATGTTATTGAGGTTAGCAATTATGCAGGAATGAAAAAAGAGCCAAATTATGTGATTTTAGAAAAAAAATAGGGATTTTAGAAAAAATAGGTATCTAAAACAAAAACCAAAACACACGAGGGCGGTTTTGCCAAAACCAAAACACAAAGTTAATCCAGATCCAAAACCAAAACCAAAACACTGGGGTCAGTGAACATGTTTAAATAGAACAAGATTGTCCAGTGCTATGAGGGATGACTCTTTACATTGTGGAAAGCCCAATATGCACATTTTGCATCTACCATGAACTCCCCAATTACCGGAAGTATATCTCTCCTTATTCTCACCTGGAAGAAGGCCTGAAATTTGCACCAACAAAGGAATTCATCATCATCATCATCATCATTACCATTTATTTATATTGGAACGTTTGAAAATGTCATTAGCTGAATTAAATTTATTCAGAAACTAACATTATTATTATTATTATTATCGTTTATTTGTTAGGTGCCACAAGGTTTCCGCAGCGCCGTACATGGTACAAACAGTAGACTATACAGGGTAAGACAGTACAGAACAATAAACACAAAGTACCAGTACTTCAGAAACTCCATGCAGGTAGATACAGTAGAGACTGAGTGGAAAACAGGTATGGAGACAGGAGGGAAGATGGAACATTAAAACTTTTTTCCAAGTTAAATTAAAAAAGATGGTGACTATGACATTGGGGATGTGTCAGTACTCCGGGAGAGAGTCATTCTGATGATAGCCACAAGGTTCACAGTAAATTTACACCAGCATCCACCTTTAATCCCACATACACCAGGGGACCCTTTATAGATACATTTTATAAGGCACCACTACAGGATTTACGAGGCATTAAAACATCCAAAAGAGGAAGAAGGGACAGTCTCAATGACCAGATAAATAAGAAATAGTTCCCAGGGTACTCAGTAAAGTAGTTAGATCCTAGTACACATATATCAAACCCTAATAATACAGTCTAGGACAGTGTAGCTGTATTCAAGTTGTTTAATGTACAAATAAGCCAACATGCAATATCGCAAACATTTGGTGATTGAAATACAACCATTTAACAATAGACATATAAAATGACTTATAGTAGAGTTTCAAGACTCAATGAGTAACGGTGGAGAACAGATAGGGGAGAGAAAGTGGAGGGGGGGGAGTTGTATCTTAGGGGGTCTATACATCATAAGATACGGAGCTGTTAAACATGCATCGCTGCACATTGCAGTGATACATATTTATGTACCGCTAAGATGCACTATGCCGGGGCTACTCTGGGAGCCCCGGGAAAGTGACCACTCTGATGCAAACACTTTTTCCTTTTTACACGCATCTTAGCGCTGCCGCTGATAGGAGGAAAAGCTGTGTGCATGCGCACAGCACTTTTACTGTATCAGATCCTGCGCAACCAAAGAGGCTTCAGCAGAATCCTATAGGAAATGACAGGTTAACACCAACATGAGATGGCATTACCTGTCTGCGCAATGTAAGGCTTATCAAAGCTTCATGCATTGCAGAACACCACAGTCCCTATATTAATCTAATCTATTAATCCACAGAACAGAGTGACAGCCGCGATAGAAGAAAGTCTTATCCTTACAGGAGTTAATGCCCAGCGGATCCAGTCCCCGATGGTTGTTCTTCGTTCTCGTTCTGGCTGGTTCTCTTGCAACTGTCCTTCTTTTTAAGTATGTTAATCCACGTGGTTTCTTTAACTGTGGCCACAGCTACTAATAATTTGTTGATGCCGGATACACTAATGATTACACCAGCAAAGGACCTTTAAATATGCAATGTTAATCCATTTATACCTATATTTTACATGGATTGTGATGCTTTTATGTTAATAAAAAAATGTATTATTCAATACACTTGATCTGTTTGAGTTATCTTCTCCTTTCTCCAGCGTTCTGCCTTTACCTATATTATTGCCGAAGGCTACTGTGGCAGTGGAGGGATTATTCCCGGTGGCAGCAGCAGGAAGTGTTTATTTTATACAAGAGTACTGGAGAGAGCTACTTCTTGAACCATTAATTGTATATCTGTGTTGTTTCTAGATTAGCAATTGGTCATAAAGTCTCCACACCACAGGTTTTTCATCCAATTACCGTGCCAATCACAAGATAAATGACTGATATCTCATTAGTGTGTGTGCTCCCATGATCATGTTTTATCGTACCAGAGCACTTCGTATTGTTTGATGTTAAAAACCTCCTAAAAATCACAAACAAAGATGGAACGAGGTCAGCAAATGTGGAAGTGTGTATGCGCTCGTGGCCAGCAGTGTAGGCAGATCTTCATAGTGTTTACAGAGCCACAATCTTTTCTGCAGATGGTTATTATGACAGATGAAGAGCACAGATCTGAGGGTAAATCGTGTAGGTGTGTACACATAAATCTGCATGCTCATCGGGAATTTAAATCATTGGTAAAATTGTTATGGAAATCGCATAATGCAGTAATTTTCTGTAGTGTGTACCCAGCTTAACTCCTCGGAAATGCCTGTAGTTCAGTATAAGCCTATCATTTCAATGCATAATCCAGGTACATCTTATGTGGTATAGCACATTTCAAAGTGCAACTCTACCAATGGAATCAGGGGCGCACGCCGGGGGGGTTTCTGGGTCTCCAGAAACCCCCCCTCCTCTAAAGAAGTGCCCCTACATAGCAGCACTGAACTATACAGCACCGCAAAACCCCCCCTTAAAAATCCTGTGTGCGCCCCTGGAATAAAAGCAAAAAGCCACATGTGACACATGAAATTAATACTGTACCAATGTCAATAAAACGTTCAAATTAATGAAGGGGCCAAAATGCTTTGCATGCCTGCATATTATCCAGTTACTAAATGTTTATAACTTTAAAGGTGATACATTATGAAGTCTGCCAGTAATCCCACTGATAAATATGTGTGATCTACATGTAGACAGAAGGACCAAAAGTGTGTGTTTTACATACTGATCGGGAATCCTGAACTGAAGATCCTTCATGTGTCAGCCCGTTACATGTACTCTGCATCTGAGATACCCGCATCGTACTGACTCCGCTGACTTTTAATCTTTTTAATCTGGCCTATTGCCATCTAGTGTGTGCTTCGCAATACTACAAGATGATCACTGATTCTGGTTATCCATTGTATTGCATGAAGAAACGAATGGTTGAACTACAAAATACATCAGCTTCATTGTGGTTTTGTGATGACTTCCATAAAATACTGTAGTTAATAATGGTCATCTAGGAAAGTACAAAACTGTGAATAGCGGATTTATGTCATTTTCGTGACATCCTTGACTTATTTGTCGGATATGAAGCGTTTTCACCAAAAGCGCATGGATCTTTATGTCAAGATATTGGCATCTATGGGAATGTTTAGTAGATTGGAATGTTCCTAACTGAATGTATACACATGCTACTCATATTGGGCTAACACGCAAAAAATAGATTTTGTTTTGCGGGAATAGATATTTAAATGAGATTCAAGGGATATATGGGGCACATTTATCAATCATCGGCAAAAGTGAGAAATAGTTATCAATCCTTATCGCATGGATAAGGATTGAACTATTTCTCAAATTTATGAACAACAGATCACAGAAGCAGCAGTTCAGAAAAACTGCTGTTTCTGTGATAAAAAAAAATCATACTTACCCCCCTCTTCGGAAGCACTGTCTCCGGATCTCCTCCTTGTTCTCTTCATCCTTCAATTGCGCATGTGCAGTTCGCACAAAGATCCCTGCTCTGTCTCTGCAACTATCGTTGCAGAGAGAGAGCTGTGAGTGACAGGGATGGATCATGTGATCCCTCCACACATGCGCTGTCCAGCTCTGCTCTTCGGAGCAGAGCTGACAGCATTGGATTTTTTCAATTATGATAATGTACGCCAGCTTCAGCTGGCGTACATTAACATGACAAGTTTCCGAAAAAAATGTTTTTTCGGAACTTATTCGATTTGAGCTGGGAGCAGTCACCATACTGTTGAATGGTGACTGCTCCCAAAAACAAAGAGGAGTGCAAAGCAGCAGATATCCATGATATCTGCTGCGATGCACCTTTCATAAATTTGCGCAGGACACCCAGGGAGCTTAATTTGCCGATAAGAGCACTATCGTGCTTTCTTAAATATGTCCCATAGATGGTTGTTTTGCATTGTTAGCAGATGGCTGCAGAACCTCTTTCTACTTGAAAAAGGACTGTTTATATTATTGGTAGAGATGGTCACTGAACCTCGTGTTTTGGTTTTGGATTCGGTTTTTAGTCTGGATTACCGTCGTGTTTTGGTTTTGATTTTGGTTTTGCAAAACCGCCATTGCGTGTTTTGCTTTTGGTTTTGGTTTTGTTCGGTTTTGTTTTGCTATTTTGTTGGAAAATACATGTTTTTGTGCCTAAAATAACCCAATTTAGTGCTCCAACTGTTTTAGAGATAAGTAATCTAATTGTTGAGGTAATAAATCATCCAAAAAAACTGTTTAATTCTTCGTTGGTAGGCCTTCATTTATTCTACACACAAAACAGATTGTCTTCCTCTCCATCTATGCATATTGGCAATGCAGCCATCATCTTTGGATGTATATTACACCCTACACTTATAGTTAAATATGTAAAGAAATGGAAAAAGACAGTTTGCTTTCTGTCTCTATAAGCCCCCCTCCACTTTTTTAAAAAAACAAAAAATTCAGCCATTATAGACTGTACAATATTAATTGACATGGAGAAAGCCAGTTTGGTTTCTGTCTCTCTAGGCCCCCCTCCACTTGTATAAAATACCAAAAAATCCAGCCGTTATAGACTGTACAATATTAATTGACATGGAGAAAGCCAGTTTGGTTTCTGTCTCTCTAGGCCCCCCTCCACTTGTATAAAATACTAATAAATTCAGCCGTTATATACAGTACAATATAAATTGAAATGGACAAAGGCAGTTTGGTAACTGTCTGCATCAGATCCTCTCTCCACTAGGAGTAAAATAGAAAACTATTCAGCCGTTATATAATCTAGAATATAAATATAAATTGAGAAAGGCAATTTGGTATCTGTCTGCATCATAATCATCAACATCATCATTAGCGCCCTCGACGCCTACACAAATCTCCCCCTCAGCCTCTTCTAATTCCAAAGTGGCATCCTCAATTTGGGTATCACCGGCTACACTCGGGCTATTAAGGCACACATCAGCAGAATGCTCACGATTAGACATCCCACTGTTGGATGGACTCTCCACAGGGATTGTTGTCATTTGTGAATCAGAGCAAATATTCTCCTGTAATGCCTCACTGTTATCTTGCAGCTCGGCTTTGATGCGTAACAGTAGTTGTGCACCAATTGTAGGCTGGGTAACTTTTTGGGATCTGCCACTAATACCCAAAGGTGAAGGCCTCATTCTCTCTTTGCCACTGCGTGTGTAGAATGGCATGCTTGCAATTTTTTTTTTATCGTCACTTAACTTTTGCTCAGTTACACTTCTTTTTCGCTTCAATACAGTAAATTTTTTTTGGTTTTTGTTTTTTGCACTAATTTGGAAACACTCTGTTGTTTGACATCGCCTTGGCCAGATGACGTACTGGGAACACTAACATCAGGACTGGTGACAGAACCTGGTTGCTCATTCAGATCATATGTGGACTGCTTTGAATCCATTCTGAGCGCAAACCACTGAGGAGTGCTAAAAATTATTTAGTAGATACTGCTGACAGATATGACTTTTGACAGCCAGAAATATTAATGCACAATTAGGGAGGACACCCCAAAAGCACTGAGGAGTGCTAAAAATTATTTAGTAGATACTGCTGACAGTTATGACTTTTGACAGCCAGAAATATTAATGCACAATTAGGGAGGACACCCCAAAAGCACTGAGGAGTGCTAAAAATTATTTGGTAGATACTGCTGACAGATATGACTTCTGACAGCCAGAAATATTTATGCACAATAATGGGGGACACCCCAAAAGCGCTGGGGAGTGCCAAATATTAAGAAAAAATAATAAACCTCTATCCTCCTCTCTGCACTAGCGATTTTGGTTAGAGCAATTACAAGAACAATATTGTATTCTCTGTCCCTGCTCTAATCAGCCTATGACTACACCCTGCTCTCTCCCTCTGTCAAATGGCGATGGATTGCTGTGGAGGCCGGTATTTATAAAGTTGAAGTATCGCGAGAACCGAGCCCCGAGATCCGACGACGTCACAATGACGTTCGGCCTCGATTTGGATTCGGAACGGGCGGGAGAGTACCGAGCTGCTCAGCTTGGTACTCGGATACCCAAAGTTCGGGTGGGTTCGGTTCTCGGAGAACCGGACCCGCCCATCTCTAATTATTGGTGCTCAGAAGGTGTTGGTTAGCCGGAGTCATCCTATTTTAACGGGAATGCTTTTGTACCCTCCAAAAGACCTTTAATGCATGCAGTAATAGCCATTTTATGTTATCCAGGAGCAAAGTTACTACTTTTTTTTGCCTTACTTTGCTCAATAAATCAGGCCCTATCAGTTTAAGACATAAATAAGGCTGGAATTAGCAATATTTTAGAAGAATCAAAATGAATAAAGGAGTGGTATTAAAGTGGTAGTAAGCCTGACTTAAATTGATATTTTTACTCTTTCCACTATGCAAATTTCCAGCCAGACCTGAAATCCCTACAATATCTGTGGGCAGTTAGAAATATGAGAGCTCTTGACTAGCTGGATCGTAGGGTCCTTAATATCACCAATATGTAGGCCCACAAAGCCTCTAATTAGAGAACTTTAACAGTCCAATTTTTTTTTATAACAGATTCGATGAACCGATGAATCTTCCCTTTTTTCAGGCACAAGACCCTTAACAGGTTGGTAGAATTTAGTCCTCACTGTTAACCTTATAACCTATAAAAAAAATGTAATCGTCTTGCCAAAATTCCTTTTGCGGTTGCGTTAGATTTATATCATACTGAAGGGGAATCTTACCCATTTCTAATCCCTGCCTATGCTCAGTAATGGTATAGAGATTGGTTAAATCACCATAATGTCACAATAATTCTTCAGATAAGTCGGTAACTCAACCACAAATGATTGTAAAAGAAAATGTTAACATATTCAGATAAACATCTTGTAGTAGACATTATTCCCAATACTACAGGCCTTGTATAGTTTCACAGGGTCCATCTTCAGGAGATAACAGATTACCGGTATACGTGAATGTAACATATTTTATTATTTATATTCCTTTTTATTTAAAATTCCTATCTTCCCACCCTTTAGAAGGAATGTTTTTAATTCATTAAAAAATTGATGCTCAGGAATTTTTGAGAGCTTTTTACAGGTACTCTCACCAGAAACTAGATGAGAGAGGTCACTTAAATGATAATATTTATTTCGGAGAACTATGCCTCCCCCTTGTCTGTAAGTTTTGTAATTTATTATTTATTATTTGGAAATTCTTTAAATGCATCCTTATCCCCAATACTGGGGTCATTGCTTTGATCCCAACCTAGGTCTCATCTGTTTGGAGTCTGTACATTCTCCCTGTGTTCGTATGGGTTTACTACAGGTGCTTTGTGCTCCTCCCACAGTCCAAACATATTAGGTTAGCTTATCTGGCTTCTGTGAGTGTTTGTGGTAGAGACTTTAGACTATAAGATCCAATTCAGCTGCAATGAATGATTACATATTCTCTGTACAGCTCTGTGTGATATGATTGGCTCTATATAAACAATAAACATACATTATTGGTAGGTAACTTAGTTAACTCTACCTTTGAAGGACTAGTTATTTTAATCTTCCTCAGGTGAATTTTGTTTATTAGAGGGATGAAACAGAGAGGTGGTTTTGAGCTAAGTATGTTTAAATGAAAATATTTTTTAAGATTTTATTTCTAAATATAGTTATGACCATCTATGAAGGTCTGAAATGTATTCAATCTTATAACTGGTGCTAATTTAGTTCTTTCTTTGCTCATGTTAAAAATCCCAACTGGTTTCAGCTCTGTTTGTCCTTTATTCTCTTCCAACTGTGAATATTGTCTTCTCTCTTTCCGAGTGTCTTCTTCTCTTGGATTGTGATAGGGTTGATGGAACTTTTGGGGGGTACTGGGCAGTTTTCCCTCTAAGCTGAGCAATCTGGAAATGATAGAGTTAAGCCTGTATCTTACTAGGAAACATCCTGCAGATTGTGAATGCAAACCTTTCGGGTGGAGCCCTCATTAGAGTGACCTTTTAACTCTTTCCTTTCCCGATTGCTCAGCTTAGAGAGAACACTGGTACTGGGTGGGATGGTGGAGGTTTCCATAAAAGGAGTAAATGTTAGGTGATGTCAATGTTTCCAATCTATTATTCAGTGTTATTTGGAATTAGGGTTTTGCATAGGCAAACCGAGGGGAAGGGGGGTCCTAGTGCCTGAAACCCCCCCCCCCTCGAAGCCTGGGGCACTGTATAATTGAGGCGACTGGACCCTGCTCCCGCTTCAAATAACTCTGCTTGAAAAGGGAGAGCTGCGTGGACCTAACAGTAGTGCAGGCAGCATTGCCCATGTATATTATAGGGATAGGAAGAGTTGGAGAGCAGCCAAACACTGTCTAATATTATAGCCACGCCCCCATTCATGCTGGTCACACCCACTGGTGATTTCCAACTATAATTTAGTCTCTTACATGACCTTGAATGTCTATTCCGATACTATGGCCTTCCATACCTATTACCACATTGGGTCCTGCCCTCCAAGGTATTTTGTAGGTTATGTTTTGGCAATGACCTGCTAGTCTAATCATCACTTAGTACCACCACACTCTTGCCTTCAGGATTTTGCCTGTGCTGCTCCCCACATTTGGAGCTTCCTGTCAGGCCCAATCAGTCTCGCCCCCAACTTTGAATCTTTCAAATACTCCTTTAAAACTCACCTTTTCATGCTTGCCTACCAGACCCCATCCTAAGATAATTCGCTCCTCACACTCCACCTGTCCCTTTCACTCCACCTCTATTGTCTCAGTTTACTAACTTAATCCTTTAATGTTAACTCTCACAAGTTTGGCCCTCTCTATCTCCTATCCTCTTTGTAATATTTCCTTTGTTCTAGTTGTCTTATTATGTAGTTGCTTTCTCTACAGTCTCTTGTATGAATTTTTACTTATTCTATTGTTTCTCTTGTCCCTTACGTATTTGTTTTTTTATGCTTATTGTTTGCTGATTGTGCAACGCTGCGCATTCTGTGTCACCATATAAATACTTTAAAGTGATGTTACTTACATGATTTATTTTCTCCCACTCAAAGGACTGTTTTTGAGGTTTACACCTTGCTTCATTCAGTCTAATGCGTTAGAATCAATATTAGACTACCAACTGTGCCGTATTTTATTTCAATTATTTACCCTATCCCTAATATATTTCTTATGTTGTTCATATGATTTAGTTAATTCAACATATTCATCTAGATTTAGTAAAGGTACATGTTCATAACATACTCTATTTTGCCATTGAATGTTTTCAACTTCAATTAAATTTTTTTTTTAATAGCTTTGAAAGTACAGTGATCAAGTTATGTGTTCACATGCCAATAATTTATCTGTATCGCTATAAGCATTTAAAACAAGTTACTAAGACATCCCCTATGGAATAATTTTTTTCTGCCAAATATAATTCTAGAGCTGCCGCATCCCATGTTAGTATTATCTAGATGCAGTTCACACACATTCAAGATTTACAAAATTGTTCCCAGTGTCCTGTTTTATTGGAGCTGTACTAATATCCAGCACAAAGACAGCATCTATATCTAAACATATATTGACTTTGTAATCAAACGCATCCATTTCCACAAGACACTCATGAGCACACAAGCTATTTGTTCAAATGCTGGATATATTGCAAATAATAAAGGAATAACCAAGTACCCCCAAGGCACTGTGCAGCTAAAGATCCAAAAAGGTTATCCAGCAAAAAACAAAATACAGAAAATAAATGTATGGAAAAGTGTATGTGCATGCAACAACATGCAGCAAGATAATAATCATGGTCAATATACATCGATCAACCACAACATTAAAACCCCCTGCCTAGTATTGTGTAGGTCCCCTTTGTGCCCCCAAAACAGCTCTGACTCGTCTAGGCATGGACACCACAAGACCTCTGAAGGTGTCCTGTGTTATCTGGCAACAAGACGGTAGCAGCAGAAAGTTTAAGTTCTGTAAGTTGCTTGGTGAAGCCTCCATGGCTCGGACTTGTTTTTCCAGCACATGCCACAGATGCTCGATTGGATGAGATCTCCAGAATTTGGAGGTCAAGTCAACACCTTGAACTCATTGTCATGTTCCTCAAACCATTATTGGACAATTATTGCAGTGTGGCAGGGTGCATTATTCTGCTGAAAGAGGCCACTGCCAACAGGGATTACAGCTGACATGAATGTACTTGGTCTGCAATAATGTTTAGGTATGTGGTACTTGTCAAAGTAACATCCACATGAATGCTAGGAGCCCAGTTTTCCCAGAAGAACATTGCCCAGAACATCACACTGCCTCCACCAGCTTGCCTTCTTCCTATAATGCATCATCATCTATTTATTTATATAGCGCCACTAGTTCTGCATCGCTGTACATAGAACTCACATCAGTCCCTGCTCCAATGGAGCTCACAATCTAAATTCCCTAACACACGCACGCACAGACCGACAGAGACTAAGGGCAATTTTATAGCAGCCAATTAACCTACCAGTGTGTTTTTGGAGTGTGGGAGGAAACTGGAGCACCTGGAGGAAACCCACGCAAACATGGGGAGACCATGCAATCTCCACATAGATAAGGCCATGGTCAGGAATTTAACTCATGACCTCAGTGCTGTGAGGCAGAAGTGCTACCCACTAAGTCACCGTGCTGCCCACCGCATCCCGGTGCCATCTCTTCCCCAGGAAAACAATGCACTCTTACCCGGCCATCCACATGATGTAAAAGGAAAAGTGATTCATCAGACCAGACCAACTTCTGTTATTGATCCATGGTCCAGTTTTGATGCTCACATGCCCATTCTAGGCACTTTTCGGCAGTGGACAGGGGCTAGCATGGGCACTCTAACTGGTCTGTGGCTGTGCAGCAAGCTGCAATGCACAGTGTTTTCTGATACTTTTCTATCATAGCCAGTATTAACTTTTTTTTAACAATTTGTGATATAGTAGTTCTTCTGTGGGAATGAACCAGACAGGCTACCCTTCGCTCCCCATGCGCATCAATGAGCCATGGGCGTCCATGACCCTTTCACCAGTTCACAGGTTGTCCTTCCTTGGGCCACTTTTGGTTGGTAATAACCATTGCATATCGGGAAGACTCCACAACACCTGGCATTTTGCAGATGCTCTGACCCAGTCATCTAGCCATCACAATTTGGCCCTTGTCATTGTTGTTCAGATTCTTACGCCTGCCCATTGTTCCTGCTTCCAAACCATCAACTTCAAGAACTAGCTAATCACTTGTTGCCTAATATATCCCAGCCATTGACAGGTGCCATTGTATCGAGATGATCAATTTGATTTCACTTTTCAGTGGTTTCAATGTTGTGGCTGATCGATGTGTGTGTTTGTGTGTGTGTGTGTGTGTGTGTATATATATATATATATATATATATATATCTATATATATAGATATATATATATATAACACCAAATTAAGCTGGAAAGCACAGAGGAAGCTGGAAAGCAAAACCTGAACCAACCTTTAGAGTAACAGTCTGATATGCTCATATATCGCTGTGTAAATGTTACCATATTAATAAAAGTTTATAGTAACTTTAGCCAATGAAGCAGTGTGCACTAGGTTCTTTCAGACTTTTTTTCATACTCTATGTACTCTCTCCAGTAGTAACAACATATGGTATGCTTCGCTGTAGTACCTCCGAGACACTGATCAGTGACATTCATGGAGCTGCACAATGGGAAGGCTGTGTGCCTGCACCTTTGGTAGATTGAATTTCCAGAATCCACTGTATACTACCTATTCTTACATGGTTCCAGTGAGGGAGACTGGTGGATTTTTGTTATCATTAATAATACCTTTTGAGATATATTTGGTAAGTACAATCTTTTAACAGTGACCATTCCTTGCGTAACTCCTGTTGTTCCCTATGCACTGGTGATGCCTGGAAGAATTGGTTTGGCACATTGCTGGACACCCACCCCCAAGGGTCCTGAGACACTTCCCAGTGATTAAAGGCTGTGAAAGCTACATATACATTTAGCCCCAGCTGCTAGGACTGATAGGAAGTACCAGATAAAATCCCTTGTGGCCAAGTACATCTCTCTTCTATCTGGACTAAGAAGGTGGCAACAGAAGCAACCATGCAAATAACTAAATCGCTCTAAAGCTCCCTGTGCAGAAAAAAAAATGCTTCTGTAGTGTATGTTTAGCTGATCATGTGTAAAACCATATACAAAAGCCTTTGTTAGATATGGTGTGTGTTTACCTTTTCATACAAAGAATCAGCTGTAAGCCTGTAACCAAACTAGTTTAAGTGAAGCCCTAAGCCGAGGGCAATTAAAATTTTGTGCTATATTTCATCTGCACTGACATTAGGGGTTAAACAATTGGTGGCAGCCAGCCTATCACTCTCGGGGGGAGTGGTTTTTCCAGGAGGGCATAAATTACTTGGGAGCTGGGGGCTGGCTCTCTTTGTCCTGGATGTCAGATACCTCCCTCTCGCCCGGCATAAGCTGGTTATACTAAATTTAAGTCCTTGTCTTAGGACAAGGCGCAGTGGGTAGGAGAGCAATGCAGTCAGAGACTAATCGAAGGTACTACCATTTAATTGGCCGCACATCACTGCCCCTTTTGCAGTAACCTGACTCTTGGCCTCTGGGACGGAGGATATCCGGTCGTATGCGACAATGTGAGTCCAGAAGGGGGCAGTCACGATGACGCCAAGTTTAGTACCGACCAATCGTAAAGACTTAGGATCCGTAAAGTCTTGGGACAGTGGTATTGTTTCACCTTACGCTGCATTGGTTTAAAATTTAGTCATTAGCTGACTGCTTCGCTCTCGTCGCCATTCAGAGTTTTAAAATAAAATACTTCCACAAAATAAATACGCCCCCTTTTGCCAAACTTACATCTGGTGTCCGTGTTGTTATTTTAGATAAGAAGGTATTAAGTGTTTAATCATTAAGGTATAAGTGCAAGGATAAAAGGTATTAGCACTGAACATTTTAATATCCCTAAGTACACAAAGGTGCACCTGTCTCTTAATTGATCTGTGTCTAAATTCTGTGTGTCAGGCATGCACATAGTTTTATTTTGTGGCAGGTCTTATGGAATTTGCTTCACTGTTTCCTTATGTACATTCTGAGCCTTATGTTGGAGCAGTAGGTTTATACATACTAGGTACTTAATTAGACCAACAGGTGGTGTATATATACCCTTGACTTCCACTCACTAGTGGTGAGCACCCATTAATCATCCTACTGGATAAGATCGTTTTACACTATTATTGTTCCTCCTTTCTTTTCTGGCTTTGTGCTGAGGCATCTCTAGAATTCGTACTGTGTTTTGAAAGGCAGGGATATAAAACAACCCTTCGATTCAACTATTGCTCGCATAAGCAGGATCAGCTCTGGTCGAATCTTTCCACTTAACTAATCATATGCCTAGAGTAGCATACAACAGGGGGCAGCAACGAAATATTTTTTTATGATTTTGATTTTCTGTTTTTGTCTGTATTATTAATTAATTCTTTCCCAGTAAAAATAATTGCACAGAAGCACAAATTGACTCAAGCATTAATCACTTTAATCTTGTCAAATTGTTTTGTACTCTGTCTTGTTTCAGCTATGTCTGTATTATGAGTAAAATATTAATACCACTATTATGACTTTGTCACATTTTTTATAAACTTTTTATCTCTTGTATCTAACTTACCATTGCAATATTTTAAGGGTCCATCCTTTCAGACGTCCCTTTTTTTTAAGTAATATACATAAAAAGTATGCTTTAGTTTAGCTAGTCTAAATGGAATTTTGTAGCATTTGATACATTTTGTAATGTTTGAAAGATGTAAATGTATCTAGCCCCTCTGACTTAAACCAGCAAGCCATGAAAAAAAATGGGTGTGGCAAGTTATAAGAAGCAGCTTGGTCATTACCCTTTCTCCTTGGTTTGTTTCTCCAGACTGCTATTAATGATTAATAATCCTTCAGATTTTCGACAGTGTTATGTGATCACCATGGCAACCACTGTCACATGGCACACAATGTAGTGAACAGGAGGGACAAATGCATAGTGTATGGTGGAAGTGTTTTGCACTGCATGAACTCACTAATTGCAAGTACTCCACTGTTTTGTTTTTTTTACCAACTGGACACACTATTTCAATAAACCACACAACACAATCTGTTTTTTTTTTTTATCATGATATAGTTTGTATTTTTCTTTAACAATACCAAGCTATAGACAGGGACTTACAGAGGCCTATTTACTACCGGCTGATACAAACTTCAGAAACACTATTTACATTCAAAAAAGGTACATCTTGCACCTAATCGGGTGCTGCTTGATTTAACCTTTAACCCCTTTCACTACCAGGGGTGCCTGCAGCCTCCACCCCTGACCGCAAAAGTGTTAATTAAACTTCTTCAGAGCTGGAGGGTAAACGCCAAGCCTGAGCGTTCATGTACACTGTTCATATATAACAATGCCAGGAAAAATTCTCCATTGTGTCAGTGTTCTAGCTGTGCACTATATATAAAGAATGCCGTGTACTAAATGATCCCCAGTGCGGCACTGAAGCTGTGTCACTTCTTGAGTGCGTGGATTAAAATAAAGTAGGGTAACCTATAGCCAGCTAGTGTTGGACTATAATTCCAGGCATGCCATGACAACTAAGGCTTGCTCGAAATTATTGTCAAGCAATAGCTAGGGCCAAATCTAGGACATAGAAGAAATCACCATTCAATTTAAACCACATCCTTTGCTTACCATTGTAAATCATGTATAAAACATAATTGGTTGACCAATCTTACCTACTCTTGCTATGACTGAACGACATTTCCCTTAATCCTCAGCTAGCAGAGAGTTATGAATCCATCTGTTATTCAACATTACTGATTTCCTATAGTACAGTTATTTTAAACACATAATACTTTAAAGAAAAATGACCTATGTTGAGATTGTACCCCTTGAATAGCTATACCCCAATATTTTATGTTTGTAATATATGAATTGTGTTATTAAATACATATTGTAATAAATAAGTGCTATGTGGCAAAGAACAGTTGCAAACAAAATGCATTAAGCTATAACAACGGCTTTTCCTAAAATGCAATTAAAAAAAACAGCTGGATATTTCTTTTTAATGCTGTGATGTTCTATGGACAGAAGTCGCATTTCTCACAGTCTACAGTTATAGTTATGGGAGGCTGAATTTCTCAGGTCTGTCTGATGTCATCATTTGCATTTCAAAGCATGTTAATATGTGTACATGCTTTTATTTTCTACTTCAATTTTCACCTTGTGTGTTCAATTTTCTTCTTTACAAGTCTCATGCCGCTAAGCTAATTCATAGTGGCATTTGTGATCAGAATGATAATAGTGATATTTTCAATATGCATTGTTATATCTCCATCTACTCTCAGTCTTTACAGAAGGATGTGTATGGATTACATACATCATAATTCTTATTCAATTTATTCGTTGTGTTTCATTACCAACTACTTTTAGCAACACAAGTGGGAAAGGGCAACCTTTGGTTGAACTATATCTCGAATACTGGCCAACTAGCCAGTGACATGGTGTCTACATCATGGGGGTTATTATTTATTAATAGTTGGAGAACCAGCTTGGCCATCACTGTAACCAGACCTAGAGCACAATCCTTCTGAGTATCAGAGGTAGACAATGAGATGTTCTTGTTGAGGACCTAAAGGTTGCAGAATGGATGGAGAAGGTGGAGAGCCACAGACTGCCTAAGCCTTATATATGCCATGAAGCTTCTGGACCATTGGTGGATTGAGGAGACCATCAGACTAGCTATTAGTACTTAATTATTAATTGATACAGCCACTCTCATAACTAAACATCTTTTTATAATGTTTTTCCTGGCACTGTCAGTTAACATATGGTTACAGCTTTCCTATACCTTCCCCCCTCCCTTTCCACACCCAAAAAGAAAACAAATTTAACATCCACAGTTAAACGTGATAACAGACAGGGGTGGTGGTTACTCAGCGGTATAGAATGATGTCCTTTATATATACACAGCACTTCTGTCCGGAAATATTCTGCTGAAGACTCCGGACAGCCACCTCTGAGGTGGAAACACTGCTGCACGTTCCTGCAAAATCCTGGGGACAATGGGTAAGAACTAGTCACAGGGAGGACCCTGAGGCACAGAGATAAGGTGACTGGGGTTGATTTCCCAATAAGCCATTGTACTGCACCTACCCCTGAGAAAAGACAATGGGAAACAAGGAAATTTGTTTTCCTTTGGTCCTGGCATCCTAAGAAAAAGAAGTGCACTCATATTTCAAATGACCAAGGAGACTTACAGCTGTCTATATTCAGCATCTTCAAACAGCTGCCGATCACTTCTGCACCTAGCATGCAATAAACCCTGTAATCAATGGTTGGACCCCTTTGTTTCAGGGAGAACTTGCAACCAGCCTCAGAGTAATGTATTGCAGGTCTCTATGCTAACAGAGGGGTTAAGTTGGTGTGTTACCTTCATTGCTCCTGAGAAGCACACCATGCAGAGCAGAGCTGCACATAGGGTTGCTGAATAAGCTTACGCTTATGTAATAATTTGAGGCAGACAGCGCATGCGCCATAACGCATAGCAACAGCAAGATATCAGCTTTGATCAGTCCACAAGTTAGACCAGTGATGGGAAACTTGGCATATCTGGAGGGCCGCATGTGGGGCCTTCCAACCTTCAAAAGGGCCACACAGAGGAAGAAGGGAGAGCACACAGCACTCGCTCCTCCTCCCCCGGGACCTCCCTGCACTGTGTAGGGGAGGTCACATGACGTGGAAGTCAGCTGTCCCTGTTCTGTATAGTCTATGATCGGGAGGAGCTGGCTGGGGGGGCTGCGCGTGTAGGCTCGACGGGCCGCTGCGAGTTGCCCGTTGCCCACCACTGAGTTAGACTAATGGAAGCAAATGTCTGGTTGCTATGGGCAACAACATATTTTTCTATTTGCACCATATTATTACATCTGCATTTATGTTGTATAAAAATTGCTACTTACCACTACATTTAAACTACTCACTGGAATATTGTGATACGCTTTATTTATCCTAACTTCCCTGCCAAAGAGAGGCCGTATTGAATGTCAGGTGGATGTTTTCCACTGGCATCTGACATGCAGAGTGTTATGCCCCCTCTTGCCAGGCGAGAAGCTGTGAACTTAAGAGCATAAAAAAATAATACTTTTTTTTTTTTTTTTTTAAATTTACTCCTATCTTCTTCCTGGGGAAGAAGATTGTGATTACCAGAGCAATGGCTTTTGCAATAGCCCCAGAATCTAGTTCATTGATTGACAGATGGCATGGAAGGTGAATGACAATGGCGAGAAGTACAGAAGGTTTTGCTGTGTTTGTAAAAGCACACATATGCATACATTGTTCGGTTTTCATGATTTTTTTTTTTTTTGGCAAGCTGCGCTCAGATAAACGAGACCCACGGAGCTGGTGGCTCCCTTGTGGTGGACCACAAACACACTGAAAGAGAACATTACAAAGAAAAGACACCATAGAAAAGTAACACAGGTCCTGTGTGAATGCGAAACTTGGCGTGAAAGATAAATGCATTTTTTTTTTTTTTTACATTTTTTTTTCTTCCTTTGGTTTTTCTTTTTTTTTATGTATTTTTTTTTCACATTTTCTTACGTGAGTCCATCATCTTGTTTTTTTTTTTTCTTTCTTACTTTATGTTTTTAACCTCTTTCTGTTCGATTTTTCTTAAATAAAATGAGAACACTGGTACCCATCCTCTGCAGAAACTGTTGGCATCCGTCCTTTTTCTCCTCTTTTTTGTTTGCTTAGCACACAAGTCATGGAGTTGCAGTCCAACAACGTACAGCAGTTCAACCCCTTTGGTGCAAGAGAGACTCACAACATAATATACTTGCCGCTCTAGCACCAAATTGGTAATTAGGTTTGCAAGCGAAAAATAAATTCTCCAGATTGATCAGGCTCTTTCCACTGACCCTCCCCCCCCCCATCAAAGTTCCTTCTAAATATAGCCCCTACAACCTTCCTCCTTCAAAAATATCTTTCATTACTCAGCAGGGATGGTGGGATTAACAGGTGAGGTTGCACCGGAGCTGTCATTACCCCCTGTAGCTTCCTTTTCCTTTTTACCACTATATTGGCCAATGAAGGAGCCATCCTCGTTAAACTGGACATCCACACTCCCACCATAGTCAGCCAAGCTGTCATCGCTTCCAAGGGGCTTTACGTCTCCATTCAGGGAGGGCTGGCTGCTGTTGAATGGCTTCTCGTCATTGTCACTGGATTGGAAACAAAATAGAAGGGAAGAAGGAAAGGTATTTATATTCAGCAATGTCATGTTATTTTTTTCCCAATTTAAAGGGCTTGCAGAAGACTTTAATGTATTGGTTTGTACACAACTTCTTGCAACTTTTACTATATACAATGAGTTATATATCTGGCTTTCTTCTGTGCCTTCTCTTTGATGTTTATACCCTCCGGCAGAATAATACATTTTTGTTGCCCTCGGAATTGACACTGTGCACTCGGCATTGCATGCAGTTATGTCCATCTTTGTGTCAAACCCAGGAAAACAAAGCTAAGGCAGGAAGAGATGAATGAAAAAACAAACAAAAGAACGCTAGATAGAAAGGCAGGAAGATAGTTCCGAGCCAACACCTTAAAGTCAAATGAAGGTGCAAAGCCCTTTTATGTGTCCAATGGACTCAAAACTATCGGTATGAAAAAACTGCTCTTGCTAAAGACTAGTTAAGCATCAATAAAATTCATGTACAAAGGGAGTTGTCCAAGGTAAGTACCGTAGGTGCAGACTTGTGTACCGCATCACATGGGCAGATCACAGCAACAATGTGTAGGATGTGCAAGATACAATGCCATGGGAGATATAACGGAAGACGCGTACAAGAACTTACCAAAAGAAACCATGCTCGGAAACAAAAGCAAAAATAAGGATGCAGCATGTGTCACCACTGTGACAATCCCCTGTTATATACTAGCCTGTAAATGACACCAGACCATGCAAAACAAAGGCTAAAATAGTGATATCACGGTAACTTGAAAATGAGGCTAGGAGACATTCAAGGTCACTATGAAATTATCTGTCATAGAATAAAACAGAAAATAGATAAAAAGGAGAAATCTTATAATATTATATAAATTATTTAAAAAATGAATTAGTATATTTGTTGCTTTATTATATCATCTTCTTCTATACATCGTGTAGGACAGGCCTGGCCAACCTCTAGCTCTCCAGGTTCTGTGAAACTACATGTCCCAGCAAGTCTTGCCAGCTATCAGCTGGTTATCTGCTGGCAAAGCATGCTGGGACTTGTAGTATCACAACACTTGGATAGACGCAAGTTGACCAGGCCTGGTGTAGAACTTCCTTATAGCTGACTAAACTAGTATAAAATTATCTACATAGACAGCTACCTCGGCAGGTGTAAAGCATGTATGACAATCATATACCAATGTTCAAATGTGTGTGTGTCTTGTGATAGATGTATGTCCAAGCCCTCATTTGTAAATTAGCAATGAACGATGTATAGTCCACCTAATAGTGGATATAGTCCAGCTAATCTGGATGGTGCAAGGAACAGAAATCCAGCAGTCTGGTATCATTAACATGCACATGCGAGGAGAGGGTGTCCAAGAGGGGATGTGAGAGCCGTAGGAGAAATAGCTGGGGTGGAAATTTGAGCAGGAACCCATTGACCTTCAATACGCTTTACAAGCCAATACACTAGATTAGAAAAATACTGCAATAATGGTATTGTTATAGGATAATTCCACCTTTGGATGCAGCATTTTAAACCAGTCCCTTCTGCCTCACCTTGCTTGTAAAGTTGGGGTCTCTGAAAAAAAAACTGGACCCTTCTTAAGGTTTGATTTGGAAAAGACCTCAACAAATCTGTGTTTGTCCTGCCTTCTGCCTTGTCATCCAATGTTCAAACTTCCAGAATCAATGATTATTACGCTGGTATTGTTGCATCAATGACCTGAAGTGGTAGCAGGAGCTGGCAAGATGACAATCTTCTATGGTCTACTCCAAATCAAGTCCATGTCTGAGGAGGCCTTCTTTTTTCAGGGACACCAACAGTACAGAGAAAGGACGGCTTAGAGGAGGGATCCCCAATGTTCAGGAAGCATGGGGTGCGGGCTACTTTATAAAATCTTGCATGATCCTTAGGATGGATTATAATTTAAAGAGAAACTACACTGAAGGTGTAAAATTCTGCTACCTTGTTATTAACTGTCCAGCTATTTAAAGATAAGTAAACAGATCATGAAACCCACTTGTGTCAAGGTATATAAACCTTATGCACAACACGAAAAAACATCTACACAACATCCAGCATATTTTTGTACATGTTGCTATATGCTGATTTACACTCATTACTTTACTTGTATTTTAAGTGTTTCTTTAGAAACCAGTGATACATAAGAAAACTTAATGTTGATTGGACATTGAGCACATCAAGTTCCTAGTTATAATGTCCAAACTTTATCACCGGAGCGACTGACAACAGTCCCCATCGAACCACTCATCTAATGACAACTATGCTTTATCGTAGATAATATGGACTCTCACCAATCTCCTTTTCTGGTTGTGAAGCCAGTTATGACTGGGAAGTTGGTATTTGGTCATTGGTAATTAACCCAATTAACCCCTTCCCTGATAACCCTATCACAGTCCTGAAGGACAATATCCTGTTCATTAGATAACACTTAGGGGTATATTTACTAAACTATGGGTTTGATAAAGTGGAAGTGTTGCCTATAGCAACCAATCAGATTCTAGCTGTCATTTTGTAGAATGCACTACATAAATGAAAGCAAGAATCTGATTGGTTGCTATAGGCAATATCTCTACTTTTTCAAACCCACAGTTTAGCAAATATAGCCCTTAGTCACTCTGCTATATGACAAGGGGGCACTTTCCAAGTCCCCACTGGTCATATAACCAGGTGAGAGAATCCTACTGGCCCAACATGGAATGATGTAGCTCCATGGCATAGAAAAATAAGCCCTATGGGGTAATAATAAAGTGATGTGGGGCTGGAGATTAATGAACATCACCCAACATCCACAAATGGTCAATGATTTTGAATCTTCCATCTAATCACTAATATGGTGTTAGATTCCCACCCCCAATTTTCCATGTGTTTGAAGGTTTAGCCAAAGAGATGCAAGGACATAAGATTACAATATCACCCCTGTCTAATAGACACCTTGTTGGAGTTTTCAAACAATCAGAGTTCAGTGGAGATTCTTCATAAGAGACATCCTTCATAACAGACATCCTTCATAAGATACATTCTCCATAAGAGACATCTTTCATAAGAGACATCCTTCATAAGAGACATCCTTCATAAGAGACATCCTTTGAGGATTCCCACCTTGTGCATCAGATGCAATAGAATGTTTATCATTCTATGGTTTTTACAGTTAGCACTTGGACCTCTTCAGGACGAGGCAGTGAGGTAGAAGGAAAGATTGTGGCTACACTGTCACCTATTCCTATGCAGGTGGGAGCAAAAAAAAAGAGCACCCTACCCAGGAGGCCTGTTTAAATATACCCTCCGGGTGAGGCCAAGAATAGAGGGCATGACACAGGCGCCAGGAAGAGTCCCTGATGACATGAGAGCGGTTTATTACTTCCCAGTTCTTTGAATTGAATTAGGATTGACCATCAGCTCACAACATTACTCGTACACTAATCCTGGCTATTGGGTGTAGAGTAGTTGTTTATTTCCATAAGAAATGTTGCATTGAGCTGACATTTTTTTATTTACTTTTTAAAAACCATTCTCTCTGCAAAGCTCCTCTATAATTTACCACTGAAATTAGAAAAATGCAGTTGTTTAATGAATAGGAAAAAAGGGGAACATGTTCAAATATTAATATAGTCACATATAACACTTAACACGTGGTTGTCTATCTGTTTGCTAGGTCGCACTCACCTAGGCAAACAGCAATACAACAGATTTCCCCATAAAAATTCAGAAGAGGAAATAGATATAGTCCTGATTATTTGGGAGGATACATAGTTTCCCATAATAACCTGTTATTGATTGTAAGTATGCCTTGTTGTGGTATCATTACACTATTTACAGTCATGGCCAAAAGCTTTGAGAACGACACAAGTATTGGTTTTTACAAAGTTTGCTGCTTCAGTGTATTTAGACCTTTTTGTCAGATGTTATGGTATAGTGAAGTAAAATTACAAGCATTTCAGTGTCAAAGGCTTTTATTGACAATTACATTAAGTTTATGCAAAGAGTCAATATCTGCAGTGTTGACCCTTCTTTTTGAAGACCTCTACAATTCGCCCTGGCATGTTGTCAATCAACTTCTGGGCCACATACTGACTGATGGCCGCCCATTCTTGCCTAATCAATGCTTGGAGTTTGTCACAATTTGTGGGTTTTTGTTTGTCCACCCGCCTCTTGAGGATTGACCACAAGTTCTCAATGGGATGAAAGTCTAGGGAATTTCTTGGCCATGGACTGAAAATGTTGATGTTTTGATCCCAGAGGCAATTAGGTAATACTTTTGCCTTATGGCAAGGTGCTCCATCATGCTGGAAAAGACATTGTTCATCACCAAACTGTTCTTGGATGGTTGGGAGAAGTTGCTCTTGGAGAATGTTTAGGTACCATTCTTTATTCATGGCTGTGTTCTTAGGCAAATTTGCTAGTGAGTCCACTCCCTTGGCTGAGAAGCAACATCACACATGAATGGTCTCAGGATGCTTTACTGTTGGCATGACACAGGACTGATGGTAGCGCTCACCTTTACTTCTCCGGAGAGCTGCCCTAAACAATCTGAAAGGGGATTCATCAGAGAAAATTACTTTACCCCAGTCCTCAGCAGTCCCATTCCTGTACCTTTTGCAGAATATCAGTCTGTCCCTGATGTTTTCCTGGAGATAAGTGTCTTCTTTGCTGGTCTTCTTGACACCAGGTCATCCTCCAAAAGTCTTTGCATCACTGTGCGTACAGATGCACTCACACCTGCCTGCTGCCATTCCTGAGCAAGCTCTGCACTGGTGGTTCCCCGATCCCGCAGTTAAATCAACTTCAGAAGACGGTCCTGGTGCTTTCTGGACATTCTTGGGCACGCTGAAGCCTTCTTTGCAACTATTGAACCTCTCTCCTTGAAGTTACTGATGATCCGATAAATGGTTGCATTAGATGCAACCTTACTAGCAGCAATATCCATGCCTGTGAAGCCCTTTTTCTGCAAAGCAATGAGGACTGCTCGTGTTTCCTTGTAGGTATACATGATTAAGAGAGGAAGAACAATGATTTCAAGCACCACCCTCCTTTTAAAGCTTCCAGTCTGTTATTCTAACTTAATCAGCATGACAATGTGATCTCCAGCCTTGTCCTCAACAACACTTTCATCTGTGCTAACGAGAGAATCACTGACCTGATGTCAACTGGTCCTTTTGTGACAGGGCTGAATGCAGTGGAAATGTTGTTTTTGAGATAAAGTTCATTGTCATCGCAAAGAGGGACTTTGAAATTAATTGCAATTTATCTGATCACTCTTCATGACATTCTGGAGTATATGCAAATGCCATCACAAAAACTGAGGCAGCAGACTTTGTCAAAAATAATATTTGTGTCATTCTCAAAACTTTTGGCCATGACCACTCTTATATTCACCCAAACCAAACATTGACACCCTTCCTCCTTGGCTTCCACCTCCCCCCCTTCTGCTTTTTTCCCTTTTCTTCTGTTAAGCTGAAAAGTAATAAAGTTTTGCTTTGAGAGAAAGAATCTTACATGGTAAATCGCACAAATATTAGAGGCCAATCGGATAGTAGCATTGATAGCTTTAGCGCACATTAGACTAGTGAATGTTATTAATCTTTTTTTGGCTTTTCAGTTTTCACTTCCCTCTGTCCTTAAGAAATATGATGTCATACCTTACCAGTGAACAACTGTGTGTAAAGATCTTACTATACCCTACCGCAATACCCATTAGAAGTACGACTGGGATAATCTGCATTCAGAAGCGAGAGCATGACATGTGAGCACATGCAGAAGGGTCATAGGGGCAGCAGTATAGGAAGTTTTACCTATTTCTAAAGAAGGTACTGCTGTTAACAGAAGAGACAAATGACAGAATGACGGTCACAAGGAACAATCACAGACATGAGACTATGACATGTACTGTACATAATGAACATGCAAGGAGATCTAAGTTTCAATGGTAGAAACATGTTAAATTCTAACAATATTGGGTTAATCCTCAATCAGTCCGGAATTATTAAATAGTCATATACAATACTTAAAACACAGAGAAGCTCCACATTTATTACGAGCAATTGGGCTTATTTTAAGTCATAAATAACGTCTTCATGTACAACCAGATTTTGACTTCCCATCTCAATCATTTTCCAAATCTCAACTCTTAGGGCTATATTTACTAAACGGCAGGTTTGAAAAAGTGGAGTTGTTGCCTATAGCAACCAATCAGATTCTAGTTATCATTTATTAAGTGCATTCTACAGAATGACAGCTAAAATCTGGTTGCTATAGGCAACATCTCCACTTTTTCAAACCCACAGTTTAGTAAATCTAGCCCTTAATGAGCTATCACCTTAACACGATATAGCCCCAACAAGTAAGGCTTCAGTTGCCTTTATTTCAAATGGCATACATTTTAATCTTAATATTTAAAATACATTGGGTGGCCAGCATAGTATTGTGTACATGCTTTATACTATGCGTCTAAATGGGGCAAATAAATAAGTGGCACTTGGATAAAAGTAGTGGATAAGTAGTAGTTTTATATTTGGCCAGCAGCAATTTCTAAAAGCTCTGCTCTATCCTGCAAAATTGTACTCTTCTTTATATAGGCCCTTCTTTAAAGGTCCTTGATATTTTTTTTATATATATATTTATATAAGTATATATTTCTATGCATCTTCTTGCAGTACAACTTGAGTGTCTGCAGTATCAAGAACATCAATAGTGTACGCCAGCTCTTCCCACGTGGAAATGAATCAGTTTCTAAAACTACGACATGCACATAAAACAGGTCAACAGTAAACATGCACAAAATCGGTTGATTTAACACCAACAACAACATAAACATCCACAGGTAGAAATAACTACAAAAGGCAGAACTACATAACATAAATACAATGAAATATCAAGGTAGATCTTTAAAGTGCAAATGGGTATTTTCAAAAATACATAAAAATATGTTTTTGTGTGATCATTACAGAAATTAGCCAAGACTACCATACATATTGACATTCCTTATTGTTATTATTGAGCGACATTAAGTTGAGCAAATCCATCATCCATGTAACATTGTATGAACCAAAATGAAAGTGATGGACAGAGACAATAGCCATGTTGACATATGGCACGCTGCTCTCGTAACTGCATAATTAGGCAAGTTCCCATAGTATTTGGGATGTGCTTTGGACACTGTCACACCCACAATGTCTTGCAATTTTTTTTTATTACTATTAATTTTAAAGGATTACTAGACCTACAAGTTGATCCTTTACGAAAAAATGTCTTGCAGCATTCACAGTTCTATATGTATATATGTTGTATAAGTTTGTATGTCATAACAGAATATTATATTTAGCTTCTATAAAAAGATTATCTTCAGGCGATATATTTACTAAACTGCAGGTTTGCAAAAAAGTGGAGATGTTGCCTATAGCAACCAATCAGATTCTAGCTGTCATTCTGTAGAATGCACTAAATAAATGAAAGCTAGAATCTGATTGGTTGCTATAGGCAACATCTCCACTTTTTCAAACCTGCAGTTTAGTAAATATACCCCCAAGTGGCTTCCTGTAGTAGAACAGGAAACTAGGTGTGTACAGAAGAATTCTTCCCAGACTGCAGTCAGTTGGCTCAAATCTTAGTTCTGACAAGTTACTGGGGATTTTCCATATATAACTGTGAATGCTACTGGTACTGTATCTGCTTAAATGATGCAACTTGTAGTTCAGAATTTATCAAGTCAATCAGCATTAGGTCGTTTTTCAGGGTTGGAATGGGCAACATTCAATGGCCCAGCCACTGTCGCTTTAAGTGAACATTGTTAGACAGCTAGCGGCTGGTGCAGTATCACGGGAAATATAATTTAGCAAAATCTGCTAAAAGATACCCATGCATCATAGAAGGGTGTAAACTTAATTCAATCAACACCCAAAGTGCATGTGCGCATCCCCCAAATCTTCACTGTCACAAGGAACTGTACCGGATGAGAGCAGCTTACCTCTCCAGAGATCTGATGGGCAGCATGGATAAGAGAGTGGAGAACGAATGCATAAGGTCAGACACACCAATCACACATGTGCAAACAGTACAATGTGGGCAAGAGCCCTGCAGCCATAAACATCTGTTATGCAAATCTCCTATCATGTATTGGCCTCTTCTTCAGAATTTGTTTCCTACCTATATACTATAGTTTTAATTAAAAAAATAAACACTAAAGACATATTATATCAATATCATACTGTACAGCCTCCTTGCCTGAGATGTCGATAGCAGATTTTGACAGCAATTGGCAGAAGTTTGAAAGGGGGCCGGTCTTACAATGCCATATAGCTGGTTGTAAGCAGGGGGCGGGGCATGCAGAGTGGGTGCCCAAACTCTGCCTTAACATACTTTCAAAATCACTGTACGCTCCCCTAACAAGTGAATGAAAGGGTGGTGGTTGGATAGGGAACATAAACATAAATACCTATGTCTCAGAATATTATTCTAAATGCATTAGTTCCTTTTATCAGTGGCATGTTAAGAAAGATTCACCATTAAGGCATATAGAACTGCATCATGCACCTTCCACAAGCCATGCACTATATAAATGGCCACAGTGCTGAACATCATGTAAGTGAGTACAGTATTATGGTGCTGAACATTGAGTGCAATCAAAAACTGTAGGTGGCATGGCAAAGCATGTGATGAAATATCATAACACTTGTCGTGCACCAGTTAGGGCTTACTTAATAGAACACATGTAATGTAACCCATAGCAACCTACCAGATATTCCTTTTTATTACTCTGAGTAGACTACCGTAATAACAATGATATTGGATGGGTTGCTATGGGTTACAGCACATGATTGTTGTTTGCGCCATGTTAATTACTATTTCCCTAGTGTTAAGTAGCATGAATTGTGAGCTGTCCTTGGTACTGATGCCTACTCCACCTCTAATATAGTTTATAACAGGCTTTGGCTTAGAGGTTATGCTGTGACCTGTAGTTCCAAAGCTGACAAACCACATGGTTCTTAGCCCTGGTGCATTGTATATTTTAGTTTACTATACTTTATTACTGTAACTGTATATTGTTTCTGTGAAGTCAACATTGTAAACACAATTTCAGACTTTCATAATGATTTTGTCTAAAAATAGGCGCACATTTACATAAAATTTGTAATTTGGATAGTAAAATGGTTGTTGTTCAATTTACAATGGCCTGGAATCAAGGCTGAATTAATCTTATTCTGTTCCCCCCACTGTCAGTTGCATAAAATCACGGCCAGCTCCAAAGATGGAAATAATATTTGCATAATAATCTGCAGCAGGTGTCTAGAAAATCTGTTCTTTCTGGTATAATAAAGAATGCAAAATCTGGCGTAATTACACCAAAAATACTTCTTGACATGTGTCGTGAAAAAATATATTATTAATTTAATTCAAATCAAATTTCTAAAATAAACTTAACTCCTAAATAGTCAGTATCACAGTTGTGAAGTAAGTCACGGTCCTAAAATGTTTATTAATATTTAGAAGAGCCACAAAATTAAAAAAACAACCATTTCTTTTTTAACAGAACCATCTTTACATTTGTTCTTATTATATGTGTTATTATTATAACATGTAGATTGGAATCGATTATAAAAATACATATGTTTCTCTGCTAATTCATCGTTTTATGTTCTTTTTCAATGAAAAACCAGTTTGATGGCGTTTAATGCAAATAGGGTCACACATTAATCTCTGTGGACTTTCCACGTCTACACTGTTAGGAGGTTAGTACTAGGATAACCCTAGGTTTTCTACCTGTATTCCCCAAATGTTTCATCTTTCATTGGACGAGCTTCTGAATCCACTTGCGTGTCTTCCTTATCCTTCACTGTATGGATAGAATCAGTAGATGTTAACAAAAGTAACTGAAAGAGAACGTAAAGAAGTACTTTTCAGAAAGGTGGGACAGATCCACCTAGCAGTCTCGCAGCAGATGTGGTGGGAAACACAAGGTTATTGTGAGGACTTGCAACTTTAAAAAAGGAGAAAAAATATGTTAAATTAATGAGATAAATAGAAATGACCAAACAAAAGAAAAATTTGACACTAAAACAGGCAGAGTAGCTAAATCTGAGGCTTTGCAGACTATATAGTACTATGAAGTAGGGTCTAGTTATAATCTATGCGCTCGTTGGCAGTTGTCCATCAATACGGACTTAAACCACCGGATGGGTCAGAGATACAACCAGCGACATTTTTGGTCCATTCAGTACTTGGAACAGGCGTATTATGAGCTGGCGGCGAGCAACGACTGAAATGACTTTGCTTTTGCCATGTGCCTCAGTATAGTGTCTCAGTCTAATGAGGTACAGTGGGAAGAATGGGGCAATCGGATGGCATGGCTAGCTTAGTATATGCATTGCATATGGCACACCATAAAAGGGAATAAATAAAATAACCAATCAACAACAAGATATATATAAAATAGCAAAATGGGCAATTCAGCGGGCAAAATGAAAGCAAATCAAAAGCTTTTCCAAATGGCACATAGGCTAGATTTTTGCTCCAGTTCCGCAGAAGGTATAGAACTGTGTTATTGGAAGTTGTATGCGTCTGCAGGCAAATTCATTGTGTGCTGTCAATGAAATATGTAAAACAACCTTACACATGAATGTAACGCGCCATCTTTCCACCCTTACTTCCCCAGTGAAGGGAGTGAGCCAAATGAACACAGGAAGGCAGCGCTCAATCCTGTCTGTGCACATTTAAACTAAGAATGCATGGGCATACACACTTAATGGTCACAACACTATCTCAGCCCGACCAGGGATCAAAGTGGATATTCAGAAGTGGGGGTATGGAAAATATAAGTGAATAGAATATGAATTTTAAATTGAAAGCTGCAGGAGAAGTGGCGGCATGGTATATCACTGTATACCGGCCCACTTAGACCAATAGGTCCAGCCATGAACATATTGCAGATTTGTATTAGATAACATGTGTACACCAAGTATAACAGTGGTCCATTAGTGCACAAAGATATGCATATTTCTGCACTGTGCCTCTCTGTCTTAAGGATGGTTTAAGGGAGTGTTGAAGTTAAATAATCGGATGAAGGTGGTAATCAATCATTTCTGTACACTAATATCAGTTTCGATGCGGTTAGTATGCAATCGAACAATTATCTTTAGCAAATAATAACTTGAAAATAAGTTTCTTTATTTCATTTAATATAAAATATATTGTGGTGAAGAAGGTAATGTTTCCAACATGTTAATTATATTGAGTTTGGTTTGGCTCATTCTGTTCGCAATCGCATGAGAACGTTTCCGGTAGTATTTTTGAAGTGTTTGCACATTGTGTTAGGTATAACTAATATTAGTTTTCAGATAACAAACAGCAAGTTCAGAGATGTTATAAAATAACCAGTTTATACAGGTCTAGAGGCGGGAGCCTGAGGAAAGGACACTTGGTCACACATGGAAAGATGACTCCCACCTCAAGGAACAATGACCAGAGGAATCAGCCAATGGGGCGTCGAGTTCTTGGGAAGTCATGACCCATCGACCTATGAATGTGGACCTGAATACTCTATCCTTGTATCTTTGTGATGTCACTGTTTTTATGACTGCACAGTGTATAAATTGTTCATCTCTGACTTCAGAATCTTGATGTTGGTGCAGACCGCGCAGGCCCTGTAATATTTTGAAAATAAAACTCTTGTGCTTTGGAACCACAGCGATCGCACTGGAGAATCTTTTTTCATACGATACATACAGACGTATCAGGAGCATTCACTTTGTTTTTAGATTAATCCTCACATGGGATAACTGAAAAGGAAATTTTTAAACATCCGTTTTTATCTCTTCAACCATTACTGTGATTTGAATAAACGTTGCCTTGTCTTCTAATAAAATAAGCCATAAATTATTTATCGTACTCTGCAAACCTCTGAACAATGTGCATATTAATATAACTTAACATATTCTCTGCATCATCCACTTGAGCGAAAATTAGCCCTTTTGTGAGTTGCCGTAAAAAAGAGAATTTACAGAAAGAGCGGATTTACTGTGGCCTTGTGCACAGAAGGGGGCAGTGGTCACCTCACCTGAGTACTTTCCACCTTTGCTGCGTTTGATGAAGCACAGGATGAGCAGGATAAGCAGCAGCAGAACGATTGCGCTTATTAGACCGATAAACCAGCCCTCAGTGGCAAATCCTTTCTGATTGACGACTACTGCTGTAAGAGGCAGATGAAGTGATATATGTTCAGCAAAAAATTGGAACTGAAAGTGGTGCCTGTCACTGCAGAACCAACTAAACCCATTAAATACACAAGCACAACAATTCAGACCATGCCATTGCTAGTTGTGGTCCAGGAACTGCCTACAGTTGCATTCAAATTCCATGGATAGGGGAACATAAAGTGACATTTTTGTATATACCGTATTTCCCCATGTATAAGGCGCTCCACATGTATAAGACACACCTTAATTTTGGCCTCGAAATTTGAAGAAAAAGAAATATTACGGTAGCTGTCAAAAAGGGCAGGGAGAGTGTACTGGCTGGCTGCTCTGATCACAACCAGAGAAGCCGGGCAGCAAACTCTCCCTGCAGGTCCGTTCGGAAGAGACAGACAGGGAGAGTGTGCTGGCCGGCTGCTCTGTGATCAGAGCAGCCGGGCACCACACTCTTCCTGCAATCGCACCCCCCCCCCCCCCCCCCGCTGCCACTGTACCTCTGGCCCCCTCCTCCTGGATGCACGCATACTGCTGTCCCCCTCCTCCTGGATCCCCGCTGCCGCTGTACCTCTGCCCCCCTCCTCCTGGATGCGCGCATATCACTGTCCCCCTCCTCCTGGATCCCCACTGCCGCTGTGCCTCTGCCCCCCTCCTCCTTGATGCGCGCATACTGCTGTCCCCCTCCTCCTGGATCCCCACTGCCACTGTGCCTCTGCCCCCACCCCCCTCCTGGATGCGCGCATTCCGCTTTCCCCCTACTCCTGTATCCCAGCTGCCACTGTAACTCTGTCCCCCTCCCCCTCGATCCCCCCTGCTGCCACTGTATCGCTGACTTCCACCTGCATCCCCGATACCCCTGCATAAGACGCACCTAGGCTTTAGGGAAAAGGTGCGTCTTATACATGGAGAAATACGGTAATTTTAATTTAAAAATATCTTTAATACTTACAACATTATTAAAAGGTGTTTACCATGTCAAACTATATTTTTTAACCCACTCACACGTGTGCACACCCACTAATACCTCCGTGGGATTCGCTCCTCTGGGCCATATGGTATATACTAAATTCAGTAAGGTTTAATAATTATGCACTTGCTGGCTGCCAGCCCATTGGATCTCTCCCTTCTCACTCACAGACATTTACAGAAGCTCACCAGCAGAGATCCTTACTGACAATAAGTCACACTTGCCTACTCTCCCGGAATATCTGGAAGACTCCTGAAATCCAGGTAGGTCTCCTATACTTCTGCATTCTCCCGCATCCTGCCCATTTCCTAGTGAAGTGGGCAGAATGGGAGCCTGAATGACGCAAATCGCTGTGAATCGTGTCATTTTGGCCCCGCCCTTGCAACAAAATAAAGATTTTGCCAAAGGTAACGTAACGTAATTGACAGTGACCCTCCCCCTCCGCCATGCCCCCTATCCGGGATCTCCAGTCCTGTTGCTTCAGAACTCAATGTTGGCAAGTATGCAATAAATTTCTGGACCCTTCTGACTTGAGCCAGCATGGACTGATATAAGTCATATGATTTGTCCAAGATTTATCTCCAGATCTAGAACTTAAAGTAACTTCTATAGCAAACATTAATGTCAAAAGAAACTAAAGCAGCCATTAACTGCCCCTTTATTTCACTATGTATTCCAGCCGCACTCTAGTACCTTAGTAAATTGTTCTTATACCATCAACTTAAAGCTGCATTTCCACCAAAGAAAATATTTTTCTAAGGTGGCCTCTACTCTCATGCGTAGCCCTAGTGACCAACACATGCCGACGTTTTTCCAGGGCTCTAATCGTTCTGTGATAGAGAACCAGAAATTACTTATATTAACCAACATTAAATGGCTGTAGAGTGGGAGGGATTGTGAGTGGGAGTACCAATCAAAAGCCCTGGAATTCAGCCAGGAGAGGTAATGCAGAAAGTTAAATTTGAATAAAGCTTTCACAAGTTTGAACACTTTTTTGCCTGCTGTCTTTATTAAGGGAGGTTCAATTCCTGTAGATTGCAGGGTTATTTTATGAGCAACTGATGAGAAAAAACTAATATACACTTTTCTGGCTCTTCTATGATACTTTTTCCAGTTTGGTTACACCAGATGCGGGTTGTCCTCACCTGTTATTACATTACCAGTAAGTAATGTATTGCATAGTTATTGTAACAGAAAAGTCAGGGAACAGGGTAAGTGGTTCACATTGATATTTGTATCTCACCTATTGGTAAAGTGTACACCTCGTGTTTCCAGATTTCCTCATACTGGGTGTGATTGAAGGCCAACAGACGGACAAAATAATTTTTCCCCGCTTGCAATTCATACAGTTTGTAATACGCTTCAGAAGCATTGACAACATCATAATGCTGCCAGTCATCGCCTGTATATGGGAGGAGAAACAGTGTCATGGGCAAATATTCCTTAAAGTTAAAATGACCTTGGAAGAAATATTTCATATCTTAAAGAAGATGAGCTGTACATTCATGTTGTACCTTGATTCATGTAGAGGTTGGTGACTTAGGAGCAATAAATACAATGCAATTTACTGCATGCTGAAGCAGATCTTCCTTAACTTGTTTATATGTCAAACAATAAAACAGAGAACGAGTGATACAAGTTAGCTGGAGTGACAGAGATACTCTCTGCAGGAGTGTGGCCGGCCAAGGGACTGGAGGTAAAGGGGAGAGGCTACACTGGACCACCCCCCTCGAGGCCCCTGCAGATTAGACTGGGTCTCTCCTGAGCAAGTGTAAGTCAGGTTCATTCAAGGTAAAGCCCGAGGGTGCAGAGGCATCACTGAGTCCTCACCAAGCCCTGCAATGCCATATACCACCTCTGCTAGCAAAAATATAACAACTTTTCATCACACTCGTAAGGTTTATCATTGATACAAACGCGCGGTACGATGTTTCTCAAGTACACCAATAACAAGTGCATCAGGCAAGCGCTGAAAATGTCAAAGCATTGTGAAAAATGTTTTATATATTTGATTACAACTAGGACACAAGCAGTAGCATACTTACTGCTGTAATACAGATAGAGCAATTGTGTTCCACTCTATAAACCTTGGCTGCACCATAACAATTTTGCATTGAAACCCCCAAAGTTCTTGTTAGACCTCTGGGTACAAGGTACACGTGCTACTGGTGATGTACAATACACGGGACTAGGGATGATTTTCAGGGTGATCATGCAGGGCAGACAACCTTGCGCCAAAATATTAACTGCAGTCCAAGGTCAGGTTTTATAGGTGACAAAGTGACCCAGAACCTATCATGGTAGACGATCACTCCTGCAGAAGACCATATTAAGCCACTTTACAAGTCTCTAGTAGGGCAAAATAATTACTTTGCCCAGCAGGAGCTCAGCCTTCAACAAAAAAGGGATAGTAAATTACTTAAGTTTGACAAAGAAATTTAGTGTACGATTCGTTGTGGAGGCAAGATACTGAATTGATGATTTACTTGTTATAATAAATCCAACAGAATGAATATTTTTTAATTCCACCCAAGACCCTAGGTCCCTAAATTCATTATACACACATGTTTAAATCATTGAAAATATTCTCTTTGTGTGTTCTCATAAAATAGTTCTGATAATCCTGAATTAATCGTAATCTAATGTACACAAAAGTCTCCCAACATCACAGAATAGGATTAGAGCATTACAAGCTACCATTACACAGCACATGGATTAAAACAGCGCAGTTTGGGATATAATTGATTTAATAAATTGAATGTCATAACGCATTACTCCCCAACTGTCCAGTTTTTCATGAGGTTGATGCATGTGCTCTGTAGCCCCGTTAGAAGTTCCACTGTAATTATTGTAATTCTTAAGAGAGATCACATTGGAACTGAAACACCAAACAGGACTCTGGTACACATGAGCTGCCCCTGTCACTTGTCCATCGGAGTAGAACTGGGGCCCCCAGGGTGGGTAAGTACACATCTCCGGCTCTTCCTTCACACCCTCATGGTCTGCTATGGTGGTAATTACACCCCTATTAGTAGTTGAAGTGCTAACTGAGATGGCGTCATACAAGTCTAAAGCAGGCTACACGATCAAAGCCATATTAGAGCCAAATAGCTATGTGTTATATAAACATGATATTTATCTAGGTTGATTGCTATCCACAACATTCTTGTTTGATGTAGATCACGGTATTTGCTGTTTTCACTTACTGCTTTTGTTCTTTATCTGTATCCTGAGTTCAACGTTCCTCTGTCCTTCCATCGGGCTCCATTTCAGAGTGATATATTTGTCGTAACTAAAAAATGTGACATTCCAAACTGGTGGAAATTCTAAAGGCAACAAAATGCGTTAGGATAGACAGTAGAGTCAGGGATACCTTTTAAATAGTGGTCAGAAGCAACAGCAATTAGCATTTTATAATTCTCTATATGCTACTTCAGACAACTTCCTCAAGCATCTGCGGGTGACTATAAATTTGTAGCTGAGGTGCTTCTGAAATGCCTCACAAAGCAACTTCACAAGACATGATAAAGCAGTGATTGGCAAACTACAGCCCGCGGGCCAGATCCGGCCCACTTAGAGGTTCTATCCGGCCTGCCAATATTTTAAAAAATTTCATTAAAATATGCATAAAATTATTAGGGCCGACCCTGTGTGTCAGAACCTTCATTTTTATGCCTTCCCAGCTATTTCCTCCATTACACTTCATCCTCCTTCCTCAAAGGAGACTTCGTATGTCAATCACTCAAACACCTGCCCGCCCCCTAATGGCTGAAAGTCATGTGAGAAGAGATGGGCTGGGCAATATACTAAGGTGGATTTCGATTGGCTGCTGTGTTGTCAGTTAGTGGCTCACCAGAAAGACGGATCTGCAACAACCTGCTGAAATATGTGCTGTGTCTGTACGATCGCTGCACCTATAGAGGTAACACTGCTATATAACACCCTCCCGTCCCATTCAAAAAATGTGTATTATATATTTCGATATTTGAGTTTTTAATTAATTATATTGGCCCGCCTAAAGTTTTTCTTTTTTATTTGGCCGCTCCTGAAATAGTTTGCCCATCACTGTGATAAAGTAACATTCACTTTCCAGTGTAGCTGACCTCATGTGATTTGTTGCATACAATTGGTTGCGCAACTAAAATTATAAGTGTAGCCTAGCAATCCAAATAATACTTTCCCAATTTTTAACTTCATATACTAAGGGTCTTGTCAAGCAATAATCAGAAATATGTTAATGCAGCCACTGGTACTCATATAGTGCACATAGGCCAGAATGGTTTGAAACTACATTTAAAACACAATAAAATACTACCAATGCTAAACTAAAAATAACTATAAATCAATTACTCATTATATGATGGTAAATGAGATATGGTAGACCACACAGAGGGCCACCAAATATACATATAAAACACAGTATTTTATCACTTTGTCCCATAAAGAACAATCACAGTCTCCTCACCAAGTTCTTTCATTGTGCTGCCCTCTATCTCGGCGGGTAAACTCTCTCTGGCGGAGTTCTTGGCATACACATAGAACTTGTAGGTGTCCTTGGCACTCATGTTGTGAAATGTCCACGTTTGCTGTAGAGGATCATTGATTGTTTGCAGTAAAAATGAGTCTGTATGATCCTTATTCACTGAAGGACACAGAGAGACCAGAAAAATGTCAGTTCTATGCATTAGATCATTAAATACTATTCATATATGGGGCAGCACGGTGGTTAAGTGGTTAGCACCTTTACCTTACAGCACTGGGGTCATGAGTTCAATTCCCGACCATGGCCTTATCTGTGTGGAGTTTGTATGTTCTCCCCGTGTTTCCTCCCACACTCCAAAGACATATTGGTAGGTTAATTGGCTGCTATTAAATTGACCCTAGTCAGTGTCTGTGTGTGTGTATGTATGTTAGGGAATTTAGACTGTAAGCTCCAATGGGGCAGGGACTGATGTGAGTGAGTTCTCTGTACAGCGCTGCGGAATTAGTGGCGCTATATAAATAAATTGTAATGATGATATGTGTGTGCTAATGTAAAAGAAAAAAAATAGGTCAATTATAGTCTGTTTTAACACGCCTTTACTGTACTCGGCCAATGTTAGAACGCCCTTATTCCCCCCCAATCTGTCTCTACAGGTGCAGACGGGGGGTAGTGCCAGAATTGCACAAGTCTGCTTCTGCTTGTTCCCACTTTCTGGGCATGCAACAGTTACACTACGCAAAACAAACATCTCTTTATTATAGCTATAGACATAGATTCAATGTCATCCATGTAAATAGTGTACTATTATATCCCACTTAATGTTACCCAATGATGAATTTACTATAACTGAAATAGGCAAAGGGATCATTGATCCCTGTTACAAATGGGTAGTCTGCTCATAAGGACGTAACACATGATGGATCATGTACAGTATATATCATACATCATTATGTTCTGCCCATAATCAGTCATCTATTAATTTCCAATATCCATGTCCTGAGACAAATCATTATTCGGTACTACCCATGATGAGTCGTCTATTAACTTACAATGTTCATGTCCTTAGACAGCTCTATACAGCATCAATGATCCATATACCTATCTCGATTAGCACTGTAGGCAGTACATTGGGAACGCAAAGACTCTCAAATATGGGCAATAATGCTTGTGTGGATGAGGTGTAGGTCTCAGAGTGTTCTTAGTCGGAGTAACAAATCAACAAAACACACTAAAATGTTTCTTAAGAAGAATTGTAACATTTTTTAGAAGGTTTTTGTGTAAATCTAGTGTTAATGACCAAAATGCAATAATTTACTAGGACAATACATATACAGCTTTGTGTTAAAATATTTTGGGAGACACAATCAGAACACAGATTGGTGCTTGTATGTGAACTTACCTAGGTGATGAGAAATTTTGTAGCCTGTTAGGATTCCATTTGGATGTTCAGGGGGCCCCCAAAATAGTGCCAGAGAGGTGTCAGAAAGACGTTCAATACGCAGACTAGTAGGAGGACTGGGAACTACACAATATAACAAATGTTAGATATATATAAGTATGGTAACATAATAATAAAATAATAATAATAATAATAATAATAATAATAATAATAATAATAATAATAATAATAAAATAATGATATGGATATATGGACTTTAGTTCCTATAGAGGTACATTTTAATCCATAGTCTCCCTGCAGGAACCTCACATCACTATTATGTAGCTCTTTCCACTATCTAATGCTTAGAGCAACACTCTCATCTCTTGCTATATCCTGTGCCACAGTGAACAGTCTGATGATTTGATGGGTAGAGGTTGTTCTAGCCTCACCTATTTTAAAACTGTTTACACATGGACATGCACTACATGAAGAATGAATACAATAGGTGGTCTGACCCTAGTCAAATGCACCTGCACATGATGCAACATAGCTATAGTATAGTGAACTAATTAATTAATGTAATGTAAAATAAGTAAAAAAATAATAGTACTGGACAGTATTCTGATAAGGTGTAGAAATGCATGTGAAAAGTACTTTTAATAGTAGCACAGTATATATATATATATATATATATATATATATATATATATATATATATATATATATATATATATATATATACTTAAATGTCCTATCTCAAGCAACAGTGATATAGGGATTTGATATATAGAGAAGCTTGAGAAAGACTGCTAAGAAAATTGACTTCTGGACATTACTGTATTTCAAATAACTAACTTGTGTATATATTGGACTAACCCACTTCAGTGTGTTGTGTGTTCTAACCTCTACAAAGCCTACAGGAAGCAGACATTAATTAGGAATAGGAAGGTGGTGCTTCTCTATCCTACATGACTCTGGGGAAGTAGTAGGTCAGAGCTTGGGTGATTGGTTTGTAAGTTTCCTAGGTAACAGACATCCTCTGTACAGACTGTAGGTTGGTGAACTCATACACAGGAACAAGCCTAGCTGTTTTGTTCTGTGTTATCCTTTCAGTACTTAGTTCCATATTACTTCATACTCTATGTAAAAGTAGTTGGGGTGGATAAAGCAGTGTGAAATGGAAGTGTGAAGATTTCTTTTAACCAATCTGCAATGGGAAGTAAGGATACGACTGTTCAAATTAGTTTATTTGACCTATAGACCTGATCTGCAGCTTAATTGGTCTAGTATTCTCCTCACCTTCCTGTCTGTATGAACTCATTAATAAGACCTCTCCCACCAGTAACAATTTAATTTCATTAGGGTTTCCAAGTGATATGTGATTGAACAGGGTGTGGTGTAAACGAACCTCCTTCTTCTGTGCAAATCTTTTCTGTCTCACTTTCATCGCCCTCTCCTTTCCCGTTGAGCACATGTACAGTCACTGAGTAGTTGGTGAAAGGCTTCAGGCCATAAAGGGTTGTATGAGTAACATTTCCGTGGACGGTCACCTTGTTCTTGTGCTTTTCATTTTGAGCAACATATCTTACCTGTTAGGGGATGATCACAAGTTAGAATATGTCGTAGGGACACAGAGGGACATTTATAAAAACTTTCTCAAAAGAAAAAAGTGGCACTGCTTACAGCAACCAATCAGATGTGTGGTTTCAATTTCTAAACTCCTCTAGATAAATTATGGATCTGATTGGTTGCCGTAGACAACACTACCTTTCCACTTTGCACTACGTTTTCAGAACAATGGAACTATGAAATGTGGGGCGGATATAGAAAATACAACAAATTTATTATTTTGGGCCCTATTCACACTCAGGGGTATATTTACTAAACTGCGTGTTTGAAAAAGCGGAGATGTTGCCTACAGCAACCAATCAGATTCTAGTTATCATTTATTTAGTGCATTCTACAAAATGACAGCTAGAATCTGATTGGTTGCTATAGGCAACATCTCCACTTTTTCAAACACGAGCCTAAATAAAATGAATTTTTATTTGTCTTTTGTGCGGGGAAGTATATGTAAAAATACTGTTATTATATTTTATCTTAGTGGGGTGGCAGTGAGTTTGTCTGGACATAGCTGGCAGCCATGATTAGTCCAAACGGCTCCTTCTCCTTCCCTACTACTTCCCATTCTCATTCCAGCCAATTAAATGCCTGCTAAGAAAGTAAGATATGGGAAGTGTGGTAGAATATAAGGTAGACAGAGGAAGGTGGATTCCATATCACAGTGGGCAGATTTAAACAGTCTGGCGCTATAAAGATGTGACCTAAGTATGTGACATTATAAGTAGCCCAAATGGATTTATCAGACAAGACCGTGAGTTTACCACCAGTACGGTTAAAAGTGGCGCTTATTTCGGTAATTTCAATATGTGCCCAAAATAAATAGACAGATTCATCACAATATGAAATGAGACCCATGATCTGGCACTGCCCAAGGAAAAACAATTTCTGGCACCGTTAAGAGGCTTCAATTCAACAACGAAGTTTGCCTGATAATTGACATATGGACACAATACCAGCGTTCCAGGGGGTGCAACATCCTGATAATGTGAGTAGTTTAAACTGACCACAAATCCCTTTAGGCGACCATTTAATCCTTCCTTCTGCACAGGCAACCAGGCCACCCTGATTGTACTGTCATTCAAAGCCTCTAATCCAATATTTTCTGGGATAATGGAGGGATCTGCGTGGGAAAGAGGAAAATTGATTAATGACATTAGACGTTTAGAGAAAGCTCAAACATTTGCTAAAAATACATTTTATTTGATGAACTTGTGCTTGAGGTCACAATCAGTGGGTCAAATTGCATTTACAGTCTTTTGAGTGCTAATTCGACCATTGCATTAGACACTATCTTTAGTAATTTCTTAAGAGTTTAGCAATTTTGTTAATCGAAGAAACACAAAGAAACAAAAAAAAAAACTGCTGAAGCCACTTCCAAAATTCCTTCAGAACGACAACATCAAAAGTCACCTTTCCCTCTGGATTAGTATTTTACTCTATTGGGATAATATGGTTAACATTTTGCATATTAATCTGTTCTTAAACAACAAAGACACCGTGACAGCCAATATAATCTCTCTTGTTAATGCATTTGAGATTTTTATTGCCCTTACTGCAAAGAACACCTACACACGTTATTTTAGCAGTTATTATTTATCAGATTGTTAGCAGTTTATTTTGAAAGCAAGCCTGTCTTTTTATTTCAAAATGGTACAGCTGTTTTTAGAAGCTTGCATATAGTCAAAGTAATTTTTTGTTGATAAAGTGTTTTATCCAATTCCAAACCTAAAGTAACAAATGATATGTTTCAACTTACCAGAAAATGACATTTTAGAAAATCTACATATACATTATTTACATAGTTGGTTTTACTATCTTTGTTGATAATTGTGCACAATATATAGAAATTTAGGGCCTGATTCATTAAGGAAAGTAAGGCAAAAAAAGGAGTAAATGTTCTCCGGGACAAACCATGTTACACTGCAAGGGGTGCAAATTAGCTTTATGTTTACACTGAAATTTAAAGTTGATCTAGGACATGCCCTTCCCCAACTATACATCTGTCCCCACATTTTAAATTTATCTCCCTCTTCAATGCAACATGGTTTTGCCCAGGAGCAAAGTTACTCCTTTGTTATGCTTTGCTCTCCTTAATGACTCAGGCCCTTAGGGGGAATTCAATTCCCCCAAGAATAATGCGACGCTAAACCTATTACTGTTAATACGGTAAATTTAACCATGATTTCTGCTTGCAGCTCCCTGAGCCGCAAGCAAAAACCAGTATTAAAGATTACCGTAGTAGCGGTAATAATGAGCAGGACACGTTAGTTTCCGCATTAAGGAGGCCAATTGAATTCCCTGCTTATTATTTTTTACGTGTATAGTGAGCAATTTCATATTCACTTGTGTCTAAAAATAACACAAAAATATATTCACATGTACAATATATATATGTATATATATATATATATATATATATATATATATTCTGGATATTCTGCTCACCAGTGTTTGTTCATGTGTACCGTAGCTCTACCTATCACCACCATTCCAAACTTGGTTTGCCTGCATTCTTCCAGTCACGTGTTCTACTGCATTGGAGCTGCAGGAGGTACCAGTGCATGGGGCCTTGACAGGGCAAACGCAGGATTTGCAGAGGGGGGATTCCACACCATGCCACCAGTGGGCGTGACCAGCATGCATGGGGGCATGGCTATAATTGTAGAGAGTGCTTGGCTGCTTTCCAACCCTCCCTATCCCCATAATATACATGGGCAATGCTGCGTGGACTACTGTTAGGTGCATGCAGCTCTCTCTTTTCAAACAGAGCCGTGTGAAGCGGGGGCAGGGTCCAGCCACCTGAATTATACAGCCCCAGGCTTGGAGGTGGGTTTCCAGGCACTAGGAACCCCCCCCCCCCCCCATTGGTTTGCCTATGCTTGACTGATCAGGGGGTCTACCATACAAGATCCCCAAAAGACATTGAACTCTCAATATAGAATTTAGTCTGAAAAGACCCACGCCAAACCTCAGGTTGCTAAGCCGCCATCGCCGGACTATGTAGCATAATTTCTGGATGGCCAGAGGTGAAGAACAACAAGGATGAGTGACTGGCCCTTGAAAGATACAGATAAGCAAGCTTTGTTTTTTTGTTTGGTACAAACAAAGACTTGTGGTTTATATGGTGTCAAGTCACTGATACTGCACTATGATCTTTTATTTCCTCTGAGACAACAAGATTTCGCCAAGAACTCCAAACACATCTGAGGGATTGACCATTTGATACGGATATATATTTAATATTCGCTGGTACACATATCAGCTTACAATTTTGGTATGGAGTATGGTGTTATAACATACTGTACTATTAGGCGCCCATTCCCCCCCCCCCCCACACCTTTTTTCCCATAGATTTCCGGACTGACCATCTGGCCATTGGAATACGTCATTATTTATGGCTTGGACTTCTTTAACCGGATTGTTGAGTAGAGCGCCACTTTGTAATCTATTGTGTGTGCATATATCTACTATATAAATACCTAGTGGCGTGTATGGAAAAAAACAAAAAACAAGCTGCAGCGCAGTTATACACTGACCTATATATTTCTTGAAGGAGAAGTGACAGTTGGGAGTGGTTGGTGGTTGCCGGGGGTGACAGTGGGGAGTTTTTCACACCTTAAGTAGCTTGATGAAGGATGTGGCGATGAAGATGAAGGATGAGGTGATGGAGAAAAATGATGAGGTGGTGACATGTGGACAAAACCACGTTAAAAAAGGGCGCTTGCGTCGGGAAGTAACGCTCTTCCCCTGAGGAGGCCTGGGCTAGGCCCAAATGCATGACAAGAAACTTTTTAACACCTTAAGTAGCTAGATTTGACTAGAATGCATGAGTATCATGCATGGGTTAACTTGTGTATATATATATATATATATATATATATATATATACACATACACATACATACATACAGTAATTATATATTGAAAGAGAAGCCACGCTACAGAATGATTTCTGGCTGAGTTCATCAAACACTTTCCTTTCCCATAGAAGTGGCTGCCTTCTCAGACATCTCCACTTTCCAGATGTATAAATCTAGTATTGGAATAAGCAGGAGTGACAGCCTTACAATGTGTTGTTTTCTGAAAATAAACTTACTGCTTTGTACTTTTCATGCTTATTCATAATCTTAGACTTTAAAAGACCAAATTACTGTGACAAATTGTAGACTGCTTGCTGTTGTTTTTTTTGGCAAATACCTTCGCACAAAGCATCTCTCCGTCACGGTGACAATACTGTGTTTCTCAGCAAAGAAAATAATACAAACGGCGTTTCTGAAATTATTTATTTTGTCACATTAACTCCCTTCCCCAAACTCTCTTTTGTAAAAAATACTGCATAAGGTTTCAACAATATTAAAAGAGATTGATAGTAAGTGGGCATTCTATTTAAAGGGGGAGTTCCACCTTCTGTAACTTTAGCTTCTTTGCTTGCACTTACCCTCCTGTAAAGTAAATATATTAATTTATGTCTCTTGCTCCTTCTATGTTATTCGCTAAAGTCTTAAAATACTATATTATTATTGTCCTTTATTTATGCAGCACCGACATACTAGGCAGCACATTACAATAAATGTTTTTATTATTCTTGTATTGATATTCTCCTAGCTGTATTCATATATTTGTACTGCATTGTTGTACCTTTGACTTGTACTTTTGGCTGTATGGCGCTATGGGATCTGTGGTGCCATATAAATAATGATATGGGCAGCACAGTGGTTAGCACTTCTGCCTCACAGCGCTGGGTTTATGAGTTCGATTCCCGACCATGGTCTTATCTGTGTGGAGTTTGTATGTTCTCCCCGTGTTTGGGTGGGTTTTCTCTGGGCACTCCAGTTTCCTCCCAAACTCCAAAAACATAGTCTGTCTGTGTGTGTATGTTAGGAGATATAGACTGTTAGCTCCAATGGGGCAGGGACGGATGTGAGTGAGTTCTCTGTACAGCGCTGAGAAATTAGTGATGTTGATGATGATTCACTTCAGTCCCTGTCCCAGTGGAGCTTACAGTCTAAATCAGGCCTGTCCAACCTGCGGCCCTCCAGGTGTTGTGAAACTTCAAGCCCCAGCATGCTTTGCTAGTAGACAACCTGTTGGTAGCTGGAAGGGCATGCTGGGACTTGTAGCTTCACAACATCTGGAGGGCCGCAGGTTGGACAGGCCTGGTCTAAATCCTCTTTCACAACAAACATTATCCTACTGGTATGTTTTTCGGACTGTGGGAGAAAACCAGAACAACCGGAGGAAATTAACACGAACACGGGCTGAACATACAAGCTCTACAAACATGGTGCCCTGTTAAGAATAAAACCCATAGCCCCAGTAATAGGAGAGGGCTGGCAAAGTTCAGCCTGGGGGGCAAGACTCAACTCAGCAGCATATTTTAAAGGACAAAGAGTGCTGTTGGCCCTTTGACCCAGCCCAAAATAGCTCTCTATATGACCGGCCTGGGTGTCAGATGCCAGCCAGCATAAGTGCAAAAAAAAGCCAAGTGCATAAAAAGATATACAAACTTGTCTTGATAATGTAAAGTCTTTTTGTGGAAACAACACAGATGGAGGCTAGAAAGATAAACAATGTTTTTAGAAAAAGTTGCAGAAGTGCGTGTACCAACAAATCAGAGTTGTCTATTATAGAAATGCATTCTCAGCTCCTTTTGACATATGCTTTCCAACTGTCCCGACTTGGGCTCTGTCCCACCATCCCGATGGGCATAACTTTGTATCACTGGTCAGAACGTTGAAGGTCTCGTTGGCTACGGCTCTGCTCGGTTGCCTTATACACCTGCCATACGTGTGCACGGCAATGAATGGGTGTTTGGAGGGGAGAAGAGTAAGAGGCAGCCTAGTGCTTGAAAAGTGATAGACACGCGCCTGGGGAACGTGGCCACACGCTGCCGCACCGTGGCCAGGTCTTCATAGCAAAGTGGTCATGACCCCCTGTTTTGATGTCTGCTGACATGAAAATCAATTAGAATAATCTCCACAAAATCTGTGAAAGAGAGTCATACTCACAGTCCTCTCCGGAGTAACCCGTGTAAACTTTAGATTCTGGGCCTTTTCCGAGATTATTGACAGTCTGGACTTTGATGTCATAGGGTACAAATGTCTGGGTATCTTCCACTAAGACATGCGTGTCTGTGACCGTCTTCTCCTTCCACTCCTCATTCTGGTTCTGCCGCCTCCACTTCACGATGTAGGCAAACCCTGGTCCGCTCCAATCGATTCCTCGCACAGGCTACCAAGTAAATGAATGTAGAGATTGGTCCATATATCCATACAGATGTACAAACGCAATTCACTATATTATTAGCGTTATGTTTTCATAAAGAGCTGACATATTGCGCAGCGTTGTACATAGAGGGGATCGACACAAAAATATTACATACAACGACATGAGACAGAAGGTAAAACGTACACAATTAATCGCTGATCTAGGTATTTGCAGTGAAGTCTAGATATTTAAATTCATTCCTGTACATTTTTCTGCCCTTTAAACCGAGCTGCCTGAGATGAACTCATTAGACAAACCCTGGGGCTAACTTTGTAAAACAAGTATAAATAGGCATGTAACCTTTTGTGCATAATTAACTATACATCAGACCAGTATCACTGAACTTAGCATTGTTTGGTAGGTATTACACAAATAACCTTCAGAAAACAATATACTACTGTCCAGAGTGTACAAACTATGTTAGTATTACCCATTGCAGTACCATTAATAACTATGGGCAGCATGGAGGCTCAGTGGTTAGCACTTCTGCCTCACAGCACTGGGGTCATGAGTTCGATTCTCGACCATGGCCTTATCTGTGCGGAGTTTGTAAGTTCTCCCTGTGTTTGTGTGGGTTTCCTCTGGGTGCTCCGGTTTCTTCCCACACTCCAAAAACATATTAGTAGGTTAATTGGCTGCTATAAAATTGACCCTAGTCTGTGTGTGTGTGTGTGTGTTAGAAAATTTAGACTGTAAGCTCCAATGGGGCAGGGACAGGCGCGGGCTGACGTCCGTCAGCCCGGGGGGCACACGCCGCACAGGCGGCCGCATCACATGACACGTGATGCAGCTGCGTCATCAATGATGCGGCCGCATCATGTGTCATGTGATGCGGCCGCGCAGCATTGATATTACTTCCGGGGAGCGGGCGGCCCTAACAGCCGTGATTCTGAGCGGCCCGGGGGGCCGATGCCCTCTGCCCCCCGGCCCAGCCCGCCCCTGGGCAGGGATTAATGTGAATGAGTTCTCTGTACAGCGCTGTGGAATCAGTGGCGCTATATAAATAAATGGTGATGATGATAACTAGGACCTGTACACTTGCCATTGTCTTCTAGTACTGCTGTATTTACTTACCGTCCATGAAATCTTCATGTTGTCTGGTTCTGTGCCTTCTCCTCTTACATCATTTAGACGCTTAGTAGGGGCTATGGTGAAAATAAAGTACAATTAAAAGTCACTATGTTCTACTGTTTTAGAGCAGAGAACGACTAAATGCAGCAGACTCCTTTAAGCTTATATTTTTGAATGTACATTTCACAAGACTCCTTAATAACTCTGCATCACCTGCTTCGGGGGTTTTGAAACGATCTGATGGTTTGCTTCCATTGCTTGGTCCAAGCTCGTTCACAGCAATAACTCTGAATTGATAGTTGACGTAGGAAGAGAGACTTAGATGTTTGGAGGTCTCAGATCCTTTCGCACGGGACAATTCATGCCATGTTCCAGGCTCAAATCTGTCCTCCTCAAACTCTATGATGAACCCTGGAGGACACAATTCGGGTGAGACGTTATTTAGCAATACAAAAAACGACTACAACCAGGTACTATTTTCAAACTCCATTTAGAACAAACGATCTATATAAACCCATGACCATAAAGTGATAACTTTCAATCTGAGTCCTTTATATAATAAAGTAATTGGTATTTCATATGTGCAACACAGGTTCTAACTTCATGGTACATGTCTTTACCTTCAATGGGACTGTTATTGTCTTCTCCTGGGGTCCAGGTGAGAATGACACTTGTGTCTTGAGGGTCAGAAAGCTCCAAGTCGTAGGGAGGTTCTGGTAGGTCTGAATATAATAAACAAAGAGGTATGAGGGGAAACATTGGGAAATGAGAAGGAGGTACATGAAGTAAATCGGTAAAGGCAACTTGTGGTTCTCCAGCTGTTGAGGAATAACAAGCAAAGTTACTGTTAACAGATAAGTTGCGTCTGGATACTGACCAATCATCACTAGTAGAGCGGATTTGTCTACCGTATCCAGTTCACTGCGAGCCACACAGGTATAACTTCCTTGGTCATCATCCTGCACATTGGCGATACTCAGAGAGTAATCTTCTATGAAATACCTGCAGAAGCAAAACAAAATTGAAACAACTTTATTAGGAGAACGGCAACGAGTCAAGCTTGTTGTAATCAACTGCCTACAGCCATCTCCACCACTCTATAGTTTAGATACGAAACCTCAAAATTGCCAATATGTGGTAGAGGAAAAAGCACATGTCAACCTTACCACAGATTGTTGTAATTAAGGGATTGAGCGAACTAAAGAATGACTTTACCAGACTTTATGTGTATGAAAATCAGAATGCTAATAGCGTGGCGAGGAAGTATAGAGAAGGTTAGGATGCAGTTGCTATACAGAGGAGCAGAAAAAGAACATTTAGGAAAACTTATCCCATTGTGTAGGCCAATATACAGAGCACCCACATGTGTGCAGTGACGTCAAGGACGCAAGGGATTCTGGGACTCAGGTTTGGGCTCTATTTATATACACACTTGGTATTCCACCTCTCTCTCTGTCTAGTCCTACCCACACCTCCTGCACACAAGCACCTCCCTGCACTGCAGAAAAAGATATGGGTCCTGATTCATTAAGGAACATTATTCCTGTTACATGCCGTATTTTGCATAAAAGTGCTCTGCGCATGCTCACACTATAGGCCGGTGAACGCAAGTGCGTGAAATTAATTTTCGAACACAAAGGACACTAGCGGCTGCCTGCCATTTCAAGGGCGGAATGAGGGAGGGGAACTTATGCACATAGGCAACATACAGTAAGGGCGTGCCAAGGTCGATCGCACACACATCCGTCCGATTCAAGTTCTGGGCATCACCTTAGCTACAGGGTAAGTGCCGACTGATAGTGATGATGGTCGTGCATGCATGCCAGAACATGCGCTGGCAATTTAGAGAAACTGTACAAATGCATTTTATGCACAGTAGACAAAAATAACATCTCAATATATGTATTTCATACAAAAAAAATGAAAGAAAGAAAATATTTTTTTTTTCAATGTATTTTTACTACAGATTATATTATTAACAGGTATTAATGTATTTAATTTTTATATTTGATCTGTGCATTCTGATGGGACTTATATATATATATATATACATATGCATTGTGCGTATCCTGCGGTGTGTGGTCTCTGTTCACATACGACAAGTGTCGTATAGGCAGAGCGTACTTATACCCGTATTCAACTGGAAACGTTTATTTCAGTTCTTTAAAAGAACGCAAACTGCTTTCACTTTGCATTCCTTGATGAATCAACGCCAGGCTCTCTGATCCATGGATAATCCCAGCACTACAGAATCGCTGGAGAATATCCCTGAAATACAGGACACCTGATTCACACAACTATTAACTACTGCCGGATTACTGTTAATATATTTATGATCACTGAAATATAACCTATATTAATAACCATTGCCTAGCTATTAGTAATAAGAATATTTGCATAGAAAGGGAAAGTAGTCTCGCGTATATCGAGACGATAAAGACTTCATATGTTGAAAATTAAGCGCAATAAAAAGTAAAACACAGAATTAGGGGCCGATTTAATTCCACCATGAATAATGCAGCGCTAGCAGTATTACTGTTATTACGGTAAAGCTGCGCATAATTACTCTTAATATGGTAATTTCAACACTGGATTTTTACTGGAGCCGCGAGATGACATCCAGGTTAACATTACCATATTAACGGTAATACTGTTATTGCCGCGTTATTCGTGGCAATATTTAATCGGTCCCTTAGAGTGAGAAAGGAATGGTGGTGAATAAAGAGTTAATTTCAGAATTTTTATTTTGCATTTTTATATTGAACAGTAGTATAATATATAAATGTAAATATAAATGTTGGAAATGTATGCGCAAGATTTTATATGTATTTATATGTGTATCTGATGACATACTGTATATGTTTTTATAATGGTATCACACAGTATAAAATTCCACCCAACGCAGTGTGGGGTAGCAAAGTGGTTAGCATTGCTGTCTCACTGCACTGGTGCCATGATTTTTATTTTCCGCCACTGAGTGGAATCAGTACATTCTTCACGTGTGTCTGCGGGTTTCCTCCCACAGTTCAAGAACATACGTGTCGGCGAACGTGGTACAGAATTTAGATGGTAAACGCCATTTGGGTGGGAACTGACACCAATGATTGAACATCCTCTGTTAAGCCATGTTTGATATGTTGACGCCATATAAATAAAAGTGAATAAATAATCGTACTTGTCACTGTCATCGTCTTCTATAATATCCTCGTAATCTTTTTTCCATTCCACTCTTTTGTACTCCATCTTGTCGTCAAATAAAGGTATACACTCAAATGTAGCCTTCCCGCCCTTTCTCACTCGCTGCATCTCTGGGGGAGTGACAATCTGAGTAGCATCTGTGTGAGAGGAGAGACAGTGTGAATGTAAGCCGGTGACATCCCAGCTCAACTTAGAGACATCACTTGTACTCGGATCGTCCTCATGCATGGAGCAACTGAAATACTTGTTAATGCTCTTACCAAATACCATCTAGACCAGTGTTGGCTAACCTGTGACACTCCAGGTGTTGTGAAACTACAAGTCCCAGCATACCTTTCCAGCAATAAGCTGCTATATATTGGCAAAGCATGCTGGGACATGTAGTTTCACAACACATGGAGTGTCGCAGGTTAGCCAACACTGATCTAGACTAATGTATCACCATACTCTATGCTACTGAACAGTCTGCAGTGGAGGGACGATCCTTCAGCAGATTCTCGTGCTTTAGTATTGCATACAGAGGGTCTGATTCATTATTAAAAGTAAGGCATACTTGCCAACATTGTCAAGATGTTTCCCGGGAGGTCTGGGGTGCAGGTGGGTGTGTGGGGGCGGATCTCGAAGAATTGCATCATTAGCACCGCCCCCAAAACGGACATCACTACTATGGGCCAATAAAAACAGGGGGCGGGCCACAATGGTGCGTTCACTGAGCCCCACCCCCTCTGTTAAGTTTACAAAACCGGTCAGGATCAGGGAGAATTGCCTGCTCTCCCGGGAGTCTGAGAGGACTCCCAGAAATTTGGGAGTCTCCCGGACATTCTGGCAGAGTAGGCAACTATGAAGTAAGGCAAAAAAAATTGTAAGTTTTCTCCTGGACAAAACCATGTTACCATGCAGTTTATTATTTTGCACATAAGATAAATACTGGCTGCATTTTCATGTAGCACACAAAGAGCTTCATTGTTACACTGAAATTTAAAGTTGATCTAGGACATACCCTTCCCCAACTATAAATCTGTCCCCACATTTTAAATGTACCTCCCCCTCCAATGCAACGTGGTTTTACCAAGGTGCAAGGTTACTCTTTTTTTTTACTTTACTTTCCTTAATGAATCAGGCCCATTGTTCATAGCGTTTGCTGCGTTCATGCAGGTCCTGTTCTAATATATTGTGCTACAGTGACGACACCACACATTGCATTCTCTTAGGAGGTGATCTCCCCATATCTATTGCTGTTCTTCAAAAGAGGCAGGCGGGGGGGAAAAGATGATCCAAGTAAAAGAGTCACCTTTATTTTAAAGGTTCTTCCTCATTCCTGCTGCATTTTTTCACTTATGGTGGCCCAGGCCTTGGTGCTGTTATACCACCTCCTTTATGATGATACCCAAGTCTATAGCTCTCCATGTTAACTTTCTCCAGTTCCCTTCACTCATATTATAGCACGTCTCTCATGTCTCTTCGATGTCCTCTACCTGAGAATGAACTTCTTGGGCCTGAGTCATTAAGGAAAGTAAGGAGTGAATGTTCTCCGGGACAAACCATGTTACAATGCAAGGGGTGCAAATTAGTTTATTATTTTGCACATAAGTTAAATAGTGGCCCTTTTTTCTTCTAGCACACAAATACTTGATAGCTTTATTTTTACAGTGAAATTTAAAGTTGATCTAGGACATGCCCTACCCCAACTATAAATCTGTCCCCACATTTTAAATTTACCTCCCCCTCCAATGCAACATGGTTTTGCCCAGGTGTAAAGTTACTCCTTTCTTATGCTTTGCTCTCCTTAATGACTCAGGCCCCTTGTGTTCTCAGCTTACATTAAGACCCCCTTACACTGGCGGAACTACCACTGGTGCGACAGGAGCAGTGCATCGGGGCCCATGGAGATAATGGGGCCCGCTGCATGGCAGATACAGAGGGGCCTCCCTGCACTGGGGGGCCCACAGCTTGCTAGCTCCGCCCCTGCCCCCCATACCTGAACCCTCTACCATCACGTGTACATCACAAGTCTTGCAGCTACATTTAATTTTGTCTTGCCCTTCTCTCCTCATATTTAAGTCCTTGCAAATTCATGTCACACCTCAATAACATCTTCCATATCTCCTCTTACCTCATGAATGACACTATTAAAATACTAATACATACACTTATCATTTGATATGTTGATTATTTAAACCCTCTGCGAAGTGACTTCCATTAACCAAACTATTAAATCACTGTGAATGTGGCTGACAGATTGATTTTTTTCTCTGACTGATTTATTAACGCATCAATTCAGTCCTTGCGTGGTTACTAATGCTTCAGTTCAATCATTGCCTGCTTATTAATGCTTCGATTCAGCTGAATGCCTGTTTCCACCAGGATACAGTTTAAAAAATTTTATTCTCATACATACAAAGCCCACGGTGCTATGGCAATTTCTTTACTTTTTAAATACATAACAAATTATGCTGTATGACCTGCCGAAGACACACACCTGTCATCCTCAGGTATTTCTTCCAATTTCTTTCACCAGCACTTTTCCCATACTATACTTGTATTATGAAATTACAACTAGAGACGCTCGGGCTTGGTTTTCTGAAAACCAAGCCCACCCGAACTTAGGAGTAGGCTCGCGAGCTGGCTCGGTACTTTCGCGCGTCCTCGGATCTGAATCGAGGCAAAACGTCATTGCTGCGTTGTCGGATCTCGTGACATTGCTCATACAGAAACAGGAGTGGTAGCAGTGTTCTTGTCACTCTCCAGTCTCCAGTGACATTGCTCAGTGACATTGCTCATACAGAAACAGGAGTGGTAGCAGTGTTCTTGTCACTCTCCAGTCTCCAGTGACATTGCTCAATGACATTGCTCATACAGAAACAGGAGGGGTAGCAGTGTTCTTGTCACTTGACAAAAATTGACTGGAAATTACTGTAAATGAATGTTAATAATAATGTAGAAACAAAAAAAGAGCCAAAATATGTGATTTTAGAAAAAAATAGGAATTTTAGGGAAAAAAAAAAAGGATCCAAAACCAAAACACACGAGGGCAGTTTTGCCAAAACCAAAACTAAACCCAAAACACGAAGTTAATCCAGATCCAAAACCAAAACACGGGGATCAGTGAACATCTCTAATTACAACTCCGCCCTGTTTTATTAATCTCAAAGTTCTACTTGCAACACAACTACTCCCAGAAAGTCTTCACACAAATTCCCTAGTAATCCGGCTCTAGTTTGCCTGGTTTAGTAGGGCTTCCAGCCCTCTGTCAGTTATGCCCTTTCTTCACAACCAGGGGCAGGCTGGGCTGGGGCACAGGGGGGCATCTGCCACCCGGGCCAGTCCCATAGTGGGCTACCTTAGGCTGGGCCACCTGCATTTTTTTCCCCTTTAAAATATTCCTAATAGGCTGTTGAGTCGAGTTTTAAAATTTACCAGTCCTCCCATGTTCACAACACATATACTTTCTGTACACAATACTGAATACAATGTTACATGTATAAAACCTTGGATATGTATAAAACCTTTTAAAAACGAAATGTGGAGATGTTGCCCATATGAATCAATGAGATTCTAGCTGTCATTTATCTAGTACATTCTACATTCTTAATCTGATTGGTTGCTATGGGAAACAACTCCACTTTTCCCCATTAGAAGGTTTGATACATGTATCCCTATATCTGGTTCTTAACACACTTCTATTCATATAGAAACCACTGGCTGATTATTACATATAGGAGTAACGAGCAGTTGACAGAGGAGTACTGAGCATTGACAGGGGAGTACTGAGCATTTGACAGGGGAGTACTGAGCATTTGAGAGGGGAGTACTGAGCAGTTGACAGAGGAGTACTGAGCATTGACAGGGGAGTACTGAGCATTTGACAGGGGAGTACTGAGCATTTGACAGGGGAGTACTGAGCAGTTGACAGAGGAGTACTGAGCAGTTGACAGAGGAGTACTGAGCATTGACAGGGGAGTACTGAGCATCTGACAGGGGAGTACTGAGCATTTGGCATGGGAGTACTGAGCAGTTGACAGGGGAGTACTGAGCATTTGGCAGGGGAGTACTGAGCAGTTGACAGGGGAGTACTGAGCATTTGACAGGGGAGTACTGAGCATTTGACAGGGGAGTACTGAGCAGTTGACAGGGGAGTACTGTTTCAAACATGAGTCCACTATGTCCGTCTCTACATTGATTACCTATCATACACACACTCTACAAAATCCGACTTTTAACTTCTCACCAGTAATGCTCCTCCTAACATCTTTTCTATTGTCCTTATTACTACAAGTTCTCCATGATAAAATACTGTACTTTAGGAGAACAGAAAAGCATAAAATAATACATGTAACTGAAATCTTCATTTCACACTCACTTCGGACATCTAAATAAGCGGAGATGGTCATGTTGCCCTTGCTGTTTGATGCTGTACAGTAGTAGGTTCCTTCCTCTTCGCTGCTCACATCTGTGATTTTCATGGTACCGTTAGTGAGGATCTCAAAGCTGTCCTTACTTACCACAGAGATCATATCCTTATCATACCTGTGAAAATAGGGGTATAGGGAAAAGTATATAAGTATAGTGAAAAGCTATCCATGTAACCCCAAACACATCTGACTACCAAGAAGTCTCATTTCAATAAACTGAAAATGAAAATGTTTAATGTAACACAGAACGGATCACAACAAACGAAAACTCTTCTCTTAAGAATCACATGAGACAAAGTTTTATGCCTGTTAGTGGTTTGAATGGATGATCTATACCAGTGATGGCTAACCTGTGATACTCCAGGTGTTGTGAAACTACAAGCCCCAGCATGCTTTGCCAGCTATCAGCTAGTTATCTACTGGCAAAGCATGCTGGGACTTGTAGCTTCACAACACCTGGCATGTCACAGGTTAGCCATCACTGATCTATACAGACATCACTTCTACACACTCTGACTATACAGTAAGTCTGAATATACAGTAATTACTAATATCGCAGTTTGCTCAACAGATGCACTCAAATTAGCGACAGATTTACCTCGTTAATATTCATTTCCTGTATAGTGTATATATAGAACCTTTGAAACCTATCAGACAGCATATACTATATATCACGATTTCCTATTTCTGTTGTGTAATTATAATATTTAGTTATCAACGAGCTCCTTACCAATGGGTAACTGCAGCAGGGGACCCAAAAAATTTACAGTGCATGAAAATGTTTGTGTTCTCCACTGCGCTGTAGTTCAGTCTATCCTGAGTCAGAATGACTGGAGCAAACTCTGTAAGCAGCAAAAGAGAAGCCGTTTAAAATGACGTAGGTTCTATTTATTAAACACAGCTTTTAATATTTATTACCACGTAGGAACCTGTAAGGGCAAAGGTCACTGATATAACTCACCCATAACCAACATTCAATGCCCTACATCACAGGTGCCCTAACCCAGTCCTCAGGTCAGTGTTTTCAGGATTTCTGTCTGTAGAAACAGGTGGCAGAATTACTGACCCAGCCAAATAGATTAGCTCACCTGTGTATGATTAAAGAAATCCTGAAAACATGGACTGTTGGCAAATCTTGAGGACTGAGTTTGGGCACCTATGTCCTATATTTTACCATTACCTCCATTCTATTCAAATTAGCTTTTACTGATAATCCCATATTTTGTGAATGAGGAGAGAGCAGTCTTGCCTATGAAGCCTAGTGAAAGCGAATTAAAGACTTTTGGCTAGATTTACTAAGCTGCGGGTTTGAAAAAGTGGAGATGTTGCCTATAGCAACCAATCAGATTCTAGCTGTCATTTTGTAGAAGGTACTAAATACATGATAACTAGAATCTGATTGGTTGCTATAACATCCCCACTTTTTCATACCCGCAGCTTAGTAAATCTAGCCCTTTGCCTCTTGGCAGTACTCGAACCATAGGCCCCACATTTACCTAATGGTGTACCGATATTAATCTAATCTAGTTTAGAGGAAACCCCCTAATATCTTCTTTTTCTAGACCCCTTGCCCTAAATATCTTCACCAGGGTTACTGCATGGGAAGCTCTGGGACCATTACCTCTTATCGCTGGCCATCGTTTGTCATATATGTAATTTCTTGATGTAACCATATTTAAGAGCCACAATAACTTTATTATAGTCTGTCCAGGAATCCTAATACATATTCAACCCCTTGCAAATCCCCTTTTTTCAGGTACTTTATGTGTTTTATTACATTTTGTGCTCAGGAAAATAAAAAAATATAACCTGACAAGTTTATACGTCTTTTATTTTTGCCAGTTGACCAAAACCTACCTGTGCCATGACTCAGTGCCATAGGCTACTATCACTGAAGAATAGAATCCTTATTAACTAATTCATTGGCCATTACTTCAGTCGCTAATCCGGATAGATTACAATTTTCGTCCAATGCGTAAAATCTGGTTATCATAGTTAACCAACCATAATTTACAATTTGACAAATACCCCGTTGCCCCTGATGAGCCCATTACTTTCACCTAATGGTAGATTAATGCAAACAAGCAGAAAGTTACTTTGTTATATCTACTGTATTTAGTTATTAGATGTACAGTGATTTATGGAGGATTAATATTCCTTAGTTCAACGTTGACTTCCTAAAGAAGAAGGATCAATAAACTGTCACCGCATTGTAAAACTTTACATACACTGAGACAGCTCATTCCGTAGAATATAAACCGTGAAAATAGGACGTAATATACTTTGAAAGTGAAAGTCGAATTTTTGCATTAGAAACTAAATAAACGGATCCATAAAACTCACAACATTCGGGACAATAGTAAAAGAGGGTGACGGTAAAGAAGGGCTCACCAACGACATAGACATAGGCATTTTCTAGGACGTGTCCGTGCTTGTTGTGGGCTTCACACTGAACCACGGCGGTGTCGCTGGTCTGCAGGTTTTGGAGAATCAAACTTCCTCCTTCCATCTTCTTATTCGGGCCAAGATCAGAGGCTGCCATACGGGGAGAGTTAGAGATAAGAATAAGAGAACATGTTAGATCATTTTTGTAGAACAGAAAACTAGGGGGCCTGATTCATCAAAGCGGGTATTCTGAGCGCAACCCACGTTCAGTATTATACGCATGTATTTAGACTCTGTGTACTTCCGAATTCAGCAAGGCACGGATCTCTAGATACGTGCGCTGTTGAACTCAATGATAGGTCTACTGTGCTCTACTACACCTGATGCTGCAGGATACGCCCGGTACCTATGTGGATTATAAATTCGCAAAAGAATGCAAAGGAAAATAAAAAAAATCTTGACTTAATGTCGATTGTTAATAATAAAGGCATTAATGATAAAACAGTTAAATTCATTATTTTTTCCCCCCCCATGAAATACATTTATTAAAATGTGGCTAATGTCTACTGAACATAAAAAAGTTGCTCCTGATTGCAAACACATGTTATAGCATTACTGCTATCATTATTGATCAGGACTTAGCTCGCTCTGTAGCTGGAGCAAGAGATACGGCAGAAAAACAAAAGAAACTTTGAGACGCCCAAGGCTGGACGTGGCTGCGTGCGCTTGAGTTTGCCACGCTCTTACTGTACATTGACTATGGCAAAACTCCCTTCCCTGCCCAGTTCACTTTCCGAAATCGTAGGGTGTAGTGAGTGTCCTTTGCCTATGAACACGCAGCGGACAGGGCTGTATTCACGGACTTATCTCCCGCTTCTGGGCAAGTGATTTTGCGGACAATATGCACAAAATTTGCAGATACGTGCCTTGATGAATCAGGCTCAGGGTGAGAAGGGTAATTTGGGGGGGAACATAATTCAAATCGCAAAGTGGGAGTGAATTAGTGAGTTAGTGTTTTCCTGGTAAATCAAAATTCTATTAACAAACTAGGATTATATATTCCTCCTGTAGGGAAATCTGTTGTGTGACCGCACGACCTGTGAGATCCAGTAAGCTTTCACAAATCCCAAAATATGTGCTGTATACAGAAACCGTACACTGCTGAGTGCATATGTAAATTCAACAGTGATCCGGGAGTCTACTGCTCTCTCCAGCTCATTGTTGAGTTTAGATATTGTAGGGATAGTAACAAATTGCTTTCCATTACATACCTTTCAATGGTACTCCATTTATCCTCCAGGTGATCTTGGGTTTGGGATTCCCGTCAACATCGCAGGTGAACTTAACGTTCTCTCCTGGACCACAAATTTCGTCTTTCGGCCTATCGATCCAGTAGGGGGCAGCTATTAAAGGAAATTGGGATATCTGTGAAAACGATGCTGGATAAGAGAAATGTCTACGACATTCTGAATTCTATCCAGGAGGAAAGACATGGGCTAAAATCAGCTCTGTCCTTAATGCATTTATCTGTATATTTTAAATATGATTAAGCAAAGTCATCCTTTTAACCAAATAGTTGCACCTTTGCCATTTTATCCAACTACATTTATTCTAACCGAGCAATAGTGTGAGTGCCCTTACCGACAAATGTGTAATACCCACCACCCTAATAATAGAAAATACCTTCTTCGTTGCTAGCAGTTACAGCACATAAACAATTGATTGTATTTTTATTACATATGGATGCATATAATGATTGGAAGACAATATGCTTAATATATAAATTCATGTGCTAGAGCAGAGGTTAAAGATGACATGGTAGGTTTAAATTTAGTATATAATGTAAATTATTATTATTATTATTATTATTATTATTATTATTACTTTTTCCCTTTAGTCCTATAAATCTCTATATTTTAATAGAAGCTCCATCTTTGCTCCTCCCCACCATATATTTAGAATATGGTCTATCACAATTAGATGCAGCCATTGATCCTCCTCAATGCCAGCAGTGTCATAATGATTGACACTGCTGGCTTTAGTTCCCTTGTGAGAACAGCAGCGACTTTGTTAGTCAGAGCAGAGCTTCCTCCACCATGGAGCTTCTATTACAGACATAAGCATTTTGCATCTGGAGCACCACTGGGTGGGGAACGTGGAATGGCATAGTAACATAGTGACAGTCTCAGGACTCACACTCCACTGTGACTGTGTATTTGTGTCTCACTTCTCCTTCTGTGTTCTTAGCAATACACTCATACTCCCCATCATCCTCTTCGAGTACTGTTTCAATGCGAAGGGTCTTTCTATATTCATCAAAATGAAAACGTTGCGGATCCATAAAGCCAGTGAGAGCTACCCACTCATTGTCCGGAGTAGGGCTGTAGGGATAGATAGAAGAAAAAGTGTAAGGAATACTATAATAATAAAAAGTAGGCAATAGAAAAAAGAACAGATATAGAGAAGGTGAAAAAACCCCACATATTAGACTAAGGGGCTCACTTAGAGTAAGATGCAAGCAGAGCTGGCGCTAGATTTGGCCCTAATCAGCGCCTTCCCCACTTGGAAATGGCACCCCACCCCCGCTGCTTCTTACCTTAGCATGCGGGAAGTGGGGGTGGCGCCCTGTGGGAGTCCTGTAGCGCTTGGCTGTGACATCATAGCCAAATATGCTTAATTGACCTGCGCATGCGCATTAAATGTATCAATGAATTACATTGTAGCAATATAATTCTTTGAGGTTATGCACCACGAGGGGTGTAGCAGACAATCAGAGTGAAGCTTTCCTGTATTGATGAGTAGCTGACTGGCCGCCCAAAGTTTTTGTTGTGGATATGGGTTTAGCGCAGTGCTGTCTGTGCCACTGCTCATGCCCCACGGAGGGAGAGCCCTGAGTAGGCTGGTGATCAGGTAATCAGGGCAACAGCTTTGGGAGGTTAACGGTGAGCACAGTGGCTCAGTGGTTAACACTTCTGACTCACAGCACTGGGGTCATAAGTTCAAATCCCGACCATGGCCTTATCTGTGTGGAGTTTGTATGTTCTCCCCGTGTTTGCGTGGGTTTCCTCCGGGTGCTCCCGTTTCCTCCCACACTCCAAAAACATGCTGTTAGGTTAATTGGCTGCTAACAAATTGACCCTAGTCTGTGTGTCTGTCTGTGTGTGCGTGTTATGGAATTTAGACCGTAAGCTCCAATGGGGCAGGGACTGATGTGAGTGAGTTCTCTGTACAGCGCTGCGGAATTAGTGGCGCTATATAAATAAATGGTGATGAAGATGACGTTGGAGGGAGAGGGTCCACTCAAGGTGCATTAAGCTAGCAGACAGATGTCAGCCCCTTTTATGCTGTAATCCAGTGAAATTAATATATTAACTGGAATCCTACAAAAAAAACAAAGAACAGTACCGGCTCATACATGTGTGTCTGTATTTCATAAGTTGAAGTGAATTTAGGTATTTCCATAATTATTTGAAGTTACTTTTGCCAGCCTAGCTAAATCAAGACAATCTGTTCCATTCTGTCACTGTCATTGTATGGCTGTTACAGAAGTCAGTATTTCTTTAGAGGTACATCTTTGTATACAAAGTACTTTGGTCAAGGACGACAGAACCTATTATATCCAGCGAGAGCATTCTTGCTTTGGTATTACACTTTTCTTACTGTAATCAATTGCACAAGATACTTATTAATCGCAGTGTACCATTTATTAACAATTTGAAATGTTTAATGTATTCATGTATTTGCAATAGTTGACTTATTAACTTACTGAGTTTATAATGTATCTATTTATTGCACTGTTTCCCAAAATAAATTAAATGGCACAAAGTATATTCTATTATAAGACACTGACAGCCGCTCATAACCACATATATAAATAAACACGCTCAGTGGCTTTTGCATCATATCTGTGGTTGCGCTGTGATGTCTTGTTTGACGCAGGGATCTTCCCGAGTCTTTCCTTGGTGTTCACATCCTGACCATTAAAGCGCTACGGAATATGTTGGCGCTATATAAATAAATGATGATGATGATGATCTAGACTTAACCTCATGTATCAAACTCCCATTGTCCCATAGATTGTAAGCTTGCGAGCAGGGCCCTCTCACCTCTTTGTCTGTTTTACCCAGTTTGTTTATTAGTTTACTGTGTTTGTCCCCAATTGTGAAGCGCTACGGAATATGTTGGCACTATATAAATAAATGATGATGATGATGATGATGACCACTACCCCCAGACGTCGAGGTCATATCTCAGGTGGAGACACTGGAAATGTTAAAGGAAGTGCAGTACACCTTTTGTACACACACCACTCTATCTACCTACCACCAAGCCGAGGGTTCCACAAAGGATTAGAAGCAGGATGACAGAAAAGGATCTCCCTGGATTTAATTGACTAATACATTGGTAAAAGAGGGTGCGTGTGTGGAGTGTTTATTTTAACACAAGATTTTTTCAGAGTGTTTTTATTTCACAGGTTTTTTTTTGCTGGTGCACTACAGGTCCCAGCAGGTCTTGGATGCCAGAGTAAGTCACTTGCAGTTAACTGTCGTTGCGTGTCCGCAGAGCATTGAGGCTGTGTGGCATCTTGGTGTGAGGTTTGTGGCAGTTTTCTACCCATTGAAAAAGTGGAGATGTTGCCTATAGCAACCAATCAGATTCTAGCTGCCATTTTGTAGAATGTACAAAAAAAATGGTAACTAGAATCTGATTCGCTGCTATAGGGAACACATCCACTTTGTCAAACCCGCAGTTTAAAAAATATACCCCCCTTGGGATTTGTGGCCCAGGTTGACACGGACATAGACTTGTATGTAAAGCCTGCGTTCATGCGGTTTTCCTCCACACACTGTATGGTTGTCTCTGACGTTCCTAAGGACATACTGGTAGATTAATTGGTCTGAGACCGAACTGACCCTCATGTGTGTAAGCATGAGTGTAGATTGACTTGATTATATTAGATTTGAAGCTTGATGAGTTGATGACCCTATATAAATTTATCAGGTTGTAAAGTGCAATGGAATGTGTTGAAACTTTTACGAATAAAAAATAATAGTATTTTAAAATTAGGTATACATTTTTTTTTTTAAAAAATGTCCCATTACACATGTATGTTAATATACATTGAACTACAAGGGTAATACAAGTCAAGGTTAAGATTTATTTTACCACGGTACTTGCATCCTGAAATGTTAGCCAATCGCTGTACTTACAGCCCCTGGGCGATGCACTCCAGCTGGAGAGAGGTTCCTTTTAGGGCCAAGTAAGAGCTAGAACTGCCCAAGGGCATAATCATTTTAGGCTTCCGGTACTTCATTGAGTTAGCTGTGAGAAGAAGAAAGGAATTACAATCCTGGAGAGCATCACAATGTAATCATCGCTGTTTCTGGACTCGCTTGCAGATGAATCCATATTTCACCTCAAGAATGTCTATCTAGTTTTGACAAATAAACACGGAACTGCTCTACTGCTAACGGAGTCGTGTACTTACTCTGTTTAACTCGTAGATCAATTGCCTCCTTCTGTACAATGGTTCGGGCGCCGAGAAACTGCGCATGGCAGATGTAGTCAGGATGGTGATCGGTTACCTTCACGTTGGAGAAGTACAGGTTCCCATTCATCCCCATGGTGACACGGTTATCCTGATTTATGTGTAATAGGGCTAATAGTAGAGAAAGAAAATAAGATAACAAACACATCAAGATTAGTCTAAAGGTATTACAGTATTCCACCACTGGAAGGATCTCCCTCGTTCTATCAGACTATCCCCTAGCCTGTATAGCTTCAAACGGTCATTGAAAACCCACTTGTGTAGACAAGTCTACCAGTCCTCCACTTAACCATTGCACCATGTAGTATACCTGACACTCTTTCATCCTCCATCTCCCCCACTCTTGCTTCTTGTCCTCAGATCCCCTTACATTGGCTCACCTCCATGTGTAAACAATTTGTTTGACCCTTTCCCTTTAGATTGTAAGCTCTAGTGAGCAGGGCCCTCTTCCCCCCTGTTCTCATTACTTATAACTTTTGCTCACCAGCTACACTGCAGACCTCCTCCTCTTGACTCCACTCCTCCATTGTCTTCGTACCGCTTTCAGGGGCTCTAAACCTGTTAGTTGCGCCCACGCTAATGGGCAGAGGTTTCAGCCTTCGCTGAATATACCCCTTGCACCCCAGTAGCTGTGTGGAGAGTTGTAGTGTCATTTGTTTACTGTATTGTACTGTTATACCATGTACTGTCTTGTTGTTTGGCCTCTGTACGGTGCTGCATACCTTGATAATAATAATAAATGTGCGTATCCTTTACTAATATAGTACCATTGAGTATCTTCTAAAGGAGAATTCTGAGCATTTGGAGACGAGTGGTATACTCTGTTTGGGAACAGCAGCCTGACCTGTGTTCCAATATATGAATTCTAATGTGTATAGTTTCAAAACATTTATTTTAGCGCCTCATCCACCAACTATTTATTGATTATCTTCTAAAGGAGGATTATCTTCTATCCAGGACGCCTTGTTAAAGAATGACTCAGATATCAAAGCAGATAGTACACATTATAAACCAAATTCTTTCTTCAAGCTAATTTCTCAGGGCCTGAGTCATTAAGGAGAGTAAGGCAAAAAAAGGAGTAATTTTGCTCCTGGACAAACCATGTTACAATGCAAGGGGTGCAAATTAGTTTATTTTTAAGACATAAAGATAATAATTTACACTAAAATGTAAAACTGATCTAGGACATTCCCTACCCCAACTATAAATCTGTCCTCACTTTTTATATTTACCTCCCCCTCCAAAGTAACATGGTTTTGCCCAGGTGCAAAGTTACTCCTTTATTTGTTTGCATAGCTCTCCAGACTTTATTGTTATCCCCTGTCTTAAACAAATATTCCGGGGTCGCCGCTTGTTCAGCTAGGACCCCTACTTTCTAATAGTGGCCGTAACTATCAGCACATTCTGTCCAGCACCTAAGTCTTATCTTTTTAGTTAAAAAGGTTAAACCCAGGTGACATTATTACATTTATCAAAGACAATAACCAACCCCAAGTTTATACTCACTGCTATTCATCCAGAAGATTCGTGGCGGCACTGAACTTTTCGGGGGGTTGCACGGCAATACGACGGAATCCCCCTCTTCAGCCTCAACAAGTTCTATTTTTTCTTTCTGCCATTTTGGCGTGGCTAAGTGGAGACACCATCAAATATTATTATTAATCATGTTACGACAGGTCCTACTATGGTAAAGTGCTCATTACCATCTGTTCCTATGACACTTTTCAGCTCACTATCAATTGTCTTTATATTCTTAACGATGCCTCTGCATCTCTTCCTCCTCTCATCAATGCCTATACGATTAAACTATAACACATATTTGCCTACCTTTGGCAAGTTGTATCCGGGAGAGGGGTGTGTCTAGAGGGCGGGAGGGGGCGGGGCATGACGAATTGCGTTATTTTAGCCCGCAATTGCGGGATGCGAGAGATTTTCCCGTTCTCCCGGGAGTTCGTGAGACCAACCCGAATTTCCGGGAGAGTTGGCAAGTATGTATAACACATTATAATACTGCATCATTAAAAAATATAACAGCAATCATCATCAACTGCTTCCTGTTTTGGGCTGTTTATTGTATATCAGGGTTTACGCCTATATCTTGTAAGCATGAACGGAATATTTTTTTTCATTGTTATGTGATGTGCCTTTAAATTGATGGCACTGTCATAGAACCCTCTGCCAGAGTATATCAATATGCAAATAAAGCCCTGTAATTACACAAGATGTAGACTCATTGACCCATGATGCATTCAATTGATTTAAATAATACAAAGAATATATGAATTTATGCTGAGCTGGAGTGTGCAGAGAGCCTGTAAATATGTCAGTTTAATGTAGGTATTCAAATAACAGAGATCATTTGTATAAACCACAAGAGTGCAACAGGCTGTCTGCAAGCAGGAAAATTCTCTTCCAAATACATGATCACATGGTACTTTCAAGCCCTTTCTCCTAGTTTAGTTTATTGTATGTGCAGCAAATATATTAATATATTACAGAGGCACAACACTTCAGTATCAAAAATAGAGTAGATTTGACTTCCTTCCATTAAAACACTGTGGGCTCTGGGTATTAAATGGTGAAAAGTCCTATCTGTGTGTGTCTGGTGGCTCCTGCAGAAGAATATGGCTTATACTTTTAGTGTTGTAATATTTTTTAATATGTGTGATGGATTCTATCAATAAAGCAGAAGTTAATACCATATGCAGTGCTTTATGTGAATCACAGCAACATTTGAGGCAGCACAGTGGCCTAGTGGTTAGCACTTCTGCCTCACAGCACTGGGGTCATGAGTTCAATTTCCGATCATGGTCTTATCTGTGTTCCTCCGGGTGCTCCGGTTTCCTCCTATAATCCAAAAACATACTAGTATGCTAGTTGGCTGTTAACAAAACTTGATTCTTGTGTGTGTAAGTTTGGGAATTTAGACTGTAAGCTCCAATGGGGCAGGGACTGATGTGAATGAGTTCTCTGTACAGCGCTGCGGAATTAGTGGCACTATATAAATAACTGATGATGATGATTTGTAATGTGTCCAATGTTAATCATATGGTATATAGAAGCATATAGTATCGTAGCTCAGAGAATGTTTGTCTATGGTATGAGACAACAGTACAATCACATAGCATACTGTTATTTTGTTGCTCAGGGATATTATAACACAGCTGTTCTGTGCATTCATCATTTCATCATCATTAATTGATTTATTACTATAGAGCCACTAATTCTGCAGCGCTGTACAGAAAACTCACAAACATCAGTCCCAGCCCCATTGGAGCTTACAATCTAAATTCCCTAACATACACACAGACCTAGAGAGACTAAGGGCAATATTGATAGCAGCCAATAAACCTACTAGTATGTTTTTGGAGTGTGGGAGGAAACCCACGCAAACACGGGGAGAACATACAAACTCCACACAGATAAGACCATGGTCAGGAATCCAACTCATGACCCCAGTGCTGTGAGGCAGAGGTGCTAACCACTGAGCCACTGTGCTGCCCCCGGCATACTATTCAGTTTTGTATCCTATCCCAAGGTAAATAACTGGACCAAAAATATACACATGTGAGAAAAACACTGCAGAAAGCTAGAAAAGAAAAGTAATCCATGTTGGAGGAGGCAAATAAGTAAAAGTTATCTGTAGGCTGAAAACCCATTTAAACCCAGGAAATCAATTGAATTCTACTCATGACTGGTATTCTCCTTTTTCATGTGCCAAGTTCTAACCTTTAGTTTTACACCACATTATTCCTCCTTTCTTATGCTGCTTAAAGGGGATGGAAATAATCACAATATTTATTCCAATTCACCAGGGGATTTGGCATCAGCAATGTTGGTGGCAGCACGGTGGCTTAGTGGTTAGCACTTCTGCCTTACAGCACTGGGGTCATGAGTTCAATTCCCAACCATGGCCTTATCTGTGTGGAGTTTGTAAGTTCTCCCCGTGTTTGGGTGGGTTTCCTCCGGGTGCTCCGGTTTCCTCCCACACTCCAAAAAACATACTAGTAGGTTAATTGGCTGCTAACAAAATTGACCCTAGTCTGTCTGTCTGTGTGTATTAGAGAATTTAGACTGTAAGCCCCAATGGGGCAGGGGCTGATGTGAGTGAGTTCTCTGTACAGCGCTGCGGAATTAGTGGCGCTATATAAATAAAAGGGGATAATGATGATGTAGACCTGGCTGAAGGTGTCTCCCAGGGTACGTAACATTCAGATGCTGGCACACCCCAATTAACCAGACATGCTGAGTGACCGATGGTCTCCATCCCCTTTAAAACAGATAGTAAAGTGTCTCCGCTCCAAATACTGTTATAAATAAGTGAATGGAAGGTCAACCTCTTATGCTATGATTGATGGAAGAATTTTCACTTTGCATCCTTAAGTAATTGATGCTAAAGTGAATTTATTGCTGTGCAGTAAAGAAATGCTATTTAATAAGCTGTATATTCTCTTTTGTCCCATAGATCTCATTCATTTTGCAAGTGCAGCTGTTAAATGTTAACTCTTGATGTAGCTTATGTGGCAGAAAAGACATATATAAAAATGCACAGTAGCTTTGCTATGACCATACCTTTACATGACTTACATTCTATGCCTATGTATGGCTGGAATAATACACAGAGAGGAGACGTGTGCCTGTGGTGTTTAAAATTTAAATTCTCATTTTTACATCATCTGCACCATGGTTACTGAGGAAACTGTTTCCATGGTAACAGCGCACAGCCAGAGTGGGTAGCAGAGTGAAAGAAGACTGTACGTATGCAGTGAAGGTCATATAACCCTTTCATAAGACTACTTTACTCTTAATAATGTCTTAACGCTGGTCTTCCAGCTATGTGAGCATGGAAACGTTAATTAAAACCTTTTTCGCATTGGAGATTTTCCTACCAGCAGGGCAGCTATGAATTAACCCATTTAGAATAATTGCATTCTACATTTATTGCTCCACTTAAAGTCACACAATAGCCCTGTGCCTATCAGACGCAACGGAGCACTTTGCCGTTTTGTATGGTACACCTACTTTCTACGATAACATGGATCTCGTTTGACATGGCAGTGCCCAGCTCGTTTGTGGCAAAGCATCGGTATTTGCCCTGGTAATCCTTCATGTTTCCATTGGAATTAGAAATGTATAAGGTCCCCGAATACTTTTCTTGTTTTATTTGGGTATCGTTTGTTTGTAACGGCAAACCGTCTTTTTCCCATGTATACCTGTATGAGAGAGAGGAAGAAAAAGGTTTGCTTCAATCTTCAAGAATAATACTGACTCCTAGTGAATTAATAGGCTGCATTATCGTGAATTTATATAGACGTGGTTCCATTTGGTGATGTGCAGACAAATTAGATTACTTTCTCTAGTAAACATTTTATTTTACTGAAAAGATTTGTTATTTTGGTGGAATATTCACCAGTTCTAGTTTTTTTACATAGTGGGTTGAACTGTTTATCCAAATCACACAATATGGTCCATTGCAAGTTGGCCTTTGGGTTTCATTTGTTTCACTTGACGTTTGTGGTGTTTTTATGCTATATTCCCTTATTTTATCAGATTTTACACCAAATTTTCCTAGTCCCTTCAAAAACATATTAGGGCAGGTCTCCCGATCTAATTTTCCTACATTCTCCTGCACCTTGCCCACTTCCTAGTGAAGTGGGCAGGATGGAACTACCATCGCAGCATTGCAACGTGGGGGTTGGTGCATAAATGACTCGATTCATGACGCCCTGTCCCCTCTGATCTATGCATCACCCCCACGTATATTTTTTTATTAATCTATACATACATATACATTATAACATACCTATTTAAGTTAATTGTAAATCAGGAACAGTTGACAACTATGGTCCAAAAGTATATACCGGTCTTTTGCATCATCAATGCCAGTCCTTTGGGGCTCCTTAGGAGATTGAACAAGCCAGTATACATAAATGGGCTAGTTCACTAAACGAGAATTCAGGTCCAAGGGCCTGATTCATTAAGGATCTTAACTTGAGAAACTTCTTATTTCAGTCTCCTGGACAAAACCAAGTTACAATGACAATGCAAGGGGTGCAAATTAGTATTCTGTTTTGCACATAAGTTAAATACTGCCTGTTTTTTCATGTAGCATATAACATTTAAAGTTGATATTTGTGTTCTAAATGACAAAACAGTCAGTATTTAACTTATGTGCGAAACAGAATACTAATTTGCACCCCTTGCATTGTAACATGGTTTTGTCCAGGAGACTGAAATAAGAAGTTTCTTAAGTTAAGATCCTTAATGAATCAGGCCCCTAATTAGGAAACCCAGTCACTTGCACTAAATATACTAGGGCTGGAGGGGGAAGCATAAGCACCCGGAACCTTAGAAGGAAAAAAAAAACATGCATGTAATAGCGCATTTTACGTGCATATGATCAGCATCCACCACAGGAAACGTAGAGATGTGGCTTGACATTATTAGTAGTAAATGCATTATCCTATTTGTACACAATAATGCAATGAAGTGTCATAAACACAACAGACCATAGTGTCTTGTAATTAATAAATTCACGTTTAGCATAGAAAAGCAAATATAATTAAAGGTGAAGCTATCAGAGAGAGAGAGAAACAATAAAACCACCATGTTAATAGTAGGTTTCCTGTATTGTCCGTGTTGATTAACTTACCAAGCTTTGGAATTTTCTTTTGCTTCGCACTTGAGTGAGATGTCGTCGTTGGGGTACACCACGTGCCTTTGTTTAGGCTGCTTAGTAAAAGCAGGGGGAAACAATTGTGCTACAAGAAAGAAAACATACAACTTTCTTAATAGTCTGTGTCAATTAACTGGTTTACTGAAATGAAAAATGACCACAACAACAGCTTTGCAAAAGGTCTGTGCCTATGGCAGAAACGGCGTATACTGCAACTCCGTAGGGCAGGGATTCCCAAACCCAGTCCTCAGGGCTCCCCAACAGTGCAGGTTTTCCATATCTCCTTGCTGGAGCACAGGTGTAATCATTACTGACTGACACATTGTAACAGATCCACAGGTGGTCCTAATTATGTCACATGTGATCCGGAAAACCTGCACTGTTGGGGAGCCCTGAGGACTGGGTTTGGGAAACCCTGCCGTAGGGCAATAGTGGGACATTTATAACTCTAGGTGGGGTGATCCTACTAACCAGGAGTCATTTTCCACTAATACAGACTTCTGAAAATACCAGTACTGTCCATTTATATGCACAATATAATGTAATAAATAATGATTGGATGGGGATGTTTTCCAAGACTAGCCAATCAAAGATTATCTCACTCCTTGGTCTGTGTGAATACATTGCCCTGTGTCCTGATGTAACTGTATATATAGAAAGTGTAGACTAACAATGTCACACTTCTCCAGCCCCAATAGTGGCATTACTGAGTGATATTAAGTAGCCCATAACTGCTTAAGGCCAGTTGAGCTCAGTAGTAGACTGTGTAATGAGTTTTATGCTACGTAGGCACTAGAGACTCACAACATTGTGGATCTTTAACAGAGATCACTGATCACACTGACTTTTATCAAATGCTGGCCAAAGCTTGAATGAAGCTTGTAGTATTTCTGGCCCTTGCTGTGCTTTAAAAAAACGATCAGGGGTCTCGTTCAAAGATCCAGTCCAACTGCGCTCACAATGCGGTAAATGGAGCTGAACATTACCAGATGTCAATTTATAAAATAAATCTCTAGTGCCTATGTAACCTAGTTTACCAGCCTCAGAGATATAATTATACGTTAATGGGATCGATGCTAACATTTTAAAACAATACCCATCACTGCAACATACTAACATATCTGTACCAATCTGAAACAGTCATCTAAACTATACATAAAATAACCTATTTGCTGCTTTTTAAATCAGTATTCAACCAGAATGAGGAGGACACAGGTTATTCCCAGAGTCCAGGCTCCCTTATTTTATTCAACTCCATAATAAGTAACTGAACCTAAGTCATTAAGGAGAGCAAAGCAAAAAAAAAGGAGCAAGTTTGCTCCTGGACAAACCATGTTACAATGCAAGGGGTGCAAATTAGTTTATTATTTTGCACATAAGGAAAATACTGTCTGCTTTTTCATGTAGCACACACATACTTGATAGCTTTATTTTTACATTGAAATTTAAAGTTGATCTAGGACATGCCCTACCCCAACTATAAATCTGTCCCCACATTTTAAATTTACTTCCCCCTCCAATGCAACATGGTTTTGCCCAGGTGCAAATTTACTCCTTTTTTATGCTTTGCTCTCCTAAATGACTCAGGCCCACTATAACTAAGCCCTTGAGCAGGGTACATCTCAGTCATTTTAATATATTTACTGTAGAGTACACAAGTGTTATTTCCTAGGGCTAGATTTACTAAGCTGTGGGTTTGAAAAAGTGGGGATGTTGCCTATAGCAACCAATCAGATTCTAGCTTTCATTTATTTAGTACCTTCTACAAAATGACAGCTAGAATCTGATTGGTTGCTCTAGGCAACATCCCCACTTTTTCAAACCCGCAGTTTAGTAAATCGAGCCCCTAGTGTTGAAGTAAAATATTCTACTAAAGTTACAGCCTGACCCTTTGTAATTGGGCTCTCCCACGGATTACTTCCTACTGGGTACAAGAAGCAGTATCTCTGACCAGTGAACAGAAAAGGATGACTTACTGGCTGGAAATTCATCTGCAGGTCCCATTAAGTGTATGCAAAAGAAAGAGAGGGAGATAAAGCTGGGTTAGAAATTGGAGAGACTGAAAAAATTAGCAATGGCATAACAGAAAGAGGAGAGAGATGCAAGCAATTGTACATCATGGTTCTCCAAGCAAGCAAGTATATTGAAGTGGTCACATTCAGTGCTCAACAGCGAGGGCAATTAGTGGGCACAGAGACATATGTAAATAATGACAATCACAACCGGGGTAAAGTTAATGATCACCTAAACTACAATTTAAAAATTATACTTAACAATATTCACAAATAAGGACATGTAAAAGATACCATATTAAAATGGATTGAAATATTTGACTTTGAATACATTTTATTCTCTTAGTTATCCAAGTACTGTGCTTTATAGTTGGGTAATTGGGAGTGGGTTGCCTTGTAAAGGGGCAAAACATCTTCTCTTTCGCGTCTATGGCACTTTTAAGAAGTGAGATTCTCCTGCTGGCAGTAGATTGGCTTTTCATGCCATAACTAAGTCTCTGATCCACAATTATACCTAGATCCTGCTCCATCATAGATTCCCCCAATATTGTTCCACCTAAGGTGTAAGATACATGCATGTTTACCCCCCAAATGTATAACCTTACATTTCTCCACATTAAATGTCATTTGTTGTGTTGCCGCCTAATCCCAGTTTATCTAGGTCTCTGTAAGACTTAGGGGTATATTTACTAAACTGCGGGTTTGAAAAAGTGGAGATGTTGCCTACAGCAACCAATCAGATTCTAGTTGTCATTCTGTAGAATGTACTAAATAAATGATACCTAGAACCTGATTGGTTGCTATAGGCAGCAGCTCCGCTTTTTCAAACCTGCAGTTTAGTAAATACCCCTAAGACATCTTGTATGGACCTTATGACAAGACATAATCGTGTGTCACTATTAATTCCAACTTCTACATCATTTATATACAAAATAAGCAGCATTAATTGCAAGACATAACCTGGAGAATACCACTTATACCTTATGAACCATTGATAACTATTCTCTGGACAAAATCTTTTACCCACTGTTCTATCCAGTTACATACTATATTTTCTAGACCAATAGTCTGTGAGACAAGTGCCAAATCTTTTGAAAAATCTAAATATTCTATATATACTCCGTTCAATATCTTCATATAATACAACTATATTTGTAGGATTAGATAATAATTTTCCGTTTGACTAATCAGTCCTAGATTAACCTTCTGTTTGGGCTGCAGGAGCATTTAATTCCAGTGCTCTGATTTCATAATGTGATCCCATGCTCCTCTTGCGGGACCAAGGGCCACTTAGGAGGCTCCGGAAATATATCTTCTGTTTCTAACCGCTGCCCTAAAATATCCCTACAGACAGGGCCGGTGCTAGGGTCCACGGCGCCCTAGGCATTTTTAGAAAATCGCCGCCCCACCCCCCCCCCGCGCAAAAATCGCCACCCTCCTCCCTCCTCTCCTTACCTTGTCTCACCACCGCCGCCTCTCTGCTCCGTCTCCTCCCCTCCACTCACTGACACTAGTAAGTGGAGGGGAGGAGACGGAGCAGAGAGGCGGCAGTGGTGACAAAATAGCCTCTTCCCCCCCTCCCCGTGCATCTGATGCTGTGCGGCGGCCGTGACAGGTATGGTCAGCGGTCGCCGCACAGTTTTAAAGTATTTTATTATTCCGTGGCGCCCTCCAGAGCCCGGCACCCTAGGCAAGTGCCTAACCTTGCCTAATGGGAGCGCCGGGCCTGCCTACAGACGGCAAGTACTGTATGTCTCCCGTAACACAGCTTTACCTGAAATGCATGTAGGACCTTTATGAATATTGCAAGTAGTTCTTTTATATAAAGCCATTTATTTTTTAGATTTAGTAATTAAACAGAGAAAGAGTGAGAAATAATGTTCTGCAAAATAACTGGGAGCCGGATAAGAGTCTGGCCAATATATATCCTCATTTGTGCTTGCCAAATGTTAGACAACATCAATTAGGCAATTGAAAAGTACAAAAACAAAACAGTGCATGAGACACAAAACCTCCTGTGACAGAAACAAGCAGAAGATAATGGATTTAAAGCTACATTACCACCTAAAAAGGTGATCATAATCATTCACCACTTTAAAATGGCGGAAGAAGAAGAGTGGGAGTGGGAGGACCAATCAGAAGTTTCAATGTCTGCAATTGTGGCTTCTGATTGGTCCTCTCGCTTACCCCTCCCCGCCCCCCAAAGGTGGTTAACTGCCTGCAAGGTGAGTGGGGACATCCTGTGATGTTACAAATTGTGCCATAAAGCCCCGCCCAACTCAGTGAACCACGACTGGCCACGACAACACAATTAGTGACATTATAGAAAATACCTCGCCCATTTCATGAAGCAAGTGGCATAATCAAGTATTGTACTATTTACCATGTGCTATGCTCTGAGTACAGCAGTCCTGTTTACCATAGAGATGAAGAATATTTGCAGTGACAGCTGTTCTAGCTGCATCCACTGTGCATGCATTTGATTTTTTTCCTAGTCTGTAGGTCAAAGGTGAACAAGGCATCTTGGTACTTGCAGTCCCACAGAAGTGACAGAATGCCGATCTCAGCATCTCTGACTAGCTAACATTCAAAATTAACATAGCTCAGCCACAGCTTCCTCCCTTTAGCATGTTCAATTTTGTCTATCTGTAAATATATGACAAATTCACTAATGCAGCTTGACAAACATGACATAAAAGTTAATTACTGCAGATGTTGACCTATGTCACCTGTGGATAGTTATACCCATACTTGCCAACTCCCGCATTTCCCGTGAGTCTCCCGGACTCCCGGGAGAGTATGCCAATCTCCCTGATCTGCCCACTTCCTAGTGAAGTGAGCAGAATTATGTTCAAACGCTGCGATTCACCGGGAATCGCGACGTTTGGCCCCGCCCCTGCTGTAAAATGACGCGTTTTGCGTCATTAAGTCACAGGGGTGGGGCCAAAATGACGCGATTTTCGGATTCCCGGCCCCTGCACGCCCACCTCCCCCCCGGCAGCTCCCGGAAAACAAATCTAAAATGTTGGCAAGTATGGTTATATCCAAATTAAGTAACTGTGCATCGTACAAACTCATGGCACACTAAAAAGCTATGTATTCTCCACCATTATGACTGGGCAACTGGATAAATGAGACAGAACAACCAGAATAAAAGAAAATAATATAGCTACTGAGGCCTCTACAGTGGTTACAGGTCGGAGGTTAGGCTTATGCTACAAGAGAGAAAAAATTATGATGAAGAAAACCCATTCCCAAGAATATACAATACAGTAACATGATCCACTCTAGGGGGAGAACCTTAACCAGTAACAATCCAGGTCTACATTTTGATACATAATGCCACATGACTGATATTGCTATTTGCAAATAAAGCAAAAACATGGCATCAGCAAATTTAGCCTCAAAACCATAACGTCTGTTAGAGATTGGCATTTTATTTATATCCATATAAGTAAGTGATATAAAACCTAATCTGCAGTGCGTTACAGGAAGCCCTGAAGAATGATGATATCGCAAGAAAGTCAATAACTTAACTATCCATGACCATACTTAAATGACTAATATAAATGAATAGAGACTGAAAAAACATTCCGTCATACAAGTATGTTATTGAGCGTTTAAAAATGTCCAATAAAATTGATGCTGAAGATATTTTTCAAACACATAAGTTTTGCACAAAGGCGAATTGCTCCAGTAGTTCAGGAAACAGTTTTTTTAGGTTACAATGTTAAATCTGAGGCTTTCCAGTTGACACACTATGAGGCCCTGAGCTAAATTAAATACAAGTAGAGAGGAATGGGGCATGGATGCTGGGCATGTGACATTTAGATTTAATGTGATTTTATTTCCCCAGCCCAATGTTCTTGAACTAATTCTAACCATTTAATAAAATTATGACCTGGCCTGTGTGCTCATATGTTCATCTGTAACACATGTTGACCCTACTCTGTGAGAAATTTTATTAGAGAATTTTTTTTTGTAATTTAAGGACTGGCTATGAATGTTAATTTTCAGATATGGTGGGGTAGCTCAGTGGTTAGCACTTCTGCCTCACAGCACTGGGGTCATGAGTTGGATTCACAACCATGGCCTTATCTGTGTGGAGTTTGTATGTTCTCCACGTGTTTGTGTGCGTTTCCTCCAGGTGCTCCGGTTTCCTCCCCCACTCCAAAAACATACTAGTAGGTTAATTGGCTGCTATCAAAATTGACCCTAGTCTGTCTCTGTCTGTCTGTGTATGTTAGGGAATTTAGACTGTAAGCCCCAATGGAGCAGGGACTGATGTGAGTGAGTTCTCTGTACAGCGCTGCGGAATTAGTGGCGCTATATAAATAGATGATGATGATGATGACCTGTTGCAAAACCCCACATAAAAGTAGACATAATGAGCTGATGTTTGCCCAATGATAACACACTAGTGTAGACACTGGCCAGCTTAAATTTCAACTACAAATGATTGAAATCCAAAGGATTTTAAATATTCTTATCCGTCCGTTTTGGACAGTGGAGACTCGCAGTTGGCCAAACTGACTGAGGGATTTTCACATGTGTAGCCAGCTTTAATCTGGTCTAAATAATGTCGAAGTCAGCAAATTGGATAAAGTCATTTCAATTAAAATCGAGCTAACTTGGTTGTCTTTGTCTGAAAAGATGCGTATGGTACATTACGACGTACAAGGGCACGCTACGGCGTGGAAGGGCGTATGCAGCTACAACACGTGGCAGCAACAGTAATTGGTCTTTTACCATACATTCGCACAAACACGCATACTTATAAAATAGTACACATTAATGGTAGTTGCAACACATAGTAATTTATGTCGAAATATAGTAGTATTTATGTGTTATAATATGAGTTATATGCACATTAGTGAAATATATGGAACAGGTTGAAGGAATCATATCATGTGTGGTATCATAATAAACCTCTTTACATTTGCTACTGTTTGGTTCACTCTGCGAAGGAATCGCAGAGTGCATACAAAAGTAATGAATGATAGGGAATTATGAACTACTAAAGACTAAGGAATCTTGGCGGGAAGAGCAGAGCATACCCCCTGGAGAGATGACCCCCTCCTTTGGATTCTTTAGGATGAACTAGCCAATGATTGACAACCCCTTGGACCTTCCTGAAACCTGAACCAATAGAAGCAAGCTATACCAACTTCATTGTTTTTACTGTATTCCTGTGTGCATATAAGCAGCAGCTTCTCATCTAGTGGTCAGACATCTTGTCCCCAGACTTCAGGATTGAATGACTGCACACTGGATCCAGAGTGCCTGCGATAAGTAACGGCTGTACTTATTATTATTTCGCTTGATTTATTCTGCTACTTATTGAGAATAAATCTTTGTGCTTTGGAAACACAAATCGAGGTTCGACAATTGTTATTGGTTAGCGACAATACGCACTTAACAATAAAACCACAACACTAAAATAGGTCCCTGTTGTACTTCACGTGATAAAAAACACCCTTACAGTGTCATTACATTTGTATTATTTATTAAGGTAATCCAGTTAAAAAAGTTATTGAATGGATATGTGGTCAAGCGGATTTTGATCTGATCATTCCAGGACATGGCGATATTGCTGTATGTGCGCATGGCTATGTACTTTGCTCAGATATATAAGCGACAGTATGTTTTTGGAGTGTGGGATAAAACCAGAGCACAAGGAGGAAACCCACGCAAACACGAGGAGAACGTACAAACTCCTCACACATAAGGCCATGGTCGGGAATTGAACTCATGACCCCAAGTGCTGTAAGGCAGAGGTGCTAACCACTAGGCCACCGTGTGCCCAATGTATCTTTAACAGTTTAATACTAACAATGTTTTAGTGGTTTCTCCTACATTTGTTTTCTATTTTAATATGAGTATTCCTGATTAATGGCTTTCATTTGGGTGTCCTGCTGGTGGTAGAGATGCCACATTGTTTTTTTATAAGGTATCATTCTTGTAGGCTAGAGTATCTGATTAGCACAAGCAAACTATCTTATATGCCCGCAGCCCGTGCAACTATTTTTAACTGTGAAACTAAGTGACCATGAAACCATTTTTCTTACTGGCTGGTGTGGAAGTCTGGTGTGCAACAGAACATGTTTAATGATGTCTAGAATGCATGAAAATCCCTAAGCTATACGGCCCTGATAGCTTGTTATTGCTTTCTACTCCTGAAACGTTGAAGCTTAATGCTATGCACTCCCAGTTTGCAACAAAACAATTAGCAAGAGATAACAGTGGAATTTCAGATGGCGTTCGAAGCGCACAACTCACCAGCCTTGGGAATTATTCCCTGTCTCAGATCAGCTCGCTCACAGCAGAATCTGGGGCAAGTCAGACCTCTCGAAAATCTCAGTGACGTCCTCAATGAGTTTCAGTGACCTTGGCAGCATGCAGCATGCTGTGTATTTATAATTTAGTAAGAAAGTAGGAGTGGAGGCAAGGTATGAATACAAATTATGATTTAGAGACACATCTAATTATGGTTCTTAACCAGCAAAGTGTGCGCAGCGGCAAGCGTGTGACAGCAATGCATATTACAGGGTGACAATTTCATCAGTCTAAACTTGTAAGGCTTAATTTAATGGCAAAATGTATAATTAGGGTTATTGAGTGGTATAAGTTTGAACTGTTTACTCACAATCTGGTCTGTTTGCCTGTGAGCTGCTGCTGTTAAATTGCTGACAGCCAATCAGCTTCCTGAATTTTTAAGCTATATCATAAGCTGGCTGGAAAGAGTTCTCACGATTGGAGTGAAGTTTGTTAAAACTTTTAAAGCTAAAAACTAAAAATGTGTCTATTTGACTGCAGTGCAGGTGGTTTACAGTAGAGATGCTCAGGCTCGGTTCCTCGAGAACCGAACACACCCTTGGAATGGAAAACAAGGCAAAACGTCATCGCTATGGCGTCGGATCTCGGATCCCACGAGTTTTGAATTCCTTTTTAAGATCCAAGATAGCGAGGGGTGGAAGGGAGGGCGGACCCCCATTTTTCTTTTCTGCCACTGCTGTGTGCCAATGTGACCTAGATGTGCTAGGAACTGCCGTGTGTTTGTGTCATTGCTCTGTCGCTTACCATCCAGCCAGGTCGCTGCAGTATTTGTCTGAAAGTATATGTAAATTATATTGTGACCTATGAGGTGGTCAAAATTGACTACAAATGACTTGAAATTAGTGTTATTGAGGTTAATAATAATGTGGGAACAAAAAGAGAGCAAAAATATGTGATTTTAGCATATTTTAGGATTTTTCCTAAAAAATCCAAAACCAAAACCAAAACACACGAGGGCGGTTTTGCCAAAACCAAAACCAAAGCACGAAACTAATCCAGATCCAAAACCAATACCAAAATCAGTTCACAGGGGTCAGTGAGCATCTCTAGTTTACAGGGATAAGAAGGCTCTGCTGCCATTTACTAAACCAGGAGCAACCCCCTTAATGTCCACTGTCTGTACCTTGAAGCTTATCGTACCATTACCACTACAGGTAATCCATGCACTTACCTGTGCAAAATAGGTATAATACACATATTAAAATCAAATAAGTTAAAATTTAATAAATATGAAGCAGAGAGCACTTGTATGGGAGCTCATTTATAAACTTACATAAACTTACAACCAGTGGTGAGAGTCAAATAAATTAACACCCGGTTCTCTGCCCTAATGACCCTTTAAAGTATACAAAAATATAAAGCGAAAGGTATTGTAATATTTCATGCATTTAATACTCAAATAAGAACAATAAAAGAGATACACAAAACTAGATTGTTATAAGAAAGAGTTTTAAAATGTTAAAGAAAAAATATTAAAGAATACCTTACCAGACAAAATTCTGTTATTTAATATTATATTCATATTATGCCACAGAAATGCCCCCAGTTCATAATATGCCACAGTAATGCCCCCAGTTCATAATATGCCACAGTAATGCCCTCAGTTCATATTATGCCAGAGTAATGCCCCCAGTTCATATAATGCCAGAGTAATGCCCCCACTTCATATAATGCCAGAGTAATGCCCCTACTTCATATAATGCCAGAGTAATGGCTCTCTTCATCACACTCTGCCATGCTGCCTTCCTTTGCCCCTCAAAAAACTCTGCCATGCTGCCTTCCTTTGCTCCCCTTTCACAGACTGCCATGCTGCCTTCCTTGTGCTCCCCTTTCACACTCTGCCATGCTGCCTTCCTTGTGCTCCCCTTTCACACTCTGCCATGTTGCCTTCCTTTGCTCACCCTTGCTCCGTTCCTTCACTTACCTTTTCTATCGGCTTCTATCTTTTCTTTTATTCTCTTCTTGTCTTCTTGCTTGCCGCCGACTCCTCTCTGCACCGCTCTTCACTGAATGTCGGGCGTGATGTGATGACGTCACGCCCAACATTCAGGGAGGACGGAGCAGGGAGGAGGTTTTTTTTTTTCCAAGGAGCCTGCTCCCCCCGCAACCGCAATGGGTGGATTCAGACTGTAGTCACCATTTCGCCAAACCGAGCCTAAAATTAGGTATCGGTTCAGGCGAACCGGTGAGATCCGGCTGAATCCCACCACTGCTTACAACCATTAATATAATTTTAACTTTCCATAAAACATGTAATCCTAAGTATCTGTACACGCCATATAGCACAGTTGCTTATTTTTAGGACCACTCTTCAATCCCCCACCTTGCCTACTCCATTAGTGAATTCTCCTGGACATTCTGGGAGAGTAAGCCAAGTATGCCATATAAGCAAGCATCAATTCCATAAACTTGGTCCTACAGCTTCAAGCTGTAAATTTCCCTGAACACAGCACCATCATTGGCTATAAAAGTTAAACTATAATCCAATAAGTATAAAATAAACATTCTACAAAGGGGTGGTAGTGTAGGTACCTCTGTCAACAGCTCCAGTTGGAATCAGACAGATGTAAAACATAATGTTGCACAAGCCACCACTGCGTTCTAGCAGCTAACAGCAATGAGTGCTCATTTGTGCATTTAAAATACAAGATGCAGGCAGCTCGACCTAAATAAGTAGTACCATGAAGTAGACAAACTGGGCATCCCAACTATCCTGTCAGTCAGGAACAAAGTCCTGACTGACAGTCAAACAAAATTGGGACTACCCCACCAAAATCAGGACAGTTGCCTACTATTGCCCATGTTTTTGAGGGGGATAGGAACAGTTAGAGAGCCTAGCGCTGTCGCAAATTATAGCCACGCCCCTTGCATACACTCTGGTGGCATGGCATGGAAAAATCCCCTGTATAAATCCTCTATAAGCCCCTGTAATAATATTATTCCTCTCTGATTTTGAGTACAGAAACTACTGACAATGCATGGAACAATGTTTGGTGCAGACACATAGAGATATATAGCCATTAGTTGCATTAGAGCACTTGATGGGCTTATTAGGTGTGGATTCCTTAATGTGACAAGGCAAAAAACTTCAGAGGCTGGCAGCAGTGGATGCATACAGGACCAGAATGGAAATGAAATGTTTATTAATGCAACTAAATAATTGTGATAGAATAGTGATTAACCAAAAGGTTGGTAAAATTAATAATAATAAAACAAACATACTTACAAAATGGAAAATGTATAAATAATATAGTATACAGGGCATAGGTGATTAATAATAATTTAAAAGGTGAAATCCATGAATATAATGACTTTAAATAGGTTAGGTGGGATAAACTATTGATAGCTGTTGCAAGTCTTCTCAGGTGATAATTAATTGTTTGAGACCTGACTGATGAATTAAAGTGTATTAGTGCAATTGGTATAAAAAATGAAGCAACAGACATGAAAGACATTAAAGCAAAAAATTGAAATAAAATAATGAAATATGTTCAGTATAATTATGTTTAATCTGATAGTTTTTTCACAGCATAGATAATGAATAAAAGTATATGTGAGTATTGTAATGGCGGTGAGAAATAAGTCTTGAGATATAATTAAGAATATAAGAGAGATAACTAAGCAAAAAGAAAATAATGAAATATGTTAATTACCTACATTTTCATAAGGCGGTTGACCCACAGTATAATGGAATTATGTGAAAAAGAAATGTATTTAACACTGAAAAAATATATATAAAAATGAATTTTTGAAAATTAATATTAAAAATGTCAATTAATAAAGAGGCAAACAGATAATAGAGCAATAATAAATACAATTCAAACTGTTCTTACTAAAGAACCCACTGAGGAAGCCACAAACCACTGCAAAATATATTTAAAGCAGAACCTACACAGCAAATTACCCCTACAACATATTTAACTACTTTTTATTATTTCTTTATTATCCTTTAACCTATTGATTGATTTATTTAATTATTAATTTGAACAAATGTTTTTCATTTTTGCATATTTGTTCACTATTATATCCATTTTCTCATTTACATAATTCCATTTTATTGTGGCTAAACCCCCTTATCATAATTTAACTAATTAACATATTGTATTATTTTTTTATTACTCTTCTGTTATCTCTTTTTTCTTAATTACTATAGCTCATTAACTATTTATTACGTATTCTAGCTTCCAATTAATACCCCAAAAACTACCTACTACCTGTTATCAATAGTTTACCCCGTCTAAGTAATTTCAATTAATTATATTCACTGACTTCATCTCTTACATTATTATTTATTAGCTTTGTATTATATACTTTCTTACTTATACCCACCTCCCCCTTATATTTTTACTATTGTATCACATATTTTAATTAACATATATCATTTTTTTTCAGGATTATTATTATAATTATTTTCATTTTTATCACCAATAATTTTGCTAATTATCATTCAATCACAAATAATTAATTATATTAGTTATTATTAATTCTATCATACAGCCCCTGTTTTCATCCACCTTCAACCCTGTACCACAAAGTTTTTTTATCACATCTCTGTGAACATTCAGATCTAGGAAATCCAAAACCAAGAGTTCATGGCTAAGTACTTGTAGTTTTACTAGATAGAGCATACCGTGTTTGTAAGGCACACAATATTTCTATGCTAGCTATGTACATAGGTGAACCTTAAATAGTACATAAAAATATATATCTCATGTTGAAATCTAGTTTCAGCTCTCCCTCCTTATCTAAAAAAACATCTCTCTTATATGGTCAGTGATAGAATGTGGCAATAAAGCTCAATTGCAGACTACAAAATGCACTGCACTGCATCTTCAAGTGTTCCTAATTGTCAATCAGATTCCAAGGTTCCTGGTCTTTGGAAAATACCCCCATAAAAGGGGGATGCACACATATTTGTGGGTAGGTGGATTTTTGGACATTGGTTTTATTACATTTGACACTCTTGTGCGTTTGGATGCTTTTATTACATCGGTTGAATTACTTTGAAATTCCTTTTCCCACTAAATATATAGGAAGGAGATTGGTATTCCGGCACCTTAGACTAGACAGAGAATTCAAGTCCGGTAACCGGTGATAAAGGTTGTGCACCTTTTTAATTGCATCTCCTACACTCCCACCAGCTAATTTAAATAATTCCATTCCGCAAAAATGAAATATTGTTTTTCCTCTCCAGTCACACTCAGCAAAGGGCTCTATCTATCCACCCAAACTCCTTTGCTGCCCAAATGTTGTCAAAGATTTTTCTCCTGTAGATGTTGTCATCTTGGCCTGCAAATCCCTGACCTTACCGATAAAAACTAGAGTATTTTCACAAAAGTAGGCACGTGACGTCAAAAAACAAGATTTGCTCTGCGCTGTTGCACTTTCATAAAAGACCCTTTTTAGAGATTGTTTTAAATGGAGCATTAAAAAAATAGGTGTAAGCTATTCAATAATACCCTATTAAATTTTAAGTCGTCTTGATTACCAGGGCCTTTTCAGGAGCATAAAAATGGCAGCAGTAGCCAACACAACGAGAGACAATATAAGTATAATGGCACAGGGCCAGTACGGTGTACATTATTTTTCTACTGCTGTTCGCTGTCCATATGCATTAGTGGCACCAGTCAGATCTGTTGTAGCTTCCCTATGCTCTATTGTGCTCCACTGGAATAACACCTGATGCCATGTTAGACACATTCTGGCGTATACAAGACCAGAAACAAACACTGCAACATATTTTAAATTCTTCTCACTTGCACATAGGCAAACCGAGGGGGGGGGAGTTCCTAGTGCCTGGAAACCCCCCTCCAAGCCTGGGGCACTGTATAATTGAGGTGACTGGACCCTGATCCCGCTTCACACAGCACTGCTTTAAAAGGGAGAGCTATGTGCACCTAACAGTAGTGCGCGCAGCATTGTCCATGTATATTATGGGGATAGGAAGAGTTGGAGAGCAGCCAAGCACTGTCTTAAATCATAGCCACGCCCCCATGCATGCTGGTCACGCCCACTGGTGGCGTGGTGTGGAAACCCCCTTCTACAAATCTTGCATTTGTCCCGGTTGAGGATGACCCCAGCACACACTATTTAAAGGTCATTATATTCTGTCAATGGATAGAAACCCAAAGAACATTGCAACAATTTGAGATAGTAGGGTACAGCACAGTTAAACGGATGTTGCTCCTTATTAAAAGTACAAAATACTAAAATTTACTTAATAAAAAATGCTTTCTTAAGACGTCCTTGCAGGTTAAAAACAAGGGTAATCCCATGTCTGCGAAATGATTGATTGATAGTGCAAAAAAAGTTATTATTGTTCATAGTATATTGTCACTAGATGTCACTGTACTTATTTAAGGATTATATTTAATTGTATCTCAACAGAGCAAGTAAAATTGCATCTACTCAGCGCAGAATCACACAGTGACTCTGTGATAAAGATACCCTTTAGCCATTTCATTTTAGATCTAATCTAAAAAAAGCTAAATAGATCATGTACATTAGCAGAACACATGTAACCTGTTGAGTCCAGGGGTTAAGATGACGTCAGTGGTTTAACATACTATAATTATCCTGACTTGACATAAGACCGTTGCAACTCTTGGGCCCTGGGGATGTCAGGAAAGATTTATTCAAGATATTGCCACCAGCACTTATCAGCTTCCTTATTGAAGGTTGAGCCAGTGATTTAATCAAAGCTGAAATATCTGCTCCAGCCACTATATCTATGTGTCTGCTACAGAATATTCACCTGAGATACCAAGACCAGGCTTCCAACATTTAGCCTTATAATGTTCTAACTAACTTGTTCGGGAATAAGGTCACATAAACAAACCATAAAGTCATTATATAGTCCTATTCAATCTACTGTAAGAGAGACACTGGGAAAGTGTTGGAGGGTGGTTACATTTGTCCAAGGATTTAAATTACAGGGCAGTTTAGTTTGACAGTGGAAAAGTGTCGTCCCACATTATGCAGCTTTTGGTGAAACCTGATGAGAGTGAGAAGGATACTTATTCCAGTACCAACTTGATTATTAGGCTACAGACAGCTTCAATCTGTTGCCTTTTTAAGAGCTGGGCCTGGATATATATATTTTTATATATATATATATATATATATATATATATATATATATATATATATATAAAACGACTGGGGAGATCGTGAAAGGAGTTCTGATTTGAGAACCTGTTATACTGTCAGTTGGGCAAAATACATTATTTTCAGTTTTGTGTGTGTTGGACATAATAGTCTCCATAATAAAGAGGGAATGTCTGCTGTTTAAGTAGACAAAGACGGGCTGTTTAAGTAGACAAAGACAGGCATATAATTTGTTTGCCATTTATCCTGAGCAATACAACTAACTGAATTCTAATTGGACCATACTTGATGGACTGAGACTTTATCATCTTGTGATCGAATGGGAGATATCCTTATTTATTCCAGCCTCTAAGACCAAGAGGTATATTTTCTATGCAGCGGTTCCGTAGAACTGATATTTCCCGGCGGTTTGAAGGCATTTCCTTCAAATGGCAATTTTATTAAGGACAAAACTTGATGGGCTATGTCTTTCATAAAAGTGCCTTTTTAAAAAAAAAGCCTTCAAAGCGCCGGGAATTTTATGGAACTGCCACATATTAAATATACCCCCAAATCTCTAAGATCAAATTTGGAGGAAAATAGTTCAATAAAATAAAATCTAAATAGTTTACCCCCATCAGAAAAGAGAGCAGCTGTAAAACAGTGAAATATCTGGCTCGTGTTTTTTGATCGGATCGAACAGGAAACTTTGTATAAACAAAAGTAGTAAGGGGCTATTTCCAATGCTTCAAACTTAACTCCAATTTCTTCTACCCACCTAGGGCTCTGTAGTTTATCTAAGTATTGTGAGTCTTATTATAGTTCATTACATAAAAAAACACGTCCAAAAGCAAAATAGGAACAAATTCTGAGGTCATGCAGTATTTTATGCTCCAGTAAGCACACGCTACACACACTTCACCTTCATCTTCCCTCCAGAAGAATTGAAAGCTACTAGTACATCATTCACAAAAATTAATATACAAGCCATGGTCATGGAGCTAAAAATAGTAGGAGACCTACGGAACAAGAGTTCAGAACTTTCCAAAAGAAGATGAAGATTCCAACTCTAAACGTCTGAATGATAGAACATAGGAGGTCAACTACCTGTATAGGGAAAATACATTACAGAATAAAACCAAGGACCTTGAGAAGAGAGAACAGAATGATCTCCTGATTCTAAACATACCAGAGTCTTTCGGCCCTAATTATATTGAAATGTATCTCAGACTATTCCAATCCAAATCTGACAGGACAAAAACTCCAGATCAAAACGGTACACAGGGCACTCCGCCCCAAACCAAAAGATTCAGAACCTTCTGGGGCAGCAGGTGGCTTAGTGGTTAGCACTTCTGCCCCACAGCAATGAGGTTGTCATGAGTTCGATTCCTGCCCACGGCCTGATCTGTCTGGAATTTGAATGTTCTCCCCGTGTTTTCGTGAGTTTCCCCCGGGTGCTCCAGTTTCCTACCACACTCCAAAAACATACTGGTAGGCTGCTATCAAATTGACCCTAGTCTGTGTGTGTGTGTGTGTGTGTGTTAGGGAATTTAGACTGTAAGCTCCAATGGGGCAGGGACTGATGTGAGTTAGTTCTCTGTACAGCGCTGCGAAATTAGTGGCACTATATAAATAAATAAATGATGATGATGATGATGAACCTTCAAGAGATGTTGTGTTAACATTCCTTTCTTTTAAGACCAAGATCCAATGATGCCAGATACACCATGTGGTCCTAATTCAAGTCCAGGTGTATACTCATTTGTATATCGCACTGCGTGGGCCCGGAAACCAAACTTACGCAACTGTGTGCAATTGCACAGAAATCATATCCGCACGCATCTGAGACTTACAACCCTTACAACTTGAGAAGTGAGAAGGGGAGGGAGGGGCAGACTACCGTTGGCCACGTACAGTAGGGGCGCGATCACACAGACGCGGCTACTTGAAATCATGTGTTTAGAGTAGGTACGCTTATTTTTGCACCTGCTACTGGGCGGCTGTAAATGCCAAACGATAGTGATGACCTATACAGCATTGACTTTGTTTACTACCTTTCATGCATGTGTCTTAGTAGTGAGCACAGAACAACTGTACACATTAAATATTTATTGATTTAGTTTAAATAATATCTGAAATGAAAAAATCTCAAATATATGGATCTTGAAAAAAATATAGTTAAGTTTGTACTTTTTGTTTTAGTTTGTTCTGTACGTGTGTCTACAATTATGGAAAGTGCGCTAATTATACAGAGCGTATTTCCAACACTATGCAGCATTCCCACTTAAATCAGGCCCTGTATATCTACTTTGAGGGGTCCAAGATTCAAATATTTCAGTACATAGCTCTGAATACTAGATCATGTATACAATGAGGGACTAATAGTGGATGTAAATGGAAGGCAATGAGCATTTGGACCCAGCAATGTGAGAAACTTGCTGAGCAAGCTTAATTAATCTCACCAGTGCACAGAAAAATCACCTTCCCAATAGGGCTCTTCTCAGCCACTCTCCACACAGTACCCATCATAATGTTGTATTCTCTGGCTTGGTTTATAATTAGCATACCCTATTAAGCTGTGCTTATGTCACCATATTGTAATGTGCATATACCTTCACTACCTTTCAGTGCACTTCCCCCTTTTCATTATCACACGTTGTCGAGTTAGTCAATATCATCACATGCGCTCTGTTGAAGCATATGGTAAATCCTAGTTTCCCAACGGTACTAGATTTTCAGCACTTCATTGTCCCAAGCTTTGAGTGCAACGCATCACTTATTTATGAACAACTATATCAGTCTGCTCCTGTTGTCTTAAGATTACTTAGACAGTTAATAATGGTCAAGTGTGTTGAATTTAAGGTGAGCTTGTTGCATATATTACCGTGCACTGGGGTCATGAGTTCGATACCCGACCATGTCCTTATCTGTGTGGAGTTTGTATGTTCTCCCCGTGTTTGCCTGGGTTTCCTCTGGGTGCTCCGATTTCTTCTCTCACTCCAAAAACATACTAGTAGATTAATTGGCTGCTATTAAATTGACCTTAATTTCTCTCAGTCTGTATGTTAAAGAATTTAGATTGCAAGCTCCAATGGGGCAGGGACTGACGTGAGTGAGTTCTCTGCACAGCGCTGCAGAATTGGTGGTGCTATATAAATAGCTGTTGCTGATGATTTATTAATATGTTTTTAAGGTAATAGTCTCAATATCATGCTCAATTTTAGGGTTTTCATCTTCTGAGTGGGTGGAAGATTGTAATTATTTCTCTCATTCCAATTATTCTTACTCCCGTATTAATGGGATATTAGGCTATCCAACTTCTCTCCGGTACGGACATCCTCTTAAACCCATGTTTGGACCATTCCATTGTATGAGCTTCTTTTGAATTTTTGAAAAGTCTAATGGGGACACCCATCTTGGAGACTGCATGAAACTTTATTACAAGTCCCCCAATTCAAAGGGCAAATATCTCAATTACAAGAATAATTTGATCAAAACCTAATACCAGATACTCAGCTCCCCACTGTGTGGGAAACCCACCAGGCAGTTATCAGAGACACAATAATCAAATATGCCGCCTTCTGCACAATGCAACAGACGGTTACATTGGACACCCTAACCTTAAGATTGCAACAGCTTGAACAAAAGTCTTTAAAAAAAAAAATAACAATCAGAAAATATTTTCAAGCAAATTTTGAAACTATTAGGGGTAACGCAATCAATTCTGGCTAAAGAAAATGGAGAGAAGCCTTTGTAAGCTTAACAAAAACAAAAATATGAAAACATGAACAGAGCAGATACTGCTTGCCAACCAAATTAAACGCAAAAAAAAGCTTCACAAGAAATCACGGCCGTTTAGGATTAAAAAGGGAATTTTAGTTACGACCCTGGGTTAATTAACAATTCTTTCAGCAAATTTAATGAATCTCTATACAGTATTCACAAGAGGACTGCCTCTTTACCACCAAATCCTTCTGTTATTCAGCAATACTTAGAAAGCTCTGAATTTCCAAAATTAGATCGGGCTTGTACCCAAAAACTTAATGCAGACATAACAGAAGAGGAGATAAAATTAGCAATTAAATGTAAGAAAATGTCTGAAGCTCACAGTCCTGATGGCTTTCTTATGTTATATTATAAAACATTTGCACAAACTCTTAACTCCTCACTTGGCTCAGGTTTTCAACTACATTACGCAAGGGGGGGAAATTTCACCCTGACACTGCACGGTCTCCCAAACCTTAAGCTAGGTACACACTACACGGTTTTCGTCCAATAATCGGCTCAATCAGCCGACATACGACCGCTCGTTCAAAAGTAGTATAAGTGTGTGCAGTGACACGATGGTCGAAAGTCTGCCCAAATGGACGATTGTCGCCTCATTTGGTTGGTCGTACCGTTTAATATTTTCGTTCCAATCTCATTTCCGCTATGTAGTGTGTATAAACTTCCGACCGATCCACAACAGTGAGTACGAAATTACAGTCATTGCTCACGACAACATGGCTGTAAAAAGTCACTAAAGGGACGTCCGCTCTTCCCTTTATCATCCTAAACAAGGCTAGTGTGTATGCAGTCCATAGACCGAGCGATCGGACCATCGATCGCATGTAAAATCGCTCGGCATAAAAAGTTGGTTGAAATTTCTGTAGTGTGTACCCAGCTTTACAAAGATCCAACAACGTGCACCAGATACAGACCCTTTTCCTTATCGAGCCACTTGACTGATCCTGAATAAGTGAGCTTTGTCCCCACAAGACAAGCTCACAACAAGATTAGAAGAACCATAAACCTCATTTCTTATATTAATAAATTGAATCTCCCCTCGGTTGTACTGGCGCCAGATGTTGAAAAATGTCTTTGCTAGGTTTTCATGGCTGTTTATGTTTCAAATCTTGACAATTTTTGAATTTTATGGCAACTGTTTACAGGCTATTCAAGCCCTGCATTATAACCCCCTTGTCTGTATTTCTGACCAATGGGCTGAGTTCTTCTGTGTTCACATTGAGCAGGCCTACTAGATAAGGCTACCCTTTGTCCCATTTAATCAATGCTCTTAGCATTTAACCCTTTGCTGCCAAATCAGATTGAACCAAGATGTAAGAGGATTGAAACAAAGCAGTATAACATCTTGCTATATAGATGATATGTTGTTAACTCTAGCTGCCAATCCCCCACCCCCCCCCCCCCGCCACTAGTTTTGCGTCCCAATATGTTTATGGCTTATCAGAACCAACGTCATCAAAGTGAATGTTCTGACCAGGCTGTTGTACCTATTTCAAACACTATGGGGGGGTATTCAATTGACCACAAGATTCTTTTTTTGACCGCATGATGTCATTTTAACGCAGTTTTTTTTTAATCATTTTCGAGCGTGTTTACTTTACCTGCGATTCAATTCCATTTGTAACGCTCTGGGTTTTTTTAACAAACAGTCCTCTCGCGCTCCAGTAGAAGGTCTATTGAAAGTATAGGGTGTGCGAGAGGCAGCCGCGTTAAAAGCTATTCAGTTGTTTTTCAACGCAGCGCGTTAAACAGGCCAATATGCTGTTTTATCTCGCACCTCTTTGTGGTGTGATAAAAATAAAAAACCTCTGAAAACTATTTGAAATCATGTAATAATGAGAAAAAAAAAGGCCTAACATTTACAAGTTGATTTTCTTGTGAAAAAGTAATGAAATAAAAAAACATTAAAAAAAAATAAAAAACAAAAATCACTAATTAAATATATTTATGTATGTTTTTGGTACAAATATGTTTACACTAATGTGTTTTGACATGGTATAGATGATTCTATAGTAAAAAAAATAGCTAAATAAAAAAATATGCTAAAGAAAGTACTGTAATGTAGATATTATCAAATAGAATGGTTGTGTAATGCAATCTAATGTATGAAAATGTATGCCAATGCTTTTTTTGTGTTATACGTGACCGCGTTAAAACTCCCCTCCATTCTCCTAAAACCTTGCAGACACAATGATTAATGCGCGGGGCAGCGATCCCTCTTTTTCAATTGAATTGCACGAGTTTTTACTCTGCGCTAACTAAAAACGGTCGCTATAGCAGTTAAAAATCCACGGGTGATTTTTTTTGTTTTTTCACGCTGCAGGGAAAAAAAGATCTTGCAGTTAATTGAATACCCCCCTATCAGTAAAAGTTCCGACTTCCTTCCCCAGATTGTTGCAATCCCTCTGCTGTAAATTTATTTGGATGGGAAACAAACCTACAACAAAAAGCAACACCCACTACGGAGCAAAGAATGGACCTCGAGATATTATCAACCGCACACTTAACCCACATTGTGTCCTGGCATGACGTACCAGAGGCGGAGATAGTGAGCTGTGGGCCCCGGTGCAGGGAAGCAGTGAGGAGGGAATCGGGGCCCACAGCTAGCTAATTCTCCGTGCAGTAGACCCCATTATCTCCTTGGGCCCCAGTGCACCGCACCTGCTGTACCAATGGTAGTTCCGCCATTGTGTTGTACCATGGTTAAAGAAATGGGTTGACATTGAAGAAGGTATGTTGAGGACAGGGGCAGGCTGGAGGTAGGGGGGCATTTGCCCCCCAGGCCTGTCCCTTAGTGGGCTACCTTGGGCTGGGTCACCGGGCCACCTTAATTTTTTTCCCAATAAAATAGGCTACGAAGTTGAGTCCTGCTCCCTGGGCTAAAATTTGCCAGTCTTCCCCTGGTTGAGGATCAGGAATTGAGCTTCCTTGGCTCCCCAGAAGTCTTAGATCAGCCTCAGCTTACTCTATCCCATTGATCCAATTAACTTCAGAGATCTAGGATAAACTAAATAAGCAATTAAAATTGACAGGATATCCTTCTCCACTTACCCCATTATGGAAGCACCCACACTTTCTCCTGGGCACACAAATCTAATGTGCAGCCATGTGTTAAAGTGTCTCTCTCCACATTATGGGCACAGTCACCCCTAACTCTATCTCATGTGTGACAAAAATGATTTTTCACATTACGTCTAAAATGAAAGGCTTTATCAAATCTCATATCAAGTCAATCAAACAGAGGCTTTAAACTCAATCTGCGAGGACAGGAATTTACAGTGCTGGGAGAAGGGGGCTAGCTCTCTCCAAAATGTCACAATTCTTTTCTCTGATACTCATCACACAGAATTATTTGAAAAAGCATGTGAAAAACATTTGGGAATGGCTTTGAATCGGGAGGAACGGGCGCTTATTCGGCAACGCATTACCAAAACCTCAATTAACATCATCCTCAGAGAAAACGTGTATACCATTTACACTGGATGGGTGGTACGTGGTGCCCTCTAAACTACACAGTATAAACCCACAATCATCTCATTTGTGTTGGAGAAACTGCCGACAGGAACTTATTTGTACATTTGGTGGAGCTGTCCTATCATTTTTAGGTACTGGTATGATATCTTGACTCTAATTGCTCAAATAACTAACATCCAGTTACCACATGACCCATTAATAGTGTCTTTGGGTAAGTCTCAATCAGCAAACCCACTGACAGATTAATTCACTATGGACCTCATTTAGAGTCGGACGCAAAGTCCGATTTAGGTGCATCTAACCAAAAAACACTACCACGTATGTGCAGAAAGCTCCATATCCGCCTGCATCTTGGACGCAATTAACACTTGCGACAGCTTGCGACTCACTACGAGAGAATGGGAGGAACGCGGAATTGTGAAGGCCTGACCATGTAAATACATCCTAGTCACAGTGAGGCGCAGACGCAACACACGTCAAAACAGGGCTAAAGCTGTGCGGCAGGAATTAGGTGGCGCAAGCTTTAGCTGGCTGCAGGAACTGCTCGCAGCTCGATAGGGTATTAAGAGTGGGATGCAACTGGGCTTGCTTGCCACTCATAATACCCTACCAAGCTGCGGCACACTCCCAATCCTACACTTCTTAAACAGACTTTCTGTCCGACTCTAAATGAGGTCCTATATGTGCAACATAGCCAGCTCTCAGTGGAGTGGAAGAAAAAAAATACAACCTACTAATAAAGCACCCATTAATGGATTTCGGTACATGGCACCTCTGGCTTACTCCGTGCAACCCTACCAGGAAATGTTTAAAAAGGTTTTAAAAATATTCTAAAACTAAACAACCCAGTCGATACAGCTGACCGAATATGGTTTAACAATCTCTTCTTTTGTTCTCGGTTTACCTTCTTTAATTCTTCATATATTAGTTATTTCTGGTTCTCTAAGGCTGGCTTATTGGACTTTCCTATGTTAAAGCAGTGTTATCCAAACCCAGTCCTCAGAGCCCCCCTTACAGTGCAGGTTTTCCAGGTGACCAGTGATATAATTATACCACCTGTGGATCTGTTACAATGTATCAGTCAGTAATGATTACACCTGTGCTCCAGCAAAGAGATACAGAAAACCTGCACTGTTAGGGGAGCCCTGAGGACTGGGTTTGGGAAACACTGCGTTAAAGTATATATTTTCTAAACTGTACTCCAGCCGCTTGCTACACACTTATACATCTTTATTGGTGTTCTGGCTATTTGTTAAAAATTATACCTGTATTTACCCTGCTACAAACAAAGAGATTTAAAAATATATGTAAACGTATGTTGAGCAGTAACATGTGTGATCTGGAAATACTGGCTAATACATCAAAAGTGAACACCTTATACAGTTTAAAAAAACAGCAACACTGTGCTTTTAACTATTCACTCTTTCATAATATTTTATCCACTGGGTGGCGCTATTCCTATGGGAAATACTTCATTTTACCATTGCACAAGAATTATACTAGTTCCTGCAAAGAATAATATAATTATATTATATAATAAGTATTACATAATAACAAATATGTATAGTTTAAATGAATATTTTTTAAAAAAATGAAAATAATTAAATCTGTTACTGAATACGAACAGATAAAGCCAGCCTGCAGTCGTGTGAATTTGGTTACACCCTTTTGGTACCCATACAGGGATACTTAATATATATTAATTGCACTTGAAGGGTGACAGTGAATCTGATTAGCTGCAACGAGTTACACTACCTTATTGCTACTACCAGTGCCACTACTCATTAATCTTCACCTTTTGGTTCTGAACCTCAATTCAATCTTCAGACATTCGCTCTATTGTCATGATAGAATGGAAGACTGTATGGACAACAATGCTGAAGAAAATTGGTGGAATGCCAAAAAGTGATTAGTGACTTCCTTGGACTGTCAAAGCTCATGAGACAATATGTCAGTATTAGTATCTTCTAATCTGATCAAGGGGATGTAGATTAGAACATGTTTATCTATGTGTGTGCATGTGTGTGCGTTTGTTTGTGTGTGCGTTTGTGTGTGTGTGTGCATATATATATATATATATATATATATATATATATATATATATATATATATATATATATACATATATACTTAATTGGCTGCTACACCAAATTAATGAACAACATTAACTGTCCTTGAGACTGATATCACAAAATTTTTGGGGGGGGAATTCAATTGACCATGTTACTCGTGAAAATAACGCAGCCTGCGCTCTATTAAGGATAGAATGGCAATTTTAGAGTGGATTTCTGCTCGCGGCTCTCAGAACTGCAAGGAAAAATGAGCGCCGAAATTACTGTACTATCGGTAATAATGGGCATTATTTCCATAGTAACAGTAATAGTTAGTAGGCTAATTGAATTCCCCCAGATTGTCTATAGAGTATGGTGACAGCTACCATATAGTTTACCTTGCTAGAGTAATTGTCACGTTCACACAACAGGGGCGGCTATTTTGTGAACTAAACTAAAGTAATATTCTTGAGAATACACCCTGTCAGCTCTCTGAATGTACCCTGTCAGCTCTCTGAATGTACCCTGTCAGCTCTCTAGTACTTTATGAATTTTGGTCATACTGATTATTATTGAATTAATAGACGGCATCTCATGTATTCCTCCTACAAAAGAGCTGCCTCCAATGTGGTGTGTATGTGATAGATGCCATTTAAACTTTGAAAAATCATGATAGACAGCAAAAGCAACAATGCCATCTACATAAAAATAAAGAAAAACTTATAAATCCCATAAAATATCAACAACATATAACCCCTTCCTATCGGTTGTTTCAAAATAAGTGTTTTAAGTCTGATGCCCATTTCTTGAGAGTAACACTCCAATTCTATTTTCAAAGGCACCTTGGGCAATTTTGCTGTAACCCTCTAGGGATCCAATTCAAACAATTTGCAGACCACCAGGAACCCATAATATTCAGCATCCTTTGTGCTATAGAGGAAAATAAGGAAAGACTAGAAAGCCAGAATTAAGATTTTCAAAAGGTTGCATGTATGTGTAGAGCTGCCTTTGTCTCTTATCTCCCCTATGTCTCTTGTAATCTACAGATTTCAGGCCTCTGTTGCATGATAAGGGATAACACATTCAATAGACTATTTTACTTGCATGATTAAGCTGTTTTGATTTGATATTCTCTGACAATTAGGTTTGACAAGTGAAAACTGTATCTTATTAGTTAAAATAACATTAATTTGTTGATCTATTATTCAGCTGTAAAACATCTGCTGTGTCTGATACATGCCAGCTCAGACTGTCCTTGAAGGTTCATCTGTTGATAGGTCAGGAATAAATAAACACAATTAATATATTTCATCTATGAAAAAAATATTTTCTTCATTGTCTAGAAAACTGTATCTAAAGACGGCTTCTAAATGGTTATTAAGCTTATTTAACATGTAAAATGTATTTTATATGTTTACATCCCACGAATATGTACGTATGCATTTGTTTATAGGGTGCTGTATACTGGGGACATTTAAGAAAACTGGTGCACATTTAACTATGTAAAGAAGGTGTAACCCATAGCAACCACTCAAACTTAAACTGCCTTTTTTCTACAAATTTAGAAACGGAAAGGAAAGCACTGATTGGTTGCTATGGGTTACCATAGCATCTCTGCACACTTACATGTGCACTAGGTTTCATAAATGTCCCTAACTTCGTTTGTGATCTTACAGCACATAAAACGAAATAAGAACAAAGGCAAACATTAGTTAAATGAAGTCCTAAACATATTACAATCCCCTATAGGTGCATTTCCTGGTGGGCCCTTTATATCCAAGTCTGACCCTGACACCATCACTATGTAATATTGGGTAGTCCATATATAGATTGAGGTTCATTATCAAATTAGCCACATGGAAAAAAAATCAATTTGTGTTTATACTATTATTAATTCTGTCTTTTAAAACGTAGAGACTCATTAAAATTAAGATATGTCCTGTTAGAGCCAAGAAAAGGTGATATTATAACGTGCTTTCCCCTTACTGTAGTGTTGTTTAACTGTCTGACTTTATTTAAAGACAATTAATCTCCAGTGCATTCATAGGAAGACATAGGTAGTGTACAGGTTAATTTAGACAGACGCTACACAACCCATGAAGCGTGTTCTAATTACAAGAGTCCCATCCAAGGTGCTGAATGACTCCGATATTGTACATCTTGAGCCCCGCCTATTCCCAAGGAGCTGTCCTTGGTCCTGATGGAAAGACTGCTGCCCAATTGTTTCATCCCCACATTGCAGCAAGAGCTTGTAGCAGTCACTAGATGGAAAATTACTTCAATGCAATTACTGTTTAAAAGTCTCATTGTAACATAGTAAATTGTTTACATAAGACTGACAAGCAAACAAAATAAACATAATAAAATAAGCAATTGCTTTATAATGACAATGATATGATGACATAAGGAAATGACACAATACTTTTGGGTGTGAACAGGACACATGGAATCAGGGACGGGCAGAAGAAGATGGGTGGGGGGGAGGGGGTATATCAGTAGTTTACTTACAATCTTTAGGTAACTCCAGTGTCTGGATATTGCTGCAGAGCAGAGAGACCAGGACTGTGCCCAGAACGCACGATCTTGACGCTAGAGACATGTCAGAGATTCCTCGTCTTTACAATCCCAGGAACGCACAAGTAGAAGGGAATCCACCTTTCAGAGGGAGAAACAGTAGATAAGGTTGAGTGACAGACTCATAAGACCCTCCTCTCTCATTGCAATTACTTGCAGATCGTGGATGCTGAGGGGAGGAGGCTGAGCAAGAGGTGTCAGGTTTAACTATTTATTGCTAGACTCAGGCTCTCCACATTTGCAGCACAGACCTAAGTGTTTTAGTTTTGCAAAACCTGACAGCTCGCTGACTTTAAAGACAAAACATCTGGACGTTCCAATGTCATGCAGTAAATGAGCCAGTGTCTCTTGTACAGTGAATTCTAAAGTTCAGAGCCAGGTCCTGTCATATAACTTCCATATGATTGCATGTTCCACAGCTAATGTTAAAATAGTGAGAATAATGATGGATTGCATCGTAATGTGGAGGATAGCAGCCGGCAGCTATCACACTCTCTGCACCCTCCCCACTCTGCCCTGCTACATACAAGCATCTATGAAAGAAAACAGGTCTCTTTAATTATGGAACAAAAATAAGCTCGGCATCTCCTGAGAGATGCTTGTCTGCCAGACAAAACGAGTCTCCCTGGGAGATGAGGAAGGATGGGTAAATTACTGAGAGTTCAGGGTGCCAGCTGAGATCATACACTCACCCAGGCACCACATGCCCTCAATAACATTTCGCTAATGCTCTTTAGTAGCTATAAAAATTGGAGCCAGTCCATGATTGCTGCACAGCAGACCGACGTGGATTTTCATTGATAAAACCACCAAGCACAGCCGGATCTATATAATATAAAGAAATTAAACAAAAAAAAATTCTAGACAGATCCCACCTAATCCTCCCATAGAACAGAAGAGATCAGATCGCTGTGCTCAGCTCAGTAGAAGGACATGTGGTTCAGAACAGTATGGTGGTTATAGTATTGTGTAAAGAGATATATAGGCAGCAGTGAGCAGTGGTACCATCATCTATCCATCAAGAAGATCACTTATAGCCCTTCTGATAATAAGTACCCCCCCCAATCTTGGAAATAGTTTTGCTACCGATCAGCATTATCAGTCAATGATGAACCTACTGGTTAGGCTTTGTGAATACATTGATTTGAGGCACTGATTTTATAATGTGGTGGATAAGTGAAAACTAACATAACTGAGGCAGGTGAATTGTATTGTGGGCAGGAGAGGGCTGGTAAATTGTAGCTGGCGGGATGGCGGGTGTTGGGGCAGGGGGGGGGCAAGACTTAACTCAGCAGCCTGTACAGAACACTTTAAAGGAAAAAAAATGCAGACGGCCCAGTGACCCAGCCAAAGCAAGCCCACAATGGGACCAGCCCTGGCAGGGCCACCTTAACAACATTATGGGCCCCCGGGCAAAGTAGTGCAGCGGGGCCCCTAACTCTATATATGTGTATCATATATAGCTATATATATATATATATATATATATATATATATATATATAGCTATATATATATATATATATATATATATATATATATATATAGATATATATATATATATATATATAGAGAGAGAGAGAGAGATATATATATTTGCAGGATTTTTTTTTATTTTTTTTACGGGATTATTTATTTTACTTAAGAGCCCTGTCTATGGGGCCCCCTTGCCTGTGGGGGCCCCGGGCACCTGCCCATCGTGCCCAATGAAAAAGATATCCCTGAGCCCGGGAACAGGGGGCAGATACCCTCCTGCCCCTGATTGGGGGATTGTTATAAATAAAATTATCTGCACTGCGGAATCAGTGGCGCTATATAAATAAATGGTGATGATGATGATGATCTTCAGCTCATATGTAATGAGCAGCACCGTTGGGGAACCATAAGCTTCTTTTGTGCTATATAAAATATATCAGGATTGAAGTATAGTGTACACAGAAGCATAATAGTTAATGGTGTCTTTTCTATACCACAGAGCAAATTTAGTATCTGATGCAAAAAAATAAATCGCCACCAGTCATTTATCATAGAGGCTGCTTTTCTGGCCACGACATAATCATTTCGATTACAAATTCGTCTGACACATGGAATGTTTTTGTATACTATAGTATTCATAATTACATAAATCACATATTTAGTAAATAGTAAATTTTTCCCTTGCAATTTGCTGCCCCACCCCACAAAAACTCCCCATTCTGTATAATCTTTTTCTATGCTATTTCAAATCAAATTATCAGTTAGAAGCACGGAAGTAGTAAAAACACTATATTAAGGTTCAACTGAAACCTGAGTCCTCCCGAATGGATTTGACTCAAGATGAATCCTATTAAAAACGTAAAAAAATAAAAATATAATTTCAAAGGATGCATACTTATCTGGGACAGCATAGAATTACACCTCATACCTACATGTTTCCAAGATAAATGTCACTAAGGGCTATATTTACTACAGGTTTGAAAAAGTGTAGATGTTGCCTATAGCAACCAATCAGATTCTAGCTGTCATTTTGTAGAATGTACTATATAAATGATAACTAAAATCTGATTGGTTGCTATGGGCAACATCTCCACTAGGGTGTGTCCATATCTGAGAGCAGCTAGTTGCTTCTTTTAAAGCCAGACAATAATTTTGCTAATTTTTATTACAATCTGTTCCATTTGTCTCTTGGCTGTCTTTATATTTAAGAAAATAGACACCTAATTCAGCACCATCTCATAGGGGTTATTTTATGCTTCTCTATTTTTTGCAAATGCATATAAATAGTAATAATTTTAACAAAAATAATAATAATAATAATAATAATAATAATACTATTATTATTATTATTATAATAATAATAATAATAATGATGATGATGATGATAATCATTATTATTATTATTATTATTATTATTATTATTATTGTTATTATAGTTATAATAATAGTATTATTTTATTATTATTATTATTATTATTATTATTATTATTATTATTATTATTATTAAGACTCGTCCTAGCTAGGTTTCTGTTCAAAACTGATCTTTGGCTTTTTGTTATTTATACTGAGATCATTCTGGCTACTTAGAGTAAATTACTTTACAGCAGAATATCTTGTGACTGCTCACAGACAGTAATATTGATCTATCTCCAGAATCTACCAACCCCCTAAATCTACAGCCTGTAACATAAACACTAAGTACTGAGCTGTCTCTGTTAAGTGGTGGCACTTTATACTGTCACCTTAACATATGCTGAGAGAGAAGAGAGAGAGAGAGAGAGAGAGAAAGAGAGAGAGAAAGAGAGAGAGAGAGAGAGAGAAGAGAGAGAGAGAGAGAGAAAGAGAGAGAAAGAGAGAGAAAGAGAGAGAGAGAGAGAGAGAGAAAGAGAGAGAGAGAGAAAGAGAGAGAGAGAGAAAGAGAGAGAGAGAGAGAAATAGAGAGAAAGAGAGAGAGAAAGTTTAGTTGATACCCCAATTGTCAGTGGGCTATTGTTTCGAGACCCTAAATGCTGGTCATTATCCTATCACCCCAAGTGGTAGCTGTATGAAACCTTCTAAAAAAGTAAAACTGGGGGTGTTGCCCATAGCAGCCAATCAGATTCTAGCTATCATTTCTAGACTGTACTAGATAAATGATTGCTAGAATCTGATTGGTTGCTATGGGCGACACCTCCACTTTTCCTTTTTTTAGAAGGTTTGATAAATTTACGCCCAAGTGTCAGTGTACCGTTGTTCTAGAACACAATGCGCCATTGTTCTAGGAACCATATGTCAGTGTGCAATTGTTCTAGAACCTTAAGTGTTAGTGTATCATTGTTCTAGAACACATTGTGCCATTGTTCTAGGAACCAAATGTACTATTGTTCTTGGGAAGAGAAAGACGCAGCGTCTTTTAAAATACAGGTCATTTTGAATAATCTGCCAATTTGGGCAAAAATGACCAAAATGGCAAGCTCAATCTGCATGTGTGTGCATAGAGATAAAAGTATTGGTCACAAAAGTTAAAATATAAAGATTCACAGGGTAGACCAATGGTTATGTACAACATGCTTCCATATCTTTAATGTGGGGTTAATTAAATCCCATCATGGTTAAATATAAAGTTTAATATAAAAGCTTTATTAAAAATAAAGTTTTATGCGATCACAATTTGAAATAACTGGTGTTGATAAAAAGTAACAAAAAACAACAGTATGCAAGTAAAAAAAAAAATATAGATGTACAAAATGATAACTCTAACTGTAGTAATGATAAATGTATTTTTTTTCCCACTAAAACCCATAGAGATGAATTAATGGGAGCTGAATGCAGCCGATCCTATCAGATAAACAGGCATAGAGGATGAGTGTGCGTAATAGTGTGGATTGGAGAGTAGAATGAGAAGGTGGTAGGATAGTTATTAGTGATCTGTTATAAAGAGACAGAAAATATGTTAAGACCAGGAAGAGATTGGTAGGAAATCTGAGAGACATCTATCGCAAGAGCCAGGCAGCTGTCTTCTAAAATCTTTACTTTCTACCATATGTTCTCTGCAGCCACTGTTTAAACATTAATGAGGCCCTGGACTGATTATTGCTAATGGTTTTCAAGTTGTTCTTGTGTTTGGCAAACATGAGCCACTCTCAAAAAGTAGGACAACTTGAATCCACAAGAAGAGCAGTAGAGGAGCCATATGGATTTAACCCGTAAGGAGAATAACATACAACTTTATAAGGATTATATTTCTCTCTATTATTTTAGCAAAATAAAGGAGTAAACATTATTTTGCCCAAAAAATCCTATGGAAAAATAATCCATCAAATCTTAGGGCCTGAGTCGTTAAGGAAAGGAAAGCAAAAAAAAAGGAGTAACTTTGCACCTTGGCAAAACCATGTTCCATTGGAAGGGGGAGATAAATTTAATATATGAAGACAGATTTATAGTTGGGGTAGGGCATGTCCTAGATTAAGTTTACATTTCAGTGTAAAAATAAAGCTATCAAGTATTTGTGTGCTAGATGAAACAAACAGCCTTTTAGCAAACAGTATTTTACTTATGTGCAAATAATAAACTAATTTTCACCCCTTGCATTGTGACATGGTTTGTCCAGGAGAAAATGTACTCCTTTTTTTTTTTTTTTTTAACCTTACCTTCCTTAATGAAAAAGGCCCTTAGAGTACATGGGGTATATTTACTAAACTGCGGGTTTGAAAAAGTGGAGATGTTGCCCATAGCAACCAATCAGATTCTAGCTGTCATTCTGTAGAATGTACTAAATAAATGATGACTAGAATCTGATTGGTTGATATCGGCAACATCTCCACTTTTTGAAACCTGCAGTTTAGTAAATATACCCCCATGTCGGCTAAATGTAATGAACGCTGGTAGAATGCTGGCTTGGGTTTGCTGAGCCATATCATTTGAATCAAGCATATCTAAGCCATAAACATATACTGTATGTAGTATGGTCATTAACAAAAGGGATTCTGATCAGTAAAGCGAAGGAGGCTACAGTGCCAAAAAAAACTAAATGTAGTAACAGCTATACACTTGACTCCAAAAAAATGGATCCTGCATTGATACATCCAAGTAAAATGTTTCCTCTCTTGTCAAAACGGCACACACTAGACCAAAGGGACAAAACTAATTTCCATTTTTATGCAAGTAAATCAATTTCAAAGATTCCAAAGATTGGTTAACTCACCAAAAGCTGTCTGATTTAGCAGATACCTGACACAATCTACATCCATTAGATAATGACTTCCCTTCCCCACTGGGCCTACTCCAGAATAGAGTTTATGTTTACCAACAGACATAGCTTACGTATCAGACATTGTAGTTCAGGACAGAGGCGGAACTAGCGAGCTGTGAGTCCCGGTCAGGGCCGGTGCTAGGGTCCATGGCGCCCTAGGCATTTTTACAAAATCGGTGCCCCACCGTACCCCCCCACCCCCCTCCCCCGCAAAAATTGGGAGGGGAGGAGACGGAGCAGAGAGGCGGCGGTGGTGAGCAATAGCCTCTTCCCCCCTCCCTGTGCATCTGAATGCTGTGCGGCAGCCGTGACAGGTATGGTCAGCGGTCGCCGCACAGTTTTAAAGTCATTTACCATTCTGTGGCGCCCTCCAGGCGCCCTCCAGAGCCCGGCGCCCTAGGCAAGTGCCTAACCTTGCCTAATGGGAGCGCCGGGCCTGGTCTCGTTGCAGGGAGGTGGGGAGGAGGGAGCCGAGCCCCGACCATCTTCCATGCAGCGGGCCCCATTATCTCCATGGGCCCCGGTGCACCAATGGTAGTTCCGCCATTGGTTGAGGAACCATCTTGGTCAGACCACTCGTTGCTTCATATTCCATTCTCTGATACCTTAAAATCTCAAGCTCTGAACATATCATCACCTGAACATATAGTTAAAATGTTGAGCTTACCTGTAGCTATGAGTGGTATACTACAAACTATGACATTTAGGAATATTTCATACACCCACATATGACTCACTATATTCAAGTAACTGTACACCTATCATTGGTTGACTGAGGGAAAATGTACAAATCTGGAGCACTTGCAACATTTCATGGTTAGGCAAAGTAACAGCGGTGAAAATGGTGTTCCTACCACATTTATGTATCTATCCCACATAATCACATCCCTACTTTGATGGTTAGTCAGGTACACAAAGATATATCTCAATTAATCTGGATTTATAAAGGAGCTATGACGGTGTCAAGCGTACACATCAGTCCTAAATCTACAATATTTCTGGCCAAGAAATTTTGTCCAATTTCATACCACAGCCAAACTGGTGCAATAAATGGACATTGAAGGAATTCTCTGGTTATCCACATATTTCCTCATCCGGAGGCAAAACATAGATACATCTCAGTTTTGATGTTCCTCACACCCTTAAACACACTTTGTGGGATGCTCTACAAAGAGGTCTTCCCAGTTCACTCCAATCTTTGCTAACTCCTCCGTACTTCCGGGTGTCATAGCTCGAGCGCTCTATTGTTGGAAGTCTGCTCCTTTAGCGTTGTTAGGTCAATTTATTCATAATTCCCCTTTGCTTGCTTTATGAAATAACATTCTATTCCCAGTCCCAAAACTCTTGCCTAGATTCTCGTCACCCGTGACTTTTGTGTGTATATATCACTGCCCGGCATTGAGATGTTGCTGTAGATGCGGGGGTTGGTGGGAGGCTTGGGAGGGGGGAGCGCATCAAAGAGCCTTGTGTGTTTCAGGGTCAGTTGCTAAACGTTCACATTATGTCTGAGATTTGAAGTTACAGCTACGGGCAGGAAATGGATTTGTAGTATATAGCGGGGAGGTTAAAACCTTTAACATCTCTCTGGATGCTGCTTCCTACTCCTTCTAAGTTAAATAATTGAATAAATGGCCAGAAATAGCATAGAGTTAGAGTCAGGGGCCTAGTGGACAGCTGCTGGTCTGAATTATTCAGCAGGGGGGGAGTATGGAGATTAGGTTCTCCCTATCTCTCTCTCCATCTCTCTCTCTTTCTCTCTCTCTCTCTCTCCCCATGTCTCTCTCATCTCTCTTTCTTATCTCTCATCTCTCTCTCTCATCTCTCTCTCTCTCTTTCTTTAGCGCTCTCTTTTTTTCTTCTTTACTCATTTTTCGCACTTTAATGCATTGCCTTGATAACACATTAACTATTTAGGAATTTAATATATAAAAAATAAATGTCTTGTGTTTCCCATTTTAAGCCCTTAAGCTGGGTACACACTACAGAAAATTTCTTCCAATGCGATATTTTTAACGACTTTACCAACAACTGAAAGACCGGATCAGCATGCGGATTCATGTGCACACATGTACATGATTTTACACGATCTACCGTCAGATCTGTGCTCTTCATCTGTCATAACCATCGGCTGAAAGATGGTGACTCTGTAAACTCTATGGAGATCTGCCTACACCGCTGGTCAGGAGAATTTGCCCAACATCGTTCCATTGTTTGGAGAGATTTTTAGTTCGATCATAAAATCAAATCAAACGATACAATGTGCTTTAGTACAATAATCATGATTGTTGGAGCCTATACACTAATGCAATATCAAGCGTTTATCGTGTAATGGACATGATAATCGGGGGAAAAACCTGTCGTGTGTACCCAGCTTTAGAGCCTGAGTGTCAAATGTATATTTATTTCATCAGCAAATTTACCTTTTATTATTTATTGATGTCACTCTTATGCGTTGCTAGTTCATTTACTGTGTAAGGTCTCATTATTTAGATTGAACCTCACTGACAAGTTTTTGCATTGTGTATTCATATATTTGTATTCCTTTTTTTTTGAGTGGACAATCTTACCCATACACAATTCTTTTCAAGGATTGAAATCTAAATCGTATCACTAGAAGCCAGTACTTCATGCTCAATTATGACTGGTTCCTAGTAAATGAATGGCCTGCAATCTGGTGAACATTGGTGCAGTACACAATATACTGCCTCCACTGTATGTAGGTGACAGGTTCTCTTTGAGCTGTATGGCCCATATAAATGGATATTAAAGTAGCTGAAGAAGATCTGGTTAGATAGTTTTGAAATATTGGAAAAGTAAAGTGTTGGACACAACTTGGCAGCTGTTCCACTAGGTCATCTAACAAGACCAACTTCACACAGTTTAGTATTAGGCATTAAAGAATGGAATCTTCCTCTTTGTACTAGAATGATGGAGCTTTCTTGTAATCCTACTCCGTTTTCCTGGTATAACCCAATGAAATGGGAGCTCCACATTCAGGGCCTGAATCATATTCCAACGCAATGTGAACACAACATTGAGTTTAAAAAAACTTGCACGTAACTTGCACGCACGTACACCCGTGTTCAAATACAAGCAGATCTCAAGAAATGTTTGAATCTGGGTATAAGTACTCTCTGGCTATACATTACTGGCTGTATGTTAACAGACAGAACACACTGCAGGATAGGCATATGCTTATGTGCAATATAATAAATGTACAACTCTTAACACTATAATAATTTTTATGCATTTTCTTTTTTACTTGAAATACATAAATCAGGATGTTCTCAATGCGTACTGTACATAAAATTCATTTTTATAGCTTCTCTTACTTGCAAACAAAAGTTCTGGCACTCATAAGTGTAGTAGTCACAACTATCAGTTGGCACATACACCTGCCCTGTAGTAGTGCAAGCGATACAGCAAAACACATGTACCTAAGAGATGCTTGAATCAGCGGAATGTGCGTGCGCTCGACCTCTACACGCCCTTACTGTACATCACCTACGTTAGTCCACCTCTACAGGGGCAAACGCAGAATTTGCAGAGAGGGGTTTCCAAATCACGCCACCAGTGGGTGTGACCAGCATGCATGCGGGCATGGGTATAATTTTAGACAGTGCTTGGCTGCTCTCCAACTCTTCCTATCCTCCTAATATACAATGCTGCGTGCACTACTGTTAGGTGCACGCAGCTCTCCCTTTTCAAGCAGAGCTGTGTGAAGTGGGAGCAGGGTCCAGCCACCTCAATTATACAGTGCCCCAAGCTTGGAGGGGGGTTTCCAGGCACTAGGAACCTCCCCCCCCCCATCGGTTTGCCTATGCTCTACTCACTCCCGTTCCGCCTTTCAAGTTATAGGTAGTCGGAAGAGTCAGTTGTGTGCGCAATGCATTCACTGGTGTCAGTGCCATCCTGGTGCATGCGTGGAGCTATTTCACGCAAAATATGGCACGCAAATGGACCTACGTTTGAAAATGAATCACGCCCTCAGTGTACATATTCTCTTTAAAATATAGACATATTTTCTGGTTGGTAATAATATTCATTGTTAATGCCACATTTCCAAAAACGATAGTTGTTAGTTAATGCAGATTTGTTTTATCGTTCTTGGTTCAAAACTATTTATACTGTTTTTTAAATTATTCTCAGCATTTTGGTATTTTTTTTCTACAAAACAAGCCAGACATCTGAGCAACGGGAACTACAGATAGCAGAGCCCTGCAGTGCCGCACATAATCTTGAGGTCGCTTGCAATTTATACAGTATGCTGATAAGTTGCAGATAGTGTCACCGGGCTATAGATTGGGGGTAGGGGTGCACAGTGAAATGTGATTTAAAAATCAAATTCTTGTAAGTGATAACTCCACCAGCCTTGTGAAACATGTTTTAATAATAATGCAACTCTTCAACATGTCATTTGTGTCCTCACTATCACCCAGCACAATGTATGTTACTTTATACACTTGAGAGGGTGCATTGATATCTATATCAGACTCCTCTACAACACATACTGCAGGTACTCTCATCAACCCTCTCTGATACAGTGTTTTTGCCAGAGATAGGGCATCTCCTGATCTATGAAGGACTACCCCACCTTGCCGGCAAAGAGTTAAGCTGGGTTTCTCCGGCTAAAGCTTCTTAGCATGGGGAAGCCTTTTTAACAAGGATTGCAGCTTTACATGTATCTCTACAATCCTTGTTCTAGAACTCCTAGAAAAATACTTTACTTATTTATTTAAATAAAGCGTTTCTTCTTACCAGAATGCCAGCCAATTAATTATTTTTTTTTCCAAATATGTCTTAGATTTTCTCTTTTCTTAACTATTGAAACTGGAATCCCAAGTCATGGCTTCCAATTCTGCTGCGCCTACGTGATCATCATCATCAACATTTATTTATATAGCGCCAGCAAATTCCGTAGCGCTTTACAATTGGGAACAAACATTGATAAGACCATACTGGTTAATACATACAGACAGAGAGGTAAGAGAACCCTGCTCGCAAGCTTACAATCTATTGATCCGGCAAGACTACACTTACCGCTGCCAGAAGGTATCACCGGGCAGCTGAGCATCAATCAGTTGCTCTGCTGATATTTTTTTGGGTAAATTGCAGCGATACGTGATTTTCTATCACTGCAATAAGTGTCACCCGAAATTCTTTGTTATTGCCGCATATAATTAGGAGCCCTGTTAATGGATCAAGACATCCTTGCACCCTGCACTCAAAGTACACGAGCTGTTTCCTCTACTCCCTAAAACTCCTGGCACTACAATTTACAATATTCTATGCATGATCTGCTGCCACATTGTGACCTAAATGCCCACATTTTTTTGTCCAGTTGTTTTTGTGCACTATTCCATGCACCCAAATGCATTAAAACACACTGAGCGCCTCATCCCAAGTTCATTGAATAACAAAGCGATCCTCTCACCGAATTCATTAAAACACAGAGCCCAAATTCATTATAATCGGGACCAGATTTAGCACTAGTCACTTTGTGCCTAGAGGCAGCAGAGTTTGATAAGGAAAATGTTTCCTGCACAGCGTGTAAGTCAAACTTGTTTTCTTTATTTAGCTAAATGGACCCAGGGAATGAAAAGAAAAACAACTGATGTTAGTTTAGTTGAGGCAATGACACATATTTTAAAATAACAACACTATATTCTGTAGCAGAAATGGCAGAGATATAGGGGTATATTTACTAAACTGCGGGTTTGAAAATTGGAGATGTTGCCTATAGCAACCAATCAGATTCTAGCTATCGTTTATTTAGTACATTCTACAAAATGACAGCTAGAATCTGATTGGTTGCTATAGGCAACAACTCCACTTTTTCAAACCTGCAGTTTAGTAAATATACCTCATAGAATGTTCTGGGCACAAGGTATAAGCATACCTCCCAATTTCTGCGGGACAGTCCTGATCTGAGGGGCCTGCCTGCTCATTTCTTCTATCAGAAGTTGGGAGGTATGTCCTCACTTAGTGAGTGGATCCCGGACACACCGGAGGCAGGTGCTTTTGGTGAGTATGGCAATTCCAAAGGTGTTTCGTGAGAGGTTGGGGGTTACATAGCGCTTCTCCGAAGCACAAGGGACGCCCCAGGGCTGTGATGTGCTCATGTCCCTAACGTGATGCATTCATGCCCCCTGTTCGGAGGGTGGGGTGCCTGTGTCCCCATATAGGATTTGTAATTGTTGGGAGGTATAGTATAAGTAGTGGATAGGATTGAGGCGGAGAGGGACTGGCCCTTATAAGCAGCCCTGGCATATGAAACATACCAGTCCACATTCAATAAGCCCCTGAAGTCAAGTCACTGCAGCGATGAGGGTCCAGAGCATAGCTGTTGTTTCCAGCAGCTATTTCATTAGACTCATGGATGGGAAGCCCATATTAACACATATTTGAGAGCTCAGTCTAACGCTGTAATTTTCACAGGCTTCAGCCCTGGCAACTGAATGTCCAGTCTGGCCTCGATTTAGAGTGCCAAACAGTGGCAGAACTACCATTGGTGCAGCTGTGGGCCCTAGTTCCCTCCTCCCCACTTCCCTGCACCAGGGCCCACAGCTCACCAGTTCCGCCTCTGGTGCCAATGATTGTGTTACCAGATTGAATAATATAAATCGGACCCTCTTTATAATCCTCATAAAAACACCATACTCCGAGTTCAATACAATACACGGTGGGCCTGATTCATTAAGGAAAATTAAGTAAAAAAATTTAGTAGGTTTTCTTACTCAAGTTTTCTGGACAAAACCATGTTACAATGCAAAGGGTGCAAATTAGCTTATTATTATGAACATCAGGAAAATACTGGGTGCTTTTACATGTAGCACACAAATACTTGATAGCTTATTTGTACACTGAAATTAAAGTTGATCTAGGACATGCCCTACCCCAACTATAAATCTGCCATCACATTTTAAATTTACCTCCCCCTCCAATGCAACATGGTTTTGCCTTACTTACTTTTGCTTAACTTTCCTTAATAAATCAGACCCGAGGTATAATCAACACTTAAACTTCATTGCAGTATGCAATAAGATGATCCTGCAGGTTTATTGTACATGATTCATGTTCCCACAAGTGTGTTCTTTTGCGATATAATATTGTATAGCACTGCAAGTGTTTGTGTTTTCATGTTCCCACAAGCGGGTACAGTACTTACATAGTGGCAGTGGAGACATTGTAAGAACTCTTGGCTGTCTAAAGAAAAACAATATTTAAAAAAGGCAATTATGTATGTATTTATGTATGTATGTATGTATGCAGTGTCGGACTGGGGCATGAAGGGCCCACCGGGGAACTGCAACGCTAGGGGCCCACCAGAGGGGGTGTGGCCAGTCATTATAGAGGCGAGACTAGACGCTAGAGGGGGAGGGGTCAGCCCACGAAGTACAGCTAGCACCATAGTGTAGTATATAAAGAATGCAGTGTGTGTATAAAGAGTACACAGTCTGACCTGCTCCTTAGATTGGGCAGAACAGTCACCATAAATCGGGATTGTCCCACTAGACCAGGCTTGGCTAACCTGTGGCACTCCAGGTGTTGTGAAACTACAAGCCCCAGCATGCTTTGCCAATATATAGCAGCTTATTGCTGGAAGGGTGTGCTGAGACTTGTAGTTTCACAACACCTGAGTGCCACAGGTTAGCCAAGCCTGCACTAGACTCAGAATATTTGACAGACTGTCCTACCTGTTCTTGTCACTTTTACCACCTGTAGCTGCTGGTTTCTTTAGTTGCTGCTTGTCTGGATCTTGGAATGTTAAGGGCCCTATTTGGAAAAAATAATGGGTACATTTAGAAGATTCCAACCAGCCCTGGCATTAAATCAATAGGACCAACAATTAATACTTAGGCCTTCCTCCAGCCCCAACATTAAAGTTATAGTATTCCCATTTAATAAACCTATTTCCCTCCCTCCAGACAGCCCCTGCAATAAATCGCATTTATGTATACGTATAATAAATATACCTATTTCCCGCAACCGTCACTGCCATTAAATAATTCATATTCACATTTAATTAAAAGCCCCCAAACCACCCCATCTTAAATTAAATTGTCCCACCTTCACCCTACAAAGAAAATAGCACCCATTATTTAGCTACCACCTACCACACACACATTACATTGCCACAAGCCCGCTGTGCCATCACACACACATTACTGTGCCCCTTAATCACCATGCTGGGCCTCCTTATGATCACACTGCGCCCTCCATGCTGTTTTTGCCCCCCCTTCATCACCCTGTGTCATGCTGCTTTTGTTCCCCCCTTCTCCTGGCCCCCCTTAACTCTGCCATCATGCTCCCCCTTCACTCTGCCTTCATGCTCCCCCTCCACTCTGCCTTCATGCTCCCCCTCCACTCTGCCTTCATGCTCCCCCTCCACTCTGCCTTCATGCTCCCCCTTCACTCTGCCTTCATGCTCCCCCTCCACTCTGCCATCTTGCTCCCCCTTCACTCTGCCATCATGCTCCCCCTTCACTCTGCCTTCATGCTCCCCCTCCACTCTGCCATCATGCTCCTCCTTCACTCTGCCTTCATGCTCCCCCTTCATGCTCCCCCTCCACTCTGCCTTCATGCTCCCCCTTCACTCTGCCATCATGCTCCCCCTTCACTCTGCCTTCATGCTCCCCCTCCACTCTGCCATCATGCTCCCCCTTCACTCTGCCGTCATGCTCCCCCTTCACTCTGCCGTCATGCTCCCCCTTCACTCTGCCTTCATGCTCCCCCTCCACTCTGCCATCATGCTCCCCCTTCACTCTGCCATCATGCTCCCCCTTCACTCTGCCATCATGCTCCCCCTCCACTCTGCCTTCATGCTCCCCCTCCACTCTGCCATCTTGCTCCCCCACCACTCTGCCATCATGCTTCCCCTTCACTCTGCCTTCATGCTCCCCCTTCATGCTCTGCCATCATGCTCCCCCTCCACTCTGCCTTCATGCTCTGCCTTCATGCTCCCCCTCCATTCTGCCATCATACTCTGCCTTCATGCTCCCCCTTCATGCTCTGCCATCATGCTCCCCCTCCACTCTGTCTTCATGCTCTGCCTTCATGCTCCCCCTTCATTCTGCCTTCATACTCTGCCATCATGCTCCGCCTTCACTCTGCCATCATGCTCCCCCTCCACTCTGCCTTCAGGCTCCCACTTCATGCTCCCCCTTCATGCTCTGCCATCATGCTCCCCCTTCATGCTCCCCCTTCACGCTCTGCCTTCATGCTCTCTTCTTTCTTCCATTCCCTCACTTACCTTTTCTATCTGATTCTATCTTCTCTTCTGTCTTCTGTCTTCTGTCTGCGGCGCTCCTCACTGAATGTCGGGCGTGATGACGTCACGCCCGGCATTCAGTGCGCACGGAGCCGGCGCTGCAGACACGCAAGGTTTATTTTGTTTTTTTTGTCTTCAGTTACTCGCTCCCCCACCAACGAAGAGGGGAGCGATCAGGGTCGGGGCCTACCGGGGGATAGACCGGTCCCCCGGCGGGCCAGTCCGACCCTGTATGTATGTATGTATGTATGTATGTAGGTAGGTATGTATTTATGTATGTATGTATGTATGTATGTATGTATGTAGGTATGTATTTATGTATGTATGTAGGTATGTATTTATGTATGTATGTATGCATACATATGCATATGTCACTCATTGAAAAAAGACATGGTAGTTATACTACTAGTTTCTATTATTTTAATAGGAGATGAGCATCAACGATTGCAGATAATTGTTTGTATCTTTCACAGAGAATAAGAGAGTAAATTAGGGCAAGCAGAGGCTGCTATAAATTGGCCTAATAGTTACTACTTTCAGGGATTTACAGTAAAACCCCCTATAGATCCAATTGTGCAGCTAATCCTCTAGGCTAACACTGTGCTTAGAAGGGATTTTAGAAACAAGGGGAAGGCATGTGGTAAGAGAGCCAAAGCAGCATCCAGATGCCAAGTCAGATTGCATCCCAACAGCTCTACACAAAGGAGCTAAAGAGCCAACAGTGACAGATACAATGATAATAATACCTGTCCACAAAGACATATGAAGAGCATGACTCTATGGTGAACACCATGAGCTATGGTATAAACTGTACATAACAAGCAGGAAAATTCAGAGGTCAATGAAGTCCCCACTCTGTGTTCTTGACTATTGAATTCTGGGAAGTGTATGCAGTAACGAAGGATGCATAGCTAATATAAACTCATAGTAACCAATCAGAATGTAGCTATTACAGCATTTATTTATAAAACATGGAAATCATGGTTGTTTATGGGGACCTGGCATAAAATCTTATTCTTTGCAATAGTAGATTTTGATAACTTTTTATAGCAAAGCACTACAACACCAAACTTAAAAAACAGTATTTATTTTGGAGACTTGGCTTAGGACTCACACTAGAGGGGCTCCCTCATGATCCAGGATAATTTAGCACTAACTATAACATCTGCATAATGAAAGTACTTAACCTACATTTCAACCAATCAGAGAACTTCGACCTCTTATCACGCCCCTGAGGAACCATCAAGTGAGATATCTCTGGAGATTTCCTGTCCATGTGATTGCTGATAAAAATGCAAATGATCAGAACATCTGAAGGATAATGCTACTTTTCTTTCCAAGATTGGGTTGCCATCCTTAGATGAAGCTGTGCTTCCCAACTCCAAATATTCTGCTACAGGGCGTAATGATTGGCACCAAGATAAGCTTTAACTGTCCTTTTTGTTATGTTTCTTTTTATAGATCTGCTTTTGGAGATAAGATCGGCCTCATGTCAAGAGTTTTGGATTGTTGCCCCCAATATGCATTTTTATCAAACCTTTTACTCTTTTACTTGATTATTATTATTGACTTGAGATTCAGTCAACTTGTACCGTGTGTAAACCTTGGAGACTTCCTCCTCCTTTATAGTATTATTACCATATCATTAGTATGGATGATGTCACTATATAATTGCTTTGATAAGTTTCTTCAGAGCTTCACCATGAATTATTGAGAATCTTAATGTATTTGAAGAATATTTTCTTGGTTTACTCTGATCTCCGCTGCATTCCTTTTCTCACAATGGATGAAGGTTTTCCTAATAGTAGCTTTTCTTATTACAAGGTTGTCATTCTCATTTATAATTGACTTTGATTCGTACTTTCATCCACTTAGCAGATATCATATTTAATAGAAAATGCCTTTATCTCAAACCCAGGACAGATGTGGAGTCCTAACGTCCTAAAAATGAATGACTTATATATAACCAGCTTTGCATCTAATTATTCTTTAATTAACAGGTGGTCATAGATGAGCATCTTTGATTCTGTGTTTTGGTACTTTAAGTTTTTATACTCTTTTATGTCTTCTTTCCTATGGCTTCTGTCTGGACACCACTGGTTCTACACTTCTGAATAAATCTATTAATAGAGATAAAGATTGTCATTTCCTGATTGTTTCTGGGCTGCTTAATAAGCAAAATGTGACTTTATGTTCATCCTCCTAACAATTTGAATTTTATTTTAAATACCTATAATGGACATTAAGGACTCTTCACCCATCCAAGTAAAATAATGATAGGTACTTTAATCTACACCTGGAACCCTTCTTGCTGGATAAATCATCTACTCACCACCTGGCTGTTTCCTAGTAAATATAACATTGTTATCCATCGTAATGACCACCTTGTTGCATAGAGGTTGCTCAGCCCCCCAAGGACTATACTGTTCTATTCTTAGCCACATGATATGTACAGTTGGATTGATAATATAGTTCCCAATGACCCATGTGTTTCCTAACTCCAGTCACCTAAAATACACGCAGAGGACAAGGTTGGATCATGGCATAGTAGAGGGGGTCCTGACAATTGGTAATTTTTCAAATCTTGGAGAGAATAGAATATTATTATTCGAGCGCCTTGTATTACTCGTATTACTCAAACAGTAGAAAAAGCCCTCCAGCAAGATCTTGACTTTAATCTGGTCCCGGAGGTTTTCCTTTTGGTTGCTTGGGCTGCACTTAATCCCAGGATTTGAAGTATCCTGATAAACTTAGGGGCCACCTATTTCACCAATGTAAACGCTAAACTGGTAGCAACTTTCAAGCACTAAGGGGTATATTTACTATGGGGTAGTTCCGTAGAACAACCGATTCCCGGCTCTTTGAAGTCATTTTCGTCAAACAGCAATTTTATTAAAGACAAAACCCGATGGGCTTTCTCCTTAATAAAAGTGCCATTTTAAAGAATGTCTTCAAAGCGCTGGGAATCGGAGGCTCTATGAAACTGCCGCAAAGTAACTATACCCCTAAGAATAAATCAAGTTTTAGCATCACTTATCTACTCTGATCATAATAAATATTTGTTGTTAATAAATTGTTCTCTATAAAACAACAATATATCCTTGCTCACTTTATACTCAGGCATAAGTATATGACGGAGTATAAGTATCTAGAGTTCTTATCAATCATTCTAAATCTGAAGCTTTAAACATATCCCTGCCTAAGCCTCTTTAAAAACTCTTAGAGATCAAGTTTCGGCTTTGTTGACAGTGAGAGACAGCCGGAATTACTTGGATATACATCTGATCACTTGTATCAATGGTCTCTAAAAACAATTTTTCCAACATTCATAACCACACTTAGGGCTTCATGTAGAGTTGGACGCAACTCATAAGTACAAAAACCATTTTTGGCTACTGTGCCTGCGCAGACTGGGAAGGATCCCCCCTTGCACCTCTCTCTATCCTCAGAGAGGCAGTACGTGGGAGGTAGTGGGAGAGCCTAGCAATGTTAAAGTGCTGGGTATTACCCACGGAGCTGACCGCAAGCCGTGGGAAATAAACATGTTATATACATGACGGTACTGACGCTAAGAGTTCATTTGCGGTGGGAGTTCTTAGTTAGGAGCTGGTTGTGCGGCAGTTATGAGGGGTTTTTAGTTTGCCAAGCCAAGGATCTTTGGATTTATTACAGATGAAGAGCCTGGATCTAGGTAAGCAATAAAGAGGGTGAATGAGAGTAGTGTAGAGGTGTTTTTATTTCAAATATATATATTATTACACTTGTGTCTGTGTTTCATTTACATTTCTCATTGGTGCACTACAGGCCCAGGTGAGCCTTATGGTTCCCCAAGTGTCAGCATGCTCTGGCAACCATGGACATTGCACACCCGATCTATATAGGGAATCCAGCCCCCATGCTGGTATCATGGCGGGCTTCCCTGCTATAGTGCCACCAACCCAGGCTGGCAAGGACAGGTACTGGTAATAGTAAATTTGGGGGACAAATTTACTAGTACCAGCCTAGGCTGGCAGCAATGGGGATGGTTAAGCCATTTTTGTTTCATTTACGGACTGATTTGCTTTACAGGGCCACTGTGACCAGGGCCGGATTAACCATAGGGCTAACTGGGCCACAGCCCAGGGGCCTATGGCATCCAGGGGGCCCTTAAAAGTGCTCAGCAGCAGTATTGATCGGTCAGGGGCGGGGGCGCCCCCGGCACGATCAGTGCTGCTGAGCACTTTCACTGCGGTCCTTCCCCGGCATGCTGTAGTCTTCTTACTGAGGAGATCTCATGAGTCTCACTCTCACGAGATCTCCTCAGCAAAGAGCGTACAGCGCGCCGGAGAAGGAGGTAAGTGCCGGGGGGGAGGGGGGGGAGGGCAGCTCGGATCACTGGGGGGGGGGGCGCGGGCAGCTCGGATCATGGGGGGGCCCTCATGGGGGAATGGAGGCCCCCTTAGCCCAGGGGCCTCCATTCCCTTAATCCGGCCCTGACTGTGACTGATACACTCAAGAGAATCATGTGCACTGGCCCGTAAGGCAGATGAAGAGATGTGTCTTAGCAAGAGTGTGTAATTTGCACAGTATTCTGAGTCACACGGATCTAAAGTTAAGTGTGAATTGCCTCCAACTCTACATCAGTTACTTAGATGTTATCTCATGGCCTAGAATACATTTCTAGTTTTCATGAAAGGGAGAATAAATGTTAGAAAAATGACTGATTTTTCTGCATAAATTAGAGATTCTCCCACTATGGTATGATCTCCAAAAGTCTACTGCATCAACATTCTTATTTGTCCTAAGCAATACGGTGGTTGGGGTCTTTAATGACTCTGAGGCTACTCCCAGGCTGCTCAATTCATTGAAATGCTACAATGGTACAAACAGACATCTTCATGTTGCACTCTCACCACCCACTCACTTACTGGAATTCTGTTACTAAAATCAATCGTTGGGAATACACAATCTGGACGATATAGACGGCTATTCTATAGCAGAGCATTTCTTCCCATGCAAAGGCTTCCATGAGAAATAGAAGAAAAACAATAACAAACCAATGAATTTAGTAACAAGTTTCAAAAGGGCATGAGTAAAACAATAAATTATAGTTGCCCAAGAATTTCAAAAACAGTAATTGTTAGAGTGAAAGCTTAGAAGAAAATTCTTATTTGGGTTTGGTTTAATGGCTGGACTGTTCATTTAAATCCAGTAGATCTTGATCTTGGCCAAGTCATTTATATGATTGATGATAATTAAGACCCACTTTTTAAGAGCAGTAGTACATTGGCAACAAAGTATAAAACTGACAATAGTACAACTGTATATCTATGTATTATATACTGCTCTATAAAACTATACAGCTTTTGAGGGTTGTACACTGATTTGTACATTAGGAATGATGGGTGTAAGTTTTCTACCCTCTTAGATGCCAAGTGGCTGCAGTGTCCCGTATTTTAATTAGAGATGTTCACTGACCCCCGTGTTCTGGTTTTGGTTTTGGATCTGGATTGACTTCGTGTTTTGGCAAAACCGCCCTTGCATGCCTTGGTTTTGGTTTTGGTTTTAGATCCCCCACTCTTTTTTTTTTTTTTTATAAAATCCCTATTTTTTTTGCTCAAATCACATATTTTGGCTTTTTTTCCCCCCTTACATTATTATTAACCTCAATAACACTAATTTCAAGTCATTCAATGTTATTTTCATAGACTTTCAAACAAAGACTGCAGATTTTTGAAGACCAACCCTATTATTTCTGTTTCAGCAATGGCAATTAGCAATGGAGCTCTCCTGAATGTCACTGGAGACATTGAAGAACACTGCTACCCCTCCTCTTTCTTTTCTACCTATGACGCTGCCCATCTGCACTAGAGATTGCCAAGAACTGTGCTACCCTTTCTATGTCCCTCTGTGAAATGGCGCTGTATCGCCTTGGAGGGCGGTACTTATAGGGTTCTCTTACCTCTCTGTCTGTATGTATTACCCAGTATTGTCTTATTAATGTTTTTTCCCAATTGTAAAGCACTACGGAATCTGCAGGCGCTATATAAATAAATGTTGATGATGATGATGATTATAGAATCCAAAGCTCGTAAGATCCAAAATCTGACGACTAAACAATGACGTTTTGCCTCGTTTTCAATTCTGAGAGCGCACAAAAGTAGTGAGCCGGCTCGGCTCCATACTCGGATCTGCTAAGTTCGGGTGTGTTCAGTTCTCGGGGAACTGAGTCTGAGCGTCTCTGATTCTAATATCCTGGCATTGTCAAATGGCTGCAAATATATAACTATTGTGTGGTCACTATTTTATCAGCTTGTGTTTTCTATTAGGAAAAAATGAGTCTTAGAAGGTATAAAAGAACAGAGAATATTATGCAGGAAGTTTATGTTCCATACTGAATCATCTGCTCCAAACCTCCTGGCATCAACGTCAGCCTTCTGCAGACCCTATCCTGCTTCTTAGTTTACTGATTGTAAGTCCTAGTTTTATTAAATACCTTTGATTCTACGGCAGAAACTGTCACCTTGCTCTATTTTGCACGTGCCTATCACACATAAGTTAAAGATAAATCTGAATAAAATGAAAGCTGATTGATAGGGAGGCTCCGTCATCACATGAGTTTAATGAGGCAAATGACAGCTGAGAGCGATCACGTCTGCCTATTGGAATAGAAAATGATAAAATGACTAAGAGGAAGGAGGCAGAGACTGCAGCTAAGGGACTGGGTGACAGGACAGGCACAGGAGGAAGAGGAGTGGGCACAATGTCACACATCTGTGCTGCGTGAAAGGTAACAAACAATGATGCCTGCATTAGTCTGACATTCCGAGCAGAACACAGACTTGTTATTAGATGCAATGTGACAGTGTTGGCTTTAGAGCTACAAGCACAGGATGCTGGCTGGCATCTTGTGTTTAATCAGGAGCACAGGAGAAGGGACAATATTCTCATTACAATGTAGCTCAGCAAAATGGGTTTTTTTTCAGCCAGTGCATTACAAACCCTCCTGGGCAAGACGGGAACAGAAATGCTGACTTAGAAAGTAACTGAATACATGGATTAGGGATTTTTTTCTTTTAGGAACCAAAATGAGAGAAGTTAACTTTTCAAATGCTATTGTGTATGTTATGTGTGTATATATATATATATATATATATATATATATATATATATATAAATACATATATATAGTAATTAGACGATGCTAGGTGGCGTTGGTTTGCAAATTGTTCATGCCCAGCCTGCTACAGTGGGCCATTGGAGACAGTAGGGTGACCGTCCCTGAAGAACTGGAGCCTTAGCAGTACAAGGGCTGTGTATTTGTGAGTTAATCCACTATAGAGAAAGTGGTAAGTGGCCTAGCTGCCCGCTTGACAGAGAGGGGTGAAGAAGGGAGTTAGCACTCCCTATGGGGGCTGTATTAGATGTTTTATTTAAACCAGTTTTATTTTGGATTGGATTACTTTGGCTAATAAATTAGTGGAGGGCCATGTGCTGCCTCTAAACACGTAGTCACTGACATATATATATATATATATATATATATATATATATATGGACCTAACAAAATGTACTAGGTGACATCAGCAGGGATCTTACAGTAACCCCACCACCTACCATCTATCTTATTGCCTAGTTATGTCCTTGATTTCAAGCTGTTGTTCCACACATTGCCATGAAAGACGGCTTTGAATGAAAGGCAATAGGTATTTAATGGGCTTATGTGTTTAGATGCATTTTTAAAATACTATGTGCCTGATTATTTGTATCGGTTCCCTGCAGTACGTAAAAATAGGCACTCAGCCTTCATGTGACGCACATATACCTAGACTCCATACAATGTTCCTATTTATATGTACTCATTCCTAAGTGAACATAGTTTTCTCTGGGGTGTACAACTGGCTGGCATATAGACAAGTAATACACATTACATCTTCAATGTCATGAAGGTGTTCACCTTGATGTTGTTTTTTCCAGCTACTTATTACAATGGGGGGAATTATGGAAACTGGTGCTCATGCTGCTGTGCAAGAAGATGCCAATAGCCAACAACCAATTCTGTAACTTTCCTAGCACAGTTTAATAAACGAAAGACATCTTATTATAGAACTATCTAAATGACTTCGCAGGAAATGGAAATACTCCTACAGATTACAGGAAGACCATAAACGTTTAAATCATACTTGCCTACTCTCCCAAAATTTCCGGGAGGCTCCTGAATTTCGGGGAGCCCTCCCAGACTCCCAGAAGAATATGCAACCTCCCGGACGTGATGAAGCAGGTCTTAATGACGCAATTTTGTGGCATTAAGCCCCGCCCCTTGCTATGAAATCCTGTGCATTTTGCCATTTCCCAGCAGGGACGCGATGGCATCACCGTACCTTCGTCACATGACTTCTCTTCCGGGATGATCTCCACATGCTTTAGTAATATCACCTGAAATTACCAGGGCTACGTGGACATGTGGTTAAACCTTGTATATTGGGAAATTATTTTTACCTAACATATTCACTTTCATGCCACTTGTGTGAAACCTCACCCCTGGCATCTAGATAGCAGTGACCCTTACTGTCTCTAAGGGGTAGACCTACTAACGCTTCTTAAAAGGAAAAGTGTAGGTGTCGTCCATAACAACCAATCAGATTCTAGCTACCTATCATTTTCTAGAACGCACTAGACAAATGACAGCTAGATTCTGATTGGTTGCTATGGGCAACACCTCCATTTTTCCTTTTTAGAAGCTTCTGTAAATAAAACACTTAAGATTTTCACCACACAAATTCATACTACTGTTAAAGCAATGTTAGCAATTTATTTCCACTTAGCCATGACAATTTTATACAGGGGAAACAAAAAACATTTAACGTAATGCACATAGGCTTAGACACCACACAATGTATCTTCTATTGCTCTCTATTATAAATGTCTATTTTCTTGGAGGCTAACAGTGATTTCCTTTCAGGAGAATTCCCATTTAACCCATGTTATGCCAGAAGCCTCACCACGTCACCGGGCAGCGAGAAGGTTCATATCTGTACCTGGAAGGAGAGATTCCCTGTTTATCCATTCCCCCCCCCCCCCAACTCTTTGAGCTGTTAGTTTCAGGGCATCCCCTCCTCTCATTTTACTATCCCTGGGGACCCCTCGCAGGCAAGAAGCTGCTGGTAACTAGTTTCCATGGCAACTACACGACAGAACAGAGAGGATGATGATGTTGAGATTTCAGCTTAACCACTTCTAAGTGCAGCTTCAATAATATATGGAAGTCCCCAGCCCCCTACACACACTCCTCCCTATTGTGTCTTATTAAACACTAACACAAAGCACACACTTTCTTTTCATTCATATTAAATACTATACAGACTAAAATGCCATTTTCATGGGCAGCTATTATATTCTATTTTATTTACTCCTTCATGTAATTGACAGGTTATCACAAGGTGCAATTTGCGTCTTCAAATAGACAAAGGAAAGTCAGCCTAGGTTATGTATTTAGGCTGTGATGTGCATGAATCCCATATAAGCTGTGCGTCCATAAGATTTGAAACATGCAATAATATTATCTCTATGTATAATGTTTATGGTATTATGCATTGATTATCTCAACATCATGGGAAAACGGAATTCTGCAACAAATCAGGTGAGAGTTGTTGAACCGTTTATCTACAATACATAGAATAGGCAGGCGAGGATTACAAGTACCCAGAATCCTCCTCCAGTTCACAAACATTGCTTTAAAATAAATATAATAATATAATAATATATAACATTTTTAGCTGGGGTGGAACCTCAGCGGGTGCAATGCTATGTGTCAGGAGGTGATGGGACCAAGGGATGAACGTTCATCTACTACACAGACCTCTGATCCACTTTACTGAGCGTGAGTGGGAACAGGCGCAATGCACAGTGAAGCCCTAATTGGGGGCTTCAGTTAGCATACCCCAGTTCCCTGCGCATGCTGAGAAAACCAGTATGCGCAGGGTGTTTCCATTACCTGCTCGGGTGATGGAAACACATGACTAGGGCCCTGTCTAAAATGTTCGCCCGGCGATTGCCCGTTACACCCCTGAATTTTAGTGCCGTACAGGCATTTGCACAGATTACCCTCGACTCAGGTATGATATGCAGATTATTCTAAATTGGAATCCATCCAGAGAAAATCTTGTGCTGAACCCTGCATAGACCACAATCTTTGTTTATTGAATTGCTTAGCATTTGCTGACAAGTGGGACATAATTATGGGTATAGAGTGTTTCTGCTTTTCTAAATTCAATGCAAAATAATACTTAAATTATTTTTGATGTACAAAATGCCTCTAGCATGTTTACTAAATATTCAACAGATTTATTATTTAATTTTTTGTATGTATTCTTTTTATTTTTTCAGGTATTTCTATACCATATATTACAATATGAGGCTCCGGCAGGAATAAATGCAGGGATTCCCCTTTAATCTCGTGCAAACAGGGATTGGAACTCTGCATCACTGGGGCCCCATAACAACATACTTGCCAACTCTCCCGGAATGTCCGGGAGACTCCCGATCCCGCATCCCGCAATTGCCTGGCCAAAATGAATTGCGTCATTTTGCCCCCCCTCCCCACAACAAAACATTGTTTTCATTGTGGGGGGCAAGGCCAAAATTACACGTTTGGCCCCACCCCGCCCCCTCACGCCCTTTAGTCACACCCCTCTCCCGGACTGCACTTGCCGAACGTAGGCAAGTATGCATAACAATGTTTGGGTAGAGCCTGGCAATGCAACTGCAGCCTCCCAGACCCTCAGCTCATCTCTGAAAAGATCAGAGAGAGACGGCCTCTTCTGAGCATACTCAGCTAGTGTATGTGCCTCTCAGAAGAGGACTCTGCTTTTAGGAGCAGAGCAGTGGCCTTGGGGGTGATGTGGGAGTTAAGCCTACTACAGGCCCTCAGAGTGGCCCCCTTAACCTAAGTACCAGTAGCAGATGCACGCCTTGAACCCATGGTAGTGGCTCCACTGTGTGCAAACCTTTTAGCAAAGTAAAGGAGCTCTTTCAGGTATTGAAAAGAAAGGTGCTCTGGTCCTTCCAACTTTCCGTGAACGTAAAGAAACCAGGACAAAATAGGCAACCTTGTCCCAACTCCCAAGCAACTCTACAATGTGCACAGACCACTTCTGCTCTGCCCAACTCTGCTCATGATGATCCACCAACCACACTAACATTCTGTAACCACATCACACAGTTTGAAAAAGCCCAGAGTATTGGTCTACTCTCTGGTACTGTTATATAATCTTGTACGCTTTTGCTGGTAACTACAAGTACAGGTCTATGTTTGGCCAGCTTCAAAAGGAGACTGCTTCCCACCTCTAAAAAAAGATTAAAACGTAAGTGTGCAAAGGAGGTCTGCACTCCTGTCACTCCACAGTAGTGGAGGTTTTGCTATATCAAGCAGTATCCCCATACTTACTGCGTCCCATGGGTAGAAGTGCCAGTCCGTCCCTGTTCAGATAGCCATAACAATCGTCTAATCGGGAGCTGTCTGTCATTTTGGTCCATATGTCAGATCTTACCCTCTTGTAGCTGTCACACATTGCTACAGACTCTATTCTCCTCAGACCCCAATTACAGTACGTACTGGGAAACTTCCGTATGGAGCAAATGATTGGGGTCACAGGGAAGCGACTGATGATACCAATAGACCAATGTGGGCAAATGGAGAGAGTTTTCCCAAAGGCGGTGAACCCCTTTAAAACAAAGGCGACCATAGATACCTTTCACAGGGGGAACAGGAAGGAACAATTAGAATGGACAGAAAATAAACAACTGATAGAGAACTAAAAGTAACAGGTGCAATGAACTGTCTAAGCCTTGGCAGGAGTAGAGTTAGTCAGGTTTTTTGGTCACTGTTTGGGTGTCTGTAATCTTGAATAACCAGACACTTAAATCATGTGTTTTAGCGCTGATCAAAAGAGTGATATATTCCTGTATAAATTATAAGAACAAACCAAGAGATGGTTAAAGATATGAACAGAAATGAAGCAAAAGAGCTCATTTATACCCCATTCATACTGCACCAAAATCCCGGGTTTTTGCTGGGGTGAGCTCAAACGGGTCTTGGTGCAGTATGAATGGTACAAGTCAAAAATCCCGGGTCTAAAAACCCGGGTCTTCAACCCGGTATTTATCGAGGGGTAATTCCCGGGTCGGACCCGGGTTGCCTGCACTATGAATGGTGCAACCCGGGTTTTTCAACCCGAGTTGCACAGAAAACATGCTGATTGGCTGTCTGACCTGTAATGCTCACAATATTTACATTAACTGCATACATAAAACCAGAAAAAAAAAAACTCGAGAGGAAAACAACAGTATGGACTGAAACAACTACTTCTATTATCCACACTATAAGAAACAAACGAAAGAGAAAGGTCGCACATACTTTACATAGGTGACTAAAGTAAAGTATAGAGCGGTGAGCAGAACAGAATGGAATTGGTGGAAACACTGAAGAAATGTCTGATTGTTTACAAATGATACAATGAAACAATAAAAATTAAAATATCTTATAAGATACACTCACACATCTTTATGGACAAAACAGCAGAAAAGCAGACTATTACAAAAAAAAAAAAATGTTTTCAGCCAATGAAAACTGCTCTGGTGATGACTCCCACAAATTGCCAGGGCACAGACTTGTGCAGTATGAATGGGGTCAACTCAGGAAATTCCCGGGTCCGAGGTGCAGTATGAATGGTGTTTCTGAGCTGGGACGCTCCGAGCCCCGGCAAAAACCTGGGGATATTGCCGGGGCGGCAGTATGAAAGCGGCATTAGAAGAAGAGTAGCAGGATAAAATCTGAATTTGTCTCAATAAGCCCCTGCACCCAGTAATAGTACCATGGGGCATGATGTCTAGGATCACCATTGTTCAGAAGCTTCTCACCTACATTCATGTCAGTAACTGTTGCTTATTCATGCATAGAAGCCTGGAGTCATTTCAAAGTGCACAGGCTGTATCTGACGACTGTAGCAGTCGCTCAAATCTGTTGCTGTGACAACCGGTTGTTCAGTACATTCTGTGTCCTTTTAAACTTCTCTAGATTCTTTATTCCTGAGAAGCGACCATTGTTGGTAGTAGCAGGGCGAGTACTTCTGAACATCAAGAGTCCTATGCATTGAACCCCTCTTGGACCCTCATTATTTTCCTGGAACCCCCATTACACAAAACAGGAGGCGAATGCGCGTTTGCATTTTCAACACCCACTGACAAAACCATATTTGGACTACCTCTGTGTAAAAGGTACCAGGAGCAATCGTCCTCTTTATACTGCAAGAATGGCTAGTGAATCTGTCTCTTCTCTCTCATGTGCATGACACTAACAAGTAAGAAATAAGAAAAGAAAATAACAAAAACAGTATGTAATCCTGGAGCAAATAGCATGTATAGCAGATTGGTAGTTTTTATATACAATTTAATCAGAGACTGTGACATTTCCGGTTTTAAAACGGCAATACACAGACCCGGTGCAGTATAATCTAACCTAAGGGGTAGGTTTAGCGTTAGGGTTAGGATTAGGGTTAACGTTAGAATCAAGCGACAAGTCCGTGCAGTGTCGCTTCAAAACCGGAAATGTCAAAGTCTTCTTTTGAACTGACGTCAGTTTCAACTGTCGGCCTTTGGTGTAGTTGCAATTTATTGTACACGGGTCGGAAATGTGCTGTGTCTGCGCGATGGTCAGTCAGTATTTCTCCCTTGTCGCCCTGTTAGCCATCGGATTTCTTATGTCGTGCTAAAGAGTGTCGGGAATTTGACTATCGGAAAATCCTACCACAACCCTTTATACATCTTTCTTCTATAATTATACTTCAGCTTATTCATTTAGTAGACAACTCAATTGAATTGACTTATTAATTCATCAGGAGCAAAATATATGCTCAAGACTACAGCCTTAGATAAATAACATGTCCATAAAACCCTCTATACCAATTATCTGTACTCAGATTTGGGAGCCCTCCGTCACCGGAGGTGCTTGTCAGATTGTTCTATTTACCTCTGCTCCCTGTCACCTAGTAGCAATTAACTCCAGGGTCACAACAGGCTAATGATCCAAGCCAGGCCTATACCATCATATAAAACCCAGCAACACTACCAATTAGTATATAGATGACCACAATGTAATTCTAATGATTTGCTACAACCGCCCTGTAGAAGAAGATTTTAGCATTGCGAATGAAGAAGCGTCAAGCCTGATTTTTTCTTCTTTACTGTTCAGTTTAGGATTAAATGTTCCATAGCGTTGGCTGCCAGCGACACAGCTCCACAATCCGGTGTATGATCAAAACCACTGGGAATAAATTATAGGGATTTATCCTTCCCATAAGTAGGTCTGTACATGACACGTGTGCACAGGTAAGCGAGGTACATGCACTACGGAAAGAGAGTGAGGTCATACAGATCTAAGCTGTCAAACACAAAATAAGCAAGAACAGTATCAATCCACATTGTAGCCAACCACTGAAAAACGTTATATGTTGTCCTTCCTTTTCTAATCTGAAATGGAAAAGTTGCAGGATTTTGCTATAGGTTTCAGCAACTTATTGCCATGGTTACCTGACCGTTTTAATTAAATGTCTAGCACAGAATGTCCAGTTCTATGCAGTACGGTTCTAATCTATTAATACATTTATTTACATGCATCCAGAGGCGGCTAAGGGGCCCGAGATGAGAGGGGCCTGGGTCGCCCCATACCCCAAGGCGACTGCTACCCACCACACCACACCCTCCAATGCACTGATACCCCAGCTCTGGTTCCTCTTTTCAGAGCAGAGCCTGGAGGCTGAATTGTCAGGACCCTACCCAAATATCGTTATGGGGCACTTCAATGACCCTGTATACATCTCACCTAACTGGCAAAGGTGCCTGAGCTGTATAAATATGGGATCTATTATCCAGATATTTGGGACTTGTAGTTCTCCACATATGAAGAACAATACCTATAGTATAATAGATTTAAACAATTAAAAATATCACCTGCCTTTTTCCCACACTACCATTGGCATTTACCTCTTCATTAAAATGTTTAATGCCCATCCTCACAGTGACTGTACATATTCAACTGTATCTCAGTAGCTGTGAGATTATTGTTCCCAAATCTATTAACATTTGAGGCTACAAAGCAAATATTTCCCTGATTTTCCCAAATCATGCCCTAGCCCACCGCCAGCTACACCTTCAATACAGGAACCCGCCATATAAAATCCTAGGCCACTCCCATTTCGGAGAGGGGGCACTGGACTTTTAGGGGAGGTACGTATTTCTCTGTATCCAGGACTCCTTATTCTGCCAGGCCGCAGAGCAGCAACAATGTGATGTAGCAGAATCATTTGAGCTAGACATTGTTAGAAATATGGCAATGTGCTATGATTTACTGAATAAGCAAAGCTATCACTTTACATAATCATAATGATGTTTTTTCTTTAGCTTAAGTCTGAAAGGAAAAATGGTATTTCATAAAATATATTTAAATATAATAATATATATAAAATATTTATTTTACAACACTAAATAATTTAGTGTAGTAATTTGCTTAGGACAGGAGCAGTTGACCAAAACACTCATTATTATTTCCCAGTTGGTAGTGTATGTTGGACGTTACAGATTACAAACAGTTGCGTCTCTGTAGTTTCTCAGTTCCTGCTGGTCTGACACATACAGTACATAACATTCTATATGCAGATCCATGTTTATTGCTGGGCTAAATCATGATAAAAACTCCTTAGGGAGAACATAAGACAATAAAAGTCTCTTAACGATTTCCTTTCTATATCAGGTAAAGTACCTTTTATTTTCCATAAACAACCACAAGTTCACTGGCTGAGTCAGACATATTTTAATCAGGAAGCTGCAGACATTACAGGAAGCTATATCTGCTAAACTGTTTTGGAGGAAATATATCTTAAAACCTGGTGAGATTTTATGATGCCAAGTTTAGCCTTCAACTTCGAGTTAGTACCATCAATCAAGGCACTTCAATTTAAACTGCAGGGCAATTAGCAATACATTAAGCATTAAGTCTTATTCACACATCTGTTTTTCTAAAAAAAATAATAATATATATATATATATATAAAGAATTAATTTACAGATTAATGATTCTACTTTTTAATTTGTCAAACAAGTGACTTTTATGACCTTGCTATTCCTTCCAAAATTTCAAATATAGTTCATACTTGCCAACTCTCCCGGAATGTCCGGGAGACACCCGCATTTTGCGAGAGTCTCCCGGACTCCCGGGTGAGTGTGGCAATCTCCCGAATTCTGCCCACTTCACTAGGAAGTGCCCTGCCCGCGCTGTCAATTGACGCTATTTGCGTCATGACATCGCAGGGGGCGGAGCCGAAATGACGCGATTTTGGCCGCCCCGCCCCCTCACGCCCACCTCCACTGGCTGGCTCCCGGAAGGGAGCTGAAGAAAGTAGGTAAGTATGATATAGTTATCACTGGCAGATTATACCTACCTTTGGCCCTGGGCCACGCTCAAGCAATGAATCCAACTTCAAATGATTTATTCACTACTGGTCATCCACTGAAAAACACTATTCAGTAATATTAAATAGAGACCAAGGGATATATTTACTAAACTGCAGGTTTGAAAAATTGGAGATGTTGCCTATAGCAACCAATCAGATTCTAGCTATCATTTATTTAGTACATTCTACAAAATGACAGCTAGAATCTGATTGGTTGCTATAAGCAACATCTCCACTTTTTCAAACCTGGCAGTTTAGTAAATATACACCCAAGTCTGGGTTGCATTTTTTATTAACTACATAGCAAGTACCTTTTACCAAGTCTTAGGCAATGTCTACAGACCAGAACAGGGCACAAAGAACAAAAAAGGCATTGTTGTTCATGCACCTTATTTGCTCACATTTGCTCCTGTGCGTGCATACTTCCGAACATTTAGGAAGAAAAATCTGGATAAAATAATCCCCATCTTGGATCATCACAAGCCACGCCCTCATGTCAACCCAGCCACCTTCCCTACCCGAACCGACCAATCACTATCAAGGTCACTCCCTCTTTCCAACAGGCCACACTTCTTTCTAGATAGTCCTGTTAAAATTGGGACTGTTGAGGTATGTGCAAGGTTAAAACACTCAAGATTATTGTCCGTGTGGATGCTGCTTAATATAGGCAGCAAGCCTCATGCTATTAATTACTTTGTTATACACAGTAATATCACCCCATCAATGGTCATAAGTTTACTTTATAACTGAAAATGGGGACTTTTGGGAGGTCCACAAGAAACACAGGAAGTGCCATGTATCTCACAGAACTAATTAGCGCTAGTGTAGAAAAGAATATTTCTCAATTTAACAAGATAAAACCATGAATCATTTTAAAAAATTGACTTATTCACAAGAACGGGAAAAAAGAATTGGTGTGATAATAAATTAGGTGCAAATTGAGTGGGATATTAAAATAATCTCCAATTTAGTATGTGAAGTAATACTCAGAGGTAGTTTAAAGGATTGTAGGCTTAAGGTGCGATGTTGGTGGGATCGCAAACGTATTATTTATGCAGTGGGACTGTCGGCCAGAGTAATATTTCCCACCCCAGAAACAGTAAGAAAGTGGTGAGTGGGTCACGACACTGTTGATGATATTCCCCATTCCTGGCTGCTCTCATCAATCATTCAGAGAAGGGAGGTAAAGCAAGCAGCACAGCGCAGAAAGCCGCATACACAAACATTTCTATTACTAGCTAGCAGGGGTGGGAATGGTGGCAGGCAGTGGCCGAACTACCATTGGTGTGCACCGGGGCCCACAGCTCGCTGGTTCAGCCTCATACTTTCCAACTGTCCCATTTTAACGAGACAGACCAGAGTTAAGGGGACTGTCCCACCATCCCGTAGATCAGGACTTTTGTCCCAGTTCCAGAACAGTAAGGAGGTAAGTCCCACTGACAGATGTTCCTTCAATGCCGTGTATACCAGCCACAGGTGCTCGGGGCATTGATGTGTATTTAGGCATACTTGCCTACTTTGGGCAACTTCTTAACGGGAGAGGGTGTGACTGGAGGGTGGGAGGGGGCGAGGCATGGCCAAACGCATCATTTTGGCCCCGCCCCCTCGACGGAAATGACGTTTGTTGCGGGGGCAGGACCAAAACAACGCGATTCACAGCGAATCGCGTCATTTTGAGTAGTCAGTGGTAGCGGGATGCGGGAGATTTGCCTGCTCTCCCCGGAGTCTGTGAGACTGTCCGGGAGAGTTGACAAGTATGTATTTATGGGAAGGAGGCTGGGGCTGGCCCATCGTTGCGGAAGTGCTGGAAACAATCCTGGGGGCGTGGCATGCTCCAAAGTGATGTGGCCACGCCTAGTGTGACATGACCACGCCCCCTTCTTGTGCACTCACTATGTTGTCCCAATTCCCAAAGTGAAAAATTTAGGGAGCATGCTGCATGCCCTGTACACCTAGCACCCATGGGTGATAAATCAGTGGATTATAATTATCTGCTGTAACTTAAGTACTTAGTTAAGCCTCTTTTTGATGTATGATTAGATGTCTGTGATTTAAGAACTTTGAAAAATGATACAGTATTTAACAAAAAAAGAGGGTGACAGGGTGGCAAAGTAAAAGTTGACTATGGATACAAATTGTGTAACGCTTTCAACATAATATCCCCAATTCGAACTGGGATAAATTAGGCCACACCCATTCTGCTCATGCCACAACCCTGAAATCATTAGGCGCAGTCTCTATTACCTATCATAATACAGCACCCTCGGAGGGGGGGGGGGGTCTAGACAAAACCTTGTGTATAGTTTACAGCTACCAATGTGAGATCCAAGTCAAATCATTTGCACATAAAAAAAACAGTGTGAAAAAGCATCCATCCATCCACACCCAGATCATGCACAGTTTTGTTGTAATAAATGCACTTTTTAATTTCACTTAGTGCTAATTGGTCAGCTTAGTTAGTCCATGTGAAATGCAGCCATAGCAGTATATTTTATGCATGTCATCTACTGCAATAACTCTGATCACATAAATATGTTGAATTCTCAGTATCTTTAATCACTCCAGCACTATCAAATTAATACTTCCATAAGGAGAGCAGACGTTTATATCTTATGTTGATTAATTATCCTCTGGTACATAAACCACCAGGCACTTTTTGCACAAATAGATAAATGTGTGTCTGTGCGAACAGAATACTGGCAGAACAATGGGGGCTGGACAATGGCTCACCTCCTCTCTCTTCTGGTTTACAAGTTTTTCAAGGGAGGGGAGCCAATAAAGGAAGTCCTCTAGCTACAAAAAACTTTACCCAGTAACACCACCCTCCATCCAATTAGCAGAATGACAAGGTCCAGTATTCTGATAATTTACTATCCTTGTGATAACCCTCCCCGCACACACCCCTGTGCTTCAATAACAGATAATTTTCCTGAATTTCAGCAAGTGTTCAGTGAAGCTGATTAGCTGCTTGCGGCTGCCATCCAAACAGCCAATCAATCAGGAGTAATAGACACAGGCTGAAATTCAGTGTAGAAGAATGGACTGTTATTATGTAAACTATATGTGTGCGGTATGATTCTTTATTTACACAGCGCCAATATATTCTGCCGCTCTCTATCAGGTAGATCAGTTTCAATGTATAGGATATACAATTATACAGCAGACACTATGAAGTACTCGCCAACATGTGCCGTTGTCTGCTAATTAGACAGGTCTGGTCTATCAGATCTTAATTTTATCGCTGTGGAGGATATAATTTTATGCATGGAAGGTGCGGAGTGAGATAGGAATTAGGAGCAGGCAGGGAAACTGATATGAAGCACTCCCTCTTTGGCAGTAAAGAAATGATGGGGGTATGAGTGAGGTTTACTGCCAGAGTAAAAATGTGTTACTGGCACGTTTCACGGCAGCCAAGAAGTTAAAAGACTCCCATAGGATAGCGCCGCTGCACTTGACAGCTGCAGGCTGTGGAATCAACACCAAAGCCTTCTCATTGGTTGCTGGTGATGTCATGATTTATGGATACTCTAGTCCCTGCAAAAAAAAGAATTAGAACCTGCAGCGGTGAAGGGAATGTAGGACAATGAAACAACACAACATCTCATCTTTTGGTATAATGACCTATTTCTTGGCTTCCTATTAATTGGTCCCTTATCCTGAGACTTCCAACATGCTTCTCGCCTTTATATAATTATGTAATATATCTTTATCACAATATATTGCTTATGTTGCATTTAGCTATTATCTTTCCTGTGGAGCTTATGATCTAATAATGGTGTTGTCTATTGCACAGATAAATTACATACTGGTGTTGCGGCATGTTTCGTTGGGATGCCGACAAACTCATTTAGCAACGGAAACAACAGAATTGTGATGTTGAAGGAAAAAATACGTATAACTTTCATTTTCCAGGCCACTACAACTGTGCATAAAAAAAAATGATTGTGTGTGTTGCAGATCTACAATTGCTATGTTTATTGCTTGGTGGTCAAGGCATGAACAGAGAATTATATATAGAGAGAACACCCATACTATACACACAAGCATTCACAGCAAGCACAAACAATGGATCTGGTGCACTCATCATGAATAGTTGTGTGTATGGAAAGGTTTTCTGCATAGGGCAGGGTTTCCCAAACCCAGTCCTCAGGGCTCCCTAACAGTGCAGGCTTTCCGGATCACATGTGACATCAGGACCACCTGTGGATCTGTTACAATGTGTCAGTCAGTAATGAATACACCTGTGCTCCAGCAAGGAGATATGGAAAACCTGCACTGTTAGGGAGCCCTGAGGACTGGGTTTGGGAAACCCTGGCATAGGGATTACTGATCCCTTCTAATTTTCTACTATGGTTTATTAATCACAATATTCCTCTGATACGACCAGGGCATCGTGTTAAAAAACATCTAAGGAGCTTCAGACTCATACCACGGCTTTAATCCAGAGCAACCCTTCTTGCTTGGTACAGTCCCACCTCTTAACATGAATAATAAAAAATCAGGACAAAACAGATACACCAAGGCCTTGACCGCTAACTACCGCCCTCCTAGTCATGCCCTGAATCCACTAGATCACATCCCTTTGCCAGCTGGAAATCAGGACCTCTCTACAAAAATATGAATTGTCTGCATCTGGCAAATTAATTATCCAACGATGGACACCAAAGATGGTAGAGTAATGCCCCGCTCAGCTGCACAGCCAATATACCCCAGGCCAACAATGTCCTTCTATTATACTGTAAGAAAATGCAAAAAAGTCTTCTGTTTTCCTGTTATCGCATCACAAGTCAATATTTAATCAGCTTGCTGAGTGCATTAGTATAATGCATTACTTGTAGACTGTAGTTGCTTTTGCCAAATGCAGTCCTCAGTTAATTTACTGCTTCATGACCAAGCCTATTTTCATCTTTTCATGATATGATAGACGGACAATTGCTCTTTCCAGGACGCTACCTTGACAGGACCACAGAAACACCAATTACTTCATCCAATATAACGGACATTCTAAGGTATTCATCTGATGATATGTTTAACACTTGTAACTGCTGTTTTATTTTCATAGGAAGTTTATTTCACTTTTTTCCAATACTGCTACATTTCAGATTTTCTTTTTTTCATGATATATGTAACTGGAGAAACACATACTTCCTCCATGTTTGGAGGTACAACATGTGTGTGCTTTAATCACTGGTTGGCACCAGAGATGCTCAGGCTCAGTTTTCTGAAAACCGAACCCACCCGAACTTAGGGGATCCGAGTAGGCTCACAAACCGGGCCTGTACTTTCACGCGTCCTTGGATCTGAATCGAGGCAAAAACATCATTGTTGCGTTGTCGGGTCTCACGGGTTTTGGATTCCATAAGTACCTCCCTCCCCAGGAGATCCAGCGCCATTGCTTACACAGAAACAGGGGTAGCAGTGTTCTTGTCACTCTCCAGTCTCCAGTGCCACTGCTCATACAGAAACAGGAGGGGTAGCAGTGTTCTTGTAACTCTCCATTCTCCAGTGACATTGCTCAGTGCCATTGCTCACACAGAAACAGGGGTAGCAGTGTTCTTGTCACTCTCCAGTCTCCAGTGACATTGCTCAGTGCCATTGCTCACACAGAAACAGGAGGGGTAGCAGTGTTCTTGTCACTTGACAAAAATTGACTGGAAATGACTGGAAATTAATGTTATTGAAGTTAATAATAATGTAGGAACAAAAAAAGTGCCAAATTATGTTATTTTAGCAAAAAATATAGGGATTTTTAAAGAAAATAGAGATCCAAAAGCAAAACAAAAACACACAACGGCGGTTTTGCCAAAACCAAAACACAAAGTTAATCCAGATCCAAAACCAAAACACAGGGGTCGGTGAACATTTCTAGTTGTCCATCCAAACAGGAGTTTCATCATGGCTGAAATTGAGCACAACTAAGTCAAAACTTTGTCCAAACATAAAATAAAAAATATACCACCATTAACAGAAATAAGTATACTTAACTAATTCAAGGTTGTTTTCAGGGGAGGAGAAGAGGGTTAGGGCTGTCCTAGCACTTGTGAAGAGCTTTTAACCGCCCCCTGGCACACCCAACGTGGCACACCCAACATGGCATGACAACACCGCCGACACGTCTTGACCACTCCTGATTTTTCTGTCCTCTCAGCTGCACAGTGGCAGGACCCACAGCTTGTCACAGGCTAATGTTGGGAGATTTGCTACAGATCTCTGATAATTTTGTTTACTTTATTTGTAGATCAGTAAAAATATGGTTTTTCAGAACGTTTTCTTAGAAGTGTCAGTAAATAGAAAAAGATTTTCAATAATTGGCAACCCTACCATTCCCTGTGAAGTCTTTGTAGAGAATGACTGTGGTTTGGCAACAGCTAACTGACAGCATTACTCGCCCAGCGCTTCACAAAATGAATGATAAGAGGAACAAATTCAGAATACCTGACTGAACTCTGACTCTCACATGGAAAACTCCTGCATCCACTTATGTCCTATCCAAACACCTCGAGAATAAATTTACTGTCTGTCTTGTGTATCACATACAAAGCGGGAAGAACTAACAAACCAGAAGATGACTCATAGAAATGATAGAATCAGTGCTTAGAGAAAGAAACCCTCTAAAATCAGTAATGAGGACAAATCTGAAGACAAAAGAAAATACTGTACATGGTGTTCTGCATAGATCGTTTCTCACCACTGACGTGAAGATTTTGGATCAAGGTTTGGGGTAAATACGATAGTCATATTAAACGGATTTTGTAACCTCAAAATGTGTATGTCCTTAGTTGTGGCTAGCACAATGCACTGTATATGTTAGACATAGTTTTGCATAATTGCCAACTCTCCAGGAATGTCTGGGAGACTCCCGAGTCTCTGGAGATCAGAGCACTTCCTGCATCCTGCCCACTTTGTTAGTGAAGCGAGTGGGGGCAGGGCTTAACGACAGCTAAATGCATCGTTGTGGCCCCACCCTCTGCTGTAATAGGCTGAAAATGGGGATGTTCAGCTGAAGGGTGGAGCCTAACAACGTGATTTGTGTGGTCACGCCCTAGGCGACAATATCTCCCCTGCCGGAGGGGAGATCTCATAAGTTAGCAAGTTTGGTTTTATGCTATCCCCCTGTCCAGGATATGAGCAAACTCATCTGTTACTCCTTTGTCTGTCGCTGTCATATTTTTGGTCCTTTCCCAGCCAGTCCCCAGTGACATCATATTCTAGACCAATGATGTCACACAAATGCCTTGCCTCTCAACCATGGCAGAATGATCACACCTCAGCACAGCTCGTGGGCAAAATAAAGAGATTATGGGACAGAGAAGACCAGTAATGACACCTGTTCTGAATGGCAACCTCGGCAAGTAGACTAACTAGAACTATCATAGAAACTAGATAAAGTTCTATAAAAATAACACACAGGGTTAGAGCTCCTTTAAACAAGATGGACACCAGAAAAACATTGACTATCCTGCTACCAGCGATAAGTGCTTAACTTCAAAAGGAAAATGAATTGCAGAATGGCACGCATCACATATATCTACGGCATGCATGCTTGCAAACATGACTTTTCCTCAGTGCTACAAGCCCAAGTGAGCATCTAGGGCTCCTGGGGCCAATTATTTGGAAACATTTAACCCTTCGCACTCAAGAGTCCCTTGAACACTTCCAAAAGTCAGCACAAAGTGGTGGCAGCCATTGGTTAAAGGCTAAGCTGTGATTACAGGCTGATAACAAGCATTGACTTCCCCTGTGGATAGGGATTACAGAACAAGGATTACTAATTTTTCATCTCATTAATTAAACCTCCAGGAAACAAATTACTTTCCTGTAAATGTGTTATAGAGGTACAAAGAAAAAAGTTTCCGCTGGTTTTAATACACATCCATCTATGCCTCTATTTACCGAGGTCTAGGTAGACACAGTATATAAATACACACACTTTATGCTCCAATGGAACAACTTAATTCCACTAGATTATTCAGGATATACATTAACATTATACTGCCTTGCAAGTCTTCAGGGAAATACTATACATTATCTGCAAATGATACCTTTTAGGCATAGAGACTATTTGCTATTTGGAAATGCATTTTGAATTGTGTCTACTGGCATTGATGTATCTAGGCACTTAGAACTTGGACTAAGGCAATGATAAGTTGGGCGGAAGGGGTCAAGTTTATTCTAACTACAACAAAATCAGCAACTCTGTAAAAGACATAGGACTTCTGGGTACTTGAGGGAGATTAGAACTGTTGTTATTTAATGGAGATGACAGTAATTAGTCCGCTAGCCTATAAATATATATCCACTTTCCGCTGCAGGCATTACTTCAGATGGTAGCGCACTCCACTGGGTTTTGATGAGGGTCTCAGCGATACAAACCACCACCAGGGTGTAAGCTAACATGAGGAATTACCGCCATTGGAATGCCTTGTTGCGAGTGCGCAACCAAGTATTGGGCGCCAGTAAATCATTTTGCTTGTTGGAAAGTGCTCGGATGGTGTCGGACCTTGGGAATTCTTTATCGTCGCTGTTAGTGTTCACTTGAGTCAGTAATCATCATCATCATCATCACCATTTATTTATATAGCGCCATTGATTCCGCAGCGCTGTACAGAGGACTCATTCACATCAGCCCCTGCCCCATTGGAGCTTACAGTCTAAATTCCCTAACACACACACACAGACACACACACACACACACAGACACACATACAGACTGAGACAGAGAGACTGGGGTCAATTTTTATTTTTTTTATAGCAGCCAATTAACCTACTAGTATGTTTTTGGAGTGTGGGAGGAAACCAGAGCACCCGGAGGAAACCCACGCAAACACAGGGAGAACATACAAACTCCACACAGATAAGGCCATGGTCGGGAATTGAACGCATGACCCCAGTGCTGTGAAGCAGAAGTGCTAACTATTTAGCCCCTGTGCTTGAACCTTTTAGAACATTACTACCACGGAGCTACCAATTCCTTGGGCAAAAACAGAGACCACACTAAGGTATTATCAGTCCTTTAGCCGCACCTGTAATAGTAACACAGTGTAGTAGAACACTGCAATTACCTTTCTCAAATCCTTTAGGGAAAGACTGTTATCTATTTTGTATAATTATAATTTTACAGAAAAGTTTAGCTTTTTACTGTTTTATTGTTTAAATAAATTTTCCATACATGTAAACCCTTAATTTTTTCTAGTATCTGGTTATTTTTAAGATAGATTAAGCTACAATAATTGAGTGAGCAGAGCATGAGATATCACCAAGACCTGATTCAATAAAACAAAGTGAAAAACTACTGACACATTGATTAGTCACTGGATATTAATATCAGACACTGATGAGCAATTGTTTTAAGGACTCAGAATAGGACGCTTGTGACATTATTTTTTTAAAAGTTGATTATATATTTGCTATGTATGGCATGTCTGTAACCTGTATCTTACATAAGATATATAACTTATCTGTGATATATTCCTGAAAGCAGCGTCAGCATGACTAGTGAGCCAGCTGAATTTCTATAAGTAAATGAGTAAAGGGATCGATACATACCAGCATTTTGAATTACTGGGAAGTAACACTATATTTAAAAGCAACAAAAAGATAAATGCAAAATAGTTTTTTTCATGATTGGCAGACTGACTAGAGCCAGGAACTAGCCCAGAGCCTCTATCCACCCACTGCCTGGAGCAAGGAGCTGACACTCTACCTATACAGGGGCAAACGCAGGATTTGTAGAGGGGGGTTTCCGCACCACGCCGCCAGTGGGCGTGACCAGCATGCATGGGGGCGTAGCTATAATTTTAGACAATGCTTGGCTGCTCTCCAACTCTTCCTATCTCCATAATATACATGGACATATACAATGCTGCGTGGACTACTGTTAGGTGCACGCAGCTCTCCCTTTTCAAGCAGAGCTGTGTGAAGTGGGAGCAGGGTCCAGCCACCTCAATTATACAGTGCCCGAGGCTTGGAGGGGAGTTTCCAGGCACTAGAAACCCCCCCCCCTCGGTTTGCCTATGCTATATCCGTGAACATGTATCCACACCAACACTTGTTATCCCACTACTTTATGTATCAGCTGTACCTCACACCTCTTAGATTGTAAGGGCCACCTTTACTTTCTGTTTCATGAAATTTTGTCATTTGTTTGTATCATGATCCCTTTAGTGTATATAGCTACGTCATTTGTTGATGTTTTGTAAATAAACTATAATATGTATGTGATAACTCGCTGTCCGAGAATAATTGCAATCAATACAGTAAGCTCCATTTGGCTTGCGTGCCTTGAAAACTTGCAAAATATCAATTAAACGCATCACCTTTAAATTACTTTTTCTACTTCTATTTATCCACTTACTGTACCATTTTAGAGCAGTCAGTCTTTGTCTCCCTTATACAGAATCCTTGACACACTGTGAGGTTCAATGGGCAGTAATTATCCATCTGCACTGTAGCCTTCATGCACCATGGTGATGAACTGATTAGTGATCTGCAGGTTGACTGGACTTACAATTCTCCCCTAGTGGCCAGGAGCCATTTATCTGTTATTAGATATCAGTTCCACATTGAGCAACAGCATGAAGGAGTCAGCCAATGTGCCTGGCTCGCGGAAAGCCGCCTTCTATGGAACACACCTCAAATCCAAAGCAAAATGCAACCGCACTTTATCAACAGCAAAGCTACTATACATATGGTGAAAAGGCAAATATATATGAAAATACTTATGTCCTGCATTTTATATTAGTTGCTATGGGGTCTATATATTATGCTAATATTGCTTGATGTTGTCCATTGAAGCCTATGGTGAGAGCATTGTGGTAGAGTGATCTTCGGATCCCTCACCGCAACTCCCCTCACTGGTCACTATCGCAGAGGTGGTGACTTTGTGATAGTGACCATAGAGGAGGTCACCGGAACAGTCGTTTATCGTGACTGCTATTCCGGCAGAACGCTTTTAATAAATGCTGACGATCTTTCATTCCTCATCATTGCGATAAGGAATATAAAGTATCGGGTCAAAAATGCGCTGGTTAATAAGTATGTTCCTATAGTTCTTGTGCATCACCGTTCTTAGTGGAATCATTGAACGGGTAGTGAAGAGAATCTGATTTATCACTCACCTATGAGAACTATCTGCCACTGTTTCTCCTTTTTAGTTTCTGTAATTATTACTCTTTGGCACTATTAATCAATGAACATCTCCACTTTGACTTGGCGAGCTAAATGAGGTACTAACATTCTACAACGGTAAGCACTGGCGCTGGTTGTAGACAGTGATATTCTGAATTTAATTAAAGGTCCACTAATGAAACCAATGCTACTGGCTTAGCATAAAATCACACACCCACAACATCTTCTTGTAAATAATTAAACTACATTATTAACCATAAAAATAACAATAATTGTGAGCAGTATAATAAATCGGTAAACTGACAGCATCTCTAACAGAGCAGCAGGGGAGGGCTGGCAAATTTTAGCCTGGGGGGGGGCAAGACTCAACTCAGCAGCCTATCAGGAACATTTTAAAGTAAAAAAAATGTGTGTGGCCCAGTGACCCACCCCAAGGTAGCCCACTATGGGACCGGCCCAGGGAGCAGATGCCCCCCTACCCAGCCGGACTCCCAGGTGAGCAGGACAACCTCCCAGTTTCTAACCCCCTCAGTAGTAAAGTGGCAGGGGCGGGGCTTAGGACACAAATGGCGTGTCATCATGACCTCGCCCCTCCTGTAATTGGTCATAAAATGTGATTGGCGTTTAGGGGTCAGGCCCCGCCTCCAACACACCCATCTCCCCCCGATCTCCTGGAGCTCTCCTTGCCAAAGTTGGCAAGTATGATTTAGAAATATTGGGTACTTTTGGCCATTCTGTTTATTAGCATTTATTTTGCACAGTTTTCTGTGCACATATTGTTAGAAATCTTCCCCGATTTATAATCATCCTTTGAATGCTTCAGTTGGGGGAGGGGCTATGACATTGACAAACACATTTCCTTCCTAATATGCATAAAAAACATGTTCTAAATATGGTTTTTGTTTGTAGAGTACAGCTTAATAGCTTAAGCTCAGAAAATGATGCCTATTAGCACAAGATAATATAACTCCGCCATAGAAAAGATGGACGGATGCCAGCAGACAGTTCATTCCAATGGATGTGTAAGTAGCATGATATATGTGATAATGTACTCCCTATTGTAAATGTATATTTCTTTATTAACATCATTATTAGATAAAATGTTGTTTTATTATGTTAGAAATCACTGAGCAGTTATTTGACTACACAACTGTGCATTTATACAGGACTCAGATTTCTGAGTTGACTTATAATATCTATAATCATTTATAATATGGGAGTGCATTATTTCTTACAATATACAAGTTTTACTAATTAAAACAAAGGCGATTATGTCAAAACTCACAGATTATAAGTAATGACATCAGAACTCATTGGGCCTAATTCATTAGAGAGTGTAAACGGTGATACGTTGTATATTTTACGCACAATTACTTTGCCCATGCCATAGCCAATCCATACGTCAGGGAACACAGAAACGTCCAATTCATCTTCAAGCCCAAAGGACCTGAACTACAGCCTACACAACAACATCCGATTCAAGCTTTGGGCATCTCAAAGGTACGGGACTTTCAGTTGTAACACCACACCTGCCAACTCTCCCGCATTTCGGGTGGGTCTCACAGACTCCCGGGAGTGTATAGCAGTCTCCCACATCTGCCCACTTCCTGGTAAAGTGGGCAGAATTAGGGCCAAAATGCCGTGATTCTCTGGGAATCGCAGCATTTGGCACCGCCCCCCCTGCTGTAAAATGACGCGCTTACGTCATTACGTCACTTGGGTGGGTCCAAAATGACACAGTTTCGGAGCCCCACCCCCCGCACGCCCAACTGTCTCTCGGACGCCAACTACAAAAAGTTGGCAAGTATGCGTAACACTTGCCCCAGCTCGGGTGTAAGTGCCGATTACTAGTGAAGACGGCAGTGTATGTATGCTACAACATGTGTTAGCAATCAGGAGCAACTATAAAATTGTATTTTTATGTACAGTAGACACTAAGAACATCCTAATAAATGTATTTTATTAACATTTTTTTTCCAAAATCTTTATTTTTTTAATAATGTTTTGACATTAATGACTATGGGCCTGATTCATTAAGGAACTTAGGCAAGAAATTGAGTAAGTCTTCTTACTTAAGTTTTCTGGAGAAAACCATATTTCAGTGCAAGGGGTGCAAATAAATGTATTATTTTGTACATAAGTTAAATACTGGCTGTTTTTACATGTAGCACACAAATATCAACTTTAAATTTTAGTGTACAAATAAAATATCAAGTATTTGTGTGCTACATGAAAAAACAGCAGGTATTTTCCTTATGTGCAATATAATAAACTCATTTGCACCCCTTGCATTGCAACATGGTTTTGTCTAGAAAACTTAAGAAAGAAAACTTACTCGATCTCTTGCCTTAATGAATCAGGCCCTATATTATTAACAGGTGACATTAAATAAATAGTTTTTTTATTATCCTGTGCTTTCTTTTGATATTCCACATAGGTATTGGATGTATCCTGTAGTGTCTGTCTGTTAGAGAAGACCTAGATATCTAGACCCGTATTCCATACCTGCATACTCTCCCGGAATTCCCGGGAGGCTCCCGGATTTAGGGGAGTCTTCCCGGACTCCCGGAAGACTAGGCAAAGCTCCCGCATTTGCCGAAATTCACGGCATTGAATGGAGGGGGCTTGGCTTATCGCGTCATTAAGTTCCACCCCCTCTATTTAAGGCTGTGAATTTCGGCATTTTATAGTGGGGTCGGGGCTATGGTGACGTGACGATGTCACCATGCCCCCTCCTACCCCCTGTCAGATAACTTCTTTAAAGTAGGCAAGTTTGCCGTATTCATCAACAGATGTATCTTCAGAACCACTCCTTGTTGAATACGGATGTGTGTATACCCGATGTATGTGCATTTATTAATGAATCAGGCCCACTGTTCATACAGATGTTATTTACACACACACACGCACACGCACACACATATATATATATATATATATATATATATATATATATATATATATATTATACAGCACAAGCGCTTACCTACACAGATACAACTGTAAGACCCTGTAAATGAGTTTGTCTGCAGCTGATCGACCATATATGATCCGATAAAATGATGACGTTACTTATTCCATCTTGTTAATCTTGCATCTAGCCAGCCGGCCTGTTCACACCTGACCCGTGCTGCTGCCTGGTGTTTTGCCTTCCGATTGGACGCCTTGATGAGTTGTGATACTGGGTGTCTGCGTTACCGCTGAACCCTCACACAGAGATGTTACAATATGTTGTGATCCAATTACTGCCAACAACACCAGTCACACCTGTGCCCACTGAGCCCGCTCCCCCGTTTCAGCTGCTGATCTAATACATGCCAGGCAGGACTCACAAGGACGGGGCAATTTGGTTATTTCTATGCTGTTGCTGATATTGCTTTTCTTTTTTTTTTATTGTGTTCATCAGATTGCAGACAGAAAGCATAAAAGGAAAGTCAACTGGAAAAAGCCTAAAAAAAAAAAACCTGAGGGCAGAGGGAGGGAGTCAGACGGACGCTGTGCTGTAGAACTCAGTCTGCTGTGTTTGTTTGCAAGCTTCTATGAATTGTAAATAGGATGCTTGCAAGGAGCAGATGAGAAAAATAAAAATGCCATTTTACCCAGCAATTATGATCTCCATTATGGCAGCACTTACAGGTAATGTAGAGCTTGAAAGCCCCGCCATTAGCAGCGGCACACTATTAGCATTCTCCTTAGAAATGCATTTCCAGTCGACGGTTGATACAGACCGAAGGCTAGATACAGGGGAGGTGGGGGCCAGACAGTTCTGGCAACAGAATGATTGCATGGGTCGTCTGTGCTAGGAAAGACAATCATATATCATGCGGGAGAGCATAAGGAATGTCAATTTTATAGTTGGAAGGAAGCTTCTCTGGGCTGTTACTGATGCTAACTTGCGTTTAATGCCAAAGGGAAGAGCAGAAGCAACATTTAATAGCACATTACGGCAGATTCACAAATGAAATAGATGAGACGTTTATTAGCTCGTTCACCAACATCTGTCAGAGGGCAGGAAACAAAAGGGAGATAGGTGTCGGATAGGTGTTGGAGTCCACGTCGTTTCAGTTCTTCCATTCTTATTTTGTCTGCAAGACTGGGTTGGTCAATTTGGGCAGTTAACGAAATTGACCAATCATTGTACTATGTATGGCCTCATCATACATGTTCAGACTCTGATTTGGGTGAAAAGGGTGCAATGTTAATTATTCATTCTCTCATCATCTCCCGTCTTGACAACTGCAACCTTCTGCTATCTGGCATTCCTGACACCCATATATCCACACTTCAATCCATCCTAAATGCTGCTGCAAGACTGATCTTCCTATCTCACTGCTCCACATCAAAATACTCTCCCTCCCACCCTCTTAGATCTACCTCTGACCTGCGTCTTGTCTCATCTCTGGTAACCACCTCTCACTCCCACCTACAAGACTTCTCCCGTGCTGCTCCCCACTTATGGAATTCCCTACCACGCTCAATCAGACTTTCCCACAACCTTTAAATCTTTAGACGCTCTTTGAAAACCCATCTCTTTTTTAGAGTTCCCCTTATCCCCGATAACACTGTTCACAGTAATGCACCCTCACACCTGTCCCAATGTCCACTGTGACCAACACTCTCTCTGCTTGTTTCAGCTGGGCCCTCTCCCACTTAGAATATAAGCTCTCTAATGAGCAGGGTCCTTCATACCCTTTGTTTTCATGTCTGCATTTATTTTGTCTACCTTCTATGCCCCTGTTTTATGTATGTATTGATTTCCCTACTGTGCGGCGCTGCGGAGCACTGTGGCACCTTACAAATCTATGATAATAATAATAATAATAAAATGTAAATTTACAGCCACCCGTTGGTACATAGTTAATAATAATAATAATAATAATAATAATAATAATAATAATAATGGAATAGCTCCATGTCTTTCTAAACAAAATAGATGCACCTGGCCATGGCTAAAACAGATTGAATTTTTCTGTAATAGTTCAAGGTAAGAAAAGATTTAAATTAGATTTTAGTTTAAAAAGCAGAGAGGCAAATAAACACTTTAGTGGAGAGGGAAATGATTTGGCTAGATAAATAAATTGGGGGATAGTGAGTGTGATCAATCCAGTAGCCAGATAAGACCTGTTTTAGTTTCAGTTCCCTAAGTAGCACCTGTCTCCTCCTCAAAGCTGAACCAAGGAGACAATCTGCAATGCAGGAAAACAACTCTGTTTTTGCAAAACAACCCAGTTTATTTTAATAAAATGTTGCAATAAAAGGCTTCTGTAAAAATACAATGTATTCATACTCTGTAACCAATGTTCCCGTCTAATATAAGTTCCCGTCTAATATAAGTTATGTAGACATTAAAAAGTTAAAAGCATAATCTACTGATAACTCTATCCTTGGGAGTTGCATTTAGAATCTGCTGTTCAGTGCAACTGTGCAGATTGAGATTCTACTGATTTCACTTGTTAACACTAAAATTTTCTAGATCACCAATCTTAAAGGGAACAGTGTTTCCAATAAGACACATTTCACCTGGTGTATGATGTTCTTTTTCTGCTCTTCTAACTCTGTTTACAATCATATTAATTTAAAAAGAAAATCTAATATTTAATTTACACATCACTGCAAAATAAATGGGAAATTCGGAAACATTTAATTGTTTGCCAGGAGAAATGAATTACGATGAAAGCTAGGTGTTTTACGCTATGAACAGGTTGTACCTGAACAGATAGTATAAAATATACTGTCTAGTTGTTGCTAGAGTAGACAATATTGTTTAAAATTTTAAAGACAAAATTGTATCAATGTAAAATTTGGGCAATTTCATTGAATACTATCTGCTCCAAGGCTTTATGTGTCAATGTAAAAGGCTAAATAGAAACCAATAATATATTTTTGTGCACATATATATGGAGAAATGTTTAGCAATTATTTTGACTTTTTTTTTCCAGGAATCATAAACACATATAGGTTGAATTACATTACAACAATTCCATAAAGTTTAGCGAAATCCAAGAGCCTTAAAGTGGGCTGTCACCTACACGAAGTGAATGCAGCCATATATTAGGCTGAACTAATTTTGAGGCCATCAATTCTCTACTAGGACCTAGAGGCATAACTGAGGCTTGAGTTACACAAAATAGGTGCCTCCATTGTGTGATGGGTGCACTTTAACATACATTTACCTCTTGCAATAAAATCCAATTAAATCTACCAGTGGCATATCTAGAATGTTCAGGGCCCAAATCTCCCTTTACATGTTTTCAAACACCACATGTATATATGCTATTGTTCATACTTGGTGGAAATATGACAACCTTACAAAATTTGGTTTTTGGGCCCACAAGTATCTAGGAGCAGCACGGTTCCTTAGTGGTTAGCACTTCTGCCTCACAGCACTGGGGTCATGAGTTCGATTCCCGACCATGGTCTTATCTGTGTGGAGTTTGAATGTTCTCCCCGTGTTTGCGTGGGTTTCCTCCGGGTGCTCCGGTTTCCTCCCATGCTCCAAACACATACTAGTAGGTTATTTGGCTGCTTTTAAATGCACCCTAGTCTCTCTCGGTGTGTATGTTAGGGAATTTAGACTATAAGGGCAGGGACTGATGCGAGTGAATTCTCTGTACAGCGCTGTGGAATTAGTGGTTTTATATAAACAACTGATAATGATGATATTATGCCCCTTGCAGTACGTTCGCTACCCATTAGGACAGTTACCTTCTTCACTGATATGCATTGTGTTTGGTAACAATGTAATTGTTGTAATCCCGATGTGAGAGCATAATGTATCATAGGAGCTTTTGGTACAAATCGAGATTCCAAACACAAGTCCTTGAAGTCACAGAAGTCACATGCTAATTACTACTGCTAAATCAGCCAAAACACAACATCTAGAAAGAGGAAATGAGTTGTTCTGTCCGTTTCCACTCAGACAAGTGATATCTTTATCCTCCCGGCCCACATATTACTGGACAGGGAATTCCAACCCTATGAGAGCAGATATAGCATCATAAATAGGGGATAAACAGCTTCCAGACCGCAGGATCCTGGCAATGCTCGCTCATGAAATAGGTCAGAGGGAGGGGAGTACAATTCTGGCAAATTATTTTGTGAAGGCATCTGATTGTTACAACTGGGTCTGTGGTATACACGAGTGAGTTTGTTTCCTGGAATCCTACTGGTTTGCAAAGTTTGTGACAATCCAGTTAGAATACTAGCTAATATAAGATCAAGGGCTAGATTTACTAAACTGCGGGTTTGAAAAAGTGGAGATGTTGCCTATTATTATTATTATTATTATCTTTGACTTATAAGGCGCCACAAAGGGTCCGCAGCACGTACATTACATATACAGAAAACAGAACCAAGACACAACATGATACAAAAATGTATACAAACACAGGTGACAGGGTAAAGCAAATCAGATTATATCTGGGACAGATAGTGAAAGGGATGGTACAAATCAGCGAGAAGAAGGCCGAAGCTTAAGAGGACAGGGAAAACAGAGCTAGCGAAGCAGGCCAAGAGGTACAGAGGGTGAAGGAACACTAGAAGGAGCACACTAGGAAAGAGGGCCCTGCTCATGAGAGCTTACATCCTAAAGGACAGGGGGAGACACAAATAGGGTGGTACTAACTGGGGGAGAGAGCCGGGACAAGGAAGGTTAGGAGGAGGACTGATAGACTTGAATAAAGAAATGAGTCTTAAGGGCACACTTGAAGCCTTTGAGAGTAGATGCTAACCTGATGGAACATGGAAGATCGTTCCACAGCTGGGGAGCAGCCCGGGCAAAGTCCTGAAGACGAGAGTGAGAGGAGGTGATCAGTGAAGTAGTGAGGGGGCGGTCACAGGCGGAGCGGAGGGGGCGGGTAGGAGTGTAGGTAGAGAGGAGATTGGAGGTGTAGGGAGGGGAAGATTGACTAAGAGCTTAAAGGTGAGGGTGAGGAGTTTAAATTTAATTCTGTAGGGTATGGGGAGCCAATGTAGTGACTGTTGGAGGGAGACCGCAGAGACAGAGCAGTGGGAGAGAAAAATGAGGCGGGCAGCAGCATTGAGGATAGACTTCAGAGGGTCAAGGTGAGAATCAGGTATGCCAGAGAGAAGGAGGTTACAGTAGTCAAGGCGAGAGATAACAAGCGAGTGAACAAGGGATTTCGTAGCTTCCGTGGTGAGAAAGGGACGTATCTTAGATATATTCCGAAGGTGGAAGTAGCAGGATTTTGAGAGGGACAGAATGTGAGGCTTGAATGAGAGGGAGGAATCAAGGATGACCCCACGGCATCAGACTTGGGGGACAGAAACGAGGGTAGTGTTATTAATAGAAATAGAGAGGGGGGAGGTGGGAGAGTACTGGCAGGGGAAAAGACTATAAGCCTATAACAACCAATCACATTCTAGCTGTCATTTTGTAGAATGTACTAAATAAATGATAGCTAGAATCTGATTGGTTGCTATAGGCAACATCTCCACTTTTTCAAACCCGCAGTTTAGTAAATATACCCCCAAGTATTAAAAAACTAATGTATGCTTTCAATAGTCAGAGAAAGTGCAAAGGAAAAGTATCCCCAATAAACTTTTTCTTACTACGTAGTATAAAAATAGATATATTTGATCTAAAATTTAATAAAAAAATACATATTTCTTATTATATGATATATAAAGCTTATGATGCAACAGATTTAAAAAAATGAATATTCTGCCACAACAAGTTGTAAGCTCTACATATCTTAAATGCAGAATATATACTGTACCTTTAACTGTTTTTTTACAAGGTAAATGCAGGATATGAAAGTGCGGCAGTGGGAACAGCGGAGGATGCGCCATTCAGTGTATCCTGGTTACATAAGTGGGACCTTTTCTTCTTCTATTCATAGAATAACTTTATAAAGACCTTGTCTTCCTATAGAAAAACAGCCATGAATTGAATGAAGTCAGCATAGCCTTGACATGAAGCCTCCATTAACGATGACTAATTCTTCCCGGTGAAGGAAGCAGAGAATATTTGACCGTCTCATGAGTAATATGACTGTCCGTACACAGTAAGTCACTCTGGGTAGGTTAGACTGAAAAATAATTGTTTAAAATAAAAATACAGCACACGATGGGTCTGATTCAATAAGGAAAGCAAAAAAAAATGCATAACTTTGCACCTTGGCAAAACCATGTTGCATTGGAGGGGGGGTTAAATTTACAATGTGGGGACAGATTTATAGTTGGGGTAGGGCATGTCCTAGATCAACTTTAAATTTTAGTGTAAAAATAAAGCCGTCAAGTATTTGTGTGCTACATGAAAAAACAGCCAGTATTTAACTTATGTGTAAAATAATAAACTAATTTGCACCCCTTGCATTGTAACATGGTTTTATCCAGTAGAAAACATACTAAATTTTTTTGCCTTACTAAATGAATAAGGCCCAATGTGTCTGCAAGAAATTATCTACAGGAGGAGATCCATTTAGAAGTGCAGATACTCAGGAAGCATTAGTTCATAATAGATTTGGTTTTGGGACTGTGTTTTTTTTAAGACTAAAATTGATTAAAATGATAAAAAATAGAGGAGGCACGTTATACAGGGCTCATTTTAGGGTAATATGATCAACGTATGAGCCTCTGTTGTCCAAGCTGACATCCAAACATTACTGTACGGTGCACTTTGGGGAGTACCTTTAACCCCTGCCCACTGCTAGTCTTGCTTTTTGGTGACATGGCCTTACAGAAAAGGGACGTGCCCGCACAGGAAATGGGCATGATTTGGTCACATATGATGTGGCTTCAGAAGTGTTGCCCTAAATATTCAGATTATGCATATGGGAATGTTGGCAGATATTGCCTTAACTCCTTCACAGAATTAATAGATGCACTCTAATTGCTTTTTCTCCAGTGAACGCTAGGGGCTAGATTTACTAAGCTGCGGGTTTGAAAAAGTGGGGATGTTGCCTATAGCTACCAACCAGATTCTAGCTGTCATTTTGTAGAAAGTACTAAATAAATGAAAGCTAGAATCTGATTGGTTGCTATAGGCAACATCCCCACTTTTTCAAACCCGCAGCTTAGTAAATTTAGCCCTAGGTGTTTTATGCTATGAGCCGGTGGCACATGAACTGAGAAGACAGTATTGTGTAAAATCCAAAAGACAAAATTGTATCAATGTAAAATGTGGGCAATTTACATTGAACAATATCTGCTTTAAGGCTTTTTGCGTCAATGGAAAAGGCTTAATAGAAGGCGGTAATATATTATGTCTGTACATAAATATGGATAAATAAATAGGTGTTTATCTAAGGTCAGTGAGTACGGACTGGATGTTGGTGTTCACAGAAGGAAAGCAACACACACAACACATCTGATGCCTACTCTCCCAGAATGTCCGGGAGGCTCACGAAATGTCCGGGAGACTCCCGAATTTCTGGGAGTCCTCCTGAACTCCCTAGAGAGCAGGGCAAGCTCCCGGATCCCGGCCAGTTCGGTAAGTTAAATTGAGGCGACGGGGCTTAGTGACGCGATTCACATGTCATTGTGGCCCCACCTCCTTCTTTTATTGGTCAAAAATGGCTAGGACAGCTTAGGGGTGGGGCCAATTACGCAATTCGCTTGGCCCCACCCCCACACGCTCACCTGCCCCCAGACCTCCCGAAAAAAAAAAATTGCAAGAGCTGGCAAGTATGATCTAATGACAGCAATGGTTACCTCACTTCAATGCACATGGCAGACAGACTGTGACAGCACCAGACAGGATTTAATGCATGTGTTGTGGGCAGCACTGTTTATATTGTGTGTACACAAAACACATTCAATGTGCAATTTTAGCACATGTCTACTATGTAACATATATGGAAGTATAACTTTAATTATATCAACATATAAAAATTTAGCTTTTGGAGTATGAATCGTCAGTAGTATATTCCGATAAAAAAAATATGTATTTGGCACATTGCTAAATGGGGAGGAAAAGAGAGTGAGAATTAGTTAATGAATGATTAGAAGAGTCATTTTTTTAAAAAGATTTTTGCTTGCATTTTTCCAAATTCTGGTGGAGCTAATTATTGTGGCTGCGCACTAGAGGCCTGATTCATTAAGGCACGTAAATGCCAACACATGCCATATATTGCGTAAAATCACCCTGTACAAACCATAAGTACGCAGCAATGTCCAATTAATCTTTGAGCTCAAGGGACCCTATCCTACAGCCTATGATTTCAGGGATGGAACAGGGAAGGAAATGTGCATATGCACGTAGTCAATATATATAAAGGGCGTGCCAAGCTCCCATTCAAACTTTGGGAATCTCAAAGGTACATATTTTTCTGTGGTATCACTTGCACCAGCTACAGGTCTGTGTAAGTGCCAATTACTAGTCATGACGCCTATGCATGCTAGGACATGTGTTTGCATGGAGCAACTATAAAAATGCATTTAAACACACAGACATTTAAGAATAAATGTATTTTATAGGGGGAAAAAGGAAGGGGGGGGGCTTTTTTTTTTTCTTTTGTTTAATGTTATGGGGCCTATTTATCAATCTGTTCTTACATCAAAAACCCCCGAAAGCGGCAGTTTTCTGGGGACAGTCACATCTTTAAGTGAAGTTTAGAGTTATTAATAGGGCATTGCAGCAGAGATCTTCGAACTCCAAAGTAGTCCCCATATATGTATATGGAGACTGCTATTTTTTAACACGTTTCGAAAATCAAAGATTTTCTACGGCTCTAAGTCTTTATCAATTCTATCGGCTTAGGGTAACATGAATCTTACCTACAGCCCCCAGTGGAAGCACCAAAGTCCAGTAACAAAAAGGCTGCCATGTTTTCATAGCTGCAACAGCTGGATAATGGAGATTATTTAATTAATTAGATTAAAGACCAGAATGAAACCTTTAAGACGGATCCTACATTTGCAAGTCTATGTTATTTTGTCAGATGATTACGAACAAAAAATAAAAAGCTTTTAAGCACGTGTGTTACTTATCTCCCCTTAGAGAATTTTTAAGTTATGGATGGTGCCTTTTATACAAAAGAAAAGAGAGAGAGGGAGGACAGGAGTGATAAAATCCCCTATAGAGGCAAGAACATCAAAATGGTTTCACAGAATGACAGATTTGTTCCTTAGAGAGCAAGCTTTGAAACGGTCTCCTGTTTTAAGAAAACCATTTCAAATTCATGACTGGAGTTTAGCTTGGTATTTACAGGCTTGGGATACGTCTTTTGTTAATCATTTAGCGTCGAGTTACTATGTTTAAAAATCTATACCTGTCTTTCTGTGTGAATATCTTATATGGCAGTGTGTCCTGTCTGGCTGTCATCTTTGCTGTTGCTCGGCAACCATAATATTCTATGTGCAGCGGAGTTTTGGCAAATCTCACTCTCTGCTGCCCACTCATATCCACCAGACCATGTTCAAATCAACTTTTATTAGCAGAATGCACAAAATAGTCCATCTAGATTGATAGATACTGCACATAGTCTGCAGGTTATTTATATAATAACCTGATGAATTATTGGCACATGTGGTGAGGAAACTACACCTTAATTGTTGCCAATATTGCACTATAATTTTCAAAGACATTTTGTGGTCGGATAGGTCACACACGGGCATTTCTCAAGGGACACTCAGAAATTTCTATGATTTGTCCCTAGATGTTTTTGCAAATGACAATGGGCCTGATTCATTAAGGATCGTAACTTGAGAAACTTATTTCAGTCTCCTGGACAAAACCATGTTACAATGCAAGGGGTGCAAATTAGTATTCTGTTTTGCACATAAGTTAAATACTGACTTTTTTTCATTGAGCACACAAATATCAACTTTAAATTTCAGTGTACAAATAAGCTATCAAGTATTTGTGTGCTACATGAAAAAACAGGCAGTATTTAACTTTTGTGCAAAACAGAATACTAATTTGCACCCCTTGCATTGTAACATGGTTTTGTCCAGGAGACTGAAATAAGAAGTTTCTCAAGTTAAGATTCTTAATGAATCAGGCCCAATGTCCCTATTGTTCTATGCTATTTATTATTTATTTTGTATTATTATTACTATTATTATTATTGTTTATTTATAAGGCACAACAATGGTTTGTAGCGCTGTACAACAGGGAATAGAACAAAACAACAGTGAATTACATTATACAGAATGGGGAAAAGGGACATGCTAGAAGCAGACAAGCGTGAGACAAGCCTGAATGCACTGTACAAAGCATATGACGCAGTGGGAGGAGCCATAGAGACCAGGCAGACGTTGGCAGGGGTGTGCAGGTGGACAGGGTAGGGAGTGGTAGATAAACAAGCGGACAAAGGGCAATCTAGAGGGGAGGTGCTGACACCAAAGATGGTGACACACATTGGCCAAGCACACCATCAGATATATGCCATTTATTGACTTCTTGTTCTGCAACTTTGAATTACTACACTGATTTGTCTTGCTGGTTCTAACGTAGACCAAGGGCTAGATTTACTAAGCTGCGGGTTTGAAAAAGTGGGGATGTTGCCTATAGCAACCAATCAGATTCTAGCTGTCATTTTGTAGAATGTACTAAATAAATGAAAGCTAGAATCATTTTGGTTGCTATAGGCAACATCCCCACTTTTTCAAACCCGCAGCTTAGTAAATCTAGCCCCAAGTGTCAGTAAGGGTGTGTCGTAAAAGATGCAGATGGAGATTCAGATGCATGTATGCCTGTCCAAGCCTTGTTAACGGCAGGTGCAAATAGCGGATGATGACAGTTGTCAGCCATAGTGAACCGCTTGTGATTGGCTGTTTGCGAATGCTGCGTTGATGCTGATTAGTGTTTTCTCCAGTGCACATGCATATAATATGCTTTTGTCTACATGTTTAAGCAAACTTCTTTTTTTTCACGTACACAAGATGGGGAGTTGTTTCTCTTGTGTTAGAGATTTTATTTCAAAATTATATCGATGCCTAATAGTGACTACATATTTTGCAAACAAAACTATTGATTAAAAACAGGGGCGCAAGCGTACGCGACGTATGTCTAACGTATCTGGGTGCGTATGCTACTGGTCTAGACCTGCATGTATTTTTACGATAGTTGTAGCTCTGTATATGCCCAAAATGTTATCCTTGTTTATTGAATGAAGCTTGCGCCTATATATATGTGTATGTATATAAGTTCTCCCAATAGAAATATTTAAAACCCTCATGTTTCTGATTGGAAAACTTTTTAAAACAAGCCTCTGCTGAAACCGCCATATGACGAGGTGGAGAAACGCGTAAGGTATTGCTATACAAAAGATTCTTTGAAAAGCTGACACTCCTAAAGGTATTTTTCAGATGTCCAATATGATGGTGAAATATGAAAAAACAACTAAGACCCAGGTCCTTTATTAAAATCTCTAACATTAAACAGAATGTAATACATACGTTCTATAAAAACAAACTGCGCTACTTTTCTTCAGGAGTTGCTTTCCACCAAAACACCCGCACTTATAAGATGCTTTGAAATGCCGTTGAGGTGACAAGTGGATACATTTTACAAAGGAATATATTGATTGTCCTACAATATGGTAGGCTTTGGGACTTGTATCACCTATAGATAGACTTAATTTCCGAATCTATACATGTGGAGTTTGTCCCTGTGGATTTGACTGTCTAAGCATGTTTTAAAACTATAGGGGGTATATTTACTAAACTGCGGGTTTGAAAAAGTGGAGATGTTGCCTATAGCAACCAATCAGATTCTCGCCGTTATTTTGTAGAATGTATTAAATAAATGACAGCTAGAATCTGATTGGTTGCAGCCAATCAGATTTTAGTTTAGGTTGGTTATGCTGTTTGGGAGGGGGGTACACACCTTTTTTTTTAAATTGAATTATTTTTTACTTTGTTTTTTAATACTGCAAGGTCTCTTGCATCGGGTGTAGTACGAGTGATCGGTGCTGTAAACACCCACACTCTTTAATCCTCCAGAATTATTCCTATACTGAACAGAACAACGAATAAAAAATAACTACTTACTAGTAAAAAGGCAGAGAGTAAATCTGAACACAGGAGATCGCGACTGTTGTAAATGACGTCACTTACAGCTGCGACTTGCAAAGTTCAGAATTTAAAGAGGCAACGCCTGGACCCAGGTAAGTATTACCTTTACATTACCAGTTAGGGGTAGGGTTTAAAGGACTTTAAATCAGACCCATAATGTCTAATAAGAGTGTTGACAGCTGTTGTTCTTATTACTAATACTGATTTTATTGAGTTGACAGAGGTTATTTTATATATACTTTTATACTATTATATATACTTTTATATATACTTTTTCCACATATTTTATTATGTATTAAAAATGTGTTTGTTATTTCTTGTTGGTATTTTATTTATGGATAAGGAAGAGAAACATGATACATGCACTTCTGTGTGTGTGTTTTTAGATTAACTTTGTAAAACGCCTCTGCCCCCTCACTCAGAATGTTTGTTAGGATAACATAGATGGAATTATTTTACAATACAATGTCATTCCCTATTGTGATCATGTCCAGTAGCTGTAATGTCCTATGTTCACTGCAGTTTGCAATGGACCATGCAAAATGCTGCTGCAACTGAATCCATACGTTAGTAATGATATATCTACCCAGGGGCGGGCTGGGCCGGGGGCAGGGGGGCATCGGCCGGTCAGTCTAGCCGGGCTGGTCAGTCTAGCCGCTATTTGGCACATTCAATTTGATTCTCTGATAGCAGCACAGGACAGTACATAATTAATATAATAATGGATATAATATGGAGAGTGGATTTAGCCACCTATAGTACTCTGATGACATGGACCTGACCAACCTATGTCTCGCTAGGTGCTGTGAAGCTACAGGCCCCAGCCTGCTTTGCCAGTAGATAGCCAGCCGATAGCTGTCAGGATATGCTGTGCTTTGTAGTTTCACAACACCTGGAGAGCCGTAGGTTGACCAGGCCTGCATTAAGACTTTTCCATGTAGATGTTTTTGCCGGTGCTCCTCTGTTCCTCACAGCCCTAACCGAGAGCCAGAGACGGGTGAGAGAGGATAGACCAATCAAAAGTGGTCCTTCCACTCACACACCCGCTTCACCTACTTTTTTTAATTTACTGGCTTTGTATGCGAGAAGGCAGATCCTTGGGATAAATTGCTGCACAGAGCAGCCCCCATTGGTCAGACCAAGAGGCGAGGCACATTGGTAAAATTTAACAGTAGGTGCTAGTGCAGCTTTAAGTGCAAAATTCTAGATTACTCTGTATGTAATTAGTGCTCAAAAGACTAAAGAAGACCACTAACTAAATTGTGATTTAAGGGTGATAACCAAATATGAGCTGTGACCAAAAAATATAATAATAAACCACTATTTACCTACTTGTCCTATTAACGTTTCCCCTCTATGGCTTATTGCTGGGGATTGCAATCGGGACATTATATTCGCAACTGGATTTTACAAGGAAGATCACAAAGTACAGGAATGATAATAATTGAGCACTTGTTAATTATCACATGAGAGCTCCAGATCTCGCACATCTGTACCTGCACCTGCAGACAACGATGGTGACGTTTACTTGGTGGATGGATGGCTTACAAGGGACTGGAGGCACGACCTACATAGGCAAACAGAGGGGGGGGGGGGTTCCTGGTGCCTGGAAACCCCCCTCCAAGCCTGGAGCACTGTATAATTGGGGTGGCTGGACCCTGCCCCCGCTTCACACGGCTCTGATTGAAAGGGGAGAGCTGCGTGCACCTAACAGTAGTGCACGCAGCATTGCCCATGTATATTATAGGGATAGGAAGAGTTTGAGGGCAGCCAAGCACTGTCTAATATTATAGCCACGCCCCCATGCATGCTGGTCATGCCCACTGGTGGCATGGTGTGGAATCCCCCCTCTACAAATCCTGCGTTTGCCCCTGACCTAGACGTAACTGTGTGCATGGTACAAAAGGATGATGTGAGCCTATTTTATTTAAATTGACTAGTTTATTAGATTAACTAGTCATTAACAAAATCTATTTATTCAAGTCAGGACCAGGGGCCATAGCAAGTCCCCAGGGTAACAACGATATAGTAAAACAATGTACTGCTGTGTGCACCACTGCTGCAGCTTCCTCATCTGTCAGCTACGGTTTGAGCTGTTCGGTCACACACAAGGAAGCCAGATTCACTGAGACATTCACCATCTGATCTATGGAAGAGAAATGTCAGTGCAATGGTATTCATAGCAATACCCAGTCACTAACAGTAAGTCTTTCTCTGTTTCCGCTCTACACACATGGCTGCATCAGATGGCTGCTTCTCTGTTCCCTTCAGAGCAGCAAATTAATGGCACTTATTAATGAGGTTCCAAGCTGGACTTAGCAGAAACCCATAAGGACAAGTTTAAAGAGAACAATACCCCCAACAACTAACACATCCTAGCTACAAGATTCATTTTAAATGAAACTAAACGTTAGAAACTATTTTTATATCTTATAGCATTAACTATACTATATTGTCTTTCCTTGAATGTCAGAATAACCATACTGAAATAATTCGGAAGTTTCTTACCGCACACTGCCAGTTTTCTGTGGAATCTTGTTTCAGATGCCAAAATATCAACTTGAAAGTAGGCATATTTCTGGGGCATATCTAGTATGCTGACATTGGGGGTCTATTAAAAAGTTCTATTAGTAACCCATAGAAAAGAATCAAGACAATAAGGATTATTCATACTTGCTCACTCTCCCGGAATTTCCGTGAGAATTCCGAGTTTCTGGTTGGTCTCCCGGACTCCCAAGAGAGCAGGCCATTCTCCCGCATCCTGCCTACTTCCTTGTGAAGTGGGAAGGATGGAAGCCTCCATGACACTATTCTTGGTGAATCACGTCATTTTGCCCCCGTCATTTTGATTAGTATGGGATTATTGCACATTATTAGTCAATCGGACCTAACTCGTGAAAATAGATGGCCCATTTATCTGTATTTTATATGCATTTATGCACCAATGCATAAAGTACAAATAAATTGAAACTCATTAATGAACAGAATTAACATCAGTTGCCCAAAACATGTAAAGGAAATGTTAAGTGCAATGGAATGCCTTATCCATGCAAATTGAAATCCTACGTGTTTTTCAGACAATGCTCACTGCTGAAGGATATATCCACAAAATGAGTTTAACAAATGAAAGGTGAGCATGTTCTTTAAACATACATTCATTAACTTTGTGTTATGTACCCCAGTTATTTTTTGAAGCATTCAGTGAATGCTGCAGAGCAAAGCCATTTTGCTACATTTTAACCTATATCTAGATTAATTATCAGTAGTCTATAGCAATAAATTAATAATGAATAGTAACGTTTTGCTTATAGTGGGTGGAGGCGGTATGGCGACTATGGGACCTGGCAGTATTGGGTGACCCCCACCCCCAAAGCCTCACTCCCCCTTGAGACCTTTTTTGTTAATGTGCCTGTCTGGGGCATGGGCACTGGGTACAAGTGCTGAACCACACATGCCCAGAAGAGGCCTTCGCTCTACTCTACAGAGAGCGTAGAGAGAGGCACAGGAGGTGAGAATGGCGTCACTGGGCCCCAAATTTGGGTGCACTGTTCCACCCCTGCATATATACTCCTGGAAGACTAGGAATCCTCCTGGGTATTGGTGGAGATGGGGCTTAATGACGCTATTTGCATTATCAAGCTCCTCCCCCACTATGAAATGCAGTGAATTTCGGCATTTTAAAGCAGGGGCCTGGCGCCAAGGTGACGTGGTGATGTATGATATACATACAGGGGCAAGCGCAGTATTTGTAGAGAGGGGTTTCCACATCACGTCGCCAGTGGGCGTGACCAGCATGCATGGGGGCGTGGCTATAATATTAGACAGTGCTTGGCTGCTCTCCATTTCTTCCTATTCCCATAATATACATGGGCAATGCTGCGTGCACTACTGTTAGGTGCACGCAGCTCTCCCTTTTCAAGCAGAGCCGTTTGAAGTGGGAGCAGGGTCCAGCCACCTCAGTTATACAGTGCCCCAGGCTTGGAGGGGGGTTTCCAAGCACTAGGACCCCCCCCCCCTCGGTTTGCCTATGACATATATTTCTTTAGTTCAGGAGTTGATAAATCAATTATTTATATGAATAAATAATTTTTAAAAAGCCCAAAACATGAGGGCAGAGAACATACAAAATTGCATGAGAGAGCAGGAGAAACATCACTATATCGACACTTGCAGTCTTTGCTTCCGTGTTTGTGCAGCATCATGTATCAAACATTACTCTACTTGTAAGGAGAGATTTATTTAGCGCAAGAGTGAAAATTACCAGTCACTTTCTCTATGCTGCAAACATAAGAAAATGCACATAAACAAATCTATTTCTACAGTCAACAGCTCAATTAGAAAATTATAGACATTGTGACAAAGGCATTGAATAAGCCATGCAATGAGCCAGAGCCCTTCAGATGGAGACTTCTAACAAGGGTTGTTCTGTCTTATTTATTCCCCTCACCCATTCTGTTCTCTCTTTCCAAAATAATACAGATTATTTTCTTCACATCTACTGACAGGGAACATGCTGTGCTTGTCTGCACAGTTTAGAAGCACAATACTAATAAACAGTCAGCTTTTATTGTGGCGTGTCAGCCTGTGATTCCCACAATTGGAAGAAATTACAACTTTGAAGAAATGTTTGAGGTAAATATTTGCAACAAGTAGACATCATGAAGTAAAATAATGTATATTACTCATGATTCATCCTTACTGCCAGCCCTTTAGGCTGGAACACTGAATTAAAGTTATACATTGTCATTTTATATAGCACCATTAATTACATGGCTCTGTACAGAGAATATTTGTCATTCATAACAGTCCGTGCCGCATTGGAGCTTACAGTCACACACACACACACACACACACACACACACACACACACACTAGGGTTAACCCACACAAAGATATTCTGATTCTGCAATACCATGATAATATAGCAAATATGACTTCCTTAATGAGATACAGCAAACTCTGCTTCTCTGCCGTAGTCCTTAAAGGGCAATCTGTGCCCTTCACAGCCAAATGTCCATACCCAAATCAATCTACCTGCAAGGTGATCTGCAATGGTCTTGCTGTGTATGATGAGCCCATTTGTAACACATTTATCTCACTCCTGTAAGTGTATCTTACTAATAAAGATGCATGCTGTTATTAATCAGAAGCCATAATCTGTAACTTATGTTCCTTAATTAGTGACATAATAACATCTTGGTTATCGGTGTTACTCAGACCACATGATGAGTGACATTAACATTCCGACATGATGTTATTTTCCTTATCCGATGGGTTACACTAAGACAGGAATTACTGTCGCTCCTAAGCTGTATTTGTAACATTGCAATACTATCATCATCATCACCATTTATTTATATAGCGCCACTGATTCCGCAGCGCTGTAAAGAGAACTCACTCACATCAGTCCCTGCCCCATTGGGGCTTACAGTCTAAATTCCCTAACATACACACACAGACAGAGAGACTATGGTCAATTTGATAGCAGCCAATTAACCTACCAGTATGTGTGGGAGGAAATCAGAGCACCCGGAGGAAACCCACGCAAACACGGGGAGAACATACAAACTCCTCACAGATAAGGCCATGGTCGGGAATTGAACTCATGACCCCAGCACTGTGTGGCAGAAATGCTAACCACTGAGCCACCGTGCTGCCCCACTATGTCTATTTCATGCTGTGTGTGAGTCGCTTGTTATCAACCAGTTCATTGTACTATAGCAATGTCTTGTGTTCCTCACCCTTAATTGCGTAGCCAATAATCCAGGTAAGTTGAGTTGCACAAATCTCAAGAGTCACCCAACTCCTAATTTCTGCGTCAGAAGTACGCCAGGCATACAAGTGGGTATACTGACAGCCCGCTACAGCGTAGAGCTACGACTTGACAGTGTTAGTAGTAAACATGAAAATCACATTATCCCATTTACACACAATATAATGTGATGACGTGTCATATATACAGGAGATAATAGTGTCTTGACGGTGCTATTAATAAATACAAACGTGGCATTTCCCTTATAAACTATAATGAAATATAAACACCCTCACATCTGTAGTTAGTGCTTTATAAATAAGTGGGAAACTTCTTGCCTGCAGTAGTCCAAACAGAAGTGACAAGTAATCCGAATAGACGCCCACGGCTTGCATTGATAGCAGCAACACTAATGAATTACATTACAGCTGAAGGGGACAAAATGTAAGCAGCCAATAAGAAGCGGCTAGATAGTGCTACTGGTATCATCATCATCACCTTATATCGTTCCACCAAGCCTCCAATACCTGTATAACATATGCCCCCTAATAAGCATAATTAGGCCATATTTCTAGGGACCGTGTTACAACTACATGCCCTTACTGAACCCAACTTATACTTGCTTGTTCCGCCTGTCCAGGCATAAGGGACGGCTAGTCTAAGATAGAGACATACGTAGATATAGACGCAGTTTGATATCCATGGCAGTACAGAAATGCACAAAAATAAACGTCCAATGCGTCCCAGGGGTGTCGAGAGGAACTTCAGCCCCCAGTGCTTCAGTTTCTTGGGGACGCTCTCCTGTAGGCTGCACATGCAGCTATGGCAGAATCATGCAGTCAGATGGGGTGTGTGACTTATTGGTCATTTTTCCCAATAATCCAACTCAGGTGGGTACCTGCCCCACCCTCCTGGCACCCATGTGGCAGTTCACACTCGCACAGCTGAGACTCCATTAACCACCCTTCTTCTAACCTAAGGACCAGAGTAAGGGTAACAGGGAGCAAGGTCCTGGGGCTATAGGATACCTCTCATTGCGTCCTACAGTGATACAATAGTGGCTCATTTGAAGCCAGCTTTAGTGGCTCATATACAGTAGAGATGTTCACTGACCCTCGTGTTTTGGTTTTGGTTTTGGATCTGGATTAACTTTGTGTTTTGGTTTTGGCAAAACCGCCTTCGTGTGTTTTGGTTTTGGTTTTGGATACCTATTTTTTTTCTAAAATCCCTATTTTTTCTCTAAAATCACATAATTTGGCTCCTTTTTTGTACCTACATTATTATTAACCTCAATAACATTAATTTCCAATCATGTCCAGTCAATTTTTGTCAAGCGACAAGAACACTGCTACTCCTGTTTCTGTGTGATCAATGGAGCTGGATCTTCTGTGGAGGGGAGGTACTTATGGAATTCAAAACCCACAAGATCCGATAACGCAACAATGACGTTTTGCCTCAAATCAGATCTGAGGATGCGTGAAGGTACCGAGCCGGCTCAGTTTGCAGAAAACCAAGCCCGAGCATCTCTAATATACAGCAGCACCCATTGTGTACCTGTGGGATGGAACCCAGAGGTAGTACCAGAACCAGTAAACACGTCCTCCTGCAGAAAGATGGCTCTAGCTATTCTTCTCCCGGAGCCTTTGGGACAACCTGCTGTGTGACAGTTAGTATGGACCAGTGGGACCAAATAAACTGCTGTAGTGGATACGACCTCTTAGTGCGATAATTGTATCACCTTCTCTCGGTACCAGTCCTCATCTGGAAACAGACAAGTGGACCAGAGGGCTCTCTTTCTAAACTTGTCATTTATTCCTTGACTGAAACATGAATTTTCTGCTGTTAACAGGGTAACCGAGCTAAATATAAGCGCGGGGATAAAGGAGAATAAGACACAGGCAGTGTCAGTAGCATAATGTGGAAAATATTTACAGAGGTCAGGAAAGCACATTATCTGCTCCGTACATTGAAACTCTTGCCTGCTTATTGCCTGCCTATTGCCTGCTTATTGCCTGCCTATTGAACGCCTCCTAGCCAGTTTTAATAAGACTGAATTGTAATGAATTCTCCAGTCATTAAATGACTTTTCTACAAGACTCCTTGGCAGATCTCCTGCCAATCATCATTAGTTAAATGTTGCAGAAATAATGAGAAAAGCGGACTAGCAGTAGCCAGAAAAGTAAAAAATATAATGTTCTTCAAGGTTTTCTCCACACCATTTATTTCTGTTTACTTGTGTATGCTGTTTATCTTGTCTTCCCATCCTTGACACTTTATAAATGAAGTATAAAATATAATATTACAGTACATTTTTAATTAACAGAATCTTGACAATATTGACATAGCCCCAACCCCTCAAAAAAAGATTTGAATTATGTCGGTGTATGTCTGAATGTACTCTGTTTACTCATTTAGAGGTTACTTACTACACATGCCCATATTTCCATGAAAGTCTATCGCTTCCTAAGGGGCCTATTTATGTGAGATGTGTGGCCCTTAAATCCTGCAAAACAGATCTGAGAATGGTGTTAATAGGTTTAATGCAAAGTAAAGTCCTGCGAAAGAATCAGCAATGTATACAGTCGGGGAGAGAATCTGAATGGTGTACGATGTTATAAACAATGTCATCACGCTCCTGTCACTAATGACCTGTGCTTAGCTAAACCTATGCCAGTCTATACTTGCAACCTTGGCAAGATTACCTCCGGGAGATCGGAGGAGAGGTTGGCGTGGGGGGGCGGGGCTAGACAAAGAGTGTCATTTGGCCCCGCTCCCTAAGTTGTCATAACATGTTTTGGCCTATTACAGTAGACTGCAATGACATGTGAATCACATCATAAGCCCCGCCCCTGTCGCTTAATTTAAGAAATGGTCGGGAGGTTGCTCTGCTCTCCCGGGAGTCTGGGAGGACTCCCGGAAACTCTGGAGTCTCCCGGACATTACAGGAGATTAGGCAACTATGTGCTAGTTTGTGTAGCGTAAACAATGTAAGTTTGTACTGTGCCTTCTCACGAAGTGTCTGGCTCTTGTGCCTCCTTGTGACTGGAGGGGAGGATCACCGATGGGAAGGGGTGTGCAAGCGCAGGCTGAGCACAGTAAGGGCGTGTGCACGTGAATGTGGCTCATACGGACCTGTAGAAACACACATATACACCTGTTAAGAGACGTATCTTTTACACCTGCTAAAAGGCATGCATGCCAACAAGTTCATGTGACAGAGGGTAGGAGGGGGCGTGGTGACGTTGTCACCCTGCCCCCACTATAAAATGCCGAAATTCCCGGAAATGAGTAGCGGGGGTGGGGCTTAATGACATGCTTAAGCCCCGCTCCCCTCCATTAAATGCCATGAATTTCGGCAAATCCGGAAGGTTTGCCTACTCTTCCGGGAGTCCAGGAGGACTCCACAAAATTCAGGAGCCTTCCAGGAATTCCGGGAGAGTAGCCAATTATGGCTAATGGGCGGGTACAAATACACACTGGTGATGATGACTTGGTGTAAACCAAGAGCACATTCATCAGACGTGTTAAAGCTCTGCGTACGGGCAGAAATACTCAGTTTTTGTGCTTTGTACGCTCATTTTGCGCCCGACTCTGCATCAGCCCCTCAGTGTCCTCTTCACAGGCTGGTGTGTGGCCTTCAGGGTGGTCCTGAGCTCTCCCAATAATGCAAGTATCTCCTGTAAGTAAGATTATAACTAGAGATGGGCGGGTCCGGTTCTCCGAGAACCGAACCCACCCGAACTTTGGGTATCCGAGTACCGAGCTGAGCAGCTCGGTACTCTCCCGCCAATTCCGAATCCAAATCGAGGCCGAACGTCATTGTGACGTCGTCGGATCTCGGGACTCGGTTCTCGCGATACTTCAACTTTATAAATACACGCCTCCACAGCAATCCATCGCCATTTGACAGAGGGAGAGAGCAGGGTGTAGTCATAGGCTAATTAGAGCAGGGACAGAGAAAGAATACAATATTGTTCTTGCAATTGCTCTAACCAAAATCGCTAGTGCAGAGAGGAGGATAGAGGTTTATTATTTTTTCTTCATATTTGGCACTCCCCAGCGCTTTTGGGTTGTCCCCCATAATTGTGCATTAATATTTCTGGCTGTCAAAAGTCATATCTGTCAGCAGTATCTACTCAATAAATGTTAGCACTCCTCAGTGTTTTTGGGGTGTCCTCTCTAATTGTGCATTAATATTTCTGGCTGTCAAAAGTCATATCTGTCAGCAGTATCTACTCAATAAATGTTAGCACTCCTCAGTGTTTTTGGGGTGTCCTCTCTAATTGTGCATTAATATTTCTGGCTGTCAAAAGTCATATCTGTCAGCAGTATCTACTCAATAATTTTAAGCACTCCTCAGTGTTTTTGGGGTGTCCTCTCTAATTGTGCATTAATATTTCTGGCTGTCAAAAGTCATATCTGTCAGCAGTATCTACTCAATAATTTTAAGCACTCCTCAGTGTTTTTGGGGTGTCCTCTCTAATTGTGCATTAATATTTCTGGCTGTCAAAAGTCATATCTGTCAGCAGTATCTACTCAATAAATGTTAGCACTCCTCAGTGTTTTTGGGGTGTCCTCTCTAATTGTGCATTAATATTTCTGGCTGTCAAAAGTCATATCTGTCAGCAGTATCTACTCAATAATTTTAAGCACTCCTCAGTGTTTTTGGGGTGTCCTCTCTAATTGTGCATTAATATTTCTGGCTGTCAAAAGTCATATCTGTCAGCAGTATCTACTCAATAATTTTAAGCACTCCTCAGTGTTTTTGGGGTGTCCTCTCTAATTGTGCATTAATATTTCTGGCTGTCAAAAGTCATATCTGTCAGCAGTATCTACTCAATAAATTTTAGCACTCCTCAGTGTTTTTGGGGTGTCCTCCCTAATTGTGCATTAATATTTCTGGCTGTCAAAAGTCATATCTGTCAGCAGTATCTACTCAATAAATGTTAGCACTCCTCAGTGTTTTTGGGGTGTCCTCTCTAATTGTGCATTAATATTTCTGGCTGTCAAAAGTCATATCTGTCAGCAGTATCTACTCAATAATTTTAAGCACTCCTCAGTGTTTTTGGGGTGTCCTCTCTAATTGTGCATTAATATTTCTGGCTGTCAAAAGTCATATCTGTCAGCAGTATCTACTCAATAATTTTAAGCACTCCTCAGTGTTTTTGGGGTGTCCTCTCTAATTGTGCATTAATATTTCTGGCTGTCAAAAGTCATATCTGTCAGCAGTATCTACTCAATAAATGTTAGCACTCCTCAGTGTTTTTGGGGTGTCCTCTCTAATTGTGCATTAATATTTCTGGCTGTCAAAAGTCATATCTGTCAGCAGTATCTACTCAATAATTTTAAGCACTCCTCAGTGTTTTTGGGGTGTCCTCTCTAATTGTGCATTAATATTTCTGGCTGTCAAAAGTCATATCTGTCAGCAGTATCTACGCAATGGATTCAAAGCAGTCCACATATGATCTAAATGAGCAACCAGGTTCTGTCACCAGTCCTGATGTTAGTGTTCCCAGTACGTCATCTGGCCAAGGCGATGTCAAACAACAGAGTGTTTTCAAATTAGTGCAAAAAACAAAAACCAAAAAAAAATTTACTGTATTGAAGCGAAAAAGCAGTGTAACTGAGCAAAAGTTAAGTGACGATAAAAAAAAAATTGCAAGCATGCCATTCTACACACGCAGTGGCAAAGAGAGAATGAGGCCTTCACCTTTGGCTATTAGTGGCAGATCCCAAAAAGTTACCCAGCCTACAATTGGTGCACAACTACTGTTACGCGTCAAAGCCGAGCTGCAAGATAACAGTGAGGCATTACAGGAGAATATTTGCTCTGATTCACAAATGACAACAATCCCTGTGGAGAGTCCATCCAACAGTGGGATGTCTAATCGTGACCATTCTGTTAGTCTACCCATAAAGAAGGGCCCTTTCAGCAGTTCTGCTGATATGTGCCTGAACAGCCCGAGTGTAGCCGGTGATACACCAAGTGAGGATGACACTTTGTCTTTAGAAGAGGATGTGGGGGAGATTTGGGTATCCGACGATGAGGATGCGGTTGATTGTGTAAGTCCTGCAGCAGTGTGGCACCAGTGGGAGCAGTTCTGGCATGTGAGGTTCTGGCACCAATATGCACTTTCCAAACACAAGCAGGGATGACGCAGGGGGCAGACCACAACAGTTTGACATCTGGGCTGGTTTGAAGGATTTGTCAAAAAAATGTGTGACCTTGACCATAATTCCAACCAATCCTACTATTAACATGCAAAGGATGGTGGAGGGCCTATCAGGGATTAAACTGTATTTTTCATAATTTTCACTAATAATGTTTGGGTGTAATATACACCCAAAGACGAGTGCTCAATTGCTAAGAGTCATTGATGGAGAGGAAGACAAGCAGGCTTGTCTGTAGAATTTGCAGGCAAATTGTGCTGCGTTATATAGGTAACACCCAAAGAGAAGAGCTCCATTGCTCCATTGCTAATTGTAATTGCTGAAATAGAAATAATAGGGCTGACAGTCTTGGTCTAAATCTGCAGTTACATTTTATTGTACCATAGCTCACTGCGAAACTGGAGAGGTGGCAGGGTTTAGTGATAATCTTCCTCCAACAATACTAATTCATCCCAATATCCCAATATCATAGAAGTCTGTGTAGTATGATGTAATTGCTGATAATGGCCTTCCAAAGGGAATGACTAGTTGATTTTAGGGCAGAGCTGTCACGGTTTTTGGGCAATTCTTTTACAGCACAGCAAATATCAAAATGTTTAGCGGACTCATCTGCATCACCACTGGGTGTCTTGGGAAAGCAATTTCTTTTACTACAAGCAGTTGCCAGAGAAACTGAAGGAGAAGACGTCCCAACAAGATGTTGATAAGTCTGGGATCCTTGCAAAGAAAATTAAGTATTTCATCTACAATTAAAATATAGTTAGCACATTTACTTTGTTTTATTGCACACTATAATTTTATGTAGCACCTTTTCAAAATCTATTATTAAGGCAATCACTTGACTCAAGCTAACCGTGTCTGCACTTTCTTCACAGGTAACTACTTCGCTGGACTAAAGTATATTCCCCTCAAATGCTAATCTTCTTGCAGCTGCTGTATTCTCCTACATGCTGTTGCAGAAACCACAAATTGACCCTAAATGTTTATGGACACAAACAGCATCTCCTGCATGTCATTTTTCAAAAGTTCTGTAACACCAAGTTGATAGTGTGTGCAAAACAGGAAATGTGATGGAATTCAGCCCCGCTGTAATGCTGGACCAATATTGGGGTCGTAATCAGAAATGACATATCCTCAGGAGACTCCAAGCAGGATTAGCCATCTTTCAATGACATCCCTTAGTTTTTGGAACAGTTTGTCAGCTGTATGCCTCTTAGTGAAGCTGCTGATACACAGAGTAGCCTACTTCTCAAAAATGTGATGTACCTGGGTACATGCTGCTGCTGTCCATGCTGGGGAAGGCGAATGACCAACCCAGTGGGCTTTCACAATCATATAATATTTTGTTTGCCCAGTTACGCTTGTACACATATCTGTGGTTAAGTGTACAGTGGGTAGAATACCATTTTGTCACCCAATAATGACATTTTTAGTAAACTTTCGGTACAGGAGAGAATTAGCTTTTCTAGTAAAATGGTATAGTGATGACATTTGCTAACAGGGACATAACACCTCAATTAAATGTCTTAAACCAACTGTATTAATAGTGAACATTGGACGCAGATCTAACACTAGCATAGTACCCAGGGCGTCTGTGATCCGCTTTGCGACTGGGTGACAGGTTTCATTCTTGCTTCCTCTTGCAGAGGATTGTTTAACTGCCAATTGTTGGGGGGGAAGACTGCAGGTGCTGGGATGTAGATGAGAGAAGGGAGGTAGATTATGCTGGAATGCTTGTTGTTATTTTTTTTTTAACCGAAGTTTCTGATTTTCCCAACAGTTTTCCAATAACTCGCTGAAAAATGACGAAACATGGATGAGGATCCCAGATGGTTAAGGTCCTTACCTCTACTGAGTGTGGCTTTCAAAATGCTACAAATGGATAGACAACTCTTGCCAGGATTCGTGTAAAAATAATTCCACACTTAAGAGTGGATTTTTGGTCTTATGCCCAGGCATGACAATGGCCTTTTTGTTATCACTGGCAAGAACTGCAGCAATTTTTCTTTTCAAGTGTATGAAAATCATATTGTGACATAGGAGGTGTTCAAAATTGAATAAAAAATGACTGGAAATTAGTGTTACTGAGGTTAATAATAATGTAGCTACAAAATAATACCTAAATTATGTTATTTTAGCACCAATAAATGTAATTTTTATAACAAATTGCAAAACAAAACCAAACAAAACCAAAACCAAAACCAAAACACGCAATGGCGGTTTTGCAAAACCAAAACCAAAACCAAAACACAACGGTAATCCAGATCCAAAACCGAATCCAAAACCAAAACACGGGGGTCAGTGACCATCTCTAATTATAACACTCTTTGCACCGACTAGCAGAACTGTTGGCATCTGCTGTTCAGGCCCCCTCACCATTAGTGAGTTATTTTTCATCCTCAAAGCGCCAAATGTTAGTTAATATTTTTCTGCAGGAGAAGTTCGGAATTCAAGTGCTCTGTGTATAGATTTTAGTTAGTGATATTAGTAAAAAAAACACATTTACTATAAAAATGTTTGTTGGGATATTGTATCTTCTGATAACATCACCTATAAAATAATGAATTTATCATAAGCCCCAGCATGCAGTGCAGAGAGTATTAATTCATTAACCAACAAGACATGTATGGTCCATCATCATCATCATCATCATCATTTATTTATATAGCGCCAACATATTCCATAGCGCTTGACAATTGGGGACAAACATAGTAAACTAATAAACAAACTGGGTAAAACAGACAAAGAGGTGAGAAGGCCCTGCTCGTAAGCTTACAATCTATGGGACAATGGGAGTTTGACACACGAGGCTAAGTCTACATTTTGCATTTCGGCCCAGCCAGGCTGCAAAGGTAAAAGTGACTCATAGGCTAAATGATCCTGTCACACAACAATGTTGGTCAGGGGGTAGTTGTCTTGTGTGAAATTGTATAACAGGTGGTAATAGGGTAAGGTAGTGAGATTAAGATGGTGGTTGAGGAATATTATAAGCTTGTCTGAAGAGGTAGGTTTTCAGAGAACGCTTGAAAATTTGTAGACCAGAGGAGAGTCTTATTGTGCGAGGGAGAGAATTCCATAAAGTGGGTGCAGCCTGAAAAAGGTCCTGTAACCGGAAATGGGAGGAAGTGATGAGGGTGGATGAGAGATGGTGCTTCCAGAGGTACATAGCAGTTAGTTCTAGTGGGGTACTATACAATATTTATTAATGTCTATAATGTTGAAGACTATCCATTGTGCTGCTCACTGATATGTACGTTACAAAACAGTTTGGTATGTGTTCATCTTATCTTAAACCTACAACATAAAAGACATTCCATTAGCAATATTACTAAAGCTGAGCGAGGTGACGGGAAGGGGGGGGGGATTCAATCAATTTATTAGTGATAATTTATGGGCATCTCACATGATTATTGATCCTCACAGTTTAGGAGGGAGGTGGGAAGGGAAAGACTGTTGAGATTGAGGGGCAGATCCTGAACAGAAGAGCCTGACAAATAAATCAATAGAAGGATTTTTGTGTTATTGGAAGGACAGGAGTCATTATGCACCTAGGGGCTTATTTTTCATAGGGGGCGAAAAGCTGCCGATTTCACCAGTGCCAGGGCCCTGCCCTATACATCAAACACTCACAGCTGCAATAGCACTGCAATTGAAGGCGCAAAATCCGCGTCAGCATCCCCGTGCGGACGATGGCAAATTCTATTTAACAAGCATCGAGGCTGTACATTTTTTCAATGGTGCAGACTGGCCCCGCAAAGTTAACCCTTAATGATAAATTGCGTCGACAACAGGTTTTTTATTTGCTGCTATAACCGGCAATAGAAAAAAAAATCACCATTGTCGACAATTGTTCTTAAGTAGGCCCCGTAGAACTTTATGTGTTCTGTATCATTAGCAGGAACAGAAGCCGAAGTTCTGCTTGTGTAGCTAAATTCAAATTAAATCTGCTACAGACTTCAGTAACACAGTGCCCTTATGCCAGGCTATTATGGAAAATGGGAATATAACTAACTTTTCAGGCATGGGGGTGCCCTCGTGTAATTCAGCAAAACAAGGTAACATTTCAGTATGAAGTCCCTTAAAGAGACAAAATATGTATTACTTAACTAAATAATAATTAATCAATTATAATAAATGTAATAAAGCCTTTATTAATTAACAATATACAGAAATAAAATCGGTTTATACAGAAGGAACAGTGAACGTGATCTTTGCATTTGAATATATGTTGATTTGGAATTTTTCCAGTTCCTGATGAACATTTATTTTAATTACTAAACTAGGTTATCTTGCCACCTACCAGTACGTATATTCTAAGTTGTCATATCTGCTTCTAATTTATTAGACTATATTTCTGCCTTATTAATATAGGTGTGATATTTAATGAGAGTCTGTTTTTGTTAGTGTTGTTTCTTTTACAAATAAATGCATTCCGTTGATGTAACCAATCCCAGTATATTAATCCTGCCATCTATTTTTTTTATTTTTGATATTATTCACTTTTCAAGGCTTTATTACATTTATAACAGTTAATAATTAATTATTTAGTTAAGCAACACATATTTTTGTGTGTCACTTTTAGGGCTATATTTACTAAGATTCGAGTTTGGCGATTTGAAAGCAGTTAAACCGCCGGCGGTTTTGTCCAAACCAGTGCTGGTTTGCAGGGCCTCTATCAGGGGCGTACGGGGGGTACTGTTGTACCGGGCCCGGGCTTACCAGGGGGCCCGGTACAACAGCACAACATATGCTTACCTGGGGGCCCGCCGCTGGTCTCCGCTACTCTGTCTTCAGCCTGGCTGTCATCGTGACAGCCAGGCACCAGGATGTGATCGCAGGGGTGGAGGAATCATTCCCCCTGCGATCATGTGATCTGTCACAGGCAGAGCAAAGACAGAGTAGCGGAGACCAGCGGCGGGCCCCCACGTAAGTATATGTTGCTGTTGCTCATGGGGGGGGGCGCTCATCGGGGGGGGCGCTCATCGGGGGGGGCGACCGGGGGACACGGGGGGCCCGTACTGGGCATGATTATTTCTGAAGGCGGCCCTGCCGGTTTGTTTAAATCCATCCTCAAAACCGCCATCCAAAAGGTTTTTTAATACCTGCATCTGAATTGCTTGATAGCCAGCATGTTTGAGCTATTTTGCCATTCTGAACATAAGAGGAAGCACCATTGACATGTACATTATTGGAGCAATCATTATTTACTGATTAAGGAGCAACATTAATTTATAACTAACTTATGGGGAATTTTTTTTTTCTATGGGAACACGATTATTGCATTATATTATGGGGAAATGTGCAAATATAATAATATTAACTGATTGTTAATGGTGGATACCATTATTGATGTTGCACAATGTGGCATTACATAGTGCCCAAACAATATAAGAATTAAATAATTTTGCCCCTTAATATAATGAAAAATAAAAATTTCCCCCATAAATTAATTATAAATGAATCTTGCCCCTTAATCAATAAATAATGATTGTCCGCACAATTTAAATGTCAATGATGCTTCCTCTTATGTTCTGAATGGCAAAATAGCTCATACAGCGTACAGTTTGGGCAATGTCGTCACTCACAACCACCACTTTTTTTTTGGCCGTTTTGCAAACCCCAACTTAGTAAATCCAGCGGTTTGCATGTTCATCCTTGTTAAAATCGGAATGGCGATTTGTAAAGTGGTGATTTTGTAAAATGTCAATTCTGGCTGTTTTAATGGCAGTTTGGCCTTTAGTAAATCCAGCTGTTTTAAAACCGCCAAAATACGGCAGTTTCACCAAACCGCCCTTTATTAAATCTGGGGGTAAATGTATCAAGCTGAGAGTTTGAAAAGTGGAGATGTTGCCTATAGCAACCAATCAGATTCTAGCTTTCATTTTGTAGAATGTACTAAATAAATGATAGCTAGAATCTGATTGTTTTTTCAAACTCGCTGGAAAACTCTCAGCTTGATACATTTACCCCCTGGTCTATAGAGCTTTTTGATTACAGTGTGTTTCTACAGTTGATTATTTTAGGGCGTAGCGGCAGCTCCCTGCAGTATAGCAGCTTGGTGACATCATATATTATTTTATTAGTGCCTGTTGACATGTTATTTTTCCATTTTGTATCCCTTAGAGATGAGAGTGCTACCTTCTGACAGCCCACATATATATACTGCTCTCTATCATTTTAATTTCCCTTCACATGTGATGGGTATTGGCAGGCTAGCCAATGTAGACTAGAACGGATCATGCAGTCGACCCTTTATGCAAATATTCAGAGAAGTATGATTAGCTGGTCTTGCTTTTATCTGGTCTTGCTTTTGATTAAATGGAGGAAAAATTAAACAAAAGCAAAACTTACTCGTAAAGGATACAATTCCCCTGTAAGATTTTCATGTAGGAGGTCAAGGGAGTATTTTAAATGTCAATACCCTGGGGCCACAACAAAATGGCGCATACCACAGAACCTGACCTGACCTCTTCAGAGCACATCCACTATCACATACTGGTATATATCTGACAGCCTAACTCCCACTGATGCTTGCAAATCCCATAGCAGAAGCCTTAGAGAATGTCTCATCAATACGGTCTAGGAGGAGAATAAGGTTGTACAAATTGTTTAGGTCAGTGTCGGGCAACATATTTATAATGTAATTCACAAACGTCCCTTGGCCCAAAAAATGGCCTGGCACATCACATTAGGAGAACACAAGAGCTTTATATAGTTTAACACAGCCTAAATGGTAGAGGTAAAAGATAACCTCAATCAAAATATAACTTTAAAATCTCTCCATCCATCAACCACTGTTGCCAGCATAGTCTTGTCTTTAAACAGATCCCCTCACCCGCGGCTGCCCTGGCCACTCTATTCTCCAGCCAGCTCTTGAAATAAGCTACGCTTGTACTTGTAGATAAGATACTGTGCAGTGGACACCTCGCCCCATAAATATGTAAATACATGTAAACTAAGGTACTTAAAAAAAAGAAAATTTAAATATTTCATCTTTGCTACAGTAAATGAAACAAAAAGGAGGGTCAAACAAGCAATACATTGTCAAAAAATGAAGTTAAACTGAATGAGGGGAATAGAGCCAAATGTGATCATCATTGAACTTTTCATTTGTGCAAGCAATACTCTGTTCTACCATTAAAATTTCAATGTTCGCACACATCGGATACATCATATAAAGCATCATATAAAGGTGCTCGATGGGACATCATCATCATCATCACCATTTATTTATATAGCGCCACTGATTCCGCAGCGCTGTACAGAGAACTCACTCACATCAGTCCCTGCCCCATTGGAGCTCACAGTCTAAATACCCTAACATACACACACAGACAGAGAGAGAGACTAGGGTCATTTAATAGCAACCAATTAACCTACTAGTATGTTTTCTGGAATGTGGGAGGAAACCGGAGCACCCGGAGGAAACCGATGCAAACACGGGGAGAACATACAAACTCTACACAGATAAGGCCATGGTCGGGAATTGAACTCACAACCCCAGCGCTGTGAGGCAGAAGTGCTAACCACTAAGCCACCATGCTGCCCATTGGTACATGTGTACCAATAAGAATACATAGAATTGTGTGTATATATAGATGATCTTAGAAATGCAAGTCTTGCTCTTAGTGAATGAGACTGAGGCTCAATGACTGATCTGCTGGTGGAACAGAAAACACTGCTTAAAATAAAAGGGATGGATGTAGGGTAGGTCTATTATACAATAGGACAACCTGAGACAGCTGAAAATGGTGCCCTTTCAGTTGTGGCCTATCGGATCTATGTTATATAGTCTTTTCATATACGGTAGAGTCAGAATCATGTTAATAAGTGGATAATTACTCACTTGAAACCCATCTGAAACGTACTGTTGTATTCCAAATATTTGCTGCTAATTTTTATATATATATTTTTTATTTGCAGCAAGACGTGCCATATTTTTACAGAGTCCTCATTAATATATGAGATAAAGCCAGAGTATTTTTTGGGAATGTAAAAAAAAAACAACCCTCATTCGTCCTTAGAGAGAAAGGTTATTGTGAAAAATCAAGTACAGTAAGGAAGAAAGATGGGCTTTTTTTTCCCCGCAAGTCACAAAATCAAAGCGCAGCTTCTGATGAACAAAAGGCAGACTGTGCAGATCAGGGAGTGAACAGAAAGGCCACGGGGGCAAAAGTACTTGTGGAGAGGAAGAGTCTAGAAAGAGAAGTCTATTCATTAAACCAAATGCCTTCCTTGGCGAACCAAAAAATGACTTCTTACAAAAAAAGGCACATAGACGGGAAAAACAGAATTGTGAAAAAAATAGAACACACACGCAAAACAACAAAAAGAGTAATAAAAGCAAAGAGTCACGCAATGACGAGATGCAATAACAAGAGTGGAAATAAGGAACAAAAACAGCAAAAAGAAAGTGAGTGGGAGATACAATGTTATGGATAATGTTGAATACACAAATATTTTCAGGGAGTTTATGATAGTGTACAGCAATCTGTGTCCTGTGCTGATGGCTAACACCTATCTTGTTTATCTGGGATGAATTTTGGATTTTCCAGTTCTGTGGGGATATCTTGGTAATATTTGCCAAGAAAAATACATATTCCTTGCACACAAAAAAAATTTTTTTTATTAAAACACATGGCTTGGGGATGATTAGATCTACCTTTGACCTGCGGCTTGTCTCGTCTCTGGTAACCACCTCTCATTTGTGCCTACAAGACTTCTCCCGTGCTGCTCCTCACTCATGGAATTCCCTACTACACCCAATCAGACTTTCCCACAGCCTTCAAATCTTTAGACGCTCTTTGAAAAGGGTTGGGTACCATTTTGCGACTGTGGAAAACCTGACAGTACCAGGCAGGAGGAAACCAAAAAGCTGCTCGCTGACTTACTGAAATGAGTGACAGCTTCTAAGGTAGACTTTTGTCAATTGCGGTCCCTGAAGAAGCCGTCCGAGGTGGCTGACGTCACATTGAAGAGACTCAATCTGATCCGACTTGTTGGGGTAATAATTTAAGGAAGCAACGCCTGTACAAGGTACGTGGTATAGTAATGAAAACCTTGTACAGGCGTTGCCTCCTTAAATTATTACCCCAACAAGTCGGATCAGATTGAGTCTCTTCATTGTGACGTCAGCCACCACTGCCGGCTTCCTCAGGGGCTGCAATTGACAAAAGTCTACCTTGGAAGCTGTCACTCATTTCAGTGAGTTGGCGACCAGCTCTTCGGTTTCCTCCTGCCAGGCTAAGTACTGTCAGGTTTTCCACGGCCGGAAAACTGACTACCACTGCTTTGAAAACCCATTTCTTTTTTAGAGGCAATCTTATCCCTGATAACACTATTCACACTAATGCACCCTCCCACCTGTCCCAATATCCACTCTGACCCACACTCGCTCCTCTTGTTTCAGCTGTGCCCTCTTCCACTTAGAATGTAAGCTCTCTAATGAGCAGGGTCCTCCATACCCTTTGTTTTCATGTCTGCATTTATTTTGTCTACCTTGTTTGTCCCTGTTTTATGTATGTCCTGTTTTCCCTACTGCGGAGCACTGTGGCACCTCACAAACCTACGATAATAATAATAATAATAATAATAATAATAATAATTGGGAACCCTCTGCGTGATATTCATTTAGGATCATCTCCTCTCTGATCTGTAAGTGGCCCCTCACTCTATGACCATCCTCTCCCCAGTCTGTTGTTGTCATCATCCGGGAACTGACCTCATCCCTCATTATGCAGTCTGCTTTGCCTCCTTATCTTAACATGTCTATGAAACGTGAGACAGACAGGTGACCATAGTTAAATCAATAGCCATCCTAATACAATTCCCTATGACTCAGCTGCACAGGCCTTTCCTCAAGGGCACCTACACATATGTTCTGCTTGGATGCTCATCCAACCCAAACAAAAGAATTTCATTGGTCGCTACAGAAAATTCTAACAAAATGAAAATAAATACATCTTGTGCTTAAATTGTGTCATTTGCTGAGGAGTATTGTGGTGGAATTATAGCTATATCCTATACAGTACATTGGATTACAGATAGCAATCTAATTCTCTGCTACGTCCCCAAGGCACTTGCAGGCTCCCATCTGCTCCTGAATTTACTAGAGAACTGGCCTTGTCTTACCACAGCCCCTCCCACCATTAACATGCCCTCTGTTACACCAGCCGAGATTAAACAGACTACGCTCCTAGAAAGGACAGGCAAGCACGCTCCAGTGACTTGCAATCTGTGTGGTTTGAAGGCATTAGCGTTGATAGCCCTGTAATCACACAATGGTACCACAATTCAAACCGTGGTCTTAGTATTTTAAGGAAAATAAATACATTTATTAATGTGATGCAATTTATTGCTGACCTAGATATTTGTGTCCTGTTTTGGTCTACACGTCCGTACGTCCGTACGTAGATATATATACACATACACACGCAGAACTGCGGCACAGTGTGATTAGTGAGGTTTCCTTGCAGCTCTAGGGCCATAAGCTCTCAAGCTTATCTGCTATCTGGATGGAGTTTGTGCAAGTGGTTTTTGTCTGGGTATTCATCATCATCACCATTTATTTATATAGCGCCACTAATTCCGCAGCGCTGTACAGAGAACTCACTCATATCAGTCCCTGCCCCATTGGGGCTTACAGTCTAAATTCCCTAACAGACACACACACACACACACACACACACACAGACTAGGGCCAATTAACCTACCAGTATGTTTTCGGAGTGTGGGAGGAAACCAGAGCACCTGGAGAAAACCCACGCAAACACAGGGAGACCATACAAACTCCTCACAGATAAGGCCATGGTCGGGAATCAAACTTATGACCCCAGTGCTGAAAGGCAGAAGTGCTAACCACTTAGCAGCACCTGAAATGGGAGGCATCCGAGGGGGTAGAACTAGGGCACACTGCATGCTTGTGCCGGCCAGGGGCAGACTGGGCTGGGGGGAGGGGGGCTTGAAAAAGGCATAAGAACAAATGTTTTACAGATGCATTTTTAGCTAATGATCTCGACTCCATTTATTTAAGGCAACAGTAGGGATGGCACTCTAGGGGGTACATGTATTAAGCAGCGGAGTTTGCGAGATGCCGATATTCTGCGACTTTGCGGGGGAAACTTAAAACGGCAATGACTTTCAAGGCCACTGCCGTTTAAAATTTCCCCTGCAAAGTCGCCGAATATTGGTGGCTTGCAGAATCCGCTGCTTAATACATTTACCCCCTAGGAGTTATTGTATTTTATATTTCATCTTGGTCTCATGTACAAGAAAGGAATAATAAGCATACTGCTAATAGACACTATTTTGTGTTGTTTACGAGGTTGTATAGTAATTTGTGTTTTATGTTACTTTAGATCTGTATGGTAATTGGGAGAAACCTCATTGCCTCGCATTAATCTTTAAGTATCCCTCTGGTTATTTGAAATGTTGGGAAGCATAATATTAAAAATTCATACTGATATTTCTACTTGAAAAAAACTGTCATTGTGGAAGAAGCTAATTTAATAGTTAAATACAAAATTAACTCTGTGAAAATATCATCTCGGGATTTCATCACAATTCTTGTCAATGTGTAATATTTATAAACTGGCAACGAGTATATCAGGATAAGCAAGAAGCGGTCCCTGAGACCACACAATGTTCTTAGTTTGGGTTAAAAATTTATTAAACTGCGGGTTTGAAAAAGTGGGGATGTTGCCTAGAGCAACCAATCAGATTCTAGCTGTCATTTTGTAGAATGTACTAAATAAATTACAGCTAGAATCTGATTGGTTGCTATAGGCAACATCACCACTTTTTCAAACCCGCAGTTTAGTAAATATACCCCTTAGTGTTACTTCTCTATAAAGCCAAAAAGAAACATATTTTAATAGTGGAGGATATTTAACTTTATCCAGAGTTTTCTTTTAAATTGTAGCCAGACAAAATATTTTATTTTATTAGTTCTGAAATGCAAATTGTTGTAACTAACATGGCCAAAAGCAATTGCGGAATGTGGTTTGTTGCTAAAACAATAACATACCACCCACTTCCCTCTCTTTTGGAGGAAAGATCCCGTGACTGGACTCTTGTTTTTCTTTGCCTTCCAAATTGTCCCAAATTGTCTAATATAGTGTTATGATAAAACTGGCTAAAAAAATCTGAGTAGCTTACTGTGTTTTGTTGTATTTGTAGTAGTGTGTGGTATTCATTTATTTAGAAAACGTCACCAAAGTGTAAGCGTGTGTCTCCAAATATTATAATACGTCTATATAAACAGATCGTGTGTCTTTCTTTGACAGGTTGAAATGTGTAATTACAATGGCTCTCATCCAGCTGCATAGCAATTGTAATTTCTGTGCGAAGCATCCTAAGTTTTTATACAATACTGGCAATTTAGTAGTATCTGCTTTTAAGGGTTGTTTGATAGCATGGTGCAAAAACAGCCAAGAATGCACTGTAACCCATAGCAACCAATAACATATTAGTTTGAATTAACCTATATCAAGTGAGACCAATATGTTTTGATGTTACAGTACAATTTTGTCTTTATATTATATTACATTACATGATTAATTACATTTTATATACATTTTTGTATCTGTCGAATATTTTTGCCATTATCCTAAAATATACTTTTTTATTTTTTTTTATTTTAGGAACCAACATTCCTGCTCGCTCATTTGTAACCTGGAAAGGTTTGGACATTATGCCACAGGAGACAATACTTAAAGCTATCTCATCTCACACCTATCATATTTACTAAAGTGTCATATGTAAATCATAGTTGCCTACTCTCCTGGATTGTCCGGGAGACTCACAAATTTCTGGGGACCCTCCTGGGAGAACAGGGCAACCTCCCATTTTCCCGGCCAATTCGGTAAGTTACTTTGAGGGGGCTTTGCTTAGTGACGCGGTTCACGCGTCATCGTGGCCCCACCCCCTGCTGTTATAGGTCAGAAATTATATGATAGTTTAGGGGGCGGAGCCAATGACACAATTCTCTGATCCCCACACGTCCACCTGCCCCCCGGGCAGCAAACTGCAAGAGTTGGCAAGTAAGATGTAAGTATATTCAGCAACCATGGGTGAATTTATAAATGTAACATCATACAGACACCGACCTTTCAATTTTGGCAAAAGAAGTTTGGGCTACAGAATAGGCTGACGCTAGATAAATAAATGGATATAAATAAATAATCTTACACAGAAATACAACAATTGTTTGCATCTATGATTTATCTACATTTGAAACTAAGGTTGTGTGTGTGTGCGGAGAAAAAGATTATGCCTTTTTATTTTACAGTTCCATTCCCGTAATCTTCGCACCAGGAAATGACATATTCAGGGTTCTTAAATTTCAAATCTTATTTCAATTTTAAAATAATTTTAAATAATCAGCAAAAAAAAATCATCTTTCTAATTGTAGCCTAACAACAAAAACAAAAAGGCCAGCAGTTAATTTCCTCCTGAAACTTACATTACAGATTGTTCCTGCAGCCTCACCAGCGAGCTCAGCAAAGTGTTCTCAGGCAAGAAAATTACTTTATTTGCTGGACTTCCGTAATGATCAAATATTTAATTACATTAACTCTTTTAAAGACAGAGAGAAGACTAATCCATCACAAACGAAGTTAGCTGCTTCCTCCCTGAAGAATGAAAGGAACACAGCACAAATATTGTGAGAATGTCTAGGCTGGGAACAGAGTCTGTGAACTACACTGAGGCCGATTTATTACGTACACCTGCTCTTTCCATATTATTAACCTCTTCTTGCCCCGTGGGTTAACAATTATAGTTACGGCTCTGAGCATACCACTTATGGAGGAAAGGTCCCTTGTTTGGAATCTTGCCATTCTTCTCTTCCAAACTGTCCCAAATAGTTCTGTGTTTGACTTATAGACTTGGTGCATACAATGATATTTAAACAGGTGGACCCAAGGGGCAAACGCAGGATTTGCAGAGGGGGGTTTCCACACCACGCCGCCAGTGGGCGTGACAAGCATGCATGGGGGTGTGGCTATAATTTTAGACAGTGCTTGGCTGCTCTCCAACTCTTCCTATCCCCGTAATATACATGGGCAATGCTGCATGCACTACTGTTAGGTGCACGCAGCTCTCCCTTTTCAAGCAGAGCTGTGTGAAGCAGGGGCAGGGTCCAGCCACCTCAATTATACAGTGCTCCAGGCTTGAAGGGGGGTTTCCGGGCACTAGGAAAACCCCTCGGTTTGCCTATGGACCCATACACTGGATCCTGTGTGTACAGATCAGAGAGGGAATGAATAGGACAAAAGATTTGTTACTTTGGACAAAATCAGGGATTTTGCGCAGGACTGTGTCCCAGTATATCAGGATTAAGCAACCAATGGGCCACCGTCCAATGATCCAACCACTCAATTACAACCGGCAAATTGGAGCGACCGACAGAGGCTAATGTGACTTGTGTAGAGTAAGGCGAGGTACACACTGGCCCAATGATTGCACGAAAAACCTCCAGTGAACCGACATCCGACCATTTGGTCAGATATCGTTTGAGTGTGTATAGTGACACGATGATCTAAAGTCGTCCTGTAGTGTGTATGCTCATGCTCACGATCTCCATAGTTTACAGATTTGTGCTCTTTTCAGCCGATGTCGACAATGAATGTCCCGGTGAATAAATGTAGAGTGCTGTAGAAGGAATAATTCATTTGATCGTTCTGAGACAGAATGTTTTGTTTCAGAGTCACAGAAGCTAACGAAATTTATTAGGACATGTGGATAGCTATAACAAGGTGGTTTTAATCAGTGTGACAATGTGACAATAATGAATGAATGAATATTGTGCTGTCATTCTCCGGGCTAGAGGACCAGATGAAGGACCAGATGAAGAGCACAGATCTGAAGGTAAATAGTGTCAGTGTGTATGGATGAATCATCAGACTGATCAGACTTTCAGTCGTGGGTTCAATCGTTTGAGATAACACGTCGGTCAGAAGATTCTTCAGTGTGTACTTAGCCTTACAGCCGGTCGAAGGTCAGGCAACTGTTCTTGCTGTTTCAGAATGATGGGAGGATCATAATATGTCCATTGATTCATCTTTTCAAATGTCGGCAGGCTGGTGGTGGTGTGAAGTGTGGGGTGTGGTTTTTTGTCATACCTTAGGCCCCATGATATGAATAAAGCAAAATTTAAATACCACATGATATCTGAACATCGTGCTGATCAGGTGCATCCCTTTGCAGCAGAGCTGTAACCATCTATAAATTGAGGTTTTATTGCTCCATTCCCCATGGTTAAGAAAGTCTCTGAATGGTTTTAGTAACATGACAGTGAATTCACCTTAATGTAGCAGTCTTCCCAGTTACTAGATTTCAATCTAGTTAAGCTATTATGGAATGAGATTTAACAGGCTATTATGAGCAACCATATCTCGTTAGCTAATTTGCAAAACTAGAGGGTACATTGGAGTAGACATGGGCCAGGATCCCTGTTCCATACTTTTGACACCTTGTTCAGTCTGTACAGATACAAACTCAGGGTGTTGTTTGTGTAATTGCTAGATCAACTCATTGTACCTAATATAGAGGTTATTCAGTGTACACCTCCAATAATACTTCTTCAGCTGCTGCCTAGCTAATGCCAGTCACATATACAAAGATCTGATATTTCACCAAATTACCAAATACATGGCCAATTATGCCACAAGGTGGGTCAGGTTGCATAGATATGGTCACTCAGGAGTCAGGCCAAACATCAGGATGGCAATGGTCCGCACGCACTGCACATGTGACCATGGAATCGGTCAATCGATTTTCTAAGATATTAATTGGGCAAAACATATATGTGGGCTCACACATGGAGCTATGTTTGTCCAATTTAATTATGAAAATTAAATTGACCTGAGCATATTTATATGTTTGGCCAGCCTAAGAATAATGAGTAATATAGTTCAGCAACTGGAGCAAATCCACACACAGTAAACCATTCCTCCAAAATCGTGCTATGGTCACACCTCCAAACATTTCATCTGACCAAATTGATGTTCAGTCTTGTCTGCTGTGCTACAGTTTTAAGCATAGGTTCACACAACTAACAAGGCAGACTTTAGACAAAAATAAGCATAGAATACTATTGCTAAAAAGACAAGAAAAACAAAGACTACAAGAGTCTAAAATACAAATAAAACACATTGTGCCTGAGTCATTAAGGAACGCAAATGTCGATACGTGCCGTATTTTGCATAAAAATTGCACTGTGCAAGCTCAGAAAAGGACTAAACGCCAGTGAACACAAGTGGATCCAATTCATCTTCGAACGTAAAGGACATTTCCGACAGTCTACAGGGGAGGGAACAGGGGAGGGCAGGGGCGTAAGCACGTATGTGCAGTAAGGACGATATTCAGCTCTCGTCATCTCTCAGGTACGTACCGTATAGGCAGAACGTACATACACCAGTATTCAACTAGAAATGTTTCTTGAGATCCTCATCTTGTTGACTACGGACGTGCCTGTCCAGGTGGATTGATGTCCAAAATAATAAACCATTGTGCCAAAAAAGGACTGTCAGGACACTTGTCCAAAACACAATGTTGATTGGGGCAGACAAAATATAAAACATATGTTTACTTAATATTTCTAATATTATAGGGGAAAAACTGTTAATGTTAAATTCTGCCATCAATCACCAGAGCTCTTACAGGCTGAACGTGCTCTCAAAGATAGGGCCGTTGTTATGGAAGTAATTGATTAAAGAAAATCAATCACAAAGAAGATTGTTTTTATGTCACGGCACTAAACGCATGAATCTGATTTGTATTTCTGTGAAATAGCAAAACAAATGACCATGTTTAGTATTTGTAAATGCTGTATTGATCCAGAATCTATACTTTAAAGGTATGCGCACCAATTTAATTTTTTTGTTGTTGTTCTTGTTGGTTAAATTACCACTCTTGGATTTGATTGGATTGGATTACCTGTCACCCGACTTTTTACCAATTCTAAAGAAAGTGATCATATTGAATAACTGAACTGATGCACATATAGCCGGAAAAAATATCCTTGAAGTTTAGAATATTTGACATTATCCAACACATCCTGGTTAACTAAATATTATGACGATAATGTTACTATTATTCACATTTATGACATAACCCGTAACAAACTATGTAATCATTATGGTTAATTTTTCTATTTTATGTACACTTTCCATTTAATATGTCATAATATGAGACATGGTACGTAGGCACTATAATAATTGGATTATGTCTTGTACAGCAAACATAATGCCTCACATAAACCTAAATTATGAATAAACGAACCACTTTATAGACATTCTGACATATACATTGGGTAAATGGCTTTGACAGAAAGGGCACAGAGGTCACTGGGGGGAGCAGTGTTGTATTCTCTGCAGAAAGGGATACAGAGGTCAGAGCAGCTCATCCAGAAGCATTCCCAGAAATGACTTCAGTAACAGTAATATCATTTAAGTGCAAGGTGATCCAGAAGAGGCGGAATCAAAACCATTAGCAACTACCCAGATTTACTACCGATTGCTATCCTTGCAAAGCAGTAAAGCGTCTCCCTGTCATGGTAAAGAAGGACTCTGACCATTATTAGTATTTTTGGGGGATATCAGCCTCTCTACCCAACTGCCAGAGCTGCGGAGATCCAGCGTTCTGGAAAAGGGGTAATTGAGCAGAGAAATTGGATCTTCTTTATGAATGTTTGAATATTATTAATAAATTATTTTACGCTAGCCGTACATGACAATACATCAGTAAAATAAGTTATTCAGGTAAAGCTGGCCCCACACACTGCGATATCACTGATATTGGGCAACAGGCTCAACAGGAGTTGAAGTGTGATACCAGATAATGGGAAAGCTCATTAGTTGATCACAACCAATCAGAATCCTCCCTCTATGGCACTGCTCCACCCAACCCTTTCAGTTATCTCCCTGTCAAGGACCAAGATCACCATTCAAGGCCGGAATTTATTCACCCCCTTACATTAAATCTGAACGTATGCTCAAGTGGTGCAGTGCTCCCATGTGTCCTGGTTAAGCAGCACGTTGGCTCAGTGGTTAGCACTTCTGCCTCACAGCACTGGGGTCATGAGTTCGATTCCCGAGCATGGCCTTATCTGTGTGGAGTTTGTATGTTCTCCCCGTGTTTGCGTGGGTTTCCTCTGGGTGCTCCGGTTTTCTCCCACACTCCAAAAACATACTGGTAGGTTAATTGGCTGCTATTAAATTGCCCTTAGTCTCTCTGTCTGTGTGTGTATGTTAGGGGATTTAGATTGTAAGCTCCAATGCGGCTGGGAGTGATGTGAATGAGTTCTCTGTACGGCGCTGCGGAATTAGTGGCGCTATATAAATTGATGATGATGGTTTTTCCCAGGACACATTCATATGCATGAGAGCTATGCTTGTTCTTTCTTTTTTTGGACTCAGAAACCAATCTTTTAATGTAGCCATAGACTATTCGCTCTGGGTGAAGTAGCTGCTGTGAAATGACAATAATATACAGCAGGTCCTTCCGTATTGTTGTCCAGCACAGGGAGAGAACTTATTCATATTTCTATTAACAAACAAACTGCATATGTGGCTGTTCTCAACAATGGCTGGCTGATGCAGTAACTGTGACTTCCCTGTTACTTACTATGCAGTCGACCTAGCCCATCTACGTACCTGTAAACAAACCCAACACCTGCCCACCACAGGATATTAAATGTTTTGATCTTAGAGCAATTATAACGTGGTCTCTATCCATGTATTCAAGAGGGAAACAGTGAAAGCTGTGCCAAAAAGACAGACGAAAGGAACACACTTTATTTTGCTGTGCTCAGAAATCAATACAAGTCGGAAAGCAGAGTTACGTGACTCTGGTTGCTAAGCAACATATTGCTCCTTCATCTCTTCCCCCTGGCTCCTTGTATTGTGAACTACCGGCAGCAGATACCTTGCGTAATGTCACTGATTGATTTCTGCTGTCATTATACAATAGGGGACATGATTGGATTTATACTAAGGCAATTTAAAGCCACTTCTCTCATTTACCTTGTTACCTTGCCCCACTTCCTGAACTCCCTTAGTCTCTTGTATAGTCCAGCTGCAAATGCACCAGTTATAATGGCTCCTAGTACCATGGTAAAGCATACACTTGCTCATATTGGACACTACTGTGTACTGTTGCATAATTGTTTTCTACTGTGGGTGTCTTGTAGCTAACCTATTTCAAGATCTGGGTTACCCAATAGCAGGCATCTCAAAGAGGCATATTTAATTTGTGTCTACACCCCCCTACTGTACTGCACGTTCACGCCCCTGATCCCCCTCTAAGTTGTGCGCATACACAATTTTACACTAAGATGCACCTTTAAATCACGCACATCCATTTATATGTAAAATCAGGCCCAGTGTTTTTTGTCCCAGTCATAGTCCAAATGAGAAAAGAAAAACGAAAAATTTCCACACACTGTCAACAACACAAATTACTATCGCCTGCAACTCTCCCTCACTGGCATCCAATCATAAGCAACCAGCGTGTAAAAAGGCTTGTGATTGGCTGGGCGGTCCTAGTTACTCCCGCTATAGTCATTTTACGCAGATGGGTAATTTTTTTATGGGGAATTTCCTAGTTTTGTTTATTTTAAAACTGGACTATGATGCTTTAAGATAAAAGAAAGGAAGATTATTATAATTGTATTTTATTTATTTATGTAATAAAGTGGTGAACAAGGTTTGGAGACGTCTTTCAAACCACTAAACTTTATTTGAAAATGATATGTGTGCCAAAAGTTTGGAAATGTTTATTTAATTGAAAGGTGAGGAAGTAAAGGGGTACGAGGTTGGATTTTGATGTGACATCTATATTTTTGCACAGTGTGGAGTGGAGACATGCCCCTGATAACATGGATGTACTGAATAAATGTCCTCCACTGATTCTTAGCAAATTTATAGGCGGCGTTCAGATATAAGTTCAGTTCACAAAATAAGTCTTTATACTGTATTCCTCACTAAGGGCCTCATTTAGAGTTGGAAGCAAAGTCCGTTTCAGGCGCATCCTGCACATTTCCACTGACGCGCATGCGCAGTAAGCTCCAGTTCCCTGCAGTTCCGTCTGCTTTTCAGACGCAGTGTACACTGTGACAGCTTGCGTCTCAGTACGAGGGAAAGGGCGGAACATGGAGTTATGTAGGCGTGACCGTGAATAATTTAGATACTATGGGCATCTACCCGCAAAACTACCCTAGTCGGATCAAGACGCAGGCGGAACACACGTCAAAAAAAGACTGAAAAGAGCGGCAGGAATTAGGTGGCGCAAGTAGTTAGCTAGCTGCAGGAACTGGTCGCAGCTTGGTAGGGTATTACTAGTGGGACACAACTGGGGTTGCATGCCATTCATAATACCCTACCAAGCTGCGGCACACTCCCACTCCTACTCTTTTATGTACGTCTTAGACGCACATTGCGTCCGACTCTAAATGAGGCCCTAAGTGTCTCAATGATGTCACTGGTTCCTTGGCAAGTCAACTCATGCACAGGGGGGGTCAGGGGAACATCTGCCCCCCAGGTCATTCCCATAATGGGTTACTTTGGTCGGGGTCACTGAGCTACCTGCATATTTTTGCCTTTAAAATATTCCCAATAGACTGATGAGCAGAGTCATCCCCCTCCCTCAACCGTCAACTCCCCACTCGGACCAAAATTGGCCAGTCAGCCCCTGCTCGCGCATACTCACATCTGCAAAAACTAGCCTAGCCAAATAAAAAATTATCCTTAACTCTGCAATTGGAGATCAGTGGGAAAGTTGGTAAGTATTGTCTGTTCACTGCTGCTCTGTAATGAAGGGTTTTGTAGGGGAGGGGTGGAGAGAACAGGGCAGCCTTCAAACGCGCTAGTCACGTCCTGGGTATGGTCACGCCCCCATTGTGATGTGGCCACGCCCCCATCATGACATGGTCACACTCTCTGTCCCGATGCCGCCTACCCGAATGTTGGGAGGTATGATAAATAGGCCCTTAGTGCTGGCTGGTGTTTCTAGTGTCCTCCAAGGAAACAAACTAAGATATGTCCCTATCTAATTTATTGCTGAACTGTATGAGATTCCTGATTACTTGTGATGTTGCTGAACAATACAAGTTGTTTTTTAGAAGAAAAATAATAGTCAACAAACATGTTTTTATGCTTATTTTTAAAGGCAAAATAGGATTTATTCTTTCACAGTTTTATCAACCAGAGCCTAGAAGTCTGAATTGTGTGGTGCAGGAGAAGCAATCTGATGATAATGGAAATCATTTTCATCCCAGATGTGGAGACAGCAGAATATGTGGACTTAGCAATAAAAATAACAGTACACTGTGTTACGGACAAACAAGGATCGGGTCTGCTTTTGTTTATGCAAGTGCTCACAAAATCTGTCCTTTAACATTTGCATTGCCAGATTAATGTCTTCTCCAAACAAAACAGTCAGGAGCATTACAGATTCAGGAAACACCGTTTGTATAATTAACCTCAGTGGTTGAAGTGAAAATTTAGAACTGGCGGTATGAAAATTATAATGGGAATTGAATTTAATAGTTTTACAATAAATGCAGTAGGAGAAGTGGCGATAAGGCATACCACCATATACACCTCCAATTTCACCACTGAATAGCATGTCAACGTATTACATACCTATGTAATATGTTGTCCTAGGCAAGCGAGTGAATACACTAACAATTACTTACTGGGTACAGTACATTGCCCTAGGGGCATAACCTGCTACCGCTGAATCTCATAGCAAAATTGGGTGGAGGTGGGCTGTTATGTTTCTCCATCCTCTCCGTTGGTAGGCCAGCGCTATTAGCTTTGTTCATCTGAGCGTGCGGTGGCCAGAGTAGTGGTTGGAGAGGCCTCAGTGGTCCCACCCTCAGCTGTGTACCGCCCCTGCATTGCCTCTCTATCCAACACGTCCTCCTCAATTATATTTACAGTGAAAAATACATGATTAGTGAAGGCCAAGTAGTCAAATAGAAGCAAAGTAAAAATTGGATAATTAAAAGCAAAAGTAAATAATATAAACCCTTTCTTTGTGGCCTTATTAATTTGTCTAGATGGCCTATTAGACAAATTCACTACTTTTACCTACTGTTACCGTCATTGAGAGGTGGTGAAAATTTACAGTCACAGAGATGCAATTTTGATTGTTTTTGACCATTTGTCCCACTCTGAAAGGGCTTGGACACACTGCTATTATATCCTCAGTTTTACGCTCGGCTACAATTGTTGTAATGACTACACAGTAAATGGAGCATTGACAGAGTCTGAAGTATGGATCATATAACAGATAATGTAGCAACCCACAGGTCTCACAGTCTTCCATGTTTGTGACATTACTACACTTGTTTTTGTGGCTTTGCACCATATTGCACAACAATGATGGCAGCTGTGCCGGAGGATATATAATTTAGCAGGGGATGGAGATATCAGAGCAGCCATAGTCCTTACCAGGTAAGTGCGTAATGTGCAGCTGAAGCAGTGCATACAAGTGGCTTTTAGAACCTTCCATTTAAATGAGCAAACTTAAAGTTAACTGGGGTAAATTGGAGGCATGCCCTTCCGTTTCTGTGGGGCCTCAGAGCTGGGTGTCTATACCTTGTCCAGAGGTGGTGTTCTTAATGAAGGTCTGTGCAAGGATGGAACTACACCAGTGGATCCCAAACTTTCTCAGTTTGAGGCATCCTTAGCATAGGCAAACTGAGGAAAACCCCCCTCCAAGCCTGGAAACCCCCTCCAAGCCTGGGGCACTGTATAATTGAGGTGGCTGGACCCTGCCCCCGATTCAGACAGCTCTGGTTGAAAAGGGAGAGCTGTGTGCACCTAACAGTAGTGCATGCATCATTGCCCATGTATATTATGGGGATATGAAGAGTTGGAGAGCAGCCAAGCACTGTCTAATGTTATAGCTACGCCCCCATGCATGCTGGTCACGCCCACTGGCGGCGTGGTGTGAAAACCCCCCTCTACAAATCCTGCGTTTGCCCCTGCTTAGGGTCTGAATAATTTTTGCAACACACCCCTAAGCCAAACTAATTACCAAGTAGTCCCAAATGCTTACCACCGGCCCTGCCGTGGCACCCCTACGAGATCGCTGTGGCACCCCAGGGAGCCGCGGCACACAGTTTGACAACCACTGAACTACACAATTGTGTTTTTATGCAGATGTACCTGCTAGAAAAGCAATGTCATTAACAATATAAATCAGCCCTTCCTCTTCAGACTAATTGAAAACAAGCCATTTGGACTTTAGACAATTCAAGGGCGTATTCGTTACACCCATGTTGGGCACCTATGGGAGGGATCAATTCCATCACACCAGGAAGTAAAATCCAGGTAAATGTATGCCCATTCAACATGTGAGAACGATCAGGTACAAATGTGAACAAAAGAGAAAAATTATTTTGCTTTGTATGTGTCATAAATAACCCTCTACCGAGTATTATACCTTTATAAATATTGTGCAACAAGTCACCAAACAGTTCCGTGACTTTATAAGTTAGTGTTTCTAATGAGCTGGAGCAGCGACATCATAATTAGGGAATTTTCAGGAGCTATCACACCGGTGGCTCAGTGGTTAGCACTTCTGCATCACAGCGCTGGGGTCATGAGTTCAATTCCCGACCATGGTCTTATCTGTGTGGAGTTTGTATGTTCTCCCTGTTTTTGCGTGGGTTTTCTCCGGGTGCTCCGATTTCCTCCCACACTCCAAAAACATACTAGTAGGTTAATTGGCTGCTATCAAAATTTACCCTAGTGCAGTGATAGCTAACCTGTGACACTCCAGGTGTTGTAAAACTACAAGCCCCAGCATGCTTTGCCAGCTATCAGCTAGTTATCTACTGGCAAAGCATGCTGGGGATTGTAGTTTCACAACACCTGGAGTGTCACAGGTTAGCCATCACTGCCCTAGTCTCTCTCTCTCTCTCTCTCTCTCTGTATGTTAGGGAATTTAGACTGTAAGCTCCAATGGGGCAGGGACTGATGTGAATGAGCTCTCTGTACAGCGCTGCGGAATCTGTGGCGCTATACAAATAAATGGTGATGATGATGGTTCCATCCTATTCACTGTAATCTTATCCTGCATTCTCACCTGTTTTCTTTATTCTTCATGTCATCCAGCTACTGTTTGTCATTGGCCTGGAAGAGTGCGACGCATATAGCTAATCTCATAGGCGGCTGGTGGTTAATAATGTACCAGGCAGAAGCATGCGATTTTGGCCCACTGTAGCGCACAAACATGATTTATAAGAGCTTTATTGTGTTTCTATTTGGGAACTAGTGAAATTCAGACTGCTGCTACAGCCAATGGTGCATGTGTTTCACAGATTACATTTCTGTTTAATATTCACACAGCCTCTGTAGAGGATGATCCAGTCACACACATAACATTAATTCAGAGAATAGAAGAATGGACAGACTAAGGGAGAGCCAAATGGTCCTTCGCTGCCATCCATCTGCCCTTCAGCTGCTTGCTAGGAGCTCCTACTGCTACACATGGGTACAGCCTCCCCTTTTAAGAGCCACCGCCCTTCAGAAGCATTGAGCTATGTAATCATCACAGGACTCTAGCAGCTGATTCTCCTTAGAGGTTCGACACAGGGAGAACCTGTCATTCTGTCTCTTGTCTGGATTCACCTATGCTCTTACTATGATCAGCTCCCGACCATCACACTATAGGAAGTTAGTAGCTAGATCTCAGTCACTAAATGAAATGCTGTTTGTTGTAAGTGATATCTTTGAAGTATGTGACAAACATAATATACTATCGGTAAAGATTGAGTTACCGATATATCTGTAATTCTGGAGGTATCTCAATATCCTGTACTCAGACCAGTGAACTGGTGATAAGTTGTCCTAGATCACGGTGTAATGACAGGTCATAGCTGTGGATTAGCTAATGGTCTGATCAACGTAGTTTACAGTAAAATAAAACCCACTGAAAGGACTTAGAGATGTGATATAGCATAGCGAAATATATTGCCTTGCCTTTTCCTTCAATGGCTGAATAGCCATTGCTAATCAGAAAATGTTGATCATCGCATGCTGCCATATCACTTCATTAGCTACATACTATATTTTGGTGATCAAAACATAATCCGCTGCTAAGGATTGCAGTCCAAAAATGATGAATACATTGAGCCGTGATATATTTACAAAATTTCTGTAAACGTTTGTAAACAAACTGCCCTGTTAGAATCAGTGTATGCTCTAAAATATGTTTCGTTCACCTGTATATTACCTGTACCAGTTTATATATCACACGTTTTGAAAAATAGACACCTAGAGGAAAGTATTTACATTATTATAAATTGTCTCTCTCTCTCAGCATACAGAGTTTGACACTTTGAAAGAGATCATAATGGCAGCTCCCAGACAGCTGTAAAGTCAATTGACATTTGCAAGCTTTATTCAGATTTTTAAATTCCAGCAAAAACATGCAAATGGGTACGGGGATGGAATCTATTGGTTCCAAAGTCTTCATACCCACTTCCACTTGCGACTGCAGTCCTGAACAGCAGCAGCATGGTAGAGACATTTGGGCGCTAGATACTCCCTTTACTTGCATGCTATTGAATTCCCCCAACCACAGGTGTTATTTCTGGTTACACAATGCATATCAAACCCAATTACATTTGACATTATGGGGGAGATTCAATTGCCGGGAATGTGGTGTGCGGACATCACCACATTGCCAGCAGTTACGGTAGGAGATTCCTGCCATAACATTGGCAAGTGGTGACTCTGGAACATCCGCAGGGACACCTCGCGTCGAAATTGAATCTCCCCCTATGTATCATTGGCCTAAATTAGTTGCAAACGCCCAAAATTATTGAACGTCCCAACAAATCAAGCCTGTAATGACATTTTGGTAAGCCAATAAGCGTAATAATTGGGTCCAGTGATATAGTGTCTGACCTTAGCATCAGATGGCTAGATGTGTCCAATTTGACTGTACACTTGCCCAGTTATCACCATAATTTATCAGTAAAATCTCACCGAGGCAGCTGAGTTATACTCACATACCTTTGACCGACTGGCTCCAAGTGGTAAGGGTTATCATACCGATTTGACGGCCAGTCTGAAGGGATTTGCCTATCCGTAAATCCAAACAGCTATGACTCCATTTTTCTGAAGCCAAACTGCCGCTCAGCAACCCCTTTGAGTCTCCAAAAAAATGGGACTGTCCCACTCAAAAAAGGACTTGTTGTATTATTTTTTTAGTCCCATAAGGAAATACTTTCAATTATGTTTTCCTTAGATGTGAAAAGTAGAAAGTGCTAAATAATACATTTCCTATGTACGCCCATCATTAAAATAGGATTATAGTATTGTCAAGAAAACAATATGGAGGACACTGTTGTCTGCATGAAACAATTTGATGGCGCTGCAGACAGTGCAGGTCTCTCTGCTACACTAGAAGAAGATAGAAACTATTTTTTTATTGGCATTTATTAGCTATTATACTGATGTTGCTAATTTAATGTAAGATTTTTTTAAAATGTAGGGATGGAGAAAGGTGAACATTTAAATGATACAACATTAATGGGCTTACAGAGAGGTGCCCATGGTTGTGATGGCAAATTAGTTTTGATCTGACAGATTCAAGATGATAAGGGCGTGACAGGACAAAGGAGTTGTGAATTGTCTCTCAAGGATGGATATAAGAATTGATTAATAAACATGTCACTCATTCGGAATCCTATCTTCTGACAATCAACCAGGATTTAAGGTACCTAAATGAAAAAGAGGTGCGAACACTGGACATTTAATTATCATTGGCTAATAGCCGTATTGATGTCAAAGTTCCTAATTAGTTGTCATGAGTTTAAAATCCCTGTCCATGTCTTTATTCCTTAAAAAAGCAGATTCAGTGAAATGGGCGATTACTGTGACCCAACGAATGTCTGTGTTATGCAGAATTTCCTAATTCGCTATATAGATTAGAAATCAGTCACAGAGTCAGTTTTATGAGGAGCAGTGGCCATTAGTTGTGACCGTGAAGAGAGAGATCAGTGATATAGACGTAGGCTTTGATAAGACCTATATCCTAGTGGCAACAGCACAATCCTAGTGGTCAGCTAGAAGGGGCAGGCTGGGCAGGGGGGCAACTGGGGGGCAACTTGCCAGCCCTCCCCTGTCAGCTAGGTATTGGATACAAATCGTGGATGCACTTCTAAGAAGGCAATTTGTCTAAAATGATAGCAACTCTCTTACACGAATGTCACCCGATTAGATGAGACAGACATAACAGATTTATGTATAAGATGAGAAATAACCTGTCTTCTATACATAGAGGGCCTGAGTCATTTAGGAGAGCAAAGCAAAAAAAAAGGAGTAACTTTGCACCTGGGCAAAACCATGTTGCATTGGAGGGGGAGGTAAATTTAAAATGTGGGGACAGATTTATAGTTGGGGTAGGGCATGTCCTAGATCTACTTTGAATTTCAGTGTACAAATAAAGCTATCAAGTATTTGTGTGCTAGATGAAAAAGCAGCCTGTGTTTGACTTGTATGCAAAATAATAAACTAATTTGCACCCCTTGCATTGTAACATGGTTTGTCCAGGATCAAATTTACTCCTTTTTTTTGCCTTGCTCTCCTTAAAGACTCAGGCCCAGAGACTTCAGCACATATAAAATTAAAGAAATATCCTCTGTATTCCTTAATGTAAGTGTGTAGAGTTACTTAGTAACAATAGACAGGTGTGGCCAGAAGATTTGTAATATGTGGCTGAAATGGCAACAAAGTTACAACCTTCAAACTTCTGGCCTTATGTAGAGTCGGATGCAATTTAAGTTTATCTTAAGACACGTGCGACTTGGAATATTACGAAAATGCCATGGGGGGGGAGCAGCCACAAGAGATACGGTTCCTAGAGGCGTACCTGCCGCTACTACCCCTCAGCATAGTATGCAAGGAGCGTTAACATGCCCTTACTGTGCTGTACCTACACCACCCCCCCCACTACCTCCCCCGGTCCTCTGCCTCTACATGACCCCCTTCGTGTGACCGTTAAAAGCAACTCACTTTGCAGCAAATAGGAGTGGAAGAAATAAGAAACAATCTACCCTCTAATATAATATAAGGGGAAAAATTCTGATCCAACAAAAATGAAATACAAAACTATTAATCTATCAATTGGAATTTTTTTATTAAGAGACAATCCATATACAATTAACATACAGCGCTGTATACATCGATTTTTCAATTCCCTTTATTTTTCCATATACTAATAAAATATTTATATTTTAACATTAGTGCTTCACTAATATAGAAATTAATTTGCTCTGTTTCTTGCATTGTGACTGATACACTGTAATACACTGCTTTTAATTGCAGTAAGATTATTATGTGGTATCGACATAACAGTGCATCAGGCAGGTCTGCGGGTCCAATCATTTCCATGCAGACTGGGAGCAAGCAACTTAGAAGAGTACAATGTATATTTTTCCATCCAATTCAGTTAGTAGTGGAATTAAGATCTTTATAAGTGTAAATGAAAACGGTAATGACCACCATAGAGGAGTCATAAACGAGAAGTGGGACACCTATTAATTTGGCTATAGAACCCTTTAACTATTTTGCTGCTAGAGCAATGTACAGTATAGCACAAGGATGATTGAGAACTCCTTCTAATTGGAAGTCACATTTGACGGCATTTCATCAATATTCTAAAGAGCACTTTACTGCACCATAAGCCTTCAATCAAAACAAATGAATTTCCTTACCTAAGGCTAATATAAAGAGTGGATGTCTGTGAAATGACTTTGGACCTTAGTAATGATACATGAGTTGTGATGCTGCTGCTCGTTGGAGGTATAGGAGAGGTATTACAGGTAGGTGCTATAGCAGTGTTGGCTAACTTGTGACACTCCAGGTGATGTGAAACTACAAGTCCCAGCATGCTTTGCCAATATATAGCAGCTTATTGCTGGAAGGGTAAGCTGGGACTTGTAGTTTCAAAAACACCTGGAGTGTCACAGGTTAGCCAACACTGTGCTATAGATTGTTGAGCAGTTCTCACCATATTAAGAGAAGCTTTGCTGACTCTCTTCTAACACAACAATTTGATTATAGAGACAGGCCACACCCATGTTTAGCCAAGTCACTCCCCAGGTTTACCCAGTATGCCTGCCATGGCCACACCCCCTTATTGCCGGACCACACCCCATGACGAACACAACAGTTGGTTGGGGATGATACCACATAACTCAATGAAAAGTCAGATTTTGTCAAGCAATTGTTTTTGGACCATAGTAGCACCAGCTTTGGCCAGTTTTGTTCTAAAACAACCAAACAGCTAATTCAGAACGGTAAATTAACTATTGGGACCCTGATATACCTAACTTACAAGTCACACTACTGATATATGTAGATTTGAATGATGAGTGAGAATATTTTCTTAAAATTGGTTTATTTTATTTGGAATTTTAAATGATGCACGATGTGGCTTTTAGTGCATTTGCAAACATGTTTGATCTTGTTACCTGTTTCACAATTATGGGACCTGCAAAACAGATGCACATTGTTGCAGTTTCCAGGGAATCATTTCTTAAAGCAATGGACCCATATTGCTGAAATCTGTCATTCTGTAACACTGCACATCTAAGATCATCATAGGCAAACTGAAATAGGGTTTCCTAGTGCCTGGAAAAACCCCCTTCCAAGCCTGGGACACTGTATAATTCAGGTGGCTGGACCCTGCCCCCGCTTCACACGACTCTGCTTGAAAAGAGAGAGCTGCATGCACCTAACAGTAGTACACGCAGCATTGCCCATGTATATTATGGGGATAGGGAGAGTTGGGGAGCAGCCAAACACTGTCTAATATTATAGCTACGCCCCCATGCATGGTCACGCCCACTGGTGGCATGGTGTGGAAACCCCTCTCTGCAAACCCTGCATTTGCCCCTGATCATAGTGATGTCACGCCTGGTCTGATCAGTCTCCGGCCCTGATGCCACCGCTTGTTGACCCCGTACAGACTGCTCACATTTGTGCCCGCAGAGACCTCCCCCCGCGCTGCGCGCAGCCTAGATGGGGTATGATCATGCAGTCCAATAGCAAGCAGTCCATTGTACCAGTCCCACCCTTGTCTTGGAGCCTTTGGGTCTGATATTCAACCCTAATGACGCAGTTAAATGTGTGAGCAGTATAAATGTTTAATTCACCCAAAAAGGCGATGCAAATTAACCGGGAGGTTCTGTATTAACCACGTGGCTTAGTTTCTGTGCGCAAATGCTGCAATTACGGTAATGAAAACATCGCTCATTTTTGCTTGCATCCCTATTTGGTGCGAGCAAAAATGAGTGAAGATTATTACCTAGAACATCTTACGGTAACATAACCTTTGCGGCTACTTGATTCGTCCCCTACATGACAAATATACACCTTAAAGATCACTCTTACATTCTAGTTTACTAAACAGTAAGGTATATACTTGTATTAAAAGTGGGAGTGTCAATTGCTGGTGATGTGAGGACATCACCGCGATGTCCCGGTGCACACATTGCCCCCCATTATAGTGGGGATCTCCACTCATTCTGTGCACCTCTGTGGGGTGCGAGGGAAACGAGAGGAGATTCCTACCATAACATTTGCGTTCTGCGACCCTGTGCACGTTCCAGAGACATCTCCCGCTGTATTGAATCTTCCCCAAAGACAAAGCAGGAAAAGACCAAGAAAGCAAATATAAACTGTCATCCTCTTATACTAGTCAATTACAAGCTCTTAAGTGCACAAACAATGTCCTTGTCCCAAGACATGTCCAAGAATTCTCAAATTCTGCTTCTAGGCATACAACCATCCCTGAATAATATGCTGAAATCAGCCTGGTTTTAATTATTAAAATACAAAACATTCCATACCCATTTATAAAATCAAAGGCACTATTTAGATCTGTATTATTATTTTAAGGAATTGCAAACTTTATTGTTGACTTACAGACTGCCAACAAACTGCGAGTTTGAAAAAGTGGAGATGTTGCCTATAGCAACCAATCAGGTTCTAGGTATCATTTTTTTACTACATTCCACAAAATGACAGCTAGAACCTGATTGGTTGCTATAGGCAACATCTTTACTTTTTCAAACCTGCAGTTTAGTAAATATACTCCTATGTGTTTTGGGGGAAATCGATTCCATACTTGCCAACCTTTGACAAGTGAATTCCGGGAGATCTCGAGCAGGGGGTGTGGTTAGAGGGCCCCACCCCCACGCCAAAACCGTTTTTTTTGCGTGGAGGGTCCAAAATGACGCGATTCACCGCGAATTGCGTCATTTTGGCAAGTAAATTCCAGTATGCGGGATACTTGACTGCTCTCCCAAGAGTCCGGGAGACCTACCCGGATTTCAGGAGTCTCCCGGACATTCCGGGAGAGTTGGCAAGTATGATCTATTCATTATCTCTTTGCTGATAATTAACAACCCCACATGCTAAGATTCAACCCCCCAAAACATCCATCCAATCTGAACAATATTCAACTAGATCCTGGGTGACCATTCCAGCAATGATATCTAAGAATCAGCTTTGTACACCAAGGTTAAAGGAGAACTCCAGGCAAATTAATTATTTTATGCCAAATCCCCATCCCCCAACTACTAGCTGAAACTTAGACATCGTGCCTTAAGACACAATTAGATTCAAACTTTCCTAGGCAATAACATGGTTGGCGATTACAGAAAGGAGTGCCGCTAGCAACTTATCTCTTACACAGCGGGAGTCCTGTTGGAGGGTCCCCTGTAATTTTACAATGTGGGGGAGAGGACTCGGGGTAAAATAAGTTATTGCCATGAATGTTATATACACAAGTTGTGAAGCATTACATAGGAATGTGATCTACAATAGCACACTTTAACGTCACTATACCAATCCTACACAATGTATGTATATAGTCTTGAAATGGTAAAATATTATTTTACAACATTGTAAGTAATGAAGATTTGTATTTTTACATTAACCCATTCAGTGTATCCATACAGGAAACAGGGTGATACCTGCTTTCTGAGGGTAAAACTAGACTTCTTTAAATGAAAAATGCTTTCTACCCCAATTATCTGTATCTAACCTTTACTGTGTAATTAATGTAATTAATGTCAGATCTTAGTGTGCATGGAGCAGATAGCGGGAGCAGCAGCCAGATTACATAGCAGGTCTTTGTATTGCCTTCTGTATTGGTCTTTGTAATGGCAGCAAGCTTACACGATTCTTCCCACCCATTTCCTAATTCCCGTTTCCAGTAATCAGGTTTCCCATCTCCTTGGTAACACAACTCACTCATTATAAGTCAACCTCACTGAATAGGAGACTGTTGTATTCCAATAAGCCTCACTGGGAAGGAGAAAGATGTATTCACTGGGAGCGTACTCACTGGGAGCAATCTTCAAGGAGCTGAGATGCATTTAAGATAACCTCACTAAGTAAGATCGAGATGTACTCACAGGGAGAAAGCCTCACTGAATGGGAGATCTGAGTGTACACTCTGGGAAAGCCTCACTGAACGGGAGATCTGAGTGTACACTCTGGGAAAGCCTCACTGAACGGGAGATCTGAGTGTACACTCTGGGAAAGCCTCATTGAACAAGAGATATGAGTGCACACTCTGGGGAAGCCGCACTGAACAGGAGATCTGAGTGTTCACTCTGGGGAAGCCGCACTGAACGGGAGATCTGAGTGTACACTCTGGGAAAGCCTCATTGAACAGGAGATATGAGTGCACACTCTGGGGAAGCCGCACTGAACAGGAGATCTAAGTGTTCACTCTGGGAAAGCCTCACTGACAGTATATTTGAGTGCACACTCTGGGAAAGCCTCATTGAACAGGAGATATGAGTGCACACTCTGGGGAAGCCGCACTGAACAGGAGATCTGAGTGTTCACTCTGGGAAAGCCTCACTGAACAGGAGATCTGAGTGCTCACTCTGGGAAAGGCACACTGAACAGGAGATCTGAGTGCACACTCTGGGGAAGCCGCACTGAACAGGAGATCTGAGTGTTCACTCTGGGAAAGCCTCACTGAACAGGAGATCTGAGTGTTCACTCTGGGAAAGCCTCACTGAACAGGAGATCTGAGTGTACACTCTGGGAAAGCCTCACTGAACAGGAGATCTGAGTGTACACTCTGGGAAAGCCTCACTGAACAGGAGATCTGAGTGCACACTCTGGGAAAGCCTTACTGAACAGGAGATCTGAGTGCTCACTCTGGAAAAGGCACACTGAACAGGAGATCTGAGTGCACACTCTGGGGAAGCCGCACTGAACAGGAGATATGAGTGTTCACTCTGGGAAAGCCTCACTGAACAGGAGATCTGAGTGTTCACTCTGGGAAAGCCTCACTGAACAGGAGATCTGAGTGTACACTCTGGGAAAGCATCACTGAACAGGAGATCTGAGTGTTCACTCTGGGAAAGCCTCACTGAACAGGAGATCTGAGTGTACACTCTGGGAAAGCCTCACTGAACAGGAGATCTGAGTGTACACTCTGGGAAAGCCTTACTGAACAGGAGATCTGAGTGTACACTCTGGGAAAGCCTCACTGACAGTATATTTGAGTGCACACTCTGGGAAAGCCACACTGAACAGAAGATCTGAGTGTTCACTCTGGGAAAGCCTCACTGAACAGGAGATCTGAGTGCACACTCTGGGAAAGCCTCACTGAACAGGAGATCTGAGTGCACACTCTGGGAAAGCCGCACTGAACAGGAGTGAGGAATATTCCCTAGGAATAAGCCTCACAGGGATATTACTGGGAACAAACCTTAGGAAGAGAGAGAGTGATGTCACTACCTCAGAAGTACACTGATTGCATGCAGTGTACATTGTAAAGAACCCTTACTGTAAGCAATTTTCATTCCAAAGACATTTTTCTAAGGTAAACACAGTAAAAAAACATCTTAGAAATGACTGCATGTTCCCTAGTAAGTCTCACAGAATAGTCCCAATCTCATGCACACTGTCCACCACGTATTAATAAAAACACATTTCAGTAAATGATGACACCTTCACTCACAGTGACTCAATGACTATCAAATTCCTCACTTACAGGGGACAACCTCAATCCCTGGCAAGCAACCACTCTGAGCCAAACCAGACCTGAAGACCACCTTAGTCACTAGAAAGTAAGCTGGTCCAACAGTGATGTTCTCACATAGTCACTGAGTGTCCACCAACCTTCCACAGATAAATGGGGCAGCGGAACTCAGTGGAAGATTCAGTATGTCACTCCCTACTTTAACCTGTGCATCACTGACTTCAGTACGCTGCTAGTTTCCAAGTACAACATGTAACCTTGAAATTATCCCAATACTGTCCATTCTGCCAAACTGGGAGTGGTCACTTGTCCGGTGATGCCAGGGCGGCGCCATTGGAAACAATTAGGAGCAAGATATTATACTTATAAGATGATTAATAGTGCAATTATTAAATCTGCACGGGGTTCCGCCTAAAAAAAAACACAATTCACAAATAATGTCCATGGAGCAAATATTATGCAATATTTCATGTGGGAATTTTGTGTCTTGCACTGTACGAAAAAATATGCTTCTATCGAGGTTCAGTGGATGAGTGAGAAAAGTGGTCCTATATAGATTCATAGATTCAGGCCCACACGTCCCCTTAGACATAACTTATCCCATCCCCCAACTCTGTGAGCATCTGCTGACGTCATTAAATGGTCCTTTCACCACTTTGACACAAACTGATGGGATTTTTGTATTACATCTTATATTAAATACTGTAGTATATATACTATATATTCAGTTATAAAATGCATAACTGAAATTAGCATCAGGAGGAAATAAATGAAATTAAAGAAAGGCAAGGGGAATTATACCATAGGAACATTTGCAATATATATATATATATATATATATATATATATATATATATATATATATATATATATATATATAATATGGAATGGAATAGCATGCACGGAATACATAAACACTTTTTTAAAGGAAGCATTGCTGTTTCTAGTCAATTTTCTGGCTTTTGCAGACAATATTATCCTCTAACATATTGCATTGCAATCCTGCCCTGTAGGGGTATGGTAACAATTGTACTAATTTCTGGTGCAGATAAAAGAGGAGCCGGCGATGACAGCAGACAATACAGGACCAGAGAGCATGCAAATTACAGGGTGTCTGTTTCATTCACTGGCACGTCTCACCCACTGTGGTGTTATATACTACACATCTGATGGCTGGAAGCAGACACAGGCATCTAGCTGGTACACGGTGCATCACACACACACACAGCCTACCTGGTAGAAGAAGGAACAATAGGGATGTCAGTGGCGTGTGCCTCCCCGCCTTGTTCTGGGTGTGCTGCCTTGGAATACAGCAGAGGGGAGCAGTAGCAGCAGCAGCAGCAGCAGGAGCAGGATTGCAGTTGTTGTATTTGAGAGAGGCACAAACCCACACAGTGATATCATCAACTGAGCCTGGACTCTCTGCTCCTCCTCTCTCTGATGCTGCAGGGTACAGACTGGGAATCTCACAGCACAAATCACTCACATATATAAAATAAAAAAAAAATCAGCTGGCAGAACAGGCACCATCCTATATACCTGCCAAGATTTGGGCAGAGTATGTGCGTTTCAGGGAGAAAGAAAGGGGCGATTAATGGTCCAAAGCTCAATGCATTTGTCTAATGACTCTATTCATTATTTAGCGTGCGCTGGTGATATCAGAAACTCTGCTTTGATGGTTTGGAGGGAAAAAAAGTCAATGTGTATCTGATTATGTGCATAATTTATAGGTCAGATAATGTACCTGATATCTGTCACTGTCTTTTCTTATCATAGCAGTGATATTTTATTCCTGTAATAGCTCTAAGGGTGCATTCAATAAGAGGATGGGCTATGTACTAAACATCTTGCATTGCAAATGTATCTGTTTACTTACTGATGTCCCAGAGAGATATGGGGGAGTTTAAACTTGCATCAGGGCACATGGACCACTAACTATGTCAAACCTTTCAGACTAGCATAAGAACTATGCTTTTAATTTAGAAACAGTCCCCCCCCTTAGACAATACTTGTCAACTTTTCCTTGTTGGCTTCAGGGAGATCCCGGGGAGGTGGGCATGGGGGGCGGGGTATGACGAATCACATCATTTTGGCCCCGGGGCTAAGATATTTCTGTCCTTAAGCCCCACCCCCCACCACTTATCTATTGTGGGGTCGAGAACCGGGAGGTTGCCCTGCTCTTCCGTGAGCCCGGGAGGTCTCCCAGAAATGCAGGAGTCTCCCGTACATTCCGGGAGAGTATGCAACTATGCGTTAAAGAAAAAGCAGCTAATGAATCTCTCCAGATTGAAGTGTCTTTTACATTTCTGTCTCCATTACTGAAGTCATGTTGTCTTACCTGTCAGTCTTTGATTAAACCTTGGTCTCCATGAAAATGGCCGCCTCCATAGGGATCAATACATGGACATAGGACACAATTTCTGAAGTGTGTCATCAGGCCACAGATGGTGAAGCCAACCACGTCTTGTACTGGCTCAGCACCAGGGAGAATGCCAGACTCTTCAAGGAGTGAGGGAGATTACCCCTATTTCAGGGAGTCTCCCTGACATTCAGGGAGAGTTGGCAAGTATGCCTTAGACAAGAACCCAGAACTAAAATTGAACTGTAACACCTCTACTTGCAGAACCATGGGGTCCAGTGTCTGTTACTGCTACCATTCATGAGAATGTCCTTTCCTGCCTCCTCCCCATGCCTAATCAACAGTCAATACTTATGCTGGATAAAGTGCTGTTGGCTCTTCAGGCAGCCATCCAAACAGAGCTCAATACAAAATGTTCCTGTCTCTTCCTGGAGAACTGATCAGGTATTGCAGATGTGAGTATGTCATGAATGAATATTGTGCCGTACACCAGACCCCCTAGCTCTGCTGGTTGGGGGTGTTGGAGTCTAATGTTAACTCAGGGTTAGGTTTTCTTCATGTTGCAGAGAAGCTGATACATTTAAATGTTGAGTGTCAACCAAAGTCCAACAGAAAAATGAATGAAAATGATATGGAGCTCATTGCATTAGATTTTGGGGAAATTGAGTTAAAAATAGAAACTGAATGGAAGTCTCCTGTAGATATAGGGAGTCATGGCATGAAGGTTGGACACATCTCAACTCGCTCTAAAGGTCAGGCAAATTACCATTGTACTGATATAATGGCAATCTGCCTCCATACAAGTCGGACTGATTTGAAACAGGAACTACATACAAATTGCATTTTTTTAGTGCAAGAGAAAGAACTATGGGATTCCCATATTCCCTGCTGGCAGGAGGGGGGTGACTGCTAGCAAAGTGCATTTCAGTGGAGGTCTTCTTTAAGCATTTTTGAAGACCACGAGAAGACCACGTCCGGAGCTTCTACAGTATATTATTATTATTATTATTATCATTTATTTGTTAGGCGCCACAAGGTTTCCGCAGCGCCGCACATAGTACAAACAGTAGACTATACAGGGTATAACAGTACAGAACAATAAACAAAAAGTACCAATACTTCAGAAACTCCAGGCAGGCAGATGCAATAGACACGGAGCAGAAGAACGGGTAAGGAGACAGGAGGGAAGAGGGCCCTGCTCATTCGAGCTTACATCCTAAGGGAGGGTTGACAGACCAGGCACAAGAGGAGCCAGTTGAGGCAATGGGAGAGAGGGGAGAATGAGCGGAGGAGATAGGGGTTAAGTGGACGGGTGGTAGGCTTTGAGAAAGAGGTGAGTTTTGAGTGCACGTTTGAAGGAGCACAGAGTGGGAGAGAGGCGGATGGAGCGAGGGAGGTCATTCCAGTGAAGGGGGGCTGCACGGGAAAAGTCCTGGATTCTGGAATGGGAAGAGGTGATCAGAGTGGAGGAGAGGCGACGGTCATTGGCCGAGCGCAGGGAGCGCGCGGGAGTGTGAATGGAGAGGAGGTTGGAGATATAAGGGGCAGTAGAGTGGGAGAGAGCCTTGTAAGTGGTGGTGAGGAGTTTGAAAAGAATTCTGTAGGGGAAGGGGAGCCAGTGAAGGGCAAGGCAGAGAGGCGGAGGCAGAGGAGGAGCGGCGTGAGAGGTAGATGAGTCTTGCGGCCGCGTTGAGTATAGAGCGGAGGGGGGAGAGACGAGAGTGGGGGAGGCCGGTGAGGAGGAGGTTGCAGTAATCCAGGCGGGAGATGATGAGTGCGTGTATGATAGTTTTGGTGGCCTCCTGAGAGAGAAAGGGACGGATGCGGGCGATGTTGCGTAGTTCGAAGCGACAGGCTAGGGCAAGGGGATGAATGTGGGGGGCAAAAGAGAGAGAGAGGAGTCAAGGGTGACACCCAAGCAGCGGAGTTGGGTGACAGAGGAGATGGTAGTGTTGTTAACGACAATGGAGAGGTCATGGTGGGATGGGTGGTTGGGAGGAGGAAAGACAATGAGTTCAGTTTTGGAAATGTTGATTTTGAGAAAGCGCTCCGACATCCAGGAGGAGATGGCGGAGAGGCAGTCAGATACCTGAGCGAGGAGGGTGGGGGAAAGATCAGGTGAAGAGATGTAGAGTTGAATGTCGTCAGCATAAAGGTGATACTGAAGGCCAAAGGAGGAGATGAGAGCACCAAGGGAGGAAGTATAGAGGGAAAAGAGTAGAGGGCCAAGAACGGAGTTCTGCGGGACTCCTACTGTGAGAGGGTAGGGGGAGGAGGTAGAACCAGACGTGGATACAGAGAAGGAGCGGTTAGCGAGGTAAGAGGTGAACCAGGCGTGGACAGAACCAGAGAGGCCGAGAGAGAGAAGAGTTTGCAGCAGGAGGGGGTGGTCCACGGTGTCGAAGGCTGCGGAGAGGTCAAGGAGGATGAGTAGGGAAAAGTGACCCTTGGATTTGGCCGATAAGAGATCATTAGTAACCTTGGCCAGGGCCGTTTCGGTAGAGTGGAGGGGGCGGTAGCCAGATTGGAGAGGGTCAAGGAGGGAATTGTCCGAGAGGTGCCTGGTTAGGCGGCTACAGACAATCCGCTCAAGTAATTTAGAGGCATAGGGGAGAAGAGAGATAGGGCGATAATTGGCAAGAGATGTGGGGTCGAGATTGGGTTTCTTGGGGATAGGAGAGATGAGAGCGTGTTTAAATGAGAGGGGTACTACCCCAGAGGAGAGTGGTAGGTTGAAAAGGTGTGCGAGGTAGGAGCAGGCAGTGGGAGAAAGAGAGCGAAGGAGGTGAGAGGGGATGGGATCGAGAGGGCAGGTGGAGGGTGGAGAGGACTGAATGAGAGAGTGAACTTCTTCACCTGTTGTAGGGAAAAAGGAGCACCAGAGTTGGGTGTTAATGGGAGGTGAAGCAAAGAGGGAGGCGGGAGAAGGGGAAGAGCAGATATTCAGTCTGATGGCCTCAATTTTGGAAGAGAAAAAGGTGGCAAAGTCAGAAGCGGAGAGGGAAGACGGGACAGAAGGGGGTGGGGGGGGAGAGTAGGGAGCTGAAGGTGGCAAAGAGGCGGCGGGGATTGGAGGACTGAGAAGAAATGAGGGACTTAAAGAAGGATTGTTTGGCAAGGGAGAGGGCGGAACAGAAAGAAGAGAGGATGAATTTAAAATGAAGGAAGTCGGCCAGGGAACGAGATTTCCTCCAGAGGCGCTCAGCAGTGCGAGAGCACTTCTGAAGGAAGCGGGTGAGTTTTGAGTGCCAGGGCTGGGGAAGGATGTGGCATCTGCTGACGGTAGAGGCCGGGGCGACAGTGTCCAGGGCAGTAGTGAGGGAGAGATTGTAGAGAGAGGATGCCTGGTCAGGACAGACCAGGGAGGTAAGGGGTGATAGGAGAGTTTCAAGAGAGGAGGAGAAAGAGGTAGGGTCAATAGCGTCAAGGTTGCGCCTTGTAAGGGTCGCCTTGGGTGAGGCAGGAGCAGGTGAGGAGGACAGAGTGAAGGAGAGGAGATGGTGGTCAGAGAGTGGGAAGGGAGAGTTGGAGAAGTCAGAGAGATCACAGAGATGAGAGAAGACAAGGTCGAGGGAGTGACCAAGACAGTGGGTGGGGGAAGAGGTCCACTGAGTGAGGCCTCGGGAGGAGAAGAGGGCGAGAAATTTGATGGTGGCGGGGTCAGAACATTTGTCAATAGGAATATTAAAGTCACCAAGTATGATGGAGGGAAGGTCGGAGGAAAGGTAGTGGGGGAGCCATGCAGCGAAGTTGTCAAGGAAAAGGGAGGTGGGGCCAGGGGGCCGGTAGATGACAGAGACACGGAGGTGGATGGGGGAGAAGAGCCGGATGGAGTGTACTTCAAAGGAAGGGAAGGAGAGGGAAGGTAAAGTAGGAATGACCCGAAAAGAGCAGTTAGGGGAAAGGAGGAGGCCCACGCCACCTCCTGGACGCTCATCCGGTCTGGTGGAGTGGGTGAAGGAGAGGCCCCCGTAGGAAAGGGCGGCAGGTGGCAGTATCGGAAGAAGTGAGCCAGGTTTCAGTGATGACCCACATTTTCCAGGAAAGTGCTGTTAGTTTTTTCCTGGAAATTGAACATTTGTTTTACATAAATCAAAAACCTAGATTAATAGAATTAGGAATAGAGACCTATGTTTTTTTTTACTATTTTGCCTATGGGATATTAAAGGTATCCGAAATCTCCTCTTCGACCAGACTTCCTTATTAAAATATGAAGAAAAAGTGTTGCTCTCTATATCTACCACTTAAGACTTGCATTGGCTCCTCTTTGCGGGGCAGAGTGATTCTTAGGCTTTTAGGCTGTTCCAGAGCAGGATGTACATTAATAATGTTGGCTACATATACATTGAGGAGTATGGATATGCATAACATAAACGGTACACATTTGGGTAAAGGTAAAATACTTTATTGCCCATGTTTCAAACACTCATTTCCATTTTATTTCAGCCAATACAAAGAATGATAAAATTCAACTTATTTAAATAAAAAAGTTAAATTCCCCTTGAATCTGTGAGAATGGCAGCTATTGGAAGCACTGGGCTAAATATTTTTCTAAGGTGACATGGCTATTGTTGGTACTAAGAACAGAGGGCTGTATCTAAGCTCGAGGGATATTAAAAGCTAAGGCTGTATTGGACTGTATTGGTACTCTGGGGGTTAATTTGTTTTGTCTGCTCATGACGTCCATACGAGTCATGGGGAGGAGTTACGGAGGTTATATCAGGAATGGGCGGAGAAGAATCAGTCCCTTATGCTGCTGGACGTTGCCCACCCTCCCTCCCTATGGAACGACGAAGATGGTCATTTGCAGTGTGATCCTGTACAGTTTGTGGTGGTTGTCTGGGAGTAGCAGTGGCCGGAAATCGCAGTACAGTTGACGGCCAGTGGTAAGGGCACATGATGGTATCGGCACACTTAGCCTATTCCATTTGAAAACAGGTGGGTTATTAGTCTCGGTCCAAGTACTTCCCAACCGGGTTGGCTTGTGGTTGCTTCCGTTAGCCTAGAAAGGGGGAGGGTTCTGTAGTGCCCGGGGCAGTGGCCCCGTTGAGGTAGATATGTGCGCCTTGGGGTGTGTGGTTGTCCCCCTTTTGCGGATGTCCCATGGAAAGGCTTGGGGCATCCTGGTTTGGCTGGCGGATATCGACTCGGACTGCTCGCTTTCTCCACCACCATACCTGGCAATAAATCCCCTGCTACTTTCCCCACATTTAAGTTGTCCGTGTTTTATTTATGGTTTATGATTAAAACGGTAAGAGTATAAGGTAAGGCAAGGTTATCAGCCGTTAAGCATTTTATAAGTCTACATCAATGACAGAACCTAAACGAGTGTGATCAGGGTTTCAAAATACCATAGGGAGGGGGGGGGGGGGGACACTTCTTACAAAGACACTTTGGTTTTGTATTAAAACTGGCCAACTGGCCATCCAACTAACTTACCTGGAAAAGGACGGGGTTAATAATTTATACCTGTCACTATAAACTGCAGTAAGTTGCACTGCTGTTAATCTCTACATCCTATCTGTCAATGTAATATAATAGGGAAATCTCCCGTTGAGTAGGCACCACTGAAACCAATGTTGGCTAACCTGTGACACTCCAGGGGGTAAATGTATCATACTCCGGTTTCTTCAACTCACGGGAGTTCGGCAAGATGACAACTAAAATTTAAAAGGGAAACTTGCCTTTACAAGGCAGCGCAGCTTTAAATTTTAGCTGTCATCTCGCTGAGATCCCACAAGTTGAAGAAACCGGAGCATGATACATTTACCCCCAGGTGTTGTGAAACTACAAGTCCCAGCATGCTTTGCCAATGTATAGCAGCTTATTGCTGGAAGGGTATGCTGGGACTTGTAGTTTCACAACACCTGGAGTGTCACAGGTTAGCCAATACTGCCCTATACCAAGAACCCAGCATCTATCACATATGTTTTATGGTATAGAACTGAAGTAACTGTAATGCAGGGTCCTCGGGAATGTACAGATATAATCAACAAATTCTTTAATCAACCTTAGTAAAGAATTTGAATATCTTTCTAGCTGGCCAGAGACATGTGTTATTCCATAGGGAGCCACGGCATGGTCATCTTACCTATGTCACTTTTCAGCACAAGGAAGCTGCTCTATTCAGAAATCCATTTTTCTGTCTGCTATTTTCTTTCAGCTTACATTCCTTTCAGGGTTACCAAATTGTTGCCTCTTTCAGTAGCTGGTCTCATGGTACATAGTGTAATCTGCTTCCTATTGTCCTCATATTGTAGGTATAAAGTCTCATATAACAGGGGGAAAACAACTGGTGGGAAATGAAAGCAGACACTAGCATGATGCCAGTAAATCAATGAGCGTGGAGACTTTCACTATTGATTATCTATCATGTTTTTGCAGCTGCTTACAGCACAAAGTGGCATATCTCATAAACTGAGGTGAAGTCATTCCCAATTGTAACTAACCTGATATTAAATTAGAGAGAGTTTAGACATTGGAGCGGCTGAGAACATTGATTCTCAACCTTTTCTTAGCAAGAACCCTAAGTGTTAGTGTTTCATTTTTCTGGGATCCCAAAATCAGTATGCTGTTTTTATGGGTACCTATTAAATACAGCTAATAGCCAGGCAAATACTTTAATGAGCATTTAATAACAAATCGCATTAATTAGGCACTCACAAAGGCAATTTCCAGTTTACGCAGAATACAGTTCTTTTTCTGCTCTGGATTAACTCTCTATGTTTGGCGTAGGTATATATTATTAGCACATTGCCATATAAGATCCACCCTGAGATCATTTTCCAGCAATCAAAGATCCACCTCACACTACAACCTGTGCCCTTGGCCCTATTCCCTTCACAGTTCTCCACTCCCTCTCCCCCTCTGCATGCCCACCTCTAGCTTCTTCAACCTGTGTTTTTCCGCTGCCAAATTTCCATCCTCTTTTAAACATGCGATCATCTCACCAACTCTAAACAGGGCCATCTTTTCCATTGGGCACGATGGGCAGCTGCCTGGGGGCCCCACGGGCAAGGGGTCCCCATAGGCAGGGCTCTTAATGAGAATAAATAATCCTGCAAAAGAAAAAAACCTGCAAAAAAAACCTTCAAGGGTCACTGAGCAAGTACATCTATCTATCTATCTATATATTTATATCTATATCTGTATCTGTATACATCTATATATCTATATCTATATCTATATCTAGGGGCCCTGGTGCACTGCTTTGCCCGGGGGCCCATAATGTTGTTAAGATGGCCCTGACTCTAAAGAAACCATCTCTTGACCCAGCCTCTCTCTAACTACCACCCTATTTCTCTCCTCCCCTTTGCCTCCAAACTACTTGAGCGATTAGTGTACAAACACCTGTCTCTCTTTCTCTCCTCTCATTTCATTCTCATCTTTCTGCAGTCAGGCTTCTGTCCCCAACATTCCACTAAAACGTCTCCCACAATAGTGATCAATGATCTACTTAAAGTAAACTCTAAGGGTCATTTCTCCATACTCATCCACCTGGACCTCTCTGCTACTTTTGAAACTGTTGGTCACTGTCTTCTCCTACACACCCTTCACTCTGTTGGCCTCCATGACACAGTTCTTTCCTGGTTCATTTCCTATTTATCAAACTGCTCCTTTAGCGTCTCTACTTATGACACATCCACCCCTCCACTCCCACTATCAGTTGGGATTCCACAAGGCTCCACCTCCCTCACAGTCAATAGCACCACAATTTCCTCAAACTCGATGCCCTAGTGTCAACGCAGACATGTGGATGTCATCACACCTGGCTGGCCTGTATGTGTGTTACCGCACACATCTGAAAGTATGCCATGGTGCACGTACTGAAAAAAGACTTCTTGCAAACACCAGATAGATAATGGACATAAAAAGTGGCCTTTGTAAAAAATTCTATGAGTACAGACACAGAATATGCCATACAGAATAATAAGCATACACAGATGTAATACGGGTAACATTTATAGAAATTCCCATGTGTACAAGGCCAAAAGATGATTTTTCACTGCTGCATTAAGCCACATTAGAAATAGAATTTACTACTTACCTGTAATTAAGGAATGCTTAATACTAAGGACCATTTATCTTTTTTAAGCCATTAGACTACTGGCTCTGCTGTCTTTCTATACAATACTACTGTCTATATGAAAAGGTTTAATCAGCAAATTGCATCACACTACTGCCCCATTCTCTCGTGTCTTGACCCCCTGGTCCGAGTACCATGGCTCTCCTCCACCCTTGGTGCCCTAACATCTCTGTCCTCCCATGAGAGTCAGTATTTCCTTCATACCGCAACCTCTTACCTTTATATTCTGTAGCGAACAGAAACTTCCTCCATATCCCCTCCACTTTCCTCTATCTCTCTGTCGTTCTTCTCTTCCCTCCTTCTCCCTCTCCCATTGTACCATTGACCAGGCATAACTTTGTTTGTATCGCTTAGAACCTAACATTTCAGTATATTTTTATCTGAATAATTCTCCAGATGGTCTGTTTTGTTATATATTCAAGGCATCTTGGTTGTTTCCTATTGTCTTGCATTCCCTTTTGTAAAACCCAATAAAAATTGTTCACTCAAAAAAAGGTAAAGGTTTCAGCAAAGTTAAGGGAATAGTTTAAGAAATAATTAACTTAAAGCAAAGCGTGTTTTCAGAGCAGACAGCATTCAAATAGGTTACAATGTACTGTGGAAAAATATAAAATAATGAAGGCAGGTCCACTTTAATAAACTTGTGTAGCCACCTGATTTGCCATCTATCAATCCATACGTACACATAATTGAAAAATGCAACATTCCAAAAGTGGGTGTCGTACGACAGACTCTTCAGTGTACTAATTGGGACCGGCATGCAATTATTGGTCCCATTGGTGGACAGTAATTTGGCATCCCCATTGCACCAAGCATCACCCGGGTGTCATCTTAGAGTCCTCTTTCTACAGTTGAGGTCAGCCCGATTTTTGACGACAGGCATTCCCATAGCAAAATTACATTTTGAATAGATTGCAACGGTTACGGCTCTGAAGACTGTGCATAGGTTGACACAATTGATGTTCATGTCATCTAAACTTTTCCAACAAGCCCTTTATACGTTATTTGGAGTCCACCCTTTAGAAATTCTCCGGTGTCGTTATCGGCATTCCCAACGCTCCTGGCATCATCTGGGCACCATCTTGGATTTTGGGGCATGCAATTTCCCATCTTTTAAAGATGCGGTCACATGACCACATCAATAGCTGGTCTCCATCCCCTCATTACCTGACATTATTTAACCCAGCTGGCTCTGTAATAGACAGTTTTGACTATTTTTGACAACTCCAGTATATTCCTGGTACTCACTACACTGGTGTATTCCTGGTATCTTCAGCTCGAGTGTATTCCTGGTATCCGCTACTCCAATGTATTCCTGGAATCTCCAGCTCCAGTATATTTCTGGTATTCACTACACTGGTGTATTCCTGGTATCCTCAGCTCTGGTGTATTCCTGGTATCTTCATCTCCAGTGTATTCCTGGTATCCGCTACTCCAATGTATTCCTGGAATCTCCAGCTCCAGTATATTTCTGGTATTCACTACACTGGTGTATTCCTGGTATCCTCAGCTCTGGTGTATTCCTGGTATCTTCAGCTCCAGTGTATTCCTGGTATTCACTACTCCAATGTATTCCTGAAATCTCCAGCTCCAGTATATTTCTGGTATTCACTACACTGGTGTATTCCTGGTATCTTCAGCTCCAGTGTATTCCTGGTATCCGCTACTCCAATGTATTCCTGAAATCTCCAGCTCCAGTATATTTCTGGTATTCACTACACTGGTGTATTCCTGGTATCCTTAGCTCCGGTGTATTCCTGGTATCTTCAGCTCCAACTGACTGTTTTTTCATGTAACACACAAATACTTGACAGCTTATTTGTACACTGAAATTTAAAGTTGATATTTGTGTCCTACATAAAAAAACAGTCAGTATTTAACTTATGTGCAAAACAGAATACTAATTTGCACCCCTTGCATTGTAACATGGTTTTGTCCAGGAGACTGAAATAAGAAGTTTCTCAAGTTAAGATCCTTAATGAATCACGCCCTAGGAGAGGAAAGTCAAATCACACCTGTAGGCAAAGTTTGTCTTTTAGTTTTCAAACAATTTCATAATTTTTGACAGACATTAAAAGCAAAAGGGAAATGAAAAGGTAGGTTGACCAGTAAGGTCTTCTGCTGATCTGCAAATGGTAGTTAGAACCTTCACGATATTCAGTGCAGCACCTGAGAAACCAGAACTTGCACACAGATTGTTCAGTCTGCGATTGGACAGAAATATAGAATCCATAGTGTATAGAAGCATAGTTTTCTAATTATAGGTGTGTTGTGTCTTATATGTCTGAAGCATTAGTCGTGGACCCATCTTTCGGCTAGAAGTTGGTGCTGGCTTACCTTGAGCAGAGACTTTAAGTGAGTGTGTGATCCCCACCAGGAATTGAGAGGTGATGCATTCCCTTTCTTGCAATTCATAGATCCCAGCCCCCAACTTTGCCTTTCCAGGCAACTGCCAACACAGGATGGACCAAGTGACAGAGGGCACTGGTTCAGAGTCAGGATTTAAGCCAAAGTTCAGGGGTCGCTAGCAGACAGGCATAGTCAGGACACAAAGCCAATTTGGCAATGGGTGGCCAAATCATCACATCATTCAGAAACATTAACAGCACGAATAAGACTTGGCTAAACCACAGTGATATTTTGAATCTAGCGCCTGCTGGCGTGCAGCATATCAGGACCACAAGAAGGAAGAAGAGGTGTGCACAATTCTAAGCAGAAGTTAGGTGCAGGGTCAACTAGTAAGGTAACAGCAGCAAGTATGTTACACTATTACTTAACATTTTCAAACCTGGGTACATATGGACATTGAGGACATGAATTGGACGGGTTTAAACCTGTACCCTATAAGAACATTACAATGTAAACAATAACACAGAGTATTTCAGCTCAGCCAACTCTTGCATGTCTTGGCGTGAACACATTTAAAGTGAAAGGGACTAGGTCTAAACAGGGGCGTATCGTGCGCAGAGCAGGTGGCGCACATGCTCCGGGTGCCAGTAGTGGGTTGTGGAGGCTCTACCTTTGTGTTTGTCTCTCTGTATGTGTATCTGTCTGCCCTTGGGCAGCACAGTGGCTCAGTGGTTAGCACTTCTGCCTCACAGCACTGGAGTCATGAGTTCAATTCCCGACCATGGCCTTATCTGTGTGGAGTTTGTATGTTCTCCCCGTGTTTGCGTGGGTTTCCTCCGGGTGCTCCGGTTTCCTACCCCACTCCAACAACATACTAGTAGGTTAATTGGCTGTTATTAAATTGACCCTAGTCTCTGTATGTGTGTGTATGTTAGGGAATTTAGACTGTAAGCTCCAATGGGGCAGGGACTGATGTGAGTGAGTTCTGTGTACAGCGCTGCGGAATTAGTGGCGCTATATAAATAACTGATAATGATGATATGTGTCTCTGTCTCCCCTATGTGTGTACCTGTGCCTCTCTTTCTCTAGTTCTGTATGTTCACCTCTTGTGTCCTTCTCTGTTTCTCACCCCCTTGTATTTGTGTGTCTCTGTCTTGTGGGTGTTTCTCCTTTATGTCTGTCTCCCTTCACCCCTCTTACCGTATCTATCCGTCACTTTCCTCTACCATGTGTGCCAACCACCCGCTTTCCCCCTTACCCATTGGACACCATTGCGCCACGCTAGACCACACTACACAACCTTAACAATAGCACAGGTTAGTTCTATGAGGCTTCTGTCAAACTGGTGCGAGAGGATTGTGAAGTCGAGCACACCATAATGTGGAACTAATAACCAGTTTGTTTAACATCTGTCATTTCATTGTTTGGCTCCCAGAATAATTATGTTACTTTGCTATCACCTAAATGATGGAAGAGCCCATGTTGGAAAAATGGTTGAATTAAACAGTGTACTAACCGGGATAATTAGAGTCTTGATTAAAGGCTCATTAACTTCAAAAAGTTTGCCTGCTTATTTGTTCCTAGCACAGAGTGTGTACACTAGACTAGTTTTATGTTATCCTTCTGTCGAAGTCGCATAATTGGATGAACGAAAGTATATTGGTTAATATTGTTTTATTGGCCGATTACACTCAGTATGCCACGCTACACGTGGCATACGGCGATCGCATGGTAAAATACGCACGCACACACTCGCATGACAACATTTAGTTATTTATGTAATTCATATTCATATTGGATCCATTACACAGTAATTTAGGAGCAGACAGTATTTGGTTTATTATTAGTTTATATATTATGATTATATGTACACTTTAGTGTTATCTAAGGTTTAGGTTATGGGAAATGTGTCATGTCTGATATCATACTAATCCCCTATTCATCAGCAGCTGTCCGGTTCCATCGCCGAAGAGATCGCATATTGCATACTCTAGTTATTGATGTTAGGGAATAAATAGCCAGATTGATATCAGAATGTGATATGCTAATGAACTCATTGTAACTGGAGCACATCCCCTGGAGAGATGACCCCCACCTTTGGATTCCTTAGATTGAATCAGCCTATGACCTGTTTACCCTGGAACCACCCTTGTCTGGACCTATAGAAGCAAGCTACATCATCTCTATTGTTCACTGTGTAACACTGACTGTATATATAATCATAGCTGCACCCCCACCAGGCTCAGTCTTCACTGATCACAGTATTCAAAGGGTGAATCACTGTCCACTGGTGCCCGTGGTTAGCGCAGCGTAGCGCAGCGGTATGTATTTATCTTTTGGTATTGGCTGTACTGTACTGTATCATAATATAATAATGTATTGAACAGTTGACTATTTACATCTGCTAAAATAAATCACTTAGTGTGTTAGAAACACAATACAATCGCTTGGGCAATGCTTACTTGAAAACGATAGAATTACTTTAATACTTCTTTTCAAGCTGTGGCCAAATTTAGGGCGTTGTGTCTACCACTTCTTTGCCCGCTCCATATTAAATTTCCGCCTGTTAAAGTACCTGTCTCCAATGATGCCGTACCCTTCCTCTAATGATATTATACATGCCTCATGCCATTAGACTATGCCCAAAAGCTACGGTATTGTGAGAGGCATATGCCACCTCAATTAGATTGGCAGGATTGATTTAGGAGGAGATAAAGGGATTCCGAAGAAGAGAATGCAAACAATGGATCTGTAACACTTTGTGAGCTCTACAAGCAGAATTACTAGCACCATCACAGAAACCATATAAAATCATATAACAAGAATATATTTTTTATGACCCCTCTTTGATATTTACACTAGACAGCTACATAGGGAAATTAAAACAATACAGGGCTAGAGGACTTTTAAAGTTTAAACCCCTATGACAGGTTCATTATTTTTAGAAATGTGGCTGATGACACACGGTTTTACAGAACAGTAACACAAGGGGGAAAAAGGACCATGAAAATCATTGTAATTTCAAGTAACTCCAATAAACACAGCACGCTTTCAGTCTCTGCTAACCTCACAGACAATAAGTGATTGTTATAAAGGGGAGCTGCAGGAAGTGCAGGATGATTGATAAAGCCACTTGTAAAATGGCACTTAGAGAATTAACCAGTTCTGCCCCATGTGCCTTGGTTGGAGATATCTCACTGCTCCTATGACATTTCTTAGATTAGTCATGTAATATCCGATACAGCAAAACCTTTTTTTTGTATTCATGTTTTTGGAGAGAGTTGGGGTCTAAGGATGCACAAGTAATTTAGGTGAAGCTACAGACAGTAGCATGGCTATGAGGTTGAGGGAGATACAACCTTCCTCTTATTTTTTTATTTTTTTATTTGTCAGTAGCCAGTATGTAGTAACAATAGCCAGTAGGGAAGTGACACTAAAGCATACTTGCCAACATGGGCAAGATGATTCACGGGAGGTCCGGGGTGCAGGTGGGTGTGTATGGGCGGGGCTCGAAGAATCCCGTCATTAGCCCCACCCTGAAAACGGACATCCCTACTCTGGACCAATAAAAACAGGGGGCGGGGCGGGGCAAGGATGACGCATTCATGTTTTCACTAGGCCCCACCCCCTCCGTTTAGTTTACACAGCCGGCCAGGATCAGGGGAAATGCCTGCTCTCCCGGGAGTTCGGGAGGACTCCCAGAAATTCAGGAGTCTCCCTGACATTCCGGGAGAGTAGGCAACTATGCACTAAAGGTATCTCTCATTGTGATCCAGTGTGGTTGATATCCCCTAGACTGGGCTGGAGAAACAGTGAGTTAACCCTTCCTGTTCCAGGCCAGTATCGCAGAGGCAGCTCAGCAACCTGGGCGAGATGTTTTAGATAAATAGTGGCAATAAGAAATTTCTTTATTGCCAAAATAAAAGGCAATAAAAATAAGTGCCCCCTCTTCAAAAACAGGCCTCTGAGAGTGTCCCTAGCAATGCATTTCAGAGGTTCTGTGCAGACCACATGTGGTCTACAGACATGTGTTTTTGATCCGTATAAAAATAAAACTTCTTACTATTTTTATAGTGTCAATGCCAATGTAGTTTCTCTACAGAGGGACTTAAATAAACTGGAGGATTGGGCGGCCAAATGGAATATGAGGTTTAACATAGATAAATGTAAGGTTATGCATTAGGGGATCAAAAACAAGAACGCAATCTATAAATTAAATGGAATTAATTTAGGAGAATCTATAATGGAAAAGGATTTGGGAGTGCTCATAGACAGTAGACTTAGCAATAGTGCTCAATGTCAAGCAGCAGCTACAAGGGCAAATAAAGTACTGACATGCAAGGGGCATAGATGCAAGGGAAGACAGTGTAATTTTGCCACTATATAAATCGATGATAAGACCTCATCATGAATATTCAGTACAGTTCTAGGCACCTTTCTATAACAAGATATTTTGGAACTAGAAAGGGTTCAGAGACGGGCGACAAAATTGATAAAGGGTATTGAGTCATTACGTTATGAGGAAAGGTTAGCCAGTTTAGACATGTTTACTTTAGAAAAGAGGCGTCTAAGAGGAGATATGATTACTATGTACAAATACATTAAGGGTCAATACAGAGAACTTCCATGGGAACATTTTAACCCAAGAACTATACACAGAACACGTGGTCATTCCCTAAGGTTAGAGTAGAGGAAGTTTCACAACAAGCAAAGGAAGGGGTTCTTTACAGTAAGGGCAGTCAAGATATGGAATTCACTGCCAGGGAAGGTTGTGATGGCAGATTCTATAGATATGTTTAAGAAAGGGTTAGACACATTTTTTGCGGAAAAGTGTATTCAGGGATACGACTGTAAATTAAAAAGAAGGATAGTAGTGGATCCAGGGAGAAATAGGACTGCAATATTGGGTCTGGAGTGATTTTTCCTGATTGAAACAGATTGACGGTTGCTTAATCTGGATCTATTTCAAATATAAGTGAGGGATCGCAGGAGATCCAAAATAGGTTAAACTTGATGGACTGGTGTCTTTTTTCAACCTCATCAACTATGTTACTATGTATGTAACTATGTAATTCAGTTTTCTGCATGCATGTTATTATTCCTAAGATTTTTTACCCAGAAAGACACCAACATATTCAGCGGCACTATACATTACGGAAATAAAATAGACATACATCCTTTTTTTTGCTTTGCTCTCCTTAATGACTCAGATTAAGGAGAGCAAAGCAAAAAAAAGGAGTAAGTTTGCATCTGGGCAAAACCATGTTGCATTAGAGGGGAAGATACATTTAAAATGTGGGGACAGATTTATAGTTGGGGTAGGGCATGTCCTAGTTCAAATTTAAATTTCAGTGTAGAAATAAAGCTATCAAGTATTTGTGGGGAAAAAAAAGCCAGTATTTTCTTTATGTGCAAAATAATAAACTAATTTGCACCCCTTGCATTGTAACAGGGTTTGCTCTCCTTAATGACTCAGTCCCACAATGATTACAAAAAAGGGAACATCATTTCAGAAGTAATGTCCCTGCTTAGTTTGGTATACAACTTGCATTAGAAAAGGATAAGCATTCCTTAAAACAAAAAACTAAAAAGTTGACCTCTGGTGACCTAGAGGTAAGGTGTAGAAATATGACAGTGTTTAATTAGTGCCATTACATCCTGATATACCTTAAAACATAAGCTGTAATAGAACTCGATCAATAAACGTGATCAGACAGAAACACGAATGAGCTTTTCTATGATACCATTGTAGGGTGAACATTTACAGCCGGGAGATTTTCCTGTCAAACAAATACATGCAAATCTGCTATAGTGGCCTGGGAAATGCACCTGCCACATGGGCTGATAGCAGCAGGCATAAGATAATGACTGCGCTGACATAACAGGTATCCTGGGGGAATGAGGGGGCAGAGGTGGGGTAATTGTAGCCATGTGACTGAAAGGACGTGTGATAGCAATTGGCACTCCTGAAGCTGTAATCCTATTAACTCATTGAGTACCATGGGAATCACCCTTGAATTAAAAGTAGAGATGCTCACTGACCCCCGAGAACTGGTATTGGGTTTGGTTTTGGATCTGGATTAGCTTTGTGTTCTGGTTTTGGTTTTGGCAAAACCGCCCTCGTGTGTTTTGGTTTTGGATTTATTAGAAAAAATTCTAAAATACAGTATGATAAAATCACATAATTTTGCTCTTTTTTTGTTCCTACATTATTATTAACCTCAATAACACTAATTTCAAGTCATTTGCAGTCAATTTTGACCACCTCACAGATCACAATATTATTTTCATACATTTTCGGACAAATATTGCAGCGACCTGGATGGTAAGCGACAGAGCAATGACACAAACACACGGCAGTTCCTAGCACATCTAGGAAACTTTGGCACACAGCAGTGGCAGAAAAGAAAAATGCTGGTCCACCCACCGTGATGTTGGATCTTAAAATGGAATCCAAAAATCGCGAGATCCAAGATCCGACGACGTCATAATGACGTTTTCGGATCCCCTAAGTTCGGGTATATTCGGTTCTCGGGAAACCGAGCCTGAGCATCTCTAATTAAAAGAGAGAAGCTGGCACCATAATGGCTGTTAATGCTGCAATGATCAGCCATTTTACTGGGGATTTAGTGCAACACACCATAGGGCAGATTGTAACCATCCTAAAACATATGTTTCACATACATCATCTGTAACACAGAATATTAAGCACACTTTTCAGGATGCTAAATTTACTGTTTTTAAAGGAAAATTATCATCATGAATATGTTTTTTAATAAGGATATATCTCATAATTGCTTACTCTCCTGGAAATTCCAGGAGGATTCCCTGAACTTTGGGAGCCATCCCGGAAATTCCAAAGAGAGAGTAGGCAACCTCCCAGACACTTGTGGAGGTGGGGCTTAAGGACACGATCGCTCCATTAAGACCCGCCCCGCTAGCTTTTGACTTTTGTTCTAGTAGGGGTGGAGCTATGGTCAAGCAATGGCGTCACCACAGCCCCCTACACTAGTCACATGACCTATCCACCGGGATCTCCCGCGGAGAACAGGTTTTAAAAGTTGGCAAGTCGGATATATCTGATCGTAACTATACATGCAGTTACAACAATTATAGTTTTAATTACTGTGTAAGTAATATATTGTATAATATTTAGAATGCTAACCTTATTTGCTATTTTACTGTTAGGGATTCGAGATTTTAGGGATTGGTTATGTAGGTGAATTTACACTGATTGAGCTGCATCTATCTACATTACAAACATCAACAGACAAAGGGATTTCTCTAATGAAATAAATGTAAACATTCAATTATGGGCAGCACGGTGGCCTAGTGGTTAGCACTTCTGTCTTACAGCGTTTAGTTCCTGACCATGGCCTTATCTGTGAGGAGTTTGTATGTTCTCCCCGTGTTTGCGTAGGTTTCCTCCGGGTACTCCGGTTTCCTCCCAAATGGCAAAAACATACTGGTAGGTTAATTGGCTACTATTAAATTGACCTTAGTCTCTCTTGTCCTGTGTGGGTTAGGGAATTTAGACTGTAAGCTCCAATTGGACAGGGACTGACGTGAGTGAGTCCTATAATGCAGTGTTTTTCGCTAGTGTTAGGTTTTTTATCAAGGAGTACCACTGTACACTTCGCCGGCTGTAGCCTACGTCGGCAAAGGATTCCGCAGGGAAGTGTAGCTGAGAAGGTTCACAGCAGTAAGTGTACAGTCCTCCTATTGCTATTGCCATGTCAGGATGGCGGTACCAGAGAATAATACAAAACAAAAAAATTGTTTATTTATTTGAATAAAGTATTTTTTCTATACGACATTCCTGCAAAATAATTATTCGTTTAAAAAAAATATTTATGAGACAAATACAAAATAGCGAAGTGGTAAGATTAGTTTTAGTGTGATACATTTAAAGATAGATTTATTTACACTTTTACTTTAAATGAAAACCACAAACATTTTTTGCATTAGCTGCAATTTGTATAGTTATCTATTCATGCATAAATCATTGTTAATTCTAAATGGAATGGGATATACAGACCTATGGTTGTAAATGAAGCAGTGCATTGTAGCCAGCCTGTTAGTAATGACACTGATTCATCAAGGCACGTGTCTGCCGATTTTGAGTGTACAATCACTCTGCACATGCCCAGAACCAGGAAACACGCCCGTAAACGCAGCCCTGCCTGCTGCATCTTCATAAGCAAACGACACTTGCCACAGCCTACGGTTTCGAGAAGTGAGCTGGGCAGGGAAGGGGTGTTTTGCTGTAGTGAATTTACAGTAGGGGATTGCCAAACTCAAGCGTACTCAGCAACGTCCGAATCCAGCTCTGGCCATCTCAAAGGTCCTTGTTTTTCTGCCGTATCTCTTGCTCCAGCTACAGGGCTAGTCTAAGTCCTGACAGTCTTGTATGCATGCTATAACATGTGTTTGCAATCACAAGCAACTGTAAAAATGTATTTAATGCTCAGTAGATATTAACAACATTCTAATAAATGTATTTCATGGAAATAAATAAATAACAAAAAAAAACCCTTTTTTTAGCTGTTCTATCATTAATGGATTTATTATTAACAGGTGACATTAATTCAAGATATTTTTTTATTTTTCTGTGCATTCTTTTGCGAATTTATAATCCACATGGGTATTGGACACATCCTGCTGCCGTCTGGTGCAATAGAGCACAGAAGACCTGCCCCCGATTTCAAAAGCTCAGGTATCTAGAGATCCGTGCATTGATGCATTCGGGAGTACGCAGGGCCTAAATACGAATGCGGGTTACGCTCAGAGCACCTGCCTTGGTGAATCAGGACCATAATGTTTTTGTGTTTTTCTCTAGACTGGAACAGCATCTGGATAGTTGCAAGATTATAACATTGCTTGTTGGTTTGACACGTATATAACAAACCTGGTGACCTGACTTGCACTATAAGCAGGAGTCAGAAATATGTCACAGTTCTGTTATCCAGCACAGTCACATCATTCTGAATCCTGCTTACAGTGCAAGTCAGGTCACCTGGGGCACTGAATTATTTATTCGCAAGTGTCCTGTACTGAAGTGCTAGGCACAAAATATAAGTTAGCATTAAAATGCCCTCTCTCTGTATTTCCACAGTTACCATATTATCAATTTTCTGATATCATCGAGACTTTTAGGGGGTGTCTGTGCTTCATGGTGGCTCAGTGGTTAGCACTTCTGCCTCACAGTACTGGGGTCATGAGTTTGATTCCTGACCATGGGCTTATCTGTGTGGAGTTTGTATGTTCTCCCCGTGTTTGCGTGGGTTTCCTCCAGGTGCTCCGGTTTTCTCCCACACTCCAAAAACATACTGGTAGGTTAATTGGCTGCTATCAAATTGACCCTAGTCTGTGTGTGTGTGTGTGTGTGTTAGGGAATTCAGACTGTAAGCTCCAATGGGGCAGGGACTGATGTGAGTGAGTTCTCTGTACAGCGCTGCAGAATTAGTGGCGCTATATAAATAAATGATGATGATGAACCTTCATCTGCAGACCCCCAGCTCCTTTCCTCTGCCGCAGGGGAGGCTTGGTGGGTCATAAAACAGAGAATAAGACTAAACCGGTTGACCTTCCGCTTGATATGACACACACAGCAGGGAGATTATACAGCACGTCTGCATCCCATGGGCCCCTTCCTACGTCAGCACCATCATGTTTCTGACTTATCTGATTATTAAAATTCAAGGTAAGGAATTTTTAAATGATTACACAAGCAGGGTAAATTAGATTAGCAGCGTGTGGTCACTGGTGCTGCCAGTGAGAGGTAACTGGGGGGCATAGCGGAGGTCTGAGTGGCATGTAAGTGCATTTATGTGGTAACTGGGGGTCTGAGGGCATGTGAGACATTTTGGGGCTTTTTTTGTTTTAGAGATGGGTATCGTTTGGTCCTTTTGAAGGTTTGAGGGCCACACATGCTGCTCTTGAAGTGCATCAAATTGGTGATAACTGTTATAGGCTATAATGAGCCGGACTTTCTGATGCACTGACTGGCATACAGCGCCCGCTCCTCAATGGGAGTAGTCGCCATCTCAGATGTTCGGGATTGGGAGGGATAGCGCCCACACCTCCATGCGGCTGTCCATAGTGAAAATTTTATCCTTTGTTAAGCTCTGCACCTCCAGCTCAGGTAGAGTCAAATTGGTCTGACTCTTTAAGTCCTGTGTGTGATTCCTGACATATATATGCTTTACATTGAAATGTGAATAAACAAGGAATACTCATGATATACTTGTAACGTATGAGAGAGAGACAGCCAATCATATATGCTGTTACACTGTGACTGCCTGTTGCTATATTAATTTCTACTGTAGTGTATACTTGTAGGCATCAAACCACATATATTAGGTTTAGATGTTCAGCTCTCCAAAGTCTATGAGTAGGAAGAGAAATCCTCCAAATATATACCCATTCAAACAAGGAGAAAGGCACCTTCTCAATCCGGTTTTAGGTCTATGAGCTGTGGCTTGTGAATTTGGCAATATCTATAGAGCCACACTTTAATAGTTCCAGAGGGACACTTCCATTATTTATACACAGACACTTGCTTTTATGTTGATGAGCATGGAATTAGGTGGAATGTATGATAGAAATTATACAACTTACTATGTACTTAACATTGCAAACCCAAGTCAGCAAAATATATCACAACATCTGTGCGGTATATGGGACGGACAGAAGAATTATTGCCCCTGTCATCTGAGTGGTTCTTCTTTCCTTCTGACACCATGCTAGAAGGAAAAGTAGAATGACTCAGGTGAGATGACCAGGGTGTGGCTAGCCACGCCTCTCTGGTAGCTGACCACACCCCCTCAGGCAGAGGACCACACTACTGCATGGGCCTCTACCACTTCATTCCTCACGCCCCCAGTCTGACACTGCACAACATACAGGTCTAATGGTATTTTAGGGTAATTTAAACAATAGCACTTTTCCAGTCAAAAAGCCCCAGTGTTTACAGCATACAAATCGCTCCATGCTGACACTTTGATGTGAATGGGGGAATGCTCTTCCTCTGTCATTCAGAGAGCTTATGCTTAGGAATCTCTGCATTCAATGTTATCTGAGCATATGCACTCCCATGTGACTATGTGACTAGCACACATATGACTAGTTGATGAGTGTTCCCCATAGTTGTCTACTTTCCCGAAATGTCTGGGAGACTCTTAGTGACGCGATTCAAATCGATTTGCGTCATCCTGGCCAGAAATGGTGTCATTTACCAGTGGGGGTGGGGCTTAATAATGCGGCTCTCCTGGTCATGCTCCAAGGTCACGGCAGCGAGATCTCCCCTCACGGTGAAGATCTCAAATGTAGGCAAGTATGGTGTTTCCCATTCAGAGATATCAGTGCTATGACACTATCTCATTAAGTTATATAAGCCCCTCCCTTCTCATACGCAAACCGAGGGTGGGGGGTTTCCTAGTGCCTGGAAACCCCCTCCAAGCCTGGGGCACTGTATAATTGAGGTGGCTGGACCCTGCACCCGCTTCACACAGCTCTGCTTGAAGGGAGAGCTGCGTGCACCTAACAGTGGTGCAGGCAGCATTGCCCCAGTATATTATGGGGATAGGAAGAGTTGGAGAGCAACCAAGCACTGTCTAATATTTTAGCCACGCCCCCATGCATGCTGGTCGCGCCCACTGGCGGCATGGTGTGGAAACCCGCCTCTACAAATCCTGCGTTTGCCCCTGCTTCTAACATGGCAACCTGCAGAGGAGTGTATAAGAGCCTGCTGGTCATATTTAGTTAAGTATGAGCACATCAGTTATTTTATGTATATTATTCAGTTCAGCTCAGTATGAGTTTTGATATTTATTCATATCACATAGTGGCTTTACTTGCTCTTTAACATTTCAATTTCCATTAACAAAAAAGTTTCACGTACAAACTGTATAATGCAGATACTGTCTAAGCTGAGTCCTAATAAGGTTAATTAATAATACATGATTAGATTAATAATGGCTCCATGCTTTGACTTCTAGGACTAAACATCCACTGTCTGTGCCATCTCTGTTTATCTCTTCTATCACTGCGTCCAAATCAGTAGTACTAGGAATATCTGCTAATCCCCTGGAGCAACAAGGGGGGAGAAGCAGAAAGTGTCATCGCTGTAACTGTGATATTTAAGAAGCGGCTGCCTCCTTTAGCAGCGTTTGTGCGCTCCCTGAGCTCAGATGCCGGTGTAATGGAATCCTAGGCCTGCAGCTGCGATGTGGAATGGATCATTTCTACATGAGAGATGCAGAGAGAGGCTGACAGGCCGGCTGGCTGCGAGGACGGAGGCGAAATTGTCTGTGTGCGCGGAGAGGAAGCAGCGTGCAGACAGGTGCTGGAGCCTCTAGTGAAACATCTTCAGTGCAGATTTATGTACAATAATAGCATTTTATGAACACAGACACTTAGAAACACGCACACATCTTAGTAGTCAGGAAGATAAACACCAATATATGTCAGAAAGAATAATCTCATCGCTGTGACACAACAGGAAATGCATAATAATGCCCTTTCATTTGTAGTTTATCCCCAGTATGGGAGCAAATGTATTAAATACCTAATTTTCCTACATGAATATGTCATGATTCACACAATACTAGACATTTGTGGACCCTACAGCTAAATTATTTAAGGGTCCCCATGTACCAACCAAGCTGAGGGTCCCATTGCACCTGCAGTTCCTGGTCCTATGGTAGTTACACTTTTGGCATGGACATACTTTACCCTATTATTTGGTTTCCCCTGAAAAGCAGATGTAGTCTCTCTCCTGAGCCAACACAATTATTGTAATATGGTTACTCTGGGGCACAGCAATGTTCTCTGGACAAGCAGGGCCGGCTTAAAGGAATGGAAGCCCCTGTGAGCCGCCCCCTGTGAGGCACCCCCTGTGAGCCACCCTCCGCGAGCCACCCTCCGCCCCCCCCCCCCAAGTGCTACCTCTTTCTCCTGTCACTGTAGTCCTTCCGCGGGGCACTGTAAGCTCCTTACTGAGGAGATCCCTTGAGAATGAGACTCATAGGCCTAGATTTACTAAGCTGTGGGTTTGAAAAAGTGGGGATGTTGCCTATAGCAACCAATCAGATTCTAGCTTTCATATGTTTAGTACCTTCTACAAAATGACAGCTAGAATCTGATTGATTGCTATCGGCAACACCCCCACTTTTTCAAACTTGCAGCTTAGTAAATCTAGCCTATAGTCTCACTCTCACAAGATCTCCTCAGTAGGGAGATTACTGAGCGCCGGGGAAGGACTACAGTGACACAGGCTCAGCTCAGCCCCCGCACCCATCAATAATGCTGCTGAGCACTTTCAAGGTCCCCCTGGATGCCCGAGGCCCCACAGTGTCTCCAGTAATAGAACTGACTCCAATGCTTTGTACAAGATTTGGGAATTAAGTTTGCAATTTACTACACCCTAATCTCTGTGCTGCAGCACGGTGGCTAGTGGTTAGCACTTCTGCCTTACAGCACTGGGGTCATGAGTTCGATTCCTGACCATGGCATTATCTGTGTGGAGTTTGTATGTTCTCCCTGTGTTTGCGTGGGTTTCCTCCGGGTGCTCCGGTTTCCTCCCACACTCCAAAAACCAGTAGGTTAATTGGCTGCTAACAAATTGACCCTAGTGTGTATTTGGGAATTTAGACTGTAAGCCCCAGTGGAGCAAGGACTGATGTGAGAGAGTTCTCTGTACAGTGCTGTGGAATCAGTGGCGCTATATAAATAGATGGTGATGATGATAATCTTAGTCTTCTTTATCATAAATTTTCATCCGAAGTTGTCTAAATGAAGTATCATATGGAAACTTGAACTATATATTTTACTAAATTACTTAATCCGATAAAAGGTGTAGTGTGTACAGAGATACCCAACATTTGTCTCAAAAAGCTCCACCAGGGCACAAGGGGCACACATGTAATGGGTGCAGACATTTGGGAGATAAAATAGTCCCCACCAGGGGTAAATACTGATAACTGTGTAGGGATAGTAGAAGATTTGTTATATCTTGTCTTCTAATGCCAGCTATGTTGTTAGAGATAATAGTGTATTATTGTAGCACCATGAGACGGAGATAGCAATGTGTGCATGTAATAAACCCCTTCGATAGGAGATTCCCTTGTTAGTTGCAGACTGCATGGGGACCTATCTTTCTCTACCATATTGTGGATTAAATAAGTCTTGTTTTAGCATTGCCATCAAATGAATCATTCAATCCTGATATACACATGCAGAGAGTGATGATTGTCAGATATGTAAGTATATAAAAAGAGGACACTAGTGCAGTACGGTCATTTATTAAAAGGAAAAGGATATGTAACATTAGTCAAATGGTGACAAGGCAGGCGAATCAAGCTCATGTAAAATAGACTGTGCATTGAGGACAGACGTCTCTATTCTCAGCTCAACCATCATCCTGTACCTGAGACGGTGTTTAGAACACCATGCAAAGTGTTTTTACTGTTGTGACATTTCTATGGCTTGTGTTACCACCATGGACGGACAGTGTTCTTTGCTACCGACCATTTATGTTGGAGATGACTCAGTCCTAACAGAAATATAATGTAACTCCTCCTTACCTGGATTTTCCCTTCAGTTGAACACCAAGGGCTAGATTTACTAAACGGCGGGTTTGAAAAAGTGGAGATGTTGCCTATAGCAACCAATCAGATTCTAGCTGTCATTTTGTAGAATGCACTAAATAAATGACAGCTAGAATCTGATTGGTTGCTATAGGCAACATCTCCACTTTTTCAAACCCGCCGTTTAGTAAATATACCCCTAAGCTTTATCTCTCTCTCCCATTCAGGATATTATGTGTTAATTTAGCCACACAAGAGAACCCGGACATGCAGATGTAGTTCATAGGAAACCACTGGGATGCATAGGAGGCAGGTGACTCTGTGCACAGACACTCTTGCTTCGAATAATGGGCGCCGGGTCATCTTAATTTATTTACATAGCAATATATACAGTCTCTTATCTTCACATAAATCATAGGAACACATTTGACTCTCACAAGAGTTTCTCACAACAAATTTAGCATCAAAATCAGTCGTTAACATCCAATGCACCTAACGAGCTTAACGGGAAAAACTGCCTTTCCCTGTCCCAGGAGCTGACACTCACTTGCAGCTTAATGAGCATGTTCTACTTCACTCCACTCCTACAGTTCTGTGACTTTTGTCTAAATGATGCATTTTCCCCCTAAACTCCACTTGCCTAGTTCCCCCCCCCCTTAAATTTACACAATTTTCCACTCTAGACACCACTTGTCTCTCTCACCAGTGTTCACCTATACTCTCATATTCTGACTTTAAAACATCAGAATCATTGTAAGCTCTCTTCCTGCCAAAGTCGTCAACATTTCACTCTTGGGACTCCACACCACCCTAAAAAGAGCATTATACCATTGTTATGCCACAAAAGGGGGCGTAGCAAGAATATAGAGCCTTCACGGCCCTCCCATAAATCAGGCATTAAAGGGACAATTCAGTTAACTGCAAACTGTAACTGATTCATCTGTGGGAAAACGCAATTTGTTTTAGGTCAATTCAAATACTTTTCATGATTTTGTGAGCGCTTATGGGCAAAGAGCATCATGTTTGCGACCACGATATTTCTGATAAGTATAGGCGGCCATGAAAGTTTATCATGCGATATTGCCCGTGCATTGGCAATACATTCTATCAAAACAGTTTGAGAAATAGTGAAAAGTTTTACACATCATCAACTTTAATGAGGAGATACCCTAGAACTTATGCAAGCTTGTGAAATAAGCTCACTGTCAGTTATTTTATATTTCATCATTTATTTTATATTTTAATATTTGCAATAGCCATAAAACAGAGAAAAGATCATCATTTTGTTCAATGGTATATGCTATTTTTGGGCTCAATTTATCACCATAATGGTTATTGCTACGCAAAGTGTAATTTTTTTAAACCATTTATCGCAATGATAAAAAAATATTATTTATCTCTACAATTTACTGTTATTTTATTGCTGTGACAGCTGAGCAATACTCAGTTGCCACAGCTAATAATATCATGGTCAGAGTTAGTTATTGCTCTGTCACTGAGTTCTTCTCATGTGAGTATGATTATTTTACTGTATTGCCAATATAAATGATCAGCGTGGAGCTGAGGAGGTGTGTCTGCAGGGACTGATTAAATATGTTCTGCTCTCCAGGAGTTCCATTCATTACTGGTTCCAGAGCCTGGATTTTGTTGTCTAAGTTGTTGTCTTTTTCTTTTTGTGTTGATTACAATTTGTTATTAGAGTTAGGTTTTTGTATTTACATGTATGTATATTTATACTGTTAATAGTAATATTTTGGGGGTTAGTATAGCATCAATTTAACTCAACACAACAGATTTACGCAGCAGACTTGTTCAGAAAACTTCCATATTAAAGGTTTCTCCAGTGCCTGGCAGACACCGGCATCTCCATGCACCAGTTTCTCCAGGCACCAGCGTCTCCATGCACCACTTCCCCTTGCACTAGTTTGTCCATGCATCAGCTTCCCCATGCACCATCTTCCCCATGCATCAGTATCTCAATTCACCAGCTTCCCCATGTACCAGTATCTCAATGCACCAGTTTCTCCAGGCACCAGCGCCTCCATGCACCAGCTTCCCATGCACCAACGTCTCCATGCACCATTTCCCCATGCACTAGTTTGTCCATGCACCAGTTTCCCCCATGCACCATCTTCCCCATGCATCAGTATCTCAATCCACCAGCTTCCGCATGCACCAGTATCTCAATGCACCATTTTTTCCATGCACCAGCTACCCTATGCACCAAAATCTCAATGCACCAGCTTCCCCATGCACCAGTATCTCAATCCACCAGCTTCCCCATGCACCAGCATCTCAATGCACCATATTCTCCATGCACTAGCTTCCTCATGCGCCAGATTCTACAAGCACCAACTTATCATACACTAGTTTCTACATACACCAGATACTCCATGCACTAGCATTTCCATACACCAGTTTCTACATGCATTAGCATTTCAATTCACCAGGTTCCCTATGCACTAGCTTCTCCATGCATCAGCTTCCCCATGCACCAGCTTATCCATGCACCAGCTTCAGCATGTGCCAGCATCTCCATGCACCATATTTCCCATGCACCATCTTCTCAATGTACCATCTTCTCCATGCACTAGTTTGTCCATTCTTAAGCACCTCCATGCAGTAGTTTGTCCATGCATTAGCATCTCCATGCACCATCTTCCCCATGTACCAGCATGTACATGCACCAGATTCCCCATGCACTACCTTGCCCATGCACCAGTTTCTCTATGCACCAGCATCTCAATGCACCTGCTTCCCCATGCACCAGTATCTCAATGCACCAGATTCTTCATGCAGTAGCTTCCACATGCACCAGTTTATACAAGCACCAACTTATCATGCACCAGTTTCTACATGCACCAGACTCTCCATGCACTAGCCTTGCTCCGCACCAGTTCCTACAAGCACCAACTTATTATACACCAGTTTCTACATGCACCAGTTTCTACATGCACCAGACTCTCCATGCACTAGCCTTGCTCCGCACCAGTTCCTACAAGCACCAACTTATTATACACCAGTTTCTACATGCACCAGTTTCTACATGCACCAGACTCTCCATGCACTAGCCTTGCTACGCACCAGTTCCTACAAGCACCAACTTATTATACACCAGTTTCTACATGCACCAGTTTCTACATGCCTTAGCATCTCAATTCACCAGCTTCCCTATGCACTAGCTTCTCCATGAACTAGCATTCCTATGCACCAGTTTTCCCACGCACCAGTTTCTACATGCACCAACTTATCTTTGTACATGCATCCACATGCTCCAGATCTTCCATGCAACAGCTTCCCCATGCACCAGCTTCCCCGTGTGCCAGCATCCCTATGCACCAGTGTCTCCATGCACCATCTTCCCCATGCGCCAGCTCCTCCATGCAACAGATTCCTCATGCACCAGATTCTCCATGCACCATCTTCTAATTGCACCATCTTCCACATGCCACAGATTATCCATGCACCAGCATCTCCATGCACCATCTTCTAATTGCACCATCTTCCACATGCCACAGATTCTCCATGCACTAGCATCTCCATGCACCAGTTTCTACATGCACTGGAATCTCATTGCACAAACGTATCTTTGTGCAAGCTTCCGCATGCACCAGCTTATCCATACACCAGATTCTCTATGCACCAGGATCCCTATGGACAAGTTTCCCTATGCCCCAGTTTCCCCATGCACCAGTTTCTACATGCACCAGATTCTCCATGCACCATCTTCTCAATGCATCATTTTCCCCAATCACCAGATTCCCCATGCACCATTTCCTACATGCACTAGCAACTCAATGCACCATATTCCCTATGCACTAGTTTCTCCATGCACCGGCTTCCCCATGCACTAGCATCTCAATGCACCAGTTTCCACATACATCAGCTTCCCCATGTACCAGTATCTCAATGCACAAAATTCAGCATGCACAAGCATCTCCATGCACCATCTTCCCTATGCATCATCTTATCCATGCACCATCTACCCCATACACTAGCATCTCCATGCACTAGTTCTACATTCACTAGCATCTCAAAGCACCATCTTCCCTATGCACTAACCAACGTCTCAATGCACCAGCCTCCCGATGCAGCTTAGTTATCTATTTTGTTAAAGTAAATCTCAGAATGATCTTAACAGAGAAGCCAAAAAAAAAATGTTTCAGGCTACATAAATGAATTTGAGGTAGTTATATTTTACAATAAATGGGACCAATGCCCAACCCTCAGGAACTAAATATTATTTTCTGGATGGCGGGCAGGTAGATATATAATTTAACTTGTGTATTATATCTGCCTTCTTTTTTATATATAAACAAAAGCTTTTCATTGTTCACCTGTTCTAACAGTGGAACTAGAAGCTTAAATTGAGCTTCCAGGCATCTCTCTGGATATTTCTCGATCTGTCAATGTGACAGAATAATGGTAAACTGCTTCAATAACTTTTTGCTGCCATAGCAATTATTCATATAAACACGGGTAATTACGTGTTCAGTTATCTGTTATGTATTCAGTTAAATAGTTGTTATACTAAACCCAAAATATTGTAGTTTTCTTGAATAACTTAGCTGTCTTCAAACAATAATCTGATGTGTTGAGCAAAATTATTTTTAAACCAATCCCCAAATATTGTATTATCTTCAATAAATAAGCTGGTTTAAAAAATATATGTTGTGTGTTTTACATGGGTATTCACAGTAATTCCTGAAAATCTTTTACTAAATAATAGATCTTACAAGCAATGGGCCTAAGTCATTAAGGAGAGCAGGATGATGATGATGAAGGCAAAAAAAGGAGTAAATTTGATCCTGGACAAACCATGTTACAATGCAAGGGGTGCAACTTAGTTTATAATTTTGCATGTAAGGAAAATACTGGCAGCTTTTTCATGTAGCCTACAAATACTTGATAGTTTTATTTTTACATTGAAATTTGAAGATGATCTAGGATACGCCCCCTCCCAAATATAAATATGTCCCCACATTTTATATTTACCTTCCCCCTCCAATGCAATATGGTTTTGCCAAGGTGCAAAGTTACTCCTTTTTCTTTGCTTTGCTCTCCTTAATCACTCAGGCACTACCTGTGCAAAAGATTGAATCGAGTTGCTCAATAAATTCAATTCATTGAAACTTGTTAAAATTGCGCAATGATGCCCATGATGTGGAAAATATCACTATTTAGGATATTGAACCCTCCCCTGAGGGACATTTATAAGTCAGAGGAGCCACACTTGTGTCTGCTTATACTGTGCACCTATTTCTATAGATCCGTGCATATGGGATGACTAATTCTGCACACCTGGGAGCATCGTCGGGGGTTCCTAAGTATTGCAGAAAAGGTGCAATAATGCACAAGATGAGCAATATATTGAAATAAAATATATTGAAAAAATAATAATAATAGGGCTTACTGGGGACATTTTTCAGTTGTACAAAACATGTCGCTGTGGAGTCTGACCTTCCAAATAACATACATAGAGACTTACACCATGGCTGCATATGAGAGCACATGTATAAGCACTGACATGTAAATGTAAGTGCCATTGGGGATATATACATATATAGCAATTGACTATTTTACTATTTCAACATTTGCAACTAACACGAACACAAGTAAAACGTGCATCTAAAATCTGCATCTAAGACTCTAGTTTTCATTAAATGCATTGGAATTTAAAATGATCTATGTTTCTCCAGTATCTATCAGGGGTGGAAAATTTTAGCCCGGGGGGCAAGACACGACTTAGCGGGGAAAAAATGCAGGTGACCCTCCCCCCTCCCCCCGTGGATGCATTATTACCTGAATATTACTAGCGGCCGCATCGCATGACATGCCCCCCCCTGACTACCCCCCAGCCCAGCCTGCCCCCGTGTTCTTTATATTCTCTGAAACAAACATACAGAAGATTCTTTTAGCTAGTTGTGACTGTATAAAACTTCCAAACTTTAAGAAGCTATTTATAGTAGCCCGTGATTCCACGCTGGAACATTGGAATGTAATTGCTGACAATAGCACATTTCTCTGGAAGGCAGAAGAATATCTTGTCCCAAAATGAATTGTACAGCTTGAGTTCTTATTAGTAATTTAAAGGGAATCTAACCTTAAATAATGTATTTTCATCATTGTGTCTAGCAGAGAGGAATATATAAACCAGACCTACTGTTATGTTATCACTCTGCAGGCTAGGAGCACATTCAGGGCTATGTCTGCTGTCTCCTTTCCTGCTTTCTGTCATCACAATGGATTATTGTAAGAGACACTCATCAATGTGCGATATCTATATGCAGATAACAAGAGTGCATGGCTGCTTGGCCAAAAATAATTCCATTCATTTATAAAGGAATTCCTATGAGGATCGCAAAGGCTGAGTGGGGTGTCCCTTAGGTACATTCAGCCAAAGAGGGTGTCGTACTTAAATCCAATCCATGGGATGTTTGTGATGTCATGGCATTGAGACACACTGGAGGTCATTTCTGATGTGTGCTGAGAAAAAGCAGCTTTGGAACTAACGTGGGCCTCTGTTTCCACCGAGCTGCATGGATTTATGGAGAAGGATGGTGGTGTTTGAAGCTTGCACAGGTTGGAGTGGTAGTATATTGGGGGTATACCACTGCTCTGCCAATATTACCTGTGTACCCATCTTCACCATACAAGTTTATGTTCACACGGCAGCGCACAGGTACAGAAGGTAATACATGGAGTAGGGTCCGGTCATAGATCTGCGGAGTGGCAGAGCACAGGTGGAGATGACAGGTGCTAGCAGGATATGGGCCACAGGCAAAGGTTCTGAGTCCGGGTACAGGCAGAAGGTCAGGGTCACAAGCAAAGGTTCTGAGTCCGGGTACAGGCAGAAGGTCAGGGTCACAAGCAAAGGTTCTGAGTCCGGGTACAGGCAGAAGGTCAGGGTCACAAGCAAAGGTTCACAGTCCGTGTACAGGCAGAAGGTCAGGGTCACAGGCAAATATTCAGAATCCAGGAACGGACAGAGGTCATACACAGGAGAACAATCTAAGGTTAAACACCAACACAGAACAGAAGCAGGCAGTAATACTGAGAACAGAACGCTATAACCGGCAGTGAGGCTCAATCATCACTGCCCTAAATAGTGCTGATGACCAATCAGGGCAGAGCCCTGCAAGTGCTCCCAGGTTCTGTATAATAAATTGCTGGCACTGCTGCCCAGCTGTGTAAGCCTAATTAGCCATAATTGACTGAACGGGCGCGGAGGTAGGGAGCCTGATGCGTCCCGGGACGCAGGAACTGGAAGTGACACTCCGGTCATCATGGAGATGGCCGGGACGCCACCAGTAGGGCCCAGAGAGTCACGGCGGTGCCTGCGGCCGCTACATCTGCCTGCAATGTAACAATAGAATGGGCAACGGCTCCCCCTTGAACAATCAGCTAGCACTAGACAGTTTGGACTCTTTCTTGATCCGGCATGGTGTAAATGGGAAAGAAAAAAACAAAAATAATCCCCCCCAAAACACTACCCACCCAAACAATTGCGCTGACCACTGGTAAAGGATCAAACCTGGATTCATGACTTTCGAACAGAAATGTATCCGAATTACAGCAGGCACCACTAAGGATCTAAGTGGCACAGACCTGATCAAGGAGAATGATGTGTGTTCTTTAAACACAACTGGAATATTCCATGACAGCGTGAAATGCCGAGCGCAAGTCAATCAATGATTTGTCGCTAGCTGTTTAAGTGCTGTGTTATAAAATTTTATTTCAATGTGACATTGAATAAGGTTCTGTTTATGGGATTCCACTTCACCCTTAAATTTATGTTGTTTCTCAGATCCCAGATGAGTGGCGAGGCTTAATCAAAAAAATAATAAAATGTGAATGTTTATACACTTATAGGCTGATTTAGCAATAGGCTATAACACCTGTTTTCTATGTTGATAGGGCTTTTCTCGTTTTACCCAATACATGAAAGGATACCGATAAGATATCCCAGTTTTCACCAGTGATGACATCCCTATGCTTTCCCATACTTGTACCTCTCCAATACCTGTTCTGTTATCACCATCTCAAGAAGGCAATAACAGATGAAAATTATTTTAAAAAAAATGCTTTATTCTTATTTATTAATGTAAAAAAAACAAAAAAAACATTTGAAATATATTTTGAAATATGTAAACTTTTTTTGAGGGTTTTTAGTTCTACTGTGTATATCTGCAAAGCATGGCCTGGCAGAGGGGTATGTTAACCATTACTGCTCTGTGCCAGTATCGCCAAGGCAGGTGAGTGATAAGTTAGCAACCTTTACTCACACTTTTCTGGATATAAGACAGCCTAGATCTGCCACCTTCCTGGTGTCTAGCAGTCCAATTACTATATTGGCATCCAATGCTAATGCCAGGTAGGCTGGCACAGTGGTGTACGACAGAAACCAAAGACCCTTCATTTCATCACAGTTTTACTCCCTTATTACCTGAATGCCTGATTTTCTCATATGCATTTGTTCATTTTAAGTTCTATCTGCACATATGAAAGAGGTAGGAAATGCTACTATGTCACTTATAAAATCAGTTTAAATCACTGCATATAGGACACTTACCAACTCTCCCAGAATTTCCAGGAGACTCCCATATTTTGGGTAGGTTTCCCAAACTCCCGGGAGAACAGGCCATTCACCTGCATCCTACCCACTTCCTAGAGGATGGGCAGGATGGGAGCCGCATGACGCGATTCACGGTTAAATGCATAATTTTGCCACCCCACCAGTGGTAAAATGACGCATTCGTGTCATGGCATTGTGGGGGTGGGGCATAAATGGCAAAAAATGGCGAGTCTTCACGTCATCTCCCCTCCGGGATCTCCTGGAGGCAAGGAGTGAAAAGTTGGTAAGTAAGACTTATAGTCTTACACCACTTCAGAATATCACTAATTATTATTAATTAGAACAATGACAGTTGTTTGTGAACTGAGAACACTTTCTCATATAAGTGTATTATCCTGCCCAGCCGCTCTGATTATGTTTTAAAAGCAATAAGAACGGCCGGGCAGCACACTCTGCCTGGTCTCTGTCAACAGGCACACAAATGTATTATGCAGCTGTCAGTAAGGGGGCGGGGCAATAAATCACCACTCCCCTAGCAAAACAATCTAGGTCCGCCCCTGCTCCCGAGTTTCTAAGAGTTCTGCCGGACTCCTGGGAGAGCAGTGTCACTTCCTGCATCTAGACAACTTCCCTAGTGGGTGGGGGTGAGACCTAATGATGCTATTCACAGTGAATTCTGTCATCCTAGCCCCACTCCCAGCTGTCTTATCCCACGTATTGCAGTATCTGAGCAGCGAGGGGCAGGGGCTAATGGCGCAATCCACCCAGCCATGCCCCCCCAAACTTGGAACCAGGATCTCTCATCTGGGATCTCCCTGAGGAAGGGATCCTAAAAGTTCCAAGTATGGTGTATATAAGAATTAAAGAAATTTAATTGTTTTCCAATAAGCATTGTCTAAGTGATTTGTGTAGTTCCGAAGCACAAGCAATTTATTTAGCAAAAGCAAAAGTTTAGCAGTTCAATAAGTAAAGTACAGTACAGGTGATATATTATACATACATACATGCGCTGCGCTCCCTGCGCTCAGCTGCACTCCGCTGGTACCAGCTACAGTCCTTCAGTCCAGAAAACTGTGGTCAGAGATGACTGTTTATCTGGTTCCAGGGAGCTGTATATAAACACTTAGTGATACAGTGAAAACAATACAGATGAGTTGGCTTGCTTCCTTAGGTTCAGGCTTCAGGAGGGTCCAGTGCAATGCAGGTCATTGGCAAGTTCAAACAACCCCCTTCAAGGGTGTGGGTCAACATTCCAAGGGTGGGGGTCTGCTCTCCAGATGATGCACTCCGATTTTAACGCCTAGAATCCAGTTTAAACTAGTCTATTTACTCTACACTGACAATATCATTCTAATAATTTATTCCCTACAATCTATAACTACCAAACGCAATGTGAGCTCTGTTTGGCGTTTGCACCGGATGTTTGCGAATAAATTGGGGATTAGAATGATACTAAACATGATATGTTTCCTTTAACCTGAACCTTAAATATTACTAAAGTGTACATATAACCTTATAATATATAAATATTAACCAAATAACATTTGCTCATAAACGACTGTGGAATGGAACCATTATAAATATGAAATATATAAATAAATGAATGTGAAAGTGTGAGTGTATTCGTGCGTGTTTTATAGCGCGATCATGCCGCGTATACGTGGCGCACTGATCGCAGTCGCATGGTAAAACCATATTAATCAATATACTTTCTTTCATCCAATTATACGACTTCGACATAAGGCACATCAGTGCGTCTAGTCTGCATTTACCTAAGAACACCACAGTCCACCCAGCCCCACCCATTCTGAAGTGAAGATGCTTGTAGAGTTCCGATAAAGAAATTACTCTGGAGTTCCCTGTTCCCTTTAATGATTCACTAAGGGAACATTATAGCTTCTCTTCCGGATATTGTGGTTCCATATATTATGTTCATTCTGAGTTATCTGTGTGACTCTGCATTGACACTCACCTCTGATGCAGGTTGTCTGCTGTGAGCAACGTTCTGCTAATGTCCTTACAATACATTTTTATTTAAATGATTTATAATGTGGGTAATGTTGACATTATCCATAATATATATACACTCAGCATAAAAAAGGGTGCGGCTTGTAAAATAATTCTGAGCAGAGTTAGTTTAGCTTAGGTGGTTAAATATCTGTACTATGCAAGATCAGGCCTGGCTAAGGGGAGACACAAGAGGGTCATCTATGGAAACTGTGCTGACAGTTTGTAATAATTTGCAGTCAGAGCACCTTTTTACAGTTAAATGTGCTCCAGTTTTTATAAAGGTTCCCCTAGGATGCATATGTTGTGTCTAGATAACTCTGCGCAGCCACAAACATAAGTGACGTCTAAGTTACATTGTGTAACGAGTAAAAAAGTTAAAAGTCGTGGATTTATTTTTTTTAAAGGGCTGTGTCTAATAAGAGGTGATTGCTGTCTATTAGTGATAAATTTAGTGAAACTGGGTTAATTCAAGGGATAGATTAGGCTCCATCCTTTGTCCTCACTCCTGCCGAAATCCATCTTCAGATAATTTGATTTTTTATGTCCCGCTGGAAGGTTTAGATATCAGCAGCTAAATGAAGACAGAAGAAAACGCAGTTATGTCCATTTGTCTGGGAATAGGCTCCATCCCCCAATCTCAGAACTTGCTGATTTTGTAGTTTTCCTTGTTATCTACTCTAATTCAAAAGAAAAACCTCTCTGAATAGAGGGCTTCTGAACCTAGAAGGTCGCTGCACTTCTCTAACACAGAAAGAGGGAGTGTTTCAAGAATTCTTTTTTCGTGCTCTATAATTTTTTTTGTTGTAATTTCTTTGATTTCTAAACACTGCATGCCACGGAACATTTACATTGGAATCTCAGCATATTATACAATGCATTGTGCTGCCGTGAATCTATGGTTATACTATAACATTAACACATTAGGGGTTTCTGCTACAAAGCTACAGAGGGATTCAATGTATACCTGCCAACTGCTTTTCCAACCTATTGCCTAATTGCAAGAAAATCACCTTAAAGATTAAATGTAGCTGAAATCATTTTTTTATTCCGGTTAATTAATTAAGCCAAGGTTTTTACAATAGAAATACAACAGCAAAAATACAGGAGCAGTATTGTAGTGTAAAAGTCAGGTTTTCAGGTAAGACAATATATTTTGCAATATGTAAAACTAACAATCCCCGCTTAAATATAGCTATAAGTAGGCATTGAAAATAGGTATAAGTAGGCATTGAATATAGATATAGGTAGACATTGAATATAAGTATAGGTAGACATTGAATATAAGTATAGGTAGACATTGAAAATAGGTATAGGTAGGCATTGAATATAGGTATAGGTAGACATTGAATATAGGTATAGGTAGGCATTGAATATAGGTATAGGTAGACATTGAATATAGGTATAGGTAGGCATTGAATATAGGTATAGATAGGCATTGAATATAGGTATAGGTAGACATTGAATATAGATATAGGCAGGCATTGAATATAGGTATAGGTAGACATTGAATATAGGTATAGGTAGACATTGAATATAGATATAGGTAGACATTGAATATAGGTATAGGTAGACATTGAATATAGGTATAGGTAGACATTGAATATAGGTATAATTTGGCATTGAATATAAGTATAGATAGGCATTGAATATAGGGATAGATCCGAGCACTTTGAAGTGCTAGGTTGCCCCGAATTCTTCTCCCTTCCCCTCCGAATACCTTCATGGCCTGTGCGCACTGGTGGACACAGCACCTGTTCTCGGCTGTCCTGCAATGCAGAGCAGCACTGAACAAACAATATTTCCCAACTTTCCCACAAAGCTGTCTCGATCAGCATGACGGGACATAGCCCATAAATAGGGACTGTCCCACCCAAGTCGGGATGGTTAATGCGGAGGGGAACTAACCATTACCCTAACAGTAGAATAGAGCAGGAACATGACGGAACACAGGTCAAAGGCTGAAACAAGTGGCAGAATGACAAGCAACTTATCATGCTCTAAAATGTATTTTCAAAACATTTTTGGTGTGACAAACACCCGAAATTCACATATATGGAAAGAAAATGAAACATAAGATAAAGTACAGTTGACCATCAGTATGTAAAATGGCCACACATAGGGTGCCGATGTTATCCCTGGAATCTCCAGCCAAGGAGGTTAGAGGAAAAATGAGTGGAAATTCCTACCATACTTGCCAGCAATTGATCAACGCTAACCTTGTTTGTGATGCAATCATGGGGCCCAGTATGGGCCCCCCGTGTCCCCCGGGACACCCCCCATGAGCGCCTTCTCCCCCCCCCCGATGAGTGCCCCCCCATGAGCAATAGCAGCACATACTTCGCTGGGGCCCCACTGGTCTCCGCTACTCTGTCTTCAGCCTGGCTGTCACCTGTGACAGCCTGAGCACATGATCGCAGGGGGAATGATTCCTCCACCCCTGGGATCGCATCCTGGTGCCTGGCTGTCACGGTGACAGCCAGGCTGAAGACAGAGTAGCGGAGACCAGCGGGGCCCCAGGTAAGTCTGTGCTGCGCTGTTGTACCGGGCCCCCTGGTGAGCCCGGGCCCGGTACAACAGTACCCCTCGTACCCCCCTGGATGCAATGCAAATGTCCCCTGTTTTCTTTTAGAGGATGGGTCTTCACATTGCTCCTTACACAGATACGATTGTCTTCCACAATGGTTCCTCTTTTTTCTGTCTTCTGTTGATCATCTACGCATGTGCTGTTAAAATATCCGGGCATGCGCAGTTCATGTATTTGAAAGGGTCCAGCTGGATAAAGGTAAGTCTTTATAGGTCTCAGGTGCCTAACACCATCCTGAGATTTTAAGCTTTGTAAATTGCACCGTCTGTTGAACCCTTTGTAAATAATGTGATGAGATGCTATGGCCATTTTACGGAGAAAACTACTGTATTCTCTGTTCATCACATCTTTGTAAATATACCCCATAATAACAGATTTCAGTGCCAACCCAATTTCATGGGGCATTATGAGTGCCTGGATGCCTCCGTCTCCTTCTTTAAAAAAAACCTATTGGTTGGGAAGCAGGATTATTCTCCTCGTGGTCGACATGCAATAATATAGAAACAGCTCTCCATTCCAGAGTTTCTTTGCTAGACTATTGTTAAATGAGTTGTAGACTGTTTTAAGGCACTGTTACTATGTGATTCTGTAATTTATATATTTATATACTGTATACGTGTATTTTCTGTATATATTAAATATATACCTTGGTAGTTTTTGCTTGAGAAACTGAAAGATGAAGAAGAAGGTGGAATTCCCCCTATTGAACATCTCCTATGAGAAATTGCTAAAGTGGGATCTGAAATCCTATGACTACACCTGTCCAGAAGCAGATTTCCCTGCCCTATAGAGCAGGGTTGTCCAACCCGCGGGCCGCATGCGGCCCAGCATATCTGTAAATGTGGCCCAGCAGGAGTTTTGGTTGTGGCAAGGGGGCAGCGCTGTTAATGAAAAAAAAAATCCTGCAAAAAAAGAAAAAGATAAGAAAATACTTACCTTGTGGTCACGCGGTCCCTCCCTGGTCTCCTCCTCCGTGCGACGCTCGCAGTGATTGTCGGGCGTGACTTCATCACGTCCGACATCCATTGCGGAGCACAGCACATAGGAGTCACCCGCGCGAACTATCAGCACCAGTGAAACGGAAAAAACGAGAAGAGGATCAGAGAACAAGCCGATTAAAAGGTAAGTTAAGGGTTTTTTTTTTTTATTTCAAGGGACGCTGACTAGTGCATAAACTCACCTGGTCCTGGAGCATCACGGACCTTATCTTCCTGTCTTAATGACTGCTGTATTGAAGCCCTTCATAAAATGTTGTAACTATATCACTTGATGTTTGACAGCAGCCATTAGCATGTCATTAAAACACTGAGCAACAACAAGGAGCATTAGCAATGTTTTCTATGTTTTTTTGGGATGATCAGCTATCATTAGTGCTAGTTGTGTTTTATGTGCTGCCCAAAACAACTTGTCGCCTTCCAATGTGGCCCAGGGAAGCTAAAAGGTTGGACACCCCTGCTATAGATGCATGAGCTGGAAATGTTGAATTGGTAAATTGACCGGAGCTAAAAAATAAAAGTCTATATATTTGTTTATAACTTAGACATATTCATTGACTCGAAAAAGACACCGAAGAGTTGCCAAATCAAGAGCCCTGACACACGCCGGGTGATCAGGCCGGCGAACTCAACCCCCAGCAGACTTACCTTTACCCGCCGGCGGTCCGCTCCGTCCTGGGCGCCACCATCTTGGATTGGGGTCTGCTGCTCCCCTATTTGCCAAACGAAATGGCTCCAAATTTAAAAGGCACCTCCTCTAGACATCCGGTGCCTGTTCTTTGAGTCACCTTCTGGTGCTAGACGTGGCTACCTCCCTGTGTACTCGCTTGTCTGCAGAGCTGACTCTCTATCCTCTGTTCCAGTGTGTATATCTATTTGTCAGCAGAGCTGATTCTCTCCACTCCATTCCTGTGTGGTAACCGGCTTGACTGCAGAGCTGACGCTCTATCCTCTGTTCCAGGGTGATTATCTATTTGTCCGCAGAGCTGACCCTCTACAGTTGTCCGCAGAGATGATTCTCTCCACTCCATTCCTGTGTGGTAAGGTTACCGGCTTGACTGCAGAGCTTATGCTCTATCCTCCTTTCCAGTGTGTTAATTTAGTGGTCCGCAGAGCTGTCTACAGGACTGACACTTCTCAGTGCAACTGCTGCTATCCCAGTGGTCACCTGTTCGGCCGCAGAGCTGACTATCCACTCTACCCTTCCTTGACTTACCATCTCAGCTGACCTTCCCGAAGGGTTTCGCTCGGTACTCTTAGTAGGGGCCGCGACCTGTCAGACAGACGCAGCAAAGGCCAAACCACCTTGCGGCGGTTCCTGGTGAATACCGTCTACTCGTTAGACTCCGCACCCTACTGGAGTAGCGCTAAACTGGGCAAACCCTGGGATTCGCATTGTAAAACCCTGACACTTATTGTGAAACTGTGACAATACCAAAATGTTAACAATGATACCAAAAAAACTTGCATCTCTGAGCTATGGGAGTACCCCTGTATTAGTTAATAATAAGGATTTTACAAAACATACATGAGGGACATTTACTAAGCAACAATTTGTAATTGTTTTTTTGCACCACACATCACCGGCGGTTTAAATCTCCAAACTCCAGGATTTACTTTTCAGAAAACTCAAACAGCAATTTGTGGCGGTTTGAAAAGTCCCAAAACCACATGTGGGTTACATGAAATCACCAGAAAAACCAATGGAAAAAAACCCAGAAAAAAGAGATGGTTGTAAGAGGTGAAATAGCTCAAATCCATGCTGTGTTAGCTATCGGGCCATTCAGAACATAAGAGGTACAATACACATTATTTATGAGGGCAATCATTATTTAATGATTAAAGTGGGGCAAAATAATTTTACAACTGTATTAGGGAGGCAATTTTATGTATGATTATAATAAGAGGGCAATATTATTTTAGAATTATATTATGGGGGCAATTGGCCAGCTGATCAAAACATTTGCCCTGTGTTAGCCTAGATAAGAATCAGGTCAGACAGGCATCCTAGTGAACTGATGTCTGAGAAGGAATCGCTGATATTTCTAAATGGTCATTCTACATTCTCTGCTCATTGTGATGAGAACAGTATAATGAGTGATGGGTCAATGTCTGTTTAACAAAACAATCTACATAAAGGGCATTATCATACATAAATGACTTGCTGAACATTTAGCTATAACTACTGCAAAATGATGCTTATTTTTTTTACATTGAATTAATTAACGCGCTGCCTTATTAAATAACTTCCCCACAGCGCTCACATCTATGCCCATCTGTAGATTCAGCACCTTATGTTCGATTTATATGGTGGTGAATTAATCAAGAAGTTTACATATAAATTTAGTATTGAGTATCTTATGCTGTGACACCTGATATCCTTGAATAAGTCGTTCTAGTTACAAGTAAAATGTTTTTTGTCTATCTGTTCACACTGAGTCACGGATCACATAATGAAACTGACGTGATTCATGGCCCATAGTAAATCTTTATTCTTAGTTTAAAGTCTAGTGCGATGAGTCAGTTTAAATCAGACTTGTTATGTTTGAGATGTCTGTCTGCTATCTCTGCCCATATGGTTACTCTTTAGTTTAACTCATAGATGCTCACTGGCAGTTTATTAGTCCCTCCATTGTTATTTTCCCAGAACAGAACCTTTAGGACATTCTATGACCGATACCATAATAATCAACATTTACAAGACATGTATTTTGTCGTGAACAAGGGACACAGGCAGACACATGGTACATGAATCTCCCTTCTGCTCCACCTGTGAAGGAGGAGTAGAGGTGGGGTCAAGGGATGCGCCTGCGCACAGCCAGAGGCTGCAATGTGAACTAAGGAGCAATTTGATGCCGCCTGTGTGATGATCAGAGGCTACAGCCGTAGTGCCCCCTATTCTGCACTATGGGTAGTGTGCAGTCTACTGCCTTAGAGAGGGAGCATGTGACCCATAATGGGGGAAGAAGAAGGGGTGTGCGCCTACTGCGGCTTGTGATCGTCACACTGTCCACCAGCATGCTGAGTGCCCGGACGGCCAGCAGGTCAGACCATGCCTTTAGCTGGTTCTGATAGCAGGGAAGTTATACTCACTCCTTATGACTATAGCTCTTGGATGTACCTTTACCAAAAAAACCAATGTGAGGACCTTCACCCCTGAAATTTGTGCAACATAACAATGATGTTGAGAAGAAAATTGACTCAGCCTTTATTGTCCAGCATTTTAAGTGGGTGGGTATACCAGGCAACTCCTTGTCTCGGGGTCACGGACTCACGGATGCTGCTTCCAAACAACCACCATCCAATATTAAGTTCCACTGAAAGGAAAACCCTTCAGAACCACTGTAAATCCAGATCTACTTGCTACCAACTAGTTGTGGTTAAGAGGATGGGGAGCATATATATACACACTGCTTATATATGTCTAGGAGCTGGATGTATGCTACTCCACCTACCACACCTCAACCATCCAACTATCTTCTATTTTCTTTGCAAATAAGCAGAAAGTCTGCAGGTCTACATCCTAGACTCCTCAACTCTAGCAAAAAGCCGCACCTGGAAACCAGGGGTAAGGTTTTCCACTGAAATCATGTTGTGTGTGTGTATATATATATATATATATATATAGTATACACCTATCCCCGTTTAACAAACACCCAATCCCAGGAGAACCATCGCCTCCATACAATAACTACATAATACAGTGATGTGGTTTACAGTCTTTGTTGTGCAACATACAATGGGAGAGGTATACAAGGAAAATCCTTGTCACATGGTCTTTGATGCCATGCCCAAAACCAAATACTGCTTGACAGTAGTCCAGCATGGGTTAACACCTCATCAGGAGAATCTTGCAGAACTGGTGTAAAGCCAGGTCCCTGACATATACTCTCATTATGGGCTCTCTCTATTACTGCCATCATGTATGCAGGACACAACTATTAATATCCTTCCCTATATCACCACCAGAGAATTATTTTCACACTTTAAATTGGTCTCTTTTCTATAAAAAAAAAACAAGGTCTTGTCCACATCTCCTGTAGATGTAATTTAAAAATATCAATACCTATATCACACAGGGGTACCCCAAAATAACCTACCATGGGAGGTCCTCAAAACCCATATACCTAACTGAGAAAGAACCTGGTCGCTCCAAATAATCAGCCACAATTCTAAATTATTATGCAGCTGTTTACTAAACACACAGGACAATGGGCATACTTGGCGATCTCATGAATAAAATGAGAGGAATGCACCTCATTTTCTAAACCACTGACAAATTTGTGCCCAGTGACTGGGGAAGTGTCAATGTGAATAATGAAATAGCCAGTGGATTGAGGCTTATATGTAAAAATACACAGAGGTTTGGGTATATGGGTGAGATAGCGACAGCCTGTACCAATCTAGACCTCTTCAATTAATCTGTCTTCAACCTCCTAATGAGAAAAACAAGTGAGATAACTCAGTATCCAACTAATGATTCAAACACATAGCGAGGTTTGGTGGTATTTCTACCATTTCATTGGGGTTCTTTTCCTACTGTAACAATCTATTTTATATGTTTCTAAATATTTCGCTATTAGCTCTTATGTTGGTATAATAAGGGAATTGTTTTTTAAATATTAATAATAAAGTATTGAGCTTTTAGATTGGCCACACAGAATGTTTTCTTTTTCTCTTGGACCTTCAGTGTTAGATATCTCAGACCCCCCAGACCTCATGTCTGCTCCTTTATTGTGCTAATTCCCACCCAACCACCTGTCTGCTGTTTTAATGAGCTAACCAATTTATCACCCAGCATCCAACTGGGGATACAAAAGGTGAAACATTGAACATTTAAACCATAAACAGTGCATCTGCTATATCATTGCTAACCCATGGAATAAACCAGGTCCATACCTTGGCTGAAAAAAACAAACTCTCTGTCTTAAGATATGCAAGGGTGTCCCTGCTCATGGGAACCTTTTAAGATCAGCAAAGAGTAAGTCACCAAAATAATAAATAAAATACCCTGTTGCCTATGCCATCCTAATCAGGGCCATCTTTTCAATTGGGCACGATGGGCAGCTGCCCGGGGACCCCACGGGCAAGGAGGCCCCATAGGCACGGCTCTTAATGAAAATAAATAATCCTGCAAAAGAAAAAAACCTGCAAAAAAAACCTACACGGGTCATTGAGCAAGTACATCTATCTATCTCTATCTCTATATATTTATATCTATATCTGTATCTGTATACATCTATATATCTATATCTATATCTATATCTAGGGGCCCCGGTGCACTGCTTTGCCCGGGGGCCCATAATGTTGTTAAGATGGCCCTGATCCTAATCTGCCACTCGACAGATGAACTAAACCCAAAAATTGACCGGAGATTACACAGCCCATGGGGAGGCAGCAGTCTACAAATTTCCCTTCAAATTTATTCAAATTTATTGCCCATCAGATGAAAGCAGGAGAGGTATTTGATAAGGAACTTGAAAGCAGATCTTAGCCAGTAGCACCCCAGTACCAAAACCTCTCACCGTACATATGGCATGGTCAAAGGAGGTGTAAACTATTCAACATAAATCGGATGTACAGCCTTCCATTGCCAAAAGACTTTCTCATAGTGCCACTACACTAATCCTCCATAATCCCTGTAAACTTCAGATATGGTATGGACATATTTAAAAAAAGCATCAAAGATTGTGAAAGCCCATTCGACAATGTCTGCAGTTCTTCACCCAAACTTCACCCATTGTATCCATTTTCCCATCTGATCTAGCAACATATTCTTTAAACATAGCCAGCAAAGTAACAATGTCCATATAGTCCCACCGCCAGATTTATTCTTTAATTGACAGGTGTAAGACCATACACAGGTATGCTACTCTAGAGTTGTCATACAAGTACTTTACTCTAGACTCGCAGCAAGACCCTGACACTGGTGCCACCAAGCAAGGTCCAGAAAGTACATTGATATAGTGTGGTGTAGTTTGAGCTTTGGGTGGAATGGACAGGTGCTGACAGAGAACTCACTACCACAATGAATCCTGAGTGCTGTCCCCTATACTTTCTGCCTCTGTGAAGAGCATAGGACATATGAATAAAGGTAAATGGCTATCAGCAGGACCAGTATTGCTCAATATAGACAGAAAACCCAAGGGCCCACCCAGTATGTGGAATGCCAGGCCGCCAATCTCTGCCTCTACTGTCAGCCTTCTGTGTAGCAGCTCTTTCTTACATGGGTGAGATTTTCCTTAGTTTTAAAAGGGGTGGCCTGATGCGTTTCACTAATAGTGGCTCTCACTGATTATACAGACATATATCTTGAATAGAGGGGCGACATTTCCCATAGACTACCTCATGGGATAGTCATGCTTGCCACATTTTTGATATTCCCCTCTGGGAGGGTATAGATGGAGGGGACGGGGCTTGGTGAATTTCCTCATTTTGGCCCTGCCCTGTGATGTAACAATGTTTATGCGTCATTTTATGCAGGGGGGGCAAAATTACGCTATTCCCTGTGAATCGCGTCATGGCAGCTCTAAACCTGCCCACTTCCCTAGGAAGTGTGAAGATGCGGTAGGTTGCCCTACTCTTCCAGGAGTCTGGGAGACCTACCCGGAATTCGGGAGTCTCCCGGACATTCCGGGAGAGTTGACAAGTATGGATATCTAATACCCTTACTTCAGCTGTCTCTGAACACGATGAGCCAAGGTGTTTTCAGAAAAGCAAAATAAAGGTACTTCTGCCTCCCCTACTGTCAGGATTATGATCTGTTCAGGATAATTATGAAAATAATATGTTAATTTGTCATGATCGATCCTAAGGTCTAAATTGACTTTGTCAAAATGACTTCCAGCAAATCACCATGTATAAGCAAAAATAGGGTTAATGTATTTTGATGAAGGAAACAGACATACTTTAAGGACCTGCTTTCTGTCACCTGAAATGTTATTTAAGAATACCCTGTGCTGCATTACACATTTTTACTTCAAAGATTAATTGTATATACTAAGGAAAAGAACAATAAAACTAGCATCTACATAAGTCCCTCATATTCAGTAGACTAGACATGTTTGTACTATGAAACCCAAAACATTAACATTCTATTATTCGGAAGCCACAGCAATTAAACATGGCTTAACTGAGAAAAATCTCGCCAGCTAAAGTGCCAATAAAAAATAAAACCTAGGTCATATTACTGCCATATGACAACACTTCTTACTTAAGAAATACTGCGTATCGCCACATGACTGTAGAATGGACTGTGTTACTCAGAGACAACCTGTCTGAGTTGTTGAAATAAAAATATAAATATATCATTGATTACTCTCCTAGATACGACTGGTGAACTCACAGTGTGCCAATAAAGAAGAGGTTCATTTAATTATACTGACAACTTCCCTGGCCAAAGCAACCTGCTGAGGTCATTGCCTTCGTCTAAAAGGTGATGTCTTAGAGGGACTTCATAATTCATACTGGCATATATGTTGCATCTCTCATCCACCCTCAATACGTCCTCCCATTCCCGGTTACAGGACTTTTTTTCGGGCTGCACCCACTCTATGGAATTCTCTCCATCACACAATAAGACTCTCCTCTGGTCTACAAACTTTCAAGCGTTCTCTGAAAACCCACCTCTTCAGACAAGCTTATAATATTCCTCAACCACCCTCTTAACCTCACTACATTACCCTATTACCACCCGTTACACAATTTCAAACAAGACAACTACCCCCTGACCAACATTGTTATGTGACTGGATCATTTAGCTTATGAGTCACTTTTACCTTTGCAGTCTGGCTGGGCCAAAATGCAAAATGTAGACTTAATCTCATTATCAAACTCCCATTGTCCCATAGATTGTAAGCTTGCGAGCAGGGCCTTCTCACCTCTTTGTCTGTTTTACCCAGTATCTTTATAAGTTTACTGTGTTTGTCCTCAATTGTAAAGCGCTACTGCTTATGTTGGCGCTATATAAATGAATGATGATGATGATGATGATGATGATAATGATGATATGTCTGTATGTATTTATAATTAGTGAACATAGGCCCATGACATATGTCAGACTTAAATGTTAGCCTATAGGTGAAACTGCAGTAATTAAGCATCTTCCTAAATCATGGGCCTAACATTGGCCCCTCCTTCTCTGTCATCCACCCAGCGGCCGAAGGAAGCGCTCTAGGTACCAGTTCTCTTCCTCACAGGTTTCCTCCGCTTTAGGCGTCCCCTCAGGCACGGCCCCAGCCCCATTTTCTCTTTCTGCAAAACATACTAGTGACATTGTGCTGATTGTGTTCTTTATGTTGTTTGAAATTTAGTTTCTTTATGCACATTGGTATGTGCAAAGTTGACTGTCCTTTAGATGTTTAGATGAGCAGTCTGGGTAAACTTATGATATTGTTTTTATCTTCCAGTGATGCTTAAATGGTTATTTCAAAAAGCATACACATACACTTAAAATGAGGTTATTGATTTTTCAAAAATAGTCCTGTGCTTATGATGTGGATAATGATGTTGAGTCTAGATAAATCTAAAAAACAAGGTTACTGGTAATTACAAAACAATTACACTTAGTTACAAACCATGCTCACCTGTAAAATAAGTCTGGAGTATTCTTTTGCTGACGTGCCCCCCTCCCCTTCTGTATTATCCACATCAGCTGCTGGAATTAGCTCACTGTCTACTTCTGGTGTTAGGAGCTTTGGTTAGGGTCAAATTACAACACAATATCAACCACCTTACCTCATAGTTGCCTACTCTCCCGGAATGTCCGGGAGACTCCCAAATTTTTGGGAGTTCTCCCGGACTCCCGAGAGAGTAGGCAAAAATCCCGGATCCAGCATCTCCCTGTTGTTGTAAATGGTGGGGGCGGGGCTAACCGCAGCATCGTGGCCCCGCCCCCTGCTACGATTGGCCAGAATCTCCTAAGATTGACAGGGAGCGGGGCCTAATGGCGCACCACGCGTGGCCACGCCCCCTCAACGGACACCCTCCCTGACGGCTGGTGTCAAAAGTAGGTAAGTATGCCTTACCTGTGACATAGAGAAGCAGACCACCAGATGTATCAAGGCATGGTGGCTAAGTGGTTAGCACTTCTGCCTCACAGCGCTGGGGTCATGAGTTCGATTCCCGAACCATGGCCTTATCTGTGAGGAGTTTGTATGTTCTTCCAGTGTTTGCATGAGTTTCCCACGGGTGCTCCGGTTTCCTCCAACACACCAAAAACATACTGGTAGGTTAATTGGCTGCTATCAAAAAATTGACCTTAGTCTCTCTGTATGTATGTTAGGGGATTTAGATTGAAAGCTCCAATGGGGCAGGGACTGATGTAAGTGAGTTTTCTGTACAGCGCAGCGGAATTAGTGGTGCTATATAAATTGATGATGACGATGAAGGCACCTGAATGTGGACTTCAAATTTACCAAAGGTAAATACTATCACCCCCTCTAGTGGCTGTGTGTCACTCATTATATCTGTGTTGGGCAGGAGACTGTGGACTCAACAGATGTGTCATAATCCAGGATGGACACCCATATCCTGAGTGACCTATAATGATTGTGACATTTAGATGATTTAAACATCACTTAAAAACACCAAACACCCCCCCAAAAAACATGGGACCTGCGCAGCCTAAGAGGAGCCTGGTGCTGGGGATGTTCCTCTCTCCATGTCGGTGCTGACTCCAAAATCAGATGTTGCTCCAAAACACCCAAAAAGATTTTTCCTGCCAACACCATTTTCAACCACTCTCAGAGTAATGGGCATTTGTGTCCCTTTTTATAGTCCTCATTAGCCTGCATAGACCAATGGCTGATGTCTTTGCTGATCACACCTATAAAATGCAGCGTGTTATAGCGCCACAAGTCAGTATTTTAATTGGTGCCCCCATCTGCAAATATTAAGGGGGGTATTCAATTGTCCGTGGGTTCGAGCGCGGAAAAACTATTAACGTTAATACGGTAATCTCTCGCTGGATTTCAGCTCGCAGCTCCCTGAGCTGCGAGCTGAAATCCAGCGAGTGAATTACCGTATTAACGGTTTTTCCGCGCAGGATTACCATAATAACGGTAATCCTGCGCGGACCACGGGATTTTTGGCAATCCCGCGGACAATTGAATATGCCCCTAAGTGTTACCATGTCATGAGAAAAATATTATTGCCCCACTGTAATTAGATAGTAAGCCAATATAATAAAAATAAAACAAAAAAAAAACCCATACGTTTATTACAGAAATTTGCACTACTAATTTATTTGTAAAATATTTTGTCCCCGTAATATAATTTTAAATCATTTTTGCCCCTCCAAAACATAAATCATGCTTTACTCAAACTTTTATTGTGCCTCCTGTTATATTAACATTGACCAGTAGTGTAACAGTGATGTGTTTACTAATCTCACCTATAGAAAGCAGCGCCTTGATTCTGGCAATTTTCAATTCAAATTATGCGAGTTTGTAAAATCGCAGCTTCATCCATTTGACGATTTGTATAGCTAGAGTGGCAAAAACTTGTGCCCGCGTTTTTGAGAATGGTGTTTTTGAAAGAAACACATTTCTGCCAATTTTACATCAAACCCCCGGTTAATAAATCAGGGATTTTAAACACGCCCGAGAAAATTGCTGGACATGTAAAATCGCAGCTTGATACATTTACCCCCTGGAGTTCTGTTTGTTGTGATTCACACTCAAAAATTCAAGAATTGCTTTGACTTTCACCCATGCAGATGATTCCAGCGAAACAAAGAATCAATGAATTTTGATTCGTCCTTTGTTTCAGGACTTCCTGTCAATCATTTTATAATTGTTTGGAGCAGCAGTCAGCAGCAAGTGACACGGTTTGAGTGTAACTCACAGTCAATACAAAAATGCTTTAATAAGAAAGGATGGCCAGACTGACTGGTGACTAGTACAGTAAAAATCCTTACCAATCCATTGTGCTACATTAGAGATCATTGTGCATTATTACATAACTCCATCATAGCAATCAAAATGGGTATTGCAGGTCAAAATATAAATATTGTACTTTATACCCTAAGGGGCCGATTCAATTCTGCCACGAATAACGCGGTGTTAGCAGTATTACCGTTATTATGGTAAAACTGTGCATAATTACCCGTAATACGGTAATTTCAACGCTGGAGATGAAATCCCGGGTAAAATTACCGTATTAACGGTAATACTGTTAACGTCGCGTTGTTCGCGGCAGAATTGAATCGGTCCCTAAAAGTTATAGAACTCATCCTGTCAGAAACCTTATTTCTACAGTATTTGTGGGCAAAATAATGAGATGGTGGCATTCCATAATATAGGTAACAAATTACCCTCCACGTGAACAATATATATGTAGGTTTTCAAGATGTGTTATTTATTGAGACACTCAAGTAGTTAGGTTGAGAAACATGTAAAATAATGCAGTGTACACAGGGGAATACAGTAGTCTGTGTTACTAATGTACATAGGGCACAGCTGTTTAGCTCTAGTCAGGCCCGGCGCTCCCATTAGGCAAGGTTAGGCAATTGCCGGGCTCTGCAGGGCGCCTCGAAATTAAAGAAAAACGGAAATACACGGGGAGGAGAGGAGGGAAGGGGCTATTGAATCTTACCTGCATGAAGCTGCTCCTCTCTGCTCTGTCTTCTCCCCTCCGCTCACTGACAGTGACAGGCCGTGATGATGTCATCATCACGGCCCGACAGTGTCTGTGAGTGGAGGGGAGAAGACAGAGCAGAGAGGAGGAGCTTCATGCAGGTAAGTTAAAGAAAGACATGGGGAGGGGTGGGGAGCTGAGGGGAGGGAAGCGCAGCGGCGATTTTTAAAGGGGGGGCGGCGATTTTTAAAGGGGGGGGGCGGCGATTTTTAAAGGGGGGGCGGCGATTTTCACACTGTGCCTAGGGCGCCAAGGACCCTTGCACCGGCGCTGGCTCTAGTACATACCAGTTAAATTAGGCATCAGAGGACCTGTAAGTTCCTTTTATTAGGCTATAGATATGACATTTTTCAACGCTTTGAGATAGGATTTTTTATGCTCTATGCACTGTGGTTGCCCTGATTGTCATATCTATTTGGCACATTTTCAGTGAGTTGGGATAGATCCGAAACAGCCGAATTAATTCAACAATGTTTATTTCTGCAGTGTCACTAGTGGATAGAGATGCACGAGTCAGATGTATTTCGATTCTTGAACCAGTTTAGTTCGGATCTAAAATTTGAACATTTCCAGGAAATTTCAACATTTTAGAAACTGCAGTAAAAAAATTAGAAAGTCAAACAAGTTTGACCATGTTCAACAGCGGTTCACCCACATCCAAGTTGGTTTGTACGGGTGCAAGCTAAATTTGTAATATATTGGCATCTATTATTGCAAATGTGTAAGCAGTTGGATTTTGAAAAAGTTAAAATGCTTATTTCAATAGTGTTTTTTTGTTGCTTTTTAAAAAATGGTTAAAACACAAATTTTACTGCAAATGCCAACGGCCCACAAACCACAAATGTGAACGGTGAACCTTAAAAGCAAACCTCGATCCGCAAATTTAGAACCCACATTTTGAATCGCAGTCCATTGTGCCATGAACATTTCTGGGGAACTGGTGAAATACAATCGAATTACAACCTATCTTTAAGTGCTTATTCCATTGCACTCATGGGGCTTGTACACATTGTACTTTTTTATTTATTAATTAGCAATTTTTTTTATATAATGCCTACATATTACTCAGTACTTTACAGAGAATTTTTAATCATGCACATCAGTCCCTGACCCAGTGGAGTGGTACAATCTATATGACCTATCATACAGACACACACACCAGGGCTAATTTTTGTTAGATGCCAAATAATCAACCAGTATGTCTATGGAGTATGGGAGGAAACTAGAACTCTCGGAGGAAATGTACTCATGCATGGGAGAACATACACATCCCACAGAGATAGGGCCTGGTCAGAATCTAATCCATGACTACAGAGGATTTATTTTAATGCATTAACCACACATTCCCAAAGTGTATTGAACTTACTGTGACACTGAAAAATTATTTGAACTAAAAGGACCTGTACCCACAAACTTTTCGACAAGAGTTTTGTGACTGGATGGGCTTACTTCGGCACCCGGTCTGTAGGGGGAAAGGAGAAACAGAGGGTTGTTCTTCCTGCACAGTTTATCTTGGTTTCCATCTCACCGTCAGTAACCGACTGTTATTGACCACTCCTACTAGTGTCACCTTGCCACCAGACAATCGTTGACTGCGAATGCCAACTGCGCAATAGTTGCAGGCAGAGCGTTGACACAGAGACGTTGGGTTCAACACAGGATTAAAGTGCAAGCTCTTATCTGTTGGTCACAGGATACAGCAGGTAATAGTCGCAGGCAGAATCTTCAAGCAGTGATGGTTTATTGCTCAAGAGTCTTGACTTTTACACACCAGTTTTTGGTACTAGTGATCATCCAGAAGTACAGATAGAAAATGATACATTACATGGTCAAACAGAGCTCCCTTTTATACAGATTCTGACACATATGTTGTCAGGGGGTAGCCCAGCCCCCTGATCCAACCAGGCCCCGAAACGTCTGATATTACATTAAATGATTTAACATTAGGACTTGATATTTCTCTAGACGTGGAGTTAACGCAATTTAACTTACAAAATTCACAGAAATCTGTGATTTCCTGAAACTTGCTGTTAGCGTTATACATGTAGTTTGTCTATCATTTTAACAAGGCAGAATAAGGATAACTACCCCCTGCCGGGCATTCAGGCTAAAGCAGGTCAGATGAAAAGACTTACTTAGCATTTTCAGCTTTAAGCAAAACAGGCTTCCTCCAACCTGGCATAATACATTAGAAATCAATACATTTCCTATATCGAAATACACACAATATAAAAATATCAGTACATTTGCAATGATATATGAAGGTCATTGAGAATGCTCATTTATCAAGCGCTTAGCGAGTGCATGTCAGGGTGTATCCGACCACACTGAATGCTACACAGAAAGCTTTGATATGCGTTCTTTAGCATGTGATGAGCATGTCTCAAACACTATGATAATATATTTTGAATGCGAGGACAAAGACACTGTATTTTGTTTATTACTTGTGTTACCATGTGTAAGCCCTTACAGAAAACTGCGTAGACTATTTCAGGATAGGATAAAATATACACTTTACTACTGGGGTCAATTGTGACTTATTGGCACAATGCAAATCTGCATCTCATTTAGTAAAGTCATGGCTCTTTGGTCCACAGTTGCCAACTCATCCCTTTAATTACAGAAACATATAAATTAGACAGGCTCTCTGGCTGATTAGAGTCTTCATCATGGAACTGGTATATTTTACACGTCAGTGAAAGGAATGAGTTGGCAATCCCTGACTTGGACACACCCCAACAGCCAATACCTTTGCCCATTTTCCTATACAATTTCGTGCTACCGTTATGCTTTGTGGTCTGCAACTCCTATGTGTCCAGAGTAAGTAAGGTAAAAAAAATAATTTCCTCTTATTAAGCTATACTATCCCTGGTAAGGCAACATCCCAACTATCTTTATTACAAATGTCAGATATGTATAGCATTAATGTAGATTAAATGTATGAGGTCTCTTTTTCATAAACCAGTTAAGCAGAAAATTCCCATAATATGGCTAAAAATGAGTGATGTTATCATATACACAGACATAATCACCAAGGGCTAGATTTACTAAACTGCGGGTTTGAAAAAGTGGAGATGTTGTCTATAGCAACCAATCAGATTCTAGCTGTCATTTATTTAGTACATTCTGCAAAATGAGAACTAGAATCTGATTGGTTGCTATAGGCAACATCTCCACTTTTTCAAACCCGCAGTTTAGTAAATATACCCTCAAGTGTTTCTTCCTATTGTTAGTATGAGGAACACCGCTATACAATTTAATGAGGAGGGGGGAGTTGGGAAAGACATGGGGTGGGGTTTAAAAATGTTTTATTTCATTTTAGGTATGGTGCTCCCAATAGCATAAAAAAAAATAAAAAAAAATGTTTTAAGTATCAAGCAAAACTTATAACAGTTCCCTAATCTGTACATTGACATATTAGCACCTTAGCATGTCCTTGGCACATGTTGTGCTCCAAAATTGATTCAAAATTGATTCAATATAACCGCATTTAAAGTGGTTGAAAGCAGTGGTGGAAGTGGGGGTGTAAACGGTGGTATTCCATACTGCCACTTTTTTTTACTGAGGATCACTAACGGACTAAGTCCCGGGACTTCGGAATAGGGCATTATAGGGTAAGATTTACTTTTATCCATATATCAACAGTGTGTGGAAAAATTCATTTACCGCTACCTGTGGACCGGCACAGATTAGCGCTACAACATCACGAAAAGAGCTATAAACATTGCTTCTAAGACTGCATTGTATTTGTTATACTTCTGCGCCCTCTCCACTTTTTATGTACTTCTCCTACTGCCTTCATTGTAAAACTTTCAAATTCCATTCACGTATATTCCAATTCCATTTTTCATACTGCAACATCTCAATTTCCACTTCGACCACTGGTTAAAGGTGTAATGAAGCAGTGTTACATTTCAAAAGACCTTCAGACTTGATTTAATCCCCCCCCCCCCACCCCATTCTAGAACATTTCAATACCTTTTAATACATTTCCTCTTTTTTGTTGTTGTTAAGCTATCCCTAGATTTTACTGCCCTTTGTACAAAACACTTCTCTGTCACATAACATCTCAGCTTTCAATTCTCTAGGCCCAGATTGTGACATCTTGTTCAGGCACATTAAGGGTCAACCACAAGATGTGAACAGAGACTGCAAATAACCCATGCTCTGTATCATAGAGGCCATGAGTTATAGTCTCTGGGTAAAATATGAGCTGATCCTGGGCCATCTGCCTCCCAGTTTATTCTGTCTGAGAATATACGAGAGGAATTCTGTTCTCTGTAATAACCCGATCATTGTTAGAGCTTGAGCCTTAGTATGTGCACTGGCTTTGACTACTCTCTTAATTGGGGAAAGAAGAGCTCTCAGCAGTTATGGCCTTGGACTTGTGAGCAGCATCCACTAAACAGCTTTAAAGTGTACGTGTCACCTACATACAGTGCAGGCAGCTATTTTGTGTGCTGAACCAATATTCATAAAAGTATAAAATAACAATTTATCAGGCAAAGGTAAAAGTCACTGAGGTCTGAGGTCACTAGTTTCTAGTGAATTGAAGAATTTTAATAAAAAGTAGAATTGGCTCAGAAAGATGTTGACATATGGGCTGTGTTTGACTTGGTATAGAAATAGCATAATGGTACGCTAACACAATTTCTGTGCCTATTCCCTATGGCATCCTAGTTGGCACATTCTAAATAAAAGGCATTGTTGAGTTTAGTATCATATGTGGGTAGGCTCTTCCATCTGACATAACCTGGCATCATGTGACCTATCTAGCAGTGAGGATACACCAAGCAAGATGCTCAGTTATTACACATGCTTACTGCTTTCGTTGAGTGTATTCACTGTGAGTGAGCTATCGGAAAAGAGGCGTTAGAGCTGCAAGATTTCTCTATTCATTGGTTCTGCCACTGAATTCCAAATGAGTCACGTTGGTCAGTCACCCTGTTCCCCAATTGTTTACACCTTTTTCTGTCCCCATGTTGCACTCAGTAATCCCCAAGTTCAGAGCGTGAATTTAATGTAATATCTGGTTACCAACATGGAAACATGTCGTGCTATCTGGTGGAGCATTTATATAGCTGAAAGTAATTTAGGGGCCAAGGTGACAGCAGCAGGGGTACAATAATGTGTAATGGGAGTTGGTCAAATCAGGGGTATTTCTTGGCAAGTATAGACTAGGTGCCTGATTTGCACCAACATGCATGTGCTCAGAAGTGGTGGACGTTAGTGTGGTGGCCCCGAACCCTGGTGACGGCAGAGAAGTGACTTAGAGGCACCTGACTCCTAACCGCTTCTACTTCTACAGGCAGCAGCCGCTACAACCGAGGGTTTGGTCTCTCACGGCGCTAATGCCCAGTAAAGGATCGTTACATCCTCATAGACACCTGCACATCAGTGGTGAACACTGCTGCACAATAGCTGAGGTCCAGAACTGTGAACATAGTAGGACTCCTACCTTGTAAAACTGAGATTTCTAGGGACAAATAGGAATACACGGGAACCATAGTGCATGTACTCTGCTTTGTAGAGAACTGGGGATGGTATATTTAAGATGTGATGAACTGATTGCACTTAACATTCTCTGGTTCTCTACCCAGCCATGTGGAATTTGAGCTGCTCTAATAGCATGAATGCCTGGTGCTATAGTGTCTTCCACTTCTCTACTCCTACTCTAAGAACACTGAGTATAAATTACACAAACTGATCGTTAAACTATTACATGTGTTTCAACATTTTTCCTTTAACAAATAAATCAGTGAAAGTGGCTAAATTTACGTCATATATAACAATTGTTTATTGTGAATATATAGTTCAAATATTCTTTATTTAAAAGATTATTGTATTCATGCACTGTGTGCTACCAAAGGAGATTTCCACCCACTTGTAAATTTTCCCCCCATAATGTTATTTGGGATAAACAAACAGGTGGGCAGAGTGGCCATAGGCTTCAGCTGGAGTTTTCCCAGTAGGCCAGCAGCCCTCATGACATCATGGGACTGCCTAGGGCATTTTTTTATTTAAATTTCCTTTTTCATTATTTTTTTTTAATTAATTTAATGGACTGGTCCGTTGAGGAAGGCCTAGAGTGTTCACTCATTGCTTGGCTTTCCAGGAGGGGAAAAATACCTATCTCTTCTTCAAACATGGCCCCAACATTCCAGGATCCATCCAGCCAAGCAGCATATGAGCTTAAGATGCCAACAGCTGCAGGTAGTCAAAGATGCAAGAACAGACAGGATAGAGCAACACAGTTTTCCACCTGTTCCTTTTCTGGTGGACCAGTCTGGATTTTGGTGAAGGCGGAGCTGTATGCATCTAACAGTGCTGAGCACAGCATTGCTAGTATTTTGAAGGGGTAGGGAAGAGGTTGGAGAGTGCCCAGCACTAAGAGCTAACCACAACCATGCTTGCTGGCTACGTCCACACTGGCTGCACCCACAACAGCTGAGTCCCACTATTGCTATGCAGCAGTTAATGCTTGGTCTCACCTAATGCCAATTGGACCCACCTATTAACAGTTTGGCCCCATCTACAACATGGATATACTTCCATCTATTATGGCAATATTCAACTGGACAACTGCAACATGATAACAAGACAGTATTTCACAATTTTTTTCAGGGGCCTCTTTAAATTTTTAATTAGCCCCTGCTGGCAGTTGTCTAAAGCTGATTCTCAAGGCACTAATGGCAGAAAAAAATTTAACGCCTCACATTATGACACATTTAGACTTGACTCAGAATTGTTTTTCCAGCACATCCCACAAATCAGATTGAGATCTGGAGAATTTGGAGGCCAAGTCAACACCTTGAAATCTTAGTCATATTCCTAAAACCATTCCTGAACAATTTGTGCAGTGTGGCAGGGTGCATTATGCTGCTGAAAGAGGCCACTGCCATTAGGGAATACATTGCATGAACAGGTGTACTTGGTCTCCAACAATGTTTAGGTAGGTGGTACGTGTCAAAGTAACATCCACATGAATGCCAGGACCCAAGGTTTCTTAGCAGAACGTTGCCCAGACCATCACACTGCCTATTTCTGTTTGCCTTCTTCCCATAGTACATCCTGACGCCATCTCTTCCCCAGGTAAACAACGCTCACGTACCCGGCCGTCCACATGATGTAAAAGAAATTGTGATTCTGCAGACCAGACCACCTTCTTCCATGGTCCAGTTCTGGCGCTCACATGACTAGTAGGCGCTTTCGGTGGTGGTCAAGGGTCAGCATGGGAACACTGAGCAGTCTGCGCGCAGCTCCATACGCAGCAAGCTGCGATGCACTGTGTGTTCTTACAGCTTTCTATCAAAGCCAGCATTAACTTTTTCAGTAATTGCTGCTGCAATAGCTCTTCTGTGGCATTGGACCAGACGGGATAGCTTTTGCTCCCCATGCACATCAATGAGCCTTGGGCGCACATGACCCTTCCGCCGGTTCACCAGATGTCCTTCCTTGGATCACTTTTGCTAGGTACTAAGCACTACATACCAGGAACACCCCACAAGACCTACCATTTTGATGATGCTCTAACCCAGTCATCTGGCCATTCATTTTGGTCCGTGTCAAAGTTGCTCAGATCCTTACGCTTGTCCATTTTTCCTGTTTTCAACAAATCAACTTCAAGAAAGTGAAAGTTCACTTGCTGCCTTATCCTTTGAAAGGTGTCATTTTAACAAGATAATGAATGTTATTCACTTCACTTGTCAGTGGTTTTACTGTTGTTACTGATTGATGTATATTACGTATGTGTGAGTCTAGATATATTCATCTGTGCTGTAAACCATATTTTGGCTACAATTTTTTTCAAAAGTAGGAAATAAATGAGACTTCTATAGGGAAGCATGAGACACCAGACGGCAGCCAGAATGTTACAAGTCAATCTCTGTTGGCATTTGGAAAACATGGAAAAACGTCTGCTCAGGAGATTTCGATCCATCTGAAGAGAACACGTGCTGGAAGAAAAGCCTGGATAATAGAGACTGTAATTATTGTGTAAGGAAATTACTGTAGGAGAAGATAAGAAATGGGATAGTGGAAGCACTCACAATCAGGGAAGTTATTACAAGTTTGGAGTAAATCAAACAAGATTAGTATGTTCCAAATAACTATAGTGGTTTAAGAGAGTTTAATATTTCAAAAAACAAAACAAGACCACAGATATCATGACACTCCCCACATCCAACCTCTCTATTCCTGCCCTGGAGAAACTCATTCCAGACCTCAACCTTACCACATGGTATGCTAAAGGTGTCACCAATATTAAAACTCTATTTTTGGGCCAGACTATTTTATCTTTTTCGCAACTACAAGCCCAGTTCCAGATAGTGAAGCAGGACTTTTACAAATACTTACAGGTCTGATACTGGTCGACTTCTCTACGTTCCCAACACCTCACCCAACAACAGCCCCTTCCACTCCTTTATACTAGACTGACGACAGGGGCAAACAGGGCTGCCATATCTTTCTGGCACACATTCCTTACTTCTGAAAGCGAACTGATGAAACTTTTCTCATAACGTGCTTGGGAAAGAGACCTAGATCTGGTACTAGATGAGACTCAATGGGACTTAGTCTTTCAAAACGCCTACTGAATGTCAATATGTCTGAACCACTCAGACTGTACTATAAACTGCTTCACAGATTATATTTAACCCCAGATAGGCTCCACAAGATGTGGCCGGAACAATCCAAGGCCTGCTGGCAGAATTTTGGAATGACAGCTGATATTTTGCACATTTTCTGGAGCTGTCCCAAGGTCCATACCCTGTGGTATGGACAGTATATACAATGATATCCCAGGTCATTAACACCTCAGTTGCCTTTACGCCATAAGTAGTAGTCTTACAGCTATATCCACCCCAGTTGTCTTCTGGAGATAGATAAGTAGTTGGCCACAGAGCGGTGATTGCACAAGCATGGAGGACCTCTTCCCTCCCTCCGGTTGCTAAGGTAATAACTAAGGTCCAGTTGAGCTGTGATATGGAAACACTAGGCATCCCATATACTCTTCTGCTTCTTCACCCCATATGATGTGGTTCACATGGAAAGAATATATATCAAAAAATCCCATACCACAAGACAACACAAGCACACTATTGTCCTCCTCTAAATAACTCCCATGCCTAAGAGCATTTGTTACAAGCCTGAGTATTGTTATTAATATGGCAAATTGTATGCCATATATGTTTGAGTATTGTATGTGTACTGCCATACTCCCCCCCCCCCTCCAAACCCTCTTTCCCTCATTTTAATATTTTATTTTATACCATGTAAATGAAACATTTTAATAAAAACCATTATTGGGAGAACAAAACAAAGCAAAAAGGAGCTTGAAGCTCTGATTGGGAGTAAATTGAGATTTCCCACAATTTGGGTCATAGCAGAGGGAGAACATGTTACAGTAAACTGGGTTGAAAGGCAATGACAAATATTCAGTGCATGGGCTGTTATTGGATTTACCAAAGAGTTTATTGCCCATTTATATCTAGGGATTTATAAAATGTGGCCAAACTCTAGTTCACTGATTTCAGATCAGTCAACATTGACCTATTGTTTAACTTGGAAGGCGAGTGCCAACAAAGAAGGTTGACTCTGTTGTCCTGCATGATTGTATTTAAGAAAGTCTTGGGGGTAGATTTACTAAAAATCGTGATTGGCAGCGATTTGAAACTGCTGCACATCCCTACAAATTTCTACCGGTTCAAGGCTCCAAACAGCCGTATTTACTATAGGACAGTTTGAGGCTTGAATGTAAAACCGCCGGTGATGTGTGGCAGTTTCACAACAACGGTGGTGTATTCAAAACCGCTAGAAACAAGCTTTTTAAATACCTGCTTCTGATAGGCTAGTTGGCGCAAACATGCAGTTGCCATTCATAACATAAGTGGAGGCACCAGTGACATTTAAATGAAGCAATCATTATTTATTGATTATGGCCACAAAATTAATTTGTAATTAACTTATGGGGCAATTTTTATTTTTCATTATAATAATGAGGGAATATTTTTTTTTTTTTAATATAATGAGGCAATATGCTCAAACAGCATGGTGCATGAGCATCTCGCCTCTGCAACCACCTCTTTCATTTTAGCTGTTTTGGTGGCGATTTTCTGGTGGTTTGTCAAACTACTGCTCAGTAAATTGTTAACATGTTAAAAATCGAGATGGCGATTTGTAATGTGGTCAGGGCCGGATTAACCCGAGGTCTAACTGGGCTATAGCCCAGGGGCCTCGGGCATCCAGGGGGCCCTTCAAAGTCCTCAGCAGCATTATTGATTGGTCCGGGGGCGGGGGCGCCCCCAGCCCGATCAATGCTGCTGAGCACAGTCACTGTAGTCCTCCGTCCCCGGCGCTCAGTAATCTCCTTACTGAGGAGATCTTGCGAGTGAACTCTCGCGAGATCTCCTAAGGAGCTTACAGCGCGCCGGGGACGGAGGACTACAGTGACAGCTAAGCACTTGGGGGGGGGGGCCCTCACGGGGTACGGGGGGCGGCGGGTGGCTCACATTGGGGGCCTCACGGGGGAATGGAGGCCTCCATTCCCTTAATCCGGCCCTGAATGTGGTGCATTGTAAAACTGTGGTTTTCAGGCAGTTACTGCCCTAAACTAAATCCAGTCTTCGGACTGCTAAACCACCCCCAGAAATATGCCAAGTTAATGGAACATTTAATACTTTGATGTTTTTTTATGTCATATAAATTATACTATTTGGTTTAGGGATGTTATGTCCAATAGAATTATTGGGGTTGGGATTGGTAGTTAGCCTTGGGAAGGACATTTATTTTAATCAATGCTTTTCTGCCTATCTATGAGTTTGAGCCATTGCTGCTTTAAATTCTAATTTCTCTAGGTCGCTCATTTCACTGACATGTAAGTGAAGTGCCGGATAGCAGTGTCTTCGGATTCACTACCTGTCAGGATGGCGCTGGCTTCGGAAACGTCAGATGTTGCTTTGCAGGTAAGTCATTCGTGAAAACGTACCCCACGCATGGAGACAGGTTAGTAATATACTTATTTTAATTTAAACCAGCACTTCAATTGGTAACCGTAAAAACTAGGACTAGGAAAAACAGTCAAAACTTCTTGGGAAAACAGACCAATGAGAGCCCTAACTGCATCACAAATAAATATATACAAAGTTTGATATTGTCATCTGTTGTATACATATAGATACAAATGTTTCACAACACAAAGACACATCCACATAACACATACAATGCATTAGTTTATCCCTGTGTCCCTCTTTTGCAAGTGTAGCATGTCTCTCTCCTACTAAAAGGTTAATTTGAGATTGTCTGACCCACAGACAGATTTAATAGCCAGTTAATTGCTTACAAATGACTGTATCCTGTTGCTGCTCCCAGTGAAGGTGCAGAGTGTGGAAAAACGTGCCAGACTTCAGCATGGATAGGATGACATTAAGCAGTGCTCTGATCGAGCATTACGTTATGGGTGTATGGTTACAGTCATATAAAACAAGATGAGCTTTAAAGTATTATGGAATATATGGCTCATATGCAAAATGCTATGCAACTTACAGATCAAAAGCATTCTGTTTCTTCAGAGTAACTATCTCATCACCATCAATGTCTATTTGAGCCCCATTTTCAGTAACCCTTAACATGGGGAGACTTTACAAGCTTCAAACAGATAGAGCCCTTGTCTTAGTTAAACCATAGTTGCCAACATTGGCAGCTTGTGTCCCGGGAGGCCCAGGGGCAGGTGGGTGTGTGGGGGCGGGGCTCAAAGAATCGCGCTGTCACCACCCTTTTCGACCAATAAAACTAGGGGGGGGCACAATGACGCGTCCATCACACCAATAAGCCCCTCCCCCTCCATTTACTTTTCCACAGCCGGTCAGGAATCGAGGGAGAATTGCCCTCTCTCCCGGGAGTCCGGGAGACTGACACAGATTTCGGGAGTCTCCCGGATATTCCGGGAGAGTTGACAAGTATGAGTTAAACCCATGCGAGTCACTGTGCCACTATGATGAGAAATAAAAAGCTAGTTTACAGTGCAGGGCGATTCTTGGCCCTGTTTCCCTCTCCCTCCACCTCAGTTTTGGTGAGGGTATAAAAGATTTGTATATTTTAAATAAACCTCAAAACTTATTCAACCTACCTCACAGTCACAGACGCCCTCTCCATGGTGATGCAAGAGGAAGCACAGGGTGATAGGTTCTAAATTATATTGTGGTCCTCCTTACTGTACTACTCAAAAAATGCATCAGGAGGTATAAAGTTAAAATGTTATTTACTGACTTATTACTGAGTACAACCTCTTGAGACAAGGCAGTAGTGGGGGTACTGAGGGGTGTGCCAGACTTGTGATTAAAAGCAAGCAACAAATTGAAGTCCACAGGTTGAAACCTCCACTATCTGTGGTTGATGACATAACTTTTGGGATACCTATTTAGGGCTAGATTCATTAAGGAGAGTATGTAACAAAAAAGAGTAACTTTACACCTGGGCAAAACCATGTTACATTGGAGGGGGTGGTAAATTTAAAATGTGGGGAAAGATTTATTCTTTGGGTAGGGCAGGTCCTAAATTAACTTTAAATTTCAGTGTAAAAATAAAGCTATAAAGTATTTGTGTGCTACATGAAATACAGTATTTAACTTATGTGCAAAATAATAAACTAATTTGCACCCCTTGCATTATAACATGGTTTGAACCGGAGAACATTTACTCCTTTTATTGCCTTACTCTCCTTAATGATTCAAGTCCTTAGACTTTAGTTTCTGAGGCCATGATGTAATGCCTTGCTTTTAGATCTCAAATGAGTTAAAACAGATATAGGAGGCTTTTCCAACTTAATTTATACCAACTCACAGCCCTTTACATTTTAAAATGATTTTGTTTATCAGGAGCTTACAATATGGGAAAAAAGACAAACCTGAGATATACGATTATAATATAAATATATAAAATTCCAAGGGGATGGTCTGTACACCCTGATTTCCAAATATATTAAAGGTGCTTTAAGGCTGTGACTGAAAGTACAATGCACAATCCAAAATGCAGATGCAAGTGCACACTTTAAGCACGAAGACCCTATCTATACATACATAAAGGCAGATATATGTTAAAGTCATGCTGTAATATAAACTCTATAATATAAATGCTAGAATAAATATTGTGAGGTCCTTTGTGTAATTTTGTTCAAACTGTGGATGCCCATCTACTATGTCAAAGTGACCTCTTTCAGATGGGTACGTACACTAGCAATTTATTGTTTTATAATATGGGACTTACCTCATTTAGTGCCTCTAAACTACAAGTAGTATTGGAAGGAACCAGACTGCTCTGTTTAAAAGCTCCTATGGACAGGGGCAGGCTAGGCTGGGGTCAGTGTTCCCTCCAAGCTGAGCAATCAGGAAAGGAAAGAGTTAAAAGGTCACTAATGAGGGCTCCACCTGAAAGGTTTGCATTCACAATCTGCAGGATGTTTCCTAGTAAGATACAGGTTTAACTCTATCATTTCCAGATTGCTCAGCTTAGAGGGAACACTGGTTGGGGGGGCAGGGGGGGCATCAGCCCCCCGGACTGGCCCCATAGTGGTCTATCTTGGGCTGCGTCACTGGGCCACCTGCATTTTTTTTCCTTTAAAATGTTCCTAATAGGCTGCTGAGTTGAGTCTTGCCCCCCGGGTTAAAATTTGCCAGCCTTCCCCCCTGCCTATGGATAGATGGCTGGTGTGCTGGGCCAAAAAATAGGAAGTCATAGCCTTCAAAATATACAAAATTCCAAGGGCTGATCCGCACATCCTAGTTTCTAAATATATTAAAGGTGCTTCACTGCTGTGACTGAAAGCACTATGCAATATTTTATATATATATATATATATATATATATATATATATATATATATATATATATATGTATATATATATATATATATATATATATGTATATATATATATATATATATATATATATATATATACATATATATGTAGATGCCAAGATGTAAACACTGGCGCTCAATGCAGTATTGTATATATAAAGTAGTATGGTTCAAACCCACATATACACCTCTTCCAAGTGAGGAGGCAGCCTTCCTTCAAAACTCTGGCTGGTAAGGCCGGACATAAAAGTAATAGGTACAACAGACAGAAGGCGCACTGGTGATGTTAGCAGATTATGCTAAACAAGGTGGGTACAGATTAAATAGGCATAAGGATGAAATACAGGTCTCTGGGTTGGTATCCAACAATGTATGCAATTAATCCAGTCCTTAAATCCAAATGCTAGACAAAGTGAACAACCGTATCGGACTCTGGTGTGCAGAGAATTAACTCCGATGCCACAATATAAACATATGCAGTAACCGCTCAAATGGAGCTGGCTGGACCAGTGCAACACAGCCTGCAAGCTCTCCAAATTTATAACAGCAAAGGGATAGAGATGAATAGATGGTGTGCAGAGTAGTAAGTTCACCAGATAACAATATAATAGGTGGAAGCGTACCAAAAGATAATGTAAAACCAGCTTATCTGTATCGGGGTCTCCAAGAGTGAATCACGGCTCCGTCTAGTGTGTCAGGAACAGGTAAACCAGCAAGTGCAGTATGCAGTAGTTATTAGTCTCGGGCAGCCGTCCCCATGCAAACATCGCTATCAAACTCCTCACTGATTCCACCCACCTCCAAATATCCCACAGCAGGCACAGGGGAACTCCTATGCCAGTACAGTATAGGAATCACGTTAATGTGAAAGGAAATTCAGTCCAGGGTGTAGATAGTCAAGGTAAAAAGTTAAGTGAACTGCTGCAAAAAGTGAGACATCCTCTCACTTTATATATACACACACAAATATACACTAGATGAAGAGGCATATACCAGCCCACCTCGGCCAATATATATATATATATATATATATATATATATATATATATATATATATATATATATCTCGACTGTGATTTTGTGCAGCAGTTGTCAGTCCTAGATTTCCCTGTTTGAAATCAGTAGCACAGAATTCTTCTTTTCCTGTTGCTTACATTTTAAAGGCACTCAGGTAAAGAGACTGGGATTAGGTACTTCTGCTTTACAGCAGTACCCATAAGTAAGCACACAGTGGTATATAATACATGTGCTCATCAAATGTCAGATTACATAGGTTCCCCTCCCAAAACTTTTGGGAACCCTATTTTTACTGTTTGACTAAGAGCGATTTATAAAAAGCACAGTGTAAATACTGTTTTGTGATGTCATGCGTCTAACTGTGCAAAAAATTCAGTTTCTAGTATATTTACTAAACTGTGGGTTTGAAAAAGTGGAGATGTTGCCTATAGCAACCAATCAGATTCTAGTTGTCATTCATTTAGTATATTCTACAAAATGACAGCTAGAATCTGATTGGTTGCTATAGGCAACATCTCCGCTTTTTCAAACCCTCAGTAAATATACCCCTCGGTGTTTACAGGTGAGTCTATGGATTTGCATAACAATATGGTGGCATTTGTGGAGGGACAGAATCGCGCACCTTCTGCTCGGAGGAGAATGGCAGAACAGAGATGTTACTTGCAGAGGGTGGGCTAAATGCATGGGTGTACCTTTTACAGTAAGTGCCCACATACAAAAACAATATTTTGCCTAACATAATAAATTTGTAAACAGAACCAGAGGTGGAGAAAGAAATTCTGGAGGTGTTCCCTATTTTCCAGATAGGTGAACAGAATTATGCCTCTCCCCCTGATAAAAAGCTACATGAGAAAAACCAAGGTGTTGGGAGTGACCATGTTCTTTGAAACACACTTGGAAGATAAATAAGCACATTTGTGCAAGTGATCTAATGTGTTTTGCATTTTTTGTAGTTTGAGCCTTACTGTCTCTAAAAGGTTTTTACTGACTTAGCATTTATGAAGCTGTCGTACCATTACTTAGTATTTGTGCTGCTGTCATCCTGTGCTTTTAAATTATGCAAATGCTAAGCATTAGGCCAGGGGTAACAATGAATATAGATCTACTTCTTTGTATATCCTAACTTGCATACTCAAATATGAGGAAGAATGTAGTTACTGTCCAGCACTTCACAATACGCAACTGTGGCTTAGGAACGTGTAGGAAGATTTCTATAAAGGACCCATAAACTAAAATACCAATTGTTTACATTTTAAAGAGCAAAAAAAGGTCAAATATATATGTAAACATTTTAGGAATTTATCGGTGCAGATAATATTTTAGATAAAGTTGCGATCATGGAGGATGTTTTTTACCCAGCAGACTCCCATTGAAGGAAACTGTAGCTGACGCCTTCTACAGAAGGTGGCTTGAAGGACAAATACACAACAAATATGGGCAGGTGACACTTCCACCTTCCCTTTAAAATGGGGTTCTCATCGACTGCGTCTGTTTGATTACTCTTACTGCAGACAGTTCCTGTAGATCTGGGAAAAGGTACTAAACCGTTATTACCACTATTAACCACTATTATTTTGCCACACATATGTCTTCCACCTGTTTATTTTTAAACTAGGTACACTGCTGCACAAATGTATCAATCTGCTTGCATCCTTTCTCTGCAGATTGACAGCTAAATGCCTCCCTTTCTTACAATATACATGTTTAATAGTTCATACAATTTTATTTCTTTGAATGTTTGTGTACCTTTAACTTAGGGGTTAGCTAGCTGTTCCATAAATGCAGATATGTGAGTGGTCAGATTGCATAAAACCTCATTGTTCACCATTTAATTCTACACTGAGGCCTATTAATGCTATTGGAAGATGACACACAGATAGATGGCGGTCATTTATTTCAACATATGCTACGATATGTGGCCAGTGTAATATCACCAGTTTGCCTCATCATTTAGTGCACAAAGTACTGTTTTAGTGCAATTTAAACTAGTGAAGTGACAACATTTCTCAATATTATACAAGGCATTATATCTACATCAAATACAAACAAATACCTTAGGGCACTGGATATGGCAGTAGTAAAAGAGCAGCTATCGCCGGAGGTCTGCAAGCCTCCCAAAAAAGCGTAAGAAACAAACAAAATATGCACTGGTGGTCAACTAACGACCACTGGAAACTGTGAGCTGCGGGAAAAAACTTCAATTTAATACATCTGACATATATAAAAAAAAATATATATATATAAATATATATATATATATATATATATATATATATCTAATATATAAATGCTTAGTGGCGTCTGTCTGTCTGTGTGTGTGTGGGAAAAAAAACCAAGTTGCAGTGCCACCTGCTGGGCAGAGTTATACACTGACCTACTAAATTCTTAGTGTGTGTGGGAAAAAAATTTCAAAAAGGGCTGAAATTTGGTAGGGCTCAAACTCATTTTCGTGAGGTAATTTTACCTCATGAACACACATGTGTAGAGGCGTGCGTTAGTGTGTGTGTGTGTGTGGAAAAAACTATTTTCTCAGAAAGGGCTCATCCAATTGACCTGAATTTTGGTATACTGACATTATTTGACAAAAAAATTAGAATAGTCAAGTCAGTTAACTTCCATCATCCCCCCTTCCCCCCGTGGGAGGGGTAGTAAAGGCTAAATTTACGAGTTGAGGGGTCAAACTCATTTTCGTGAGGTAATTTTACCTCATGAACACACATTAAAAAGGCCGCTTGCGTCGGGAGGTTACGATCTTCCACTGAGGAGGCCTGGGCTAGACCCAAATGCATGACAAGAACCTTTTTAGGACCTTAAGTAGCTTGATTTGACTAGAATGCATGAGTATCATGCACGGGTTAACTTGTATATATATATATATATATATATATATATATATATATATATATATATCTATATCAGTTATCAGCAAGTTAACTGATGTATAAGGACAAAAAATGTTTTGTTTTATCATGTTCAGTTTTAAGCAGCAAGAGGTCTTGAAACAGCAGAAAGCTGAAAAGCAGTGAGGTAAAGATCTGGGCAAATACATTTTGGAGATTCTGAAATTCGGCCAAACTTCAGAGAGTCACGGTCAGTGAATTAATTTGTGGGGTTATTATGATTCACAAAATATTTGCCTAATAAATAGCATTACTAAAAATCAGATCAATCACAGAATGTTGAAAGAAAAGCCAATCAACAAATATCACATATATAGCTGTATATAAAGATGAGCTCCTGGATTGAACTAGGGGAAATGGCATAACTCAACTTTTTTTGTACTTGCCATTAGCACCATGGCAAGTACAAAACTATTTGCCATGGTGTTAAACTATTGAGCCAATAAACATGATATCAATTTGGTTTGTGCCACACTGGTGCAAAGTCCAATTTATTTTTGTATTTGTACATAAGTGCTATTAGCTCCATAGATGTGCATATACCAAGGCTATATGTTGTGATATATTTATAGTGCACTGACTGCTACAGAGATTTCATGGGAAGAATCAGCTTTGGTATCTGGTGAATCAGAGCGGATTTTTGCCATTCTTGGGGAATTTATACATCTCTAGAGAAATCAATAGATTTTAGCATATATATGGTACTGAATTCTAAAGAAGAAAATAGGCTGACCAAGCCCATATGTATACATGGAGAAGAGGAAAAGTTGAAGGATGAATCCTCATGGTTTAACAACAGAGAGGACCAGAAGGAGAGGTAGAGCTGGAACGGGAGACGCTAAACATTCAGCCAGGGAAATAGGAAGAAATCCAAGATACACAAAGTCATTGGATTTCTAATAAAGAGAGAGTTTAGAGCAGAGTGGTTATAACCATGTCAAAAGCTTCAGACCGATCAGGTAGAGTAGGAGCAGTGACCTTTGGATTTTGCAGTAAATAGGTCAGGGTGGCTATTTTTGTGGAGTTATGAGAGCGGAAACCAGATTGTACAGGGTCAAATAGGGACTTAGAGGAAAGACATGTTGACAATTCCAAATTACCATGTTGTTCAGGTAGAAGAAAAGACATGTGAGACTAGATAGTGGGAAGAGCTAAATTAAAAAATGATGTTAAGTCTGGGATAAATATACACAGAAGGAATTGGATAAAGGTTACTGTGAGTTCTGGAAAGTAGACAGTTTGTTCTACTCAAAGGGGTGAAAGATGTGAGTTGCATATCAAAACCTTATTTAGAAGTAGGTGTCAAAGCCTTCTGGCCTTATGAAGGAGGAGAGGAAAGGAGAATTTAGTCGAAAGTGGTTTGGAATTGTAGAGCTGTATGGATTTGAGTAGAGAAAGGGATTGTTTTGCAAGGAAAAGAGCATCACAAAAGTCTTAAATGGTATATTTATAGTATATAAAGTGTTATTGAGAATTGTGTTTCCTTCAAGGCCACCCAGGAGTACTTTTCAGCTTTCTTGTGGATTTAGTGAGCCAGGGTTGCAGAGTACTGCAGTGTGGATGGACTTTGGTAATATGAGCTACAGTATCCAGAGCAGAGGTGTATCTGTGTAGTATGTAGCACCGAGATCAGGATCATTAAAGGAGGCAATGGAGAGAAGAGGTTGTAGTGTCAGAGAGAGATACGATCTAGTAAGAAATACCCATTAATTCAGACTACTACAGAAAATGAAATACATTTTTAAAGAATTGCAGGGGAAATAATTTTTTTATCTAGCATTGGCACCTTCACTCAATGTTTCTTCCATGCTAAGAGCTGGGAGAAGATTTAAAGTAAACAACATTATAGACGATGCAGCTAACAGGATGATTTCCACAGCTTGTATCAATCAGCTGCAATCAAACAATGCATGCACAGTTTATGTTCAAACATCTTCACAAAAGTTAGATGAGACACACATTGGGTACTGTCCAAGTGGGGTTGATGTTATATTTGGGGTCAGGCACAGATGGAAGTGCAGAATATTTTAATATGCGAGCTATCATGCAGCAATCAACAATGACAGCAGTTGGCGAGTCCTCAGGACAGAGTGCATTCTCAGGACTGGAGACTGGAATAGGAGCTGAACTTTGAACAATCTTGGAGTGATGTTGTCCAGGACAAGAACATGCCCACATCTAAGGAAACCAGCAGGGAGGAATCAGAGATGGCCCAGAGGCCCAGGCCAGTGGCAGGCCAATAGACATGATCTACAGGCAAGGAATTGTGTTACCATATACAAGAGCAGTTGATATAGGCTGGAAGTAGTGAAGATGATAGGCGAAGACAGATAATAGAATCTGAATGATGTACACATCTATTTACATGGACTGGGCGCATTGGTAAAGACAAGGGAGGTGCAGTGTTCCAGGAATGATACGCTCAGCAGTCACTGGAGACACTGGAAACAGGCTGCAGTGCCAGCCAGGAAATCTAGGAACAGTCAGGAACTCAGCATAAAGGCTATACACTGCATGCTTTTGGAGATACCATAGATCAGGGGTCAGGGAACTTTTTTACCTTTTACCCCCAAATATATTTAGATACGCCAAAGTTACCCCCTTGATTTGAAAGGAAGGAAATATATATTATTAATTATTGGAATTCAAAATTGTATTGAATCTATTCAAAATTTCCCTGAAAGCTTCAACTTCAAAACTTCAGGTTTTGGAGAAATGATGCTGCTTCATTTTTTATACGAGAGCATCAATATTGGGGCATTTTGATGTCAGAGCAATTTGGATATAGTCTTCACCGTCCAATCGATGTCTCTGCTTTGTTTTTATGTTTGTTAGAGTGGAAAATCCTTGTTCGCAAAGGTAGGTTGTTGCAAAAGACAGCAACTTTTTGACTGCCTCATCACGTGCAATTTTGTTGCCTTTGCAGTTGCTGACATACAAAAATATGACAGATCTGCTTTGTTTTCAAATGCAATACGTGCTTCATTATTGCATTGAAGCTCAAGAAGTGCATCTGCCAACCCTTGAGGCTCTTCTGGTACAACAGCAATTTCACATTTAAAAGGGTCTACAATCCAACTGACAGCATGTCTATCGGCAGCATTACCCCCAGGAATTTAATTTTTACCCCATTTGGGGTAATTTACCCCTGTTCCCTGACCACTGCCATAGATGATACACTCAGCATGGCTAGAGACACTGGAAACAGCTGTAGAAAGATCTGCATATCCATATAAGTGAAATCCTACCGGTTCTGCAGGATCAATGGAACAATTACTGGAGGGGGCCAGGATGTAGTGTGGTACCCCCTCATTGTATCCCTCCTCTGCTCTGACTATGGCGTGGGTGTGACCTGAGGACTCCATGAATACTCAGGTGATTAACACAGGTTACATGGAGTGGACACTAGTGTACAAAGTGGTGGTGCAGTGTAAAGTCAAAGAAATTGTTGGGCACCAGACCATCCCATATTAGAAAGAACACTTGAATCTACACTTCTCCTCTTGCCTAATAAGCTTAACAGTTGCAATGGTAACAAGTACCACTTCTTCAAACGCCTCCAGCATCTTAATGTAGCTGATGTTACACACTATTTTAAATACCCATTCTCCTCACTCCACATGCGCAGTGCTTTGGTCACAGCAATACCTTACTAACAAGTTACATACCTAAGTTTCTGGGTGTTCGACAGCAAATGGTCACAGCTTCTTACACAGTCAGGCACACAGGGGGCTATGTGTCCTCTCCATAAACCATCCCTTTATCCAGGGACTCTCCTCCATATGTGCACACCATCCATTGCATCAGGGACCAAAACATTTCCCTCATTAAAGGCACAGTGATACCTAGTACCACATGGCATCTTGCCATGAACTCTCTACCAGAGTATTGCCACTCTCTCTGGTCCTTAATGCAGAGGGATGCTTAATTGTTGGGGATCTATTCCCCTTTTCTTCAAGTAATGGCTCTTAGTAGCCACCATGCGCTCAACCATTCTGGTGCCTCCTATGAGCTACCCCTGGTGGTGGGGATCCTCCTTTCACTTACTCCACTTGTCACTTAATCCAAACTTTTTGTCGTGTGGCATCTGCCATACACACCGATTCACTGGGGTTCCAGGACCACACTCATATCTCCCAGGTCCCGATTTACAAAATTGTTTACAACCTCTGATTCCACATGTGAGCTCCAATTCCTGGTGCTGACCAATTTGTGCCATAGCTCTGCCTCTTCGATGGGCTACGCATCATTGACTCTCTCTTGGCCTGCGTTTTCTTTCCTCCAGAATCCCCACGGTGACCTTGCCTGACATTTTGATATCGCATTTAGTGCTTTCTGATGATGGTTTCTACATGCTCATAATAGGCCTCAGCTTTGCTCTCTCCTCTAAACCTCATAACAGCTGCAACCATAGCAGTGGGGATAGATCCACTGCTGTTTCAAGAGGCTGCAATGCAAACCAGGAGTCAGGAACAGTTCAGGAATTCAGGATAAATGCAATGCCTATGGAGACTGCAGTGCAAGTTAAGAAATACAGGCAGCGTCACCATCAGGGGCGTAAGGGGGATAGAGGTTTAAGGAGCCCAGGCAGACTAGTGGGCCCACTGTGCCATGCCTACTCCACCCCCTTTTTTTTGTCATGTGATGAGGTGCTCCCAGTTACTGATAGGATGGGAGCGTGCCACCCAAGGCCAGCCATTAAACTGTTTGCAGCAGGATCTGCAAAGGATCCTCTCTCTTCGTCTACACATGAGCCCACCCCTCTTCCGCTGATGTTCTATCATGTGTAACCTCCCACCCCAGGAAACAAGAACTGAGATGCAGGACCTCCCACCACAGAAAACACAGAGGCAGAAAGCAGAGTCTGTCTCTCCGGCACTGCCTTGGCTCTGGAAGAAGGTAAAATCGAGGATTGGGCATCTGTGTGGTTAGTATGCTCTAGGTTTTAAGAGAATGGCACCTGGTAGAAATTCTGAGCTGGGGTCCCCTTGGAAAATCTACCATCCTTAACTACTCACTGCTAGGTACACCATATATTGATATTTGTTAAAAAAGAGGAGCAGGGGGGGAGAACTAAGTAAAAATGGGAAAGAGCAGCAGAGAAAGAAAATTAGAACAGAATATAAAATACGGAAAAATGTAGGGAGAAGAACAAGTCTGAGTAAAGCTCTTACAATAATTGGGTGGAGATTGGGCTATTAATTTAATTGTGAGGTGGGAGATTTTCCTTTAGTAGTAGGGACAAGGTATTTGATGATGTGGGCTATTAATAGTGGGGTCATGGTACCTATTCATTTAAAGTGGGGTAATGGGACTATTTATTAAATGCTGGGGTAGTTTTTGGGCTATTAATTGAACGTTTGGTGAGAAGGCTATTTATCAAATGTGAAAATTAATTATTTAATGCCGGGCCAGTAGAAAGGGAAATAGGTTTATATATTAAACATGAATGGTATTAAATGTGTGTATATTAACTGTGATTGCCATTAATTTAATGATGGGGTATTTGAGGGGGTGATAGGTGTCTTTATTAAATGTAACTCCTAATGATTTAATGTCAGGGATATTTAGGGGGAAGGGGATGTGTGTATTTATTAAATGTAGCTCCAGGGATATTTGGGGGGTTTTACTTATTAAATGTGAATACTCTAAAATTGATGGCAGTGCATGTTGGGCCATTAACTCTGAATTGCTATTAATTTAATGTTGGGGCTGTTTGGAGGATATAGGTCTATTTATTAAATATTAATATAGTTAATTTTATGTAGGGTTGGTTGCAGAGGGGCAGACCTAATTATTAAATGTGGGTGCTATTGATTTAACATCATGACTGGCTCTGAGGAGGGAAGCCTACAGTGTTCACTTATTGCTATACTTTCCACATTTCATGTATCTATTCCTTTTTTCAAACAGGGCCCCAACATTCCAGGATACAGACAAGTAGCAACTGAGCTCAAGTCAACAGAAGTCATAGGTAGTGAAAGCCTCAAGAACAGGTAGGAGAGAGCATGATAGTCTGCCAACTATCCTGGTTCTGGTGGGGCAGTCCCAATTTTAGGTGACTGCATGTTCAGCCAGGACAAGGTCTTTGCCATCCTTATGGTGGAATTTTGGAGCAAGTGAGGGTCATGTGGAATGATTTTTGGATGAGTGAAGTTGGTGTACCAAAGTCATTGTCGGAGGAGGGGAGGTGGGCCTTGCTTCTTTCATTTGTACTGGGCCCCACAATTTCTGATGGCAGCCCTGAATAGAAGAACAGGTCACCAGCAACAAGGATCACATATACATGATACTAGAGCAAGGCTGGGAACAGATCATTGGAACTACAACCATGAAGCAAGATACACAATGCAGCACTCGACTATAATCTGGCATTAATTGCAGGCAAGGAAACAGGTTTGTTGGAGCAAGAAGCAGGACTGGTTAACTATTGAGCTGCAAGAGTAGCAAAAGTTCAGGTCACCTGGAATAAGGCACTAAAATAAGTCTAAAATCTGCAAATACCATAACTCCAAGTCCTGAAAGGGTGGGTATCCATTGGACTGTGGGATCCACAGGCTCTACTAGCTGGTGGGAAGGGGCTTTGTTGTCAAAAACATTTCCTTGAAGTTCATGGAAACTAATCTTGCTTTACATTATTGCCTTGGTCTGTACACATTATAACGCTGCACAATGTGCATGGTTTCTTTAGACCCATTTTATTACCTATATGGGACATTTATAAAAGTGTTGATTGGTATGGACAGCCGTGGTGTTCTATAAGGATGTGTAAGTTACAAAAGAGCTTCTTTTCTATTTGAAAATGACTGTATCTCATGCCTGAACGACCCTGGACTTTCTCTCAGCTGTGATATGTAGGTGGCATAAATATATTTGCTAGAACTTCTTTGCCCTTAGCTGGTGGCTAATGGAGGGTAGCAAAGCAAATGACATATTTCTCACAGGGGAATAAAACACCCACTATGCCCTCCCTGTTAGGACATAGCACATTACAGCCAGTGGATACACACAGTCAAGTTGACATGGCTTCAGGGAAGGTGAGAGTGAGTAGGACAGGGATCTGTCACAGGTTGTTACATCACAGTAGCTCTCCCACTGAGATAGAGAAGTGAGGACAAGGTTTAGATTGTGATAGGTTTAGGACTGTATAACTCTTTGTTTACAGACCTAGTACGCTATTCATTTTTAATGAGTCCCAAGGTAGTGTTTTAAACCACAATTAGAGAAGAATACAGCACTAACATCTGAAAGCATCCGATACAAACAGCCATACAGAAAATTGTATAAGGAATGTAGGAAAGTCAGTCTGCAGATTTAATCAGTTTCACAGCATAGTACATTTCTGAATCTTCAGTTAAGTGATAACAGTGATAGGTAAAGGAAAATACAAAAATTATTTCCCATGTGTCCTCCAGTTTGAGATAGCTTAAAACATATCAATTTTGGTTCCAATATTCTATGTGTATTATATTGTACAGCGGTAACAACGTTTATGTAACACGCTGTAGCGTTAGGGCGTGTATGTAGGTGTGTCAATGTGTCCTGTTTATGGGTGGTTTGATGGTTCTCTCTTCAGTAGTAGCGCAGTGCCTTCACCTTAGTCAAATCACACCAGGATTTTTTTGTTGGGTAGTGTCCTGGATTAAGAAACACCAGTTGGAGATTACAGCACCCTCCGCCCCCCCTTTTCTGGACCACAGGCACACACATAAAATGTAGTCACACTGAATTGAGTTTAGTGCTGAGGTGAAAGCTTTGAAAAGAGTTCTTTAATTTTATATACAATTAGACTATGAACAATACAATTGTATAAACGTAACAAAAAGAACACAACAACATTTGGTATATAACACCTGGAACAGATCTCTCTGACCTATTATAAAGTAGAGGTACCTGTATTACCACTTATATAATACTTGCTAGACTAAAATATTGATATTAAACTCTACTCAGATATCTGTCTAAATCATTTTAAACATCTAAAAACCCTTAAAATATCAATACAGTCCTGATGAAACAAATACATATATACACTATATGGCCAGAGTATTTGGTCACACCTGTTAATTATTGAATTGAGGTGTTTCAATCAGACCCGTTACCAGAGGTGTATAAAATCAAGCACCTAGCCATGCAGTCTCCATTTGCAAACATTTGCAATACAAAATGGGTTGTTCTGAAGAGCTCAGTGACTTCAAGCATGGTACTGTGATAGGATGCCACCTTTACAATAAGACGGTTTGTGAAATTTCATCCCTGCTGGATATTCCACGGTCAACTGTAAGTGATATTATTAGAAAGTGGAAACGTTTAGGAACAATAGCATTCAGCCACTAAGCGGAAGACCACGTAAAATCAGCGGGGTCAGCGACTGCTAAGTAGAGATGCTCAGGCTCGGTTCCCCATCAACCGAACACACCTGAACTTAGCAGATCCGAGTACCGAGCTGAGCCGGCTCAGTACCTTCACGCACCCTCAGAATTGAAAACGAGGCAAAATGTCATTATTACATCGTCGGATCTCGCGAGTTTTGGATTCTATAAGTACCGCCCTCCACGGCGATCCAGCGCCATTTCACAGAGAGACACAGAAGGGGTAGCACAGTTCTTGTAAGTCTCTAGTGCAGTTGGGCAGCGTCATAGGTAGAAAAAAAAGAGGAGGGGTAGCAGTGTTCTTCAAAGTCTCCAGTGACATTTAGGAGAGCTCCATTGCTCCATTGCTCCATTGCTAATTGTCATTGCTGAAATAGAAATAATAGGGCTGGCAGGCTTGGTCTTCTAAATTTGCAGTCACATTGTACTGTGTTATATAGGTAACATACAAAGAGGAGAGCTCCATTGCTCCATTGCTAATTGTCATTGCTGAAATTGAAATAATAGGTTTGGCAGATTTGGGGGTAAATGTATGAATCTCCGGATTCTTAATCTCCGGCGTGTTCAGCCTCTTCAGCGCTTAAATTTAAAGCGGCGCTGCACTGTAAAGGGAAGTTTCCCTTTACAATGCAGCGCCGCTTTAAATTTAAGCGCTGAAGAGGCTGAACACGCCGGAGATGAAGAATCCGGAGATTCATACATTTACCCCTTGGTCTTCTAAATCTGCAGTCTTTGTTTGAAAGTGTATGAAAATAATATTGTGAACGGTGAGGTGGTCAAAATTGACTGCAAATGACTTGAAATTAGTGTTATTGAGGTTAATAATAATGTAGGGAGGGAAAAAAACAAAAATATGTGGTTTTGGCAAAAAAAATTAAAGGGATTTTAAAAAAAAATCGGGATCCAAAACCAAAAACCAAAACACGCACGGCCAATTTTGCCAAAACCAAAACACGCAGTTAATCCAGATCCAAAACCAAAACCAGAACACGGAAGTCATTGAACATCTTTACTGCTAAGGTGCATGGTGCGTAAAAGTCACCAATGTTCTGCTGATTCCATAGATGAACAGTTCCGAACTTCCACTGGCATTAATGTAAGCACAAAAACTGTGCGGCAGGAACTTACTGGAATGGGTTTCCATCCATGCCTCACATCACCAAGACCAATGCCAGGTGTGGGATGGAGTGATGTAAAGCACACCGACACTGTGTTGGAGTGGAAACGTGTTCTGTGAAGTGACGAATCACGCTTCTCTGTTTAGCAGTCAGATGAATGAGTCTGGGTTTGGCGGATGCTGGGAGAACGTTACCTACCTGACTGCATTATGCCAACTGTAAAGTTTGGTGGAAGAGGGATAATGGTATGGGACTGTTTTTCAGGGTTTGGGCTCCAATGAAGGGCAATCTTAATGCATCAGCATACCAAGTCATTTTGGACATTGCTATGCTTCCAACTTTGTGGCATCAGTTTGGGGAAGGCCCCTTTCTATTCCCACATGTCTGTGCCCCAGTGCACAAAGCAAGGACTACATAGACATGGTTTGATGAGTTCGGTGTGGAAGAAATTGACTGACCCAAACAGAGCCCTAAACTCAACCCCATCGAACACCTTTGGGATGACTTGGAACGGAGATTCCGAGCCAGGCCTTCTCCTCCAACATCAGTGCCTGACCTCATAAATGCTCTACAGAATGAATGGACACAAATTTCCACAGAAACATTCCAACATCTTGTGGAAGCTGTTATCGCTGCAAAAGCGGACCAATTCCATATTAAATTATGTGTATTTGAATACAATGTCATTACTGTCCCTGTTGGTGTAATGGTCAAGCGTCCGAATACTTTTGTACATGTAGCGTATATCTATATAGTTATGCAGCTTTATCATAAGGTAGTTTGAATATATTACCTTTCTTCTTTGAGCTTGGATATAAAGTGGTTTGCAACCTGAAGTGCAAGACAGTGTCTCAAACCACTTATCTCCCGGCCTTAGAATACGCTCCAATAACTTTAACAACAATGCCCTGTTAAACCACACTGTAAGTTAACTTTCTTCAGTGCTCCCCACCACAACCCTATCTAACTAACAACTATGATTCAGCCCAATCACTTGAACAATATATGAAACTTTGGTTCTTATCAGCCCTCTCTCTGCTCCTCTGTTCAGACCTCTCACAGCAGTCCAGCTTATAGTGCCTCTTTGTCTACACAACACTGGCCTCTCTCATTGCTGTCGTAGCCCTTACTCAATTCCGTTTCCTCTCCTCTATTCCAAGCTTCTTCTCCTCTTCTTTCAACTGCTGCACCTTTCTGCTTTTTTTTAATCCCAGCATGCCGTCCTATCTGCTCTGCTCCTGCGGGCTGTTCTCTTTTTTTTTTTTGTGATTATTGGTCTCCAGGCTTGCTGGGACACTAGGTCCTAGCCACAGGTCGGGGTATGCGTGCCGTGTCTGCCAGCGCTACATTTAGTTATTCATCCCTATGTAACACATGTCAGTGACAGCCTGTAGGTCACAAGCTGCTGTGCGCCGGTAATTAGGCACCTTTCAGAAAGAAATAATTTTTTACTTGAAGCATAAATTGGTTGTATTTATATTGTTGGTTAATGAACAATGATTAAAATTAGTTTATTTTTCCTTTAAAGTGCACACATAAACCTATGTTTGCTGAAAGATGAGAAGGACACCATTTCCGTTGTCGCCTTTGGTAGCAGAATGGCTAGGAGAACCCTGTCTACATGCACCTTCCCTTCTAAAGACTATTTCTGATTCCATCAAAACACTTTTAATAGTATTTGAACTGCAGGTTGCATGTACTAGCTGCCTCTATTTGTGTAAGTACTTAGTGAGCATTACATTGCTTAGTCATTTCTTGAAGAGAGGACAGGAAGCACAATAAATCATATAGCAATACATAGGTTATGCATTTAGCAATGCTCTTAGCTCTATTGAGAGCTAGTGTGTGTGCTCTAGCAACACAGTGTCCTCCACCAAGTCACACTATAAATAAATGCTTAGATGTTGCGGTGGAACAAATTGTGTGGTGTCTTGATGTATTTGCCATGTAGATGGATTTCTCTGATACTGTAGAGTTGGAGCTGTGGGTATGATTGCTGGGGATGGAGCTGGGAAGAATTATGTCATGAAACTTCTTCAGTGGTCTGTAACTTGTGTTTCAAACGCATTTCGCCAATTCACTCTTTCATTTCAGTGTTATTTGTTAGGTGGTGCAGTTCATGTAAATAATTAAAATCTCAACTTATTCAACAGCAGCCCTGTATAACATGGATAGACATGGTTAAATCCTCAGTTACACAGCAGCCCCAGCTTCATGAATGGTAAGAGGAAAGTTACCGTAGCTTGCCTCTTCCCAACCACTAATACACCCTGGACATGAGTCATTAAGGAAAGTAAAGCATAAAAATGAGTAACTTTGCACCTGGGCAAAACCTTGTTGCATTGGAGGGAGAGGTAAATTTAAAATGTGGGGACATATTTATAGTTGGGGTAGAGCATGTCCTAGATCTACTTTAAATTTCAGTGTAATAATAAATCTATCAATTATTTCTGTGCTACATGAAAAGCAGCCAGTATTTAACTTATGTGCAAAATAATAAACTAATTTGCACCCCTTGAATTGTAACATGGTTTACCCAGTAGAAAATGTACTCCTTTTTTGCCTTGCTCTTCAGAATGACTCAGGACCACTATCTCAAGAGCAGGGGCGGGCTGCCCCGGGCCGCTCAGTCTTACCGGTGTTAGGGTCAGGGGGTAGGCCGGCCGCCCCCAGATGCAATACAGTCCTTTTTCACCGGCGGGCGTATCACAATATACGTGATACGGCCGCCGCAGCGCACAGGTGGCCACATCACGTGACACGCGATGTGGCCGCGTCATCAATGATGCGGCCGCATCCCGTGTCATGGGATGCGGCCCCCCGGGCTGACATCTGCCAGCCAGCGCCTGCTCAAGAGAGAGCTTCACTTCCTACTACTAACAATATATAACTGCCAATCGTCACATAGACATTCTAAGTGACACTGCTTTGGTAGCTGTGTGTGGCCAAGTCACAATTAAAAATAAATACTTTCTACATGGCTACATGACCAATTCTACCAACTTTTGGCGTGTAGATAGGTAAGTGTTTTATCAGTGCATCCAGTACTTGACGCTGTCTATCCACCATCATAGTTTTATGCCCTATGAACACTTTTACTGTATAAACCTATATATTTCAACTACAATATCATTGTTTATTACCATCCATCCTTATGTTTAACCAAATGTTACATTAAGTTTTTATATTGTTGTATAATATTGCATACTTGCCAACTCTCCCGGAAAGTCCGGGAGACTCCCGAAATTCGGGTCAGTCTCCCGGGTGAGCTGGCATTTCTCCCGCATACCGATCTCATGAGAATCGCGTCATTTGACACGATTCTCGGTGAATCACGCAAATTTGGAGGGCGGGAGTGGGCGGGACGAGGCCAAACGCTGCATTTTGGCCCCGCCCCCCGCAACGTAAATTACGTATTTCGCGGGGGCCCCCTCCCGGCCTCCAGTCACGCCCCCTCTCCCGGAAACTTGTTTCCGGGAGTTGGCAAGTTTGTAATATTGTTGTCTATTTTCCACAAATAATTAACCTGACTATTACTAACATCAATAATATCTAGTTATAATCAACTATTGATTGACACATAAGAAAATAATTGTACTATGAACATTTTATATCCACGCACCAATATCCAATTTAGACACATCATAACTTTTCTAAATTATGTTTCAATGTTCTTTGTTACTATGCTACACAATACTTTAGTTACACACTTTGGTATTTTTGAAACTGTAACTTGTCTTGTTGAGAATCAAAACAGATGCTGAATACGTAGCTTCTTTTTATTAGATGCGTCTGGATGTAAACGTATAACGGGAGCACACCAAGAGGGATCATGAAGCAGCTTAAAGCTGGCACTATCCACACCCAGGGTCGTGGAGTCTAACGTGACGCCACAGGTATGGGATTAGCTGGGTGCGCCATGCAGGTCGTGGCTCCTGGGGTAGGTCGTATGCCAGGTTAAGGTCTGTATGTAAACTTGCACAGAATTATATGGAATGTACTAAGACCAGGGGGTAAATGTATCATACGCTGCCTTGTAAAGGGAAACTTGCCTTTACAAGGCAGCGCCATTTTAAATTTTAGCTGTCATCTCGCCAAACTCCCGCGAGTTGAAGAAACCGGAGTATGATACATTTACCCCCAGGAGTGCAAGACAGAGGGAAGGTATTACCAGGCAGAGAAATGCAAGCACAGATTAACCAGGAGCAGGGAATGCACAGAGAGTAACAAGCAGCAGGGAATGCACAGAGAGTAACCAGGAGCAGGGAATGCACAGAGAGTAACAAGCAGCAGGGAATGCACAGAGAGTAACCAGGAGCAGGGAATGCACAGAGAGTAACAAGCAGCAGGGAATGCACAGAGAGTAACCAGGAGCAGGGAATGCACAGAGAGTAACCAAGAGCAGGGAATGCACAGAGAGTAACCAGGAGCAGGGAATGCACAGAGAGTAACCAGGAGCAGGGAATGCACAGAGAGTAACCAGGAGCAGGGAATGCACAGAGAGTAACCAGGAGCAGGGAATGCACAGAGAGAAACCAGGAGCAGGGAATGCACAGACAGGAACCGGGAGCAGGGAATGTACAGACAGGAACCAGGAGCAGGAAATGCACAGAGAGGAACCGGGAGCAGGGAATGCACAGACAGTAACCAGGAGCAGGGAATGCAGAGATAGTAACCAGGAGCAGAGAATGCACAAACAGTAACCAGGAGCAGGGAATGCACAGAGAGTAACCAGGAGAAGAGAATGCACAGACAGTAACCAGGAGCAAGGATTGCACAGAGAGTAAATAAGAACAGGAAATGCACAGACAGTAACCAGGAGCAGGGAGTGCACAGACAGTAACCAGGAGCAGGTGCAGCACAGGAAATAACCAGGAGCTGGATATAGACAGGAGATTATCCATACTTGCCAACTCTCCCGGATTGTCCGGGAGACTCCCGCATTTTGCGAGAGTCTCCCGGACGAGTGTGGCAATCTCCCTGATAGGAAGGGGGAAAAATTCAGTTTAAACGCCGCGATTCACCCGGAATCGCGGCGTTTAGCCCCGCCCCCGCTGTAAAATGACGCGATTTGCGTCATTCCGTCACGGGGGCGGGGTCAAAATGACGCGATTTCGCAGCCCCGCCCCCTGCACGCCCACGTCCCAGCCGGCATCTCCCGGAAAAAGAAAAAGAAATGTTGGCAAGTATGAGATTATCTAGGAAAAATATATGCACAAAGGAGGCAGCCAATCACTGTAGAACAATGTTTTCTCAACCCAGTCTTCAGGGACCTCTAACAGTGCAAGTTTTCCAGGTGACCAGGGATATAATTATACCACCTGTTACAATGTGTCAGTCAGTAATGATTACACCTGTGCTCCAGCAAGGAGATATGGAAAACATGCACTGTTCGGGGTCCATGAGGACTGGGTTTGGGTAAACACTGCTGTAGAAGAATATAAACAGAGATACCCATTTTGGCACTCTAGTGGTGTCCTGAGTGAGTTTAAATAGTGTAGCTAGTCGAGCAGGGGTGGGGAGGAGGAGGCAGAGCAGTCATGTGACTGCATCTATATTAGGACAATGTGTACATCCACTATGGCTGCAAGAAGCTGACACTGCCAGCGAGAAAGAAGACCCAGCAGCGCTGCGAAGCAGAACAAGAATTCCGCACCAGACCCTGGTAAGTCCGGACGTGACCAAGTGGTTGTTATACAGCTTGTTTTGACTGCTAGGCCTACAGGGTTGTTCAAATAATGCTGGTTTTAAAAACTTTTAATAATCCTTATTAAAAGTCACTTTTTTATTCATTAGAAAATTTGCACTATGCAGTAATTTTAAAATGATTAATGATAATCTCACAAATATCTCATTTACGTTAACCACCCAGTGCTTATATTTAGTACTTCAATTGTCAATCCAGACGAAGGATGAACACACCCTGACACACATTGTGCTGTGTTCCAAATATCTCACATATAATCTACCTTTTACAGTTGCATCGCCTTGGTGCTTTTCTCCATCTTAACTACAGGACGGGCCGACACCATTGGCACAATGCCTCCACATTAGCACCTTTTTCAACGGATTTTCCAAATTTTACTTAACTTATGAACATTTGATGTTTGGTCCACGTGGACTTGAATCGCCCTGTCGAGCGTAGCAGGTTGGCGGCAAAATCATTGAAACGGTGCATGCGGGCTGCTTGTGTGTCGAGTCCGATGCATACGTACTTAGTCCGCGCTGGTTGTGATGGCACTGCCCAGCTTGTGGCGCTGCTCAGCTTGTGATTGGTCGTGTGGTCGCGCACTGAGAGCTTAATGCGGCCGGCGACCGTTATGTTTCGTTACACAACTGATGTGTGTGGGTGTGTGTACAGTGATTGACTACGTGATGTGAGTTCCGGCACCTTTTTTCTTGCAAAAAAAGCACTGTATATATATATATATATATTATATATACAAGTTAACCCGTGCATGATACTCATGCATTCTAGTCAAATCAAGCTACTTAAGGTGTTAAAAAGGTTCTTGTCATGCATTTGGGCCATAGCCCAGGCCTCAACCACCAACCACTCCCCACTGTCACCCCCGGCAACCACCAACCACTCCCCACTGTCACCCCCGGCAACCACCAACCACTCCCCACTGTCACCCCCGGCAACCACCAACCACTCCCAACTGTCACTTCTCCTTCAAGAAATATATATATATTTTTTTAAAATCTTTATAAACACTTTTAACAATTAACAAATTAAATTAACAAATTAAAAACATCTTAGTATACCAAATTTCAGCCCTTTCTGAATTTTTTTTTCCACACACACTAAGAATTTAGTAGGTCAGTGTATAACTCCGCCCAGCAGGTGGCGCTGCAGTTTGGTTTTATTTTTCCCACACAGACAGACTAACACACGCCACTAGACATTTATATTATAGATATTTACAGCTAGTATGGATATATTCATGGTCATCACAAAGTTTCTGTAAAGTAGTCCAAAAATATATAAAAGTAAGCATGATATGACATTTATGGAACAGGACACTAAATTCTAGAAAAAAAAACAATTACAAACATATGCTACAATATAGGCACATAGAGTAGATGGCATAGGCAAGACTTTGAAAAACGTTTAAAGCACACAACTGTAATACAAATGTATGAAAGCATGTAGGAACTAGAAAACGCACATATAACATTTTAAAACAGGCGAGCATTGGTAACGTTTACACATGACTTACATTAAAAATTACGTTAAAAATGTATGAAAGTAATTTGAAAAGCAGAGACAATTTCAACCATCCACACAAGTATGAAGTGCTTGTAAAATATATACAAATGCACCTACCTCTGTGGTAGAAGACGCCTCTAATATAACCGTATTGGAATGTCAGCAAACACCAATAAACAATCAGTTTGACGAAATAGCACTATAGTAATCTCCCTCTGTCGTTCTTATATAGTGTTGTATAATGAGATGAGTGTGTGCAAGTGAATGGTCCATTCTCCCATTAGTGGACATCACTGTCATCCGTGAGTTAGACATGACCTCAAATAGGTGCAAACCTGACATCTGACAAATAGCGTTCTTCTGCGTGCGCTGGAGCTTGAATCGCACGCATTTGACAGGGGTAACGCCTTTACTGTACATATATATATATATATATATATATATATATATATATTATGTATGAATATTCTCTTTCCTATGTTCTCCTTTCTGGATAACCCCGTCCTTTCTAGCACCTGTCATGAACCTATAAATAGTTTGAGCACCTTGTATTTCTGTATTATAGCTTGGAGAGACATATCTGTGCTAATGGATGCATGCGGTGGATGAAAATGATTGTAGTTTACTGCCTTAGTAATTGCACACAATGCTGCCATGTCACTGCAGGCTCCCTCACCCCACAAGAACTGCGTTTTGAATAGATACTAAGCCAAACAGCTACCGAGATTCACTGATGCTCATATAAATGGCATTTATCAGTCACAAAAATAAAAGAATATCAGTCATCTTGGACAAATATTAGCTTTATTACAGATCATGTTTTGAGATGGAATTAACTATAGTTGCATCCATAGCTTATAAATATTAAATGGAAGCATTTGCCATTTCAATCATAACATTTATGCTGTTTGCACTCGGAATCCTTCAGGATATAGGACTCTTTGCCCCTCCTAACATGGGTTTGGTCCTGTAGACAAGGCAAATCATGCAACCGCTGACTTTATGATCCAAGACAATACGGCTCTGGGCTCATAAAGTGACAGACACGGGTCAGACAGATCAGTGTCTGCACATTATGTATACAGCGGCTGCACAATAAAGCAGATACTCACTGAGAGAAGAGGCAGCTTAAACATGTTTACTAAAATCATTGTAAAAAAATATGTGACAGTCAAACCATTTACAGACATTAATTTAAATTAACATTTGTTTTCTTTAATTTTCATCACTGACATCTCCTCAATCCTATCACTCTTTTACATTTCATCATCACATTACTGGGAGTTGTTAGAGACAAAAACAGAATTTTGTGTCCTTGAAGGAACTAGGGTCACATAATGAGTAAGAGTACAGCAAACAGCCAATGACATTTTTTTTTTAATTTCAGCTCATATTAAACGTATATCAGTACAGGTAACCATATAATCAGTTAACACAATAGAGAAATTTCTCTATCTTATTCCATAAGTGCCATTGTGAATGTATGACTCTTGTGCAACATTATGAACTACATAAGTGGAAGTTGCTCAATCAATTTATAGGCTCATAGCAGGTGCTTGACAGGGTAGGGTTATCCTAAAAGGAACAAACACACAGAAAGATGCCCCAGCACACTGGTATAGCAATGGGATCTTTCTGAACATTATGAACTAATTTATTATGATTTTGAATAGATTATCATCATCAGATATTTATATAGCACCACTAAGTCTGCAGGGCTGTACAGAGAAATCGCTCACATCAGTCCCTGCCCCATTGGAGCTTACAGTCTAAATCCCCTAACATACACACATACACACTAGGGTCAATTTGATAGCAGCCAATCGTATGTTTTAAGAATGTGGGAGGAAACCGGAGCACCCTGAGGAAACCCACACAAACACAGGGAGAGCATACAAATTCCACACAGATAAGGCCATGGTCGGGAATTGAACTCCTGACTCCAGTGGTGTGAGGCATAAGTGCTAACCACTGAGCCACTGTGCTGCCCAATAGATGTGGTTTAGGTGTTTGTTAGGCGACAGCATACATTTTGCATTGCAGTTAAATCATTTTCACATTGTTGGCTGTTAGACAGTTATTGGTTTTGCAAGCTACTACTCATTAGCGATTTTTTTAAATAAAGCTTTCCTGGTCATTTCCCAATAGATTGCTGATGGTACCTGGTTATGACTGTTGGAAAACGATGCAGTGTTGGCAGTCGCTGTTGTAGCTAGGGCATCGTTACTGTTACGAATAGGAACCCAGGAGCGACTCACATTTACTTTTTAGTTCACAGCTCCATTAGGTGGCTTTAGGCAGTTGCCTAGGGTGCTGGCCTCTGGGGGGCACTGTGGCCAAATAGACATTAATAATGCACCGCATTATAAGATCTGCCCGTCTCCCGGCTCCTGGCAGCGTTGTGACGTCATGACGCTGCCGACAGGAGACAAAAGACAGAAGCAAGAAACAAGAAGAGAAAAGAAGAAGAGTAATGTAAGTACATTAATACAGAGAACATGGGGGTAGAGGATACTACAGAAAATGGGGGGTGGGGGGGTTGATACAGAAAGCAGGGTGGGGGAATTGGTGAGGGTGTAGCATAAAATGAGTGGGGAAGTAGAGGAGGCTATAAAAAATGGGGTGGGTGGCGAGAGGAGATTGCAGAAAATGGTGGGGAGGAGGCTGGAGAAACTGGAGGAGATGTGGCTAGAGAAAATGGGGAGGGGGCAGTGGGATTACACTCAGAAATCTGTTAGATTATGGGCTCTATGTTTTAAAATAGTGCAGTGGCAATCAGGGCCGCCATCAGGGGGGTACGGGGGGTACTGTTGTACCGGGCCCGGGCTCACCAGGGGGCCCGGTACAACAGCTCAGCAAAGACTTACCTGGGGCCCGCCGCTGGTCTCCGCTATTCTGTCTTCAGCCTGGCTGTCACCGTGACAGCCAGGCACCAGGATCCGATCGCAGGGGTGGAGGAATCATTCCCCCTGCAATCATGTGATCTGTCACAGGCAGAGCTGTCATGTGGTCTGTCACAGGCAGAGCACATGATCGCAGGGGGAATGAATCCTCCACCCCTGCGATCGGATCCTGGTGCCTGGCTGTCACGGTGACAGCCAGGCTGAAGACAGAATAGCGGAGACCAGCGGCGGGCCCCAGGTAAGTATGTGTTGCTCATGGGGGGGGGGGGGGCGCTCATGGGGGGGGGCCCGGGTGGCACGGGGGCCCGTACTGGGCCCGATTTTTTTCTGAAGGCGGCACTGGTGGCAATTTGCAGCGATGCACAATGAAGCTGTAATTCACCCTACCAGGGTTACTCTGGTAACCCCAGCGAGGTCTCCCCTCCAGCGCTGCCGGTGAATGGAGGGAGTGCTATGTGCCTCACCCTTCCATGGGTGAGGGATCCAGCGAAACCGGAGAGGCTTCAGCTGGATCCCATACGAAAATTACAGATAATGCCACCATGAGATGACGTTACCTTGCTGCGAAAAGCAGAGCTTTTCATAGCTTAATGAAATGCAGAACTTTGCAGTCTTCATACTAACATATGGGGACTGCGGTAAGAAATGCTAAATGGATTATGGTAAGAGAAATCTTTGATTTCTCCTGCCATAAACCCTTCATAAATTGTGCGATGCACATTTTACGGAGAAAACAGCTGTTTTCTCTATTTTAATGGTTGATCGCACTTTAATAAATAGACCCCTATTAATTAAAAAAAACGACTGAATACATTAACAAATGCAATAAATATAGAACGGTCTAGATTATCTATGTCATTTAGATTACCTTTCTCTATTTATTTACATGTGTTAATGTATTCTGTATCTGTAAAATTAAATATACTAATAGACAACAACAGAGGAGAGCCAAGTAGTGGGCAAATACTTGGATGGGGGCAGTGGCGCACGCAGGGGGGGTTTCTGGTTCTCCAGAAACCCCTCCCCTCCTCGAAACAACGTTACTGTACAGCAGCCGCGGCGCTGTCAAAGAAGCGTCCGCGGCAGTGCTGTATTGTAGTATAATACAGCACTGCCGCGGATGCTGCTTGACAGCGCCGCGGCTGCTGTAGAATTCAGACTCGCCAAAATGCAGCTGCTGCGCGCTCCCTCTCGCAATATTTTTTTTTTTCCCGGGGGGGCGGAAACCCCCCCTTCTAAATCCTGCGTTCGCCCCTGGGGGCGCGTTTTAAAGAAAAGCTGGTGGGCAAAGAGCTGGGGTGCTTAGGACAGTGGTGTATGTGAGAGATAAACTGGTGGGCAGGGGGGGGCTTAAGCTTTGCCTAGGGTGCCGAGTAATCTTGCACTGGCCCTGATCCTATAATATATGCATGATCACAGGAGATAGGACCTATCAGCTTCAGAGGTGAATCCACAATCAGCCAATCAGAAGCATTAGCTAGTGGTGACGATGTCATCAGCATCATCAGTGTGTACTTGCACCTGCCCTCTAGCAGGGGCAAAAGATACGACCCCTGAGAGTCATATATGTGACTCCATGCTAGCTGCAGCTGCTGATGGGACCCGGCAAAAGGATTATAGACCAGTGAGCCTGTCTTTACTCGTAGATAAAATATTTAAAGAGATTCTTCTATTCTTATATAATTTCTATATTGATAACTGTGTCAGCATGACTTCATGATGGACCAAAAAGCTAAACCAATGTGATTAGGTTTTCTGAGATAATACTTTGAGGATCTTGGTAGTGCAGTTAATGCAATATATTTGGATTTTGCTACATATTTTGATACTGTTTCACATAACAGATGTTGGGGGAGATGTTTGAAAGTGAGCTTTGAGTTTTTGTACGGTCTTCAAACTGTGCAATGTTTCAGTAAAAAACGGACACAGAGACTCATTTCTTCAAACCAGCAAACAGCAAACCGCAAATCCAGTTTTGTTAGATCCATACTTACAGTGCAATTTATCAAGTGAAAATTTGCACACAGAAATCCGCAAAAAAGACACCAATATTTTAGTCGTCAGTTTCGTTTGGAATATGATGCCTGTAAAAAGATGCCTGACTAACAGTTGATCGCTTAAGTTCTAAAAGGTATGCAGTTTGTTCTAAATTGGATGCCATTCACGTCTTTTAAAGCCACAACACATGGGATGTCATTTTGGGCTAACTGCAGATTAATACATAATGCAAAAATAAAAAAAATCAAATTCAAGTGAAGGTGGTTTTAAAATTGCATAATAAACCATCTACAATTCTCGGTGCCAGGTGACGGTTGCATAGGCGAATATGGGATGGGATGCATACAGGTGGATCAAGGTGGATAGTTTGACCACACCTTGAATATGGGTCACAGTTTTGCAAACCTCTCTGTAACGACATAGAAGATCTGGACGGAGTTCAGAGGTGAGCAACCTCATTATTCTAGAGAATGGAAAGCTTAGCAACAGCAAATAATGAAACACGTTTATGCAGGACTTGCTCTTTGAATTACTGCCTGTCTTTTTGTTTGTGCATTGGCATATAGCAAGGAAGATAAATCATGTGTATTGTGTCATGCACATGGACTTGTCCAGGCAATAGTCTGATCAAAATGCAACCTTTCCAGCAACACAACAGAACTTCCGGGACGCTGAATATATAATGTTATTAAATGGAATATATCAAAGCATTTACAAGGGTGACTGTAGCTGCAACGTGACATTATATCCTATACTGCAGACAAATAAAATGATAGTATACGCTTAAAAGACCAATAAACTCCAAAATGTAAATGTCCAGATAAAGGCCGGTGCACACACTGGGTGTGGGCACCCTGCCACCTGTAGGACGTGGTGCCCCTTCTTGTGTTATGCCCCCACTGCATAAGTTAGCATGCAGGAAGAGGGCGTGGCATCCTTTTCCTGCAACTGGGAGAGTGGCGCTTGAATGTGTCATCATAACCAAGCGCCACACTCCATTGTAACACTGACTGGAGCAGCAGCATCCAGCAGCTTCACATGTAAGAGAAAATAGAATCCTGCACTCGGGTAGTCCCATATTATACATGGTTCCAGCTGTGTGACAATATAAATGCCTTGTACGTATACAAAACAAAAAGACACTTATCAGCGGTTATCCTTTATACTGCACAACTGTGTGTATCTAGCAAAATGAAAACATGAGGTATTGGTTCATATTTTGATCAAAACATTTAAGGCTGCATCCCAACTTCAAGGGTCTTCATTGTATGCAGGTCCTACACTGACCTACATGGGTCAAGCACTATTAAAATCCAGTTAAAAGCAGATGCGCTCACCTCCCAGGTACATGTCCTTCATAACAGCAGCCAGCGTTCCATGTAGGGTTTCCACAGGGGCAATAAAACACTGGATGAGTGACGCTATGTCACTAATTTAGCTTTTTAAGCACCCCTATCCCATTGCGCCCTATGCAGCCGCCTAGGTTCTGCTAATAGTAGTGCCAGCCCTGGTCCGGATATAAAACATGAAGGTAAACTACAATACGGTGATACCCTGGAATAACACTGCAGCTTTGCTATAAAGGGAATTTATATAGAGAGTACTGTAGGCAAATAAGTCCTCTAAGCGCATACAGGCGTGGAAACGTCAGAGTTTGTTTCTGCCTGTATACATCCTCCTCGGTGATAGTCTCTTCCTCGATGCTGGTAAATCCGATGCTGAGGACACCTACAAAAGAAAACCGATTTCAGAAGACAACGACAGGAATATACACAGCAACTGTTATATACACAGACTTACCTGATCAGCGACTGTCCAGATATCAGAACACTGACAGGAGCTTCTTCCGAATGCACAGGTGTCCGGCAGTAGTGCCTGAAGTCAGTGGCGCCTCAATGAATTTTTATTTAAAGCGGCAATGTCGGGACCACGCAGGTTAACTGTTAAGAGAGGGGTCCCGACATTGCCGTTTTAAATAAAAATAATTAAGGGTGCACTGACATCAGACACTACTGCCGGGCATCTGTGCATTCGGAAGAAGCTCCTGTCAGTGTTCTGCTAGGATCGGATATCTGGAGAGTCGCGGATCAGGTAAGTCTGTGTAAATTCTTGTTGTTTTCTAATCAAATCGGTTTTCTTTTGTAGGTGTCCTCAATGTCGGATTTACCAGGATCGGCGATGCGTAACCCACCCACCCTCCTTATTCTCGGTTTAATCTTGGTCTGCAGTATCGCTGTTTGCATAACCTCTTTTATCAGTGGTGAAGATGAGATGGCTGAGCACTTTTTACACAAAACAAGGCTTAGAAACCCGCTTAGTAATCTGAGCAGTCACCATCTCACTTAATTATGGTACTTCTAGCTCACTCCAGTAGACCGCTAAGGCCACTTCACTATTCTTAATTTTATGTTGCGCCCAAACGCCTCCCTTATTATACCATGACCACTCCACAGAGCAAACTGAATTAACACCGTCATCTTCCCAAATGTATAGATTTAATTCTGCAAAATGTGTAAGTAACAAATACAATACAAAAATTTGCTTCTGCACCAAAGTGTAACCTGGAGGTGTCAAATGGGTCCAACTAAAGAATAGGGTTAGACCGGAGGACGGTCAACTCTGTGAAGAGGAAATAACCATGTGCCTCTCTGCAGAGCTAGCGGCACCCCTAAAATGTACTTTCTCCAGACAGAGGCGGAACTAGGGAGCTGTGGACCCCAATGCAGGTAGGCGGGGAAGAGGGAACCAGGGCCCTCTCCATCTGCCATGCAGCGGGCCCCCATTATCTCCATGGGCCCCACCTGCTGCTCCAATGATAGTTCCACCACTGTCTCCACCCTTTATCAGGCTTCAATAATCTCAGACTGCAAAAGGATCTCTCAAAGTTCTGACCGATGTCGCCAGTTGTCTTCTGACCATACAGCAATATGGGGTCACTTGCCCGATAATCGTCTGTCATACCGCTGCATGTGTGTCCAGAACGAGGCAGTACATTAACCCAATCTAAATCCAGCTGGCTGAGGTCTGCTGGATATTTTTGGCCCCCTCGTCAGCCCTTCATCATTCTTAGACTTCTAAGCGTCTGTGGATTTCCTAAGAAATAGCTTTTATAAGGGACGGCCTTTTAATTTACTTAATACAGAGGTAATTTTTTTTTTTTTTCTTACCGGGTTTTTAATGTCTGCCTGGAACTTTGCAAATGCCACAAAGACCGAGGACTGACATTTCCATGTGTGCTAATACCTCAGTGCCACAAAGATATCATCTGGGGGTACGCTGATGGCATGTGAGGTGCCGGATGACCTTTTGCAAGCAGGAGTCCTGCGAGATAAAAGGGCATATTATTCACTGAGTAACTCAATGTCCTCAGAAAGGGAATGCGTTCTCCAGACTTTGAAAGGAAAGCTTGTCTGATAACAAATACTGTGGTAATGATTATTGCATTAATCATGCAGAAGATCCAGAATACTCTGAAAGTGCTGCTACTTCATATTTGCATAGAATTCTATAATGATTAAAGAAATCTTTGAGATGGAAATAACCAATGTCTGGCTTCAGGCTATTTTAACTCTTTCAAGTCCCTCCATCAGTAATTAGATGTATTAATGTTTCATTGGCATATTGTTCTTGCTGCTGGATTACAACCAGTGTCTTATTTAAAGCTACCCTAAATTCTATCCCAATTTTACCGAACCTTTCACCCAGGACCATTGCAAGGTTGCTGGCCATCCTAGTCAAAGCTTCAGTCTACCCACCCCCCCCCCCCCCCCACCTCCCACCTTCCCAATTGTTAGCCCCTCACACACTTGACATTTTTAAAGTTAAAATAATATCTCTTACTTCCTCCTGGCAGGCTGGTAAGGCTACAGTTCAGATGCACTGATGTCCAGATGAACATGATGTCTGGCTGCACTGATATCAGGCTGCACTGATGTCTGGCTGCACTGATGTCTGGCTGCACTGATGTCTGGCTGCACTGATGTCTGGCTGCACTGATGTCCAGATGCACTGATGTCCAGATGCATTGATGTCCGGATGCACTGATGTCCGGCTGCACTGTTGTCCGGCTGTACTGATGACCAGCTGCACTGTTGTCCGGCTGTACTGATGTCCAGATGCACTGATGTCCGGCTGCACTGATGACCAGCTGCACTGTTGTCCGGCTGTACTGATGTCCAGATGCAATTAGGTCCAGATGCACTGATGTTTCATGGAGAATGCTGCAAAGGCTTCACTGCTGCCCAGGTGCAAATGTAGGATATCTAGAGTAGAGGCCCCAAATGTTAGATTTCTGTACAAAAGAAAACTTTACATAACTCACCTGTTACATACTGACATATCCTCTGCTGCCCAACAATGTTTATCACACATGTCCATCTGCCACTAGCTATTCTCACATATGCCATCCCTTGCCCACGAGCTTTTGTCACACATGCTACCCACATAGCATTAGCTTTACTCACATGCCCCCAAGCCCTCCAGTTTATCTCTCTTATACACACCTGACCTGAGGGTCTGCCAGATGAGGAGGTAGCAGGCGATGATGATGATGATGATGATGATGATGATACAGAACAGGTAAAATGCCTGCAACTGAAGATAAACCAAGCTTTGGATGCAGAAGCTGCCAGCAATACCTGAATGTTGGTGTCTGTGGCTGATCTCCAAAGTAATTTTTTTGTACTACTAAAAATGCAACAAAAATGATTGTTTCCTATTGGTAGCCAACTAAATGGGACTTTGAATGCACTTTGCAAAAGACTAGAACCATCTATTTAACCAACCCAAATAATATATCTGTTTGTATGTATGAATCCATTCAGACAACAGGCCCTGCCCATTAGTATTCCATCCTGTACGTGATGAAATGTATAACAGAATCCGTGAAGGCAAAGGGAGTATAACCTCGTTTAACCTAATTTAAGTCATTACAATTGGTTTGAAGCCTTGATGGCAGCACTGCTGTGATACACATTCTACGTACGACATGCTCGTTCCCTGTAATGTAACTGATGTGTTCTATTATGCTGGCGGGTACCTGGGAGTGGTTGTGGGTCAGTCAACCGTTACTGCAGGTTAAAACATGCACAGTGCAATGACCAAAACAAGCCATAATGCCAACCATAAGAGCTTATTATCTAAAGGAATCTGTAGCATGCCACAGTACAGCATTCATTGCACCATATGCCTTTTTCATCCAAATATTACGCTGCAGCAAAATAATATTTTGGCATCGACGTAAATTGTTTACTGATGAAGAAGGTTTTTTTTTTTAAAAAAAAAATGTTTGTTGCTTATGAATGCCCTGAGCTGAAATGCAAAGTATCTTGTTGCACCGCAGTGGGCATTTGAGCAGAGTGGTCTACCAGAATATAATAGCTTTCTTAGACAAAGTAGTGGGCAGCTGCTGCTCTCTGGTGGTCACAGAGTATAACTACATGTTTTACTTCTTATTAGAGATGCTCAGGCTCCGTTCCTCAGAAACCGAACACACTTGAACTTAGGGGATCCGAGTACAGGGTGATTCAAAAGTCGCAGTACACCCTTTTATTTCAAAAACTCTACAGGAAATTGGGAAACCTGAATACTCCAGTAAGGTATGGGTGTCGTGGTCTATTTATTACGGTATGTACCAAACATGGGCGCCATCTTGAAATCGGCCAATCGGCCCAATTCCTGTAGAGTTTTTGAAATAAAAGGGTGTACTGCGACTTTTGAATCACCCTGTACTTTTGCGCTTTTTCGGATTAGAAAACGAGGCAAAACGTCATAGTGACGTCGTCGGATCTCTGGTTTTGGAATGCTTGGTGTAATTCTGCAGTCCAATTCGTGTTATATAGGTAACACACAATGTTAAATCTCATTGCAGAAAAATACAAATAATGCTTACAGGGTTGATGTAATTCTGCAGTCTTCGCCATTCTCTGAGTGCGAGATCTAAAACTGTTTCTAAGGCATCTTCTTGTAAGGTCACTCGTGACCAAGCAAGACCAAGTAATTCGGACTCCAAAAGTGGTGGCCAAATATTTTTACGTGTAAAAGCCGAGCTGGAAGCAAACAGTAAGGCATTAAAGGAAAATGTATGCTCAGATTTAGAAATGACACCAATCCCTGAGGAGAGTCCATCCACGAGTGCTATGTGTAATCGTGACCATTCTGATAGTGTACCCATAAAGAAGACCCCTTTCAGCCTTCCTGCAGATGTGTGCCTGAGTGTAGCTGGTGATACACCAATTGAGGATGCCACTTTGGAATTGCAACAGGATGAGGGGGTATTTGTGCAGCCGACGAGGGCGCTAATGAGGATATTGAGGCTGAGGATGATGACAACAACATCTTGCCACAGTAGAGTTAATTAACAGCATTGTTACCTTAGGTGCCTTAAGGCCATTGTTACCTTGTTTTGTGGGGGCCCAAACAAGCCAAGCACTTCAGCCACAAAGAGTGGCATTTTTGTGGCTTAAGTGCTTGGTTTGTTAAAGTGTGCATGTCCTTTTTAAGATCCAACATAAGGGTGGGTGGGAGGGCCCAAGGACAATTCCATCTTGCACCACTTTTCTGCTACTACTGTGTGACAATGTTTCCTAGATGTGCTAGGAACTGCCGTGTATTTGAGTCACTGCTCTGTTTCTTGGCATCCAGCCAGGTCGCTGCTGTATTTGTCCAAAAGTGTATGAAAATAATAATGTGATCCGTGAGGTGGTCAAAATTGACTGCAAATTACTTGAAATTAGTGTTATTGAGGTTAATAATAATGTAGGATCAAAAAAAGAGCAAAATTATGTGATTTTAGCATATTTTAGAAATTTTTCTAAAAAACCCAGATCCAAAACGAAAACCAAAACACACAAGGGCGGTTTATACAAAACCAAAACCAAAGCACGAAGCTAATCCAGATCCAAAACCAAAACCACTTCACGGGGGTCAGTGAGCATCTCTACTTCTTATGAGTAGACAGACATAAAGGCCACATTGTTATTATATTACTTTTATCGCTAAAGTGCCAATTTATACAGTGACGTACTATGTGGGAATCATGTTAAACACAGCACATGCTGTACAACAATATACCGAGAGGGGAAGCAATGCATGTGCTGGACAAGCAAGTTTACAATTGAAGACAGTTCCGGAAAACATGAAATAAATTGCGAACCGGGAGTAAGCAGCTCTGGTAAAATATTAAAATTGGGACTTGTCAGGGCACAGTGAGAAATGAGTGTGGACCACTGAATACTCAAGGAGAAAGAACAGTAGAAGGAGGTGGGGCTTCTGTGAAGTTTAGATATAGGGGTCTAGTTTAGAAGTTGTGAAACACCAAAATGTTGACACAAAATCTTCATAATTTATTTATATAGCGCCACTAATTCTGCAGCGATGTACAGAGAACTCACTCACATCAGTCCCTGCCCCATTGGAGCTTACAGTCTAAATTACCTAAAACACACACACACTAGGGTCAATTTTGAGAGCAGCCAATTAACCTGCTAGTATGTTTTTGGAGTGTGGGAGGAACCGGAGCGCCTGAAGGAAACCCACGCAAACATAGGGAGACCATACAAACTCCACACAGATAAGGCAGAGGTCGGGAATTGAACTCAAGACCCCAGTGCTGTGAGGCAGAAGTGCTAACCACTGAGCCACCGTGCTGCACACAAAATGCTGGCAAAAGGCTCTTTCACCACTTTTTCTTATTTATCAGAGGGTAAATTGCCGGCACTTACCGCTGTCTCCAAAGAATTAGTTAATTTATTTAGCTGTAAATCATCTCAGGGTGAAGTTACTGGTCTATTTCAATGGGATCCAGCTGTAGCCTCCGCATAGCACTTTCTCCATTTGCTGGTAGCGTTAGGATGGGGGTCAACGAAGGGGCTCCCAGAACAGCTCCAGCATAGTATATTGTAACGGTGCGTCTTTATGTAACACTGCAATTTGCAGAGGTACATATTGATGTCTACCGCACTGGGGTCATCAATAGACCCCGGATCATTAATAGACCCCCATAGTGTGATTATGGGTAGTAAGTTACATAGATGTATAATAGAGTAGGATAAATATTGAAGACAAGTCAAAAATGAAGTAATGCTGGTAACATATGATGCTATCCTGCTGTTTAACCAAAGCGCAGAGTAACACAGGTAGCTTCCAATATGGGGCAGCACAGTGGCTTAGTGGTTAGCACTTCTGCCTCACAGCGCTGGGGTCATGAGTTTGATTCCCGACCATGGCCTTATCTTTGTGGAGTTTGTATGTTCTCCCTGTGTTTGAGTAGGTTTCCTCCGGGTGCTCCGGTTTCTTCCCACACTCCAAAAACATACTGGTAGGTTAATTAGCTGCTATCAAATTGACCCTAGTCTGTGTGTGTGTGTGTTAGGGAATTTAGACTGTAAGCTCCAATGGGGCAGGGACTAATGTGAGTGAGTTCTCTGCAGGGCCGGATTTATCACTAGGCAATTGCCTAGGGCCCAGCGGTCCCCAGAGGGCCCTCACAGGGCCGGAGGTGAGACCAACCTTTAAAAATGGGCCGCTACTTATGGGCCAGTGCTATTTGCTTGCCCTCCTGGGCTAAAGTCTGCCAGCCAGCCCCTGAATAGGGGTATATGTTATGCTAAAAACTATAGTGCTATGGATTTTTTCAGGGAGGGGACCCCAATCCAGTTTCTTGCCTAGGGCCCCATGAGGTCTAAATCCGTCTCTGGTTCTCTGTACAACGCTGCGGAATTAGTGGCGCCATATAAATAGCTGCTGATGATGAATATGGTGACACCGCTTGGTGGGCAAACTGGATTAGATTCAGCCATTTAACTTGCTGTTCCTCTTCCCTCCACATGGGGGCCTGCTAGTGCACTAAAAAGATGACCTCACAGACAGGTCGATAGCGGTCATCTCTGTTGACCTCACTGAGGAATATAATGTTCCAATTGATTTAGATCAGTTTACTCTTGGGCATTACACACATTTATGGGCCACATATATGTCCATATAGGGCCAAAGGGCTGATATTGACAATATCACCACTTGTGTGACCAGCTTTAGATTTTGTGTTTGATGGTAAGCAAGAAAGTCTATAAAAACAATGATTTTAGTGGTATATAGATTAGTTTATGATGTTGAATATTTTGGGCTAGATTTACTAAGCTACGGGTTTGAAAAAGTGGGGATGTTGCCTATAGCAACCAATCAGATTCTAGCTTTCATTAATTTAGTACCTTCTACAAAATGACAGCTAGAATCTGATTGGTTGCTATAGGCAACATCCCCACTTTTTCAAACCCGCAGCTTAGTAAATCTAGCCCTTAGTATCTACTGCTTTGATATGTTTCTGTCTGGTTCTTAAGCCACGTAGATCATACTTACCTTCTTTTGACAGGCTCCCTCCGGGAGATCACTGAAGAGGGGTGTGAAGGGAGGGTGGAAGGGGGCGGGGCTTTGTGATTTGTGTCATTTTGACCCCGCCCCCCAGTGATGTATGTCAGTGATGTAGGCCGCCCCCCTTCCGCCCACACACCCTTCCATGCCGGCAGATGTGGGAGGATTGCCAGCTCTCCCGGGATTCTGGGAGACCTACCCAGAAATCGGGAGTCTCCCAGACATTCCGGGAGAGTTGGCATGTATAACATAGATGCAAATATAATATACCTTTAAGAGGAAAATTGCACTGAAAAGCAGAGCGCAACCCATAAGAGCCAGGTGTTAAATAAAAAGGTGTCGCTGAATTTTCCGGAGGTAGGTGGCCGTACCGTGGTTTTATTAGGAAAATTAAATATTAGGACATGCTAGGAATACTTTAATCCATGAAGATATAGCTCTTCTTGAAGTGCTGTGATTGACTGGCCAATATAATTAAAATTTGGCCCTGGATCAATCTGCCACGTCTGCCCATAGTCATAACTCTACCTTCACACATGTACAATCTCCTCTGGAGCCACTGCACATGTTCACATCACCCCAGGGTTTCATCAAATGCAAAAAAAACACATTAACATTTTCTGCCTCTGCTACTAAAGAAATCACATACTGAGCATTGATGTTTTACTCGGTCTCTCTGCTGCTGCATGCAAAGCACACACATCCCCCCCCCCCCATCTGCACATCTCATCCTCCTCCTGCAGGAAATACATTAACATTACCCTGCCCTCCCTCAGGTAAGGCAGCAAACACATTCACCGTTTTCTTCCTATCTTGTAAAGGAAGCCTAGAACACTGACAGCTAATTAGTCTCCTCCGTCCATTACACTTGTACCTTATTCTCCGGACAGACCTGTGGTTATAATACGACAAAAATGAACGGTAATAAAAACTGAGGTCTGGATAGGAACGAAGGATAATAATAGCTTTGCTGTATCTTTCACTGAATTATTCTCTGGAGTGTTAATAGTTAACTATTTGGGTGTCCGCCCATCTGGTGTCATAGGGGAGGGGAACAGAGGATATAAGTGGGATGGGCGGAGTTTTTTCAACCTTGCAGACAGGGCCGGACTGGCCATCTGGCACTTCTGGCAAATGCCAGAAGGGCCGATGGCAGTGTGGGCCGGTCTGGCTCCCTGCGATCCCCCGAATAAATAAGATTTTTTTTTTTATTTTGTATGTAGCCATCATGACGGCTCTGTGCGCCGGCCCGGCTCCCGCACTTCAAGTTCCCGGCCGCGTAGGACTAGCTGCAGTGGAGGCTGCTGTCAGTGCAGGCAAGAGTAGAAAACCGGAATATGTGTGCAGGGAGGGGGGGCAGACAAACGGAATATGTGTGCAGGGAGGGGGGGCAGAAAAACGGAATCTGTGTGCAGGGAGGGGGGGGCAAAGAACGGAATATGTGTGCAGGGAGGGGGGTGCAGAGAAACGGAATATGTGTGCAGGGAGGGGGGGGGAGTGAAACGGAATATGTGTGCAGGGAGGGGGGGGAGAAAAACGGAACATGTGTTCAGGGAGGGAGGGGCAGAGAAACGGAATATGTGTGCAGGGAGGGGGGGAGAGAAACGGAATATGTGTGCAGGGAGGAGGGGGGAGAGAAACGGAATATGTGTGCAGGGAGGGGGGGGCAGAGAAACGGAACATGTGTGCAGGGAGGGAGGGGCAGAGAAACGGAATATGTGTGCAGGGAGGGGGGGGAGAGAAACGGAATATGTGTGCAGGGGGGGCAGAGAAACGGAATATGTGTGCAGGGAGGGGGGGAAGAGAAACGGAATATGTGTGCAGGAAGGGGGGGCAGAGAAACGGAATCTGTGTGTAGGGAGGGGGGGGGCAGAAAAACGGAATCTGTGTGCAGGGAGGGGGGGGCAGAGACGGAATATGTGTGCAGGGAGGGAGGTGCAGAGAAACGGAATATGTGTGCAGGGAGGGGGGGAGTGAAACGGAATATGTGTGCAGGGAGGGGGGGGGAGAAAAACGGAATATGTATGCAGAGAGGGGGGGGAGAGAAACGGAATATGTGTGCAGGGAGGGGGGGCAGAGAAACGGAATATGTGTGCAGGGAGGGGGGGGCAGAGAAACGGAATATGTGTGCAGGGATTTAATTTCTTGCTGAGGTTGTTTGGAGGGAGGGAAATAGATATATTTATTAAATAGGAAAACTATTAAATTAATGTTGGGGCTGGAGTGAGGACTAATTTTATAATGTGGGTGCTATATTGAGTTAATACCGGTGCTGTTCGGAGTTTTATAACTTTCATGTACCCATTTATTTTTTTCAAATAGGCCCCCAACATTCCAGGATCCAGACAAGCAGCAACTGATCTAAAGACACCAGCAGCCACAAGTGGTGACAATGACAAGACAGGTAAGAGAGAGCAGGACAGTCTGCCAACTGTCCTGAATTTGGTGGGTGACTGTCCCACTTAGTCAGGATTTGGTCTGACTGCAAGGACAGTTGGGAGGTATGTCCTACTTCACATTGTACTGCTTGTGAAGGCAGAACTGTGTGCACCTAACAGTAGTGCTCACAGTATTGCCTCTGTATTTGTTGAAAATGTGTCTAATAACCATATTACATTATAGGAGCCCCCTGTCTTAAAAACCTGGGTCCCTCTGAGCCTAAATACAGCTCTGGTTAGCAGGAGGGAGCGGATAGCTACTCCCAGTCCCTGGATAGGACACAGCCTGCAGAGCAAGCCGAGGAGCTCTAAGTCTCATGAGATTTATTAATCTTGTGAGACTAAGAGTTTCCCTGCTCACTCTACAGCACGTTCCCACTCTGATGGATGTCAACAGCATCAGAAGCATAGATAAGTACAGTGGACTGGGGGTGTTGTAATGTGTTTCTGGGGTGGGTGGGTGGCATGATAGGGAGGGCCTGATAAATGTAATGTTTTATTATAATGTATGTATCAATGCCCCACGTTGACCACGCCCCCAACATAATGTGGCCACGCCTTTGGCGGCACAACTGCTGCGCAGCGGCACACAGTTTTTTCATGCTCATCAACAGAGATGGGCCTGTATGCTTGAAATGCCAGGGCTGATTTTTAGTCCCAGTCCGGCCCTGCTTGCAGATCTGGACGTTGCCCCCCACCCTCCCTGCTTTGTTTGGTTCTTTCGAGCATGAAGAAACAGCTGGATGCTGTTCAGGAAGTGACTCAGCTACTGGCGGATGACATGGCTGTCCGTGAGCCTGGATGGAGAGTGGCCGGAAAACGCAGTGCAGTCGATGGCCAGTGGTTTTTGGGCGCACATTTACGGTATTGGGCATGATGAACCCGCCTCTCTTCGAGTGAATCGGCTATAGTCTCGGTTCAGGTACCGCCCCTGTAGGTTGCCCTGTGGTTGTTTTCCGTCTAGCCCAGAGGATGGGCGGGTTCTGTTAAATCGGGACGTGGTGTCCCGTCAAGGTAGATATGTGCGCCCGGGGTGTGATTGGTTGGTCCCCCCCCTTGAACCCAGGGGTTTGGTTGTTCCCCAGATGATAAAGTCCCAATGGTTATGCTGGGACAGTTGGGTTTTGCCTGGCACATGTCGGACTGACTGCTTTATTCTCCTCCACCATAGTTAAATAAATAATTTCAAGTCTTGTGTCGTTATTCTAAGGTAATAGTTAAATAAGAGTAAGAAGGTAAAGGAGGTTAAGATATCAGACATAAGCCTTTTATACAACATCAGGACAAACTGGCTGTAAAAATTGGGCAGAAAACTATATCCAAAAGCTACTTTTAACAGATACAACAAAAACCAGTACGTTGTAATCCGTCTGTTGTTTTAACTCTCTGCCGTAAATTAACTACAAATATGTTCAAAGGGTCTACTACTCCTACTTGTTTTATACAGTATCATATATGAAACATAGAGAACATAATAATCTCCTTTTGTTTCCTAAGAATTAAGTGCAAGCTATAAATATATGAATGTGTTGGTGGTATTGATAATAAACGAAATGCACATACTGTATTCTCTCTAATACTATCCTCTGAACACATTGGTCCCGAATCATTAACAAAAACGCAAATGCCATTATGTGGCGTATTTTGCCAGTGAACCCAGCAGCGTCCAATTTATCTTCGAGCGCAAAGGAGCTTTACGACTGGCTTCGATTTCAGTGGCGGAATGAGGAGGGGGAGGGGCGTATACATGTAGTCAATGTACAGTAAAGGCGTTCCCCCTGTCAAATGTGTGTGATTCAAGCTCTAACGCACGCAGAAGTACGCTGTTCATCAGGCGTCATGTTTGCACCTATTCAAGGTCACGTCTAACTCACGGATGATAGTGATGTCCACTAATGGGAGAATAGACTATCATCATCAACATCATCAACATTTATTTATATAGCGCCAGCAAATTCCGTAGCGCTTTACAATTAGGAACAAACATTAATAAAACAATACTGGGTAATACATACAGACAGAGAGGTAAGAGAACCCTGCTCGCAAGCTTACAATCTATTTACCTGCACACACTCATCTCGTTATACAACACTATATAAGAACGACAGAGGGTGATTACTATAGCGCCATTTCGTCAAACTGATTGTTTGTTGATGTTTGCTGACATTCAAATACGGTTATATTAGAGGATTAGAGACGTCTTCTACCACAGAGGTAGGTGCATTTGTGTACTCCATACTCAGGGGCGGGCTGGACCGGGGGGTCTGTCTTACCGCTGATAGGGCCGGGCGGTAGTACGGCCGGCCACCCCCCGGATAAATTACCTCCTGTTTTTACCGCACAGATGGCCGCATCATGTGACACGCGATGCGGCCGCATCATCAATGACTAGTGCTGGAATAAAGGGTGAAATAAATAAGCAGACCTGTGGCCCCACCTGAAAAAGATTATACATTTTTATGAAAGATTATAATTGTTTTTGTTTTTTTAGAATTTACTGTCATGTTTCATAAATGTCATTTCATGCCTACTTTTAATATTTTTGGACTACTTTACAGAAACTTTGGGATGACCATAAATAAAGCCATACTAGTGGTTTTTTTGTGTGTGTGTGTGTGTGTGTGTGTGTGTGTGTGTGTATGTATATATATATATATATATATATATATATATATATGTGTGTGTATTACTCAAACTTGAATACGTATGCTTGATGTTCGTGCATTTTTTTTCTCTTTTTTTTTTTTTAAAAGAAGCACATTACGTTAGTTTTGTGTTAAGTGATGAATGAGGGCCATTGTCATTCTGTCACATCATTCCTACTGCATGAAGCAGACAGCTCCTCACTAACACTTAATGAAGCTGCCGGCCTCCACTGCTGGATGAAGCATATAATTCCCCACTACAGGTGTGTCTAGCTGCCCACTCACATAGACTGACAAGCATCATTTGTACGAGCACACAGATAAATAATTTTATATTAGATTTTTTGTAACAAAGGTTAAATATCACAAACTTCTGTGTTTTTATGAAGAAAGCCAGCATTCTTATAATGAATTGTCCAAATGTTATTCCCTTCCAGATTTAGATTCGCTGGCAACGTTTGGCCTGGGGCCCCAGCGACTCTGAATCTGCAAGTGGTCCAGGCTCTTCTACCAAAGCGTCACAAAGCAAAATGAGTGCAAAAAAACTGTGCGGACGTGGTTTGCCTAAGGTTTTATACAGCCAATAAATCATAAGAAAAGTTGTTATGTCAAAGAGCTATAAGCAAATATCACACAGCTCTATCTGAGTAATTTTCAATGCAGACACTATTCTAGGGACTACTATACAATACAGAGAGCATATTAGTGACCACCATACAATAAAGAGAGCTTCTTAGTGTCCGTCATAAAATACAGAGCGCATCTTAGTGACTGCATAAAATACAGAAAGCTTCTTAGAGACCACCATACAATATAGAGAGCATTGGACATGAATTGGATGCAATTGCATTCATTGACCTAAAGTCCATTTCTGAGCATGCGCAGAGCAGTTTCACGGACCATACTCCTTGCAACGAGACTTGCAAGGATGCATCAGGCCCTGTGGGTTTTGTGAGAATAGATTGAAATAGCATTAAACATATCTATCAAGTTGTATTTTTGGAATCTGCAGCTAGGTGTCAGTCAAGTATGCAACACAGATCCAAACCTTGAGCCCTTTATAAGGGAAATCCTGACACTGAAAAAACACAAAAGCAATTGGAAAAAAAAAGACGTACTTACAATAGGAATTCCTCCCAAAGGAAGAGGAGAGTGAAGATCTTCACGTATCAGGGTGAGTCATGAGTTGATATTCTCACTTCAGTTGGGGAAATAAGATTGAGACGCAAAAATTCTAAATAATTTGTTTATAAAATTAAATCTAATGCATGGAAATAGCATACTATACATATGTGGTATAGTAGGTGTAATTTATCGAAGAAGGATTCATCAACTACAGTCATTTAATCAGCCTATTGTCCATATGTATTCAAGAGGCCCAGCTACTTGCATGACATCAAACTTTCTTGGAGAAAGGAGTGTAGGGAAAGGATATAATATATAATGTACAAAAGAAAATTGTTCTCGAAGAACTAGTTCTGGAATAAAGGGGGAAATTAATAAGCAGATCTGTGTGCCCACCTGAAAAGATTATAATAATATAATAATAATTATAAAAACATACATTAGCATAACTCCTAAAATGTGATGTTCAGTAAAGTGAGAAAGTGAGGGCATGCTGTCACCACCGAAAATTGGTGTGTGGTCACATCATGCCGAGGGCTTAGCCGCATCATGTTGGGGGAATGCCACTTCCAGGGGAGGGCTGGCAAATTGCGGCCTGGGGGGGGCCAAGACTTGACTCAGCAGCCTATTTTAAAGCAAAAAAATGCAGGCGGCTCAGTGACCCAGCCCAAGGTAGCCCATTATGGGACTGGCCCGGGGGCTGCCGCCCTGCCCAGCCTGCCCCTGGCCCCCTCCCCTGGGTAGTGCCTGGCACTCATGAAGCACTGGGCCTTCCCACAACCCTGACCCCCCTTGTTTCCCCCAGAAACACCACTGTATGGCCGCGCACAGCAGTGATATCTCCTGACATGCGTGCACCTCCCACATGTGCGGACAGCAAGGGAACAAGACAGGAGAGTCAGCCTCCTACAGTATATAGCTCAAGAGTACAGATGGGAGAAGTTGGGTTTATGGTGGTGCAGTTTGAGTATTTTTTAAGTGAATGTGAATTTCTACTGCTCTATTTGAAAACTATCAAATCACATTCAGATCCCATACACTTACATTTTCCATACCACCACTTCTAAATTTCCATGATGCCACTTCTAAATTTCCACTTCAACCACTGCCATTGAGCGACTAGTATCCATCTCTTTTGCAAACAGGGTCCCAACATTTCAGGATTCGGCCAAGCGGCAACTGCGCTTAAGACCCCAGCTGCAGCATCAGGTCGTCAAAGCTGCAGGAATAGGTAGAAAAGAGCATCAATGTCTGTCAACTGTGCCGATTCTGGTGGATCATCGCTGATTTTCTCGGACTGTCTCACTCATTCAGTACCTTGCCTTGAAAATGCTGAAAAGGCTTTGTCCTACTATGAAGGGGGGGGGGGGAAACTCCAACACTGTGGGGTTCCCTGTTATAGTGTGACCAGCACAGGCTGTGGGTGCTGGTGCTAAGGACACTACTTTGTATTTTTTTATTTATCATCATCATCTATTTATATAGAGCCACTGATTCCACAGCGCTGTACAGAGAACGTACTCACATCAGTCCCTGCCCCATTGTAGCCTACTGTCTAAATTCCCTAACACACACACACACAGAGAGACAGACTAGGGTCAATTTTTTTATAGCAGCCAATTAACCTACCTGAATGTTCTTGGAGTGTGGAAGGAAACCAGAGCACCTGGAGGAAACCCACGCAAACATGGGGAGAACATACAAACTCCACACAGATAAGGCCATGGTTGAACTCATGACCCCAGCGCTGTGAGGCAGAGGTGTTAACCACTCACCCACCTTGCTGCCCCAATTTATTTATTTAGTTTTAATTAAATTGTGGTCAACTCCACATGAGCCCCACATCAGTGTAGTGATCAACTATATTAGCCAATAGTGGGAAAATCCAAGCATTAAAATGGTTAGTGGTTAAAGTTGAGGTTACACACACCCTCCCCAAGTGTCCCAATTTAGGTGTGGATTGCAGGTGTGAACAAATATTAATTTATAAAAGAGTAAAGGTGCTAATTTATAGATTGCAGGGGGTGCACCAAATATCCCACCACCAGCCCAGGCTCTGGATTTACTTTTGGGAATACCAATTGCCATCTTTAACATAGGTTCAATTTGTATTGTGGCCGTAATTTTCCTGGAGCTGTATTAATTAAACCTAGTTCTTTACTGCAGGACACAAATCAACAAAAAATCACTTTATATTATTCATATCATATATATTTTCTCTCTCTGTCCTCCTACGACCTCTTCTAATTCTATAACCTTTCCTGGTACACGTGGCCGAAATAGGGAAGGCCGGAAATGGTTATTTTAATTGCTATTTAATGAGGGTGGAAGGAACTGTGTAATGGCAATCACAATCCTGATTCAGATGCTTTCCTGAAAGCTAATGGTATTTTCTCTGGTAGAACTAAAGGAATATTAATGGAAAGAAAAATGTTCACATACCCTATCAGTAAGTAATACATTAAAACATTGATGCTTAAGCTGTTTCGTCACTTAAGATTTAAATATATTCTCAATGACTGGGTAAAAAATTAAAATTGATTTCCAGGGACAGTTTTGCTAGTAAGGTACAGTTTAAGTGGATCTCAATGCACTACAACCCCCGTGATTGCATGTTCAGGGGTAAATCTATGAAACTCAGGAGTCAGGACTGTCACTGTAAATTAGGGACAGTTGGCAACTAAGCTGGAGAACTGTGGTATAGATTTACTAAAAATCGTGTTTGATGACGGTTTAAAACCAACACACAGTGCTGGCGGTTCAGTGTTCCAACCCGCCGCATTACTATAGGGCAGTGTTGGCTAACCTGTGACACTCCAGGTGTTGTGAAACTACAAGTCCCAGCATGCTTTGTCACTCTGTGCCCCTTGTCTATTTCACTCTGTCAGGGCCATCTTTTCCATTGGGCACGATGGGCAGCTGCCCGGGGGCCCACGGGCAAGGGGACCCCATAGGCACGGCTCTTAATGAGAATAAATAATCCTGCAAAAGAAAAAAACCTGAAAAAAAAACCTACAAGGGTCACTGAGCAAGTACATCTATCTATCTCTATCTCTATATATCTATATCTGTATCTGTATACATCTATATATCTATATCTATATCTATATCTAAGGGCCCCGGTGCACTGCTTTGCCCGGGGGCCTATAATGTTGTTAAGATGGCTCTGCACTCTGTGCCCTTTGTCTACTTCACTCTGTGCCTCTTGTCTATTTCACTCTGCGCCTCTTGTCTATTTCACTCTGCGCCTCTTGTCTATTTCACTCTGTGCCCCTTGTCTATTTCACTCTGTGCCCCTTGTCTATTTCACTCTGTGCCCCTTGTCTATTTCACTTTGTGCCCCTTGTCTATTTCACTCTGTGCCTCTTGTCTATTTCACTCTGCGCCTCTTGTCTATTTCACTCTGCGCCTCTTGTCTATTTCACTCTGCGCCTCTTGTCTATTTCACTCTGTGCCCCTTGTCTATTTCACTCTGTGCCCCTTGTCTTACCTTTTACTTGCCCTTCTTTCTTCTGTTTTCCTCTGTGTTCCCCTTGGTTTTCTTCAGGCTCCTCACTGCCTCGCTCTCGCTGAAAATGTTGTCACACCCGACATTCAGTGAGATCTGTATACATCTATATATCTATATCTATATCTATATCTAAGGGCCCCGGTGCACTGCTTTTCCCGGGGGCCCATAATGTTGTTAAGATGGCTCTGCACTCTGTGCCCTTTTTCTACTTCACTCTGTGCCCCTTGTCTATTTCATGCTGCGCCCCTTGTCTATTTCACTCTGCGCCCCTTGTCTATTTCACTCTGTGCCCCTTGTCTATTTCACTCTGTGCCCCTTGTCTATTTCACTCTGTACCCCTTGTCTATTTCACGCTGCGCCCCTTGTCTATTTCACTCTGCGCCCCTTGTCTATTTCCCTCTGTGCCCCTTGTCTATTTCACTCTGTGCCCCTTGTCTATTTCACTCTGTGCCCCTTGTCTATTTCACTCTGCGCCCCTTGTCTATTTCACTCTGTGCCCGTTGTCTTACCTTTTACTTGCCCTTCTTTCTTCTGTTTTCCTCTGTGTTCCCCTTGGTTTTCTTCAGGCTCCTCACTGCCTCGCTCTCGCTGAAAATGTTGTCACACCCGACATTCAGTGAGAACGGAGCATGGAGAAGGGGAGAGGGGAAGGATCACCTGGGCGACAGGCGCCGTAAATGTAAGATTTTTTATTTTGTTATTGCCCGGTCAACAGAGAAATTGGGGGTGGCAGGCAGGGAGCACTTGGTAAGACTTACATTTTGCTTAGGTTTAATTCTAGTTATTTGTATTTAGAACACTTTGTCCCCTTGTGTCACCTGTCAGTAAACCTACCGACATATACTGCAGTTAAAATGGCTAATATGAAATAGCTTTAATATATCTAATAGCAGAAAACAAAAACTAAAAACCTGTATATCTTGCTTTAACCTTGTGGAAATTATTCTGAAAATGAATTATAGTTTGTTCTCTGGGTGTGGATATATTTCTATAAAAAGCCATTCCACACCCTAAGTCAGTAAGGGGTATATTTACTAAACTGCAGGTTTGAAAAAAATGGGGATGTTGCCTATAGCAACCAATCAGAATCTAGCTGTCATTTTGTAGAATGTACTAAATAAATGACAACTAGAGAGACAGTACAGTACGCTCCTTTGAGCAGGGTCACCTCTCCTCCTGTCTCACCACTGTTTACTCTGCTCTCCAGCAACCTTGCCGTCCTCCTCGAGGACCCTCTTCCCACTGTCCCCTCCCGCCCTCCCTCTTGGGCTCCGTCGTATGCAGACCTTCCCCTCTCCCCTCCCCCGCCCTTGCTGTGCTTTGAGCTCACGGAGTTACTGTGCTTATTGTTTACTGTACTGTGCTGTCTCTCCTTGTATTGTAATTTCGTTTGTCCCTGTACGGCGCTACGGACACCTAGTGGCGCCCTATAAATAAAAATTAATATTAATAATAATAATAATAGAATCTGATTGGTTGCTATAGGCAACATCTCCACTTTTTCAAACACCTGAGTTGGCTCATGAATTTGTGGGCCAAGATGGAGTCCAGAGGCCGCCTCTGATGTAAAAAAAAAAAGTTCAGGGTTGTAAGTGGTTAACTGTGGTCAGGCAGTTTGTTAACTTGCATAGTGGAGGGTATAATGTAGGCATGCTGCTGGCTGTTCTATTCATCTTATATCTTTAAGGCGCAGCAGATGACTTCCAGGACAAGAGTGTCAGGCACAGCAATGGAGTCAGCTGTTGGTGCAGCGGTCATTCCTAGAAAATCTGAGGCCTGATTCATTAAGGAACTTAAATTAAGAAGTTTCTTATTTAAGGTTCCTGGACAAAACCATGTTACAATGCAAGGGGTGCAAATTAGTTATCTGCTTTGCACATAAGTTAAATACTGACTGTTTTTTCATGTAGCACACAAATACTTGATAGCTTATTTGTACACTGAAATTTAAAGTTGATATTTGTGTGCTACATGAAAAAACAGCCAGTATTTAACTTATGGGCAAAACAGAAAACCAATTTGCAGCCCTTGCATTGTAACATGGTTTTGTCCAGGAGACTTAAATAAGATATTTCTTAATTTAAGATCCTTAATGAATCAGGCCCCCTGTCATTAAGTCTTTGCCTGCATTATTCAGCTCAAACCTGGCAAGGAATGTTCTCCAAGGCTATGGACTCCTTCTTCAGCAGTCCCATGACCTTGGGCTCATCCGGCTAATGCCGCAGGAACTCGGGGAAGCACGGTGAGACATCTTTTTACATAAAACATACTTGCCCACTCTGCTGCATCCTGCCACTTTCTGGTGACGTGGGAGGTATGGGGATCATCATGATGCGATTCACCATGGGTCACGTAGTTTTGGGCACCTCCCTCAGTGAAATGACACAATCAGGATCTCCCGAACGTCTGTCTCTTTTTCTTCTGGTGGCATTGTTATAATACTCTTTGTTTCATAAAGTGTCCCATTACAGAATGAATAAAACTCACTCAAGCATTATTTGTATATAACTACATACTTTTCAAAGGCACAACATAGACATATCCATATCCAACACAGACATATCCAGAGCTGGATTAAGACTTTGGGGGTGCTTTAATATTGTAAACCCCCCCTCCCCGCACCGACAGCAGGGTCCCTGCGAGGGGGGGGGGTGCTGGATGCTCCGAGGCAATATAAGAGTGATAGCCACTGAGGAGGTAACCAACGGGGGATTCCCACCATCAGGTGTACCCCATAGGAGACCCCAGAAGGGGCTGCTGCATGACGGTTACCATGAGAGGACAGTGTGTGAAGAAGGGGGGGAGTGCTCTCAACAATTAAGAGCCCCATATCTAGAAAGAGTCCTCAGAGGGGACAAGACCCACATCTAAACAAGTAAGACCACCTTGTAATACCCCTATAAAGTGAGGGGGGTCACTGCAGAAGCAGCTTGGTTTCATTGCTGCTGAGTTGTTAAAGAGGATCCATGCACAGATAAAGAAAGGAGAAGAGTCCACATAGAAGGGGAAGGTGAAGACCCCATTTAAACAGCCCCCTCAGAGGTGGGTATGATTGCTGTAAGTAGGCAAGGTAGCATGAGCGGAGTACAACAGTACACTGAATGAGGGACATGTTTTAAATCACCAGTAGTCTTCTACAGTGGGGAGAGTGTGGACAGACACTTCCTACATGGTCATGCATAAGAGTCCCTGGAGCATGGGCTGTATGTAAGTGGCAGAATCCCTGGAAACTGGGCTGAATACATTTGTATCTTCCTAGAGAAAGCCCTATAGAAAGGCAAGCGCTGACATCAACAGTGTGGCAAATGGTAAAGAGGGTCCCTAGTGGTAAGGGATAGTGTGCAATTATGGAGGAGAGTCCACACAGGGTATGTGACCGTCATTGTATTGTTGCATCTGTTATAAGACTGTGCTGGAGGAGTTGGAGAGAAGTAATTATTGTAACTGTGATGGTCTATGCAGGAGGTGGAGTTTACGTCCAATTCATTGTAACCCTTACGCTTTATGTGCTGGAGGATAATAATAAAGATGTTCAATTTTTTATTATGAGATGGTCTGACACCCAACATTTCTTACAGACTTTGCACCGCACATATACTCCGCACTTCCTGTCCAGTACACTGGTTTTTATGTGCTAAGCACCCATGTATTGTTAGGCCTTCTGGTCGCAGATGCCAAACCCTTGCCATAGAAAGAGCTAAAGAAGACACACAGCAAAGTGGGGTGTACCATAATACATCCTAGTACCTGCATGAAGTGTACCTGCAGACACGGACACACTAAAGAACATTTAGGGCTGCATCATCCATGTTAGCCCATTATTAAAAAGCATAGTCTTATTAAGCCATAACTGCCACTACCCACTACCATAGACTGGACTGGATATTATTATATTATTATAATTACTAATTATTATTTAATTATAGGGCAAGTGTTGATCCTAATGTAGAATCCTTTATAATGTATGGTTTTAATCACTCACTTTTGTCTCATTGTTTTAACAACTGGGTCACTATATTATAACTAATAATTATATTACACTACCATAAGTAGAGTTTTGTTCCTAGAATCCTTTATAATGAATACTTTGAATTACTCACTTTTTCAAATAACAAATAAATCGTCATAAAAGCTTAGATATACATAACGCATCACCATACCGTCCAACATTAGAAATGTCTATATGGAGACACGGCCACATTTCCGGTAAAGGGTGTGTGACCATGTGGCGTTAGGGGTGGTGCAGCATCATCCTAGAGGTGCCTCTAAAGCCCCAGGCTGCCTCTTACATCACCCTTTAATTGCTGTGTGCACCAGATACACCTATCTCTAAGGCTCAATGCAACCGCTCACCAGAGCACCCGTTTGTCATAACTAACCGGACAATAATGCTGACGGTGGGAAAGCCCTGTCAATCTGGGACTGTCCTGCCGAAATCAGGAAAGTTGGGAAGTATGCCCCACAGGGGTGGAATACTGAGGGGAGTGTGGGGAAACTAGGTATTAATATCACCTCATCCTGTCTACACCTCGCTTTTCACAAACTGTGGACTATAAAAACATATACTTTTTTTAGCCCTTTGGTTGCCCATATTTCTCAGTCATATTTAGACTTGTGTATATTCTATTTTGAAAGTAGTAAAATGTCTGCCAGCATGTATTGTTATCTTGCAGACTAGTCCATTGTTTCAGTCTAGACAAAAGGATTATTGTCCACCAGTCCTGTATGAGTGTACATCACTCCAGGGGGTCTCTTTTCTTTGTTTAGCTGTGAGCTTTATGTATAACTACAGAGGACTGCATTGTGTATTTAAATGTAAATGTGTCTGGATTGTGATCTCTCCTGTTTTAACAACCTCTACTGTATAGTCACAAAACAATACCTGTCCCTAGTAAAATCAGGAGTGACTCATCTGCTATCCCTTTGTCTGCATGTTTACAAGTGGAAAGGTAAACACAGAAAAGGACCAATCAGGCAGCTCCTAAAATTGCTGATGAGGTCATTTTTAGGCTTAAAAGAGAGCTTCAGAGAACAACAAATTGGCATTCACTGCCAAGTGATAGCTGAAGTCAGGTTGGCGTTGAGACATAGATTTCTGCCCCCGACAGGAAAGGGACAGTCGGTCCCTGGAGTACTGCCATTGCCCAGAAATACCTCTCCAGGTCTTGGGGAGCTGTGTGTCCACCGAAAGCGGTGTGACAGTGACTCAAGCCCGCTATCTTTCCTGGTAGCCTTAAAGGAGAGAGGGGGATAAGCTTGGATTGATAGCCAGCAGTCCCTGAAAGTGACAAGGATACTGGTGAGGTGTTTTCATTATACCCTGTATGTTCTCTGTGCCAGACTGTAGTGTTATTTGTTGCAAGTTATTATTTAAATATGTTTATTGCTGTTTTGTGCTACCATATTGTTAAATAAACTTATTTGCTTTATTTTGGATATTTGCCTGGGTGATTTTGAACCTTGGGTAGGTACCGGGTAGGCCAGCTGTGCGACGCAGAAGGTTACGTTAAACCCAATATCTTCACAGGGAGGAGGATGGGGAGCCCCATTTTAATGGTTGTATCCTGGAACCTCTACCTGGCTAAACCCACATGAGCCAGCTTTTATACCTTTACATTCCCTATTAAGATATATTAAATATTCTCCCTCAGAAACACTCCTTATTCACAGGCAAAGTATCTAATCTGGTCCTGCTACAGACGAAGCAAAATATTCACATAGACTCTTGATTGAGCCTATGATTACTTTTCAATAGTCTAACAGCATGTGGTTCCATTTTAATAGACTAACAGCATGTGGTTACATTTCAGTAGACTTAATAAGGCATGTAAATTTGTTTATCAAATGGAATTGAGTTTCAGATAACAGAACATCATATATGCGGTAATCATAGATTTATGAGCTCGGAGTGACATCCTACACAAAGAACTGGATTCTTTCTGCATTTGAAACAGAAAAAATGTATAATCCCTGACCAAAATAACAAGACCACTGGCTTGTTGACCGTCATGTGAAATCAGGTGGAGCTTTCCAATTGGTGACTGTTTAAGTCCATTTGGCGCTATTATGGATGTGTCAAAAGAGGACCAAGGAGTTATTAAATTATCCCAATTTCTTTTGTGAATGGGATGCAGTATGTGTGTATGTGTGTATCTTTGGAGATGCCTCAACAAACTTGAAGTCATCCTACCCTTACAGCGAGGTGGAAAGATCTGAAGAGGTGAACTGTGCAATTAAAGTTTTCTGTTTTTGTGGACGGTGCAAAGTGCATCCCATTAAAACGAAATAACTCTCTCTTTGATCCACAAGAATTTCCAAACGTGACCTACAGCTCAATGTGTTCAAAGCACAGCTTATAATCTTCCTGGCACCCAGAGTCACCACCATACTAAACCATACTTTGCCAACATTGTAAATTCTTGTTCCGGGAGGTCCGGGGGTCAGGTGGGTGTGTGGGGCTCAGAGATTCGTGTCATGCGGCCCCGCCTCTAAGCTGTCATTTTCAGTTTGGCCTTTACCAGCAGGGGACAGGGCCACGATGGCGTGTGAATTGTGTCACTAAGCCCCACCCCCTCCATTCACCTTAATGAACTGGCCTGGGATCTGGGAGGTTGCCCTGCTTTCCTGGGAGTCCGGGAGGACTCCCAGAAATTCGAGACTCTCCCAGACATTTCGGGAGAGTAGACAACTATGCTCTAAGCTCTAACTCACCATCAACCTCACCATTATTTCCTCAGTATCCAAAACCTGCTGCTTTGGTGTCACATATGATTGTTTTATACCTCACATCTTTGAAACACTCTTCTAAAACATCTCTTTATTACCTACTCCCATCTATAATACCCACATTCAGTGGCATCTCAAGCACCCCTGCCAGAAGTTTGAGCATGCACCCTTCAGGGCTTCACTGAGCATGCACCACCCATTTACCAAGGCGCATACACCTTCCATGCTCTTCCATGCTCTGTTCAGAGCGGGGACTTGGATGCTCAGGGAGAAGGTGCCAGAGAACCTCCTGCCACACTCGCTGTGTTACGCGACACTGCCCACATTAGTACACCTCCAAATGTTCTTTTTGTTTCAACTTCGTCCATTTCCCACTAGATTGTAAGCTCACTCTTGCGCTCTTTCTCTCTCTCTCTCTCTCTCTCTCTCTCTCTCTCATAGCAGGGTCCTCTCTACCCTTTGTTGTCACATCTGTATTTATTTTATCCACTTTGTATATCACGATTTTATGTATAGCCTTTTTTTTCCACTGGCGCTTTGGTGCATTGCGGTGCCTTATAAATCAATGACAACAATAGTCATAACTGCAGGACAAGACCAGATCTCAGCAAGCTCCACCATGGTGCTGAGTGACATTAGCTGTGCACACTGTCATAAAGAATGGGGAAGACTATTTTACAAGCACCGCTACTGTTCTGTTGCTTTTGCCATCTCAGGATAGTGGAATCAGAGAGTCCTCTTTGGAAGAAATGCTTTATTTTTTCTTTCTTCCCCTATTATTATTTTTTGTTGTTGTTGGTAAAAGCGGAACTGGAGACCTGTCTGGGGTGCACATGTGTAAACCAGCAATGCTGAGTCATACATGTACAGAGGCACTGGACCGGATGATGAAGCGGTGAGAGTCCACTTTCCGCTGCCAGACAGTATCTCTGAAGAGCTGTACATGGCAACATTTTCTTAGTAAATTGTTTGACAGGAGACTTTCTATTACCTCAATAAGCAGCAACAGTAAACCAGCCTTATTGCCACTTGATGGTAAATAGATCTCTGGGCTGGTAGTGATTGTGGAGGCACAATCTCAATTTTTGGGGACTGCACTCCCGTTCCAACACTCAGAACTATTGACTGCTGGTATCATTTGCAAATGCATCCCCTTCGAGGTAAGCACGGCAATGAGCAGGGGTGTTAAGGGGACAGGGTTGGCTTAATGCTTCAGAATTGCTAGGCACTCCCCAGGAGAGGTGACAGAGTTTGAATAAATGGAGATGTTACCTACAGCAACCAATCAGATTCTAGTCATCATTTATTCAGTACATTCTACAAAATGACAGCTAGAATCTGATTGGTTGTTTTAGGCAACATCTCCACTTTTTCAAACCCGCAGCTTAAATTTACCCCTATGAGTGTTTTTAGGGTGGGGCCAGGTGCAGCTTAGCGCTTTATGCCCCAGAGGATGTAGCACACCCATGCCCTCAAACTGTGTTAGAAGGTATGATACTGTATAAAGACTAATTCCATCCAGAAAATACATCTCCCTGACTGCTGCAACATTGACATACTTGGGCTGGCTGATTCAGAGATAGAAGCAAATTAAACTACTTAGTGCTATTATGGGCTGTAAGGGGGAGTGTAAAATGCAGTTAATGTGGGCGTGGCCTAGTCCATCTCTAAAATGCAGTATAAAAATAGAGCTGGCTGTGTGTGTAACATGCAGGCGCAAGTAGTCCTTTCCATGCTTAAAAATTCCCTTTTGCATCTTTTGCAGTGTAACATGGTTTGCTTGGTTGCAAATTCATCCCATTTTATGCAAACAAGTGTCTAGCCTCTTGCAGCAAAGTTTCCTCCTTCTGTCCTCCCATGCAATCCAAAGAGACCGCCCCTTTCTGCCTTACTCCTTTTATAGACTCTGGGAGGAAGCCTGCAGGGTTTTATGCAAAGTACCAGGCCTAATGACATCATAAGTAACTGCACCTGTCAACCATCAAGAGATTCTGCCTTTTCTTGCCAGCAGATTCACTGGAGCCCTCAGATCAGCATATAAACTGCCATGGAAACAAAGGATAAGACCCTACATTCATATTAAAAAAAGCTGTAATACAAACTATATTACATTAACTACTGGGGGGATGTTTACTAAACTGCGGGTGTGAAAAGTGGAGATTTTGCCTATAGCAACCAATCAGATTCTAGCTTTCATTTATTTAGTCCATTCTACAAAATGATAGTTAGAATCTGATTGGTTGCTATAGGCAACATCTCTACTTTTTCAAACCCGCAGTTTAGTAAATATGCCTGCTAGTATTTAAACAAAACTAGTGTTTAAAGTGCTTATATTCAATGCCAAACTGAGTCTACTCTACAATACTCTTACAATCCTAATACAAGAAAAATAAGGGACTCTGTTCTCTAAAGCAAATATTTCAGAACAAAGGACAATGATATTTAGCAAATAGCACAAGAATAAAAACAATCGAGTGAGAACTAGCTGAAATGTCCCTGGTCCCACAATGCATCTTGTCTTGTGAGTCTCTGCCCAAATGATGGTGAAATGCATCATAACCTCAATGTTCCAAACAAAAAATGAGCGTTCTCCAGATGGTATCTCTATGCTTTAATACGTATCTGCGTTGCACAACATTATTATCTGAAAATAGATTATAACAGTAATTTCAGCCCCTAGCAAAACAAGGGCATTGACTGGAAAATTTAATTTACTGGAGATTAATCAAGAATAATAATAAAGGTGGGAAAGAGGAAATGCCATGGAAAACACAGTGACAGAATATCCGCTCTTTTTGCTATAGTAGATATTTAAGGGGCTACACGTTGCAGTGAAAGCAAAAACTGTCTACGATGAAAAGTAGTATAAAATAGGATAACAGGGGATATTTACTAACATTGCTCAAAGGAGCAGATTTGCAATAAAAACATAGCAACAAATTAAAAATGAAATGATCCGTCTGCTGCAAATGATATAATAAAAGTTATTTGCAAACCAAACAATATGCAGGGGTGGAATATATTTCTATTTGCACAAATGTACCTAATTCTCTGTCTCTCATCAGCTATTTATATAGCGCCACTAATTCCGCAGCGCTGTACAGAGAACTCACTTACATCAGTCCTTGCCCCACTGGATCTTACAGTCTAAATTCCCTAAGAGAGTCTCTCTTTCTCTTTTTCTCTTTCTCTTTCTCTCTCTCTCTTTCTCTTTCTCTCTCTCTCTCTCTCTCTCTCTCTCTCTATTTTTCTCTTTTTCTCCCCCACCCCAGGAATCAAACTCATCACTGTAAGGCAGAAGTGCTAACACACACAGCATACTTCATTCTGATTTTTGTAACTGTCCTTGTAATGATTTCTGGATTGGCTGGTGCTTCAAAAATCCTACTATCCGTTTTGGAGCTTCATCTTTATTAATGTAATTTTTTTACTTAGCTAATGTCAGAAACCAGCGCCGGCATGCAGCGTCTTCGGAATTACCAGCAGTTGCATACCAGACTCTTCGGAAATCAACGTCGTCGCTGTTAAGGTAAGTGTATATTGTCATTATGTCGTCATTTTAGTATTGTGTTTTTTTTAAGGAATAGTGGATGTCGGTATCCCAAGCACCGGGATACCATACCCCACCCGTAAGCAACAGTGAGACTTTTATCAATGCCATCAAGGGGCCCGGAGCAAAATCAAAGGAGAACATTTGTTAAAGATATGTAGAACCTTTTCTCATGTACTTCATCAAGTCTGTTGCAACATGAAATGTGCTAAATAGGAAGCCACTCGGAATTCAAAGCAGGGTCTCTACTATGACTGTCCATGGGCATCTCACTACTAGTCAACTGAGCTAACTTATACTTTTCTCAATGTCTTCAATCAGCCTGCTGCAACATTCAATTTACTAAAATGAAACCAGACAGGGGAAAACCAGAGACGACTCTATCACTGCAATTAAAGAACTTGGCTACTACCTCGCTGAGCCATTTCTTTCTTTAAGCAAGGTGTGAGACTTTTCTCACTATCTTCAATCAGTAGAAGCTGTGTCAGGAATGGGCCATGTCCCAGCAAACTCAATAAACCTCTGTTTGACCATAGGTGGAGAGAGTCCAGCCACAACTGGAGTCCTCTATTTCTCTGACTGCAGAAGCCTTGGATTATCTTATATTTCTACATAGGTACCTTTAGAGCTTTGAAACAATGGTGTCAAATCATTCTGCTCTGTGGTGGGGTTTGTACATGTCAAGGACTATAGGAAGGGAAGGTGACAAGTGATATGTGGAGTGATGATAATGATGATTTCGGTGTGGCTCACCTCTCCAACAGACATATCGTGGTTGGGGCAGTTTGAGGTAGAGGTTAAAGAGAGACCATAAGGGCCTCCTCACACTTGGGGCAGTTAGTGAGAGAGACAAATATTAAACTTAGGCCCGCATTCAACAAGATAAATTTATTCAGACCCGCTCCTAGCTCAATGTGGACTTGCGATTCCATCAGGATAGTCCTGGGTTTAGGGGACTGTCCTGATTGCAAGGAGCTGTCCCTGGCATGAGGGACAGCTGGGACGTATTTCCACTCTTCACGTTACATACATGGTGTGTGAGCCAGTTAGAGGTGCACTCTTTATATAAGGGAAGATGGAAGGGAGATGTAGGTGGTTGGAAAGAGGTGCAGGCTATGCCCTCCATGGTGCTGGCCACGCCCACACACAGCCAGCCCCACCTGCACATCACTGGCCACACCTGCACATCACTGGCCACGCCTGCACATCTCTGGCCACACCCACACATAATTGTCCACACCTCTGAGGTCACTGCGCTTCTCACAATAGGCCTTTTATAATTTTCTCCCAGGCCCATATGGCCTTAATCTGGCTCTAACTACAGGTCAGGTATAAGACCTGAGTGATAATGATGATAGTCACATATGTATGCTAGGACATGTGCTTGCAAACAAGAGCAACTGTAAAAATGCATTTATGTACAGTAGTCATTAATAACATCCTGATAAATGTTTTTTTAATGTTTCTTCATTAATGACTTATTATTATCATAGATTTATAAGGTGCTTTAGTACAGTAGGGAAAACAATACATTCATAAAACAAGAACATACAAGGTAGGCAAAATAAACACAGAAATGAAAACAAAGGGTATGGAGGACCCTGCTCATTAGAGAGCTAAGTGGAAGAGGGCACAGCTGAAACAAGAGGAGAAAATGTGGTTTACAGTAGAGATTGGGACAGTTATGAGGGTGCATTAGTGTGAATAGTGTTATTGGGGATAAGGTCACCTCTAAAAAAGAGATGGGTTTCCAAAGAGCGTTTAAAGATTTGAAGGCTGTGGGACAGTCTGATCGGGCATGGTAGGGAATTCCATAAGTGGGGAGCAGCACAGGAGAAGCCTGATAGGTGGGAGTGAGAGGTGGTTATCAGAGACGATACAAGGCGCAGGTCAGAGGTAGATTTGAGAGGGGGGAGAGAGAGTATATTGATATGAGATTTGAGATGTATCCAGGGGTGTTGTTGTTGAGGGCTTTGTAGGTAAGGGTGAGTAATTTGAATTTGATTCTGGAGGACACAGGGAGCCAGTGTAGGGATTTGCAAAGTGGTGCAGCAGATGTGGAGCGATGAGAGAGGAAGATCAGTCTTGCAGCAGCATTTAGGATGGATTGAAGTGTGGATATATGGGTGTCAGGAATGCTGGAGGTTGCAATAGTCAATGGATAAGAGTTTTATTCGCATGCTGGGTAAGAAAAGGGCGTATTCTGGCAATATATTTAAGAGTCTGGATGTGAGGAATAAAGCAGAGGATGGAGTCAAGTGTGACACAAAGGCAGCGAACTTGGAAGACTGAAGACTAACTTACTAACAGGTGACAGTAGTTGAATACTTTTTTCCCTGTGCAGTCTGCTGGCACCCTATATTCCACGTATGCATTGTACATATCCTGCAGTGTATTGTGTCTGTCTTAATACGGCAAGTGCCATATAAGCAGAGCACACCTAGACCTGTATTCAACAAGAGAAGTTTCTTTAAATCCGCTCTTAGATCAATACGGACATGCGTATAACCAACGTACGTGCATTTAAAAAAAAAACGCACAATACTTTCATTTTGCCTTAATGAATCAGGCCCAATATGTTCGCCCTCAAGTGCTTTGAGAATCTAAAGATTTAGGCTACTTAAGCTTTTTAATCATTGACAATACTGCCTATTAGGAACATCAAAAAGGGGCTATCATCTATAAGCAAGATAGTTAGCAAGGCAAACCAATTGTTACAAAATATATAGTAAAATATGTAATGGCACACCCACACAAGACAAAAGCAACAATTTGCATAAAGACGTGGACATATTGATCAAATCAGAGGCATAAAGAACAACTGGTTTATCCAAGCAAAGCCTGTGATAACTCATCAAACAAGGTGAAATCAACTCTAAGCACCAAAAGAAGCGTTTGGTGCTTAGAGTTGATTTCAATAACAAACAGGGGACAGTGTCTGAAAATATTCCTTGATGGTTGGTTGTTTCTCCAAAGTAATATTAAAGTGTGATTGGTTTTCCAACTGCAGAAACCAACACAATACACTTAGAAGTGTCCCTGTTTCGGGACATTTATGTATAAAAAATAAATCGTTCTGCAGTAAAAATAATGCTCTCTGCTCCCACGCTAAACATTCTTCATCCCTCCAATCTCATATTAATATGCAAAACAAAATTAGTTTTTGCATGTGGGTGCACAGCTATGAACATTCATGGGTCTAGCCCTCGCTCAGCAAGAAACATGCCCAATTCACCAACTCCCAAAATTGGGCACATACGTATAAGAAGAACAGGCACAAATTGTATTTTGTACTTTTGCAAATGTCCCTTAATGAAAGCAGATGTCTAATTGCAATGGAATTATGGCAAATTTGCATGTTACTCAATAAACTCTATGGGGTAAATGTATCAATATGCGGGTTCTTCAACACCCGCGTGTTCAGCCACTTCCGCGATTAAACTTCAAGCGGCGCTGCATTGTAAATGGAAGTTAACCCTTTACAATGCAGCGCCGCTTGAAATTTAATCGCGGAAGAGGCTGAACACGCGGGTGTTGAAGAACCCGCATATTGATACATTTACCCCCATATCTCAGCTTCTAAAAAAATGGTAAGTGTTTTGGGGTTTTTTTTTGGGGGGGGGGGGGGGGGGGGGTTGAAGCTGAAATATCGACAATGAAATTGTTGACACCATAATGTTTACAGTCAGAATGTCGACATGTTCAGTTGGTTGACTGGGTTAAAATGTCAACATACCCATTGGCTGCCAGGGTTCAAGTTGTGGGGAATCCCCATGTTATAAATAGAACCAGTGTGGCTATGAGCTCACTTCGCACCGGGAGCTCAATAGAGCTAGTTTAGCATTGTGTAATTGTTTTTTTTGTTTTGCGAAGCAAGGATCGTTTTGGATCTATTATAGTTGAAGACAACTGGATGTAGGAGATAAAGAAGGTAAATGAAGGTTTGTGTAGGGATGCTTTTTTTTAAGTTTTCTTCTATTTTTTTTTTTACTCTATTGTCAGTGGTATTGCTGGTTTACATTTAACGCTTTATGTCAACATTCTGACTGTCAACATTATGGTGTCAACATTCTGACTGTCAACATTATGGTGTCAACATTCTGATTGTCAACATTTTCATTGTTGACATTTCGTACCCAACCTTATTTCTGTAGTCACAGTTAGAAAAATATTAACTCCTTGCAGCCACAAGTGTCATGGTCCTTTCCCATTACCTTCCCATTCTGTTTAGGTGAGTCCTGAATGAGATCTCCTCTGCTTGATGTCTAACAGATCCATGGATAATGGACCTATTAGTAACTGCCCATGGTACCAAAACTGAAAATCACAGCTTAAAAAATGTATAAAAAGGTTAAAAGAAATTAAAACGAAACAAATCACAAAAAATTATCATTTTCTCTGTGACCTCTGTGGCCTATATTCTGTAAGGTACACATATTTGTTTTACCTAAAGTCAAAACTAGATGACTAAATGTTTGTGTAAATTAATGGGGCTATGCTAACTGCATGAAAGCAAATATGGGTTGAATACTAAAAAGTGTAATCTTTTAAGCAAGTATTTCCCCTATATAGCACATAAAATAAACTAAAGAGTTACAGAGGTAGCATAGCAACAATATTATTTGTAGCAAAGAGCAGTAGTGGAAAAGAGTATTACACTGCTGGACCACTGGAGCATTCATGAGCACCACTAGATCAGGGTAATGCTGGTCAGGCAGTTGGTAGAACTTTGCATTTTGTGTTATCTTAATGAACTTCATCCGAAACAAAATATATTTTGTTTTAGGTGGAATTCATTTTTAAATCAGTTTTAACAAGATGGTCCATCAATGGAGCAAGTGAATATTTTGCAGAACAGTTTGCAAAGGTTTTTTTTTTTGCTATTTTCCGAAAGTCTGTGCTTAGCACATTAAGGGATCTTGGCTCTGTTCGCAAATTCACCATCCAGGAAAAAATATTATTTGCACATCCTTATCACATTTCCCTGTTTGTGTGTGTTGGACTGCAAAGCCTCCTCACCCAAATATATTTTCTACTGTCATTCCACAGACATAATGCTAGTCACTTCTAGCTATTACACCACCACCTCATTAATTACATATATAGGAGTGCTCAATTCATCCACATCTGTACAAATCTGGTTTGCTCTACAATTGTAGAAACATTTAGTGTGCCACATCGGCACTTGAAACCCATACTGCTCCACATCTGTACAAACCAGTTCTGTTCCACATTTGTATAAACATGTACTGCCCCCTATCTGGAAATACACATACTGTTAAGCATCTTGTGACGATTATGTCGTATATCTAATGACTGATCATTATTTTATGTTGAATTCATGTATGACAATGTATATTGTATGTAACCTTGTATTATAATCTCAACGTGTGCTTTGCTAGATGACATGAGTCTGAACTGCAAGTGTCAATAATCTGTTGAAATTAGCCAGACCAGGGAGAGATAGGCATCTCAAAGGAGTTTGAAGTCCCAAAGTTGTAAACCATCTAACCAAGCGGAACAAGCAGAGGTGAGAACTCAAGGTCCTGTGAACATTCCCGATCTCAGGACATCCCTAGCTCACTTTGAATGCCCTGTGACATTTGGGAGATCAATCTGTCCTTATTGACAGCTAAACTCCAAAGGTGGGGGGTGAGAGCTATGTGGAAAAAGTTTTAAAATCTTCTGTCTTAGATAATAACGTGTGCATTTTCATGAGGGGGTCTAACAAGACTGAAATGGCCCATATTTCTCAGTTGTGTTCCCTCACACACCAGGGGCTAGATTTACTAAGCTGCGGGTTTGAAAAAGTGGGGTTGTTGCCAATAGCAACCAATCAGATTCTAGCTGTCATTTTGTAGATTGTGCTAAATAAATGAAAGCTAGAATCTTATTTGTTGCTATAGGCAACATCCCCACTTTTTCAACCCCGCAGCTTAGTAAATCTAGCCCCAAGTCTTAACTAGTAAGTAGTAACTTTGGTTTTAGTTCCTATTTTATTTCTGCAACTTATTTGTGCAACTTAATGTATGTCTTGTTATTAACTTTTTTGTAACTAAGCCTTTGAAACATTTTTCGGATTAAAATACATGTATTCTAACATTTTTTCCATGATTCTTTGTGAACTTGCGAAGCCCAGGGAGGCTCATACTACATGTGATTTTAGTGTGAACATTAATAAGTGGTTTTGGTGAATATAAGGGCAACATAATAAATCCTTTCTGGTGGCAGAAAAGGTGTATTCATTGCTAAGTGAATATGGTGACGCCAGTCACGGCCAGCTGTTCAGATTGCTGTATCTGGGACAGGCTGGGCGTTCGTGACATATCTATTGAAAAAATACAGCTTCACATCTTTAGAAACCTTTACTGCTCCGCATTTGTAGAAACACATACTGCCATCCATCTGTAGAAACACATACTACCATACATCTGTAGAAACACATACTGCCACACATCTGTAGAAACACATACTACCCTCTCTCTATCTGTGGAAACATGTACTGATTCCCATTTGTGGAAATATGTACTGCACTACATTTGTAGAAACACATACTGCCATCCAACTGTAGAAACACATACTGCCACACATCTGTAGAAACACATACTGCCCTACATCTGTAGAAACATATACTGCTTCCTATTTGTGGAAATGTACTGAACTACATCTATAGAAACCTTTTTCTGCTCCATATTTGTAGAAACACATACTGCCTTCTATCTGTGGAAACATGTACTGCTCTCCACTTATGGAAACACAAACTGCTCCATATCTGTGGAACACACACTGCCGCCCTTTATAACTGTAGAATTTGAAAACTCGAATTGTTTGAAAACTATTACTTTGCTACAAAATACCTATTGTGGTATGTTCCCTTAGCTGTACCTACTGAAATGTTTGTACGGCATACCTACTTCAGTACACCACCTTAGAATAATTTCCCCATTTTGGCTGCAGTTGCTGACATATACCTGCTAAGGTATAGTCCAGAGAATTGCTTCCTAAGCTCTTCCTATGTATTTGTTCATTGTTATACCACTTGAAAGATACTGACTGACCTTGCCTGTACTTCCACATGTCCAAGGTCATACTGAGAATTATCTGTGGTTCAGACGTTTCTGAAAATAAACAAATGAGAAGCATAAGAATACTGTTGCGTTATGATGTTACTGAGATAGCTTCTGAGATATGCTAACTGAAATATAATTTCCTCAGAGATATGATCACTGAGATATGGCTGCTGAATACTGTTCATGTGAGTTCACTTAACAATCATGTTATATATTAAAAAAAACACACTGATGCGTGTACTGGCAAAACCCCCCTCATGTTGTGCAATCAATACAGGATTAATACTATATACAAGGGAGGCCACAACTGTATATGAGTATGCTATTTAAAAGGTATAAATGTTATATATAAAATATATATCAAGGGGAAGCTATTTGTATATACCCAGGTCCTGCAGTCCCAGCACATCAGCTGACTAAGACATTTCTTGGAAAATAGATCTGAAAGTTATAAGTGATAAACGGGCCATTTGTAGGGCATGGCATCAAGGACGGACTGCGCATTCGCTTGGGGCTGCGATATTAAGGGCTCATTTTTGTAATATTAAAATTCTTATTGTTTGACCTATATGTAACCTGACACTTTTTGTTGTTTTTTGCTTTTGTATCAGTGCTACCATTTTACCTTCCATATTTAATGACATTAGTTAAAAAATGTATGTCATATATTTGTTATATTTTGCAGTTTTGTTTGTTTACTGATCATGTGATCTGGTATACTTATATTAAATCTGTTCAGTCACACAATTCAAGGTTTAGTGAAGCAGGAGCTGAAGAGTGCACGAGTACAACCAGTGGTAGAACTACCACAGTTGTAGGGGGTGAGAAGGAAGTGGGGCCTAGGAGGTTAGGCGACGCCAAGCCACCTTCTGTCGAGGCCTCTGCTCTACTGAACATGCATTGCAGAACCCAGTGCCCAAACAGGGTTCTAATGCTTATATGTGGGCCCACACACATGAGCAGCAGAGGGGCCTATGGATGGGGGGGACTGTCACCATGAGTCCTCAGTTACTGGGGACAATTAACTAAGGGGAGTGTAGGAGGAGGTGGGTGAGGTGTAAGGAGTCTGACATGAGGAGCTATCTTGTCAAATGGTGTCGATTTTTCCTTTGAAGTAGATGGCAAAGTCATGGGCTGTGCAGGAGGTTGGGGGAGGTGGTGCAGGTGGCAGAAAAGAGAATGAATGTGAGTGACTTGAATATTTTCTCACTGGACAAGCACACAGTAATATACTCATGTATGAAATATCTCTTAGTAGGTTGACAGCCCCATGACTTCATGGAGTAGTCTGCAGTGCTGTTTTATTCTCTGTCCCCCTAAACCCTTATCACGGTCAGCCCTGGCCTAAACTTGTCTTGCCCCAGTATTACCCTACTTCCATGTGGCCAGTCCCACCCATACGACCAGCCCCCTAATTGCATGTGGGTTTCTCCAAATCAAGCAAGGTGCTGATCCGTTCCTCCCATTTATTCCCTCACTTCCACCTTCCCTTCCTTTCCTCTTCGCTCATCCCTTATTAAATGTGATGGCTATTAATGTAATGTGTGGTTGGTGAATGCACAAAAGAAAACATGTAGGCAGTACCTAGGCAGACTTTCCACTTAGCACATGCGTAGCAGGAAAGCAGTGAGCATCGGGCAAATCTATGCATTAAAATAATAGTGTGAGATCTTTCTTACTTGGCACTATACCAGCCTAGCTAAGTGTTTGTAACAATGTATACCTGAAATAAGACGGAGACACAGATATTTCAAATTAAAGGTCGCAGTGTATTTAAATATTAAACCTTTATGGTGCTGGTGAGAGCGTAGCAGTCAGCTAAAAACTAATCTTCAACCAATAAACTGTGGGGGACAAAGATTACCAATTGGCCGGTGCTAATCTGGCATCAGCGTGACTGATCCCTTCTAGACTTGACATCGCCGTGCCATGCAAAGCACGCCAAGGGACCCTCCCTGCAGAAAGGGTCAAGAGTCATGTTCTTCGAAAGGAGCAGTGACAAGCAGCCAATCAGGGTAGCGTTTTTGACTAGTCGCCGACTGCACAACTCTCCTACCCACTGCGCCTCCTCTGTATAAATGAAGAAATGTTAAAACAACTTACTAAATCTAAGTAGGGTGGGTGGGCGGTATCAGGGACGATCAGGAACAGAAAGACCCAGCATTCCTTGCTCACTGAATATATACAAGATAAACAAAACCTCCCAGGGACATCATATTGGCTGGTTTAATGTAAACACCAGAAAACTTAACCCCTAGTGGTAAGTGTATATTCAAAGACCCAACACATCATTTTAAAAGCCCTCAGCGTAACGCTTTACTAATTAGTTGCAGGTATACAGATAATTATACATGTGTGCACAAATTATTATGCACCTGCACCGACATAAATGCAGATTGTTGGACCTGCCCACAATAAGTGACTCAGAAATATCCTCAATGTGGTCTGCAGTCTAGTGAGGATGAATCACACTACCTGTCCTGTGATAGTAGTTTCAACACAACTTGTACACCAGTGACAGCAAGGGATTTCTTTCCCAGAAGTGTCACTTAATTCCCATAACGAGTTATCCAGTTTGCCAGGTATTTACAGACACTGCTAATTTTAGCTGTGCCTTTCTGAGTAACGCCTAAACAAGAACATCATGCTGCCAATGCATGGATATTAATCATGTTAGCTGTCTGTTGCTCTAGAGCAGACCGTGAATGAGTTAAAGGTGGCACCAAGCAGTAACAGGAACAATTATACTATGTATGTGTCTAGCATGATGTGGTTGGTCACGTATGCAGTCTGATGTCATAGCATACTTGTCCTAATCCTATTAAATGCAATGATGTTTCATGTCATACAGGATGAAATCTGGGGGACCATACATCCTCCGAGGGACAAATTTCTACATAGCGGCTGACAATTGTAGATCTCTACTTTAATATGTAGGAATAGATGATGCTCTGGGCTCTGATACTAAATTACCATCATTAGAGACTGCTGCATATTGCTTGTTGGCTGTGTTATATACAAGGTCTACAACGTAAACACATTTACACATCCATATTGCTCAGACACAGAAATGGTTATGTAATCATGCTTTCTATTAGATACTGTTGAACTTCAGGGCAATTCTACCTTATTAGGTTCATGTTACTGCGTAACGAAGGACGTGTTGTCCTAATAATCCCAGGACACAGTAGATTTTTTGCCTAAGGAAATCTGTAGTGATTTTTCCTAGAATCTAAGCCTAGTTCCCAGTATTCCAGTCTCATTCAGGTTTCCAAACTGTTTAATTGCAGTTGTCACTGCAAAGAAATTATTGGTAGGATGAATAAATTTCATGTGACGTAGGTATTCCTGTTTTCTGATTTAAAACATGGGATCCCTACATATATAGCTTTTGACAGTAAATTAGTATACATGCAGTTATAATAATAATTTTAGGGGTCCCTTCCAGTGTGGTGCAAGCTTATGAATGGGTTCATGGGTGCCAGCTATTTTGCAATAGCTGTGGATCAGCGTGCAAAGTAAGGAACACCTACAAGTTAGCTTAATCTTTACTCCATGTTGCTTATATAATTATGATAGTGGCAGGGCCATCTTTTCCATTGGGCACGATGGGCAGGTGCCCGGGGGCCCCACAGGCAAGGGGGCCCCATAGGCAGGCCTCTTAATTAGAATAAATAATCCTGCAAAAGAAAAAACCTGCAAAAAAAACCTTCAAGGGTCACTGAGCAAGTACATCTATCTATATATATCTATATCTGTATCTCTATACATATATATATACATATATATATATATATATATATATATATATGTGTGTGTAGGGGCCCCGGTGCACTGCTTTGCCCGGGGGCCCATAATGTTGTTAAGATGGCCCTGGATAGTGGCTCATACTTGAGCAGGCAGACAGGAATGTCAGCAGAAAGGAGGAGACATATTAAAAAATAAAAGGAAGGGAAAAACACTATAGAAATGTATTTCTGGACGAATACTATTTGTTGTTAATATACTAAATCTGAAAATGTTAATTATTGGTTATATGTGCACTTTAAGTAAGTGTAAAACAAATTAGTAGCATACTCCAAAGCAGCTTGAGCCCACATGTTCTTTTACTTATCAATGGAAAAAGAACGATGACAGATAACGCAAGTAGATTCAGAGAGCGACTTTAGGGCCCCATTTATGAACGCCCATTTGCAAGTTTTGAGATCATTCATTAGTAGAGGATCACAGCAGATATTGGAGATATATGCTGCAGTCCCAGCTCTTCAATTGTAAATACAGTCCTAATAAATGTCTTGGGAACTGCACTTTTGCTCAGAAATTCGGAGCGTGACTCCGGTAGCTAACGTCTCCTGAAGATAGCATTAGCCGTGGGAAGAGCATCACAGGTGAGGGATCTTTGGATTCATGCTATAGAAACCTGTTAGGAAAGCAATCACAGTTGCAATCTCTTTATTATAGATTATTAAAGATCAAACCCTGGGACAGGCTCCTATCGGAGCTCTGACCCGGCAAATCAATTTTAATTAATTGCCACAATAATACATTTCTTATTGCTGCAATAAGAAATGAAAATGAATGTGAGCAATTTGGATTCTTCATTAATAAACCCGTTACCCTGTAAAACACCCATCCCATTTTTGCTTATGTTGCATAATTGAGTGATGAATGGATTTAATTGCCAACCTTTCCCCATTGGTTCATCTATCTCCCTCTCTTTTCCCCACCCAATGTTCCTATGCCCCCCCCACTGTTTGGCAATTGTTTGTTTTTTTATCTTTGTTGGTATTACTACAAAATTTATACTGACAACATTGTTTACTGGACATATATGGGGTATCTGTCTTGTCTGATAGCTGCTTGTGTCTATTAAACAAAGATTATATAGAAACAAATCAGAAACATCCTGAACTGATGAAGATGGCGTTTGTTGTAATTCTCATTATTCAGCATGGCAAGACAGGAACTAGATTATGTGTGATACACTCTGTGCCCTGCTCTACCCTGATATTATTCAAGTGATTAGAATGTACCTGTGACCCCGTCACAGATTTAATTAAAGTGTAAATGGTTGCACTGTTTCATCTTACACAACCATGCAAATGACATCAGTCACATTCATGCATGGTTCACGGCTCGCCATCGTAACCACTGGTCCTGAACTAATGTTGATGTTGGAGATAATACAAGCGCCAATTCTCTATGCTACAGGTGCGTAACCTTCCCCCTAGGCTGAACGAATACAATATTATTTAATAACATGTTGCAAAGAGCAATGGTGTACTATAACCCTAGGAACTAAGGAGTTATTAGCTTTTAACACTCTACTGCACTTCAACTCATACAATCTTATGTCTGGTTGATAGCTGTCGAGTATCATCAGCAACATCATCATTTATTTATATAGCGCCACTAATTCTGCAGCGCTGTACAGAGAACTCGCTCACATCAGTCCCTGTCCCATTGGGGCTTACAGTCTAAATTCCCTAACACACACAGACAGACAGAGAGAGAGAGAGAGAGATACTAGGGTCAATTTGTTAGCAGTCAATTAACCTACCAGTATGTTTTTGGAGTGTAGGAGGAAACCGGAGCACCCGGAGAGAAACCCACGCAAACACGGGGAGAACATACAAACTCCACACAGATAAGGCCATGGCCGGGAATTGAACTCATGACCATTTGTGACCAGCAAGTGGCAGTGCAGCATACTAACATTTTCTCCTTGCCTCTTTATTGGACTTATTAGATCGCAAACTATTTGATAGCAGCTCTCCTATATAGTGTGCGGTTCCTGTGTTTAATGTATATTTATATGCTTGTCGTGTATTTTACTATATATTTGTTAGAAAGTAATGTAACAGTGTCTGCTTGAAAATCGTCCCTCTTTCAATTACACTGTAAGAAGGGGTAGACAAAGTTGAAACTGTCCCGGCCAAGATCAACATGGTGAGGGGAGCCAGCCATTACTGCGTTGGATCTTCTAGCGAATAGTTACAGGCATGTAAGTGAAGTTGGCCATACATGTTGTGATATTGCAGCTGATATCAGGAAATTGGTATCACAGTGTGTATGACCCAAAAACAATTGATAATGAACCTATCAAAATTAAGAAGAGCATTGTTGGGCATGTTTAAAGATGCACTCAGTTGACGACACCTGTTGGTTTCTATTGAATTGTGTCTTCTGTCTTTATATGGTGACGGAACTACGAAATATGGAAAAAAGCACCAGGGGCCTGATTCATTAGTGATCTTATCATGTGCAAAAGTTAAGATGCTTATTTTTAAGAAGAAACGGGAAGATAAGAGTGAAGTTAAGATGGATTTTCATCTTAAGTTAAGAAATTCTTCACTTACGCAGTGGATTTAGCTTCTTATCTCCCTTTTCTGAGCATGCACAGAGTGGATTTGCTTAAGATAAGCAAAAAACTGCAGATAAGATCACTAATGAATCAGGCCCCAGATTGTAAATCTAACTTCAAAGCAAATGAAAAAAATAAAAAAAGAATTATGTACATGCAGCTCCCAAAAAGATTGGTGCCTATCCCCACAGAAAAGAAATAACCCAAAAAGAGAGGAAGCACAAAGTATTCATATAGTCCCTTTAGATTGCAAACAAAACTATGTTCCTAGAAGATATAATAAAAAGTGATATTGAATGAATAAAGAAGTCTATTTTCATTATATCTTTGGGTACATAGTTTTGTTTCCCCTCTAAACGCAATATATGTGATTACATCAAAAGTCACAGTATATGAAGATATTATTTACAGGATTTTATACATATATTAGTATCTCTCGTGTAGTATAGTAATTCATTTAGAGGTTTAAATAGTGGAGAAAATAGCTGTTATTACCAGTTTACACTACTAAGGGTTCCCCTCTGGACATCGGAAATGCTGCATTTCTTTACAGCCCCCTCTGGGCGATGTGGTCTAGTTTCTTTACATATTTATCATGACAAAGACATAGACATGCAGACCTGACAAGGCGCAGCTAGCTATGACCTGTTTGAGTAAATGCTGCCAGTTACAATGCAGAGCTTTAGTGTGAATGGATAGGTACAGACACAACTGAGGGATGAGCAATTCAGGTTTTCCTTAATTTGTACATTTCCCATAATGCACTATGGGTAGCAGACGAGAGCAATATTGCTATGAGACATATCAATCATAAAAAAAGAACATACACAAAATGCTAAGGCATATTCAGTATAAAATAGAAGTAGTATAATACGAAATCAGTTGTCTAAATTGTCTAACTTTTCCAATATGTCCTTTTAATATTAATTCCCACTAATATGAACAGTGACTATTATATTCCCAGAGTGCACATTCCCTCTGAATTATTCCAATTCAATTGCTGTTTACATTTTTATAATCTCATACAGATTTCTTCCAAATTATCCATATGGGATTCATCCAAATGTTTCTGGCTCATCAGGATCAATATGGTAAATATAAATATCCTCTTTAGATCACTTTATTTTATCCAGACTCGGCTGATGTTCCTGCATGAGAACTTCACTGCCCATAACATCATTTTTATAGTCAAATTGTCCTTCCATATTACACCTACCTTTTACATATACATTCCACCTTTATTTATATTCTCTCCATCATTGCCATAATGCCTTGACATGGATTAGGTTTACCTTATTTGTGTCTACTTTATAGCAGCTATATCTCTCCAGATTAGGGGAATGGCTCTACAATACCCAATACAAGCTCCTTCTCACCTGCCATTACTTCTTACTTGTCTATGTGTCCCTGAGGCAGCGAACTTCCCAATGTAATTAAACCAATAATACATGTCTAGAATGGGCTCCTGAGGAATAATTATCTCTATTAATCTTATGACATCCATAATTCCACCATAAATCCTCCTTCATTCATTCCTCACTTCTCCTCTTTTATTCATTCCGCCACACCATCTCCTTCATTCATTCCGCCACACCTCCTCCTTCATTCATTCCGCCACACCTCCTCCTTCATTCATTCTGCCACACCTCCTCCTTCATTCAGTCCGCCACACCTCCTCCTTCATTCAGTCCGCCACACCTCCTCCTTCATTCATTCCGCCACACCTCCTCCTTCATTCATTCCGCCACACCCCCTCCTTCATTCATTCCGCCACACCTCCTCCTTCATTCATTCCGCCACACCTCCTTCATTCATTCATTCCGCCACACCTCCTTCTTCATTCCGCCACACCTCCTCCTTCATTCATTCCACCACACCTCCTCCTTCATTCATTCTGCCACACCTCCTCCGTCATTAATTCCGCCACACCTCCTCCGTCATTAATTCCGCCACACCTCCTCCTTCATTCATTATGCCACACCTCCTCCTTCATTCATTCCGCCACACCTCCTCCTTCATTCATTCTGCCACACCTCCTCCTTCATTCATTCTGCCACACCTCCTTCATTCACTCATTCCGCCACACCTCCTTCTTCATTCCGCCACACCTCCTTCTTCATTCATTATGCCACACCTCCTCCTTCATTCATTATGCCACATCTCCTCCATTTATTCCGCAGCACCTCCTCCTTCATTCTGCCACACCTCCTCCTTCATTCATGCTGCCACACCTCCTCCTTCATTCATTCTGCCACACCTCCTCCGTCATTAATTCCGCCACACCTCCTCCGTCATTAATTCCGCCACACCTCCTCCTTCATTCATTCCGCCACACCTCCTCCTTCATTCATTCCACCACACCTCCTCCTTCATTCATTCCGCCACACCTCCTCCTTCATTCATTCTGCCACACCTCCTCCTTCATTCATTCTGCCACACCTCCTTCATTCATTCATTCCGCCACACCTCCTTCTTCATTCCGCCACACCTCCTTCTTCATTCATTATGCCACACCTCCTCCTTCATTCATTATGCCACACCTCCTCCATTTATTCCGCAGCACCTCCTCCTTCATTCATGCTGCCACACCTCCTCCTTCATTCATGCTGCCACACCTCCTCCGTCATTAATTCCGCCACACCTCCTCCGTCATTAATTCCGCCACACCTCCTCCTTCATTCATTCCGCCACACCTCCTCCTTCATTCATTCCACCACACCTCCTCCTTCATTCATTCCGCCACACCTCCTCCTTCATTCATTCTGCCACACCTCCTCCTTCATTCATTCTGCCACACCTCCTTCATTCATTCATTCCGCCACACCTCCTTCTTCATTCCGCCACACCTCCTTCTTCATTCATTATGCCACACCTCCTCCTTCATTCATTATGCCACACCTCCTCCATTTATTCCGCAGCACCTCCTCCTTCATTCCGCCACACCTCCTCCTTCATTCATGCTGCCACACCTCCTCCTTCATTCATTCTGCCACACCTCCTCCATTCATTAATTCCGCCACACCTCCTCCGTCATTAATTCCGCCACACCTCCTCCTTCATTCATTCCGCCACACCTCCTCCTTCATTCATTCCACCACACCTCCTCCTTCATTTATTCCGCCACACCTCCTCCTTCATTCATTCCACCACACCTCCTCCTTCATTTATTCCACCACACCTCCTCCTTCATTCATTCCACCACACCTCCTCCTTCATTTATTCTGCCACACCTCCTCCTTCATTCATTCCCCAACACCTCCTCCTTCATTCATTCTGCCACACCTTCTCTTTCAGTCATTTCCCACACCTCCTCCTTCATTCATTCCCCAACACCTCCTTCTTCACTCATTCTGCCACACCTTTTCTTTCATTCATTTCCTCCACCTCCACCTCCATTCATGAACATTCTGTAGTGTGCTCACCTATATATAATATCCATGGATATGAAAAAATAAAATGTTTTATTGACATAATTGACATATAACAATCAAGTAGAAAGTAAATAAGGACAACTTGGGAAGGGATGACATCAGCTATATGGGGGCCTGGATGGTGGAGCGGATAAAGGAAAGCAAAGTATAAGCCAACAGTCTGATCTTGTGCTATTTGTACAATCACTGTGTGAAATATGGTTATTTTGCTGTTATGGGTACACTGTAATATTCTCAGGCTATGGTCATCAAAATCCTCATCAACATTTATTTATACAGCAGTAGCAGACTCTATAGCGCTTTACAATTGTATCCCGATACAGGACATCAAAGGGACTTAGAGGACCTTGGTGGTGTTATATTTTACATCACATATTTCAATTACCTTCTTTATCACCTTTATATTATATTGATTTACAATACTTGCTGTCTATCTAATACTGTCATCCATCTGCCTCCTCAACTTACATCCAAATGCCCTCATGTCTTCTACACCTTCTCTATCCTCATCACCGCTGTATATACCACATATATGTTCCCTGCATTCTACACTCCCCACCCCTCTGCTTGTCACACTGTGTCCCCCGGCTCCTCTCAGCCCCACACAGAGATCCCTACCTATATCTTAGTTCATCACTTAATACCACAATTACCTTTTATACAAAGAAGTTTCTCAACCTATTACTTTCCCTTTATCCTCGCTTAACCATCATTTCCCTCCTCCACTTCTCCTACGTACTGACACCACCCATGGGTGCCGAGTTTGATTTAGGAAAAGTGATGTTATGCACAGATTGTAAACCTACTGGAATCTTGCATTAATAGCATCTTTAATTGTTAAAATAAGAGGGATAGAGATCATTTCTTGTTATAATACCGCCAACCAATCTTGAGCGGGGATGATATTTATTGTAATCCTTTTATAGCCACCATATATGTCTTGCCCATGCCTTCCACCACTTCTCCTTATTATTGGGTGTTTTATTAATAATATCATTTGTGATGCCTTCGATCTTTTTTATAAATATTCATATTGGCAATTACGGATCCCCTTATAGTGGTTTTAGCTGTGTCCCATATGTGGATAGGTCATTAAAGCATTAACATTAAAGTTTAATGGTTGATATGAGCGCTTAGTGCACCAACAGGATACCCAGATAGAAAGGTTTGTCCTCTTCCAGGGTATGGAATGGAGCTAAACTGTAAAGATACCAGGAATGGAGAAATGGTGAGAAATTCCTATATTAAGGTTAATGTTGGATGAATAGCCAAGAAAGCTTCCTCTAATGATGTAAGGATCTGATACAAGAAGAAATGTGAATTAATGGTGTGTATTATTTGGGAATATGAGTCACATGCAAATAAGTGCAAAGCAAAACTTCCTGCAAGACGGTGTTCAAAACATACATGAAAATAACAGCTACTTGGTGTGTAGGGCAGGAACACAAACAACTCCTATGACAGCCGAAGAAGACAAGCAGACAGAGGTAGACAAAAAAGTCCAGGACAGACAAAGTACTGGACCAGGGAGTCTAGCAGCAGGATAGGAGCTAGACCTGGGCCAAATATATCAGACATGGCTTGGACGTGTTGTCCCACAATTGAGAATCTGTCTTCCCCACTATCAGGAATAATATCAATTTACCGAAAAATATTGGAAACGGCCTGGGGTATTCAGATAAAAAAAAATCTTGACAATTCTCCAAGAGTTTTAGATCAAACACAACGTAGACACCATAGATATGCATGAGCTTGTCTTGTGTAATCGGCATGGCCGCGTGTCTGCCACGTGGGTCTATTTTAAGTCTGCCTCCCCTTAAATAGTTTGAATAAGTACAATGTAAGGTGTAACCTATCCAGGGGCATTTTATGAATTTAAATATGTAGCTTGTTAAATGTGTTTCTTGTAAAGAGAGCATATTTGGAGAACATGGCTTCAGGAACTAGAACATTTTTGATCTTTCAACTTTGTTGTTTAGATCTCTAGTGTTCTGAGAAACTATATTTCCTTTGTGTTTCCCTCTGTCTCTTTGTTGTGGGGCTATTCCCTTCAAAAACATTATGGGGTATAGTTACTAAACTGCAGGTTTGAAAAAGTGGAGGTGTTGCCTATAGCAACCAATCAGATTCTAGCTGTCATTTTGTAGAATGCACTAAATAAATGATAACTAGAATCTGATTGGTTGCTATAGGCAACATCTCCACTTTTTCAAACCCGCAGTTTAGTAAATATACCCCCTATGTGTCAAAAATAAATTATTAATAAATTTTGGCAAAAAAGTCAAAACCCACCGAGTGTACCATCTCCAACTAGGTAGATCCCTATCCCGATAGTATAACTTAAATGAATGCCCTGCAAAATACATGACAGGACTATTTACCTATGTATACTTGAAAATATAAGTAATGTGTGAAAAAGTTGTACCTAAATTAAACGTGTGCACCCCTCAAACCTGAAACCTATGTCCAGTAATGTGGTTCAGACTCCCTTCACTACGGATATTAGTCCAGATAGATTGTGGGTGGCTTCTTGATGTTACAGATATCTTTTCCGTACTGGTAAAATTTGCACTTTGCAGCCAACTATTCCCTTCTGTCGGATTAATGAACAATTGGCATTTTCCATTATGTTTAAGTCACGGAAAGGTGACATCATGGCATATTAAATACCCTTATATCGGAGCTGCTTCTCAATTGGTACGAATGATCTTCATTGTTTCTATATAGTGCCAAGGAAATAGGAGATTCTGATGCTTTCAAATATCACTTCTCCCAACTTCCTCAAAGGCCACAAAGTGTCTTCTCGATCCTTGAAATTGAGGCGTCTCACCCACATATCAGTTGTGGGCTTTTTCCACGATTACAGGGCTGGTAATGGAGATCAATTTCAGCTTTTCAAGGAAAACTTCCAGACAACCACCTTCCAATTCTTCAGACAAGTCGCACATCATTGAGGTACTGTAGGTCATCCTCCTTACCTACTGCCATAGCCTCTTCTTCACTCGGAGGCCACCTAGCAGGGCTCTCATGGTTACAATATATCTTCATGGTTAGCTATACGCCTCGTTGCATTGAAACTCTCTAACCTTCCATAGTTCATGGTGGTTTGAAGTCATTTTTGCCCTTACTTCCGCCACCGTTTTGATCATTATATCTGTCAGGATATTGTCTTTTTGTATATCGTCTTGGATGTGTAACTTGTGGCAGCCCTCCTACATAAATCACAATCTGTCGATCTAAACTTGACATATTCTCGTCTGTACTCACTTATTTCTTTTAAAAAAACCTAAAGGAGATGTCTAATGTTTTTAAATTAACATCAATTAATTGATAATAGGATGATATGGAAACATTGGGCCTGATCCATTAAGAAAAGTAAAGCAAAAAAATGAGTAAGTTTTCTCCTGGACCAAACCATGTTACAATGCAAGGGGTGCACATTTATTATTTTGCACATAAGTTAAATACTGGCTCTTTTTTCATGTAGCAGACAAATAAATGATAGCTTTATTTTTACACTGAAATGTAAAGTTGATCTAGGACATGTCCTATCCCAACTATAAATCTGTCCCCAAATTTTAAATTTACCTGTCCCCGTAATGCAACATGGTTTTACCAAGGGGAAAAGTTACTCTTTTTTTTTGCTTTCCCTTCCTTAATGAATCATGTCCATTATTATTGTAATGTTTCTTTTTCTTCTGTTTGAAAAGAGCATTTAAAAATAGGAGCTTATATGCAGCACTAAAGGTATCCACACACACACACACACACACACAATTTTATGAACTTATATGGAAAGATCGTTTGTAAATTTGACCATACAAACAACAATTCTACTTTGATAAACTTAATATATAGAGCATGATCTATTGCACATTAGTTAAAAGATTGTATAATTATTATTATCAGGGATGGACTGGACAGAGCGGCATTTGCCCCCCAGGCCGGACCCCAATTAAATGTTTTGGCCTGGCACTAGGGCAGCTTAATAGTGCTTCATGCGGTCATGGGCCACCACTTCTTAAGGATGGGTTGTTGCTCCAGGGCCAGTGTTAGGAGCACCTGCCCACAGACATAGCAATACAAGTGTTTTCAAGCACTGATACCAAATTCTTTTGTGGTTAACAACGAATGGAGGGGGATGTGAGGGCTCAGGTTAGTATCTTTACAAACTAAATTGATAGGTGCAAAAATCCCTGGCTCACAATTAAATTAGCTTAGAAACAACTTAAATGTATGCCTATTTTCCCACCACCGGTGTAAAAAGGTAATAATGCCTGTCACAATTGTTTTTATTTAATGGAGTGTAGTTCTCTTTTATGTCCTGAAGGTGTCACTGTTGTCACTGATGTTGGTGACACACAACATCACGGTCATTGACTAAGCACAACCCAAACATTGTTATAGATTTAAAAAAACAAAACAAAAAAAAAAAAGGCAAAACAGGCAAAAAAAAAACCAGCAGGGTAACAAAATGACTTCAGTACAGAAGGTGCATGTAGTTCTTTTCTCGCAATGGCTGTGATGATTAGCTGAATAAGGTTTCCAGTGAAGTAGCAGTCTTGCAGGAATTCACTGTCACACTTCCTGATATGCATTTTTCTCGCCTTGCAGTATGAGTAACTGACTAACACTCTGCACCCTCTTATATATAGCTCTCGAGCTGACATAAATTACCAACATGAAATTTCAGTAGAGCAGAGAAGCTAAATCTGTCGATTCTCATATCTCCTTCCTAAAATTATCCCATTCCAGATTACAAACACTCAAAATAGAATTAAAAGATTAGTAGCACCACATGGTTTCCTTATCTATAGCTCAGTATTCTTGTTAGCTGATTTTAAGTCAGCTATTTTCTATGACATGTTGACACTTTAAATATCTTAAACAATAATTGGATTGTGCACTTTACAGTTTGCACAAAAGTATGTGTTTTGTGTGCTTTGTACATGTTGTAAATGCATTTAAACCAGTATATTGAATGAGTTAAAATAATTGAAACTCAGTGTAATCTCAGGCATTTTCACATTTAGGTAATTTTCTTTCAGTTTTGCAAATTTTGAATGCATGAAATTCATACCAGTAACACAATACATTTATTGATGGTGTCTCCTGAAGCGGCTATGCTCCTGGTGACGGGCACACATCCATTTGGCTTAGGCCAACTTCTATGCTCTCTTTTATATGTACTAATTGCCCCAAGAGTGCGCCGTGCACAGCACTGTACCTGAACAGGTTATTTTGGCTATTGCAAGCAAGTTTTTATAGTTGCTTTGCTCACCTATTTCAGGTCTGGCCTATTCTAGTTTGACCATACTTGTTTATTTGCAACATTGAACTTCAGCTAATTTCCTGACATTGACTGGCACAGTGGGTTGACTCCCACATGTAAAATCTCCCACAATCCATGACATCATCATCATCATCTATTTATACAGCGCCACTAATTCCACATCGCTGTACAGAGAACTCACTCACATCAGTCCCTGCCCCATTGGAGCTTACAGTCTAAATTCCATAACATACACACACACACACACAAAGAGACTAGAGTCAATTTGATAACAGCCAATTAACCTACCAGTATGTTTTTGGAGTGTTGGAGGAAACCGGAGCACCCGGAGAAAACCCACGCAAACACAGCAACATACAAAGTCCACACAGATAAAGACATGGTTGGGAATCAAACTCATGACTTCAGTGCTTTGTGGCAGAAGTGCTAATCACTAAGCCACTGTGCTGCCCAAGTGTTAAGATTCTCTGGGCCATCAATGACCAATACAATATGGACTTTCTCTCTTTTCTTCCAAATGGTCTTTATTTTTGTCTTATATAGGCATACATGAAAAAACTTCTCTCCAAGTAATCTGTTTCTTTACAGATACAAAAAAAAATGCATTCAGCCATTGGTTTCGGTGAGCTTTAGTGAGTTTGGATATTTTTATATTAATCTACATAATAAAGACTGCCAGGATGCACAGAATAGAATGGACCAGGTTGTTGCTGGTTCAGGGTGGTTTTAGATGTTTACATGTGGGTCTTGTTCAATGCAAGGGGGCAGGAGGGAAAAAAATGGACTAAAGTTTATTGAACTTATAATCGTGCAAGTGAAGGTCACAGTATAATATGTATAATTTAGGGGAGGTTTAAGTATGTACTAGGGGAGGTTACCCATTGCCCAGAACCCCCACCCCTGTGCACCATTCTATTTTTTACATAGTATTTCCTATTCACATTGGTCAGGTTAACATCTTGGCCCCTTCTCTTTCAGGCGTTATCAGAATTTACTTGTCTAACACATTCTGTCGTCCAGATGGAATCATTGTGCGGAGAGTAACTTTGCCATAAATTACTGCTTAGCTCCAGCTGTTCCCTGGACAATACACCAGGAGTCAAGAGACGGGACCCATGTGTATACAGGGTATCTTAGCACTCAGTTTTTGGTTCAGGGGTCACATATTTCTTACAGGGAAGGGAAATTTATAGACACAAGCCTGGTCATTGAGAGTCTATTGGGAGAGACCCAAAGGGAGACTAGCTGGACCGAGGATCAAAAGGACAGTAGCCTGTAAAAAGGGCTACACGTTCTCAGGCTAAACATTCTCTGTTCTCATACACTTCCTTTTCCATGATACCACGGTTCACCTCCTGCCACATCCTCTGACAGTGACAGCCTTCTCATCTGTCAAAAATATATCCTAAGCAAAATTTCTCAGTGTAATATTGGTTCATTTATATAAGCTTAAACGGTGAGGATGAGGGTTGGGGTTTCACCTGTAACTAGTGCCCCACAGGTCATGCCTAACAGTTGCATACCCAATTTGAGGTGTCTGAAGGCAACATTGCTTACTAGACCTATTACCCATGGTCCCCAAGAACAACACGTAACAAGAACAACCAAATTAACCTGAGATACTCTTTGGTCCAGGGACAGCAGATAATAAGGTTCTTCCTGCTATAACAGTGGTCAGGTATTTCCAGAGCACAACTCTGTCGTTTGAAATGTCCTGAATTTACAAGGGCTCCAGTACAACAAACAGGCAAACAATAGGGGCCCAAAGGGAAGAGCCAAGCACTGGAATCAAGCTCAGTTCGGCCATTGGAACATCATTTACTTTTTACAGTATTAAAGTGACAAAGTCACTGACAGCCAAAAAATAAGTCTGTGCAAAGAAGGTTCAGGAAGTTGATCTCTCAGCTTCTTGATCCAGTTGATCTCCCAGCTTCTTGTTCCAGTTCATCTCCCAGCTTCTTGATCAAGTTGATCTCCCAGCTTCTTGTTCCAGTTCATCTCCCAGCTTCTTGATCCAGTTGATCTCCCAGCTTCTTGATCCATTTCAGATGATTCAGAATTTTCCAGTGTCGATGTTGCTATATCTTGCCTCTAGAGTCAAGGGCCTCATAGTGGCTAGAGATTCTGAGAGGTTTCTGGGGAGAGATTGAAGATCTCATAGGGAGATGTTAACAGCAGTGCAATTCTTTCACCTCCCTGGGGTCACACATTATAATTTGCTTGTTGGTGCCCGGTGCCAAAAGCTGAAAGAGGAAGTCACAACTGGAAATGTATCCATGTATATGTCATTCCCTTTAGGTCTTTGCTCTTATTCATAAGCCCTGAAATGTTTGAATTTTCATATTGTCAAAGAATATGCATGGAAAGTTGTGATTGGCTGCAAACATACTTTCTTCGGTTATGAAGGACTGCATTCTGTTTATATCATCTCAGAGGATGTAGGGCTCTATGTGCTCTGATGATTGATAATTTGTAAAAAGATTATCCCCTGGGAGTAATTAAGGTATGTTGTGCACCTATATGTTGTTCCAGTGCTCTTGGTCCTGATGTTTTTATTTTAGAAAGGGTCGGCTTCCATGAGAAACTTAAGCAATTCCTCACAATGCTGCTCTAGAACACTGTTGGGTGTTCCCAAAGTGTTAATGTTGGCCTTAATATCTGTGATTGCCTTTTGCAGTTCTGTTGGAAAAGATTGTATTAGATCTTTGTTGAGACTCCGTAAAACCATGAACTCTCCACTGATGGATGGGCCCAAGTTCTCCGTGATATCTCATTCCAGTATGGGCTGAAGTTGGTTATCCACTGGGGGACCCACCTTTTCCCGATGGGATAAATAGTGGGTAACTTCTTACAAGGGCCGTTTTTCAGCCTGAAAGGGTCTCTCTGCATGTTGAAGAATAAAATGAGCCAGCAAAGGGTGGACATATAGCCATCACAGATGTGTGTGTATGGGCTTGGATGTGAGCAGGACCTGACAATGTTTGACCAACAACTATGACGGCCCCTGCTCTGTTTTTTGGGCATATGAAGCGAAACCCTGGGTGGAGGGGATTGACACAAATTAATGCCCCCCTCTAAATTTTGCAATGCAACCTGGTGATTTCGTGTTATACCTCTGGACCTTGACATACGAACACTTGGTTTTCAAGTTAAGCTTTAAGATTGGGTTTGTAGGAACTATATGCTCATAAGCTGTCATCTGGTTTCCCGAAGGCAGGAATTAACAGCTTTTGCCTCTTGGAAAGCATATCACCTGGATCTGTTGCTGGTACAGCACAGTGCTTGAATATACAGTACGGTTTTGAGCAGGCTGGTGTCATGGGACAACATGGCGTCCTACTACTTTAAGCCACAGGTCCAGGCCGACACTTCAAAGGCACAATAAAAGCCCAAAAAGTAGGCTTTGTGTACAGATCCCAAGATGGTACAGGAGAATCAGCCACAAATACATGGAACCACTCTAAGAGAGGCCGCAGTTACGGTACGCAGTGTCGGACTGGGGCATGAAGGGCCCACCGGGGGACTGCAACACTAGGGGTCCACCAGAGGGGGTGTGGTCAGTTATCATAGAGGCGGGACCAGAAACTAGAGGGGGAGTGGTCAGTCCACGAAGGACAGCTAGCACCTTAGTGTAGTATATAAAGAATGCAGTGTGTGTATAAAGAATACACAGTCTTGACCTGCCCCTTAGATTGGGCAGAACAGTCACCAAAAATCAGGATTGTCCCACTAGACCAGGCTTGGCTAACCTGTGGCACTCCAGGTGTTGTGAAACTACAAGCCCCAGCATGCTTTGCCAATATATAGCAGCTTATTGCTGGAAGGGTATGCTGGGACTTGTAGTTTCACAACATCTGGAGTACCACAGGTTAGCCAAGCCTGCATTAGACTCAGATCATTTGACAGACTGTCCTACCTGTTGTTGTCACTTTTACCACCTGTGGCTGCTGGTTTCTTTAGTTGCGGCTTGTCTGGATCCTGCAATGTTGAGGGCCCTTTTTGGAAAAAATAATGGGTACATTTAGAAACGCCAACCATCCCTGCCATTAAATCAACAGCACCTACATTCAATAATTAGGCCTCTCTCCAGTCTCAACATTAAAATAATAGTATTCCCATTTAATAAATAAACCTATTACCCTCCCTCCAAACAGCCCCAACATAATGTTATGCCACACAGTAGTGCCCCAACGTTATGTCACACAGTAGTGCCCCAATGTTATACCATGCAAGTGTCCCCAATTCATATTATACCTGTAATAGTGCCCCCCAATTCACATGCCATGCAATAGTGCTCTCAATTCACACACACACACACATATATATATATATATATATATATATATATATATATATATATATGTATATATATTGTAGCAAAAGGAGGCATTTAAATGGCAATATGCAGAGAAAGCAGGGAAGTAAAGTAAAACATTTGTGCAGCAATGCACCTAGATAGAATGTAAAGACCTATGTGTAACAAACAATAGTTTAAGTTTGGTTAACTTACATGCAGAGAAATCCTTCCTCTCAGCAAACAGACAGGGTGTGTCTCTTTAGTGCAAACAGAGCCTGTGATGGGGCGTTTCCTTTTAAAGAGAAGGTGGGTGTGTCACCTGTCCATCAAGCTAAGGCTGGGGGATGAGTATCAGGTATAAAAGCTTGTTTGTATAATTTGTGCACGGAGACCAACGCTGGGGAAGCTGGCTGGTCTTGAAAGAGCTGAGCTATGTCTAGCTAGCGTTTAGGGTCTCCAAGTATTGCTGTGAAATCTGTACGGTGTCAAAACATTTACCATCCTGACAATAAAAATACATAAAAAGGAAGAAGTTGTTCGCGTGTGCTTCAGCAGTAGCGGGCTCTTGCCACGAGTGGTGTCAGGAGTGGGGTGCTCCGGGAAGCAAGTTTCCGCTACCCAACCCGCGCAGACTTCAAAATGGAGGAAGTACTAAGAACCCTCGTGAATGTGGCCGCTGCGCAGCAAGAACAGCAAGCTCAGATGCTACGAGTTGCCGAGGCACAGGTGGAAAACACAAGGCTCTTAAGAGAAGAGTTAAGCCAGGTGAGGCATGACAGAAATGAACCACTTGGTCCTGTTCTCCAGAAAATGTCGCCAGGTGATGACATAGAAGCATATCTGGTGTCCTTTGAGAGACTTGCAAAAAGGGCAAAATGGCCTCCTAAAGATTGGGCTGAGAGGCTGGCGCCATATCTGACTGGTGAAGCTCAGCGAGCTTATATGGATCTAGATGAGGAACGGGCCTCTGACTATCTGTGCCTAAAGTCTGAGATATTGGCTCGCATTGGAGTTTCCGGGCCAGGCCGAGCCCAGCGCTATCACCAATGGCGCTATGATAAAGAAAAACCGGTCAGAGCGCAAGTGGCTGAGCTTTCTAAAATTTTAAAGAAATGGCTGCAGCCTGAGGAGAATTCGCCTTCTCGGATTATTGAAGTTCTGGCGATAGATCACTGCATCCGGGGGCTGAACCGCGATTTGCAAAGGTGGGTTCTGCAATCAGACCCACAAACTTATGAAGAGCTTGCCACCGTGGTAGAAAGGTTTTGTGCGCTACAGCAAATGACCTGCATTTGTGCCAAAGCCGCTGCCACGCCAAAAGCCAGGTTTGACAATCCTTGCTACAGGGCCCAATGGAAAAAACTGCTACGTTCAGAGGGCCAGGTGCAAAGCTGTCTAATCTGAAGTGTTTTTAATTGTGGTGAGCCAGGCCACTTAAAGGCAGAGTGTCCTAAACTACCGGAACCCATGGACTGTTCCGTGGCACACATTGGGCCTGCTTTTCCAAGCTGTTTTACCATGAGTCCCACATCAGGAAGTCCTTGTTTGTTCCGGGTGACTGTGCTAATCAACCAAAACCTTGTTCTGGCCTTGGTTGACTCGGGGAGTGAACTCTCTTTTGTTTCCAGCTCTGCCTTACCCGAAACCATAACTTCTCGGTTGCCCAAGGTGAAGGTTCTTTGCGTACATGGCACGACAGAGGAGTATGAAAGAACAATACTACCAGTCACACTCAAAGACAAAACTGTTACGGTGGTAGCTGCCATAGCACCTAAACTCCCATATCCACTCATTTTGGGCCGAGAATTCTCACTGTTTAATGATGTCCTAGGTGAGCGGATCCGGCCGGACATGACGGCAACTGATGCAACGGTCGGAAGCCCGGTCTTAAAGGAGCCGCCTAAGAATCCACAACATCTGGACATCGATCTTTGGGAATCGCCAAACCGGAATGCCATCCTGGGATTCACAGCAGTCGTTCCACAAAAGCATCCACCTGCGAGGAAACATGGACAGTCCAAACTAGCATTGGTTGGTGATGTCGCAGATGAGCCCACCCTGCCTGTCAGTGAGGATACGGACTGGTCCGCAATACCAATTTTGTTTCCTCTGCAGGACTTTACTCGAGACCAACTTAATGATGCCACTTTGGAACATGCCTTTAAAAGTGTGACTGAAGTAAATGGGGTAGCAAAAGCCGCCCAGCCTGCAGAAGGTATACCATATTTTATTGTTAAAAATAATTTCCTGTATAGAGTTGCTAAGGTGCAGGGGGAAAAAAAAGAACAATTAATGGTTCCTCAGGTCCATGTAACCCTAGTGTTAAAAGCAGCACACAAACATGTCTGTGGGGGACACCTAGGGGAGGATAAAACACGGGAACGAGTTCTGCTTAGGTTTTACTGGCCCGGGGTACACATGGCAGTGAAAAAGTATTGCCGGTCCTGTCCCATTTGTCAGAGAACCTGTCCCAAACCTATGTACAGGGCACCTCTCATTCCAATACCAATAGTACAAGTTCCCTTTGAACGGACAGCTATGGACCTTGTGGGGCCACTGGAAAAATCCGCACATGGGCACCAATATATACTAGTGGTGCTTGACTATGCAACAAGGTATCCAGAGGCAGTTCCCCTACGAAACAAAGTCCAGCACCATAGCTAAGGAACTTGTATTGATGTTTACACGTTTGGGAATACTCAAAGAAATTCTCACAGATCCAGGTTATCTATTCATGTCTAAACTGATGAAGGACATGTGCCAGTTGCTAGGGGTTACGGCACTTCACACCTCTGTATACCATCCACAAACAGATGGGTTGGTGGAACGCTTTAACCGCACATTAAAGCACATGCTCAGGAAAGCAGTGGCTCAAGAAAAAAAAGATTGGGACACTCTTATTCCATATTTGATGTTTACCATCCGTGAGGTACCTCAAGCTTCAACAGGGTTTAGTCCCTTTGAGTTATTGTTTGGGAGACAGCCCAGGGGTATCTTGGATATGTTAAAAGAAGGGTGGGAGCAGCAAGGGCCCAGGGATCCAAATCTGGTCCAATTTGTGTCCCAAATGTATGAGAGGCTAGGAAAGATAGGGCTCATTGTGCAGCAACATGTAAAAGAGGCTAAGAAACGACAGAGAAAAAGTTATGATAAAAGTGCTGTTGTTCGTTCTTTCAAGCCTGGGGACAAGGTCCTAGTCCTGGTTCCTACCCAGGAATGCAAACTTTTCGCCCATTGGCAGGGTCCATATGAAGTTCTAGAGGCTGTCGGTCCTGTCAATTACAGAGTCCGCCAGTTAGGTAGGAGAAGGGAGGAGCAAATATATCATGTTAACCTCCTTAAACCTTGGCATGATGAGGAAACCTCTCCTTAGGTAGTGAGTACTGCCATTGAAAAGTCTGAAGTGCCCATAGAGCCAGCTTTGTCCATTCAGCAGAGACAACAGACTGAAGAAATGATTCGCCGGAACAGGGATGTCTTCTCTTCCATTCCTGGGCCCACTACCTTAATCGAACACAGACATTGTCACTGCGCCAGGAGTCATTGTAAAGCAGAAGCCGTATCGTATTCCAGAAGCTAGACGGGTGGACGTGAGAAAGGAGGTCGAGAAGATGCTCCAGTTAGATGTGATTGAAGAGTCCACTAGTGAGTGGAATAGTCCCATTGTGCTTGTCCCGAAACCCAATGGGACAATTAGGTTCTGCAATGACTTTAGGCGCCTAAACAGTATGTCGCAGTTTGATGCGTATCCGATGCCACGTGTGGATGAACTAGTGGAAAATCTTGCTGGTAGCAATTATTTAACAACCCTTCATCTAACAAAGGGTTATTGGCAAGTTACCCTGACTTCCACGGCCAAGCCAAAGACTGCATTTTCCACCCCTGATGGTCTCTATCAATATTAAGTCTTACCCTTTGGGTTGCATGGGGCACCTTCCACCTTCCAAAGGGCCATGAATAAATTGCTACGACCTCACACAGCTTATGCAGCCGCTTACCTGGACGATATAGTGATTTATACCCCAGACTGGGGATCACATTTAGCCAAAGTTGAGGCGGTCTTAGCTTCATTAAGGTCAGCAGGGTTAACAGCTAATCCAGAGAAATGTGCCATAGCCATGAGAGAAGCCAAATATTTGGGGTACGTTATTGGTCGAGGGCGTGTGAAACCCCAGCTAGATAAAGTGGAGGCAGTCAAATATTGGGCAAGAGCAGAAAAAAGTCGCAGTTAAGAACCTTTTTAGGCTTAGTAGGTTACTACAGGCGGTTTGTAAGCGACTTCGCCACTAGAGCTGCTCCACTAACGGACATGTTAAAAAAAAGTTGTCCAGATAGATTAGCCTGGTCTGACACTGCAGAAACCGCCTGGTCTGATCTTCGGTTAGCTTTTTGTTCCTCCCCAGTTCTACAAGCACCGGATTTTACCTGGAGGTTCTTCCTCCAAACTGATGCTTCTGGTGTTGGCTTAGGTGCAGTCTTGTCACAGGAGAAGAATGGAGTAGAAAATCCTGTCCTGTACCTAAGTCGTAAATTGCTTCCAAGGGAACAAAAATATGCCACTGTGGAGAAAGAATGTCTCGCCATAAAATGGGCTACAGAAGCTCTGCGCTATTATCTCCTAGGCAGAGAGTTCACCTTAATAACAGAACATGCACCATTGAGATGGATGCAGAACAACCGGGAGGTAAATGTCAAGGTAACCCGCTGGTTCTTGGCACTGCAACCTTTCAAGTTCTCAGTAGAGCATAGAACTAGAATTCTACACAAAAATGCAGATGCGTTGTCACGAAAATATGCGCTCCTCGCGAAGTCCGCGTCCCCCTACTTGGAGACGCTAGGGGGAGGGATATGTAAGAAAAAGAAGGCATTTAGATGGCAATATGCAGAGAAAGCAGGGAAGTAAAGTAAAACATTTGTGCAGCAATGCACCTAGATTGAATGTAAATACCTATGTGTAACTGTTAGGAACTCTTCCAGCCGGCACAACACAACCCGGAGTCTACTCTGTCAGTCAGGTGTTCACTGGAGCCCCTGATGGTGGGGACAGACTGGGCTGCAGACTGACAGAGGGTCGTGAAGTGTGTACCGGCTGGGGAGAACCCAGGCAAGAAGAGTCAGGTCCACGCAGAGGTCAAAAGGCCGGCAGCAGGTATCAGTATCGATGAACAAGCTGAGGTCAGAGGTCACAGGCAGAGAAGCGGAACGGGTAAACGAGCCAAGGATCAGGGTCACAGGAAACACAAGCGAAGTCCAATACAAAGCCAAGGGTCAAACACGGGTAGTCAAAAACGTAGGTAACAGAATACAGGAACTGGAACAAGCAGGTCAGCCGACTGGAGCACAGAAGCTATAACCGGCAATGAGGCAGCAGACCTCATTGCCTTAAATACAGACACAGACCAATCAGCAGTAGAACACACTCCTGCAGGCTAATTACTAGTATCCAGCAGGGCCAATCAGGGCTTGCCCCTGACCTACACAGTTGCAGGCTAATGCCTGTTAATAAGCCTAATCAGCCCACAGGCTGCCTGCTATGCGCAAGCGCCCAGCTACCAGCACCGCCGGGACGCAGCGCTAGTGTACTAGCGTCTGGCCGTTGCCCTGGTAACGGCCGGACAGGAAGAGGAAATGACGTCCCGGTCGTCAAGGTGACGGCCGGGACGCTGGGGCGCATGAGAAGCGAGCCGTGGCGGCTGTGAGTACCGCCGCGGCTCGTGACAGTAACAAACAATAGTTAAAGTTTGGTTAACTTACATGCAGAGAAATCCTTCCTCTCAGCAAACAGACAGGGTGTGTCTCTTTAGTGCAAACAGAGCCTGTGATGGGGCGTTTCCTTTTAAAGAGAAGGTGGGTGTGTCACCTGTCCATCAAGCTAAGGCTGGGGGAGGAGTATCAGGTATAAAAGCTTGTTTGTATCATTTGTGCACGGAGATCAATGCTGGGGAAGCTGGCTGGTCTTGAGAGAGCTGAGCTTTGTCTAGCTAGCGTTTAGGGTCTCCAAGTATTACTATGAAATCTGTACGGTGTCAAAACATTTACCATCCTGACAATAAATTGACATAAAAAGGAAGAAGTTGTTTGCGTGTGCTTCAGCAGTAGCGGGCTCTTGCCACAATATATATATATATATATATATATATATATATATATATATATATATATATATATATATATATATATTACACACACACATACATACATATATACACATTATATATATATATATATATATATATATATATATATATATATATATATATATATATATATGGACACAAAACTGTCAAGCGCTGGGAAGACCTGTGGTATAACCCAATTTAATTGGGATACGATGATGGATACAAAACAAAATATGTATCAGAATTTATTTAAACAACACACTTGTTGTAAGACATGCAAAGGGTAAAAGCAGTGCTATGTAAATATGGTAATAAAATAAAAATCACACAAAAACATCACTATAACAGTTCCAGAATCACTGATTGGAGTAGACTCTATTAAAGGACACATGCCCGGGCAAAGGATCCAAAACTGAGTGAGTACCGTGGTTAAAAGATATGAAATTCTCTCCCACGAAGGAGTAATATATCCCAGTGGCTAGATAAAATAATAAATGATGACAACACTAAGCGCTTAGTTGTAAAACGGAGGATATTGTTACCTTCTCCAATTCGAATAACCACCACAGAGTGTCCTTTTCTTAATGGGTAAGATGCACCTCTGGGCAAATGGAGTAACAGCTAAGTGTCGGTTTCCAACAGAGTTCTGAGCCCTCCGGAGGCATAGGGGACGCGCGGCTGTTCAAACTAAGTCTCAGTCGTCCCGTAGGTGTTTAGAATGCCAGATCCCACTTCCGCTGAAAATGTCTCTGTGCTGCGATCGTATTTGTAAGATGACTGGCTGTCACTGACAGCCAGTCATCAGCAGCAGCGGGGACGCCGGAGCGGACTGCGGGCACCCTGGTGAGGACAACGGGCCTCCAGGTAAGCTCCGCCCATGGCTAAAAGGGGATGTGGCCGTAAGGTATCCGGACCTACCAGTGATTTCATCGGTAGCCCGTTGGGCCAGTCCGATGCTGACGGTACGTTCACCCATATATCCTTCTCATCAGAAAACTCTCAAAGAGTCATATGCAGAGTGGGAGCAGATTACCACAGACAGGTGGTTGTTAAAAACACTCCAGTCTGGTTTAAACCTCCGTTTAATTTGTTTCCCATGCCAGGCATTTCATATTTCTTGCTCAAAGAATTGCAGTTCTCTGTTATACTAGGTACTGGCACTGGTTATATGGCAAGGAAAAATCGAACAGTCTGACCAGGTGCCAAAGGTTGGATCAGCCACTTATTTCTTGTAAGAAAGGAAGATGGTTCTATAAGACCAGTCCTGAATGTCAAAGCTTTGAATCGATATTTGAAACCGGAATGGTTTTGCATGGAAAGAATCAGACATTCCTCACCTTCTCACAAGGCATTGCTTCTGTATAAAAATCGATCTAAAAGAAGATTTCCAATCTATATTGATTCACCTCAATCTTCTCAGATTCTATGGAGAGACCGCTTATTTCAGTGGACAGTTATGGTTCTTGGCCTATCGCCCCTTACGCTTTTACAGGAGTCATGAAATCAGCGGTGTCACATCCAGGGCGCCTTCAGAAAAAAAATCGGGCCCAGTACGGGCCCCCGTGCCACCCCCCCCCCCCCCTCATGAGCGCCCCCGCCATGAGCAACACATACTTTCATACTTACCTGGGGCCCGCCGCTGGTCTCCGCTATTCTGTCTTCAGCCTGGCTCACCGTGTGATCTGTCACAGGCAGAGCACTTGATCGCAGGGGGAATGAGTCCTCCACCCCTGCGATCGGATCCTGGTGCCTGGCTGTCACGGTGACAGCGAGGCTGAAGACAGAATAGCGGAGACCAGCGGCGGGCCCCAGGTAAGTCTGTGCTGAGCTTTTGTAGCGGGCCCCCTGGTGAGCCCGGGCCCGGTACAACAGTACCCCCCATACCCCCCTGATGACGGCCCTGGTCACATCTGCTTCAGCAGAGCACCCAATGTGTCACTTACCTAAACGACAGGATTCTAGTGCACCCATACAACTATACCCTTTTGAGACACAAGGATTTAACCCTCTCTTTGTTAGAAAACCTGGGGTTCATTGTCAACATCTCAAAGTACTGATCCCTTCCAAGACCATCACATTTTTCGTGTTCAACCTAGATACTCATTTTTTTTTCTCCAGCAGTACCACCAGAAAAATGACTAGACACAAAGGGGGGAATTTAATTGGCCGCGTTACTTTTTTTTTAATAACGGTAATAGTGCGCAGGCAGTACTTTGGAGACCCTAAACGCTAGCTAGACATAGCTCAGCTCTCTCAAGACCAGCCAGCTTCCTCAGCACAAGGTCTCCTGAGAACTTTGATTCATGTCCAATATTCCTGGTCAGACATCATACATCTCTCCAGGAGAGTTAAAAAAAAGAGCTGTCCAAATAGGACAGCCTCCCCAGATCTGCTCTTCTTCCCCTCCTAGACGCCCCTCCATTCATGAAAATTACCACAGATCCGTACCTGGCAGGTTGGGGAAAATGGTACGGAGCTCCTTGTCAGCCGAAAAATCCCAGCTGTTCATAAATGTACAGGAACTACGAGCAGCGAAATTGGCTCTGAAAGTTCCAGTCTCCAGCCACTTAGAAGTGGTGTCTGTCCAGCTGTGCGTGGACAACACAATCAGACATAATCCTAACATAATCCTGGCTCCAGTTACAGATAGGGCCGAAGATTCCCCTAGGGTTATATAAAGACTGCTCCCAGGGAACCCTAGACAAACTAGAGACACTTCCCCAATGTATGTGAGTGGCAATATTACTAGGTTTTAACAAATGTAGCCCTTGCATCCCTCCCAAAAAATTAATTAATGCCTCATTAAGGCCCCGAATGAGAGCTAGATACTGTACAATTATTAACAAATTCAACCGATGGTGATCTCAAGGGATCATTAATCCATTTAGCATTGTTCTTAGCTTCTAAATGCAACTGTTCAGGCACACATCAGTAGAACTGCTGAAAGGAACCTTCTTTATGGGTACACTGTCACTAACAGAATGCTCACGATTAGACATACAACTGGTGGATGGACTCTCCACAGGGATTGGTGTCATTTCTGATTCAGAGCATACAGGGCCGGATTAACCTGAGGTCTAACTGGGCTACAGCCCAAGGGCCTCGGGCATCCAGGGGGCCCTTGACAGAGCTCAGCAGAATTATTGATCGGGACAGGGGCGGGGGCGCCCCCAGCCCGATCAATGCTGAGCTCTGTCACTGCAGTCCTCCTTCTCCAGCGCTCAGTAATCTCCTTACTGAGGAGATCTCGCGAGAGTGTCACGAGATCTCCTCAGTAAGCAGCTTACAGCGCGCCGCGGAAGGAGGACTGCAGTGACAGGAGAAGGTAAGCGCTTGGGGGGGGGCGGTCGGCTAACAGGGGGGCCAGTCTGCTAACGGGGGGGAGGGCCTCACGGGGGAATGGGGGCCCCCTTAGCCCAGGGGCCTCCATTCCGTTAATCCGGCCCTGAGAGCATGCATTATCCTCTAATGCCCTACTGTTTTCTTGCAGCTCGGCTTTCACGCGTAACAGTACTTGTGCACCACTTTTAGACTCCAAATTACTTGGTTTTGCTTTGTCACGAGTGTCCGTACAAGAAGAAGGCTCAATAACATTTTTTGATCTGCCACTAATAGACAAAGGTAAAGGCCTCATTCTCTCTTTGCCACTGCGTGTGTAGAATGGCATGTTGGCAATATTTTTTTTTAAGCACTTAACTTTTCCTCAGTTACACTTCTTTTTCACTTCAACACAGTAAATTTTTTTGGGGTGTGTGTTTTTTTTACTGATTTCAAAAGACTGTGTAGTTTGACATCACCTTTCCCAGATGACGTACTGGGAAAACTACCATCAGGACTGGTGACAGAACCTGGTTGCTCATTCTGCTCATATGTGGACTGCTTTGAATCCATTATGAGACCAATGCCTTTGTAGTGCTACAAATTGTTTTTGACACTGCTGCAATATAGTTTTTTTTTCACAGCCAGATAAATTTCTGCAAAAGAATGGGGGACACCACAAAAGCAAATGGAACTGCTAAATATATAAATATATTTATTATTAAAGTGCTGCAATATAGTTCTTTTTTCACAGCCAGATAAATTTCTGCAAAATAATGGGGGACACCCCAATAGCACTTGGAGTGCCAGAAACTGAACAAAAAACCCTCCTCTCTTCTCCTCTTACTGCTGTAACAATCTGGTATTAAGCTTTCAATGCTGTTTAATGCAATCAATCACTGTCCCTGCGCTGATATAGCCAGTGTGACCTAACCCTGCTCTCTCCCTCTGTCAAATGGCGATAGATTGCTGTGGAGGCCGGTATTTATGCTTTTTAAATTTCGCGAGATCCGAGCTCAGAAAAACGAATACGTCACAATGACGTTTTGCCTCAATTTTGAAACCGAATGGGCGGGAGAGTACCGAGCCCGCCCATCTCTAGTAAATAAACTCTTAGGACCATACTTACCAACTTTTAAAGACAGCCGTCCGGGAGGGGGTCCGTTGAGGGGGCGTGGCCACGCGGGGATGCGCCGTTTGGCTCCGCCCCCTGTCAATCATGAGACATTCTGGCCAATCGCAGCAGGGGGCGGGACCACGATGCCGCGGTTAGCCCCGCCCCCACCATCTACAACAACGGGGAGACGCTGGATCCGGGATTTTTGCCTGCTCTCTCGGGAGTCCGGGAGAACTGAGAAAAATTCGGGAGTCTCCCGGACATTCCGGGAGAGTAGGCAACTATGCTTAGGACTGATTTGCCTCCAACGACCTTCTGAAAAATCTGAACAAACAAAATCGGGTAGGGCTGGTGCTTCCCGTATCCTATAAATAAAATAAACTACTCAGTACACAGAGAGATGATATGGAAATAAACAAATAGGAAAAAAATAATTCCTTTGCCAATATACTGATTTTCCAAGGTATCAAGCGCAGTTTTCTGTTCAAAATCGATGCATCTGTCCACCACTGAAAATATTAAACACAAGTACACTTTGTTATGTAGAGGACTTCAACAGATATGCACTGCTCTCTGATTTACTGATTTTCTTGTGAGTAAAAGCACAAAGGGGAGAGGCTTGGAAAATCGGTATATATTGACAAAGGACTTTTTTATTTCTAATTTGTTTATTTCCATATCTGTGGACTGAGTATTTCATTTTATTTATAGGAGAGGGGAAGCGCCATCCCTACCCGATTGTTGTTTGTTTAAATTTCTCCTTATTTATTGGTTTGTGATTACGATCTGAGGGTGTGTGTGTGTAAGCTGTCCCCCATGTGCGCCTTGCTAGATTTACCTATACTGTTTATATTTTTCCGAAAAATCTGACCAGTAGTGCTCTGAATGAGGGTGTGCACGTGACTTCGTGATTCGTGGGAGCTCCTGCATGAGCACCACTCCGTTATTGGCAGCATTTGCGGGAGACTTAACCCTTACCCTTACCCATCTGCTGTTGTTAGGTGGCAATCCTATTCCCTAGAACAAGTCCAGTTTGCAGGTCATAGATTCCTGCAAATTAGTGTTATCTAGAAAATGATAGCTAGAATCTGATTGGTTGCTATGGGTAACACCTTCACTTTTCCTTTTTAGAATGTTTGGTAGATCTACCCCTAAGACTGTTATATTGTTCATGGACAAATGTATGCATTTTAGCTTCAAATTATTTGTTTCTATTCTTTTTGCCTTTACACTGTACTGCCACTGCATGTGGGTAAAATACACCCTTTTGCACAAACCTTTGGGGTGTGGATTGGGCAGAGATCAGTAGGACATACATTGAGCACTGCCACCTTTTGTGATCATAATTCTGTGTTAATGTTAGAGATGCTCGGGCTCGGTTTTGTGAAAACCAAACCCACCCGAACTTAGGGGATCCGAGTAGGCTCGCGAGCCGGCTCGGTACTTTCGCGCGTCCTCGGATCTGAATCGAGGCAAAACATTATCATTGTGTTGTCGGATCTCACGGGTTTTGGATTCCATAAGTACCTCCCTCCCCAGGAGATCCCGCGCCATTGCTCATACAGAAACAGGGATAGCAGTGTTCTTGTCACTCTCCAGTCTCCAGTGACATTGCTCAGTGCCATTACTCACACAGAAACAGGAGTAGCTGTGTTCTTGTCACTCTCCAGTCTCCAGTGACATTGCTCCGTGCCATTACTCACACAGAAACAGGGGTAGCAGTGTTCTTGTCACTCCCCATTCTCCAGTGACCTTGCTTAGTGCCAATACTCACACAGAAACAGGGGTAGCAGTGTTCTTGTCACTCTCCAGTCTCCAGTGACATTGCTCAGTGCCATTGCTCACACAGAAACAGGGGTAGCAGTGTTCTTGTCACTCTCCAGTCTCCAGTGACATTGCTCAGTGCCATTACTCACACAGAAACAGGGGTAGCAGTGTTCTTGTCACTTGACAAAAATTGACTGGAAATGACTGGAAATTAATGTTATTGAGATTAATAATAATAATGTAGGAACAAAAAAAGAGCAAAATTATGTGATTTTAGCAAAAAAAAAAAGTTAATCCAGATCCAGATCCAAAACCAAAACACGGGGGTCAGTGAATGTGTGTGAACGAACATACATACATACATTCTAGAGATGTTAGTAGATTCCTCTTGCTATTTGTCAGAGAATTGTCTGTTTACAATTTCTTTGATGAAAATGTTAGTCAGTGCCCTATAGAAGGGGAATTTCCAGAGAATGACTCTTCTGTCTAGTATTTGTCAGGAAACTCCTGTCAGGACCATCGCAATAAGGCTGAAAATGTTTTTACTACTGCTGAGGTTTGAATCCCTGACAAAGGAGGTGTATAATAAGTAAGGTCATCCAGATGAAGAAGAGTGCGGTTGATGGGTTAAGGAAAGCTGACAGCCAAAAGAAGAGAGCTGACAGCCAAAAGAAAAGAGCTGGCAAACAGTATGTTTATGTAAGTCTCTTTTAATTAAGAGGAAAATTGAATTTCAGTCAGATGGATGAGGTTTCGCTGCTTAATAGACAGAGAGTGCAGAGATAAATCGAAGCACAGATTCAGATGAGAGGAAGAGAATAGATAAGTGACTATGAAAAGAAGTCACAGGCTAAATGATGAAAATATATGTGAATATATGTTTATAAATGACATCTCAGTTGTAGTTGTTGATTCAAGATTGTATCAGAATCCTAAAACTCTTTGGGGTATATTTACTAAACTGCGGGTTTGAAAAAGTGGAGACGTTGCCTATAGCAACCAATCAGATTTTAGCTGTCGTTTTGTAGAATGTACTAAATAAATGATAACTAGAATCTGATTGGTTGCTGTTGGCAACATCACTTTTCAAACGGCCGGAAACTCGTACCTTGATACATTTACCACCTGGTATAGTTTATTGAATCGTGCCTACCCCCTGTGCATAAATGTTTAATACCCAAAACTGTATCTGCAATTCAGATTTGGCAACTATGCACATTTACAGATGTGAAGTGTGACAGAAACACATTTTTCAGAGGACTGAAAAAAAGCACCAGAGATCAATAGAAATTGTCTAGAAGTGTCTTGGAAGTAGGTGCAAAGGAAAACCAACTGCAATGGTTGTGCTTAATCATGTTGCAATATTTGGAGTTACTCCCCCATTGAGCACTCTTTATTTTTTGTCTATATATTTAAATATGTTTTTAAAAATATTAGAGATGGGCGGGTCCGGTTCTCCGAGAACCGAACCCACCCGAACTTTGGGTATCCGAGTACCGAGCTGAGCAGCTCGGTACTCTCCCGCCCATTCCGAATCCAAATCGAGGCCGAACGTCATTGTGACGTCGTCGGATCTCGGGACTCGGTTCTCGCGATACTTCAACTTTATAAATACACGCCTCCACAGCAATCCATCGCCATTTGACAGAGGGAGAGAGCAGGGTGTAGTCATAGGCTAATTAGAGCAGGGACAGAGAATACCATATTGTTCTTGCAATTGCTCTAACCAAAATCGCTAGTGCAGAGAGGAGGATAGAGGTTTATTATTTTTTCTTCATATTTGGCACTCCCCAGCGCTTTTGGGGTGTCCCCCATAATTGTGCATTAATATTTCTGGCTGTCAAAAGTCATATCTGTCAGCATTATCTACTAAATAATTTGTAGCACACCTCAGTGTTTTTGGGGTGTCCTCCCTAATTGTGCATTAATATTTCTGGCTGTCAAAAGTCATATCTGTCAGCAGTATCTACTCAATAATTTTTAGCACTCCTCAGTGTTTTTGGGGTGTCCTCCCTAATTGTGCATTAATATTTCTGGCTGTCAAAAGTCATATCTGTCAGCAGTATCTACTCAATAATTTGTAGCACTCCTCAGTGTTTTTGGGGTGTCCTCCCTAATTGTGCATTAATATTTCTGGCTGTCAAAAGTCATATCTGTCAGCAGTATCTACTCAATAATTTTTAGCACTCCTCAGTGTTTTTGGGGTGTCCTCCCTAATTGTGCATTAATATTTCTGGCTGTCAAAAGTCATATCTGTCAGCAGTATCTACTCAATAATTTGTAGCACTCCTCAGTGTTTTTGGGGTGTCCTCCCTAATTGTGCATTAATATTTCTGGCTGTCAAAAGTCATATCTGTCAGCAGTATCTACTCAATAATTTTTAGCACTCCTCAGTGTTTTTGGGGTGTCCTCCCTAATTGTGCATTAATATTTCTGGCTGTCAAAAGTCATATCTGTCAGCAGTATCTACTCAATAATTTGTAGCACTCCTCAGTGTTTTTGGGGTGTCCTCCCTAATTGTGCATTAATATTTCTGGCTGTCAAAAGTCATATCTGTCAGCAGTATCTACTCAATAATTTTTAGCACTCCTCAGTGTTTTTGGGGTGTCCTCCCTAATTGTGCATTAATATTTCTGGCTGTCAAAAGTCATATCTGTCAGCAGTATCTACTAAATAATTTGTAGCACACCTCAGTGTTTTTGGGGTGTCCTCCCTAATTGTGCATTAATATTTCTGGCTGTCAAAAGTCATATCTGTCAGCAGTATCTACTCAATAATTTGTAGCACACCTCAGTGTTTTTGGGGTGTCCTCCCTAATTGTGCATTAATATTTCTGGCTGTCAAAAGTCATATCTGTCAGCAGTATCTACTCAATAATTTGTAGCACACCTCAGTGTTTTTGGGGTGTCCTCCCTAATTGTGCATTAATATTTCTGGCTGTCAAAAGTCATATCTGTCAGCAGTATCTACTCAATAATTTTTAGCACTCCTCAGTGGTTTGCGCTCAGAATGGATTCAAAGCAGTCCACATATGATCTAAATGAGCAACCAGGTTCTGTCACCAGTCCTGATGTTAGTGTTCCCAGTACGTCATCTGGCCAAGGCGATGTCAAACAACAGAGTGTTTTCAAATTAGTGCAAAAAACAAAAACCAAAAAAAAATTTACTGTATTGAAGCGAAAAAGAAGTGTAACTGAGCAAAAGTTAAGTGACGATAAAAAAAAAATTGCAAGCATGCCATTCTACACACGCAGTGGCAAAGAGAGAATGAGACCTTCACCTTTGGGTATTAGTGGCAGATCCCAAAAAGTTACCCAGCCTACAATTGGTGCACAACTACTGTTACGCGTCAAAGCCGAGCTGCAAGATAACAGTGAGGCATTACAGGAGAATATTTGCTCTGATTCACAAATGACAACAATCCCTGTGGAGAGTCCATCCAACAGTGGGATGTCTAATCGTGAGCATTCTGCTGATGTGTGCCTTAATAGCCCGAGTGTAGCCGGTGATACCCAAATTGAGGATGCCACTTTGGAATTAAAAGAGGATGAGGGGGAGATTTGTGTAGGCGACGAGGGCGCTAATGATGATGTTGATGATTATGATGCAGACAGATACCAAATTGCCTTTCTCAATTTCTATTTATATTCTAGATTATATAATGGCTGAATAGTTTTCTATTTTACTCCTAGTGGAGAGAGGATCTGATGCAGACAGATACCAAACTGCCTTTGTCCATTTCAATTTATATTGTACAGTATATAACGGCTGAATTTATTAGTATTTTATACAAGTGGAGGGGGGCCTAGAGAGACAGAAACCAAACTGGCTTTCTCCATGTCAATTAATATTGTACAGTCTATAACGGCTGGATTTTTGGGTATTTTATACAAGTGGAGGGGGCCTAGAGAGACAGAAACCAAACTGTCTTTTTCCATTTCTTTACATATTTAACTATAAGTGTAGGGTGTAATATACATCCAAAGACGATGGCTGCATCGCCAATATGCATAGATGGAGAGGAAGACAATCTGTTTTGTGTGTAGAATAAATGAAGGCCTACCAACGAAGAATTAAACAGTTTTTTTGGATGATTTATTACCTCAACAATTAGATTACTTATCTCTAAAACAGTTGGAGCACTAAATTGGGTTATTTTAGGCACAAAAACATGTATTTTCCAACAAAATAGCAAAACAAAACCAAACAAAACCAAAACCAAAACCAAAACACGCAATGGCAGTTTTGCAAAACCAAAACCAAAACCAAAACACGACGGTAATCCAGATCCAAAACCGAATCCAAAACCAAAACACGGGGGTCAGTGACCATCTCTAAAAAATATATTACTAATGACTTCAATAATAGGTGATCTAGCTGTGAGAATGAAAGGGTTACGGAGAGACAGAGGTACAGCTCTGAGAATACACGTGGATCCACTTGAAAACTGGCTGCATTTTTGCTGCATGTTAATCGTGGGTTCCCTCCTGCGCCAGAATTTGCTGGCGTTCCTCCTCTTCAATCTTAATGAACACCCTAGTGTGAGACTCTAGGTATTTGGGGCTCTTGTCATTTTAATGAGAGATTGTTTACAATATCTTATTATGAGGAGGACATTTAGATCACTGGCAGACAATTAGGAATGACAAGAGAAGAGCCCTGCAGACAGGCTTATGAAGTTATGACTTTATACAGCAATTACTTCAACTAAAACAAAATGTTTTGTGGCCTGCAACATATGCTTTCCATCCCGGATTCACTTACACCGTTATTTTATATTTTGTTATTTATAAGCCAGACTTAAAAGGGCAAATTCCCGCAGAACAACACACAGACTTACTTGGTATTTGCCACAATTTGTTAAATGGGAGTTATTGTTAAATAAAAAATATCCAGAAATGAAATGCAGTCTTCTAGCATTCTAATAAGGAAATATCTAAAAATAGGTTTGCTCTGCTGATATACCTCTTAGTCCCTGCAATTTGCAGGTAGGTTTTTGGAGATGTTTAACTTTTACTGAGGTCATGTGACAAGTGTAAGGGGGCATGGTGATGTCACCATAGCCTCATCATCATCATCATCATCATTTATTTATATAGCGCCACTAATTCCGCAGCGCTGTACAGAGAACTCATTCACATCAGTCCCTGCCCCATTGGGGCTTACAGTCTAAATTCCCTAACACACACACACACACAGACTCAGACACAGACTAGGGTCAATTTGTTAGCAGCCAATTAACCTACCAGTATGTTTTTTTGGAGTGTGGGAGGAAACCGGAGCACCCGGAGGAAACCCACGCAAACACGGGGAGAACATACAAACTCCTCACAGATAAGGCCATGGTCGGGAATTGAACTCATGACCCCAGTGCTGTAAGGCAGATGTGCTAACCACTACACCACCGTGCTGCCCCTCACCCACTATAACGAAATTTGCGTTATTGAATGGTGGGGCGGGGCTTAAGGGCGCGATCGCATAATTAAGCCCCGCCTCATCAAGTGTCCTGGAAGTTGCCTACTCTTCTGGAATGCAAACCCCGGAATTCGGGAGCCTCATGGAAATTTTGGGAGAGTAAGCAAGTATAAGGTAAATAGAAAATATAAATGTAAAGCTGTGATATTTGAAATACAGGTGGTTCCGATGTCCCCTTGATGTCATGAATTATTTAAACATAACTGAGGCTCCAACAAGCAGTATTAAAAACTTTCTGGGCATGTAAAAAAAGAGCCAGTATTTAACTTATGTGCAAAGCAATAAACTAATATGCACCCCATGCATTGTAACATGGTTTGTCCCGGAGAACATTTACTCCTTTTTTTTGCCTTACTTTCCTTAATGACTCAGACCCATACTCTTTAATTAACATTATGCAAGAGGAACTTGAAGCTATGCTCTTTCAAGAGTTTTCCCCATTCCACCTACCTGTACTTATAACCACACCTCTCTCACACTGGGACATATATTGAAACTTAATATCTATACATTCAATGCTCCGAACTCCTCATACAAAGTGGTTATCACTGGAGTAAATCTAGCACACTTCTTTTTTAAAAAATGTAGTATTTAAGGACCCCATGAAGAGAGAGAGGAAATAAAATGAACTGAAAGTGGGGTATAAATCAGCTTAGGTCAAGGGAAGGGGTTATTGTAAAATGGAAAAAGCGGATTATTTCCTCTGGTGTGTATAGGGGAATCTAAAAAAATATGCCTTTCTTTTTCCGTATGATGAATCGGTCTATAATTTGTCCTGGGGAAAAACCATTACCTTAAATCTGGATCGAATGTGCAATTACTGGAGTCAGACACTAACTGCGGTGTGAATTTAAACTGAACGCACAGTAAGGATCTGATATCTTTTTCTGAGTTTAAGTGTCCTAAGCAATTTGGGGGTCTGTTAATGCAAACAATCATTGGGATAAGTTAGGAAGTAAAATAGTATTTCCAAACACTGGATGAAGCTAATCCTCCCATTTTTAAGAGACATTAAACACTTTGTACCTGATTCAAATTGAAGTACAGTTTAAAAAAATAGCACGGAATATGAGCGTATTTCTGACCGTATTCAAATCCAAACAAATCTCAAGCTGCGTTTCGATTTTAATCTGGGTGTAAGTACACTCTGCCTAACTTAGCTTAGCCGTATGATAACATACAGTACAAAGTGTAGTATACGGACAATCACATGTCATACTTGCCAATTTTATGTTGGCCGCGTCTGGGAGTTCCTGGAGGGCAGGAGGGGTGTATGGGCAGAGGGGCCGGGGCTTCACGAAATGGGTCATTTTGGTCCCACCCCCAGTGACGTAATGCCTGTTTTTGTACTGCTGTAAAAAAACCAAAACCAGCATTACGTCACTGGGGCAGGTCTAAATTGACGTGATTCACGAAGCCCCGCCCCCTCCAACCATACATCTGGATGCAGCAGAATTGCCAGCTGTCTCGGGATTCTGGGAGACTTATCCGGAATTCAGGAGTTTCCCGGACATTCCGGGAGAGTTGGCATGTATGGCATATGTGCAATATAAGGTGACATCAGAACGCATACAAAAAAAATTCACAATATAAAAAAAATTAACAACTCTAAACAGTATAATGACTAATAAAAATATGGATTGTTTTATTAAATACCCATTAACTGCACAAAATATTGATAGTGCACCTGGACTTTCTTATTTCTACCTAACACCAGATGCATTAACTAAAAGGACTCATACTCCCTAATACTAATACTCCCCTATTAACTGCCCCATCTTCTTATATTCCTATCTAGTGACATTGTAAGGATTCTTTGGCTGGGATAGGAGCATTTTATATTTTAAGAGAAAATCAGGACACCCATGCATCCTTTTAGGAGCCAAATACCAAGGGCTAGATTTACTAAGCTGCGGGTTTGAAAAAGGTGGGGATGTTGCCTATAGCAACCAATCAGATTCTAGCTTTCATTTATTTAGTACCTTCTACAAAACGACTGCTAGAATCTGATTGGTTGCTATAGGCAACATCCCCACTTTTTCAAACCCGCAGCTTAGTAAATCTAGCCCCAAGTCTCCCCTTGACCTAGGTGCATCAGAATTCCTGTAAACAAACTAACTGCCCTGGGAAAATAGAGACACGTGCACTAAATTAGTATCATGTTGAGGAATCAATTCAAGATCACTGGTTAGTAAGTCTGCCAAATGACCTGAATTCTGTACAAGAAAGAAACATAAAGCACCATGTAGCATCTCTGGATAAATGCATATCACTGCCAAGGGGCAGAATTCAGCACATGGAGATTTGAAACTTAATCCCTGCAAACTAATGTGACAAATTTATGTTCTCTGGTTGTGAATGGAGGCCAGTTAATTTCATTTTCTAATCCACTGAGTGCTGGCTGAGCCTCTAATATATTGTTCTGTATTGCATTTAGAGACGATCAGGAAGTGACTTTTTGAACTTAACTGCTTGGCTTCCAAAAGAACTGACAATCTACCGCAAAGTATCGCTGGCAGCCAATGGATTATAACATGTCTAGTAACATTTATAATGGATGTACCAAAAGGAGAGTTTTGTCTTACATAGCGATTTTAACCACACAGCAGGAATAATTAACAAAAATATTTGTTTGTTATCAATCATTCTTTGCTTTTTTCCAAACCACCACATAGCTTTAATTCTACTTAAAGTTTCACTGGACTGAAAACACACCTTATTTTATGCAAAAGAGCAACCAGTGTAATGTCTACAGTCATGGCCAAAAGTTTTGAGAATGACACAAATATTATTTTTCACAAAGTCTGCTGCCTCAGTTTTTATGATGGCAATTTGCATATACTCCAGAATGTCCTGAAAAGTGATCAGATGAATTGAAATTAATTTCAAAGTCCCTTTTTGCCATGACAATGAACTTTATCCCAAAAACAACATTTCCACTGCATTTCAGCCCTGCCACAAAAGGACCAGCTGACATTAGGTCAGTGATTCTCTTGTTAACACAGGTAAGAGTGTTGATGAGGACAAGACTGGAGATCACTCTGTCATACTGATTGAGCTAGAATAACAAGCTGGAAGCTTTAAAAGGAGGGTGGTGCTTGAAATTAATGTTCTTCCTTAAACCAAAGTTACCTTCAAGGAAACACATGCAGTCATCATTGCTTTACACAAAAAGGGCTACACAGACAAGGATATTGCTGTTAGTAAGATTGCACCTAAATCAACCATTTATTGGATCATCAAGAACTTCGAGGAGAGAGGTTCAATAGTTGTGAAGAAGGCTTCAGGGCGCCCAAGAACGAACAGCAAGCGTCGGGACCGTCTCCTATAGTTGATTCAGCTGAGGGATCTGGGCACCACCAGCAGAGAGCTTGCTCAGGAATGGCGGCAGGCAGGTGTGAGTGCATCTGCACACACAGAGAGGCGAAGACTTTTGGAAGATGGCCTGGTGTCAAGAAGGCTAGCAAAGAAGCCACTTCTCTCCAGAAAAAACATCAGGGACAGACTGATATTCTGCAAAAGGTACAGGTGAATCCTCCTTTCAGATTGTTTGGGGCATCTGGAAAAATGCTTGTCTGGAGAAGGAAAGGTGAGCGCTATCATCAGTCCTGTGTCATGCCAACAGAAAAGCATCCTGAGACCATTCATGTGTGGGGTTGCTTCTCAGCCAAGGGAGTGGGCTCACTCACAATTTTGCCTAAGAATACAGCCATGAATTAGGAATGATACCAAAACATCCTCCAAGAGCAACTTCTCCCAACCATCCAAGAACAGTTTGGTGATGAACAATGCCTTTTCCAGCATGATGGGCACCTTGCCATAAGGCAAAAATGATAACTAAGTGAATCGGGGAACAAAACATCAAAATTTTGGTCCATGGCCAGAAAACTCCCCATACCTTAATCCCATTGAGAACTTGTGGTCAATCCTCAAGAGGCAGATGGACAAACAAAAACACACAAATTCTGACAAACTCCAAGCATTGATTAGACAAGAATGGGCGGCCATCAGTCAGTATGTGGCCCAGAAGTTGACTGACAGCATGCCAGGGCGAATTGCAGAGGTCTTCAAATAGAAGGGTCAACAATACAAATATTGACTCTTTGCATAAACTTAGCGGTATATTTACTAAACTGCAGGTTTGCAAAAGTGGAGCTGTTGCTAATAGCAACCAATCAGATTCTAGCTGTCATTTTGTAAAGTGTAATACATAAATAATAACTAAAATCTGATTGGTTGCTATAGGCAACATCTCTACTTTTTCCAACCCGCAGTTTAGTAAATATACCCCTTGATGTTAATAAAAGCCTTTGACACTTATGAAATGCTTGTAATGTTACTTCAGTATACCACAGCAACATCTGACAAAAAGGTCTAAAAACACTGAAGCAGCAAAGTTTGTGAAATACTTGTGTCATTCTCAAAACTTTTGGCCATGACTGTAGAAATGCATGCAAAAGTTTGTAGTGATTGTTGAAAAATATTTTCATATGCACAACAAAGTTCCTGCTATTAAGTTCACTGACACATAAATTGCTGAGAACTGAAAGCAATTGTCAAACACCTCAAGATCTGTCAATTATGGAAACCTTTAAGCTGGCTACCGATGTAGCAATATTTGCTGTGATAATTAAAAATTGACCTGATATTGCCACCAGTGTCCTCAAAGTTAAGTACAATGCTCAATAGTTATTATTATATGAAATTGTTAAGATCACTTTTAGACATGCCCATAAATTTGGTCAATAGATAACTGGTATTGGCATGTGGGCATGCTCATTTAACAATCACACTAGCAGGACCTCATATGATTTGGTTGCTCAAATTGAATGCCAAATATCCGGATCTCCAAAGATGTACTTTTTTTGGCTGCATAAGGCGAGTCACAATAATACCACCTTAATGTGATATTAGATCATCTTTGGCTCCAACCAAGTCCTGCGTGATCAACACACATAGCATACAAAATCTGAATAAGTTTCATGTAGAGGAAATAAAAAACAAAATCACACCACTTACCATGTTCATTACATAACTTCTTTATTGTGACATAGGCAGGAATTGTAGTCCTGATATTTGCATGTAAGACTTTTGTGCTGCAATATGTATTTCCACCAGAAGGAGTGCTGCATCACAGTTGCTGCCGATTGCCCAGCAGGTAATAACACTCACCTTTGTCTGATCAGTATATATTTGCCTTTATCAGCAGTCTTTGTCAGATCCTGAAGTCTTCCCTGGACCGAGCCATGCATCTCTTTACAGCAGCCTTGGCTTGGTGTCCCCCCTTCACCTTAGCTAATGGCACCAGACAGGACTGCCCTCTTTCCCCCCTTCTTTTTGCCGTAGTCATTGATCCTTAGTCATTGAACCTCACACCATTTAACACCCCTGCCTGGAGCCCAATAAAACCACTCTTTATCCTACCGCAGTTACTCACCCTTCACTTTCCCCCCTCTGGCACGCTCACCTCCTACTCCCTCCCTCCCCCATATATATGCAACAGGCAATAGCTTCACAACTTAGCTACTGGTCACAAGCTCTTTCATGGCTCTTTTTCGTTGGACCGACTTGGGAATATTTCCCTCAGACGATGGTCTGTTATGTTGCCCCAGTTAGTGTTCAATGCGTTACATGTACCTTGACTGTATAACCTTTTTGCAATGCCATAATTGTTTTTTATTCTTATCTTACTTGAAAACGTTTACAAATAAACAGAAAAAAAACAAAAAATAAACCAAAATACCGTAAAATATGATCTATTTACCAATATGCCCCTTTCTTCTGTGATAAGGCTGATTTTTTTTCTGATGTTTTTCGAGGTGATAAAAAAATCTCTTATCACCACAATTTACCAAAAAGCTATCAACAGGATCAATATGAGCAATACTGGCCTGTTGGTAGATTTATTAAACTATTTAAAAAGGAAAAGTGGAGGTGTTGCCCATAGCAACCAATCAGATGTTAGCTATCATTTATCTAGTACATGCTAGAAAATGATAGCTAGAATCTGTTTAGTTGCTATGGACAACACCTCCACTTTTCTTTTTTAGAAAGTTTGATAAATCTATGTCCTGGAGAGGTAAAGCTTAGTCCCCATGCAAAAGGACGGGGAAGCCATCCCCCGACATAAACTGAATCATAATGTCGGTGGAAGATATCGCCAGTGAATACAGGGTTATCACCAGCGGTAGCCCTTTCATGTACTTGGTGAAATGGGAAAACAAAGCTGGCGAAAATTCCAATGGCAACAGGGCCACATAGGGCCTGATTCATTAAGGCACGCAAAACGAACGTAAATTGTGTTGTTGTGTGTAATTTAGGCAGTCACATCCATATACAACAGCGAGCAGATCTGAAGAAACATTTCTCATTGAATACGGATCTAGGTAGACTCTGCCCTGACAGACACTGCAGGGTATGTCCAAAACATACAGTATGTGCAATATAAAGTCCTGTAAGAATGCACAAGACAAAAGAGTATTCAGTTAATGTCACCTGTTTGTAATATACTCATTAATGACAAAACATTCACAGCGTTGGTTCAATTCCCGACCATGGCCTTATCTGTGTGGAGTTTGTATGTTCTCCCCATGTTTGCGTGGGTTTCCTCCGGGTGCTCCAGTTTCCTGCCACACTCCAAAAACATACTAGTAGGTTAATTGGCTGCTATCGAAATTGACCCTTGTCTCTCTCTCTCTCTCTATGTGTCTGTGTGTGAGGGAATTTAGACTGTAAGCTCCAATGGGGCAGGGACTGATGTGAATGAGTTCTCTGTACAGCGCTGCGGAATCAGTGGCGCTATATAAATAAATGGTGATGATGATGATGATGATGATGATGATGAAACATTACAAAAAAAAGCTTTTTTCTTCCTTCCCCATAAGATACATTTATTAGGATGTTATTAATTTCTACTGTGCAAGAAAATGTATTTTTACAGTTGCTCTTGATTACAAACACATGTTCTAGCATATACACGCGGCCATCATCATTATCACTTGGCCTTTACGTGCAGGTCATACATAAATGTGATTGTTACAGTTCATTTGTTTCAAATACAATAAAATGTAGCTTAAATATAATCACCATGGCATAACTACACTACGCTTCAGTGCCAAAGCAAAACACAGATTTGTGAATGTAGGACCCAGACTCAGTATGTAATGAGAGTGGGGCTCTTCAGTGAATGGATAGATCTAATGTAATGTGTAATATCTGCCTCTGGTATTCCCTGACTCTATAAGCCCTTCTAAATTTATTGTCATGACAATACATTTTAGATTATTATTATAACACTTTGAAATTCCTATAGTAGATGGGCATAATAGCATCCATTTATAGCCATGATTCCTTATCTATTGCAATAATCATATACTGTTCAGCTGTTAATATAAGGTGCAAACCTGACACTTTAAACAAAATATATGAGATCTAAAAGTGTTTCAACTGTAGCAGCTACAAATAATTTAATCTGAACATTAACCATTTCAAGCTAAATAATGTTGACGTTAGCCACTTCACCTGGCTAATATGGATAGTTAACTAGTGATGTTGCATGGTATGCCACCATTGGTAATTAAATGTTTTATCCTCCTATGCTTCTTTTACCCCCAGCTATGATATCTTTGTCTAAGCCCTTACCTAGTACAGACATACAGATGAATGATAACATAGATCTTCTGCTAGGGTTAATATGAAGCAAAAAGAGCAGATCCCATGGGGACTGTGAAGGAAAGGGACTAGGAAGCCCTGGGAAGTTGGGAGCCTCTATCAAAACACATCCTAGCTTTGCAGAGAACTATGGACACTTATTCTCTCTACATGTGGACAAGCTGGAGACTGCTACCCTCTGGTAACCACATGTGAGCACAAAGAAAAATTGCAGTAAGTTTGTTTAAAAAAAAATTCAGACCTATACTCCAGGGTCAGATGAATAAGGCTGCATTTTATTTAACCCTGCTCTAGAGATCCTTATTGTTAGGCAGGGGTGTGCTAGCATTATGCTAAAAAATGCACCCCGTGTAGCTTCTCCCCTTATTCTGTGTTGCAAATATCACTAAAACCTCCACTTCATTTAATCTTATAAGTGGTAATGATTGCTCATCAGGAAATAGCCAGACATCATATAGTCTCATTTTATGGTCAACTACACTAAGAGAAACATCCCTTCGATGTGACCGCTCCAGGTAGACCCCTTCGTTTGGAGACGGCATTCCTGTCTGATACAGATGTAAAATCCCTTCCTCTATGCAAATCAGTTCAAAGGACAGAAGTGGTGTCAAAAGTGGAATATTGTAATAAGCAACTCTCGTTGTGTCTTATTACTGATGATACAACTACTCCGGTCAGCAAGAGCAGGAAGATGCAGTTGCCATTGGCTAAGGACCACAAACACTAGACATTGGAAGATAGTAAAAATATTGCCCGATCTTCACACTGATGGTGGGACAAGGATACGCTCAAACCCGCACTCGTCCATGGATGGTGGTGGCAAAATAGCTTGAGGTATGCTATAAAGCACACTTTGGCTCCCTGATAGACATAGGGCAATGTATTAATGCTACAGGATATCTGAATATCTTTGTAAATCAGGTTCAACCCATCATCATCATCATCATCAATATCATCATCATCATCATCAACATCTACATTTGAAGCAGTGCAGTCTTCCGGGTTATTTCAGCAGTTGTAACTAAAGAAATGTTCTGGGATACTTCCCAAAAGATAACCGTAATTGTAACTTTATACAGTAGCCTCCATAGTCACCATGGGGTAAATGTATCAAGCTGAGAGTTTTCTGGGGGGGTTGAAAAGTGGAGATGTTGCCTATAGCCACCAATCAGATTCTAGCTATCATTTTGTAGAATGTACTAAATAAATGACAGCTAGAATCTGATTGGTTTTTCAAACCCACTGGAAAACTCTCAGCTTGATGCATTTACCCCCAGGTCTCAATTCATGCCCCGTTGGGTTTAGCTGCAGCTCGACCACCAGCAAGAACTATGGGATACACTGGAGCATTCATGTATCATTGGTCATGGATTATTGTGCCAATCTTCTCTCTAGATCTCTTCCCTGGATTTCTTAACGATACCTCCGATTAGAGTATCATTAGTTTACAGTAAGAAGGTGCCAGAAATTACATTGGGTATTAGTACAGCTGGAATTGATTGGATCTCCTCATTTTTACTCCAATCAATTACAGCATAACAAACACATTTGGTTCCTTATGTTACCTTGCAAATTATTGATGATGATGATGAGGATAATGATGGGTTGAACCTGATTTGCAAAGATATTCAGATATCCTGTAGCATTAATACATTGTCCTATGTCTATCAGGGAGCCAAAGTGTGCACCAAGCTGAGAGTTTTCCAGTGGGTTTGAAAAACCAATCAGATTCTAGCTATCATTTATTTAGTACATTCTACAAAATGATAGCTAGAATCTGATTGGTGGCTATAGGCAACATCTCCACTTTTCAACCCCCCCAGAAAACTCTCAGCTTGATACAGTTACCCTATGGTGACTGTGGAGGCTACTGTATAAAGTTACAATTACTGTTATCTTTTGGGAAGTATCCCAGAACATTTCTTTAGTTACAACTGCTGAAATAACCCAGAAGACTGCACTGCTGCAAATGTAGATGTTGCTGATGTTGATGATGATGATGCTGATGATGATGATGATGATAATGATGGGTTGAACCTGATTTGCAAAGATATTCAGATATCCTGTAGCATTCATACATTGACCTATGTCTATCAGGGAGCCAAAGTGTGCTTTATAGCATACCTCAAGCTATTTTGCCACTACCATCCATGGACGAGTGCGGTTTTGAGTGTATCCACGTGACCTGTTTGTATTATCAAAATTAGCATTTCCCCCATCACTCCATAGAGCTACCATACACCATTAAGCAACACTCCACTATTTGTTTTTGCCAGTGCATATCATTTGCTATCTCTCTCTCTTTCTCTCATATTCACACAAATAAGTAAATCACATAACAAATGCATGCTGTTTGTATATATAGATATATAATCAGTTACAAGCACTAAGATACCATAGCAGTAAAGGTCACTATGCATCATAAAAGCTGCATATTTTGTATGTTATGCAAAATATTTGCACAGAGCGGCAGGAGGACCTACGCACATTGGGGTGCTTTTTGTGGAATACATTGTAGGAATGTCAATGCAGCAGATTATGCAGACATACAATACAATACTGTTGAGCAAAACATGATTTAAATTTTTGCAATATGGGATATCATAGTAAGGGGTAGAGAAAAACAAAAAAAGCATGGTATGGGTCATACAATACATAAATCAGGGTCACACCAACAGAATTTTACAAACATAATAAAAATAATAACAGTTCAATGTTAATATGAGGATTTCACATTTACATTCATTTCCATTTAATTGCATTTCTGTCACGGACCAAAAGCCTTCAAAATATATTATACAAAGTATCTGCTCAAATGGATCATGAAAATGCAAATGAGGGGTGTGCATTTATATACCTCAGACAATAATAGCTGTGCACTCATATATTTTGTGGTTAATAAAATAGCTCAACAGAGACTAATAGATGCACAATGGTTCTTGTTCCGTATCAACACTCAAATTTACCTCCCCATCTAATGCAACATGGTTTTGCCCAGGTGCAAAGTTACTCCTTTTCTTTGCTTTGCTCCCAACTCAAAATCAGGCCCTTAGTGGGCAAGTTTAGTAGAAATTAGCAAAATGTTTTTTAGAGGATTTTGGATCTACCCGTTGCACGTGGACTTCCCACTATCATTTTCTTTCATTCTGGAGTTCTGAATTATTGGTTCCGTTTCACAATAAACGCAATGAAAGACTCCGTAACATAAACTGCTGCTGTGCGAAGAGAAGAGAGGAAGAGTGAATAGGAGAGAAAAAAAGAGTGAACTATGTAAAAAGAGAAGTAAAGAGAGAGAAAGTGGGGGAACAACAAGCAAACATAAAAACAAAAAATTCTAAAAAGGTTAAAAAACAAATAACTTTTCCCCAAATTTTAAAATGGCCAGTCCTGGTAGGGGTTTAGATTGAGAAGACACAGACGGGCATATTGAGAGAAGAGGTTCTGTTCCAGACCCTCAAGCTACCTTAACTGGTGTACGGAATTGAACTACAGCCTCATTATTTCTACACAAAGAGTTAGATTTATCAAACCTTCTTAAAAGGAAAATTGGAGGTGTTGTCTATAGCAACCAATCAGATTCTAGCTATCATTTATTCTTGTAAATGATAGCTAGAATCTGATTGGTTGCTATGGGTAACACTTTTCCTTTTTAGACGGTTTTATAAATCTACCCCCTGGTGTTGTTTATTTAATGCAACAGGTTGTGACAAAGTGCTGCTCATGAGGAGGATTTGCCTCCTTCAATCTCACTTGCAGTTGTTGCAGCGTTTGCATCGGGAAGTAGAACTGTTTTGGAGGAAGTGATTGAGAACTGCCTGCCATAGGCAATTTGATGTGACCCTATCAATTGGTCCTCATGCAACCATGTAATTTGACATATTAGTGCATATTTTTGAGACAGACAGTGTTTTACGACAAACGACTATATGGCTGGACGGTGTGTGACTCTGGTGATTGTTTCTTGCCTCATCTTCAATGTCTCATTACAGCAGGTGGTTTAGGAAGCCACCTGACCCCCTGCTACTTTCATGCAGGACATGCTGTGACAGATGGTGATAGATGGTCCGGCACTGGCTTCTCTGCTTCTCTAAAGCGACTATGTAGTGGAGCCAGCACCTCTCTCTGTGCATCTAGCAGGAATGTCAGCTTCTTAACTTCTGGATGTTGCACTATTTGCAGAAGCCATTCTCTGCTTGGTGGACTTGGCCTTTAATCTCAAATGCCACTGTTTCTCCCCAACAGTCACCATCACCCCTAGCATGCAATTCTCAGGACCAGAGAGAGATAGGGAATTACAGTAGGAATTAGAGGGAGGCAATTTTGCATACCCGGGATGGACCAGGGTGTAATAAATGCGCTATTACTCACAGGTTGTCACATCTATGGCAAAGTGTTGTCCAAAGATGAGTAGGATCCAGACCTTGCGCAAGTAGTCCTTGTATCGGCATTTGCCGTGGATTACTTTGCCATACTCCTCCCGGTAGAGTTGCAGATGGTCCCGTACAAAAACCTGAGTTGCTTTTGTCTCTAACTCTATCTGAAAGACTCCATTGAGAAAGTCACTAACCGGTGGCGATACACATTGGATACATCACTTACATAACAGACAACTATTGTAACAATTTCGTTATGATCAGTTTACCTATTTATTTCATTATTCATTTTCATATCTTTATTTTATTAATTATCTCTCTATTTCTCATTAGTGAAATTCCATTATATCGTGGTTAAACCACCTTAACATAATCTAACTAATTAACATACATCTTTATTTTCTTTTAATCATTAGTGTATCTTTTTTTCTCAATTACTATACATCATTAATTATTTTTCATTTTCCTCTTTATTCCCTTCCACTGTGGGCCGGTTCACCCACTAAGTATCCTAGACTATCACCTAGGGCTTGATGGGCACTGACTCTTTTTTTGTTTTATTTTACATGTATTAATTGAGAGGGTTGTATTACACTTTCTTGTCGCTTTAACATTTTTTTTCTTCCTCCCACTCCAGCATTTTCCTATTGTTTTCAAACACTGCCGCTCCCCCAGCTCGGTGCGTGGCAGGAAGACAGGCCAATGGTGAAATAAGCATAGCTGCTTTACCCTATTAAGGGCAGGAGATGGATCACCCCATTGCTAGGTATCTTACCTAGGGCCCTATGGCATCTTACTCTAGCTCCGCGTCCACCGCTTCATTTTTGCTATTAACTCACATACACTTTCATTAACCAGCGTCCATTTATTTGTTACCTGAAAAGACTCGCTGCTTGTTATCAATAGTTTACCCATCTAACCAGTTTAAATTAATTATATTCACTGATGTAATCTCACAATATTATCCACCTCTTCACTACCTTTGTACTGTATATTCTTCCCTAGCCATCTCCCGTTTTCTTTCCATTATTTTTCATCGTAGAATTTATTTTTCATTTTTATATATATATTTATTATTATTTTTACCTACTATTTAGTTAAACTTTTTACTAATCCATTACAATTATTTATTTGTATTATTGATTATTAGTTTTACCATCCTGCTCTCAGTGTCGGTCTGGGGCATAAAGGGCCCACCATATAAATGCAATGAAATATTGTGTGTGTGATGCTACTGAATGGGGTATGGCCAGACTCCAGAAGGTGGCAAACTTTAGCCCAGGGGGTGAGATTTGAGTAAGCAGCCTATTAGGAACATTTTAAAGGGAAAAAAATGCAGATGGCCCAGTGACCCAGACCAAGGTAGCCCACTATGGGACTAGGCCGTGGAGCAGATGCCCCTCCCCCCTGGGGGGGCCAGTCAGCCCCTGATTATTCATAATGCAACAAGGCAGCGGAAGCTTTGAAAATAGCAGTTCAAGTGTAAGTAGTTATTAAACAACCTATAGTATTTTTTTCGATGTTAGTCTTGTTAGATTTTGTAGTAAATCACATGCTAGATTACATTTTCATTTATTTTATTTTGTTATCCTCTGTTTTAATAGTGTGTATTTAATAAACAATATGTAGTCCAATACTAAACATAGTATAAATATTTGAGCAATTGTGTTGTTTCAAACACATGCAATAGAAACATGAATCCAATTACCTTGGCTTAATAAGAAAAAATTAGCTTTTCTATCTGCATTCTAAATATTGGGAAGGCATTGTCATAGTAGCTCAAAGATTTTGCACTAGCAAAATGCCATGTTTTATGTCATTTAAGAGGTACCATTGATTACTATTTTCAATGAACACCTACGGCACTGTAGTTGCTCCTGTTAGACGGTACAGTGGCAATTAACGAAGTGTGTTTATTATTACAATCACCAAAAATTTGGCACTAGATTATTTTAACCCCTATTGCACCTTTGTGTTTCAATGTTGCTCAATAACTATGGGAGTAATTTACACCTAAGCAGACTCACACTCCCTCTCCTATACACACACACGCACACATTTCTTGTACAAACTGGCTCACACTTTCTTTCATGCACACACTGACACACAATGAGACACAAACTTCCACACACACTGCCATTGTATGTAAGAGGTGGGTCTATGCTCCAATTAGCTCAGTGACTGTGTGATGTGACTCAGCCAATCGGAGCACAGCAGAAGATGTAGAGGAGAACGGGGACCTCAGACAGAAGGGCCACGATGGGCCAGTCTGACCATGTCTGCTCTTGCATTGATCCACCACTACCTACCCTTGTTTACTATATCCCTCTGGACATCCAGATCTATGAAATCCAAAGTCAAATGAGTCCACCCAGTTATGCATGGCAATGAAAGGCTAAAGCTCGGTACACACTACATAAATTTCAACCAACTTTTTATGCCGAGCAATTTTACATGCGATCGATGTTCCGATCGCTCGGTCCACGGACTGCATACACACCAGCCTTGTTTAGGACGATAAAGGGAAGAGCGGACGTCCCTTTAGCGACTTTTTACAGCCATGTTGTCGTGAGCAATGACTGTAATTTTGTACTCACTGTTGTGGATCGGTCGAAAGTTTATACACACTACACAATGGAAACGAGATTGGAATGAAAATATTAAACGGTACGACCAACCAAATGAGGCGATAATCGTCCATTTGGGCAGACCCATTTCTGGATATCAAGATTTATCATCTGATTGAGATTCATTTTGGATGACATTAGACTTTACTTTCATAGAACTTATTTGTCCTACTTTACTTCCTTTCCCTCCTGATTTTGTATATCGATGGTGGATTGTCAGGAGTTCATAATGGATCTGATGACACTAATAAGCCGCTGGCTTTAATATTGCAATTTGTAACATGCCATCTCATGTTTTTGTTTTTCTTGGGATTGTATTGTAATGTGCATCATTATATTATAACATTGAGTTAGATTTGATACAATCCGTTACCTCCTTTAAAATTGAGCTGGTGTCAGCTTCTGTTATTTCTCCATAACCTTTTGTTCTAATGAGTTTCAACATTGTGGCAACATTTGATCTTTTTGTCTGTCTCTGTTATGTTATCAGGTGTGAAGCTAAAGTATTTTTTCAATCTAAACCCTAATAGTTTGCCATGATGTTTTAATTTATTTGAAATAAGTATCATAGACAAATAGATGCTACAATACTAACTATGTATGGTCATTTTCAAAGTGGATACCTAATGGCAAGTGGAAGGTAAATAAGTAATAAAAACCAAATTTAAAATATAAACATTATTTGACTTGAGAAGACCGCTCAAACCTGGGGATCTCTGTTTATTTGGTTGTGGCTTTGATGGTTTTATCACATTCTTCATTTATTACACACATGTCTGAGGGGTATATTTACTAAACTGTGAATTTGAATAAGTGGAGATGTTGCCTTTATCAGTCAATCAGATTCTAGTTATCATTTAGTTAGTGCCTTCTACAAAATGACAGTTAGAATCTGATTGGTTGCTATAGGCAACATCTCCACTTTTTCAAACCTCCAGTTTAGTAAATCTAGCCCCGAGACTCTTGTTGAAGGACATGATCAACTAGTATAAGTCCCCAATGATTTGGCTAGTATTTAAAAAGTGGGCCTCATTCAGCAGCCTGAAATGCTCCATGATATAGTTGTTGATTAGCTTTTTGTTACTCATGAAGCCAAAGAAAAATTTTGAGAGTGCAAATCCATCTAGTGGAGGAATCCTTGTTTAGCCTATGCAATAGAGATTTGTACTTAACTCAAAATGTATGTTACATGTTCTGAGCTCTGTAGAATCTATTAACGTGAGAGCAGATTAGTGTACCAGCAACTAAGTGCTTTGCATATCTTGACACTTCGATAAGAATTGAGTTACAAAAACAGTGAGCACTTGAGCTGAGCAGGAAACGTGGGTGAGTTGATCACGACATAAATCAATGATGATGATGATGATGACACAGTGCAGCCATAAAATTAATTCCATTGTCTGCTTCAACCAACTTGGAGTTCCCTGAAACATAGCCAAGGATCACATTTAGAGAATATTATCAAGAAACCTGAAGTTTCATGGAACTTTCACTCAAAACTTTGCATGCATAAAGATGTTTGATTACTTATTGTTGTCGATAAGATGTTGATAGCTTGGTGCTCCCGCCAGTTGTTGTTACTGCTGCTGTTTCAATTGTTACCTCTGCCCACTTTCCTATATGCGCATTGCTGCTTGGAGTAGTTACCCAAGATGGCAGTTACCATCATAAAGTTGCCACCACCATGTCTGCCCCTCCACTTGTCAGTAGTTAAGTAGCATTTATGCCATTCACACCCCTGCCCGCTCCCTGCGGTCGGCCACTGACCGTCGCCTCTCCTCCACTCTGATCACCTCTTCCCACTCCAGAATCCAAGACTTCTCCCGAGCTGCTCCCCTCCACTGGAACGACCTCCCTCGCTCCATCCGTCTCTCACCCAGTCTGTGCTCCTTCAAACGGGCACTCAAAACTCACCTGTTCCTCAAAGCCTACCAACAATCCACTTAACCCTTACCTTGTTGCACCTTCGCAAACATCCTTCTCTTGTTCTCCCCTCTCTCCACCAGCCCCGCCTTTCTCTCCCTTACTTTAATGGCTCCCTCCTGTGCCTGTTTGTCCACCCTCCCTTAGGATGTGAGCTCGTATGAGCAGGGCCCCTCTCCCCTCCTGTCTCCATACCTGTTCTTCTACTCCATCTTCGCTCATATGTCTGCCCGGAGTTCTGAAGTATTGGTACTTTGTGTTTATTGCTCTGTACTATGTCACCCTGTATGGTCTCCTGTTTGTATTATGTACGGCGCTGCGGAAACCTTGTGGCGCCTAACAAATAAATGATAATAATAATAATAATAATTTATGACAGGTGCATCTAGACACCCCTGGCTAACAAGATTTACTATTTGTTTATAAAGCTGTGGAATGGATGTGTTGGAAAAATAGGGCCTACCGAGGATCCTCCACATAGGCACCTCACACACCATCAGCTCTCAGAATGCTGAGCATTCCACAAACTCAAGATTCAACAGGTCCCAGGCTAACATTATGGCTACCTAATATATGCACTCTATCTATCAATAGATTCAGACATAGAAGATTGATGAGTAAAACTACCATCATCATCATCATGCTTATCATCACTTCATAAGAGTAATCTCACATAAAGTTTATTGTTCTTCACCAGATTCAGCAATATCGAGAAGCAACTACTCTGACTCTCCTCTCATTGATTCTCCTAAGAAAATATATTTTAGCTTTCGTGCAATTTATTTTATGATGGTGCAGATGATGCAGTTGAAGGTCTGTCATGCCTAAATGTGTAACCATTTACCCCCTACTAACCAATTGACCAAAACTCTTTCATTTGGAAACGTAATTTTGAGCAATATAAAAATGTTTAAAAAGATTTTAAATATGATAGAGAATTATATAAGAAAAGTGAAGTAATCCTTACACTGCTTGTGGCAGTGGTGGTGTTTGAGGTGGTGTCTGATTGGTTCCTCGGAATGAAAATAGTGAGCGAGATTAAGGGGGGCAGTGTGCTCCAGAATTTTATGCTGTAGATGTGGCATATTCTGATTTCAACCTCTCCACAGTAGTCGCTTCTTAGCATCTGCTGTTGAAAAAAAGACTTTCGATTTTGAAGTACTTGCCTTATTTTGGGAAACACATTCTCGTTTTCACTTTGTTTTTTAAATCATTGCAAAGATCTTTTCAAGAGCATTCACTGTCGCTACAACTACGTCTCTGCTGATCTCATCCTCCCTATATCTAACAATCAAGATGTTATCATTATTATTTGACTGCGATTGATCATCACCATAAACACAATGACCAATTTTAGCGCTAGCATTTTCAAGCAATAAACATAATAATATTATCATCCTCATCATCACCTTCATCATCATCATCCTCATCATCATCACACTAAGCAGCATTTTATTGGGGTGTGGGAGTGCAAAAGCACTGTTTACACTTGTAATCCGAACGCATTTAAATGCCTATGTTTGTGCATGTGTCAGGCACTTACCCATTCAGGGTTAAGTCCACTGCAGCTCCCAGCCAATAGGATCCAGTGGGAGGGTTCTCAGTCACTCTATAAAGTCTCATCCCAGGGGTTGCTGGGTCTCTTTCTCTGCAGGAAGTCCCTCCCTCACTCCCTTCATAAGCCCTGTGATGGGCTCGGTTGATGTCATATTTAACAAATTTTTCTCCCTCCACACAGAGCAGGCATAGTTCCATGGGAAGGCATTTGTAGTCAGCGGCTAATTCATATGGTGTTTCCGCTGATTGGCCGCAGGTCACCTCTTCAAAGTTACTTTGGCTCTCCGTTCTTTTCTGTGGGGGGACCCATGATCTGCTTTGTGTGGGCCCATCATCGTGAATCCAGAAGGGGCGTAGTCACTATGTAGCCAGATTTAGCACCGGCCAATCGTAAAGGATTATATCCTAGTACTGGTGGTTAGTGCTGGATGGCCATACACTGTCTGTACAGCTATTATTTTTATCTGACTCACAATTTGCCTTCTCCGTCACCATGTCTTGTTTTAATAAACTGTAACCTCTATTTGCCAGCGAATATCTGGTGTCAGTGTTGTTATTTATTTGAAGTACAGTGTTAAGTCTTAGCATGTGAGTGGGTTGAGCACAGTGAAAGGGAAGCATCCACAGTATGCGGTTTATAGGGTGGAATGTCAGCCTTGGGGATTGAAAACTAAATGATTCATTATGATTATCATCATATTCCTTTCAACATCTGCATTTTTAACTTTATTCAAATGTAAGTAAACCCTATCTGGCCCTTCTTGATCTGCCGATCCCTCAGTATCATCACTATTGTGTTCAGAATAAGATTCTTGTATTAGCTTTTCAGAAAGGGATAATTGTACACTTTTGGCTGCCTATGCAGTTAACTTTTGTTGCAATCATTGACAAGTCTTTTCTTTCTACACTAACATTTTGTTTTTGACTAAATTGTGTTATTGTGGATGCTTTTAAGTTTGTGTTAATTGCTACTCCTGCAGGAGGACATTACAATCTTCTGATATTTAGGTGCTGCTTGTGCTAATGGAAGAGGAGGTTACCTCATACATGCCCACTCTCCTGGGAATGTCCAGGAGTCTCTCGAATTCCGAGTAGGTCTTCCGGACTCCCAAGGGTTCCGCAGCGCAAACAGTAGACTATACAGGGTGAGACATTACTGAACAATAAACAATTAATACCAAACTTCAGAGGCTCCAGGCAGGCTAATGCACTAAGGACGGAGCAGAAGAGCAGGTATGGATACAGGAGGGAAGAGGGCCCTGCTCAAATGAGCTTACATCCTAAGGGAGGGTGGGTGAACAAAACTCAGGCACAAAGGGAGTCAGTTGACGTATATGGGAAGGAGAAGGGACCGGGAGGAGAGAGGGGATAATGTGTTAGATGGAAGGATGGTAGGCTTTAAGGAATAGGTGAGTTTTAAGTGCTCGTTTGAAGGAGCTTAGATTGGGAGAGAGACGGATGGAGCGTTCCAGTGATGGGGGCTGCATGGGAGAAGTCCTGGATTCTGGAGTGGGAAGAGGTGACCAGGGTGGAGGAGAGGCGACGGTCATTGGCCGAGCGCAGGGAGCGGGCAGGAGTGTGAATGGAGAGGAGGTTAGAGATATAGAGGGCAGTGCACTGGGAAAGAGCCTTGTACATGGTGGTCAGGAGTTTGAAAAGGATTCTGTAGGGGATGGGGAGCCAATGTAGGGCAAGGCAGAGGAGGGATGCGGAGGAGGAGCGGAGAGAGAGTAAGATGAGTCTTGCAGCCGCATTGAGAATTGAGCGGAGGGGGGCAAAATGGGAGAGTAAGTAAGCCTACATCACGTGATTTGTGGGGAATCGCGTCATTTTGGCCCCACCCCACATGACAAAATAGCAATTTTGATCATCGGGGCGGGGCCAAAATGATGCAATCACCACCTCCCGCCCCCCTCCAGGATCTACCGGAATGCCAAAACTAAAAGTCGGCAAGTATGGGTTACTTTTCAATCTTTCAACACCAATGATGTGAACATTAGCTTCTTCCAATGATCTTGTGGGTCTTATTTCAGCATGACTATTTTGTACTATATGGATATATGCTACAACTGCAAAAAGTACCAGTACAGCAACTGTGCCACTCTGATTGCTTACATTTTAGTTTATATCTTCCCCTCAGTGCCGAGATTTGGACCTCTGTTTTTACCAGGCTTTACCCTGCTCTGCCCTGTATAATATTATTATTTATAGAACACACAATAGACATATAAACGATGGTACTGAAATAATGTTTGCCCAATATCATACAATTAATAATTACAAACCAACTACAACAGTAATTAAGAAGCACCAAATTAAAATCAGTTTTATGCATTTGAGCTTTTCATGCAGTTATTTACTGAATTGCAAGCACTCTACACTGCTCTGAAAACACAGATGACCTAAGTCATTAAGGAGAATAAAGCACAAAAAAGGAGTAACTTTGCACCTGGGCAAAACCATGTTGCATTGGAGGGGAAGGTAAATTTAAAATGTGAGGACAGATTTACATTTGGGGTAGAGCATGTCCTAGATCAACTTTAAATTTCAGTGTAAAAATAAAGCTATCAAATATTTGTGTGCTACATGAAAAAACAGCCAGTGTTTAACTTATTTGCAAACTAATAAACTAATTTGCACCCCTTGCATTGTGACATGGTTTTGTCCAGGAGCAAACATACTCCTTTTTTTACTTTGCTCTCCTTAATGACTGAGGCCCAGAGAGTGAGACTGCAAACAGACACCCCCTTATATGTTTGTGAAAGAGAATTACTTAATGCAGAACATTGCAATTCACACAATGATTAAAGGAACTCACTAACCAATGGGAAAAATTAGAATAGCAAATACTAGTAATTACACCAAATCAAGATCAGTTGTAAGAATGTGAGTTTCTGTTGCTATTTTGTCCTGAATTACCTGTATGTTGTAGTGATAATGACCAGCTAGTGCGACTAACCACAGACACCCTTTTATAAGTTTGTGAAATATAATTATTAAATGCAACAGCAAAGAGCAATTCTTGCATGAATATCCAGTACTAATGTTTGTACATCAAGTTTTCCTAGCCCTACTCCCATCACAACCGCACTACAGAGCAGAATTAGTTTATCAGATCTATTTATAAACTGCTACATGTGAATTTACAAATTCATAGTGGAATGGCGAAGCAAAATTGGAACTCACACCTCCACGAACAGCCTTTTATGTCCAAAATTCCATTCATGCAAATGTCCACTATAATGTCACTTATCTGTACAAACAAGAACTGCAGGAGGTGTTTTAATAGTGATTTCCAGGCAGTATATGTATCCTAAGGGGATTTGTGCAATCCTATGGGGAATTGTAATACTGTCTAAACACTCAGAGCCTGAGTCATTAAGGAGAGAAAAGCATATAAAAAAGAACTTTGCACCTGGGCAAAACCATGTTGCATTGGAGGGGGAGGGAAATTTAAAATGTGAGGACAGATTTATAGTTGGGGTAGGGCATGTCCTAGTTCAACTTTAAATTAAAAATAAAGCTATTAAGTATTTGTCTGCTAGATAAAAAAAAACAGCCGGTATTTATCTTATGTGCAAAATGATAAACTAATTTGCATTGTAACATGGTTTGTCCCGGAGAACATTTATCTCTTTTTTTTTTTGCCTTACTTTGCTTAATGACTCAGGCCCTCAGTTTCTGCTGCTTCAGATATATTATTGCATTTTGGAAGAGATTTACAAATTCCTGGATCAAAATAATGGATTATTTCAACCAGTGGTCTTTTAACAAAAACATTTCTTTTTTGAAGTCTAACTAAACCCAGAAAATGTTTTGGCATCCTGTAGAGGACGTTGAGCTGCATCTCCTAGGTACAGAGCTATATGGGATCTAAAAAAGACCTGCTCAAGTTCAACTCTTCATCCTCAAAAGTTCCAGTCAGATCGAGGGGACGGGAAAGAATACCCAATAATTCATAGTCCAATGCAGGCGTAAAAAGTCGTAGGGGTATATTTACTAAACTGCAGGTTTGAAAAAGTGGAGATGTTGCCTATAGCAACCAATCAGATTCTAGCTGTCATTTTGTTGAATGTACTAAATAAATAAGTACTAGAATCTGATTGGTTGCTATAGGCAACATCTCCACATTTTCAAACCCGCAGTTTAGTAAATTTAGCCCATAGTGACTGCATAGTGGCAATCAGACTACTCCTGGCTGAACACACGTATTTAGACATTGCAGTGATCATTTTGCCTCTTTCAAATCCATTATCAATGTCTGCTGATGCCAGTTGCTGTCAGAGTGCAATAGTTCTTCAACAGATTTCAAAAGTTACATGGCTCTAACTGTAAAGAATCCTTTCCACGGTTGTTGTAGATTAAATCTTTATTCCTGCGTGTGCCATGGATGGCTTTAGGTGCTTTGTGTAAACCTGCTATTATACAGATTGCCAGAATATTCCATATAGTCCATGAATGAATTTAAACACAGTGATCATATGTCCACCAAAAACATTTATTTTCTAATCTAAAAGTGGCTACACACATCCATCAAGATCCAGGCATGGAACAAACAGCCAGATCTGTTTACAATATGGGCAAACTGGAAACAGACATACATCAGTCAGGCCAAGTGATCAGATCTAATGGGGCCCAAAGATGAGCTCACTCTATGCCCGTACACACATAGTGACAGCGGTTTTATGCACAATTAAAATACTTTTCAATTAGAGATTAGTGAAGAGCATACTTACCAACTTTCTGTTGTTGAAATCCGGGAGCCTACAGAGGAGGTGGGAGTAACGGGGGGGCGGAGCCCTAAATGGCGTCATTTTGGACCCGCCCCCATGACGTGATGACGCAAAATGTGTCATTTGACAGCGGGGGGCGGGGCCAAACGCCGCGATTCACCGGGAATCGCGGCGTTTGGGACTTAATTCAGCCCACTTCACTAGGAAGTGGGCAGAATTATCCAGATGCGGGGGATTGCCACACTCGCCCAGGAGACTCTCGCAAAATGCGGGAGTCTCCCGGATATTTCGGGAGAGTTGGCAAGTATGGTGAAGAGTTGGTAAAATTTTGCATGAATCGAATTTTGCGACATTAGAGGCAATTATTTAACAGGAACGGTCATCCGACACTGTATTTGCAAATTCTGCATTCACATTTAAAGTCTATAGATCTAAGGCGAATATAGTGTCAATTCATTATATGGGCTGTAGTAAGGGAGAGGACTATCACTAGGTGATAGGGGAAATTCCAAGCAGAACAATAAAGGGCGAATTCCACAGACAAATGTGAATATTCTGTGAAACTGTTTTGAAAATGTCATATATCTCTAGTTTTAATAACTCTCGTATGCAGTAATCTATGCCACAGCAAACTTTCCCTTTCACATCTGTTACCTGTTTATATATTAAAATTTACATAAGTTTATATCAGAGTAAAGCATCTCAGTACTACACGATCATTTCTGTCAATATCGCCAGCAAATTGATGCTCACATTGAGAAACCTCAACATTGCACAAGCTCAGAGTGCAGGGATGGATTAAATTCGGCGCAATGTGCAGCGCGCCTATTTGCAGACATTACAATAGGAATCTCCGCTCATTTTTCTGTGTACCTGTGTAGGGTGCGAGATAGTATGAGCAGAGATTTTTTGCTATAACATCGGCCCAATATTTCTCGGTGGCCGTTCCCGAGACACCTTGCGCTGAATTGAATCTTTCCCATAGAGTTGTACAATGAGGGATTACATTTTTTGATTTGAGTTCAGCTTCCAAAGACATTTTTTAGTTTCAAAAATAATTCTGAAACGATGGATGTCTATTTTACTCAAATAACCAGTTTTCAATCAATGCAATCAATTTCAATCAATCAATCAATCAATCAATCAATCAATCTGTGTAGATTTGTGTTGAGACACATTTTAGCATTCTTACTATGTGCTGGTTAAACAGCAATAACTGTTTTATTACTTAGGGGTATTTTTACTAAACTGCGGGTTTGAAAAAGTGGAGATGGTGCCTATAACAACCAATCAGATTCTTGCTGTCATTTTGTAGAATGTACTAAATAAATGACAGCTAGAATAGATTAGATTATTTGAGTACATTTTATATTGTTTATTATATGGCTTTCTCTTGTCAGCATTTTTAAATAAATAGTCTTATATTTTTTTATATATTGGTATAGCTATAAAAACTAGATTCAGATAAATATAGAGGAATACAGTAAAAAAACGTAAATGTTCCATTATTATAGTCATGATTGTTAAAGTATTATTGTAATACTGAAATATGCCCTAAAATGTGTTCATCTATTTCTCCTATTTATTTTGATACTTAATATGTTTTGTTTTCTATAGTCTAGGGAAAGTTATAGTAGCTAGAAGTGGGTGTGTTTTATTATTTCTATTAAGTTTAATTTTTTTATGTTTATTATAGTGTTTTTAAGTAGGTTAGAATGGACCTTGGTAGAGACTGCAAGTATGGTGACATTATTATGGATCATGTGTGCTTTTACTGGAGATGACATATCAGATCAAAAAAATTTACAGTGTGAGTTAACCTAGGTCTTCTTAGTGTCGGAAACAGTAAGAAGACTCCAACGTAGCGACTGGACAACACAAAGGCATCCTTTTGAAGACTCTATTTTTCTTTATTGAAGAAAGATGACAGCACGGCTCATGGGGTAGAAAACAAGCTTAGAGTAGATTCTAAAGATGATCTGTTCTTTTTCTCTCTCTCTTGTCTGGAACGAACAACAATCTCAGTAATATTGAAGAATACAGATAAAATAAAGATTCCCCGGCACGGGGGGTAGGGGAAAAAATGGATTTATATGTAAAGAAAAAGACAAGAGGTATATGTAAAAAATATATTGATAACAAAAAAAGTCACATAATACAGAAGTGATCACTCTGTTAAACAAGTAAGCAAAAAACATATAAATGACTGAAATGGAATGTCTGTATCCAACCACACAACCAAGTGGTTAAATCAATCAATAAGACAAAGTACTTCAATTGCTAATACAGGATTACTAAGTACAGCTGCAGTAATGCAGTGAAAGAAGTCCAGCCAGATACAAAACCACGAAAGGCGGAATAGCTGAAACCAGACGTGAATGGATGTTGGTATCACTATAAAGTTGCTAGTATCAACATGGAAATGCTGCGTAAAGGGTGATTCATAGAGTCCGTGGGTGGCACTGGGAAGGGTGGGTAGTGCACTTACCTTCCTCCCCAAGTTGGTCCGGGTCCTCTGTTTCCAGGGTAGGTCCTTCTAGACTCCTTCTCCTCATGAGCGTCTTGTAAACAAAGTCTTGAGTGCGCACCAAGATTGTAGATGTCTATAAAACAAAAAGACCACAGAAATAAAGTTAACTTACGCGTTTCACCCCGATAGGGGCTTCCTCAGGGAAAGTACAAACTGTTTTTTCATGTAGCACAGAAATATCAACTTTAAATTTCAGTGTATAAGCTATCAAGTATTTGTGTGCTACATGAAAAAACAGTCAGTATTTAACTTATGTGCAAAACAGAATACTAATTTACACCCCTTGGATTGTAACATGGTTTTATCCAGGAGACTGAAATAAGAAGTTTCTTAAGTTAAGATCCTTAATGAATCAGGCTTTAGAATCTGATTGGTTTCCATAGGCAACATCTCCACTTTTTCAAACCCAAAGTGTAGTAAACATACCCCATAGAGTCTGATTCAGAGTAGAATGCAAGTGTTGGTGTATTTTTCCATTGAAAAAGTTGCACACAAATGTATGCGTATTCAGCATTGACGATGAGTCCACTTGACAACAGACTCCCCACTCAGACACTTATGTCTCACTTGCGAGCATGTACAAAAACCTTTTATTTTATATGTTTCCAACACGAGTGAGATGAAGGATTGTTTAAACTTGAATAACCTAGCTATTAACTGAACTAATACAGCAGAAACTACTTGAAAAAATATTATCTTTTGCTAGGGGAAATCCTATACTATAGCCGAGATTCTACAAAAGTCTCATTAAGTGTCTGCAAATCATTCGCACACCTCTAATTTGATAGATGGGGTGTTCATCATCATTATTATCTGATACTTACATCCGTCTCTGAACGCCCGCAAATAAAAGGTGTAGCTGTGACTACGTCCCTATCTGATCCCGTGCTAGAATATGCCCTCACGCCTCTACATTGCCTATGTTAGAACATCCCTCCCCGTCACGCCTTTTCAGATGTAAGGAGTCGTAAGAGTCAAAAGTCACAGGTCTGAATAGCTGCAGTTGCTTCTGTGGACTTTCCGAGCAGGTATAGTGCAAAAAACCTCAAAGATACAGTACTGTTGTGTCTTGGTTCTGTTTTCCGTATATGTTATGTACGGCGCTGCGGACCCTTTGTGGCGCCTTATAAGTAAAAGATAATAATAATAATAATAATAATACACAAATGGATGTATGTCTCACTCTGAATCAGGCCCATAACCTCTTACTAGAAAACATATATATTTTTGAAACAATATAAATTCATGTTTGTCCATTCAGCTTGGTCAAGCTTACTCTACTGAAAGTGAGACAACGTAGTCACGCCCATTATCTAATTTAAAAACCAAATGTTAGAACTTTTACACACAGTGCATAATTACTTTCTTAAACCTATTTAAATGCTTATGTATTCTTTCACACTATTAAAATACAAACCTTTCCTAACGAAATGTACACACGCATACATAGTAATATACAAACAAAAGTAAGTAGTCCCTGCGTAATTGAAGCACCAAAAGCGCCAATCAATGAACCTAAATCCCAATTATTATTAAATAAATCTCTTAATTTTTCTGCCCCTTGTTTGTTCTGTAGCCTCGGTATTATCTGGTATGCATGTACAACACAAGTTTACCCATTACTAATAGCTAATAAAAGAAATCTATAGATGAATATAATACACAAGTTAACCCGTGCATGATACTCATGCATTCTAGTCAAATCAAGCTACTTAAGGTGTTAAAAAGGTTCTTGTCATGCATTTGGGCCATAGCCCAGGCCTCAACCACCAACCACTCTCCACTGTCACCCCCGGCAACCACCAACCACTCCCCACTGTCACCCCCGGCAACCACCAACCGCTCCCCACTGTCACCCCCGGCAACCACCAACCACCCCCAACTGTCACTTCTCCTTCAAGAAATATATATATATTTTTTTTAAATCTTTATAAACACTTTTAACAATTAACAAATTAAATTAACACATTAAAAACATCTTAGTATACCACATTTCAGCCCTTTCTGAATTTTTTTTCCACACACACTAAGAATTTAGTAGGTCAGTGTATAACTCCGCCCAGCAGGTGGCGCTGCAGCTTAGTTTTATTTTTTCCACACACACACTGACAGACTAACACACGCCACTAGACATTTATATTATAGATATATATATATATATTGTAACAAAAGGAGGCATTTAGCTGGCAATATGCAGAGAAAGCCGAATAAAACATTTGTGCATTAATGCACCTAGATTGAATGTAAAGACCTATGTATGAAAAGCAATAGTTTAAGTTTGGTTTAACTTACAGGACTTGAAATCCTTCCTCTCAGCAAACAGACAGGGTGTGTCTGTTTGAATTACAGAGCCAGTGATGGGCGTTTCCTTTTAAAGAGAAGGTGGGTGTGTCACCTGTCCATCAAGCTAAGGCTGGGGGAGGAGTATCAGGTATAAAAGCTTGTTTATACCATTTGTGCAGGGAGATCAACGCTGGGGAAGCTAGCTGGTCTTGAGAGAGCTGAACTATGTCTAGCTAGCGTTTAGGGTCTCCAAGAAATGCTGTGAAATCTGTACGGTGTCAAAACATTTACCATCCTGACAATAAAACTACATAAAAAGGAAGAAGTTGTTCGCGTGTGCTTCTGCAGTAGCGGGCTCTTGCCACAAGATAGATATATATATATATATATATATATATATATATATATATATATATATATATATATATATATATTTAATGAATATAATAAAACTATTTTCTTTTGTAATATTGCTGTCCTAATGGCTATTACTTCTTCTGGCTAATGCTAATGTAGTTTCATTGACAATTTTATCTAAAATATTGGATGAATCCTTTACTCCTTTCATACCTAGGCAAACTCCATTAGAGAGAGAATTATCCCAAGTACTACTTCTGATTTTACTATTAGAATAAGTGAAGCAGTAAGCTGAGAGCTTTTAAAATTATGTTGTCAGGCGCCGCCTGTAACCTCCGGGACGGCTGCCGTGCTGATCTGCTATAGCGCGTCTGGTTGCCTAGCAACCAGGCGCGTCATTTCCGCCCCCCTCAGGCGCCCGGCTACAGACTCCAAAGCGTTCCCGTTGCTAGGCAGCGCGACGCTGTACTCAGGAAGCGCTATGGCGCTTAAATTATGACAGCGCTGCGGCGCTGATGCTCATTGGCTGCAAGTTGTATTTAAGTCTCCCTTGGTCCCAACCCCAGTGCCAGAGTTTTAGGTCCATTCCATTTTTTTTACCTCTGTGTCCCTGTTATTGCCTGTCTCCTGATTAATTGCCTATCTCCTGATTATTGCCTATTTGCCTGTGACCCTTGTGACCCAGATTGCCTTTGACTACTCTTTTGGATCTTCCTTTGTACCGCGCTGCCAGAAAAATACTGACCTGGCTTGACTCACCATTCCTTCGGATTCTCCTTGTGTACCTGCCTTGCCCGCACCATTGCCGAACCGGCCTGTCTGACAATTCTTCTCGTGCCTCGCTATCTGACTCGTGGAAGGACCGCGACCTGCGTGTTTCCTGCAGCTGAGTCTAAACCTCCTTGTGGGGGTCCCTGGTGAACACCAGGGGCACGTTAGATTTCGCACCTTCCTCGAGTAGTGCCAGTAATAGCAGGTACGCTATACTCAGTCGTGACAGATGTGTTGGGTCTCTGAATAGGTCTTACCATTAGAGGTTAAGTTTTCTGGTGTTTACATTAAACCAATCAATAAGATTTTCCTGGGAGGTTTTGTTTATCTTGTATAAATTCAGTGAGCAAGGAATGCTGGGTCTTTCTGTTCCTGATCGTCGCTGATAACGCCCATCCACCCTACTTAGGTTTAGTAAGTTGTTTAACATTCTTCATTTATACAGAAGAGGCGTAGTGGGTAGGAGAGCTGTGCAGTCGGTGACTAGTCAAAGGTGCTACCCTGATTGGCTACTCGTCACTGCTCCTTTCGAAGAACGTGACTCTTGACCCTTTCTGCGCGGAGGGTCCCTTGCCATGCCTTGCGTGGCGAGGCGATGTCGAGTCTAGAAGGGAGCGGTCACGCTGACGCCAGATTAGCACCGGCGAATTGGTAAAGATGAGATTCTTGGTTAGTGGTTGAGCGTTTGTCCCCCCACAGTTTATCGGTTGAAGATTAGTTGTTAGCTGGCTGCTATGTTCTCACCACCACCATGAAGGTTTAATATTTAAATAAATAAACTGCGACCTTTAATTTTCCAAATATCTGTGTCTGTGTCTGATTTCAGGCTTACATGGGTACACACACTTAGCTAGGCTGGTATAGTGCCAAGTAAGAAAGATCTCACACTATTATTTAACACTTCTATTCTTATAATTCCTGTTCCACATAGAACACTCTGACCAATAATGTCAAGAATGTCTTCCTGAAATTCTTAGCCATAATTTCTTTCCTTTTGTTCAAATAAACCTGAATATTTTTTTGTCCTGTGAGATCTGGATGTGTTCTTGCTATATTTCTAGCTACCTAATCCTGTAAATGAGAGCTGTCTCTTTTGCAGCCCGATCCACATAGGGCTTATCTATAACATCAGGACATCAGGATGGCTGTCTAGTTTTTGATGTGTTTTTATCTTAAGAATAGACCATTGTCCACATCTATTCTCACCTCTAATAAGTAGAGTGGTCAAAATTCTAACATGTCACAGGGGTCGGTTCTGAGAATTAGCCCTCCCCTTATCCTTGAAACTTGTGAAGAGAAAACATAAGCACTATTAAGCTAGGTACAGTTTTGCCAAATAATCGGCTCAATCAGCCGACATACGACCGCTGGTTCAAAAGTCGGGTCAGTGTGTGTTGTGACACGATGGTCGAAAGTCTGCCCAAGTGGACGATTGTCGCCTCATTTGGTTGGTCGTACCGTTAAATATTTTCATTCCAATCTCATTTCCATTGTGTAGTGTGTATAAACTTCCGACCGATCCACAACAGTGAGTACGAAATTACAGTCATTGCTCACAACAACATGGCTGTAAAAAGTCGCTAAAGGGACGTCCGCTCTTCCCTTTATCGTCCTAAACAAGGCTAGTGTGTATGCAGTCCATGGACCGAGCGATCGGACCATCGATCGCATGTAAAACATAAAAAGTTGGTGGAAAATTCTGAAGTGTGTACCCAGCTTTACTAATGATATTTAGAAGCCTATCCTGTAATACAATAAGATAATTGATTGCTTAAAGGTTTTCCCTTTGCGTAGACATTGGAGTTTATATTGAAGCAAAAGCCTATGATCAGGAATTCACATAACATAGTCTGTAGCATACTGTCTATTATTCTAATCAGGGTTGACAACTCTGACATGAAAAACAAGCAACCGCAAAGTAAAAAAACAAGCCCCAAACAATCATAAAAAGCCCAAAAAAGCCAAACTTTATTTTTTTCTTATTTATGATACGAATATCAAGATAATATTAACAGTAATGGGACCAGCAGCATTTTCTGCAGTTACAGTAACTAAAGATGAAGAATTAGGAGTTATAGCTGCACTTTAGGGGTTTGTACATTACATATATCCCTAGTTTTACACTTATAACTGCACACATCATGCTCTGTCTGGTCACATATATACTCTCCATATCTACTGCATACAACACAGACAGGTTTCCCCAGGAGGGGCCAACGCTGGAGTTTGCTGAAAGAAATGATGGGTTCATCTTCTAAGACAGGGCAGAGTCAGAGGATATCACTGATTCAGAAGGAGTTGCAGATGTTGGAAGTGGTACAGGATGGGAGACAGAATATGAATGTGAGGCAGGGAGGATGCTGAAGCTGAAAGATAGGGAGAAGGAGGCAGAGCTGTCAAGAGGGGGCAGGTTCTGAAATCTGTGTTGCACTGGAGCTAGATGTTGATAAACTGGCACAACCAGACACAGGTGTTAACATCACAAGGGGTGGGTATTGGAAGACGGGCAGGAGAAGAGGCAGATGATGAAGGAGGGGTTGCAGGGCAAAGGTTGTGTGATGAAAGAGGTCCTGTGGGGTTAGCGGAAGATAAGTAGGTAATATAGGCAGGCTGTGATAATGGAGTGTCAGCCGTTATAGCAGAAGAGGGGTAAGATAACGGAGACTGGTTTTTGGATATAAAGTTCTCTCCGGATGCTCTTTTCTTCACCCCGGGTCTCTGCCTTCCTGTCGCCTTTTAACAGCTCTCTGTACAAATATCGTCACAGCGAGACGGCCGGTAACTAGTTGCCTTTGTACCCAAGGAATACCAGCGCTGTTAGGCCGAAGGCCGGTCTTGCAGCTACAAACTCGAGGTAGCTCCCGCTAACTCTCACATACCTAGCAATACCTGAGGTGACGCCCACTTAAGAAGAGACCAGCAAAGTCCATTATACTGAAACATTCTTATACACAAGGCAATAAAGTTTTTTTTGAAAAAAATAAATAAGCGTTTTGAAGCCCAAAAACCTGCAACCTGTGACCACCCAAAAAACATGCAACTCTAAAAAAAATAAGCTTGTTATAAGCGGAATTGACAACTATGAGCCTAATCGATCCACAAGTGCATGTGGCACAAATTCCTGCAAGGTGGAAGAGGAAGGAGAGACAGGTATTTTTGACTGTTCCGGGACATAGTCATGATGTAGACCTTTGTACTGCATTAACTGAGCAAGATTATAATCGTAACCTACTGTACCTTGGAGGGATGTTCCTTTAAATCGATTAACCAATTAGCAAATCTTTGAGAATTTTCTAAACCTTCTTGTAAAAAAGGTTTACTGTGGAATGTGGAGTCTGAAAAATAAATTGTGAAAATCCTTTAATGTGATTTGTTTGTTTAACTGTCCAGTGTACCCCTGACAAATGTTTCATGCAAGGAGTATATCCTTTTTTGACAGCAGAAAGTAGTCTATTAAAGAACCCAATATGGCTTAATTTAGATTCAAACATTTCGTAGCTTGCGGGGTTTACTGGTTAGCATCTAAACGTTCCATACTAGTCTCCAGCTCCATCCTGTATCTTTACACTCATCTAGGTACTTAAATTGTCTCTGATATGGAGGCAAATTACCATATGTAATGTGTACCATACAATTCATTTTACCACAATCAGTTTTCCCTCTCTGAATATGGCATCTGTTCCCTGTCCTATCTATCCCTGTGACTAATATTTGTGCTAATATAACTTAATAAACATGGGAGCTTTTATCACATCAAAAAAACAAAATTTAAAAAAATCCACCATGACTCTAATTGGTCCTAAAATATAAATCCCTATAATTGTCATGTCAATTTCAGGATTAACCCAGAAAGTGCAGCAAAGGCTCTTTTCCTTTGCTCGGTCCAGACCTTTGAATCTCAAACTTACAGGAAGGCTTAATTTAGTTTGTGATTGAGACCCATCATCATCATCATCATCATTTATTTATATAGCGCCAACATATTCCGTAGCCATTACATTCCGTAGCCCATCAAATCCTTCAGTTAGTAGGTGAACTTCCTGAAGGTAGGTACTCCTTCATGTAACTGACACAATCTGTTCAATCGTGGAAATTTTAATCTACTGGCATATATTCGTAAATCCTTAGTTTTTTCCACCCTGAGAATATCCAGTAATGTAAAACTGTCTAAAGCAGTCTTGCCTTTCATCACACAACATAACCAGCTCAGTTTCATTCATTCATTTCATTTTCTGAAGCCTTCTTTGCATATTTAGAAACCTCTAGAGATAACCATGAAAGCAAACCATTTTCTTTAACGGATTCATTCCCTAAATGTAGCTTCAATATCCAATTTTCAAATACAGACATATACTGAATTGTCCTTTTTTTAGCGTCCCAAGTAGAGATATTCAGGATCTTTATACGTTCTAGTTGCCCTTGGAATACTGTTTGTAAAGCAAGAGATATTTCCTTGCCTCGAAGTGTGGAAACATTGTAACTGAGGATGTCTCCAAACTCAGATTCTCCCCTTTTATTTCTTTTGTCAAATTAATCAGTTTTGTTTAGTTTGTACAGTATATCAAGACACTTTTGTGCATTAGAGCATCATGTAAAGGTTCTTCTATAATCTCATGTAATATTTGCGCAAAAGGGTCTCTGCACCTGAATACTTTGTTATGATCACTGTCAGGGATAAGCCCCTCTAGCTACTCCCTGATTAGATATCTTATCATATATTCCAACCGTCATACAATATATCACCTCTATTTTGTCAGGAAACCGCTCCTGAACCCCTTTATCAGTCACAAACCCCCCTCTGCGCACTTGTGACTTGGAAGCTTACTGTAAGGGAACACACAGGATTCCAGCCAAACCTCAAACTCACCTCTCTTTCAGGCAACAGATTTCGCTGGTCCCTTTCCCAACACAGACGCACGCTTCACACCTCTCAGCAACTTCCACCAGCTTCGTGTAAGGCCCGTAGCAAACCTATGACTTAAACAACCAATTGTGCACACTCTGTGTACTGGTAGCTAAACAATTAACCTTTCACACACTGGTTTCTATAGAGTTAATAAAGCCAAGCAATCTGTCTCTTCTAAACAGGCAATGAATTTGTTTTAGAGCAATAAGGACAGAACTATTAAATTGTTAGATTTAATATACAAAAAGTACAATGCTTACAGGGAGTAAAAAAACAATTAGATAAAGATTTGACATACAAGTAAAAAATTGCAAACAGTTATATAAACAAATGGAATGAAAGTACAAAGCATCACTTACATATAATCTGTATGCCTGGGGCAGGCAGAAAATATGGACAGTCCTTCAATTAGATTGATCCCCAAGAAGCTGACAACTTGTTCCTTCAAAACACAGCTTTGGCGCAAACTCAAATAGGACGGCATTCACAAGGGCAGTGTGGATGCTAATGTGGTGGCGGAAATGTCCCTTGGGTGTCACCTAAGGTTTGTTCAAAACTATTCCTAAATTTTGACCTTTCTTAGCTTTACTCAGATATATCCCAGAGACATAACTTTCCCTTCAATAAACCGGTTATAACTTCCCGCACATTTAAATACCAAACATGATGGAGGTTTGACAATGAGGCATACCTTTTCCAAATATATGTGATTTTAGCTGTTCACGGATTCCACCGAGACCTGTTATTCACAACCCTGGTGTGATTTCTGCTCCTCAGTATGGAGTGCCACCCGGATTTCCCAAAATATGAACTATGAAGGCATAAGGCATTTTTCCTTTGAAGCTCATATTTCTATATACCTGTATAAGCCTGCAAAATACTGCCTTGGGCTGCAAGGATGTCCAGCTGTGACCGACCCCACAAAGTCTATTTAGGAGTCCAAGACTAACAGCAAGAGCTCTTTGAAGCTGCTACAGGTGACATGGTTATCTTCTCACACTGGGATGTGCAAAGCCATCAAATACATTTATATCAGACTCTCTGGGCTAGATTTACTAAGCTGCGGGTTTGAAAAAGTGGAGATGTTGCCTATAGCAACCAATCAGATTCTAGCTTTCATTTATTTAGTACCTTCTACAAAATGACAGCTAGAATCTGATTGGTTGCTATAGGCAACATTCCCACTTTTTCAAACCCGCAGCTTAGTAAATCTAGCCCTCTGTCTTTACATTTTACAACTTAACAGCTCAATTTATCCATGGATTCATTTGATATAACCTATTTACACTGCAGTTATGATTTATCCCTTATAAATAACTGCAAGCTCTCTATGTTCACTACAATCACATCTTGCACTTTATCTACAACTACTCTAGATAATAGTGCAGTATTCACACTACTGTAAACTTCATCTACCATGGCCAGCAATGATGCAAAAAGATCAACATAACTCACATTAGTCACACCTTGAGTAAAAACAGGTTTCCCTGCAGCTTGTCACTACTGATTATGTGACAATACAGTTGCAGAGTCTTTACCAAAAACATGTTTAGCAATCTTTTGACTTTCTGATGAAAACCAGTCTGCACAATCAGACCAGTTAACTCTACAGTTAGTTTCCAATAAAACAACTGAATGTGAAGACTTATTAGCTTTTTTTTATCCACTCCATACTTTTTGTCTTATGCATTAGTAGAAGAATTACCTTATGCATAAGTTGATACTCACATGCACTCAGGTTCTTTTCCCAGGTGAGACTGCACCTTGACCACTTCCAATTCACCAAAACCAGATGACCAGCTCCTCTTTAAAGCCACAACTGGCTACCAGAGGATGCTCTTGGAAGATGTGTTGCAATCCTTTTTTAAATGAGCGATTAGAAGTATGAATTCATTTTTTTCCTTCCACTGCATAGGGCTAACCTTTTCTTATTCTTAGTCCTTATAAGGAGGCTAGGTTTGTGAGCAACGTTTCCGCTTCCCCAAAGGGCCTTGTACTTCTTGCACCCACCTTATAATTTTTTATATACGGCTATATTAATCATTGACCATTATCTGTCACTTAGATTGAGTGTCCCACTCTCCTGCATGGGGTTCTCAGATGTGGAAGAACTGCATGCTGTATATATCGCACAGTGACTTCTGTGCAAGACTGAGCGAGTGACCAGGAACTGGAAGTATGGTCCTTGGCTGATTTTTTGGATTCTTGGACTGTCCAATTGTGAGAACACAGCTCATGGGAAAAAGGGCCTACTCTAGTCCACCATAAAGACATGGTGAGTGTTAACAGGTTAACAGGTTTGTACATGTTTGTGATGCCATATGTCAGAAAATGGAATGATTCCTCCACAATGCATGGCTTTCACTTGTAGCAGACCCCTTTTCCATAGAGAGTGATATGATTACCAGTTCTCTGTTATCCCCAGGACTTAAAACGTGGTAGTAGGTGCTTCTACCAGTTCTGACATTGGCACAGGTTATGTTATAGACTGATGTAAATGACAGTGGTGAGATAGGTAACAGGCAGTGGCGGATCCAGGGGGGGGCGATCGGGGCAATCGCCCCCCCCTAGCAGGAGCTTGCTGCTGACGGCTGCACACTGCAGGTCCGTTCAGCATTGACAGTGTGCTGCCCGGCTGTTCTGATCGTGTTTTAAACACAATCAGAGCAGCGGGGCAGCACACTGTCACTATTGAAGCATAAAGAGGATAGAAAGAAATTGTGTATTGGAAGGCACTCAGCGATCTTCTTGTTAAAGATAAAATATCTAATTCTTTATTGATATACTTTAAAAATATTAATATATTTCCTCCTAATTAAATAGCGAAATATTTAAGTGACTAAAGTGAATTAAAATAGCAAAATAAATTGCTATGTCCCGCTACTTGATATCAATATGTATAAGGATAATCAGTGTATAATAATCACTCCTATATTAAATATATCTAACTACCTGAGATACCACTCCAAATAAGAATGTGTGGTATGTGTACTATAGTAACCTTGATTGAAACCAATGGTCATGTGATCTTAATTAACACAATTTCTAAGGTAGTGAGCTTATATGTAGATTGACTAAGATCTCTGATAATTATTTGATTGTAAAGAGCACTTCATTATCCCATTCATCCTTTATAATGGCTATATTTATCGATAATGGGACATCTTGATATAATGAGTATTCCGTATAAATATACCCCATGTGCAGTCACATCAATATACATACATGTTTTTATAAAGCCCACAAAAGGTTAAGCATTAGTATATATTAATAAATAGTATTACTAGGGCTTAAAAGAAACTCTGGCTAGTAATTATTTAGTTATATAGTCTAGCAATCTTTTGTCCCTGTAATCTGCTTGGTTAGTTACTGTGCTGCTATCAATCAGGCACCTGATATGTCTGTTGATTCTCCTACTAAATATCGGTAGTGCCGTTTTGCAGTCATACACACACACACTGTGGTATATGTGCCTTGATGATCTTGATTAACACAATTTCTAAGATAATGAGCTTGTATGTAGATTAACTAAGATCTCTGATAATTATTTGGTTATAAAGAGCAATTTGTTGTCCCGTTCATCCTTTATAATGACTACATTTATCAATAATGAGACATCTTAATATAATAAGTACTCCATATAGATATGCCCCGTCTACATACACGTTTTTATAGAGAGCCCACAAAAAGTTAAGCACTGGTATATATTAATAGATGGTATTACTAGGGCTTAAAGAAACTCTGGCTAGTATTAATTTAGTTATATACAGCTATTTGTGTAGTAATGCACCATCCAGTAAATTATTTCAACCTTTATAATTATATTATGATACTGGAATAGCGATACCTAGTGCAGTGGTACCCTCTTTTTAGCACACTGTCACTGCCGAGCGGACCTGCACATACTGTGCAGCCGCCGGCAGCCTTAGAAATTAGAAAGGGGGCGGGGCCTAAATCGCCCCCCCTAAAATCGCCCTGGGTAGAGCAGTTGCCTAGATCTGCCCCTGGTAACAGGAATAGAACTCAACAGTGTACACAGCAGGGTACAATAACCAGACTGGGTTCAGGTCAGGCAGCTAACAGGCCAGGTCAGTATCCAGGCAGAGGTCAGAACAGGCAGCTAACAGGCCAGGTCAGTATCCAGACTGAGGTCAGAGCAGGCAGCTAACAGGCCAGGTCAGCATCCAGGCAGAGGTCATAGCAGGCAGCTAACAGGTCAGGTCAGTATCCAGGCAGAGGTCAGAGCAGACAGCTAACAGGCCAGGTCAGTATCCAGACAGAGGTCATAGCAGGCAGCTAACAGGTCAGGTCAGTATCCAGACAGAGGTCATAGCAGGCAGCTAACAAGCCAGGTCAGTATCCAGACAGAGGTCAGAGCAGGCAGCTAACAGGTTAGGTCAGTATCCAGACAGAGGTCACAGCAAGCAGCTAACCGGCCAGGTCAGTATCCAGACAGTGGTCAGAGCAGGCAGCTAACAGGTAGGTTCAGTATCCGTGATGCTGAGCTGCGCCACCGTCACAGTGATTAGCTTCAGTGCAATCATGTATCGCACTGTGCTGATTGTCTGACTGCTTGTGGACTTTTTAATCATAAAAAGACTATGGTAAAAAAACATGAAAAACAGTGAGAAACCAGAAAGCTAAAGCAATGTATATATTAAAGGTTGCAGCAAGACACTTGCAAATTAATAACTTTTTCTCTAAATTAGGCAACACATCTATATGATCTATGGCATTATATGTATAATATACAAGTGTTTTAGGACAGTCAATAGTATAAAATAATACCTATATAACCTATATAGAGGTAATATTGAGGGTAATACTTTACACAATTATAGAGTTATTGTGCAAATAAAAGTAGACTTTTGTGTATAGGTCTGGAAAAAAAAAAGTTTACCATAAGTTATTGTTGTGCCCACCTAGCATGGATCTGTGCCGGCATAGGGATGTATATTTTGACATGATATGTGTATTGTGGCATGGAGACGTGATGGTATTGGGTAAAATGTATTGGCAAGCAACTGTTTATGGTGACATGGGGCTAAATATGCTGGCACTGACATATACAGTTTATAGTAGTATTGAGTTGTATAATAAGGTTATTATTTTATATATGGGGTTCTGTATAGTGGATTGCATGCTCAGTAGTTCTTTCTGCCATATCTGATATGGTACAGGTCTTCGAAAACATAACAATGCTGCTGTCTGACAGAATGTGGTAGATCTATCAAACCCTCTTAACAGAAAAAGTGGAAGGATTACCCACAGCAACCAATCAGATTCTAGCTATACTTTTCTAAGATGTACTAGATATTTGCTAGTTAGAACCTGAGTGGTTGCTATGGGCAACATCTCCACTTTTACTTTTTAGAATTGATATATATCTACTCCAACTTCAGAATTCATGTTGTCTTTACCAGACATATATCCAAGCTTAATTTTGCTCTGAGGAAGAAGAACACACATCAACAGGAAACCCATAGATTACAGCACACAATAACTCACACTATGGCAGTATGTATATATATATATATATATATATATATATATATATATAGATAGATAGATAAATAGATAGATATCTGTATGGCACATGAACCTCTGTAGTTCTGTGTGCTTATATGTAGGTTATATTTCAAATCTTCTAATCCTCTTATTACTGCCTGAATACACATACACATACAAACTTTCATCACTTTAATTAGTTCACCCAAATAATTGCAACTATGTTCAGGTAGCAAATATATGACATGTTTAGAGGTGAAATTATATAGATACTGTGTTATATTTGTGTTTGTTGCTGTGTTTAAACCATAAAGAGATAAACAGCTGATCATCAATACGGGTCAGCTGCAAATAATCTGCTCTTGAACAATGGTAGTTCGGCCTCTGTCTGATATAATTGCTTGCTTTATTCATCGTCTTAGTGACCAAGTAAATAATTTCCTACTAATCCTTTATTGAAGTTGTCAGGCCAGGTATATGTCACAAATCTGTTATGGTTACTGGTGAGATACCATTGTATTTCTCTTAATTAAAATGGAGAAAATGAAAACAATGCATTGCAAAGTTGGAGTCAGTATTTTTTGTCTTTGAGTTTGGTGATCTATATACTAGAGTAGAATAATTTACAGTGACGGCCCTGGGTTATGAGAGGTTCAGGCTGACCACATGCACAGAACAAGTTCTCTTCTTCTGTATAATATTCTCTGTAACTGATCTTTATCTCTATTAGTTAGGGAGCTGGCACACTAGCGCTTTCTGCGTTCCTTGAGAGCTTTTTGGTTCATTTTGCCTGCACATAGCAACTGGTAAGATTTGTGCCGTTAAATTGTGGCACCAGCCGCAGAGGGCAACTCCTACCCTAGAACATTTATTGAGCATTAGTTCCATGTCTAATACTACCTAATAGTTGTCAGTATCAGTGCTGACAGCAATATGTATTGAAATGGCAACTGGAGATGGATGTACTTATCGATATATCTGTAATGAAGTGGTTGAGACATGATTTTTCCTGCATTCTGATTGGTTCCTGTAAGTCAATTCTACCATAAGTTTATCCAGGATTCCAAATTCTCAGGATTATCAAAAACTTGATAAATCTCCAAATTTGTAGAAGTACTCCTCTCATCTGTAGAAGACGGTAACAAACTATAAAAGAGGGATACTGATAAAAATGGGAATTTTATACTCTAGATTATTAAGGTAAAGAAAAAGAGAGTTGACTGCACACACACTTCCTCCAATCGATTAAGAAAAAGTTTTTAAGATCTATCGCAGTATTTTATTTAAAAAAGCATAACATTTTATTACTTTAAAATATGAAAGTGAAAACAGCAACAAAAATATTAAACAATAATAATAAAACAATATGCACAAAATATCTCTGACAGCAGTATAGACCTCTTATATTTAGACTGGCTGATTAGGTAGAAGGATACGTTTTTCCATAATGAAGACAGCATGCACTTTTCAGGAAAGAGTCTGACTGATTTAATAGTAAAATCAGTTAATACGGAACTAATTTTCCCCTCTGGTCTAATCGTATTGCGTTAAAGTGTTCTCACAATGCCAATGGTACAGAAATCACTTTCCAAGTGTACTCCAGAAAGTGCAGAATCCATACTGTAACCGGTTAAGGAAAGTTTCATTGTTTGCAATTGGTAGACAGCTACTGATATTACTGGGACCTATATTTGTGGCCTTCTAATCCTGAGGACACAATAATAAGAAGTATACGTGGAGACTGAATTCTGTATCGTTGGAGTGGTGAGAACTCTATACCTGTTTAATCCAGCACAATTACACCTTAGGGACTAATTAGTTCTGTATTAACCGATTTCACTCTTATTAAACCAGTCAGACTCTCTCCTGAAAAATGCATGACATCCCTAGATTGATTTGTTATGGATATGAAATATACTTTCCTCCTAATCAGCCAGTGTAAATATAAGAGGTCTATACTGCTGTCAGCGATAATTGAAGTGTATGCGCAGACAACTCTCTTTTTCAGTACCTTTGTTTTTTTTAATAGAAGTACACATCTCCACATGGCAGAAGCTACTCTACTCCAATACTATTATAATACTGTATATTGATTTATTCAGTTTAAAAGCCTCAGGTATTTAGTATTTTCTTTTTATGTGTATGCTATATGCTAGATTCCTAAAATTGACCCCTCCAGGTTTGCAAGAGTGGTAACTTTCGGCTCCCCTCTATCACATAAAAGGTCGCTAGCAAGCATCTTGTTAAGATAATATAAATCAAGGTGGTAGTTCAGATTTGAGAAGCAGCACATGTGTTTTACATTAAATTTCATGTGGATATCTCTCTGATCCAGATATTAGATTAAGCATCCGAACCGATGGATTTGACAAACAGGATTGTGACCCATTCCAGAAATAATACTGGCTACAAACATTGATTTCAGGCAACTGAGTTGATAATGACCACAATGCCTGATAATAATAAGGGCTGGCTCCACCGTTAGCCAGCTTAAGGCAGCTGCCTAGGGCGCCAGGCTCAGGTCTAATCATTAGTTAACTTAATGTGAGAGGTATGATAGCTCAAGGCGCAAGGCCTGCTCTCTAACTCCCCATCTTGCAGACCCACAGAGCAGGGGTGTATGTGAGAGATAAGCTGGCGGGCAGGGGGGCATGTGAGTAAAGCTGGTGCTATGTGGGTAGCATGTGTGACAAAAGCTGATGGGCAAGGGGTGGCATTTGTGAAAATAGCTAGTGGACAGATGGGCATGTGTGAGTGAAGTTGGTGGGCAGCGGGGAACATGTCAGTGTGAGATATCAAGTTTTCTTTTGTTTTGCTCTGAAATCTACCATTTGGAACCTCTCTTCTATTATCCTGCATTTGCTCCTGGGCAGCAGTGAAGCCTGGACAACATTCTGCGTCAGACATCAGTACATGTGGACATCAGTACATCTGAACTGCAGCTTTACCAGCCATCCAAGATGAGGTAAGATTGTATTGTTATTTTAAAAAATGCCAAGTGTGTGAGGGGCTGGGAATGGATCTTGTCCAATTTTCCAACTCATATTGGACTCTGATCCTGTCGCTCGGTACTTGCACACAGGTGCAAGTTCAGCCCCTGTGGTCCCAGTTTTGTATCTGCCTTACCCAATGGGATAATTCTTATCTAGCTATCTAACTAAGCACCTGATTTGCATGAGCAACTATAACTCAATTATACAGTGGCTCAGAACAGAAGCTATTTTATAGTCCTAAACTTGTTGTCTGCTAACTAGTGTCTTGTCGGGGTAGTCAGTATTGATATGCTGACTACCACAGTTATATATAGCTCATAGCCAACGTGTAATTGTAGCATATATATTAACAATAAATTTAAATAAGTTAAATCACCACTGGAGTTATTAGAACCAGAAGGTTCCCTATTCCTAATGCTCTAGCACAGTATTCCACAACTCATTATCATTTGAATACAATTTTGGAATGTTGGGTATGTTTCAACTAATTACTTACAATGTCAATTAATCAAATTCTTTATTTAACCAGGGAAATTTGTTGATACATTTAATGTTGCTTGGATTGTTTTTTTAAAAAGGGGTTACTTTTTTAATAGGATAGCGTGTATTTTTTGAAACACAGTACAAAGGAAGATTATAGGGTATGTAAAATGCAGAAATGGACAGATACTATATTGGTAACGGGCAAGAAAGGGCTCTTATCAATATTCTGGTGAAGTTTTTCATATTTTGATAATGTGTAAGTGTAATGTATAGTCATTTCTACTCTAGATTTAAGGGACTCTAACCCTGTATTTTTTCATTCCTAGTTTTCACAAAGGAACACGTTAAATTAACTAATTAAGGAAAGCATGTTCAAAAATATTTCTGTTATAGGCCTTTACCTAAAGTAAGTTCTATGATGGTGCTCGGAAGTCTGCTTGGAGAGCTGACCATTCAGTAGAGATTCCATTGTTTCCATCCTCTTCCCTTTAATCTATTTATAATGCACAAGTAATGTTACTATAGATATAAACCCTTGTAAATAATCTATATAAACATGAAATCACTTATAATCGTTGAGTTCAGTGACCCTGCAGGTCTCCTTGTTATAATGTGACCAGCCCAGCCTGGCAATACCTGGTGAAGGCTATCGCTTTTACAAAGGGACCCTATGCTTGCTGTCCTCCTGCTTTATCAGTATCCTGCCCAAGGTATAGCAGGGGTGCTGATTATTCATTTGAGAGATATAACTGGAAAGCCAGCTTCTTCTTTTATCATTATCTTTTTTAACCATTAAAGTTATTGCAGTCATCATCAGGGCCACCAAAAGGAATTTGGGGCCCCAGTACAGCAACTTTCCCCCCCCCCCACAGGTGATAAGAAGGGGTGCTGTATGCTGCCGTTGCGTGGCGGCGCTGCCAATGGGGTGTGGTCGCATAATGTTGGGGCGTAGTCAACATGAGGCATGGCTGCACTTTTTTAGGCATGTCATTTTGAGGGAGATTCAATTGCAGACGATGTGACATGCAGACATCGCGCAGTGCACATTGCCAGTAATTACAGTAAAAATCTCTGCTTACTTTCCCTCACACCCCATAGAGGTGCAAGGGAAAATGGGAGGAGACTTCTGTCAAATATCTGCCGCAAAGTGTCTTGCTATAACTATAGAGCGCCAGTGGGCCTGGGGTAATTTGTACATGCAACCCCCCTCTCCGCCTCTCAGTGCCCCTGGTCATCATTATGAAGTTTATGTTGATGCGTGGCATTTCTTTACCATGGTTGCATCTGTATGCCAGAGTGTACAATTTCTTTATTGCAGCCATAATAATAGGCTATCCTAAGATATATATATATAAAATACAGGTAAAACTGCATTTCTGCAACCCTAGGTATACACGAGGCCCAATGTGGACCTTTTGTGGCCCAATCTGGAGAGTTTGGGATGTCACAAAAACAACCATATTTAGATGTTTATTAAACTGCGCTGGTATACTATACGGCTTGAGAGTTTTAAGGCGGCACCAAGAGTCTTGGTCACAACATATTTCTAGACTTTTTTTTAGCTATGAAATCAGGAATGTTTCGAGTATTTAAGCGAGCAAAGATCAAAGATTTGCTACATGTTGTGAGATTTTTTTTAAAAAAAAACCACATTTGTTTCTTTTTAAAAGTTGTTATCTTGTGTTTCCACAATTAAAGTTAACTTTATTGTGAAGTATAAATAGTTCAAGAAAAAGGTTCATAAATCTATACAGTGCCGCTCACTAAGTGACCTTGCGGTCCTCTTTAGAAATAGTTGTCTTAATGTAGATGCCGTACAACATCTGGCAGTTAAAATGAGAAAAGATATCCTTTGTTTAATAGTTTTGTTTTATATTCTGGATCTGCCTTTTCAACACAACTTAGCTCACTTATTCTTTCAACAATTTACAAAATATTTAGTTAATTATAGAGTGTTACATGAAAATGTTAGACGACATATCTAACATAATATTGCTAAAATACCTCATACTTACCAACTTTTTAAAGCTGGTTTGCAGGAGATCCGGGTGAGAGGCGGGCACGTGGGGGCAGGGCTAGAAAAATCAAGTCATTTTGGCTCCGCCCCCCGTGACACAATGACGAAAACGCGTCAATTTACCATGTGGGGGCTGGCCAAAATAATGCCATTCCTGGAGGCTTCATGCGGTAGAGTAAGCAAGTATGAAATACCTTATAAATTATTATAGGGAGTTTACATGTTTGAAGTCCGTCCTAAGAAAGACATGTTGCTTAGAGAATTGAATTTGTAAAATAAGTTTGGCTGCTGCAGAACGGAAGGCAATAAAGAACAAAATGATTATTCCTTAGACCTCTATTCACTAGTTCGCTATTATTTTACCAGGAAACCTATACTGATTATTGCCTGCAACATGCTTCCTACCAATTGCAATATATATTACTCTTTCGTAAGCAAAAAATGGGCTCCTAATGCTGGTATTGAATATATAAATATATATTGTTATGTGATTATTGTTAGCTCTGTTCTGCCTTTTCTCATATAGCTTTATATCTAGCTATCTATCTATCTATCTATCTATGATCTATCTATCTATCTATCTATCTATCTATCTATCCATCTAAATACATATAACTACATATAAATAATATATATAAAAAACACACTTATGTGGATATATGCGTACCAGATAGTAGTACTTTTCAGCTTATCTCAGTCGATGTCCTGCAGCTGTTCAGAGCTAGGTCACATAACTGGATACACAACCGTCAGCCTCAGAATATAGGGCACACAAGGAACCAATGGTATAATATCAATAATACACTTTAATGATATAAAAATGTAGTAACTTACAGGTCAAATTGCAGACAAAAGAATCAGCTCCCAATGTAATGGGGGTAACAATCGCAAAGTCTCAACGCGTTTCGTCTGCTTCCACAGACTTCATCAGGAGAAAAAAGGACAGTCGTGCATCCAGTTATGTGACCTAGCTCTGAACAGCTGCAGGACATCGACTAAGATAAGCTGAAAAGTACTACTATCTGGTACGCATATATCCACATAAGTGTGTCCTGGGTGTTTCTCATATATACTCTATGGCAACCCTGGGAGTTCAGTCACTGTGATTGCGTTTTAGCTATATTGCATTTCTACACCCTTTGTGTTTTTTATTGGGTGCTATATTATAGTACTTATTTTCTGGTTTCTCCTCCACTGGTGATTTTGGTCTTACTGGGGATTCTTGTGTGATCCCAACAATATATCAATATACTACACTATTGTGCGCCTCCTCCTCCATTTTTCTTTTATATATATATATATATATATATATATATATATATATATATATATAAAATGTGAATTTATAAGCACGTATGTAATCTAATCCAGATCAGTGGTGGAAGTGAAGCTTGTATATCTAATTCCATTCACTTACGTCCCCTTTACATTTTTCATCCCATCACTTCTACATTTCCATACCGCCACTTCTACATTTCGACCACTGATCCAGATTAAGAAAATATTAACAAAATATTTCTGAGGAAAAAGGATCAGTATTATTAAGAAAGAAAATATATATGTTGTATATTAGTATATTATTATAGAACCATCTAAAGACTTAAAAACATGCCCGGAGAATTGCATAACTGAATGCATCACTAATTATTTGTATTAATAACAACATACAATTAGTAAAAACATGTTGAGGCCCACATCATTCAATCATAAACTAACTTATTATAATTAAAGGAGACTTATCACATTTTGCAATGTATTAGGTCATTATTATGCTTTATATTTACTGTATCCTGTAATCTGACCTGTGGCCGGACATTTGTTTTCTCCGCAAAGGCTTCTTTTGGCCAGGTAATGTAAATGAACTCTAGGAGCCTATTCCCACTAATTCAATTAATCTGGGTGTATAAGGCAACTGAATTCTTGGAAAAAGGAATCTTCAATCTTTACAGATTTCCAGGGAGAAAAACTGGAACACATGGGAGGACTATGTAAGATTTATACAGGAGCTGAGGGGGCCCCCGTGTCTTGCTGCGCTCTGGGACTGTAAAAGGGGCCCTGCACTAATCTTCTAGGGATTCGTGTTTTACACTTGTGGGTTCTCAGTATATAATATGATCCAGATGAAATCTTCCCCGCCATATGTACACATGCAGTAACACATCCTGCTCTAACAGAATCCATGATTTTATTCATATGAGTAATGCCTGAAGATATTCACTTAAGGCCAGCGGTGCATTAGAGGAAAATGATGAACCAAATGTCTCTAAATTGAGCTTTTTATCATTTTTTTGTAATATATTGCAATGAAAAGGAACAATATTAAACCCCCGAATATGAATAATAGGAACATTTAGGACCACACCCTTCTAAGTGCTGCTCAGAGAAACCAGAAAGTCCAAGAGAAGACTCCTCCATTCTGCCAGCCTAAAAGGAGGAACAAGCGCCTACCTTGTTGTGTTCCAACATCCAGCAGGATAGTCAATGTTTTGGGGTAGCATGTGTGCGGGGGAGGGCTGGCAAATTTTAGCCCAGGGGGTATGACCAGGGCCTCCGAATGGGGTGGGTGGGTACTAATTACCCAGGCCCGGAGATGCCAGGGGGCCCAGCCCGGGCCCTCACTGTCAACTTTTTTTTTAACTTTATTTTTTATAATTGTTTTTTTTTTCTTTTTTTTGTGCCAGGAGTGATCATGTGAGTATACAAATACATGATCGCGGGGCCGGCGTCTCTCTTCCCTCCACCATTTGCACTTAATGTCGGGCATGATGTCATCACGCCGCACCTGACATTCAGTGAGGAGAGAGAGGAGAAGAGAAGAAAAGGAGATGAAAGAAGCCAATACAAAGGTAAGTAAAAAGAACGGACAAAAGCAGAAAGGCACAGGGTGATGAAGAAGGGGGGGAGAGAAAGGCACAGGGTGATGAAGAAGGGAGGGGGAGAGAAAGGCACAGGGTGATGAAGAAGTGGGGGAGAGAAAGGCACAGGGTGATGAAGAAGAGAGGGGGTGAGAGAAAGGCACAGGGTGATGAAGAGTGGGGGGAGAGAGAAAGGCACAGGGTGATGAAGAAGGGAGGGGGAGAGAAAGGCACAGGGTGATGAAGAAGTGGGGGAGAGAAAGGCACAGGGTGATGAAGAAGAGAGGGGGTGAGAGAAAGGCACAGGGTGATGAAGAGTGGGGGGAGGGAGAAAGGCACAGGGTGATGAAGAGGGGGGAGGGAGAAAGGCACAGGGTGATGAAGAGGGGGGGAGGGAGAAAGGCACAGGGTGATGAAGAGGGGGGGGGAGGAAGAAAGGCACAGGGTGATGAAGAGGGGGGAAGGGAGAAAGGCACAGGGTGATGAAGAAGGGGGGGGAGAGAAAGGCACAGGGTGATGAAGAAGGGGGGGAAAGAAAGGCACAGGGTGATGAAGAAGGGGGGGAGAGAAAGGCATAGGGTGATAAAGAGGGGGGGAGGGAGAAAGGCACAGGGTGATGAAGAAGAGGGGAGAGCAGCATGGCACACAGTCATGAAGGGGGGGAGCAGCATGGCAGAGTGTGATGAAGGGGTGGAGCAGCATTGCAGAGTGTGAAGAGGGTCATAAGCAGCATGGCAGAGTATGATGGGGGCAAAAGCAGCATGGCACAATGTGATGAAGGGGGGAAAAGCAGCATGGCACAGGGTGATGAAGGGGGGAAAAGCAGCATGGCACAGGGTGATGAAGGGGTGCCAGGAGAAGGGTGGAAAAGCAGCATGGAGGGCGCAGTGCGTTCATAAGGAGGCACAGCATGGTGATGATGAAGAGGCACAGTAATGTGTGTGTGATGGCACAGGGGGCTTGTGGCAATGTAGTGTGTGTGAGGTAGGTGGTGGCAAATTAATGGGTGCTATTTTTTTTGTGGGGTGATGGTGGGGCAATGTTATATTGGGGACTATTAATTTAGGATGGGGTGGTTTGGGGGCTATTGAATGTGGGGGTGAGTTTGGGGAGAATGAGGTCTCTTTGTTAAATGTGACTATGAATTATTTAATGGCAGTGAACGGTTGCGGAAAATAGATATATTTATGAGATGTAAATACTATTGATTTATTGCTGGGGCTATTTGGAGTGAGGTAAATAGGTGTATTTATTAAATGGGAATAGTATTATTTTAATGTTGGGGCTGGAGAAAGGCCTAATTATTAATCGTGGGTTCTATTGATTTAATGCCAAGGCTGGTTGGAATTATCTAAATGTACCCATTTTTTTTTCAAATAGGGCCCCCAACATTCCAAGACACATACAAGCTACAACTAAAAAAAACCTGCAGCCACAGGTGGTGAAAGTGACAGGAACAGGTAGGAGAGAGCAGGACAGTCTGTAAAATGTTGTGATTCTAGTGGGAAAATTTCTGGTGACTGTTCTGCCCAATGTAAGGTGCAGGCCAAGACTGTGAACTCTTTGTGTACACACTGCATTCTTTATATACTACACTGTGGTGCTAGATGTCCTGAAAGTCAGGAGTGCATGGACATATGTCACGCTCCGGCGAATTCAGGGCCTAGCGCTTTTCACCTGCTAGCCACGCCCTAATGATGCATAGCCACACCCCTAATGGTATGACCACACACACTTCTAATTTTGCACCGCCGCTTTTTACCATGCTCAACTATAAGGGTGGCCCCATGAAGTTATTGTACCGGGGCCCTGAATTCCCTCTTGGCAGCCCTGGGTATGACCCGACTCAGCAGCCTATTTGAATTGGAGGAAAATGCATGTGGCCCAGTGACCCAGCCCAAGTTAGCCCACTATGGCACCAGCCCAGGGGGCAGATGCCCGCCTGCTCCTGCATGTTTGGTTTTGCATCTCCCACAATATTGTGAACGGAATAGGGCATGAGCAACTGTGGTAGAAATCCCAATGTACCTAAATGAGGATAATGCAATCATATTTATTCAAAGATTCAATCCACAGCCCCAAATTTTTACACTGACCTGACAGCATAGACACTTCTACTGATGTCAAACATGCCATGATTCACACTAGTATGACTTGAGAACACATAAATATGCTTTGGAGCAGAAGTGAATCAGGTCAATCATTTCAAATCTTTATTTGCTAATGGAAAGTTTTTAGTATAGAGCTGTTGGTGAATGCTCAGCTATCATGTCAATACCTACCTGCTTTGTGCTTGTTACTACTCATGTAAGGGCCATGAGACTTGATATTCTGTATTGGAATTCAAAGCTTCCCATACACAAGCAGACCAGTCAGCCTATGCTAAATTACTGGCTCCTATTTGGGCCCAGTTATTGACTGCATTTTCCACCTAAACCGATTGACATCTCTCTTGGTCAGGTGGTAATCAAGACTGGTGGCCAATGTGGGCACACATGTACAGCAAGGAAGTCTAATGTATCCATATTGGTAACCATGGGTAGTTTAAACAGCAATAATTGTGGAGTGGAGGTAAAAGTGTGTGTACAATTTTCGGACACTTGTCCATTACCCCAACTGGGACTGTAATGACATTGTATTCAAATACACATAATTTAATATGGAGTTGGTCCCCCTTTTGCAGCGATAACAGCTTCCACTCCTCTTGGAAGGCTTTCCACAAGATTTTGGAGTGTTTCTGTAAAGCATTTATGAGGTAAGATGTTTGATGGGGTTGAGGTCAGAGCTCTGTGCAGGCCAGTCAAGTTCTTCCTCACCGAATTCATCAAAGCATGTCCTTGCTTTGTGCACTGGGACACAGTCATGTTGAAATAGAAAAGGGTATTCCCTAAACTGTTGCCACAAAGTTGGAAGCATAGCATTGTCCAAAATGACTTGGTATTCTGAAGCATTAAGATTGCCCTTCACTGAATATAAGGGGCTTAGCACAAACCTTGAAAAACAGCCCCATACCATTATCCCTCCTCCATCAAACTTCACAGTTGGCATAATGGAATAATGCATTCAGACAGGTGACGTTCTCCCGGCATCCGCTAAACCCAGACTCGCCCATCTGACTGCCAAACAAAAAAACGGGATTCGTTACTCCACAGAACACGTTTCCACTGCTTCACAGTCCAGTGACGGTGGGCATTACACCACCCCATCCAACGCTTGACATTGGTTTTGGTGATGTGAGGCTTCATGCAACTGCTCGGCCATGGAAACCCATTCCATTAAGCTCTCGCCGCACAGTTTTTGTGCTTACATTAATGCCAGTGGAAGTTCGGAACTCTTCAGCTATGGAAGCAGCAGTGCCTTGGCCACTTGTTCGCATCATGTTCCTTAGCAGTCGTTGACCCCACTCTGTGATTTTTTATGGTCTTCCCCTTTGAGTTGCTGTTGTTCAAAAGATTCCACTTTCTTATAATGAAGTGATGGGCATCTGAGTAAAATACTTTATATCATCAAGATAAGCTTGTGTAATGAAATGTGCTAACATTATAACATTAATCCACAATTCAAAACCTGCATTAAATGGTGTTACATAATAGCAGAACTACACTTGAGGTCATATGATGCTCTTCATTAACTGTTAGGTATTGCGAGTGCCCTGACTAGCAAACGTTGTAACATTTTGCTGATGGACGGCGGGGTTGAATTACAATTTATTAGTTTATGTTGTACAGAAGGCTCTCCTTAGATTTCCTGCTCAGTGTGAACATTAATCACTCCACTGACACGTCTTGTGTGTTTACTAGCTAGAAGGTACTAAGGCTTATTGCAGAGCTGTAAAAGTATAGCTCAAATGCAGGCTCTTTACATCACATGAGTACTTTGAACAAATTATTATTATTATTATTGTTTACTATTGTTTATTTATATAGTGCCACCATATAGTGCAGATGATTACAGACAATATTTTAATCATTCTCGTCAGTCCCTGTCCCTTTGGAGCTTACAGTCTAAATTCTCTACCACTCATACACACATGCTAGGGTCTATTTTGTCAGCAGCCAATTAAGCTATCAGTATGGATTGTAGGAAGAAGATGGAGTACCTGGAGCAAATATATAACAATGTGCAATGACATGAACTGTGCATAGTCTCTGGAAACTCTAGAAATTGATTGGCGGCCCTCAGTTACAATCACAAGACTAGCCAGGTGCTAGTTCGTTATTCCCCCCTTTGCCAGCCATATTGCTTGTTTTTAGCTAGTGTTTGTTCATAGCATTAGGCAGGGTTTGGGTTTAGCAGAAGTTTTAAGTCCTACCTTATTATTATTATTATTATTATCATTTATTTATAAGGCGCCGCAAGGTTTCCGCAGCGCCGTACACAATACAAACAATGGACAGTACAGGGAATAACAGTACAAAACAATAAACGAGTAGTACCAAGACTTCAGAGGCTCCAGGCAAGGCAAATATATGGAGGTTGGAGCAGAAGAGAAGGTAGAGAGACAGGAGGGAGAAGGGCCCTGCTCATACAAGCTTACATCCTAAGGGGAGGGGAGACAGACGACAGGCACAGAGGGTGTCGGAGGAGGGGAGCAAGCGCTCCCCTCTACTGAGGAGAGAGACCATGGAGAGAGGGTTAGGTGGAAAGCTGGTAGGCTATGCGGAAGAGATGAGTTTTGAGAGCCCGTTTGAAGGAGCACAGGTTAGGGGACAAACGGATGGAGCGTGGGAGGTCATTCCAGTGCAGGGGGGCAGCTCGGGAGAAGTCTTGAATTCTGGAGTGGGATGAGGTGATCAGAGTGGAGGAGAGGCAACGGTCATTGGCTGAACGCAGGGACCGGGCGGGAGTGTGGATGGAGAGGAGATTGGAGATATAAGGGACAGTGGAGTGGGAGAGAGCCTTGTAGGTGAGGGTGAGAAGTTTAAAAAGGATTCTGTAAGGGAAGGGGAGCCAGTGTAGGGCAAGGCAGAGAGGGGAGGCAGAAGAGGAGCGGCGAGAAAGGAAGATAAGCCTCGCAGCTGCATTGAGTATAGAACGAAGGGGGGCGAGGCGAGAGCGGGGGAGGCCGGTGAGGAGAAGGTTGCAGTTACTTAAACTCACATCAATGACAGTGAAGTGTAAAACTCACGTATATCAACAAGACTTGTTCAGACAGTTTTACAAAGTTTATAATATTATTGGACGTTTCAAACAAATCCCAGTGATAGGCTTGTGGAGGTTGTCTCCAACAAACATTGCATTGAGGTTCTTCCTAATGCATATTTTCTGCCTCTTATCTATTGCTTTGCCTTCTGTTTGTTGAAAGCATGATTTGGGATATTAACCAAATGAGACAATTTTACTGTTCTCTTGGCTGATGCTAATTAAAACATAACATTACTACTATAGACGTTTTTGCGGTTCTATAAAACACGATATTATGTCACCGATAGAAGGTAGTGAATTTGCACAATTGCATAGTTGCAAATATTTTAAGATAATTTTTAGGGACACGTTGGTGTTGAGATACTGCTGAGATAAGCATAGTGGGCCTGATTCATTAAGGAAAATAAAGCAAAAAAATACTAAATTTTCACCTTGGCACAGCCATGTTGCATTGGAGGGGGAGGCGAATTTAAAATATGGGGACAGATTTATAATTGGGATAGGGCATGTTCTAGATCAACTTTAATTGTCAGTGTAAAAATCAAGCTATGAAATATTTGTGTGCTACTTGAAAAAAACAGCTAGTATTTTCCTTATGTGCAAAATAATAAACTAATTTGCACCCATTGCATTATAACATGGTTTTGCCAAGGTTCAAAATTACTCATTCTTTTGCTTTGCTTTCCTTAATGAATCAGGCCTAGTTTGTACATACTGTCTCAGCGACTTTTGAAACTCTGCAATTTCCGTTATGTCATGTTGACTGAATTTGATTAAGATGTAGGTGTTTGTATTTCCACTACTGTTTATCAATATATATATTAACTAATAAAGCATTGTAAATAAGAATATGGTACATCTAAACTGCAAAATAAAATGTTATTGTCAGTCAGTCAATTCTGAAAAATAAAGACATTTACAGGTACAACAATTTCTTGGAGCAAATATTTAAAACTTGCAAATTAAGAACAGTTGGAATTTTTGCAATTGTTTGTATTAACTTTACCTGAATGTCTCCATAAATCACTGCATTATTTGGATTGTGGCATAATAAGGAAGTAAGTGTATTTGACTGTTGGGCCATAGTACGATGACACAGTAGTTATCACTGCTGTCTCACAGTGCTAGGTTCATGAGTTAGATTTTAAACACAGTCCTATCTGTGTGGATTTGGTATGTTCTCCACGTGCAGGCTTCCTCTGGGGTCTCTGATTTCCTCCCACATTCCAAAAAACATACTGGTAGGTTAATTGGCTTCTGACAAAGTGGACTCTAATATATGTGTATAGGGAATATAGATTTAGAAAAAAAAATGATTCATAGTCTTCAGTCGCAGTCACTGGGAGCGTGTAGTGAATTCCAGCGTCTCTTAGCAAAGTCGTTGGTTTGGTAGGTAATCCCTTGGTGCAGATTGAGACCAAATATGAGAAAATATACTATAGACCATAAGAGCACATAATTATACAGAGACAAGCAGTGTTGCTTGCTTAAAAACTTCCCCCACTCACAGAAGATGTGAACATGTAAAAAATATATATATACCATCTTAGTGTAGAAAGAAAAAAAATAATATTAAAACTGCTAACCTGAATTCAGTAAAATTAAGCTGTAAAACCAGAATCAATCAAAGTGTTCCAAATCAAACTAAAGGAAATATAAGAGAATGAATCCATTATATATCAGGGTGATGCATGAAACATTTGCTCACCAGTGCTACATCTTTCAATATTTAGCTAATAAATCCAAAACGCTACTCACTAATTTCCATTTAAAACAAGTTTTATTTCTAAAACTTAAAAGAACGAATGCTACATTGTTGAATGATTGTATTTTTTACCAAATCATACAAAAATCCAATCAGACTGATAATGTGTACACAAGTGGAACAAAAGTTGATCAGTTTGGCCAAATTGACCAATCAAAACTTTTCTGTGAGTTTGCAGTTCTACAATATTCTAGCACAGATTACCCATAAACAGAGAGGTTGTTCTGAGTACACACGCAAAATTGGTGCATATATTGGAAAAAATGATCAAATCACTACATGGGTTAGGAAGTTATGCCTCTGAAAATTTAGAAACGATATAAGTCATGAATACCAATGACATCACATAGAATAAAAAAAAATCTAAAAATAATAATAGTACACAACATGGTAAATCTAATGTTTTATATATTATATAAGTATATTGTACAATGTTTTCAAAATAACAAATGCAATAGAAATATAGTCAAATAACATTATTCCAAGTCATATCCCAAATTCCAAGCCTTAAACTAACTAATGCTCTAAAATTATCTCTTATCTCCTATAACAGATTTGATCATGCCTACAAAATTTGAAAAAAATGTTTGGATCCACTCATGTACCATTTCAAGGTGCATTTTACTAGGATCTGAACCAGGGGCGGATCTAGACAATAACTTTACCCCGGGCGATTTTAGGGGAGGCGATTTAGGCCCCGCCCCCTTTCTGATGTCTAAGGCTGCCGGCGGCTGCACAGTATGTGCAGGTCCGTTCAGCAGTGGCAGTGTGCTGCCCCGCTGCTCTGATTGTGTTTAAAACACAATCAGAGCAGCCGGGCAGCACACTGTCACTGCTGAACGGACCTGCACAGTGTGCAGCTGTCGGCAGCAAGCCCCTGCTAGGGGGGGCGATCGCCCCCCCCTGGATCCGCCACTGATCTGAACACATTATTGTATTTGATCTTCATTTCCTGCTCGTCCGAAATGTCTTCAGCTTTTAAGTAGTGTTAGGGTTTTGAAGACTACGGAGAGTAGGGTAAATGAAACTGAGTGTTTCTATTTTGAACACTTGGTAAACAGAAGAACAGCAGACATTTCATACAAGGCACAATTATAAAACTGCAGGAATAGAGAATCAGGATTACCAGGTTTAGCTGAGGAAGCAGGAGACATTGGATACCAGGCACAATAGGATAGGTAAAAAAAAAAGAGAACACCAGCGCAATTAAACACCAGAATGAAAAATAAAAAATGGTTTTATACATATATATATATATATATATATATACACACACACACACACACACAAACACACATACCCATATGTATATGTGGTATAATCACAATGTGTGAAAAGCGAACCGGCATGCAACAAAGTTATAAAAAGCAATTAGATTCTTTATTTAAAAGTAAAACAATCATAAAAAATTTTTGGGACTGTCCAAGAGAGTCAATGACACATTCATAAAAAGGGAATCAATTGTAAGTAACTCAATATAATATATTTAACAATTGGCTGAAGCAAAGTTCCAATAAGAGCCTAATGTGCAAAAATCTCTAATGGTTAAAAAACAAGCAATGACAAAAGATCCAGACTTATATACACGCCAAACCAGATGAAATAATGAGGGAAATATATCCCATTAGATGGAAGGTAAAGGAATGTATATGGAAGTCTCTGTACCAAGGCACTAAATCAAGTGCTATATAGATGGAAGCATGTGTGCTGAGAGACTCTACGTGAGAGATAATATCTACATTGAACTCACGAACAATCTGATGTAACGCATGGACAGCTGATGTATTGAAATTAAAGGACACTCCACTCAGGGACTCTGCATGAAAAACAGTGGTGATAAACTCACGGATACTCCGCTGGGTCACAAGCAGACAGTCCCGATATCTGCGGTCATGTGATATCGGCGGTCACAATAGGATTGCTGCAGGTACAGGATACCGTAATCTTCAGGTTTACCTGAGCAGCTGGAGTTACTGGACACCATGGAAGAATCAGACAAGAGGAAGGTCAGGCAGGCCAGGGCCAGAAGCCAGGAGATCCACAACAGTGCCAGGGAATAAACAGGAATAAAGTCAAGCAAAGCCAAAGTCAGGGTCACTGTAATAGGTGCAATATGATGAGACAAACAGGAGTCAGATACCAGGAGATAAATCAGGACCAGATCACAGGATTTTCTCAGAGATGCCAGGAGCAGCAGACAATTGAACTGCCAGCAGCCTGTTGGAAAAAGCAGTCTTTAAAAGGCCAGACACAAGTGATCAGGATCCAGATCAGATGATGAGGGCTTAACCCTTTGCATACAGGATCTGTAACAATCAAGGCAGCATCCAAAGAGGAAATGATGTACTGCTGACAGCGGCAGATTGTAACAAGTTGGCAGGGATGAAACAAATGGTGGCCAATCAGATCATCAGAATGTTCTCAGCAGTAGGAGATGAGTGTGCTGATCACGTTGGAGGCCGTGACCTGTATATGTGTGTTTATGTTAGTGAGAACTGGGCTGCATGTAATGGGGCAGTGTCAAATGTAGGCAAGCAGGAAGTCAAAGACTGAGAATTAGATAGTGAAAGAGCATGGTCCTCAAAGTACCCAAATAGTTTTTCGAGGCTCCTGTGAAATTGATGCAAGAACATTGTGTAGACAAATGCACCTAGGACTACAATGTGTCTTCATTTCCTAGGAAAATCTCCTAATTTTCCACCCAAAATTTTGAAGTCACAATACTTATTTTCCCATAATTTAATGTCATGATGAACCCAAATAAATAGATAAGTGAGCTATGTTTTATATTATATGAAATCTTACTGCTTTAGGATACATTATCAGTGAAAGTACATTGGCCATGATTGACATCTCTCTTATGATGTCATTACTAGGCAAACCGATCACGGACAACACCTTGTAGTATTTAGCATGCTTCTAACACCAAGGGAAAATACCATTATAAGAAGCGGCTGCTGCAGAGTGCTATTAAAAGCTGTACGTAAAACAGCCAACATAATTATATGATCACAAACATTACCGTATTAACGGCAGGTTCAGCAGCAATTTCCATTTACGGAGGCAGAAATATCTAAATCAATTCTCAACAGTGGCAATCATTTGGTCTATAGAGACTAGAAACACCTAGATTACTTATTCTGCATAAATTAAACTTTCGGAAGCAATACATTACTCCAATAGCATAGTGTCAGGAATCCTGCATTTAGATGTAGGACACAGTATCTATCTTTCACTTTACAGTACAGCTGATGTAAGTTCCCTGAGATGCAATCAGGTGATCGCTGACATCACAGAGACAGGGAGCTTAACTCCCAAACAATAATTACACCTGCATTACTTGTCATTTCCTGCCAGAGTATCAGCTTTGTTGTTCTGAGCATGTAAGCGTGTATCCTAATTACTAACTGATTGCTGATTATTGACCTGGCTTGTACCTGGTTCCGTGAGAATTGGGTCCTGACTTTGTCCTGCGCTGACACTACAGAGGCTGTGTGTGTCTCATGCTGTGTGACTCATGCTGTCCCAAATTCCACCCAGTCCCAGAAGGAGGTCAGCGGCGCTCAACACAACAGGTAGGAACAATTTATTTTTAACAGGGGATATGGGACATCAGACCCAACAGGGTATAAGTGACAACAGAGGAAATGTGACAACAGGGGATATGTGTCAACGGAGGGTATGTGACAACAGGTTATATGTGATCACAAGGGATATGTGAAAACAGGCCCAACATGGTATATATAAAAATATAATATGCACCTGTGAATGGCCCATGTGTATTAGCATAGGGATCAGTTCCTTTTCTTACAACAAAATTGCCAACTTTTTCAATGGAGATTATACCCTGGTACCACTGACAGGTAACTGTGTTTGACTTTGTACTTTGAAGTCTGTTCAGATGTATGAACACTTGTATGAATCTTTTACATTGCCCTTTGGCTATTTGAGGTGTGAAAATGACCAACAGCTGATAATCACGTTCTCACACTTTAACTGCACAGTTTGTTTGTATCAATAATAATTATATTTTGCTCTCTGTATTGGGTGGAGGTCTCATGGCTACCCGCTGTATTGTGTGGTGGTCACAAGGTTGCCCGCTGTATTGTGTGGTGGTCACAAGGTTGCCCACTGTATTGTGTTGTGGTCACAAGTTTGCCCTCTGTATTGTCTTGTGGTCACAAGGTTGCCCTCTGAATTGCGTGGCAGTGACAAGAGTGCTATGTGTTGTATGGTGGTCACAAGGTTGCCCTCTGTATTACGTGGCGATCACAAGTGTGCTATGTGGTCTTCTGCTGCTGTAGCAGATCCACTTCAAAATCGGACGTGCTGTGCGTTCAGAGATGCTCTTCTCCATACCACCCATGGTTAATCGAGTTACTGTTGACTTCCTGTCAGCTTGAATCAGGTTGACCATTCTCTTCTGACGTTTCTCATTAGCAAGGCGTTTCCACCGACAGATCTACTGCTCTGGTTATGAGCATGGTCTGTAAACTCTTGAGACTGTTGTGTGTAAAAATCCCAAGAGATTTCTGAGGTACTGAAACAACCCGATTGGCACCAACAATTATCCCACAGTAAAAGTCACTCAGACCACAGTTCTTCTCCATTCTGGTGTTTGGTCTGAACTACAATTGTAATTTTAAATTTAGCACGGAGGGAAAGACTCGACTCAGCAGCCTATTAGTAACATTTTAAAGGAAAAATAATGCAAGTTGACCAGTGACCCAGCCCAAGCTAGCCCACTATGGGACTGGTCCGGGGAGCAGATGACTCCCAGCCCAGCCATCCCCTGATCTCCACATGTTTTTATGCATTGAGTTTCTGCCACATGATTGACTAATTAGATATTTGCTTTAACTAGCAGGTGTTCAGGTATACCTAATAAAGAGGACAGTGAATGTTTATATATTAGGATAAATATAAATATATACAAAAGACAGTGTATTTATATATATTAATACATAGATTCAAGTTTTATTTTTTATTTACTGTTCTTAAGTTTTCAGTACCCTGTACTTTAATCAATATTAAAAACCTGAAAATTAGCATTTTTCATGTATGTTTCTGTTAAAGCACTTTATCAATAAAAATAATCAACCATTTTTTGTATTTTTGTCTTCAATGGTCAATAAAATAACATACCTTTACCTCTCAACTGTTCCGATTCCATCAGGATAGTCCTGATTTTAGGGGACTGTCCTGATTAGCCAGGAGCTTGTCCCGCCATGAGGGACAGCTGGGACGTATTTACACTTTACACTTTACATACATGCTGTGTGGACCAGTTAGTGGTGCACTCTTTATATAAGGGAAGATGAAAGGGAGATGTAGGTGGTTGGAGGGAAGTGCAAGCTATGCCCACCATGGTGCTGGCCACGTCCACACAAATCTGGCCACAACCACACATCACTGGCCATACCTCCGGTGGGACGGCACTTGTCACAACAGGCCCTTTATAATTTTCAGCTCCAGGCTCACGTGGCCCTTAGTCTGGCTCTGGCTCAGGGTGCTGAGATTTCCTACCACATGCCAAAGACATAGTGGAAAGTTAATTGGCTGCTGACTAAAGCTGGGTACACACTACAGAAATTTCGACCAACTTTTTATGCCGAGCGATCTTACATGCGATCGATGGTCCGATCGCTCGGTCCATGGACTGCATACACACTAGCCTTGTTTAGGACGATAAAGGGAAGAGCGGATGTCCCTTTAGCAACATTTTACAGCCATGCTGTCGTGAGCATTGACTGTAATTTCGTACTCACTGTTGTGGATCGGTCGGAAGTTTATACACACTACAGAGCGGAAACGAGATTGGAACGAAAATTTTAAACGGTACGACCAACCAAATGAGGCGACAATCGTCCATTTGGGCAGACTTTCGACCATCGTGTCACTGCACACACTGACCCGACTTTTGAACGAGTGGTCGTATGTCGGCTGTTTGAGACGATTATTGAACGAAAACAGTGTAGTGTGTACCCAGCTTAAGATGGACCCTTGGAATTTAAATTGTAAGCTCCAGTGGGGCAGGGACTGATGTGAATGACAAATATTCTCTGTACAGCACTGCATATATGGTGGCGATAATATATATCAATAATATAATATATAAAACAATAATATATAAATAATAATAATAATAATAATAAAAAAATCGACATCAATTGTGTCTCTGAAAGACAGAATTACAACCCATTCTTTTCAAAGGGAATACTTACTAACATTAGCAACCTTTATCACCATCATGCATAGAAGTGGTAGAGAGGATTAGCTCTCTTTTTTCCATCATCATAGATTTTGTTTCATATGCATATGTATACAGTGAACTAATATAGTTATGCATACTAATAGAATGCACTTTGAGTTTAATAACGTATCACAATTGGTGAAAGCATGGGGATACATTTGCAATATTCATTAGTGATATAGAGGAATGGCTATTCTACGAATTTGAATTTATTTGAACCTATACAATAATTGAAGCAAAAGTTATTTATGCTCTCATTTAAAAACACTCTAAATTCAGAAGCGAATCGGAATTAGTAAAAAGTTCTATTGAGATACATATGATTATTGAAGATTTTTTCTCTAGATTCATACTGAGACCCACAAAAGCCTTATGAAAACACTGGTACCTAAATGCAACAGGTTTAACATTATGCTTTTCAACTGAAAATCATAATTAGTAGCCTCACATTTTAGTGAAGTACACAAGTATATAAGCAAGTGAGTATGTTTATATTATATGTACGGATGCCTGTTGGGATCAAAACTGTGCTGGTTTGATTTCTCAGGCACACTGGAATAAACAAAAGTATCTTGTTAGGTTTTCCTCTCCTTTTAATGATTGAGTGCCTGATTTAACACATCTATTAAAAGTATATCTTGCATTCGATTCCATTGTTCTGTCGATATGGCTGCGGACTCCATAGCAAATTGACCTAATGTATGATTCTCCTGAAGGGCGCGCTGGGAAAGAATCAATAGCCATACAAGCAGTCAGTGTAATGGCAAAGCAATTCCCAGCAAGTGACACAGGATCAGTCAATAGTAGCTTAATCTAAGTGAATATACTAAGGGTGTACAAATTGATACACTGATGACTAAGTGCTTGTTTGCACCAGGAGTTCCAATAGAGAAATCACACATACAAATGGAAGAATACGTCTCCAATTTATTGCGACAGTACTGTTTCCCAGTATATAAAATGGAAAATTGGGACCTTTATTTGCATCCATCGACTGCACTGCTCATACAGAGATTTATTCCAGAACTCGCACTAATACATATTTTGCATATCTGAAATGGTAATAAAACTACAGTTAGGTATAAGCTGCCTTTACATGTGTCTTGATGTGCACCAACAAGTGTCGCTAAATTCTTCAGGTCATATTTGCATGGTGTCCTGCTCCATCTTCTAATGCGTCTCAGTATTCTCTAAACAATGTTCAACATCTAGAGCACCTGTGAACTTTACCAATCAATTTTTCTAAGCTGAATTTATTAATTGTAGTTAAAGGCAACGTATAAAATTGTGTCGCTTTTGTGTCTCAGACCATATTTGTGCAATTACATATAGCCTTACGGGTTGGCATATGTATTAGTGCACACCCTTTTGTGTGTTTATCTGTTTTGGCATTTTGCGAAATTCCCTAGGTAGTTATGGAATATGGTGTGCACTTTATGATGGTCATAGTCCGGAGAACTATAAATGCCATCACACTGTGTTGCCTAGTATCACATTGAGTGTTGCCTTTTCATTAATTTATTTCAAAATATTACTTACTTTGCCCTTTTCTAGTATAATATAACTAATGAAACCTGTGACGATTATGTAGTTTATCTAATGACTGATTGTTTTTTTCTGTTGAATTCATGTATGACAATGTGAATATTTTATGTAACCTTATAATGTAATCTCAACGTGTGCTTTGCTAAATGACATGAGTTTGAACCCATGCAAGTGTCAATAATCTTTTGAAATTATCCAGAGATAGATAAGCATCTCTGAGAAGTTTTTTTTTTGGTATGCAGAGGATGTGGACCTGACCAGCCAAGCCAAAAGAGCAGAGGTGAGAATTCAGGTCCTGTGAACATTCCAGATCTGAGGACATCCCTAGCTCAGTTCGAAAGCCCTGTGACATTTGAGAGATTAATCTGCCCAACAGCTAAACTCCCAAGGTGGGGGGTGAGAGCTATGTGGAAAGGGTTTAAAATCTTCTGCCTTAGACAATAATGTGTGCATTTTCATGAGGGGGGTCTATCAAGACTAAAATGTCCCATATTTCTCAATTAAGTACCCTCACACACACCCGAGTCTTAACTAAGTAAGTAGTGACTCTGGTTTAATTTCCTATTTTATTTTCTAAAACTTATTTGGGCAACATATTGCATGTCTTGTTATTCATTTTTTGTAACTAAGCCTTCCAAGCATTTTTTTAGATTAAATAGATTTAATCTAGTGTATTCTATGTGATTCTTTGTGAACCTCCGAAGCCCAAGAAGGCTCATGCTACATGTATATGTGATTTAAGTGTGAAACATTAACACCAAGGGCTAGATTTACTAAGCTGCGGGTTTGAAAAAGTGGGGATGTTGCCTATAGCAACCAATCAGATTCTAGCTTTCATTTATTTAGTACCTTCTACAAAATGACAGCTAGAATCTGATTGGTTGCTATAGGCAACATCCCCACTTTTTCAAACCCGCAGCTTAGTAAATCTAGCCCCAAGTCTTAACTAGTAAGTAGTGACTCTGGTTTTAGTTCCTATTTTATTTCTGCAAATTATTTGTGCAACTTAATGTATGTCTTGTTAACTTTTTTGTAACTAAGCCTTGGAAACATTTTTCGGATTAAAATACATGTAATCTAGCATTTTCTCCGTGATTCTTTGTGAACTTACGAAGCCCAGGGAGGCTCATGCTTCATGTGTATGCAATTTAAGTGTGAAACATTAATAAGTGGTTCTGGTGAACGTAAGAACACCATAATAAATCCTTTGTGGTGGCAGAAAAGATGTATTCATTGCTAAGTGACTAAGGTGACGCCAGTCACCGCCAGCTGTTGAAATTGCTGTATCTGAGACAGGCTGGGCGTTCGTGACAAAAAACAAGGGAAATCAGGGAAGCCTTTTATTTCATACAACAAATATGTGTACTGGATGTATTCTTTTCCTTGATGACTTTACGGCTTATTGTACAAATTCCATAATACTTAATACATAGAATAATTGTTTTCTTCTTTCTGGTGGAAATTTTTTTTGGCCCATTTCAATATCCGAAAAGATTTGAATCATCTTGTAAAGTCAGTAACATCTTCAAATGTAAGGAATTACCACCTATTACAGTTAAATATCTTTTTCACTAAAAAAATAAATCTTGTTTTTTATAGCTCTCCTATATATTTCAGGGTATCTGGCACCTAACCTGCTCTAGTAGTGAAAGTCTTTTCTCCTTCCCTAATGACATATTTCTGTGACTTAAAATTAAATGAATGAATAAAAAATGTGTTTGGGGCAGAAATCGAATGTGTGTGTTACTATGACATGCGACTTTTTTATTCTTGTAACTTTATGATTCCAGAAAGGATTTGATATCTGGGTGTAGGTAGAGACCCCTTTGACTGTCCAGTGGATATGCTGTCAGTTATTGAGATTGCTCCTGTCATCATCATCATCATCACCATTTATTTATATAGTGCCACTAATTCCGCAGCGCTGTACAGAGAACTCACTCACATCAGTCCCAGCCCCATTGGGGCTTACAGTCTAAATTCCCTAACACACACAGACAGACAGAGAGACTAGGGTCAATTTGTTAGCAGCCAATTAACCTACCAGTATGTTTTTGGAGTGTGGAAGGAAACCAGAGCACCTGGAGGAAACCCACGCAAACATGGGGAGAGCATACAAACTCCTCACAGATAAGGCCATGGTCAGGAATTGAACTCTTGACCCCAGTGATGTAAGGCAGAAGTGCTAACCACTACGCCACCATGTTGCCCACAATCATGTCAATCATTATGTTAAAATAAAGATCTAATCACTAACCACATTTCTTGGTGTCCAGACCCCATGTGGAGTAACACCACAAACTACAATGAGCTATACTGATACCTTGTAGTTTGGATATGCATATTACATGGTGCCCTAAGTTTTTGGTGTCATCTACCAGAACCATTCTACATACAGATTTCTATATATGTCAACTCAACAAGAAAAGTCACATGAAATATATATACTGTATATCATATCTTCCTTGACAGTCAGTTTACAACTAGATAACTTTAAAAGATAATTCCACATTAATTTTTAAAAAATCATAACCCCAAATTGATGAAGGTTATTTTAAATGAACCTTTCTATTGTATTCCAGATGGGAAATTAACCATATACTAATATACTAACCTATCTAGTTGGAGCTGGAGATATTGGCCAATATGTATCAGGCAAGTTTAAAAAAAATCATCTGGGCTTTCAAGTCTCCTTACCTTCCCTGAATCTGACCATCATCATCATCAGCTATTTATATAGCGCCATTAATTCCGCAGCGCGGTACAGAGAACTCGCTCACATCAGTCCCTGCCCCATTGGAGCTTACAGTCTAAGTCCCCTAACATACACACAGAGACAAAGAGAGAGACTAGGGTCAATTTGATAGCAACCAATATTCTGACATAGAGGAACAGCAGCTTCATATGTAAACGGCTGACGCTCCATGTGGGGGCACCGTAGGGGCAATAATATCACTGAGTGACATTATACTACTCATTCAGTGTTTTAGGAGTGCCAGAACCATTAACTCCTTTGGCAACTACCTTTCTTCACCTAATGGTAGCTCCAGCCCTAGTTGACAGCTGTCCCTAATTTCCAGGGACAGTCCCAGGTTTTAATGAGTGGTCCGTGATAATTTCTGTCCTTAGTAATTTTCCTATTTTTCAATATTAACCAGCTGCACAATGCAATTCCTATTCTGCATGTTAGATCAGCTTTAAAAGTTTAACATTTATTAAAAATTTGTATTTCCAAATCAAAACAAGTACACTATTCTGACATTCAGTCTACATGCCATGATGCGGATTTCAGTGCCCGCCAAGACAGTAGCGCGCATCACCTGTCTTAAAAATATTGTAAAATGTTGCCAACTCTGCATTATTAATGGGCACACTATAAGCAGACAATGACATTCTCGAGAACTGCGGCTTTTGTTCACATTTGTGGCGTGATAATACTAACTATTCAGTCTTTATCCTGTAAATGGAAAAATAAAATTACTTTTACATCGCATGATGGGACATTGGCCACTAGACCATTCTCGGTATGTGTCTGTGGAATGTTCAGTCAGAACTGAGCATTGACTAACATTCTGTAAGTAAGGGAATGGTTGCAAAGCCAACTTCATGGTTTATCAAACCACTAATTCCTCCATCCTAAGTTGCTGCCAGTGAAAAAGTAACCATCTAACCACAATATACTATCCCATTCTCCTCCATCTGGCAGGACAATTGCTAAACACATAAAAAGTGATTTTTCAAATGTTGTCAACTTGTGTTGCTGTAGCTCTTATTAAACTACAATTTGCAGTATGCTTTATAATCAGTGTTGGAACTATGGGCGTTGCAGCACTTACGGGGCCCGGAGGAGAGGTTGGGTGCTTGGCCACCGCACTTCTTTTAACAGTTCAACATCAGTAGTTCCACCACTACCAGCACCCGCTATAAACTGAAAGCTTAACTTTGAGGTATACAATAACTCCATATACAATACAGAGAGCATTGTATGGCATTATATGGCCTCTTTAAAATGCAGAGAGCACTCTAGTGACATTTATACAATAGAGAGGGCATGATAGCAGGGGCGAACGCAGGATTTAGAAGGGGGGGTTTCCGCCCCCCCGGAAAAAATAAATAAATATTGCGAGAGGGAGCTGCTGCGCATGCGCAGCAGCTACATTACGGCGCGTTTGAATTCTACAGCAGCCGCGGCGCTGTCAAGCAGCATCCGCGGCAGTGCTGTATTATACTACAATACAGCACTGCCGCGGACGCTTTTTTTACAGCGCCGCGGCTGCTGTACAGTACCGTTGGTTCGCGGAGGGGAGGGGTTTCTGGAGAACCAGAAACCCCCCCTGCGTGCGCCACTGGATAGTGACCTCTATACAGTACAGAGAAAATTTTAGTGATCTCTATTCAATATGGAGAGCATGCATGTAACCACTATTTAACACTGAGAGCAATGTACTGACTGACACTATATGGAGCATACTTTTGACTACTATACAAAACAGAGGACAATCAGCTGCAACTACTTCTAGTGTGTTTTTTGTAATATTTATTAAACAAGTAATTGGGAAATACAAATTACAGAAAAATAAATGTTGATACATCTCGGAATCATCAAGCCAGGTCTGAGTATAAGAGGAAAAGTACAATGGTCAAGGGTCAAAAACGATGGGATCGGTGGAAGCGGGTTGGAAAGGGAGATGGGGACTCTCACATCAGGGAGCAAGACATCTTTGTTATTGTTTAGCTTAGTACAGTACTTAAAAGACATGTAAAGTCTATTGATCACATGCTAAAAATGTACCTTTGTATTTCACTGACTGCATTTGGGCTAAACCCCAACACTGACATTTAGCTATGAAGGTAAAATACATTGTTTCCTGACTTTCTACTGTATCACTTTTAAAATGTAAATGATTACCTCCACACCCCATGACAATTAACTACTTTCATGTCTTTAGGACATTGTCCTGATGGACTCTCATACAGGCCTAAAAGCTGTGACACCAGTTAGCTGAGCTGCTGTGACATCACTGCCCCTCCCTGTGTATGATTTGACCAATACCCACCGTGTATTTCTGCAAATGAAGTGTGCAAAGCTGTCACTGACACTGCGCCTGCTCAGTTAAAATAAACATCTCTTCACCAATATGGGAGCATACTGCAGAGGAATGACATATGTAATTAAGCATAAACTCAGCAATTTAAGAATATTATTCAGCCCAGTGGTATACATATTATAATGTCAAATAATAGTTTTACATTCTCATTAATTACATGCTACAAATTCATTACACACAATTTGTACATTTCTGTTCATGGACAGCACGGTGGCTAAGTGGTTAGCACTTCTGCCTCACAGCACTGGGGTCATGAGTTCAATTCCCATCCATGGCCTTATCTGTGTGGAGTTTGTATATTCTCCCCGTGTTTGCGTGGGTTTCCTCCCACATTCCAAAAACATACTGGTAGGTTAATTGGCTGCTATCAAAATTGACCCTAGTGTGTGTGTGTGTGTGTGTGTGTGTGTGTGTGTGTGTGTGTGTGTGTTAGGGTATTTAGACTAATGTGAATGAGTTCTCTGTACAGCGCTGCGGAATCAGTGGCGCTATATTAATAAATGGTGATGTTCAATGATTCTGACAGCAGGAACCAAAGTTAAAATTGTGAGTGTTTTTTTTTAAGTGATATACATGCATACAAGCTCACCGTGGATACTCTACTATCTTCAGTTGGCATTTTAAGCCTGGTTTCATGGCTTTCAATTAAAAAAAAAATATCTTTTAAACATAGGGATAGTCTTCGGGGTATATTTACTAAACTGAGGGTTTGAAAAAGTGGAGATGCTGCTTATCGCAACCAATCAGATTTTAGTTATCATTTATTTAGTACCTTCTACAAAATGACAGCTATAATCTGATTGGTTGTTATAGGCAAAATCACCACTTTTTCAAACCCACAGTTTAGTAAATCTAGCCCTTCATCTCTTTCTCTCTTGTTACACAGTTCACCTCTGTTAACCTCCCTGTAAACAAACCATGATTGTGTCCAAGACCGCACCATTCTTGTCTGAATTGGTTACACAAGGAAGGTCTCTATAGCTTCAGTTGTCTAATTCAATCCTACAGTATTTACTTTTTCATTACAACACTGTGTCACTTGTATTCCATTTGTTCTGCTAAGTACTAGACAAATTACTCCACCCTTAATCATTTGTATAGGCCAATTGCTAGTGATGAGAAGCAACATACTGTATGAATACGTTATTATTTTTACCATTTATGTACTCAGTGAAGACATGCATTACTCATTTAAACTTTTCATGATTTGCCTCTTCTTAAGTTTCAAGTCACTGACTGTTTGGTTTACCAACAATTTATTTTATATCCCTTTTACTGAAGGTTTTAAATCTTTCTAATATTTTTATATCAATCATTTTGATAACTTATCTTATTTTCTTCACAACAAGCTTATCTGATTACAAGAAGATAGAAGATTACTAGGTAGGATGATCAAATTCAGTTTATTTAGCATTTAGCAAATTAACTCTTCTTGTACCTGTAGGATACACAAAGAATTATTTAATAACAAGACAAAAGTAACTTTTGTGTGCTGCAATCTATAACATATAATCAGATATTAACTTAATTCAAGTAAGACAAGTATAATATAATGGGACTAATGAATTTAGGTGCATTTATCCCCTGAATATAGGTAAGAAAAAAATGCATGCATGAATAAGGGCATTTGCATATGTTCAGTCGGAGCATTCCCGCATGCACTAGTAGCATATGCACCAGGTTTATGTCAGGATTGTCAGGTGTAGATACTTACGTACCACAATAGCGTAGAGATGGTGGAGAGATAGCATAGAGATAGGGTAGAGTAGTGGTTTGATAGTGTTAGCAGTAAATGTAGAATAACATAATGTAATGAAGTGTTATATACACTAAGGGGCATATCCAGTTAGGTACCAGGATTGCGGTAATGCGCTGGAACGGGGTGCGAAGGTAATCTGCGTTATTGCGCTACCATATTGCCTTCGGTAATGTGTACTCCATGCGTGATCCGGCACCTAGTTGTATGCCCCCAAAAGAGCTTTGAACACTGCTAAGCATGGCCTGGCTGGCAAAATTTAGCTGGGGGGGAGGAGGGGAGACTCGGCTCAGCAGTCTTTAAAGGAAAAAAATACAGGTAGCATACGCCCATATGCAGATTTTGTTGCATCTTACAGCGATGCGGAATTAGTGGCGCTATATAAATAAATGGTGATGATGATGATGTCACAGTATGTGAAGAGCCAATGTGATAAGTACGTACCATGGAGATTGAGTAATTCTAGCAGCCCATATAATGAGATGCCCTGAATTGTTGACTGGTCAGACTATAGCTTGGGCTCGGACCAAAGCTCTATTCCGGTACAATAGAGATATGTACAGGGGCGCACGGAGGATTGTCGAGGGGGGGGGGGGGGGTTTCTCCCCGCCGACCGAAAAAAGAAAAAAACAAACAAACACGAGAGAGAGCTGCTGCGCATGCGCCCGTGCATGCGCAGCAGCTCCTTTTCGCCAGCGCTGTCCTATACAGCAGCCGCGGCGCTGTCTAAGAAGCGTCTGCGGCGGTGCTGTATACAATACAGCACCACCGCGGACGCTTCTTTGACAGCGCCGCGGCTGCTGTATAGGACAGTAGCCACTTAGTTAGCGCAGGGGGGGGGGTTTCTAGAGACTCAGAAACCCCCCCTGCGTGCGTCACTGATGTAAAAGTGATGCCTTACAGTGTTGTGTTCACCAATAAAGTTTACTTATACTACTTTGCCTCAATAGTGACTTGTATATTGGTGCCCAGACACAAGTCCGAAAAGCTGAGGTCTGCAGGCCTTCAGGTTTATTTGTGTTACATGTGAGTTATCACTATGGGTTAATGAATAGTATTATTCATGTACATTTACCACATATTGGCATGTTATGGTTTTTAGAAACAATGGGTAAGCCCATATCTCTCTGAGTTGCTATATTTTCTTGTTTAAACTCTGTTTATTGAAAGGTCATAACAAAAATAACAAATAAAATCAACATTGCCATAACAAGATATATTTCAAAGATTTCCATTTTCATAGTTATTAATAAATAAATGGAAAGAAAAAGGAAAAGTAAAAGAATTATCAGAAGAGAGAACAAGGGGCGAGTAGGGGAGGAAGAAAGGAGAAGGTCAGTTCACAATTAATAAAAGCTTAGTGGCCTTGTGGGTTCATATATATATATATATATATATATATATATATATATATATATATATATATATATATATATATATATATATATATATAAAAAAGGAATATAAGGAGCTAGATAAGTTAAGATAAGGCATATCTTATGTATGTAAAAAAATATATATTTAATGGTCTCTGTTTGCCATGAACATATAGGGGTAAATTTATCAAGCTATTGGTTTGAAAAAGTGGAGATGTTGCCTATAGCAACCAATCAGATTCTAGCTCTCATTTTGTAGAATGCACTAAATAAATGATAACTAGAATCTGATTGGTTGCTATAGGCAACATCTTCACTTTTTCAATCCTGCAGCTTGATAAATTTACCCCATAGTCTTTATAGCAATCAGTAGTTATTTCCAACCAGGAGAACCAGATGGCAGTAAATTCCGAAGTTGTGTTAGTAGCAAAGGAGAATAAATTATCCATTAACATATAGTAAAATTTTTGATTGATAGTATCCCATTTTCCACAATAATTTGGGTTCAGTTACACAAAAATATAATTTTTTTCATTAAAGTGACGCTACCACCAAAAAAGCATTTATAATTTAATGGAGCGCTAACTATTCATTCTGCTAACTTAATATATTCCTTGCACAGAGTTATATGATTGAAGGCTGTATACCTCCGTGCCCACACTTTCAATCAGAAACTTTCTCCCTCAAAATCTATTTTCCAGGACCTGCTATAATACCTTTGGGATATATTTACATATTTTTTATGTTAGTTGTAGTGGAGCTGTCAGGTGAAAAAATAAGGAAGAGAGAAGAGTGATAGAACAGACAGGAGAAGTATAACAAATCATACAGAGTTTAACTTCAACGTGCAAAAGTCAGAATAAAGCCAAATGATAAAAGCGAACAGGCATCACTATTAAAAATTGAGCACATGGGGGTGAATTTACTAAATTGCGGTTTATAGGTACCGCCGCTTTTTCAACTGTGTATTTGGCGGTTTTCAAAACACCAGGTGGTAAATGTATGAACGTGCGGGTTCTTCAACACCCGCGTGTTCAGCGTGTTCGGCGATTAAATTTCAAACGGCGCTGCATTGTAAAGGGAAGTTTCCCTTTACAATGCAGCGCCGCTTGAAATTTAATCGCCGAATACGCTGAACACGCAGGTGTTGAAGAACCCGCACGTTCATACATTTACCCCCAGATGACTGAATCCAAAACTTCTGGAAAAACAATGCTTTACAAAGCATCAAATTGCAAAGTCATGAATACAAAATGCTAAATTGTTCATAGTGAGCTTTGTCAAAGCACCGGAAAACCGTAAGAATCCCACAGAAAACACAAGTGGTTGTGAGAAGCATGAATGCCGTTAGAGCTATCTTGCCTCTCAATAGTGAATAAAAAATAAATAAATAGATAGGATCTCTGGAGCCAATTGTAGCAGTAATTGCTCAAGTACTTTTAAATTCCTCATCACTTCCATGTTGGTTATCTGTTTTTCTTCAAGCCATCGTTGAGCTGGTTTGCCCACAGGCAGCCTATGTACCAGCGTGACACACCGTTAAAATTATCACCTAGGCAAGTAACTGACATATTTTATTGTATAACAACTAGAGGTGTGCGCAGACCCTATGTTTTGGTTTCTGGTAGTCAAAGACCTATCCACGCTCGAGGGGTTTCTTAAGGTGAAGAGGTTCTAGCAGTTGAGGTTCTCATGCTACTCTGCTCTTAACAGTAGATAGATGAAGGTGAGCTGCACTAAGAAGAAAAAAAGTTAGAGAAATACCACACAAGCTATATTATCAATATTAGACAGCATGCATCATGAAAAGTGAAGAGGCAGTAAACAAAGGTCATTAGACGGACAGTGGCTTCAGTAGACATTTAGACAAGTAGATAGACAAAGGTGGGCTGCACACAAAAGAAAAATGATGAGAGAAAGACCACACAGACTATATTTTTAACATTAGACAGCATGCATCATGGAAGGTGAAGAGGCAGTAATCAGAGGTCATTAGAAGGACAGTGGCATCAGTAAACATTTAGACAAGATGATAGAGCAAAGCCATAATGTAAAATGGTGGAAGATGGAAATGTCCTAGGGCCCTCCCACCCACCCATATGTTAAAAAGGACATGCAACGTTTAACAAAACAAGAACTTTCGCAGCAGGGACTGCCACTTTGTTTATTCATCATCATTATAACAGATATTTAGATCAATGAAATTGTCAATTTAGAAAAGAAGATACACCAAGTAGGTGACCCTCAGGCAGCATCTGTAACACTTTGGAGAGGGACAGCAGCAGTAGTAATCAGAGCTCATTAGGCAGACAGCAACGGCATGAGTAGACATTTTACCCAAGATTGTAGATCAAGAACATAATGTTTAATAGTGCAAGATGGAATGGTCCTTTGGCCTTCAAATCCGGGTGTGATACATATGTTCGACAGTTACATGATCAACTCGTATTTGTAAAAAATGGAAGATGGAATTTTCCTTGGGCCCACCTACCCACCCATATGTTATAAAAGGATATGCACAGTTTAACAAACCAAGCACTTCAGTGATTGCCACTTTTGTGGCTAAAATGCTTGCTTTATTTGAGTCCCTACAAAAGAAAACATTTTGGTTGATGAACTGGAGAATAAATAGGGATTTTAACAAATTACTAAAGGGCATTTGGCTAACAGTGGTCATCTTCCTCTATGTGGACAGTGGTATCACCATCATCGTCATCCTCATCAAGATTATCATCATGCAATATTAGTTCATCCCCACTGGAATCTAGCATCACAGATTCTGTTTGTAATTGCAGCAATAACAGTATTCCTCACACAATTTGTAGTTTATTTTGATGAACACCAGGTTTTCTAAATTTTTGGGAAGTAGTCTTCTCCAACGATAAACCTTAATGTTCACGACTGTGCTAAATACTCTTTCAGAGTACACACTCATGGGTAGGCAGCTTAAGTACCTATAGCTAGTTTGTACAAGAGGCTCCAAAGTTAATTTTATTCCTCCCAGAATTCAAAGAGACTGTCTGAGATACTAATTTGTACATTATCATTAAAGTAAACTTCTACCATTCTACTAATACAAGGTGTATCAGATTGAGACATGGTACTGGTGTCAATATATTTGGGCATTTCTTTTAAGCCTGAATAGATGTCATAATAACCTTTAACATTGGTGTGCTGTATTTACTCATTATCAGTGTGACTCTTAGATAAGCTAAGTTTTTTCTGGCAGTAGCATTTGTAGGAGAAGTTGAAGCAGAATACGTGTTATGTGTGACTTGAGCAGACAGCTTGGTCACAAGGAGCTGTTTGCATTTGTGAATATTTGTATCAGTTGAAAAGAAATACATTCCATATAACTGTTTAAGTGATCGTGGATTGCATTAGGGAAGTCAGTTTGAATTGGGAAAATTGGATGCTAGACTACATACTAATAATGAGGAGGTTAATGATGGAGGTGCTGACGGTGAATATTACATGAAGTGTCTATCCATTCGTTTGCTAGCTGATGCTGGGCTGCTTGTAACTATTGTCAAAGTCGTATGATTGGATGAAAGAAAGTATATTGAATAATATTGTTCTACCGTGCGATTGCGTTCAGTACGCCACGTGTCATGGAGCAATCGCACGATAAATCACGCACGCATACACTCGCACTTACACATTCACTTAAATATATATATTTCATATTTGAAATAGTTCCAATCCACAGTTGTTTATGAGCAGATGTTATTTGGTTTATAGTTATATATTATAAGGTTATATATACACATTAGTGAGATCTAAGGTTCAGGTCATAGGAAACATGTCATGTCCGGTATCATTCTAATCCCCTATTTATTCTCAGGCGTCCGGTTCATTCGCCAAAAGGATCGCTCCTTGAGTATGCTAGTTATGGATGATAGGGAATAAATGATTAGAATGATATTGTCTGTGTAAAGCTAATAGACCAGTTTAATCTAGTTCTTGGCAGGAACATTATTATTCATCATCTGGAGAGCTGACCTCCACCCTTGGAAAGGTGACCCCCACCTTTGAAGAGTGTTGTTTGTACTGACCTAGGGACTGCATTACACTGGACCTTCTTGAAGCCTGAACCTATAGAAACTTTCCAAGTTACCTGTATTGTATTTACTGTAACACCAAATGTATATATATTGCTCCCTGGAATCAGCTAGTCAGTCACTCTGACCACAGTCTTCAGGACTGAAGGACTGTAGCTGGATCCAGCAGAGCGCAGCACAGCGCAGCGTATGTATCGTATGTATCATGTATCGGCTGTACTGTACTTATTTATTTGAACTGTTATACTTTTGCTTTTGCTAAATAAATTGCTTGTGCGTTGGAACCACATAAATCGCATAGACAATGCTTATTGGAAAACAATGAAATTACTTTAATACTATACACAATTTTCCACCTTTGATAAACTTCTTGAATGAAGTTACTGCAAATGGCATAACAGGGAGGAGGTGCCTAGATGATCAACGTCCCTACCTCTTCTGATTGTGGTGTCACAAAGGGTTCAGATGCCTTGTAAAATGTTGTCTGGGTTGGAATAAAAATATTTCCAAACACAAGAGGTGTTTTTTTGGTCTTATGCCCTTGCATGACTATGTGCTTCTCATGGGCATGAGGTGGTACCACTGGTGGCTGCCTTACAACAATCATCAACATCCTCCTCATTATCTTGTTCAGGAACACATTCATTTTCAGATCCACAATTACTCCCCTCATCCTCTTGCACATTAGCAAGTTCCAGTAGAATTTTCAATTTCTATGTAAATCATCATCTTTACTACTCATCCTCATATTTCCAAATGGTTGAGAACTTTGGGAAGGAGGCTGCTCTATAGTGTCAGAATCTGAAATGTCAGACTCACGTTAAGCATTCATGGATACCTTTAGGCTCTCCTCGGGATTCTCTGAGTACCCAAGTTGTTCTTCAGCTTTAGTGTTATTTTCATGCACTGATGTGGCTGTTTTGGAGGTGACAGACCTACACTCTGAGTGAGAAGGTGGTGCATTGGAAGTTAGGGAAGATGCACTCTCTTTTGCAATGGGCATTATAGTATGTGTACCTCCAGTAGCAGGACCCCTACTAGCAAAAAATGGGCTTGGTCTGAGCCCTTTCTTGCCACTGTGGGTGGTGTATGGAATGTTAGCTATTTTCTTTTTGGACAAATCACCAAATTCATCAGAAACATTTCCCTTAATCCTCACATCAAGAGCTGGTGTTCACTTTGGCAAACAGTATTGGGAATGTTACTTTACAATGCTTCTGACACTGATCCACAACATAATTAAAATGTAGACAATTGGTTATCGAAACTATTTTTTTTTCTTTTGGGGAGAGGGGGGATGCTGCTCAGAGTCAAGGAGCACCCTACTTTTTGGCCGCAAACTAAAGATGTCACTGATACTGCCTCTTACACAATTTCTTTAAGATTGAAACACTTGGGATTTTAAAAGCAAGAGATATATGTTGTCAAGCAATGTGAACCTACTTATCCCCACAAATCAGAATGGTTACCCAGGAATCTGAGTATCTGAAGACACCTCCTGTTATTAACCCCTTTGCAGTCATTATAGGTGAAATAATGCTTTCACCCCTCTCTTTAATTTAAGACCTTCTCCCAATCTTGACCAAGAAGCATAAAGATATTGCTAAATTAGCTCACAATAATACCCCAGTTAAAGTTATGGAAACGATCTCTGATCCACTGGGTCATTAAATAGTATTGTGGCACAACATAATCATCTCTTCCTTACGTTGACTGTAATAAACACCCCTAATATGGGACAGGGTGCCTTTTTGTCTGAAGGTTTTTCTCACACTTAGAGAAGATGGCACAAAGCCTAGTCAGTATTGGTGATGTTTTTAATGTAGTCCCAGATCCTACTTGGGACTGCTCACCAAATGTTACAATTAGTTAGTCTGGACTATGGGAATTAAAATATTCACTGATGTAATTAAATAATTATTTGATGCTTGGAGGATTGTTAATCCCCAGGAACGCACTTACACCTATCACTGCTCACGTATTGTCCTACTACTTGACCAACTGCTTCTCAGTGGTCCAGTGGTCCAGAGCCTTTGCAATGCCTGGATCTGCAACAAATTACCCACTCTTATGAGCCAACTCAACCAGATTTCCCAGCAAGGTCCCAGGGAGCTAAATCTGGTACAATTTGTGTCCCAAATGTATGAGAGGCTAGGAAAGATAGGGCCCATTGTGCAGCAACATGTAAAAGAGGCTCAGGAACGACAGAAGAAAAGTTATGACAAAAGTGCTGTTGTTCGATCTTTCAAGCCTGGAGACAAGGTCCTTGTGCTGGTTCCTACCCAGGAAAGCAAACTTTTCGCCCATTGGCAGGGTCCATATGAAGTTCTAGAGGCTGTCGGTCCTGTCAATTACAGAGTCCGCCAGTTAGGTAGGAGAAGGGAGGAGCAAATATATCATGTTAACCTCCTTAAACCTTGGCATGATGAGGAAACCTCTCCTCAGGTAGTGAGTACTGCCATTGAAAAGTCTGAAGTGCCCATAGAGCCAGCTTTGTCCATTCAGCAGAGACAACAGACTGAAGAAATGATTCGCCGGAACAGGGATGTCTTCTCTTCCATTCCTGGGCACACTACCTTAATCGAACACGACATTGTCACTGCGCCAGGAGTCATTGTAAAGCAGAAGCCGTATCGTATTCCAGAAGCCAGACGGGTGGACGTGAGAAAGGAGGTCGAGAAGATGCTCCAGTTAGATGTAATTGAAGAGTCCACTAGTGAATGGAATAGTCCCATTGTGCTTGTCCCGATACCCAATGGGACAATTAGGTTCTGCAATGACTTTAGGCGCCTAAACAGTATGTCGCAGTTTGATGCCTATCCGATGCCACGTGTGGATGAACTAATGGAAAATCTTGCTGGTAGCAATTATTTAACAACCCTTGATCTAACAAAGGGTTATTGGCAAGTTCCCCTGACTTCCACGGCCAAGCCAAAGACTGCATTTTCCACCCCTGGTGGTCTCTATCAATATAAAAAACACATATAGTGTAGTAAATATTGCAAAGTAATTGAACCAATGTGCATCCCACCACTTAGATTCCTGTCATTTGTATTTTAAAACACCACAGAGATTGTTTGTGGCTGAGGAAAAGCTTCTCAAGATGCATTTCACTTTCCTGAAGCTGAGAAACACATCTTGAGAAGCTTTTCCTCAGACACAAACAATCTCCGTGGTGTTTTAAAATATAAATTACAGGAATCTAGGTCTAATGTACCTGCCAATCACTTCTTCCCCAGCACTTCTGTCACAATATACACACACACACCCACACCACATACACACATACACAGTATAATCCCTGAATTAAAATACACAAAGAAGGATTAAGCAGAATTAGGGGCGTAGGAATAAAAATTTTCATGAGGAGCAGGGGAGGATCTAGAAAAGTACTGTACCCGGGGCGATTTAGGGGGGGCGATTTAGGCCCCGCCCCTTTCTAAAATCTTAGGCTGCCGACGGCTGCACACTATGTGCAGGTCCGTCCAGCCGTGACAGGCAGGGACAGTGTGCTGCCCGGCTGCTCTGATTGTGTTTTAAACACAATCAGAGCAGCCGGGCAGCACACTGTCCCTGCCTGTCACGGCTGGACGGACCTGCACATACTGTGCAGCCGTCGGCAGCAAGTGTCTGCTAGGGGGGGCGATCGCCCCTATAGCCCCCCCCTGGATCCGCCACTGATGAGGAGGCAAAAGGCCAAGGACTACTATGGGCAGAGCTGGATTAAGGTTCTGGGGGGCCCGGGGCACTTAAGACAGGGGGGCCCCATATTGTCGAATATGATATTCATTTTAAACAAATAAACAGGCAATGCTATGTGCACTACTGTTAGATGCACACAACTCTGCCTTCACAAGAATAACAGTGTGAAGTAGGACATACCTCCCAACTGTCCTTGTAGTCAGACCAAATCCTAACTAAGTGAGACAGTCACCCAAATTCTGGACAGTCCTACCATATTGAGAACAGTTGGAAGATGGCCCTGCTCTCTCCTACCTGCTGTTGTCACTTTCACCACCTGTGGCTGCTGGTGTCTTAAGCTCAGTTGCTGCTTGTGTAGATTCTGGAATGTCGGGGCCTATTTTGAAACAAAAACAGGTACATAAAGTTTAGGAGTCCCCAAAGAGTCCGGTTAATAAATCAGTAGCACAACCTTTAATAATTAGGCCTCCCTCCCTGCAACCAGCCCCAAATTTGGAATTAAATTAAATTAATACTATTCACTTTTAATAATAGAACTATTTTCCCCAAGCAGCCCCGACATTAAATTAATAGCGTACACATTTAATAAACTTATTTCCCTCTCCACCAAACAGCCTGGTGTAAATGAATAGCATTTACATGTAATAAATAAACCTATTTTTCAAAACCATTGCCAACATTTTATAATTCATATTCACATTTAATAAATAGCACTCCTTCTCCCCAAACTCAAGCACACATTAAATACCTCACAATCACTCCACAAATAATTAACAAAATAACCTTACTATATGTAAGTATATATTGGTTATCCCTAACAGCCTAGTCCAGCTAAGCACTAGCAGGCCTGATTTGTTGCAAGGCAACAGAGCTAGCATGGAGGCATATTACATTTTGTACATTATACGTTTCCATATAAAGTAAGTGTATGTCCTCTTTAGGAGAGCTAACAGAATGAGTGGCCATAATTTTGTCATTTTTCCCATAATGCCCACTTTTAGAAATGCTACTTCCCTGGGGCATGGAGAGAGGGTCCACAATAAATAGACAATCTAGGTCTGAGCACATCGTACTTCTCTGTTCTCCATTTATATCCCCAACATCCCACTCCTCAATCCTCTTCTTCATCTTAATCCTCTATCTTCCCTCTCACTCCTCATTCCCCACCTACTTAGCATCTTCAATCCCCTTCTCATCAGCGTTGGTTTCCCTTCCTGGGTTGTCACTCTGCAACCCCCTCTATTTGTATAATCACATCCTCCTTGTCCATAATCACCCCCTCTCCTTGTCCATAAATCACCCCCTCTCCTTGTCCATAAATCACCCCTTCTCCTTGTCCATAAATCACCCCCTCTCCTTGTCCATAAATCACCCCCTCTCCTTGTCCATAAATCACCCCCTCTCCTTGTCCATAAATCACCCCCTCTCCTTGTCCATAAATCACCCCCTCTCCTTGTCCATAAATCACCCCCTCTCCTTGTCCATAAATCACCCCCTCTCCTTGTCCATAAATCACCCCCTCTCCTTGTCCATAAATCACCCTCTCCTTGTCCATAAATCACCCCCTCTCCTTGTCCATAAATCACCCTCTCCTTGTCCATAAATCACCCCCTCTCCTTGTCCATAAATCACCCTCTCCTTGTCCATAAATCACCCCCTCTCCTTGTCCATAAATCACCCCCTCTCCTTGTCCATAAATCACCCCCTCTCCTTGTCCATAAATCACCCCCTCTCCTTGTCCATAAATCACCCCCTCTCCTTGTCCATAAATCACCCTCTCCTTGTCCATAAATCACCCCCTCTCCTTGTCCATAAATCACCCCCTCTCCTTGTTCATAAATCACCCTCTCCTTGTCCATAAATCACCCCTTCTCCTTGTCCACAATTATCCCCTTCATTTTCATAATCACCTCCTCCTCTGGCTGAAACACACACAGACACAGTCACACAGACACACACACACAGAAAGTCTCATACACACAGTCACACACACAAAAAGTCTCACACAAACACACACAGAAAGTTTCACACACACAGAAAGTCTCATACACACAGAAAGTCACACACACAGAAAGTCACACACACACACACAGTCACACACACACAGTCACACACACACAGTCACACACACAGAAAGTCACACACACAGCAGATCTTAACTTACCTTATCCCCCACAGAGAGGCAGGGCAGCTCTTCTCTGCTCCTCCTCACACTGTCATCTACACGCAGCTAAGGAAGCCCAGAACACTCAAAAAAAAAAAAGCAAAAGCTTACCTGTGCTTATAGTGCCGACAGAGCACTTAAAAATGGAACCCTGTGCTGCCCCCTGTAGACTGACATTTGGGGGCAGCAAAAAGAGCCACAGCTGGTCCGGGGGGCCCCCTGAGAGAGGGGGGCCCGGGGCACATGCCCCCTGTGCCCCCCCCTTAATCCGGCCCTGACTATGGGGCTTCACTGGTTATGTGTAGAAAGATACCAATGAGGACCAACAATAAGAACTACAGATAAGCATATTTATCTATATTTTTGGTACGCCTAATCACATGAGGAGTGTGCTGTGTGGTGGTGGGAGCCACATTGGTTCAATTACACTGCAATATTTACTACACTATATGCGTTTGTTTCTCCTGTTTTTTGATATATGAGATGATTACGTACGTTTGAGAAATGCGTTGGCGTGGACCAGCATTACAGATTTGTTGATGTGCGCACAACCTTATTTACATCTGGTACACATATATGAATCATTGTGTTTGTGATGATTTACACTATTAGGCGCCTATCCCTATTTCTTTGTTTTTAAATATTCCTTCTGGACTTTCTATCTGGTATTGGGAATAAGGCAGCCACCTGTACATGAGGAGTGAATTAGTGATATATCTACGTTTGTTATATATTAACTGGATTATTAAGTAGAGCGCCGAGTGTATTTGGATTTATAACAATATATATATATATATATATATATATATATGTTTTCAACTTTATGCTAATGTCTTTATACAAGAAACATTTTATGCAATAAAAGTATAGTATATCCTATTTATAGAAATATACTTTTATACTTTATACTTTGCCAAAGTCTGACCAGATAGCAGAATCGGTAAGTGGCTTAGTATGGTCCATTTATAGTCCTGTTTTTTACAACAAAGGCATATAAATTACATTCACGAACCATGCAATTACAGGCATAACTAGAGATGGTCACTGACCCCTGTGTTTTAGATTTGGTTTTGGATCTGGATCACCTTTGGGTTTTGTTTTTGGTTTTGTTTGGTTATGTTTTGCAATTTTGTTTAAAAATCATTTTTTTTTTGGCCTAACTTAACCTAATTTAGTGATCCACCTGTTTCTTGGATAAGTAAGGTAATTCTAAAGATAATAAATTATGAAAAAAACAGTTTAATACCTGGTAGGCCGTCCTTAATTCTGCACACAAACCTGATTGTCTTCCTCTCCATCTTAGCAGCCATCGTCTTTGGGCGTATATTACACCCTACACTTATAGTTAAATATAAAAAGAAATGGACAAAGGCAGTTTGGTTTCTGTCTGCATCAGCCCCCCCTCCCCCCTCCACTTGTAGTAAAATAGAAAAGAAACATCCGATTCAGACTGTACAATAAAAATAGAAATGGACAAAGGCAGTTTGGTGTCTGTCAGTATAGACATCCCCCCCCCTCCACTTGTAGTTAAATATAAAAGAAGCAGCCTGCATAGAGACTGTACAATATAAAACAAAATGGACAAAGGTAGTTTGGTGGCTGTTTATGAGCCCCCCCCACCTCCACTTGTAGTTAAATAGAAAAAAAGCAGCCTGCATTTACTGAACAATATAAAAAGAAATGGACAAAGGTAGTTTGGTTTCTGTCTGCATCAGACCCCCTTTCCACTAGTAGTAAAATAGAAAACAATTCAGCCGGTATAGACTGTAGAATATAAATTGAAATGGACAAAGGCAGTTTGGTGTCAGTCTGTATCAGACCCCCTCTCCACTAGTAGTAAAATATAAAAAATTCAGCCAATATAGACTGTAGAATAAAAATAGAAATGGACAAAGGCAGTTTGGGTTGTGTCTGTGTATGACACCCTACCCTTATCGTGAAATTGACAAAACAGCAGCCTTTCAAGACTGTACGTGATATAGAAATGCCCCAAGTCCATTTCCTATTTGGGGGTAGATTGCACCCTACACTTATACTTATACTTATAAGTATACTTATTTTTTTTTGGGTGTGTTTTTTACCCTGATTTAAAAAGTCTATGTACTTTTACATAGGCTTTAGCAGATGACATACAGGGAAGACTACCATCAGGACTGGTGCCAGCACCTGCTTGCTGATCCTGCTCATATGTGGACTGCTTTGAATCCATTTTAATGAGCCCAAAGCACTTGTAGTGCAAAATATTAAATATATAGTGCTGCTATATAATACTTTCGGCAGCCAGAAAAATTGTTGCTTCACACTGGGGAATATGAGAAACCCCAAAGCATTTGTAGTGCAAAATATTCAATAGATAGTGCTGCTAGATAAGACTTTGCAGCCAGAAAAATTATTGTTTCACACTGGGGAATATGAGACACCCCAAAGCACTTGTAGTGCTAAATATTCAATAGATAGTGCTGCTAGATATGACTTTTTGCAGCTAGAAAAATTATTATTTCACACTGGGGAATATGGGACACCCCAAAGCATTTGTAGTGCAAAATATTCAATAGATAGTGCTGCTAGATATGACTTTTTGCAGCTAGAAAAATTGTTGCTTCACACTGGGGAATATGAGAAACCCCAAAGCATTTGTAGTGCAAAATATTCAATAGATAGTGCTGCTAGATATGACTTTCTGCAGCCAGAAAAATTATTGTTTCACACTGGGGAATATGAGACACCCCAAAGCACTTGTAGTGCAAAATATTCAAAAAAAAATGCCTCCTCTATCCTCCTTTCTTTCTGCTCTTACAATTGCTAATAGAATTGCTAGCAGAATTTCAATAATAATTGAAAGAATAAGGTATACAATATTTGCTCTGTCCCTGCTCTAATACAGCCTGTGACCTAACCCTGCTCTCTCCCTCTGTCAAATGATGCTGGATTGCTGTGTAGGTGGGTATTTATGCATTTCAAATATCGCGAGAACCGAGCTCTGAGATCCGACGACGTCACAATGACGTTTTTCCTCGATTTCGAATCCGAATAGAGTACCGAGCCTGCTCGGCTTGGTACTCGGATAGGCAAAGTTCGGGCGGGTTCGGATCTCCGGGAACAGAGCCCGCCCATCTCTAGGCATAACCCAACTGAACCAACCCAACCTATGGTGCAAATGGCAATGTAATGCGTGATTTAACCATTCACAGTGATTTATTCAGTGACAAAAAAAAGGAAATGCCTTATATGGAATTTTTCAGCTACAGACGCAATCCCCGTATTGTCACCTTGTTTTTATTTGCGATATTGCAGGCTATGTGAAAGTGACTTATAAGGATAACCTGTAGCAAAGCAGAACTTTATATTCCATGGAACTCCAGCCCAGATGTGGCTTTGTGAGTCATGTGAAATATTACATGCTAATACTCTACAAATCAACGGCACTATGCAAATATACTGCATTGTTGTCTTACAAAAATCTGGCCATGTCCTTGAATGACCTTTATTTTATTTTGTTATGGCACTTGTAGCGCTGTGTGGATACTCTAGAGAATTGTGTACAAAAGGACAATGAACAAATGCTACAGAGTTGTTTCACACACCCAGAAAATGCATGCAGGCCACATTAAACCATGCTTGTATTCTACAAGCAAACAGTTATTGCAAAAAAGAAAACAAGACATATTTACAGAACCGTATTGACCATCTAGGCTTAGGCTGTTGCAAGCTGTATCATTATAGCAATATTTAGTCTACTCTTTTTTCATGTTATCAGCTAAGAAATGATTCATGATATAGACTGTGTTGTAAAGTCCAAAGATATTCAAAACTCTATGTACAGAAATTATGTAAAAAAGAAGAAGCTTAAATGATTATTGATCTATAACATACTTGCCAACTTTTCCTCGTTGGGTTCAGGGAGATCACGAGGGAGGTGGGCGTGTGGGGGCAGGGCTTGATGAATCGCATCTTTTTGGCTCCGACCCCTAAAAGATTGTCACAATTTTGGCCAATTACAGCAGGAGGCGGGAATAAGATGACGCAATATTTGCATCATTAAGCCCCGTCCCCATCACTTATCTATTGCTGGGATGAGAACCGGGAGGTTGCCCTGCTTTCCCGGAAGGTCTCCCAGATATGTGGGAGTCTCCCGGACATTCCGGGAGAGTAGGCAACTATGCGTTAAAGAAAAGCAGCTAATGAATCTCTAGAGACTGAAGTGTCCTTTACATTTCTGTCTCCATTACTGAAGTCATGTTGTCTTACCTGTTAGTCTTTGGTTAACTCTTGGTCTCCATGAAAATGGCCACCTCCATAGACATCAATACATGGACATAGGACACAATTTCTGAACTGTGTCATCATGCCACAGATGGGGAAACCAATCACATCTTGTACTGGCTCAGCATCAGGGAGAATGCCAGACTCTTCAGGGAGTGAGGAAGATCACCCCTATTATAGGGAGTCTCCCTGACATTCAGGAAGAGTTGCCAAGTATGATCTATAATTATGCATTCAATACACCTATAGGTAGAATACAACAGACAGATGAGTCATGTCAAATTGGGCACATATAAAATATGCATGCTGTGCGGCTGCACTGCAATTAGTTTAAATACTTGATTCTTAGTAACCATGCAGCATATACGTGTACAAGGTAAGGACATTCAGTACTCAGGTAAAATGATGGCATCCTACTAGTGACAGTCAGTGTGGATGGACGATGAACACACATGAACAGATGCAATCATCATCCGACCAGTAGTTCTCATGGCCACAATCAACATCTGGAAAATCCCAGTAGAGATTAGCAAGATCTTCAAAACTCGACCCCCAAATTACTCACCTCATTCCGCAGTTTTGCAGGACACTGTGCACGGTTCACTGGCAGAATTTAGCCTTGTTCCCATTCCTATCCCAATAACACCACATAGTAGAATGAATTAACCATTGCTGAAACAGCCCTAGTGAAATGCAAAGTTACAAATAAGGTGTGGCATGCACATTCTTGGGCAAACGGAGATCGTGTTGGTGCTCATACTGTTTGGCCGGATTAGCCAGTTTGAGGCCAGCCTTAAATGTAATTGTGTATATAGTTTTATTATTGTAGTGAAATAAACAGTTTGTTGCAGCAGCCATTCCATGTGTTTTTTTAACATAAATCACTGTGGCAAGGTTTTAGAAAAATATTGGCATATACCATATGTTCTTAGTTTGTTTCCTCAAGCTGCTATTAATGATTTATTATGATGCACAGTATCATAGACTAGCAGGGCAACCACAGTCACATGACACATGAAGTAGTGAGCAGATAGGCTTTGGAGCGCCCCTCTGAGCTCTGTGTACATTGTGTATTCTAAAAGCATCCCCTTCCTTCTCCCCTCTCTGCCCTGACATGACATGACAGCTGTGATCCTGTGTCTGTGCAATTGGCAGCCATATGTTTTGCAACCTCCAGAGAGATTTTGAAAAGGAGATAATTCTATGTAGAAGAACAGCTAATAATAATCAGGAGCATGCTTACAATGTATTTAACTTGATATTTTAAAAATAAAACCTATGTGCGGTACTACTGCTTTAACATCTTTCTCTGCCCTATTGAAGAACTGTGCTGGATGCCGTTTTGAGCGTATAATGAGAACAACAGATGGCATTGAGGTAGAGATCATGGATGTATGAATCTACATATGCATTTGTGTGTGTCCTCGGGTTGCATTTTCAAATTGCATAAACTTTTGTTTTGTACATCTATGTATTTTTGCCCTAGAGTAAGATCTCTCCCCACATACACACTTCCCATAAAAAGCAGATTATTATCTTTTTTTGTGAGAGAGGCCTGAAATTGCATCTACAATATTCATTGTTACTCTGGCACTGGTGACATAATATCAATGCAAAGTTGTGTCCTTGTCCCAACATTGCCTCAAGCCATATAGCCTTGCACAAAGGGCCATGAGACTACAGCTCTATCATTTAAAGATCCCTTCACCCTGCATATTAATAGTAAAAGAAAATAGTAACAAACATACGTAGTGAAGGCTGGGAAATAAATATTTCCCTGCAAAATGTGCCCTCTCTAAATGCTCGCTACATAGCAGGTAAATTTATAATCATGGTCTTATAACAAGTATAAAAATAACAGCTAATAAAGCATTATTTTAAGTATATTCTCCTGCGGGGGTGGGAGAGAAGTCTGACAATCTGCATGTGAAGAGGAATACGAGGTTCCACCTTAGTATCTGCTCTGCAATGAATGGAATAGTAGCAAGAAAAGGAGACGAGCTGCTCTGACACTAAAGCTGGGTACAAACTACAGGTTTTTCACCCAACTATAGGGCCAATTACACGATAAACGACCATTAGTTCGATATAGCATTAGTGTGTTCGTAAACACAATCATGTTTTATCATACCAAAGGACATCGTATCATTTGATTTGATTTTATAAACGGACTAATAATCTCTATAACCGATGGAACGATGTCGTGTCAATTCTGAAGCTTGTACATACTCATGACCGTATGTTTGATAATTCTGCTGATAATTCCTCCAAAAGTGATGCCTTTCTATACATGCGTATATAAATTTATGATGTTGTCTCTAGCGTCTCCCACGTTCTGTGCTGTCTAAACGTGAAGAACATGGAAATAGTGTTCATTTCATAGCGAATCAATATTAAACCTTTTTTACATGCTCTTAAAGCCATCTAAGTGTTAAAGCTGTCAATTCCAGGGGGGAGATTGCTGTATTGCAGAAAAAGCAAATATTTTTGTCTGTGGAGAGACTACAGAAAGTATTACTGTTAATTGTTCAGCTCCTGTTTTGTTTTGTTTTTCAAAGAAACCAAAAGTTTTAAAAATTTGTGAGCTTTGTAGTGCCACACCTTGTTTATTCTCTGAGTTGTGAGTTGGGTGTGGTCCAATAAATCCTGTGCACAGAAGTCTGATGCTTTGTCTGTGTGGAAGGCTAAAGCACCCGTTTGTTTTGATAATTGCCTGTGGAAAGTGCTACATATATGTAAAGAGAAAGTTTTATGTTTAAATGCCAAAATAGAAACCAAGAGTAATTGCTGCCAGTACAAATTTTCTTTACTTCAGCCAAGATGGGCAAGAGAAACAATAAAATATGTCAGAAAAAATGTTTACAAACAGGTGTGTCTAAAATTTAGTCCCAGCAGGAAAATTTGGAAAACCTGCACAGGAGTTTGCAGAGTGGAGATGAAGTTGAAAAATCTCTGCACAAACCTAGAGTTGCTTGCATCAGTTTATGTGGCCAGGGAAGAGTATGATTGCTTAGAGAAAATATTTACAGAGGAAAACTGCTGTCTTGTAAAAGAAGTGTGTAATTTAAAGCAGCAGAGGGTGCAAGAACACGTGGTCTTTGAATCCCTGCAAGAGGAGCTGAAAGAGTTATATAAAGGAAAAGAAAACGAAGTAGAGGCTCTTAAAGAAATTGGGAAAAGATTGCAGCTAAAAGAGCAGGAAATTGTGGGTTTTGAATCTTTGAAAGACAAGTTGAATGTATTGCAGAAATTGTGTGAAGAAAGAGAAAAAGCAGTGGAAGCTCTTAAAGAGATAACAACAAAGACCAAGAAATTGCCATTTTATAACAAAAGCTTGTCATGGTTCAACAAGAGGAGCACACATTAAGAGATTCTGTAAAGGAACTTGTTGTGAAAAGCTTGAGGAAGAGGAACGTAACCAAGCTGTGGCCTTGGCATCCTCTCTGAAGGGCCTAGTAAACACTATGGATGAGAGCATCCAATTGTCTAAACCTGAGGTCCTAGTACCCAAGGAGATGTTCCACGCACTGTTCAGCCCCAGGTGCTTCATAGCTCTGTATGGTCAGTGGTGCCTCATAGTGCTGTACAGTCTTTATAGTGTTATTGCTATTCTAGGTCCAGCTGTAAGGGTATCTGACCGGAGATGTTTTGAGTGCGGAGAGTCTGGACCCTATAAAGGAAAATGCACTAGACGCCATCATGCCCTAAATGTTAGTGCTTGCAGGCTCAGTTTTGCACATTGACATCCTCATTCAATAAGAAACGCAAGAAGAACGTAATGTGCGTTTTTTTAAAAACAAGCATGTCCTTCTTCAACAAGGAGCATATCTAAAGAAATATTCTTGATGAATACGGTACTAAATCACATACATGACGTAAAGACTGGCACACGTAGCTATTTCACCATCAGACATACATTTGAGTACACAATGAATTTGTATTGCTAATTGACAGTGGAAAGCACAGCTGTGCAATTCCTTCCTTGCACCCATAATTCATTAGCATGGTTATTATCATAATTTCATACTAAACCTGCTCATTTATAAGATGCTGTATGCATGCTCCTTGTATGATATTGTCTGATATGAAAAAAAACATATATCATAATAGTGGAAGAATGTCTGTGCTGCCATATACTGTGTGGAGATAATGGAATAATGTCTGTGCTGCCATATACTGTGTGGAAATAATGGAATAATGGCTGTGCTGCCATATACTGTGTGGAGATAATGGAGTAATGGCTGTGCTGCCATATACTGTTTGAAGATAATGGAAGAATGGCTGTGTTGCTGTAGACTATATGAGATTATAATGACTGTGCTGCCATATACTGTGCGAGGAAAGGAAAAGATTATCACCCAGACAAGCTGTACCTTGTTTCTCACACTAATAGGGGATTAGTTACTATACTAGTCTTACATTTTGATTTTTTTTTTAAATATTTTTTAATCATCAGTAACAATACATGGACGGGGGGTGGTAAATTGGGCAGGAGGATATTAAGTGAAACTCTCTACAAAGATTAATGTTATACTCAACACAGTAGTAGCCAGAGGACTTCTAATTTTGGAGCCACATGCAGATTATTATTTTTTTGGGGTGGGGTGGCTTGGCAGCAAACACTTATAAGGCTCATGATGTCAGACACCTGTGGAATGGCAAATTTTGGCTAAGCCTAGGGAAAGTCAAATTTAGGAAATAATGGTATTCTGAGGATTACGTTTTTTTACTGCAAAACAAAACAATTAATATTAGACTATATTATAACATCAAGATACTTACATTCTTCTGCAATGGCCCTGCCTCCTCCACCAGGGTCTTCTCCATGCCCCCTTCCTCCAAGGTCTCCTCTATGACCTCTTCCTCCAGAGTCTCCTCCACTATGGCCATGGATCCTTCCCAGATTTAAGCCCTGGTCTCTTCCTCTAGTGCTGGAAAAGGGAATTGTTTAAGGAGTGTAGATAGGACCGCCTCCTCTTGAGCTTCCTCCTGGGCTTCTTTCTGGTCATGTTCCCTCGCCTCCAGATTATGGCAGCTTAGGCAGTGGCGTAGACATTCTGTTGGAATAAATTTGACACATTAGTTTATTTATAAAGGTTATCTCTGCTTCACACTTACATAAAGACATCCAGATACTGTCAAGTTGCAATCTGAAATATTCAATACCTCACATGGACCATCATTGGCCAAATAAACACACCTCTGCACCACTTTCATATGAACTTGACCTGAGAGGTTTATATTAATCACACACTGACTCAGAAACGTCATTATTACATAGCAGGCCTTGTACTTTGTCAAATGAATGCTATTAAAAGCCATTTTGCTTTCTAAAGGGCCAGATAAACAGTAATATAACAGTTGTATAGTTTAACATTTTTATTCATTGTGAACTTACGCCTAGAAATTTCATCCCTCAAATGGGTCAGGAACTCGGGCTGCCTCCTCCGCTCCACCGCCAGTGCTGTTGATCTATGCTACATCTACGGCCGAACCTGCCCTGCAGACACAGTTTGCCAGCCCTGTAGGCATCATTCCTCTCCCTATTAGCAAATAGCAATGTACCGAACTGAGGGATCAAAACAAGGATTCATTGTAGCAGTAACTACTTACAGCTCTGGACAAGAGAATGTTGCTGCTCTCATGTTTGCAAGTGAACGAGACTTTTAAACATCCTCATCACTGTTCTCAGGCCACGTATGGGCATAGGCACATTATTATTATTATTTTTAATTTATAAGGCACCACAAAGGGTCCGCAGCGCCGTACATGACATATACAGAAAACAGTGACACAACATGATACGGAAAGAACAAAAAAATTAAGAACAAAAATATATATACACACACACACACACACACAGGTAACATGGAAATGCAAATCAAGTTATTTCTGGGACAATGAGTGATGGTAGAAATCAGCGAGAAGTAGGCCGAAGCTTAAGAAAACAGGGCTAGGGAAGCAGACCAAGAGGTACAGGGGGTGATGGAATAGTAGAAGGAGCACACAAGGAAAGGGCCTGTTCCTGAGAGCTAACATCCTAAAGGAAATGGGGAGACACAAATAGGGTGGTACTAACTGGAGGAGAGTGCCGGGACAAGGGAGTTAGGAGGAGGACTGATAGACTTGAATAAAGAAATGAGTCTTAAGGGCACGCTTGAAGCCTTTGAGAGTAGATGCTACCCTGATTGAACATGGAAGATCGTTCCACAGCTTGGAAGCAGCCCAGGCAAAGTCCTGGAGACGGGAGTCAGAAGTGGTGATCAGTGAAGTAGTGAGGCGGCGGTCACAGGCAGAGCAGAGGGGGCGGCTAGGAGTGTAGGTAGAGATGAGATTGGAGATGTAGGGAGGGGAGGATTGATTAAGAGATCAATCATGGATCCCTTCTATACCATATCTAAAATGGCTGACTTTACGTCAATTCAATTCTGTCAATCTCAATAATCATCCGCATCCAGGCAGTTAGGGGCGAGAGAGTGCTTAGCTGTTGACACACAGACAATCACAGGAGAACACACCTGCATACCCTATGCAGCTGGAAAAGCAATCGTTCAGCCCTGCCATTTTGTGATTTAGGATCTCTACAGAGTTCAGAGGTGCTAAATTGATTTAATATCTTTGTATGACTTGTGATACATCTCTTGGTCTTTAGTCTGCCAGCTATCCTGTTCTATTGGTTCAGCACAAGGACATATGTAAGACAGTGCTTTTAAATGCATTTTACAAATGACTGCCTATTCACCCTGTTTAGATTAATGACTGAGCAACCAGGGCCAAGCCAAGGTTCTGGCTCCTCCACTTCTGGCTTGAAGCGATGGTAGCCAAATTGTAATATAAGAGAGGTGCAAGTGCTGGTACAGGTACTGGTGGCGGAGATGCTGCAGACTAGCAACTCTGTAGCTCTTTGCCCCAGCTAAATTGAGGATCTGGGAAGATATCATTTTGCAGGTCAATGCCGTGGCTCCAATTAGAAGATCGGTGAAAGGGTGAATAAAAGTCAGCATTTTTTTGTTTTAGATCAAAACTATTATATTGTGCATTGCAAACCTAGTACAGTTCTTTGTGTATTTGACAAACCTTAAAATAATTGTCCACGGTAAGGCAGATCAACATCTTTCATAACTTTAACTTTATCATTCCTACTTTGCCACATTTTTTTAAGTCTTGTTTAAAGTCTGTTTTTAGTATGTGACCTTTAGGCCCAATACAATTCTAGCTATAAGTATGTCTGCACAAGTCTTTTTAAAATATTTTGGATAGTGTACATTGCAACATTGATATCTTTGAACATTTCACACAGGTGACAGGAGTTTAAGCATCGGCTCAAAGACAAAATTCCTGACCACCGCATGCTAGGGGCACATGAGGTGGTTTCCCAGCTGTGTTCGACCTCAGTCCCCTGGAGACCACGGCATTGGCCTGCATAGATGGTCAGTTGGTGCAGGGGGTGGGCAGGATTGACATCGGAGATAGCCCCCCCACTAGCCACACCAATATAGCCCAGCGGTAAATTTCAGATCACAACACATGCATAAAAAATACCAATGATTAATGTTTTGTTTACATAAATATAAACACACCCAACAATAGCTGTTTTTCCCACAGAAATATACAATTCAAATTTAAACACTTGCCTTTATAAAAAGAACGCCGGTTAAGAAGGAACATAATCAGCCTTGAGAAAGACTCCAGTAAGGAGTAGAAACGCGTTGGCTTCTGCACAAAACCCGCTTTACAATCGCCATTACAAGTAAGAAGGCAGTCCTGCAGCCTTGCGGTTACCATCTGGATGTTTTCCTTCATGCTTATGTAATCTGGACCATTGGTACGGGCATTATCCTCATCTATTGAGGATTTTATTTCTTTTTATTTTATATTATGTTATGTCTATGTGTATATCTTGTCTATGGATTAAAACTGTAATGCACTATGTAGCTCCACATTTCTTCTATTTTTACATATATTGTGGTGAGGAGGAAGTTTCCAAAGGAATTCAACTGATTTATACCATACATCGCAAGTAGTCAAGCTTTTATCTTGTAATCATAACATCAATGGAATAAAGCTGCATAAACACTATAAGGTGTTGAAGAGTTATTGGATTTCCTCACTATCTTCTTGCAAACTTTATTGCATTTATAGTAAAGGATATTTATATTATAAACATACTACACTATATTATATTCTGTTTATTTTTTGCATGCATCGGTCGAGCGAATGACCATTAGACAAATTATGTCACTTGATTCATGTGGATGTCTATGAGCGCCTTTATATGTATTATTTTATATTTGTTTCCTGTTTGGGATTAGTGGGTATCCTTTATATACATCAGAGCAGTCTCTAGAAGTGCTCTACAATTTTACCTTTTCCTTTTTTTTTAAAGTCCAAAAGGTACTTACATCATAGTTGCCTACATTCCGAGAGACTCCAGAATTTTTAGGAGTTCTCCCGAACTCCCGAGAGAGCAGGCAACAATCCCGGATCCAGATTTCGGCGTTGTTGAAGATGGTGGGGGACGGGGCTAAACGCGTCATCGTGGCCCCGCCCTGTGCTGCGATTGTCTAAAATTGCCTGAGATTGACAGGGCGGAGCCTAACGGTGCCCCGCTCGTGGCCATGCCCCCTCGACGGACCCCCTCCCAGAAAGCTGCCTGCAAAAGTAGACAAGTATGACTTACATGTAAAGTATAATGAAATCCTATATTTTTTATAGCCAGAATAGTCTTGGGAATCCTTTAAAGAGCAACAAAAAAGAAAAAATTAAAATTATTAGTAATGAGTAAGTAAACATAGGAACAATTATCTTTTTACATGATATTGTGCTATTGTAATGCTACAATATTTGACAATAATGCAAAGAGTGTTAATATTTTGAAAAAGGTGGTAGACCTACCATGTATGAATACAGTGCATACCATTGTATTTAGGACAACAAAGGGTTACTTGTAAATATTGATAATAACCACACGTCACCAAGGGGCCTTGCGCCTCCTTGCCTATGTTAAAATCTTCAGATTTTGTACTCTCCTTGTGCATGATACAGTATACTAGCATAGATCTTTCATCGCCAAGTTTCTGTAAAATGGTCCAAAAATATATTCAAATAAGCACAACATTAAATTTAATAAAATGTAATAAAATTTCATAAAATTTTATAAAAAAAAAACATAAAAAAAACCCAATTACAAATGTATGTTAGTATACCAGCATACATAGTAGACAACATAGACAAAATTTGTGCTTGTATAGCACACAACCACAATGCACATGTATGCAAAGATGTATGAACTATACAACACGCATATAACATTTAAAAACAGACAAGCAATGGTCATTTTCACACTTGAGTTAAAAATGCATCAAAATAATTTGAAAATCAGAGACAATTTCGACATTCACACAAGTGCTTGTAAAATATAAAAGTGGCGCAATATAAATAGCTAATGATGTTATATTCAAAAAGAGGTGCATTCTAATTCCGCAGCGCTGTAGAGAGAGCTCGCTCACATCAGTCCCAGCCCCATTGGAGTTTACAGTCTAAATTCCCTAACATACACACACAGACAGACATAGATAGACTAAGGTCAATTTGATAGTAGCCAATTAACGTACCAGTAAGTTTTTAAATTGTGGGAGGAAATCGGAGCACCCAGAGGAGACCCACCCAAACACGGGGAGAACATACAAACTCTGCACAGATAAGGCTATGGCCAGGAATTGAACTCATGACCACAGTGCTGTGAGGCAGAAGTGCTAACCACTCAGCACAATCCTATAATCCTCAGCAGACATTACAATGAACAATCCGTTTGAAGAGATGGCATCATAGTCATCTCCCTCTGGTGCAGGTGAATAATCCATTCTCCCATTAGATTATGAGGTTGTGAATGTTGTGTTTGGTCATCACTATCTACCATGAAGTTGATATGACCCTGAGCATGTGCAAACCCTCTGAAAAACGGCATACTTCTGCGTGCACCAGAGTTTGAATCGAACGCCTGTACTGTACATTGCCTACAGGGCATCCGCCTGATCCCCACCCCGTTTCTCCCCTGAAATAGTAAGCTAATGTAAGTGTCCTTTACGGTTGAAGATTAATTGCTAACTGCCGCGATCTGTGGCATATGGTCCGGTTCTGGGACTACTCAGAGTAATTGTGCACATTATACGTAACACATTGCCATTTACACTCCTTATTGAATCAGGCACGGAGTGGAAGGATATTAGAAAGAGAAAAAGATCAGGCGCTAATTACAATCAATAAATGGGGCCTGATTTATTAAGGATCTTAACTTGAGAAACTTCTTATTTCAGTCTCCTGGACAAAACCATGTTACAATGCAAGGGGTGTAAATTAGTATTCTGTTTTGCACATAAGTTAAATACTGACTGTTTTTTCATGTAACACACAAATACTTGATAGCTTATTTGTACACTGACATTTAAAGTTGATATTTGTGTGCTACATGATAAAACAGTCAGTATTTAACTTATGTGAAAAACAGAACACTGATTTGCACCCCTTGCATTGTAACATGGTTTTGTAAAGGAGACTGAAATAAGAAGTTTCTCAAGTTAAGATCCTTAATGAATCAATCCCATGGTGTCTATCTAGTCTGTTACTCTCTGTAGAACAAGTATTGTAGTCTGTTAATGGTAACTACAGATAACAGAAAAATAAGAGAGTGCTAACAATAGCTTCTAATGAACATATATTTGTTAAAATAATAAAATCAGTATTTTATATAGTCCAACGTATCTGCCGTATGAAATCATGTCCAACAATTAGTACATTGCTGCTCATAAATGAAATGTGCTAAGGGCAGCTGCAGGATATATAAAATGTGTTGCTGTGTTAGTTTAATTTACCGCTGACAAAACCGCCTGTTGAGAGCTGTACCAACAGGAGGTGCAGGAGATTTTTTTAGCTACTCAAATACCAAAAACTTTATAAGTTCTTGGCTGCTTCAGGACGTAACTCCTAAACAAGTGATGTCACTACTTTCCGGAATTATGCAGAGAAAGAACAAAGTGAATATTGCAGAAATGAAGATCCACGTCCCCTCATTTGTGGAAAAATCTACTATAGCTACATTCTGTCTTTTCAAATTGGAAAGCAGATTACAACAAGCCGTTCTTTGGATACCATCGTATTCCCTTAGGGCACTAATGGACTGAATATCCTATGATCAGGAAGATTGTGGACAATAGGTGTAAAATATCTTTGTTAGACACATGCAAATAATTGATGCTTGTTCAAAGAAGAAGATATAGAAATCTTTATGAGCAGCTACGTTCTCATTGTTGGGCATGATTTGATACGCCAGATATGTTGGGCTATATAAAATACTGACTTTATTATTTTAATAGATATATTTTCATTAATATCTATTGTTAGCGGTCTCTTATTTTTCTGTTAACTGAGTGTATGGGCATGCTGTATCTGTATGTAACATGTCATTATTACTTTGGTTATTATAAACGGTAAATGACAGTTATACCTGACAGCGGCTGACTATTTCAAGGTTTCCACAGTGACTGGTTCTTTTTTCAGTTCTTTCCACGTTTCACCAATGACCAGGGGCGGATCTAGACTTTATGTTAAGGGGGGCGATTTTGCATAATCACGCCCCTCCTTTGCTCTGATTGGCTGGCCCGTGTTAAACCCCGCCTTCCGCCCACTATTGGCCCCGCCCCCTCCCGTTGTGATCGCCGGCTGGGACCACTCTGATTGGCTGGCCCACATTTAGCCCCGCCCCCGCTCGCGCTTAGCCCGCCCCTCCCGTTTTGATCGGCGGCTGGGACCTAGCTTTTTGCTGCTAGGGGGGGCGAATGCCCCGATCGCCCCCCCCCTGGATCCGCCACTGCCAATGACGCACCGTGCAGCACAGAAATGTCATCCACCAAGGACTGTTTTATTATTACTGTTTATGCTGCTGTCTTGTAATAACAACACAGACTTCCCCGTCCTACTGCTACAATTGTTATTCTGCGTCCTAATGTATTAGGTGTTCTCCAACCTGTTAAGATTGTATTCTCATTTGGTCACGGTAAACTTTACCTTATGATTCATGTCATTGTATATAATTTGTTTATGCCGTGAGCCACTTAGTGTAGAGAGCTGCATAGTATGTCAGCGCTTTATGAATAAAGGATAATACTAATAAATATTTTCAATATGTTGTCAAGCTCTCAATGTTCCATCAGCCTCCTGCATTTCTATGTCTATATAAGTATTGAAAACACATAGCAGATGTGCGTCAGGTCTGTTATGTGTGTGACTTGGCTCTGCCAAGCCTTGCACTGCTCGTCTTGGCACAATCACGCCCCTTTCTCTCCAAATATCCCAACTATGAAAACACAATCATTGAGTTAAATCCAAGCCACGCAGGAGCCGACTCCCTAAGCAGTAATAGTCTTGTCCTAAACTTTGGGCCCAATGTGGATAGGTTGAGTCCAGTCAGAGAAGTATGGTGGGGATTGAAACCACCATCCTTCTCTCATTGTGTAGAATGGGGGGGCTATTCAACAAGAATAGAAATAAGGAATTGTGGAAACAATATGGGCTGAAATACCCATACAGACTGTACACATTATAATGATAAGGCTGACTCTTTCTACAACGAAACACTCGCAAAAGTGCTCCTGCACTGCTGATCGCCACTTACGGAAATCTCGGTACAGTGTCTATCCCAATCATATCGCCTCCATCTTGAAAGTATTGCCAAAATCTGCCCTTTTCTAAACCAAGATGCGACCAAAACTCTTATCCATTCTCTCATCATCTCCTGCCTTGACTACTGCAACCCCGCTTAGCCCCCCTTTAATCCATCCTAAATGCTGCAGCAGACTAATCTCAACAACACCACTCTTTTATACATCTCAAATCTCATCTCAAAATACACTTCCTCTTACCCTCTTGGATCCACCTCTGACCTGTATCTCGCCTCATCTCCGGTAAGCACCTCTCATTCCCTCCTACAAGACTTCTTCTATGCTGTTACCCACTTATGGAATTCCTACCAGGCCGGATCAGACTCTCCCACAGCCCTCAAATCTTTAAACACTTTCTGAAAGCCCATTACTTTATTGAGTTTATCCTACTCCCACTTATACTACCCACACTAATGCCACATCACAACAGTCCCAATATCCTCTCTGAGCCACACTTGCTCCTCTTCTGTCAGCTGTGCCCTCTACAAATTATAATGTAAGCTATCTCTTGAGCAGGGCTCTCCCTACCATTTGTTTCCATGTCTGCATTTATTTTGTCTACCTTCTATATCCCTGTTCTATGTATGTCCTGTTTTCCCTACATTGCGGTTGTGCTGAGCACTGTGGCGCCTTACATATAAACAATAGTAATAATAATAATAAGCCATCCTACTCTCCCAGCTTAATGCTACTTTAAAGACATATAGGGCCTGAGTCATTAAGGAATTAAGGCAAAAAAAGGAGTACATGTTCTTTGGGACAAACTATGTTACAATGCAAGGGGTACAAATTAGTTAATATTAGTATTATTTTGCACAAATCTGTCCCCACATTTTAAATTTACCTCCCCCTCAAATGCAACATGGTTTTGCCCAGGTGCAAAGTTACTCCTTTTTTATGCTTTGCTCTCCTTAGTGACTCATCATCATCATCATCATCATCTATAGAGTGCCATTAATTCCACAGCGCTGTGTAGAGAACTCACTCACATCAGTCCCTGCCCCAATAGAGTTTACAGTCTAAATTCCTTAACATACACACACAGACAGACTAGGTTCAATTTGATAGCAGCCAATTAGCCTACTAGTATGTTTTGTGGGAGGAAACCGGAGTGCCCGGAGGAAACCCACGCAAACAGGGGGAGAACATACAAACTCCACACAGATAAGGCCATGGTCAGGAATCAAACTCATGACCCCAGTGCTGTGAGGCAGAAGCGCTAACCCCTATAATGTATATTTCACAGCAACCAGCTGCAAACATTTGAAATACACTAAGGCTGTGGAAATCATAGTTCTTATATTCATATAATATAAGTTATCAGAAACTGTGAGATTCATTTTATTAGACTCATGCGTTTATAATCAGATCTCTCACAAATAGTGGGCAGTTAGCAGAGCATGTGTTTATATTTATGATGGATGGAACAGATACAAAGCGATACTAGGACACATGTGAACAGCAAGTGTGGCAACTTTTCTCTATTAAAATCACTCTTTCATAATCATATCTCTTCCATAAATCAAGACTGCAGAATAAAATAAAAACATGATTATTTAATGGATGTAATAAATTAGTATAAGATATGTGCTGTACTTTACTTAAAATCAATTGACGCATACACAGAGCATACGTCAGAGAACGCAGTGACATCCAATTAATCATTGAGTGCAAAGTACCCTTACGACAGCCTACGACAGGAGAGGAACAGGATGGAGAGGAAGGATGAATGTTGCATAGGACCATGAGGGGAGAAATGTTGCATAGAATAGGAGAAATTAAATATTGCATAGGGAAGTGGAGACATGCATCATAGAGGAAGTCAGGGGCAAACGCAGGATTGTATAGGGGTGTTTCCACACCACGCAGCCAGTGGGCGTGACCAGCATGCATGGGGGCGTAGCTTTAATTTTAGACAGAGCTTGGCTGCTCTCCAACTCTTCCTATCCCCATAATATACATGGCCAATACTGTGTGCACTACTATTAGGTGCACACAGCTCTCCCTTTTCAAGCAGAGCCGTGTGAAGCAGGGGCAGGGTCCAGCCACCTCAATTATATAGTGCCCCAGGCTTGGAGGGGGGTTTCCCTAGAACCCCCCCCCCCCCCTTCGGTTTGCCTATGGAAGTGGTATCCTGTTGCATAGTGCCAGGAGGGGAAACATGTGGTATTGGGACATGAGGGTTATTGGTGACATACTGGGCAACAAGGTTGGTGAGACGTGTCAAGGAAGTGTCAATGGTTTGGAAAGTGTGAAGGATAAGGGTGAGTGTTGTGTTCAATTGATCGGGGTTTGCTTCCAATTTATGATTTGTGGCATAGATATGGGAATTGTTGAAGGTTGGAAGGCTGACCCCTCCCCCCTGCTTCCTCCTCCATGGGTGTAACATCTTCAACATCACAGATGCCCTCCATGGTGGCATCCTCTTCATCCAGAGTATTTTCCTCTTCGGGCAACATTTTTCAATGTTCTTCAAAAAACTGACTCTACCATATTAAAAAAAGCAAACAGCATATCTTTGGCTTGATGGACATTTTTGCTAGGCATACATCTTAAACCTCTAAGTGATCCTGTCTGAAAATACTCAGTAATCTTGAAGATCGTGCCCACATTCTACAATAGTCTGGCTAGGTTGCAGTATAAGTCCAAAGGATTTTGGAGCTTTATATGCATTTAAATTGACAAGTGCTAAAAGTACAAGTGTATATTTCTAAAAAAAACAAACAAACCCTATTTATATGGTTGTTGGGTGTGTTTATATTTCTTTCAACAAGCCATTAGTCACTTGAATTCTTTATGCATGTTTTGTAATCTGAAGTTTACCTCTGCGGGACAGGTGTGGTGCGAGCCCTCCCTTAACCACACCTGTCCCGCAGAGGTAAACTTCAGATTACAAAACACATCCTGCACCCACTGATGATTTATGCAAGCCAATGTCGTGGGCTTCAGGGATCTGTGGTTCATGGATGCCGTGAGACCACCGCTGGTGCACCTAGCATGTCTTTGATGGTTCCTTAACCTGTGCTTAAAGTCCTGCCACCTGTATGAAATATTCAAAGTTAAGAATGTTGTAGTGTGTACTGTCCAAAATACATATTTCCCAATGTATAAGACGCACCCTTTTTCGGAAAATTTGGGGTCTAAAAACTGGGTGCGTCTTATACAGTGGCAGCGGGGGATCTAAGGAGGGGGCAGCGGTACAGTGGCAGCGGTATTAGCTAACGTTTTGACCGGATCCAGGGGGGGGAGGGCGATTGCGGGGCCTTGCTGCCAGCGGCTGCACACTATGGCACACTCTCCCTGCCTGTCTCTGCCGAACGGCCCTGCACATAGTGTGCAGCCTCTGGCAGCAAGCCCCTGCAATCTCAGCACACTCAGCACAATCTCAATCCTGCAATCTCAGCACACTCAGCACACTCAGCACAATCTAAATCCTGCAATCTCAGCACACTCAGCACAATCTCAGCACACTCAGCGCACTCAGCACAATTTTTGACAGCTAAGGTTGCCGGTAATTAAGGTGCATCTTATACATGGGGAAATACGGTAGTCTCCAAAGACATGTGCAGATATAGATATAGAGAGAAATGTATTTGTCCAAAGGTCTAATGACAGGAAGCTATAACAGAGCCATAGCATTGACCTGCACAGTTATCTCCTCCATATGTGCTATGGGGCGGAGAGCTGCCAGCTGGTAACAGCTCTACCAGCACCTCTCTGGCCTTGAAATTTTGTCTGCCTTTGCTTTCAGGCGGAGGAACCCGATCCTTGGCTTTGCCCAGATTGCTGTGGCTCAGCCATCACCAAACAATCCTAAACAGTGAAACAAGCCAGTAATTAATGAAAAGCCTTTCATTGTATATACAACATACTATAAGCCTAAATATATAACTTGTACTCACCACTTAAAATGACAAAGTGGCAGGGCTGAATGATTGCCTCTCCAGCTGTTATATAACATGAGGCGGAATTCTCACCTGCAAATGGTTGTGTGGGAATGGCTAGACCCCTAATTGCCAGGTTACGACTGATTATTGTGATTGAATGACAGATGCTCCAGTAAGGACAGGTGATATGAAATCAGTCATTTTAGATCTGATATAGAAGGGATCCGCGACTGACGTATCTACGCCCACACATGTCCTGAGAGCCGATCAGAGAGGAGAATGTTTAAAAGTCTCATTCACTTGCGAACATGCAAAGCTATTCGACTAGTAATAAAGTTCATTGGACAAAGTACAAGTCCTGCTATGTAATAGTGATGATTTAGAACCAATATGTGATTAACATAAACCTACCTGTTCAAGTCCATATGAAAGTGGTGCAGAGATGTATTTATTTGGCCAATGATGGTCCATGTGTGGTATTGGATAATTCACATCGAAACCTAACATTATAATTATTAATCTATGTATGTGTGAGACAGAGATAACATTTATTAAAAAACTAACGTGTCATATTTATTCTAACAGAACGCCTATGCCACTGCCACCAAAATCAGTGGGCTAGGGAAGAGCTCCAGGAATAGCCCTACCTGATTCTCGCCTTGACCCTCTTAAGTCTATCCTCAATGCTGCTGCCCGCCTCATTTTTCTCTCCTGCCGCTCTGTCTCTACAGTCTCCCTTAAGCAATCAGTACATTAGCTCCAAATACCCTACAGACTTAAATTTAAACTCCTCACCCTCACCTTTAAAGCTCTTAGTCAATCTTCCCCTCCCTACATCTCCAATATCATCTCTACCTACACTCCTACCCGCCCCCTCCGCTCTGCCAACTCACTACTTCACTGATCACCTCCTCTCACTCTCATCTTCAGGATTTTGCCTGGGCGCTCCCCTGCTGTGGAACGATCTTCCACGTTCCATCAGGTTAGCATCTACTTTCAAAGGCTTCAAGCGTGCCCTTAAGACTCATTTCTTTATTCAAGTCTATCAGTCCTCCTCATAACTTCCTTGTCCTGGCTCTCTCCCCCAGTTAGTACTACCCTATTTGTGTCTCCCCCTTCCCTTTAGGATGTAAGCTCTCATGAGCAGGGCCCTCTTTCCTTGTGTGCTCCTTCTACTTTTCCATCACCCTCTGTACCTCTTGGCCTGCTTCGCTAGCCCTGTTTTCCCTGTTTTCTTAAGCTTCGGCCTTCTTTTCACTGATTTCTACCATCCCTTTCACTATCTGTCCCAGAAATAATCTGATTTGCTTTACCCTGTCACCTGTGTTTGTATATATTTTGTATCATGTTGTGTCTTGGTTCTCTGTTTTCTGTATATGTAATGTCCTGTGTTTGTATATATTTTTGTATCATGTTGTGTCTTGGTTCTCTGTTTCTGTATATGTAATGTGGCGCCTTATAAGTCAAAAATAATAATAATAATAATAATAATAATAATAATAGCCGATGAAGGCAGCCCAGGAGGAGGCTCTGGAGGAATGCCATGAGAAGGCCTTGGAGGAAGCCGAGGAAGAGACTCTGGAGGAGGGCCATGTAGAGACCTAGGAGGAGGGCCATGAGGAGGCCTTGGAGGAAGCCCAAGAAGAGGCTATGTAGTAGGGCAATGTGGAGACCTAGGAGGAGGGCCATGAGGAGGCCTTGGAGGAAGCCCAGGAAGAAGCTCTGGAGGAGGGCCATGTGGAGACCTAGGAGGAGGGCTATGAGGAGGCCTTGGAGGAAGCCCAAGAAGAGGCTCTGGAGGAGGGCCATGTGGAGACCTAGGAGGAGGGCCATGAGGAGGCCTTGGAGGAAGCCCAAGAAGAGGCTCTGGAGGAGAGCCATGTGGAGACCTAGGAGGAGGGACATGAGGAGGCCTTGGAGGAAGCCCAGGAAGTGGCTCTAGAGGAGGGCCATGTGGAGACCTAGGAGGAGGCTCTTGAGAAGGTCTTGGAGGAGGCCCAGGAAGAAGCTCTAGAGGAAGGCCACCAGGAATTCTTGGAGGAGGCTCAGGAGGATGTTCAAGAAGTTTCCCTTTCTCCATTGTCCATTTTCCCAACCCCGAGTATTCCCTTTCCACACCTCACCCCCAATCTCATTCCTAGGTCCTTGAGGAGGCCCAAGTGGAGCCCCTGCAGAAGAGTATAAGTATCTTGATTAAATAATCTTTTCTAATCTAGTCTAATATCAATAATTTTGTTTTCAAGCATATAAGCCTCTGAAAGACTTTCTTTAATAAATGTGTCTTTGCCTAAGCATAAGCAAAGTTTGCAGTTCAATAGGTGTCTATTAAGTGTTTGCTGTCAAGAAATCCCCCCCAAAGTTGCCTCCAACATGCAGTCCTCTAGCTACTACTGTGTTCAGAATAATATGAACCTTTGCAGAGATTTTCACTTAATATAGCACCTCGAAAGTCTGCTGAGCTAGAAAAATGCGTGAACAAAATGCACCCATTGTGCAAAATTATTACAATGGTAAAATGTTTTTTTTCTTTTTTTTTTCCAGGTCATTTAATAAAAAATATAAAAAATATATAAAGAAAACTGTAAATTTGTTTGAATATTATATGGAGTGATTTTGTTATAAAAAGTTTTATTTACAGTTTTGATTATAAAAATACTTATTGTCTTTAAAAAAAGAAATTATGTGTGAGAGTTTTATTTTTATTTTTTAAAAGCAAATGGATACAAATGTCCATTTACAAAGGTATGAGGTACGGTCGATATGGTTTTTTCCTAGCATGTAATATCATACAAACAGCGTACATACTGCATCATTTAAAGGGTTAATAAGCAGGGTTAGCATGATCATTCTGAAAATAATTCTGATAATAAAACATGAGTGTAAGGAAGGATTTGCACGCCTGTGCTTTCCTCTGTCAATCGGCAATTCAAATGCATGTTGCACACAAACATATGTCTGCTGGTGAATTAGATAGAGGAGCAACACACACTGCTACGTCCGCCAGTTTTTACGTCACGTAACTGAGTTACTACCATATTCATCAACATAATTTATTTATATAGCTCCAGTAATTCCGCCGCACTGTACAGATAGTTCTCTCACATCAGTCCCCATTGGAGCTTACAGTCTAAATTCACTAACACAACTAGGGTCAATTTTTTTATAGCAGCCAATTAAACTACTAGTAGGTTTTTGGAGTGTTGGAGGAAACCGGAGCCCCCAAGGAAACCCTCGCAAACACGGGGAGAACATACATACTCCACACAGATAAGGCCATGGTCAGGAATCAAACTCATGACCCCAGTGCTGTAAGGCAGAAGTGCTAACCACTAAGCCTCTGTTCCTATATACACTTGACCTCGCATATGCCCGAAGTACATGCATTTTTTTTTAAAAAAACGCACATTATGTTTTGCTTTCCTTAATGAAACAGGCCCACAATGTGTGCCAAAAATAATAATAATAATCTAAGAAACAGTATTCACAAACAATTATGAAAGCAAATGAAAGAACTGTAAACTAACATATTGTTGTTACAATAGTTTCAGAACAAAGATACATTGTTTGGATCCCTGAGAACGTTATATTAGGCTTTGTGGAACAATGAAAACTTTCTGATTGAATAGAATATCAATACATTCTTTCACAGGTATTGAATAAAATCCTTTTTATACTATTGAACATGGTATAAATATTGGTATATACAGGAGAAATACATTAAATTATATAATATATACTTACAATCAATATTAGTAGAAAGATCAGAGTTATACAATAGGAACAGATGGAAAGAAGTATTAATTTTGGCCAAATCCAAAACAAACCTAAACTGGAATGGAAATGGGAGATAAGGAGGGTTCAAGAAACTTATGAATATTAGCTTCAATTGTGTGTTCTAATGAAAGCGGGGATACATTAGGTACAACGTACCTTGATTAATATATCTAGAATTGCTGATAAACCATGTTCTAAGAATAACTAAAATAATTACTAATGAACTATGTCCTAAGAATAACTCAATTAATTGAATCTAAAGTTTTAACACCCATTAAGATACACAATAATATGACATTATAAACACCAAAGTCCATTTTAGGATTACACAATAGATTATTCAAAATGAAAATATTTATAATTAAATCATCTGTGACACAAAAAATTACAGGATCTTATACTATAGGAAATAATTACTAACACAGAACGGAGTATAGAGTTGTATTAAATGCATTGATAAAAATTTTGTCTATACTACATAGAGGCTAAATATATAAATTAACTTTTAAGAGTATAACACAGATAGAGTATTACCCAAACAAATTTTAACCCACCATTATGTCCTTTTCTAAAAAATGTTTACAATTTTCTTGTTTTTAAGTAATTAATTGTGTATCAGCATAAACTTAATTTCAATGAATTGAAGTAAAATGTGTGTTTTAATGATATTAAGTTTCCTGATATGCACAGCAAGAAGAAATCCCTTTTTTTACTCCCTTCACACATTGGGCCTCATTTAGAAACAAGTTGGCACCTAAGCAAAATCATGCTGCATTGGAGGAGCAAATTTAAAATTTGCAGACAGATTTTGAGTAGGGAGAGGGTGTCTCCTAACTCAACTCTAGCTAACTCTAGCGCAACTCTAAATTGCATTGTAAATATAAAGTTGAACAGGATTTGTGTGCTACATGCAAAATCATCCAGAATAGCCCCTGCATACAAAAAATACATGCATTTGCACCCCTTGAATTACAACAAGTTTGTCCACAATTTTTTGGCTTTGCTTTTAACTTTAAATGAGGCCAATGAGAAAGATAGAGATGGATGAATACTGGAATCCAGCTAAATATTATTTGTACCATTAGATATTCTGGTGTGAATGGGCAAGAATTATCTGTAACAACTTTTTAAGGTACTAAGGACTGTTTAAAGAAAGTTAGTAAAAAAAGTCAAAAGTTCATCTTTCAGTAACAAAATAGTAGTGGTAAGTATAACTCAGGTTTCTGACACCAGAATGACATACACAGAAGTGTCACACCAATCATTTGAAGATTAGGTGTAGTTATAAAGATTTTTTTTTATAATTCTTGGGCACCTTTTTGCTATAAACGCTGTTTCTTCTTTCAGACAAATCTTTATATATCTTCATCGCATGACATGCTTTAAATTGGATATAACAATATTTATTAGGTTGGCAACCCTGGTCAACATATGATTAGATGTAAACCACGGATAACTAATTAATGTTATCTGACCCTTGTAGCTCCACAAATGCATGGATTAATACTGCTGTGTACACGACAATTGTTACAATTGTTGGAGCTTGTGATTTCACTGCTTTTTTGATTTCAAGTGCTGTTTTTGTTTAAAGTGTGGAGTTGGTTCCATTAAGGAGTTGAATCCAGGAAGGGGTTTAATCTGGTAAGTGGCTAGGAAAGGCTAGTACTAAAGTTCACTGTAGGCTATAAGAAGTTAGGTTAGCCATAATAAGATGAGTAGTAGCAGGCTTGATGATCTCACTCAATGCATATCTTGTCATATGTATGCACACTTGGAGCAAGTGTTCCAAGGTTTATACCTCTGTGAGAAATGTGAGCAATTGGTCTCTTTGGAAGCCCAGGTAACTGATCTAAAGCAGACCATTGCAACATTGAGAGACATTGCCAACCTGGAGCAGAGTTTACAGCTCACCGTTGATGCATTATCTGAGCAGGGTGGAGCAGAGACAGAGGAGGATGCACAGGTAGGCAGCTGGGTAACAGTTACTAGGGGTAGCAGAGGGAGGAAGAGGCAGGCCAGTTCTGAGCTAGGCAATCCCAGCAGATTTGCCAGATTGGATGAAGATACTGTGGAAGGCAGTTCAGAATTGGTAGAGTTGGATGACACTGCTTCCTCTAGCAACCAGGGGAAAGGTCTCTCCAGCACAGAGGGGACCAAAGTTACTCAGGGACCCAGGCAGATTGTGGTGGTAGGGGATTCAATTATTAGGAAGGTAGATAGGGCAATCTGTTACCGGGACCGTGCATGCCGAACAGTGTGTTGTCTCCCGGGTGCTCGGGCTCGGCATATTGCGGATCGGGTGGACAGATTGTTGGGAGGGGCTGGGAATGACCCAGCGGTTTTGGTGCATGTTGGCACCAATGACCGAGTTAAAGGAAGAAGGGGTGTCCTAAAGAATGATTTCAGGGACATAGGTCGCAAACTTAAGGCAAGGACATCCAAGGTAGTATTTTCGGAAATACTACCTGTGCCACGCGCTAGTCCAGGGAGGCAGCGGGAGATTAGGGAGGTTAATGCGTGGCTAAAAGATTGGTGTAGGAAGGAGGGTTTTGGATTCTTAGAGCACTGGGCTGATTTCTCGGTCAGTTGCCATCTTTATTGTCGTGATGGATTGCACCTGAATGAGGAGGGGGCTGCAGTGCTAGGGGAGAGGATGGTTAGAAGGTTGGAGATTTTAAACTAGGCTCCGGGGGGGAGGAGCAAGCAAGTATTTATGGGATAGACATTGAGAGTAGTAAGGAGGAATTTAACAAGAGTAAAGGGGGTGGAGAGGGGGGAAAGGGAAGCATAGCCGATAAGGAGCGGCCCTTTTTAAAGCAAAAAGAAATACCTAAGGGAGGCAATAGACTTAAGTGTATGCTTGCAAATGCAAGAAGCCTGACAGGTAAAATGGGGGAGTTAGAACTAGTAGCAATGAATGAGCAGTATGATATTATAGGTATTACTGAGACCTGGTGGGATGATACACATGACTGGGCAGTCAACTTGGAAGGCTATTCTCTCTTCAGGAGGGATAGGGTAAATAAAAGGGGAGGAGGAGTATGTCTTTATATTAAGCCAGAATTAAAACCAAGTATTCAGGAAGTTATATACGAGAATATTGGTGATAATATAGAGGCATTGTGGGTGGAAATATCCAGCGGAGGAAAAAGTTTAGAGAAGTTTCTGATAGGGATATGCTATAAACCGCCAGATATTAGTACGATTGAGGAAGCCCAACTTCTACAGCAAATTGAAAAGGCTACACAACTAGGTCAAATTTTAATTATGGGGGATTTTAATTATCCGGACATTGATTGGAGTACTGAGACCTGCGGTACAGCTAGGGGAAATAGGTTTCTGAGCACGCTAAAAGACCATTACATGTCCCAATTAGTTGAGGAACCAACTAGGAACCGGACTATTCTGGACCTAGTAATAACAAACAATGTAGACGTAATATCAAATATTCAAGTAAAGGAGCACTTGGGAAACAGTGATCATAATATGGTCTCATTTGAAATTAGTTTCCAGAAACAACAGTATAAGGGATCAACTAGGACTTTAAACTTTAAAAAGGCAAATTTTAATATGCTAAAGGAGTCTATAAAGAGCATAGACTGGGACAAAGCCTTTGAAGGAAAAAATACGGAAGAAATGTGGGCTGTCTTTAAAATGTTGTTGGAAACATACACGTATAAGTTCATTCCTATAGGAAATAAATGTAAAAGAATTAAGTCTAAACCAATGTGGCTAAATAAAAAGGTAAGGGAAGAAATGCAAAGGAAGAAGCGTGCATTTAAATTGTTTAAGTCTGAAGGGTCAGAGGAGTCCTTCCATAGGTACAAGGAATGTAATAAAACATGCAAAAAGGAAATTAGATTGGCTAAATTAGAAAATGAAAGGCACGTTGCAAAAGAAAGTAAGACAAACCCCAAAAAGTTTTTTACGTATATAAATGGCAAAAGGATTAAAAAAGATAATATAGGACCCCTAAGAAGTGAGATGGGTGAATTGATAAATGATACTAAGGAAAAAGCAGAGATATTAAACACGTTCTTTTCTTCAGTATTTACCAGAGAGGAACAAATGGCAGGAGTAATACATAAAAATGGAAATGAAACCATGCCATTAATTAATACTTGGTTGTCAGAGGAAGAAGTCCAAAGGCGACTGAAGAATATTAAGATAAATAAAGCTCCAGGTCCAGATGGCATACACCCAAGGGTCCTTATGGAATTAAACTCGGAAATAGCTAGACCGCTATTCTTAATTTTCAGAGATTCAATCTCATCAGGCTCAGTACCAAGGGATTGGCGAATAGCAGATGTGGTGCCGTTGTTTAAAAAGGGGACGAGATCACAACCAGAGAATTATAGACCTGTAAGCCTGACATCAATAGTGGGGAAACTACTGGAAGGTATTTTAAGGGACAGTATTCAGGATTACTTGGTACGCAATAAAATTATTAGTGGGAATCAACATGGATTTGTGAGGGATAGGTCATGTCAAACTAATCTAATTAGTTTCTACGAGGAAGTTAGTGGGAACTTAGACCAGGGCAGGACAGTAGATGTGGTCTACTTAGATTTTGCAAAGGCCTTTGATACAGTGCCACACAAGAGGTTGGTTTACAAAATAAGGGAACTGGGTCTAGAAATCAAAATTTGTACTTGGATCGAAAACTGGTTAGAGAATAGGGAACAGAGAGTTGTGATAAATGGAACATTTTCTAATTGGTCAAAGGTCTTAAGTGGAGTTCCTCAAGGTTCCGTGCTGGGACCACTCCTTTTTAATATATTTATTGATGACCTTGGTGATGGTTTAGAGAGTAAAGTTTCTATTTTTGCAGATGACACTAAACTCTGTAAGGTAATAAAATCAGAGCAAGATGTAGCTTCTCTACAGAGGGACTTAAATAAACTGGAGGATTGGGCGGCTAAATGGAATATGAGGTTTAACACAGATAAATGTAAGGTTATGCATTCAGGGATCAAAAACAAGAACGCAATCTATAAATTAAATGGAATTAATTTGGGAGAATCTATAATGGAAAAGGATTTGGGAGTGCTCGTAGACAGTAGACTTAGCAATAGTGCTCAATGTCAAGCAGCAGCTGCAAGGGCAAACAAAGTATTGGCATGCATAAAAAGGGGCATAGATGCAAGGGAAGACAGTGTAATTTTGCCACTGTATAAATCATTGGTAAGACCTCATCTTGACTATGCAGTACAGTTCTGGGCACCACTCTATAAAAAAGATAATTTGGAACTAGAAAGGGTTCAGAGAAGGGCGACAAAATTGATAAAGGGTATGGAGTCATTAAGTTATGAGGAAAGGTTAGCCAGTTTAGGCATGTTTACTTTAGAAAAGAGGCGTCTAAGGGGAGATATGATTACTATGTACAAATACATTAGGGGTCAATACAGAGAGCTTTCATGGGAACTTTTTACCCCAAGGACCATACACAGGACACGTGGTCATCCCCTAAGGTTAGAGGAGAGGAAATTTCACAACCAGCAAAGGAAGGGGTTCTTTACAGTAAGGGCAGTCAAGATATGGAATTCATTGCCAGGGAAGGTTGTGATGGCAGATTCAATAGATATGATTAAGAAAGGGTTAGACAAATTTTTAGCGGAAAGGTGTATCCAGGGATACGACCGTTAATTTAAAATAAAGGATAGTAGTGGATATAGGGTAAAAATTGGATTGCAATATTGAGTCTGGGGGGATTTTCAAAATTGAAACAGATGGGCGGTTGCCTACTCTGGATTAATTTCAAATATAAGTGCAGGATCGCAGGAGATCCAAAATAGGTTGAACTTGATGGACTGGTGTCTTTTTTCAACCTCATCAACTATGTTACTATGTTACAGCATCAACCAGGAAAAATGCTTGGCAAGCTGGCAATTGCTGGTCACTTATAATTTTTTAGAGACTGTTGGGGGAAGTTACATATGTATCTTAATCAGATATTAACAACCAATCACCCACAAGCAGGGCCGCCTTCAGAAAAAATCGGGCCCAGTACGGGCCCCCCGTGCCATCCGGGCCCCCCCCCCTCATGAGCGCCCCCACCTACATAAGCAACCCATACTTTCATACTTACCTGGGGCCCGCCTCTGATCTCCGCTATTCTGTCTTCCGTCTGTCTTCTGTCACCGTGACAGCCAGGCACCACGATCCGATCGCAGGGGTGGAGGATTCATTCCCCCTGCGATCATGTGATCTGTCACAAGCAGAGCACATGATCGCAGGGGGAATGAATCCTCCACCCCTGCGATCGGATCCTGGTGCCTGGCTGTCACGGTGACAGCCAGGCTGAAGACAGAATAGCGGAGATCAGCGGCGGGCCCCAGGTAAGTCTGTGCTGAGCTGTTGTACCGGGCCCCCTGGTGAGCCCGGGCCCGGTACAACAGTACCCCCCATACCCCCCTGATGGCGGCCCTGCCCACAAGGGTTTACGTTCGGCGCTCTCAGGGATAGTCAATATGTAATAATAAAATGATTTGTTAATATACCCAATGTACAATAAAAAATAAACAATAATAATAATAAATTCCCTCCATTAAAAATATATAACGATAATTGCAAAATTATTGATGATAATGGTGTTCTGGGGGATCATTATTTCCCCCTGCAGCTCATTCAAGGTCTATTGGCACCTTAGAATACAAAAATTGGAAAAGATATAATGGCGCTGGGGGAATAGAGCTCATCCAGACATACATATAATAACATAATTATATATAAAAACTAGATAGGTTCCCAAATATTAAATTTAATAAACAACATAAATATAACAGAAAAAACAGACAGACAAAAACAGAGATAAATTTCAGGTAAAAAGGACACTAGCCCTCTTGATAGGAGATTGTAATTAGAGAACCCAGATATCTGGTCAAAATGGTATAGTTTCCTTTAAAAAACAGTCCAGAGATAATTAGAGGATCAAGTGAAACCTCATGAAATAATCATCATAAAGGTGCAAAAAAGCATTGTTCCACATATATGGAAAAGTAAAACTCCAATTGGGAGAAGATTAATAATCAAGTAAAGCTCACCCAGGCAGCAAAATTGGTCCAAAAAGTATTATCTGGCAGAAAGAAATTGTGATACTAATTTGTGTTTCTTGCATGTACACCAAATGCTTGATATGCAGCATGTAAGAAAACAAATGTTTAGCCATAAATCTTGAGTCATTGTATGTATCATGGTAATGTAAACACACTTCTGCTCTCTATCCGTTAGACACACTCCCCGCTCTGACGTCTGCCAAGGTGGTGGCATAGGCTTCCTTTTACCTTCTAACTGCACTTTCAGCATTGTTTTCCCTGTTATTTCCCTCTTATTCCCTTCCTTTGAGACTCACACCATACATCTTTTCTCCCCCTTCCATCTCCGTTGTTACAATACTGGTGGTGTTACCTGAAGTCTAAGCAGATATACAAGCGAGTATTCAGACATTTGCTGGGTCAGTACACAGGCGGGTAGTCAGACATTCGCTGGGTCAGAACACAAGTGGGTAATCATGGATACAAGCAAATGTGGCAAGTAACAGTAGCTGAGCAAGCAGAATATTCAAGAAAAGGTTTGATCTGGGAAGTGCCTATTATAAGCCCAAATAGGAAATAGGATCCAAGATGGATTCTCTTTGATGCAATAATGGACATCTTGGAGAAGGGCAAATTAAAAGGCAAGTTAAACAATACAGAAACCTCTAGTAGCCGGAGGTGATATTATCAGAGACAACCCATACATCCGTAATGCAGTTATCTACAGCCCCCATCTCTCACTTCTTCGACAATTTTGCTGCCTGGCTCTCCTATTTCCTTTGCTTCAACCTATTCACCCTCATCCTTGGGGACTTGAATGTCCCTGTTGGTACCCCAATGGTAATCTTACCTCAAAACTCCTGTTCATCACCACTGCCCATGGTATTACCTAGTGGTCCCCTTCTCCTACGCACCGTGATGGCCATTACTTTGACCTATCACTTCTGTGACATCAGTGACATCTCTAATCCATCATTCTCATTTTCAGTCCACAACCTTCTCTGCTTCCACTACTCCCAACCTCCCTCTCCCCCTCCTGCACCCAAATCCCTGTGAACACTGCACAACCTGTGTGAACGTGACTTTAATGTCAGAGGTGGTTGGGGGGGAAATAGACATATTTAATAGATGTGAATACTATTAATTTAAATTTGGGGCTGCTGGGATTGAAGGAGGTCTATTTTATTTTAAACAAAAACATTTCATTTAGTGTCTGGATTGGAGGGGGTGGAGGTGTAATTTCTAAATGTAGATGTAGTGTTTATTCACTGCTCGGCTTTCTAAGAGGTATTAAAGTTATTTTATCGGTTACCAATAATCACTGTCCGCTGCGATTTATGTGGTTCCAGCGCACAATTAGCTTTAATAGCAAAACATAGCAGGATGCAACAAATAACACTTCAATAAAATATGTACAGCCGATACATATGCAAGCGCCCTGGATCCAGCATACAGTCATTCAATCCTGAAGCCTTTGGTCAAGAAGACTGTATGATAGTCCCAGAGCCCAGTTTATATACAGTTGGTGTTACATTGAAAACAGTAAAGATGACTTGGCATGTATCCATTGGTTCAGGCTTCAGGACAGTCCGGTATGATGTAGATCATAGGTCAGTTCAAACGATGCCCTCCAAGGGTGGGGGTCAACTCTCCAACAGCTGCATATGTATCTTCCCGCCGAAAGGTGGTTCAAACTGGACTATTTGCATTGCACACACAATACCATTCTGATCATTCATTCCCTATCATCCATAACTTGCATATGCAAGGTGCAATCTCTTAGCCGATAGAAACGGATGTCTGAGGATAAATAGGGGATTAGAATGATACTAAACATGATATGTTTCCTGTATCCTGAACCTTAGATTTCAACAAAGCGCTTTTAACATTTTTATATTTAACTATTAACTCTATTAAATTTGATTAAAAAATAACTGTGTGTTGGGACTATTTTAAGGTGAACTATTTACAAGTGAATATGTAAGTGTAAATGCTTGTACAAGTGTTCATACGTGTTGTGGTTAAATACGCCCTTCCACGCCATAGCGTGCTATTCGCATATTTTCAGATAAAGACAACCAAGTTGATGGATATTAATTTGAAATGAATACATCCAATTATTTGACATTGACAGAGGTAAATGCTAACTATCTCTTTTCCAAACTGAGCCATAGCACTCTAGATTCCAGCTAAGCAGTAACTCAGCTTAATACACCAGCAGAACCACCAGGTAATCAAAACTACAAGAACAGATAGGAGAGAGCAGCACAGTGCTGAAGGGCAGTCTAATGTTTGTAAAAGGCTAGACTTGCCTCCCCAGGTAGTGTGTCAACGCTAGGGGGCACCAGCATTTTCTCTTGCCCAAGGCTTTAGAATATCTAGTTATGCCTATGCCAGAGTATCCAAGTCAACACTAACATAAATATAACTGAAATGATTTAGAAACCTATTGTGACAATGGGAGTGATTTGCCATAGGCATATAAGAGAGGAATTAGGTGTCCAACTGACAGTATGCAGGTAAAGGCTGCAGACATGGTTACACACGTGTATAGCAGTGCACCTCGGTTAAGGTATACAGGTCTAAGACATGTGTGACATATTAAAAGTAACTTATATGCTTTGAAAATGGGTTGAAAGTGTGTTTTCCACAGCTAACAGCAAAGCGGACAGGGTTTGCGGCATTGAAGAACAATTACAAAACACCTGCAGAGAACGCTCTTTTAAAGGCAAGATGGGCGTGTCACCTGTCCATCAAGCTAAGGCTGTGGGAGGAGTCTCAAGTATAAAAACCTGTATTGTGCTACTATGCATTGTGACCAATGACAAACAGTGGCCGGTGAGCAGACAGGAAAAGTTTGTCTAGTCAGTGTTAGGTTGCCTGGTATTATCCTGACTAACTGTATGCTGTTTATTATTATGGAGCAATAAAAGTACTGTTTATACAACAAGAAGTTTTCCGTGTGAGCATCTCCAGAAGGGTTCCCGTGTCACACTATAGATTTGCCATATGCCATATGTATATCAAATTGATTTTGCAGGGAAAGTGTTAAAGGACCATTAAACCTTAAAACGTTTTATAGGAGTCATAAAGATAAAGTAACTGGTATTTTTTATTGATATTCCACTGAAGCTCTGTTAAAAAGTAGAGTTTATAGAGTACTAAGTTTTATACAGTATTATTTATCCATTCCATAATATCCCACATGTTTAGAACATATTCCCAATGATACCTTTATGCTGATAGATTGCTGAAATTTCAAAGTAGTGCATATCAGTTAACTTGCTGTGAAATCCCTGGCAATACTCCCCTTTATGAATCCACCAATCCACAAATTGCATTTCTGCAGGGCATGTTGCAAGCCTTAAATTCACTTAAACTCTCTTGGCTCAGATTAAGAACCTCCCTACCTACAATAATATTCAATAATACATAGTAATGTCACATAGCAGCTTCACTTGATCTTTAAACTCCCTATCATAGGGGAAGTGAATAATATTTGCATAACAAAGTTCTAATATTAGCAAGCACTAAACGTATGGATGTAAAATATTCTAAAATGACAGCAAATTTAAAAAATGAGCAAAATAAAAAAAAACAGAAATAATGCTTGAGGAAGAACTGGCTGGGTCCAGTGACATTCAACAATGATCTGGCAGTAAGCAGAGGAAACTTCTAGTTAATACTGTATAAGCCAAGTGATTCCATAAGTGGATATAGCAGGTGCTCATATCAGATAAAAACTTTCACATACACAATGAGCTTTTCCATGTTTGATCACAAGTGTCACTGTAGTTACTTGAACAATTTCATTGTGCAATTTGTTGAACATTAACATGCACAGTGTTGGACTGGAGCATGACGGGCCCACCGAGGAATGCATTGCTATGTCAGGGGGCCCATGGAACAGTGAAGGGGCATTGCCAGTCACTCAAGAGGGTGTGGAAAGTCTCCAGAGTGGGAGTGGTCACAGGCAAGAAGAATCACTGTCCCGGTTATAACAATTTGCTGTAGCTACGTATTTTTGTAGTCTCTTCATCTATCATAACCATCAGCTTGAAAGATTCTGACTCTGCACACTTCTTAGAGATCTATGGACACTGACGGTCATAAGTGCATACACATTGCAGAATTGGAACGACATTGTTCCATCATTAAACGATACAATGTGCTTTGGAACTGTAATCCTTCATCGTTGCAGCATACACATTAATGCGATATTGGGCCGGAACGTCATTTATAGTTTGATTGGCCTGATGACTAGGTACACACTGAAGCGTTTTCATCCAATAATCAGGCAAATCAGCTGACATTCGACCATTCAATCAGAAGTTGGGTTAGTGTGTATAGTGACACGGTGGTCGAAAGTCATTCTAAAGTGTCGATTGTTGGCTCATTTGGTTGGTTGTACTGTTTAATATTTTCTGACCAATCATCGACCGATAATGTAGTGTGTATGCACTCATGCTCACGATCCCCATAGAGTTTACAGAGTTACTCTCTTTTCAGCCGATGCTAGTAATGAATTTCTCGATGAATAAATGTAGAGAGTGCTGTAGAAGGAATAATTCATTTGTTCGCTCCGAGACAGAATGTTTCGTTTCAGAGTTACAGTAGCTAATGAAATTAGGATAGCTATAACAAGGCAGTTTAGAGCAGTGTAACAAGGTGACAAAATGAATGAAAGAATATTGTGCTGTCATTCTCCGAAAGGCTAGAGAACCAGATGAAGAACTAGATGAAGAGCACAGATCTGAAGGTAAATCGTGTCAGTGGGTATGAATGAATCGCCACACTGATCGGACCTTCAGTCGTAGGTACAATCATTTTAGATAACACGTCAGTCGGAAACTTCTTCAGTGTGCACCTAGCTTTACTGTGAAAGGATACAATACCTGATCTGTAAAGTCTTCTGTCCTCAAAACAAATAAAATAAACCAAGATAAAGTGAGTTACAGAATTGCTCAACTTGTAATCACCATGGAACACCGGCTTAACTTCAAAGGAACAAAGTTTTATTTTAAAGTACTGTAAATTCCATAATCACAGTTATAGACTATTGGTCTATTATGAAGGATCAGTACTTTCACTACTGAATGTAACCTCAGCCAATTTTAGACAATGTTTTCAAACTATCTGAACATATTTTGCCCTCAGCAAATATCTGCCAAAAAAAAGACTTTGAAAAAAATGTCATTAATATATGACAGACACGCTTAAACCTGGAAACAATTTGTGAATTTTTATTTCCCTGAGGTAAAGGCATCATTAGGCAGAATGTATTAAAAAGTTAGTTATGAATGTATGCCGAGAAAGCAATCGTTGAACCCCTAGAAATAGGAGAAAGGGTTGTCTTGAAAAATATGACTAGAATGAGCAAACAAGACAATAATTGGCTGCCTTATAGAAGAGAAGCACTCTTCAATTCAAAGAAACCAACATATCAAGTGGTGGCTGAAGAGCAAAACTAACTGAAGAGAGGATATCAAGACTTGCTGAAAAATTATCATTGCCAGGATGAACCACATCCAAACATGGAGACTGCTGACCCGGGGGTAGAGAGTGGAGGGTCCTCACCTTGAGATGTGATACTAACAATAATAATTATAATATTAATAATAGCAAATAATAAATTTACTGCTCATCTACCTTACTTCTTCATGGAGCTCCCACCATGCCGTGCTTCTCTACCTTACTTACCACTCCTCCACCCTACTTCACCATTCTGCTCCCATCCACTCCCTTACCTTACTTCTCAATGCTGCTTTCACTATGCACTGTTCCGCTACTTTACAGTGTAAAGTAGCGGAACAGTGAAAAAAGTAGCACATGGTGGGAGCAGCAGTGAGGTGTAAAGTTTACACCTCACTGCTGCTCCCACCATGTGCTTCTCCTCTACCTTACTTTTCCTTGCTGTTTTCACCATACTCTACTCCTGTACTTTATAAAATGCTGCTCCCACCATGCACGCCTCCTCTACCTAACAACACAACACAATACCTTCAGAATTTCACTGCGGTATATTAATTAGGCGTTCTACTGGGTAAATTATACCTCACTTCTTGTTCTCTTTGAAAATTGAAACAATTCGTACATTCATTATTAAAATAGCAGAGAACCGCCGCCCTCTCATAGAATAGTTTGTGCTATATCCAAAATGATGAAGACAAATCACAAAAAAAAGGAGGGGGGGGCAAAAAAAAAGCACTGCTCTCTGACTATTTCAAAACACCAACCAATTTGTAATTAAAATGTTAATTTAATGTAAGTAAACATCAATGACACATAGCCAATGCATTTCCACAACATATAAAATACTCATCCACTGCAATTTATCAATTAACATGAATAAAACATGACAAAAAGTCCACCTCTTAAAGCGCTTCTAAGTTATTTCTAGGATGACTATTTATTCAATCCTGGGGGTGCACTCCCCTGAAAGTCAATATTACACACTCTCCATGGAGAAAAAGTCAGTTTAAAACCAGCATGGGTGTTAAATGCAGTCTGATAGTAATTCAGACAGTGTGAAATCAGATTGGAAAAGTAATGATAACAACTTTCAATTAGCCTTAGCCACTTATACTTCAATAAATTCTAGGCTCTTGATGCCCACAATCCACTGATGTAGTTCAAATTGCAGATAAGTTTAAAACAGACTTTTCTTGGATACAACGAAATATTCCAGCTAATTGCCAACCACTGATAGCCAACCTGCCAATTCCTCCTTTAGTGTGAAATGAAGATCACTCCTCCTGCTGGCTCCTTTTTGATCAGTCCTCTAGAAGTGAGCAGGATATTCTTACCTGCAGGTCCTTTTGTAGCAATACTCTGGCCAGAGATTTTCTCTAACATTCAATGCTTGCAGACTCTTGCAGCGATATCCGCTCAACTTTGTAAATAAGGACCGTACGGTGTTGCGTATTAAACTCTTTTAATTACAGCTGTGGGGGTAGTGAGATGGTAATAAATCCATCAGAAATAAATCTTTAAAAAACTCAAATAAAGCATAAAACCACTCACGCGTTTCTCCACTGCACTACTCCTCTGATTTACATCTCCATTTTGCTCCCACCATGCACTGCTCCGCTGCATATCTTCTCCATGCTGTTCCCACCATGCACTTCTCTTCATTAATTCTGCATTTCTGTCTCCACAGTAGCATTCTCTTCTGCAGGTATTTCTTTGTGATACAGTGGGCTCCTCCCAGCTTCTATATACTGGCAGCATTGCAACATCATTAGATGTGATCCACGATCCTTGAAGGGGCAGGGAGCTAAGTGTCTCTCAACATTGTGCTCAATTGCATGGTCCTCAGCCAGCATGACTCACAGGGGATTTCTCTGGTACCCCTGTGGGCCAGTCCAACTCTGAGCATGTGCGACTAGCGCATAGGAGAGCAGTACAGACTTGAAGCCCAGTCATGATTGGCCTTATCTTCTGAATGTATGGTACGTTGACCAGATCTATTGATTAAATAGGGACACCAGTTAAAAAAAACAGGTAACGTGACATTTTTTTGAATCGATGCAGCCCTAATAGTTGTGATTTTTAAATTAATCTGGTCAGCCTTTATTAACAATAAGAAAACATGGCATCCTAACATCTTTCTGTGTACCCTCTGATCTATGAAGCATATATTAAATTTGCTTTGTTGCCCACAAGACACACATGTTACATGTGCACTGAAGTGGACATTCAGACAAATGGTAATCTAGGGTTACTTTTGGCATATAAACCTACCTAGGTACATTCAGCACTTACAAGGGGTCAGTGTAGAAATGGTTTTAGGTTCATTTTATTAACTTTTTTTTATTAATAATTTTTTTTGCTAGTGTAATATATAGTCCATAATCACAGCTATACCGTCATGGCGAAAAGTTTTGAGAATGACACAAATATTATTTTTCACAAAGTCTGCTGCCTCCGTTTTTATGATGGCTATTTGGATATACTCCAGGATGTCATGAAGAGTGATCAGATTAATTGCAATTAATTTCAAAGTCCCTCTATGCCATGATGATGAACATTATATATACCAAAAACAACATTTCCACTGCATTTCAGCCCTGCCACAAAAGGACCAGGACACATCAGGTCAGTGATTCTCTCGTTAACACAGGTGAGAGTGTTGATAAGGACAAGGCTGGAGATCACTCTGTCATGCTGATTGAGTTAGAATAACAGACTGGAAGCTTTAAAAGGAGGGTGATTCATGAAATCATTGTTCTTCCTCTGTTAACAACGGTTACTTGCAAGGAAATATGTGCAGCCATCATTGTTTTGCGCAAAAAGGGCTTCACAGGCAAGGATAAGATTGCACCTAAATCAACCATTTATCGGATCATCAAGAACTTAAAGGAGAGACATTCAATAGTTGTGAAGAATGCTTCAGGGCGCCCAAGAACATACAGCAAGTACCAGAACCGTCTCCTAAAATTGATTTAGCTGTGGGATTGGGGCACCACCAGTGCAGAGCTTGTTCAGGAATGGTAGCAGGCAGGTGTGAGTGCATCTGCACACACAGAGGGGTGAAGACTTTTGGAGGATGGCCTGGTGTCAAGAAGGCCAGCAAAGAAGCTACTTCTCTACAGGAAAAACATCAGGGACAGACTGATATTCTGCAAAAGGTACAGGGATTGGACTGCTGAGAACTGGGGTAAAGTCATTTTCTCTGATAAATACCCTTTCAGATTGTTTGGGGCATCTGGATAAACGCTGTCCGGAGAAGGAAAGGTGAGCGCTACCATCAGTCCTGTGTCATGCCAACAGTAAAGCATCCTGAGACCATTCATGTGTGGGGTTGCTTCTCAGCAAAGGGAGTGGGCTCACTCACAATTTTGCCTAAGAACATAGCCATGAATAAAGAATGGTACCAAAACATCCTTCATGAGCAACTTCTCCCAACCATCCAAGAACAGTTTGATGATGAACAATGCCTTTTCCAGCATGATGGAGCACTTTGCCATAAAGCAAAAGTGATAGCTAAGTGGCTCGGGGATCAAAACATCGAAATTTTGGGTCCATGGCCAAGAAACTCCCCAGACCTTAATCCCATTAAGAACTTGTGGTCAATACTCAAGAGGCAGTTGGACAAACAAAAACCCACAAAGTCTGACAAACTCCATGCATTGATTAAGCAAGAATGGGCGGCCATCAGTCAGTATGTGGCCCAGAAGTTGATTGACAGCATGCCAGGGCGAATCGCAGAGGTCTTCAAAAAGAAGGGTCAACACTGCAAATATTGACTCTTTGCATAAACTTAATGTAATTGTCAATAAAAGCCTTTGACACTTATGAAATGCTTGTAATTTTACTTCAGTATACCATAGCAACATCTGCCAAAAAGGTCTAAAAACATTGAAGCAGCAAACTTTGAGAAAACCAATACTTGTGTCATCCTCCAAACTTTTGGCCATGACTGCAGGTCAAAAAGATCACCAATTTTACTACTGAAAGTAACCCCACCCAATTTTAGCATTGTTTTCACACCCTCTGAACATAGTTTGCCCTCAGCAAATGTCTTCAATACAAAAAGCCTTTGAAATAAATGTCATCAATTTGTGACAGGCACACTTAGACCTTGAAGCAATATGTGGGTTTTTTTTATTACCCTAAGTTCAAGACATTGCTAGGCAGAATGTATTAAAATGTTGGTTATTACATAAATAATTTTAGATGGCTAAAGGGAGAGATAGTATCACATAAATGCAGCTGGTTCTGGATATATAGCAGATATCAGTGCCCCTAGAGCTGCTGTTTTAACTGTCATGTTTTGCCTGTAGAGGGAAAGCGGAGGTGCTGGAATATGTTGCTTTTAGGAAGATCTGTTCCCTGTACCTGGACCTGAGAGGCCAATAGAGAAACCAGAAAGAGAGAAAACGTAGAGAGACAGACACTGAGGAGAGAGAGAGAGAGAGAGAGAGAGAGACACTGAGAAGAGAGAGAGACAGACACTGAGAAAAGAGAGAGACACACACACTGAGAAGAGAGAGACAGAGAGAGACACTAGGAAGAGATAGAGAGACAGACACTGAGAAGAGAGAGACAAGAGAGAGAGACAGACGTTGAGAATAGAGTGACAAGAGAGAGAGACAGATGCTGAGAAGAGAAAGGCAGAGAGAGACACTGAGAAGAGAGACAAGAAAGAGACAGACACTGAGAAGAGAGAGACACTGAGAAGAGAGCGAGACAGACACTGAAATGAGAGCGAGAGACAGACACTGAGAAGAGAGAGACACTGAGAAGAGAGAGAGAGACAGACACTGAGAAGACAGAGACAAGAGAGACAGATGCAGAGAAGAGAGACAGAGACAGAGAGACACTGAGAAGAGAGAGAGAGACAGACACTGAGAAGAGAGAGACAAGAGAGAGACAGATGCTGAGAAGAGAGACAGAGAGACAGACTGAGACAGAGAGAAACAGATACAGTTACTGAATCTCTGGGAGAAAACCAGGTAGTTTAATGGAGCATATTGGTTAGACAACATATTTATAATGAGACAGTAAGATTATTAAGGGAGCGATCAAAGTTAGTCAAAGATTAATATGAAAATAGGATTAGTGACAAACCAGGTGAGAATAGAAGTTTCAGTCAGGAGGGCTGACAGTCAGATAGAGTAGTCTAAGAAAAGAGGTAGGATAGAGAAAGGAACCACAGCAACAGTGAGTGCCACTGAGGACAACATCAGCGATCAGTTCATCATCTACTCAAAAGGGTCGTCTAAGAACAAACTTATATGGATCAGACTCCAAGCAGCCAACAGTTGTCACTAATGCAATTTGAACTAAAACAGATAATTGGTACCACACACACAAAATACACATATAGAGCTCACATCTAGTTACCAACTTTACAGTTTTGTCTATGTGAATATTTACTGGACAATGCTGCATTTCAGAGAAATATCAACTACAAAGACTAAAAAACAAAAAACATGACCATACTTTACAAACTAGTTGGGGAAAGCAAGAAGGGTTAGTCCCAGTGAACTCATTATAAGTAGATTTGATTAAAATAGAGACACATTCTGGACTGCAAATGGTATAAGGTCCAATAGTCTGTTCTAATATCTGTTCATTAGAGTATATTTAATTAGTAGTAAGAAATATATTATAATATTAGCATGATTACTCCTCACTACCACTCCTCACCACCACTTACAAGGCTCTCTCCAACTCTACTGCCCCTTATATCTCTAACCTACTCTCCATTCACACTCCTGCCCGCTCCCTGCGCTCGGCCAACGACCGCCGCCGCCTCTCCTCCACTCTTATCACCTCTTCCCACTCCAGAATCCAAGACTTTTCCCGTGCAGACCCCCATCTCTGGAACAACCTCCCTCGTTCCATACGTCTCTCTCCTACCCTGTGCTCCTTCAAACGTGCACTCAAAACTCACCTCTTCCTCAAAGTCTACCAACCATCTACCTAACCCCCATCTCCTCCCTTTTGCTCGTCCTCTCTTCTCTCCTCTTGCCTCAACTGGCTCCTCTTGTGCCTGGTCTGTTTACCCTCTCTTAGGATGTAAGCTCGTATGAGCAGGGCCACCTCCCCTCCTGTCTCCATACCTGTTCTTCCGCTCCGCTTTTACTGCATATGACTGACCAGAGTTTCTGAAGTATTGGTACTTTTTGTTCATTGTTCTGTATGGTTTCACCCTGTATAGTCTACTGTTAGTACTGTGTGCGGCGCTGTGGATACCTTGTGGCGCCTAACAAATAAATGATAATAATAATAATAATAAGAATGATTAACCATTTTTAAAGTTATTTACTTAATCATATAGGAGGTAACATAATATCTTGTGGAAAAGTATGTAGATTGTTCTTCTAAGTTCTATTTTGAGGAATTTACAGTGGTAATCTATGTCCCCTTTCCAAATAATCTGTCTTCTCTGATGCCTCTTCCACCGGTGGGCACCACACATAACCTCTTCTTGCTCAAGCCTCCAGAATTTCTTTTCTGCTGTGTCCATCTACTGTCCACGAAGAGTTTCCAAGCCTTTTTAACAATTCCCATCTTGGTAGGCTTTACTCGTTTGATTTGTTAAAACTTTTCCCACCACAATCAGATATACAGAGCAAAATCACTGTGTCACCTTACATGTTCCCTGACCCAGCCCCCACATCAAAATCTGGGGGGAGGGCTGGAGATGCTGCTCCAATCTTCAGAAGGCTGCGCTCTGCTCTTTGCTATTTTTGGCTTCACTGTGCATGCACTGGCCCACATGCATGCTCAGGAGTCCAGAGGGGTCCTTAGGAGGGTCTTCTGGCTTTGCTAATCCCCCTCACCTCCTGGCCTTTTAGCGGAAGAACCAACTGCAGAGGCAGTAGTTCCACCACTGTTATCACCGCTTATTTATATCTTTGTTTCTTTTAGCTGGTTAGCACTTCTGAGCAAGGTTTTCATTCCTATTTTGGTTTCCATGTCTGTTCAAATATGCTATTGTAAAAATAAAAATAATGTACCACTAAACAGGGACAGACCCTGTAAATGTACTTACACATGCACTTGAATCTATTTAAATATCCTGTACTAATATAGGAAATCTCATTTTTGGGGGCTCAGGATTCAACTGAACCCTAAGAATTTCTAGCAAGTATTTGAATTTTAGTTTTCATAGGATTATAGGGCCTGATTCATTAAGGATATTAAATGAATAGGTATCTTATTTCAGTCTCCTGGACAAAACCATGTTACAACGCAAGGGGTGCAAACTAGTATTCTGTTTTGCACATAAGTTAAATACTGACTGTTTTTTCATGTAGCACACAAATATTAACTTTAAGTTTCAGCGTACAAATAAGCTATCAAGTATTTGTGTGCTACATGAAAAAACAGTCAGTATTTAACTTATGTGCAAAACAGAAAACTAGTTGCACCCCTTGCATTGTAACATGGTTTTGTCCAGGAGACTGAAATAAGATACCTCTTCATTTAAGATCCTTAATGAATTAGGCCCTTAGTGTTCAATACACAAAGATAACCCTTTGTGAAGCGAATATGATATGATTTATCATTTAGGCCCCTCTTGCTTTATTTCAATATGCAAACTAGTTTTAATGCTTCTCATAAGGAAGGCTCATATAACATTCAGGAAGGCTGATGACATTAGAGACACCCCCTGAATATATTGTAGAGTGATATATAGGACGGCCATCCATGTTACAATTTTTAGACAGGTTGCTCTAAAATACTCAATTGGTCAACAAGATTATTGTTATTATTATTATCGTAGATTTGTCAGGCGCCACAGTGCTCAGCACAACCGCAATGTAGGGAAAACAGGACATACATAGAACTGGGACCTACAAGGTAGACAAAATAAATGCAGACATGAAAACAAAAGGATATGGCGGGCCATGCTCTATGGAGAGCTACATTCTAAGTAGAATAGGGCAAAGCTGAAACAAGAGTCGCAAGTGTACATCGAAGTGGAGATTGGGACAGTTGTGAGGGTGCAGTAGTGGATAAGGTAAGCTTTAAAAAAAGCGATGGGATTTCACAGTGCGTCTAAGATTTGAAGGCTGTGGGAAAGGCTTTGTAAGTAAAGCTGAGCAATTTTAATTGGATTCTGGAAGACACAGGGAGTCAGTGCCGAGATTTGCAACGTCTTGCAGGATATTTGGAGTGATGAGAGTGGAAGATCAGTCTTATAGCAGCATTTAGGATGGATTGAAGTGGGGATACATGGGCATTGGAAGTGCCAGATAGCAGGAGGTTGAAGTAATCAAGAATTGAGATGATGAGAAAATGGATAAGAGTTTTGGTAGTATGTTGGGTAAGAAAAGGGAAAATTCTGGCAATGTTTTTATGGTGGAGTCAACAGGTCTGCATGTGAGTGATAAAGCAGAAGGCAGAGTCAAGTGTGACACAAGGCAGCGAGCTTGGCCATGAAATTCTGACAGTGAGGGAGAATTGATGGGAGATGGTGACTCTAGGAGGAGGGAAGACGATATGTTCTGTTTTGGACATGTTGAGCTTTAGGTAGGATTGGGACATCCATGTGGAGATAACAGAAAGATAGTTGGATTCACAAGATAGTACAGAAGTAGCGAGTGTCGGGAAGGAGGTATAGATATGCATATCATCAGCATAGAGGCGGTAGTGGAGCCCAAGTGGGCAAATGATTTCCCAAAGAGAAGAGGTGTACATCAAAAATGTAAAGGGCCAACAACAGAGCCTTATGGGATCCCAACAGATAGTGGAAGTGGAGGGGAAGATGTGCTAGATGTAGAAACACTAATGGAGTGGTTTGATAAGTAGGAAGTGAACCTAGAAAGAACTGTGTCATGAAGGCCAATGGAGTGAAGGATGTATAGGAGAAGAGGGTGATCAACAGTGTCAAAGCAGCAGAGAAGTACAAGAGAATGAGTATGGAGAAATGACCCTTAGGCTTTGCAGTAAGTAGATCAATGATCACTTTTGTAATGGAATGTTGGGGTGGACGCCTGATTGTGGAGAGTTGAATGAGAGGAGAGGGATGAGAAAGGCGGTTTTACATCAATCACTCAAATAGTTTGGAGGCAAAGTGGAGGAGAAAAATAGGGCAGTGGTTTGGGAAAGAGGCTGGATCGAGAGATGGTTTCTTTATAATTAGTGAGAAGAGCACATGTTTAAATGAGGATGGAAATATGCCAGTGGACAAAGACAGATTGAAGAGGTGAGCTAGAGGTGGACATGCAGTGGAAGTTGGAAGGGAATACAGTTGAGGGGACAGGTTATAGGGTGAGTTGATGAGTGTACAGACTTCATCTTCAGCTACTGGAGAGAATGAATAGAGGGTGGAGAGTGTAGATGAAGGTGGGTAGAGTGGTTGGGATTTGGAGTGAGTAAATATTTTGTTGAATGGTGTTGATTTTGTCTTTGAATTAGGTGGCAAAATCATGGGCTGTGAAAGAAGATGGGGGAGGATGTGCAGTGGGCATAGAAGTGAATTGAAGGTGGCAAAGAGGCAATGTGCGTTGGAAGACTGGGTGGACATTAGAGATTTGAGGTATGTTTGTTTGAAAGGGCAGTGCTGGAAGATGAAAGGATGAATTATACTGGAGGAAACTTTGATAGGAGTGAGATTTCCTCCATATCGCTCTGCAGTGCAGGATCACTTTTGCAGGTAGTGGGTCTGGGTTTTTTTTATGGTTGGGGTTTGGATTATCAGAGACTATATCTGGTAGCTGGAGCTGCATAATCTAGGGCAAAAGTGAGTGTTTTGTTGTATAAAGAGGCAGCCAATTAGGGCAGGACAAAGCAGTCATAGGAGAAATTAGTTGTCCTGGTGAAAATGAGAAGTGGATTGGGTTAAGAGTACTTAGGTGTCATTGTGTACATGTAGCTTTGGGAGCAGGGGGGAGAGCATAAGGTAAGGTCTGGCTGAATGAAAGGAGGTTGTGGTTGGAGAGTGGGAAGGATAAGTTGGAGGAACAGGAGATATAGCAGTAGCAGTAGAAGACAAGGTCAAGGGAGTGTCCATCACAAGCCAGGCCACAAAGTTGCCATGGATTAGGAAACTGGGCCTGGGGGGCAATAAATGACAGCAACACAAAGAGGGAGAGGATAAAATAGAGGGATATTGTGGACTTCAAAGAAAGAGAATGAGAGGGAGGGTTCAGAAGGTATGACTTGAAAGGTGCAGTTTGGAGAAAGTAGAATGCCTACTCCACTACCTTGTCTGTTTCTGTGTCTGGGAGTGTAAATGAGTGAGAGTGCCCCATAGGAGACAGCTGCAGTTGATGTAGTGTCAGAGGAGGTGAGTCAGGTTTCTGTAATGGCATGGAGGTTGAGGGATTTAGAAATGAATAGATCATGAATGGATGCAAATTTATTACAAACAGATCTGGCTTTCCATAGTGCACAGAAGGGAAGAGAGGGCAGTGGACATACGTGAATAAGGTTGGTAGACTTGGAAGTATGGGGTGGATGGAAAGTTTTGGGGTGAAGCAAGGAGTGTGAGCAGATAATGGGGATTGTATGGGTCCCAGGGCTAGATGAGAACATCAGCAGCCATGAAATAGAGTAGTGTGAGAAAGAGAAGACATGCAAGGGCGATTTGTGAGTATGAGGTTTATTTCTGTTTATTTAGGCTGGTGAGTATAAAGGGCCCAGGAAACAAAACAGTTCCTGTATGCAGAATACTGAGTAGAGAAGTAGTGAAGGGGAAATAATAATAGCAGAGGGAAAAATAGGTTGACTGAAACAGAAGATGAGTTTGGAGAGAAGTATAGTGAAAGTGAATTGGAGAAAGAGAGTGTGTAAATGTATCGCATTAGCTAGGGAAGGTAATGAGAGAATGGGAAGGAACAAATGATCTAAACATTTGTCAGCGGTATTCAGAAAGGTCTAATGCTGGCTCACATCCTGGGGTCCGGTGTGCAAGACTGGTCTCCTCCGTTACGGCTTCTCTGCAACGATGACAGCCTTCTGATGGTGGCTGCCACCTTGGATTGCGGAAGTGTGCATTCGCACTGTTGTATTTTATAATCTTCCCTTCTCCTCCATTGTTTAATTATCTTTCACTCCCCTTCATCTTGCTGACTATTTAAGGCACCTGTTTTGGCAATATGGGGCTTGATCTTGATGTCCTATCAGCCTGTTAGCTGCTGGACTATTTTGGCTCCTGTTTCTCTGAGTACTGCTTGTGGATCCTGGTATTCAGTTCCTTGAGACTTCCTTGTGGTATTCCATAACCATTGCTACTCTGCAGATCCTGCAATCCAGCGCTATATGCTTCTCAGCTAATCATTATATCTTGGTATCCTGTATCCGTTGCTACTCTACTCTATACTGTATTCAGTGACAATTGTTTTTCAAGCATCCTTGTATCCTGGTTTTCCATTTCCTGCTTTCCTCCTGCCGGTTACGTCTCACGGAGGACGCCTATTAGTCAGTGTTGGCACTGGCCTTCCCAGGACACAGAGGATAGCGGGGTCAGGTACATGGTAATTCAGCTGGGTCGGATACACCAGGGAGCGGACAGCAGAATGATCAAAAGGGATAGCTGGGTCGGGTACACAGTAATCCAGCCGAGTCGGATACACCAGGGAGCGAGCAGGAGAGTGGTCAACAAAGCAGGGGTCATATACTGAGAAATCAATTGAATCGACACAGGAACAACAAGGGGAAGCCAGACGCCAAGAAGAATTCGTTGCACTGACACAGGCAGTGTGTCAGAGCAAACCAGAAATAGGAGAGGGGTTTTCAAATTCCCTCTAGAGTCACATGACCGCAGCCGTGCACCGCCCAGAAGCATCGGCTGCGATCGCAAAGAGAAACTGAAGGTAAGTTCCTAACAGCCGGCCAACTTCCTTTTCTCCTTCTCAATCTCACCTGGTACCCATCCGTTGATGTGTGGTGTTAACAGCGAAGGCCAAACCTCCTTGTGAGGTCCCTGGCGAAAATATTTGCCACATTAGATCCTACGCCTCCATGGTGGGTGGAGCTAAACCAGGTATATTGTGAGAAACCTACCATTTCTGTGTATTCCGTGATAATATATTCTTGAGATAATATAGTCAGCCTAAAATAATATATACAGTTCTACCCTGAAAATCACTAAACACACAGCATATGTCTGTCATGCAACAGAGGCAGTCTGCTCCCTCTGGCTACTGTGCCCAGTATCACATAGCCTGTCCCCTCCATTCAGCAACTCCAGGACACAAAACTTGGCTCCTTCAGCCTTTTCACACCAATACACAGGACTTGGTAGATATTCTATGGTTATTATATTCATGCAGGAAAAATAGGTATTGGAGGAAGACAGATATTCATGGAAGACCATAAAGATATTTAAAAGGTTACCTGATTTTGGAAAGACATGAGGAAAATGTTCTGGCTACATGTGTGCAGATTCATGGCTTAGAACAGTGATGGCTAACATGTGACACTCCAGGTGTTGTGAAACTACAAGCCCCAGCATGCTTTGCCAGCTATTAGCTAGTTATCTACTGGCAAAGCATGCTGGGGCTTGTAGTTTCACAACACCTGGAGTGTCACAGGTTAGCCAACAGTGGCTTAGAAGTTGCATTTTTTTTTTTTTTGCATATAATGTAAAACAATAATTCTGTTTCACTTTTCCAAAACATAGCACAATTGAAATATTATAGTACACCTAGAGCCTGGTAAAGGGACTCAGTCTTTGACATAAGATACAGAGGTTGGTCACAAAGTTCTGATAGTGCTGTTGCTTAGGATTGTTTTGCTACACTTATAATAAGCCCTGGGTACCATATGTCCTAATATCTCCCATCCACCCCTAGCCATTCAATCCCTACTGTTTGTTTCTCCTATTTAAATAGTGGCAAAAGCATTTATGCATCACAACGGCACAGTGGTTAGAACTGTTGACTCACAGTGCTGGGGTCATGGGTTCAATTCCAACCAGAACCCTCTCTGTGTGTTTGCTTATTCTTTCCATGTTTGCATGGGTTTCCTCCAGGTTCCTTAGTATCCTCCACACTCCAAACAGAAGTAGGTTAATTCGCTTCTGCCAAAATTAAGTTTAGTGCTTGATTTGTAAGCTCCACGGGGCAGGGACTGATATGAATGATTATTTTCTGTAAAATATATGCACTATATAAATAACTGATAGTAATAATAATAATTGGCAATAATGATTAATTATAGTGCGAAGTTTACAGTTTTATAGCTGAATTTGCTCAAAATGGTTTATTTGCTATTATCTGCACTTTGCAAGTAGGTTTTTACCCCGGTTGTCATCTTAATGTCAGATTTTTTTAAAAAAAAACTACATTAAAGTCTCACTTTAATGTTACAGGTAAGAAAGTCAAGTATGCACTGTTTCAAAGTTATATTCTGTAGTACAGCTCAGAGGCGAACGCAGGATTTAGAAGGGGGGGTTTTCGCCCCCCCGGGAGAAAAAAAAAATAGAGCACAGGAGCTTCATTTCAGCGAGTCTGAATTCTACAGCAGCCGCGGCGCTGTCAAGAAGCATCCGCGGCAGTGCTGTATTATACTACAATACAGCACTGCCGCGGATGCTTCTTTGACAGCGCCGCGGCTGCTGTGGAGTACCGTTGGTTCCCGGAGGGGAGGGGTTTCTGGGGAACCAGAAACCCCCCCTGCGTGCTCCACTGCAGCTTTCTTATGGTAGATAAGGACTTCTGAGCCTGTGTTAAACTTCCTAAAATACTCATTATGTCAGGGCTTAGTGGAAGACAGGAATCCACTGGCACAAAAGCAGTGTTAATAGAACCTTTAATATAAACAGATCTCATTTAATGGAATTACTGTCTTCCACATCCAGAAACACTAGAAGTGAGTTATTAACTCCATCTCGGACAATTGACACCAACAGATGGAATACAGAGCTACAGCACAGATAAAGTATGAAGGGAATACAATGCGATGAGTGGTGCTGTTTCTCAGCATTAATTGAGATTTAATGAGGTTACTTATTAATCAGACTGGTATGAATATACAACACATCCTTGGCATGTACTGCCTGAATGTCAACTGCTGACATACAGGAAATTGAATAAACAAAGGGATTGTGGCTGGGAACTTGACAGACAACATTTCCAAGAGAACTATCTCCAATCTGTCCAAGTTTGTCCTGTGGAACATCATAAATGCACTCACTAACTGTTTAAATGTTCCTTCAAAATTAAAATCGTATAGAGTATAGTATTTGTTTATCTATAAATCCCTAATACAATGTCTTCATCTGCAGGAGTTACATCGTACTGCTGCCTAACATATGTACTTTATGACAGATTTGTGATTGCCACATATAGAGAATCTGTGAATCACTTTTCAGGAGTCCTCACTTTTTCTTTTCTATCTTTTTGGATGACTTGTGTAAGAGAGATGATAGGAAAACACATTTTCAGGTACTGTACACTTACCAAATAACACATAAAAATAGGATCTGGTAAAAAATGTAAAAAAAAACTTTATAGTAAGTTCTACTTGTGTTGCTTGAGGAATTGCTGTTAAACTGGAACTAATTTTGAAAATAATATTTTGATATATTGTAGACAAGGATAAACTGTTTCCAAGGATGAGCAATATTAACTTATTTAATAGGAACGGGGGCACTAATCACTTATTTAATAGGAGAGGGACTGTCTCGTGTTGGTACGATACTCTAGTTCACCCCGTCAAGTAGCCTGTCAGTGAAAGCTCCAGCACACTGCTCGGGTAAAAGACACTATTTTGGATCGTGGGAGCGCACTCATGTGCGCGCTCATCTTTTAGAATGTTCTATCATGCAGCACTGACTGCTGGGCTTCTACCCCCTTAGCCTCAAGTCTACATAAGCCTCCTGAACTTCTGCCAAAATGGTGCCAGACTTTCATGTCTTGTGTGGTCCATGCTACTTGGCATTTTGGCTCCCCATCTCCAGCGTACTCCTGGTATCTCCATCTTGATTGTATTCCTATTATCTTTACTCCAGTCTATTCCTGTTAACTCCATCTCTAGCGTATCCTTGGTATCTCCATCTCCAGCGTATCCCTGGTATCTCCAGCTCGAGCACTTTCTTGGAACTTGTTCCAGTAACTGTTTCAGGTATCTGTTTCAACGCCTGTTCCTGGAATCCAGTCCAGCATCAGTTCCTGGCATCCATTACAGTATCTGTTCCTCGTATCCAGTCCAGCATCCATTTCATTATCTGTTCCTGGTATCTTTTTTAGTATCTGCTTTTATTCATTTGTTCCTGCAATTCTGGTACCTATATCAGTATTCCTGGTATTTGTTCCAGCACTATTCTCTGTATTGTCATCAACATTCCTGAGATCTCCTCTTACACCACCTGCCATTCTCCACTGGTACATGCACAGAGGGCCACAACCTGCATTGTGCTATCAGCAAAGTCTATAACTTCTTGTCGGCAAAGTGGGAGTGTCATCTATTCATCAAGTTAGGGCTGTGGGAGGAGTGCAAACTATTTAAACCTGTCTTTTTCTTTTATGTATGTGACTGATGCCAGACAGTGGCTGGTGTCTAGGGAGCTGGTCTCTGTTACTTTAGCATTAGGGTCACAAGAAAAGTGTGTGCAACTTTATGGTATAAATTACTTTGTCATCCTGACAATAAAAGCAAAGTTTAAAAGCAAGAAGGTATTCGTGTGCATCACCCGAAGTGTAACCATGTCCCAAGTGGTGTCAGAAGTGCGGATGCTTATGGAAGCAAGTTTCCACTACCCAACCCGCATAGACATTAACATGGAGAAAGTTTTGAGGGCTCTTGTGAATCTGGCTGTTGGACAGCAAGAGCAGCAAGCTCAGGTGATACAAGTTGCAGAGTCACAGGAGAAAAACACCAGGCTCTTAAGGGAAGAGTTAGTCCAGGTGAGGCGTGAGAAAAATGTAACACCTGGTCCCACTCTGCAGAAAATGTCACCAGCTGATAACATAGAAGAGTATCTGTATTGAGAGAGCTGCAAAAAGGGATAATTGGCCTTGTGAAGTTTGGGCTAAGACTCTGGCACTATATTTAACTGGTGAAGTTCAGCGGGCTTATATGGATGTGGATGAGGACCAGGCCTCTGATTATCCGTGCTTAAGGTCTAAGACATTGAGGTTTCTAGGTCAGGCCGAGCCCAGCGCTATCATGAGTGGCGCTACGACAAAGACAAACTGTTCAGAGCACAAGTGACTGAGCCTTCCAATTTTTTTTTAAAATGGCTACATTCAGAGGAGAATTTGCTTACTTGGATTATGCAAGTTTTGGCGATAGATCACTGCATCCAGGGGCTGGACTGCAATCTGCAAAGATGGGTGCTGTAATCGGACCCACAGACTTATGAAGAGCTTGACACTGTCACACAGCAGGCTTTTAGGTTCTGTCACTTACCTCTTTGCTGCCTTTCCAAGTTGTCCCTGCTGTCCTCAGGCTCTGCTGGTTTCAGACCTCTCGGAAAGATGCTGACCAGCCGGTCTACACTCCAGAGATCCCTCCAGAATCAGAGTATGGGCGTGGCCATCTTGGATTCGGTCACATGATTCCTCTCAGAATTCTGGTCATAGCATTCCGGTTCTATTCTGGTTACAGCAATCCTCTTCCAGTATTCCTGTTACAGCATTCCGGTCACAGCATTCCGGTTCCATTCTGGTTACAGAAATCCTCATCCAGTATTACGGTTACAGCATTATGGTTCCATTACGGTTACAGCAATCCTCTTCCAGTATTCCAGTTACAGCATTCCTGTTCCATTCTGGTTACAGAAATCCTCATCCAGTATTACGGTTACAGCATTATGGTTCCATTACGGTTACAGCAATCCTCTTCCAGTATTCCAGTTACAGCATTCCGGTTCCATTCTGGTTACAGAAATCCTCATCCAGTATTACGGTTACAGCATTATGGTTCCATTACGGTTACAGCAATCCTCTTCCAGTATTCCAGTTACAGCATTCCGGTTCCATTCTGGTTACAGAAATCCTCATCCAGTATTACGGTTACAGCATTATGGTTCCATTACGGTTACAGCAATCCTCTTCCAGTATTCCAGTTACAGCATTCCGGTTCCATTCTGGTTACAGAAATCCTCATCCAGTATTACGGTTACAGCATTATGGTTCCATTACGGTTACAGCAATCCTCTTCCAGTATTCCCGTTACAGCATTCCGGTCACAGCATTCCGGTTCCATTCTGGTTACAGAAATCCTCATCCAGTATTACGGTTACAGCATTATGGTTCCATTACGGTTACAGCAATCCTCTTCCAGTATTCCAGTTACAGCATTCCTGTTCCATTCTGGTTACAGAAATCCTCATCCAGTATTACGGTTACAGCATTATGGTTCCATTACGGTTACAGCAATCCTTTTCCAGTATTCCAGTTACAGCATTCCGGTTCCATTCTGGTTACAGAAATCCTCATCCAGTATTACGGTTACAGTATTATGGTTCCATTACGGTTACAGCAATCCTCTTCCAGTATTCCGGTTACAGCATTCCTGTTCCATTCCGGTTACGGCATTCTGGTTACAACAATCATCTTGCAGCATTCCGGCTACAGCATTCCGGTTACAGCAATCCAGTTCCTGTTTGCTCTCCCCTGCTAGTGTAATCGCCAACTGCACCAGTCCATTCACTACATCCAGAGGAACATTATCAGGCCTCTCAGCTTTGTCCACTTAGTCACCATTCCAGCTCCAGAGACACAATCCAGTCTGGTTACAGACAGATCCTCAGGCGTGATAGCCACAGTAGTAAAGAAGTTTGGTGCTCTACAGCAAATGACCAAAGAATCTGCGTTCATGCCAAAGCCAATGCCACGTCAAAAGTCAGGTTTGATAATCCTTGCTACAGGGCCCAATGGATAAAACTGCTATTGACAGAGGGCCGGTTAAAAAGCTGTCTAGTTCGAAGTGCTTTGAATGTGGTGAGCCAGGCCACTTCCAGGCTGAGTGTCCTAAACTACCGGAACCCATGGACTGTTCTGTTACACATGTTGGGCTTGCTTAACTAAGCTGTTATACTATAAGTCCCACATCAGGAAGTTCTTGTTTGTTCCGGGTGACTGTGCTAATCAACCAAAATCTTGTCCTAGCTTTGGTTGACTCGGAGTGAGCTTACATTGGTTTCCAGCTCTGCCTTGCCCGAAAACCATAACTATATATATATGTCCAAGGTGAAGGTCATGTGCATACATGGGACAACTGAGAAATATGAGAGAACACTTCTGCCAGTCACACTTAAAAACAAACAGTTATGGTGGTGGCTGCCATAGCACCTAAACTGCCGTATCGACTTATTCTGGGGTAAGACTTCCCACTGTTTAAAAAGGCCCTCGGTGAGCAAGTCTGGCTGGACATGCAAGCATCGGTCGGAAGTCCGGTCTTAAAGGATCTGCCTAAGAATTCACAACATCTTGACCTCGATCTTTGGGAATGGCCAAACCGGAATGCTATCCTGGGGGATCACAGCAGGGCTTCCACAAAAGCAGGGGCGGATTGGCCATAGACCTTACAGGGAAATTTCCCGGTAGGCCGATGGCCTAACGAGGCCACCTGGAGACCACCTCAGATTTTCCCGCGGGGGGGGCGCGTTTGGATGTGGCGGGGGGAGGCACGTACAGGAAAGCAATGTAAATATTGGTGTTCAGTGGGCAGCAACAGGCAGCCAATTGCTAGGCTCCCATGGTGCTTTTCGGCAGACAGGAAGTCTGACTTCACTTCCTGTCTGCCTGATGTGAGAAGAGACGCTGCTCAGAGCAACTGAAGGTAAGTGAGGGGGGCTTAGTATACTATACTAAGGGGAGTACTATACTAAGGGGGGCTGCCTATACTATACTAAGGGGTGGCTGCCTATACTATACTAAGGTGGGTTGCCTATACTATACTAAGGGGGCTATCTATACTATACTAAGGGGGCAACCTATACTATACTAAGGGGGGCTACCTATACTATACTAAGAGGGGGCTGCCTATAGTATACTATACATTTGCCCTGCATGGCTTTAGAGATGACTCACTGTGTGTAAAGTCATCACATCTAGATTTTCCTAAATGTTACTACAACCAAATTCCTGTAGTTCTAAATCCCGCCTACTTTTGTGTTGGTCCCACCTACAGTTATTTTGGTCCCGCCGACATGAGGCCACTTCAATAATTTTTTCCAGGGCCACTTTAAATTCCCAATCCGCCCCTGCACAAAAGTATCCCTGTGAGGGGAAGCATGGCCACTCCAAAGCAGCGTTGGCTGGTGTCAATGCGGATGAGCCCTCCCCACCTGTCGAAATGCATATTGTTTGGAGTGTCTCACAGAGAATACAAGGGAGCCATTTCCTCATATATTTTGCAATAAAGTCAGGTAACTACATTTTTTTTAATATCTGTCTTTTCTTTTGTTCTATGTGGTTGCCTTGACAAAGGTCCAAATGTAGGATCGAAACATAGACTTATAATGTGAGATATGGAATTGAATTAAAAGGAAATTAAAGCACAAATGGTGATTGTATCTTTTAGTAAACTGACATGTATTTTTACTACTATTATGTCGCTAATTTTAGCCAGCCAGCTCGGAGCAGTCTTTGGCCAAAATTAGTGAGAATGTGGACAGTTGTGAATAGATCATTAGAAAATAGATTATAAATTACTGTAAATGAATGCTAATGCTATAAATAGTAATATAAGAGCAAAAACCGCTCAAAATCACATAAATTTACTTATTTTCACAGTTTTTAATCAAATACAGATCCAAAACTAAAACCAAAACCTTTCAGGATTTTTGGGCAAAACCTGCAACAAAGCCAAAATACGATACGAAAATGTTTTAGAACCAAAGCCTCATCCAAAATACGGGGGTCAGGTCACATCTCTAATGGATGTGGTTTTGATTCTAAAACGTTTTTGTATCGCATTTTGGCTTTTTACAGGTTTACTTTTTTCCATATCAGACTTTAATGAAAATTTATAAGGCTCAACCACGTCATGACTAGAGTTTCCTAACTTAATGACTAGACCATTTTCACAGTGAATAACGTTTTTGTTATTTTATGGTTTGAAGGGATTGTATTCTTAAATGGTTGAATGGACACTCTTGGTCACCCTCTTCTCCTACACACCCTTCACTCCATTGGCCTTTGTGACACAGTTCTCTCCTGGTTCACTTCTTACCTATTAAACCGCTCCTTTAGTGTTTATACCTCTGGCACATCCTCTCCTCCACTCCCACTATCCGTTGGGGTCCCCCAAGGTTCCGTTCTGGGCTCTTTACTTTTTTCATTGTACACCTCTTCTCCTGGGGCAATAATTCACTCATTCAGCTTCCTATACCAGCTCTACGCTGATGACAACCAAATCTATATCTCTTCCCCTCACCTCTCTCCTTCTGTACTATCTCGTGTAACCAACTGTCTTTCTGCTATCTCCACATGGATGTTCCAACGCTATCTAAAGCTCAACATGTCCAAAACAGAACTTATTATCACCCTCAAATCTGCCCTCAACTCTCCCTCACTGTCAATAACACTACAATTTCTTCAGTCTTCCAAGTCTCCTGCCTTGGTTAACTTGACTCCGCCCTGTCACTCACCGGACCGTGAGTGCCTCTGCGCTGGTGCTTGGTTCTCTATCCTTCCTGCCGGCGCCTGTCCTGAGCCGCGGCCGTTCGCCATCTTGATGGACTGCGCATGCGCAGCATCCATGAACTCTTATGACCTTGCTTTTAACCTAATTGGTGGATCAATCACCTCTCCCTATTTAAGGCACCTGTGGCCATGGTATCGTTGCCTGATCATGAGTCTCATTCCCTGTGAGTCTCTGAAGGTGTCTCCTGTGTCCTGCTCATATCTTCAGTTTCCTGCTGGATTACCTGATCTGCTCATCGGCAGTTCCCATACCCGCTACTGACTCCTGTGTCCTGCTCGTGTCTTCAGCTGTCTGCTGGATTACCTGCTCTGCTCATCGGCGGTTCCCATACCCGCTACTGACTCTTGTGTCCTGCTCGTGTCTTCAGCTGTCTGCTGGATTACCTGCTCTGCTCACCTGTGGTTCCCATACCCACTACAGTCTCTCAGCTCTCCTGCTGTGCCTGCATATCCTCGTTGGACAAGCTTCTCTACTCAGCAGCGGTATGCATACTTGTTATTGACTATCAGCTGTTATCCTGCATATCCGCTTTGGACAAGCTTCTCTACTTAGCAGCGGTATCCATACCCGCTATAGACTATTAGCCGTTACGCTGCATATCTGTTTGAACAAGCTTCTCTACTCAGCAGCGATATGCATACTTGTTATTGACTATCAGTTGTTATCCTGCATATCCGCTTTGGACAAGCCTCTCTACTCAGTAGCGGTATACATACCTGCTATAGACTATTAGCTGTGACGCTGCATATCTGTTTGGGACTAGCTCCTCTGCTCTCCAATTGTATTTATACAGTTACAGACTCTTATCACTCCTCCACTTATCCACACCTGGACAAGTCCTCACCTCATCACAGCAGTGGTACAACTTGCTATACGCAGACCACTGACTCTCCCGCTACCTACCTACACCTGGACAAGTCTTCCCTTCACAGCAGTGGTACAACTTGCTATACGCAGACCACTGACTCTCCCGTTACCTACCTGCACCTGGACAAGTCTTCTCATCACAGCAGTGGTACAACTTGCTATACGAAGACCACTGACTCTCCCGCTACCTACCTGCACCTGGACAAGTCTTCCCTTCACAGCAGTGGTACAACTTGCTATCCACAGACCACTGACTCTCCCGTTACCTTCCTTCACCTGTTCACGTCCACTCTACTCTCCTACCAGTATAGCTGCAAGTCACTGACTCTCATCTATTCCATTGGCATTCTCTCTCCATCTGCTGTTATATATGTTCCTACTATTCACCCTACTGCCCAGAGGACCGCTGTTTAAACCCCGCCCCTCTGGTAAGCATTATCAACTGGTGAATCCTGGGCAGAACTCCTAGTGCCCGTGACACGCCCTCTGCTTTATTTCTCACATCCAGACTCTCTCCCAGTCCTGTCGACTCCAACTTAAACACATTGCCAGAATACGTCCTCAACATGCTACCATAATTATTTTCCATTCTCTCATCATCTCCCGTCTTGACTACTGTAACCTCCTGCTATCTGGCATTCTTGAAATCCATATATTCACACTTCAATCTATCCTAAATGCTGCTGCAAGACTGATCTTCCTCTTCCTCTCACTGCTCCACATCTGCTACAGCACTTTGCAAATCCCTACACTGGCTCCCTGTGTCCTCCAGAATCAAATTCAAATTACTCACCCTTACCTACAAAGCCCTCAGCAACATTATCCCTGCATACATCTAACAATCTCATATCAAAATACTCTCGCTCCCGCCCTCTTAGATCTACCTCTGATCTGCACCTTGTCTCGTTTCTGGTAACCACCTCTCACTAGCACATACAAGATTTTGCCTGTGCTGCTCCCCACTTATGAAATTTCCTACCACGCTCAATCAGACTTTTCTCTTTTTTAGAGGTGAGCTTATCTCCGATAACACTATTCACACTAATGCACCCTCACAACTGTCCTAATCTCCACTCTCTCCACATTTGCTTCTCTTGTTTCAGCTGTGCTCTCTTACACTTATAATGTAAGCTCTCTAATGAGCAGGGTCCTCCATACCCTTTGTTTTCATGTCTGCATTTATTTTGTCTACCTTTTATGTACCCGTTTTATGTATGTACTGTTTTCCTTACTGTACGGCGCTAATTCCACACATAAAAGGTGGATTCAAGCAGTGCCACAAAAGTGGCACTGTTTGTCGCTTGAGTGCTTGCTTTGTTAAACTGTACATGTCCTTTTCAATATCTTACAAACATCTTACATGGGTGGGAGGGTTTAAGGACAATTCCATCTTTTCTTTTCTGCCACTGCTGGACATTATTGGAAGCAATGTACCCATGTGCAGAAATCCTTAATAAGAGGGGATTGGGCTAGGGATGGGATGACAAATGTGGGGCTGTCACCAGTTGTAAAGCTTTTACTTTCACATTTATGTAGAGTGCGACATATCACACTCTATAAGGCTCATTTCCAAAAATGCAAATCAGCTGTGCACATGCTGTTTTATGACTCCACCTACGTATACAACCACAATATAGAAGTTTTCATTTTATGGCGGTATGGATTATTTAAACGAGATAGAGGGATGGAGAAGGTCCATTTAGAGGGATGAGACCTGTTTTCTGCAAGGGCTTGCTGCAATTCCCCCCGCTAAAGGACTTGATTTTGCCCTCCTCTGACGTGGTAGGACGCCTCCTCTACTTTCATTGGAATGCATTTTGCATTTTTCAGTTCCTCTATTACTGTAAATGGATTTTCAACCATTTAAAAAATGTAATAAAGATATTCAATTACACAAAGTGATGTCCTGTCAATCTCTATTAAGAGAAAAACACGTTTGACGGAAAATAGGAAACTTGTGCAAATGCAGAGGTAGCAGGGGTGTGCAATATTTTGTGTTTCATAAACAATCCTATAAGACTGACCTGGTTTTATTGAGCTGGGGAAGGCGTTATGGAAAAAATACTGTTTTATTCAGGGTTTTTTAAGAGAAATATGTTTACTCGTTGTTTATTATTTTTTATTACTTCCAAAACATTTATTTTTGTCTGTTAATACATATGTCCCTACAAGTTTCCTAAATACCCAGCACTGTGCATAGTGCTCAAATTGGGAGTCGTATTCAAGTGATCGAGAGAGTAGCAATTAAATCAACCTGTATCTGCCCCCTCATTGACAGCTCGGTCCCTTAATGCTGACTTACCGGTATGTGGAAATTTGCGGCCTCTGTGGTGAAACGAGGTATTAATATCACCCTAACCAGCCTGTCCCTCATTTCTCACATAATGTGGATTATAGCAAGTACTTTTTATAGCACTTGCTTTTGTTCCCAGGCTTAACAGAGTACAACTGCAGTGTCTAATTACATGTGGATAAGAGGACATTGTAAATATGTATATTGTTTATTGTATATTGTTGATGTGGCAGTGAGGTTGTTACTCATTGTCCTTAAAGTAAAATCAGGGGGTTGTGGATAGGTTTAAGGTTGCAATATACTGGTGAGGGGGAGGCTAATTAGTATCCATTGTTCTCACAAGACTACTCCAGACGTTTGGTCTATCAAACACCATAAGATAAGCTTTATCTTTTGGTGTTCCTATGAGGGAGCCAACTAATCACATTAATTGCTATTTTTGCGCAATTGATGTTAAAGGACATAATTTTAAAACCAAGCACAAAATAACCTTCCCTGTTGTCGAATCAGTTACAAAACCGATACCACATGGACCTGAATTACTAGTACCTTATCCACCTACAGATATTGACAATATATTGTTACAAACTTCATCTGATGATATTCCGAGTAGTGGTGAAATATTCCATGTAGAATGTTCGGGTAAGACACCGTGACTGCTGAAACAGAATCAACTAAATGATTTGGTGAGGGATCTTGGACTCTCCAAAGATGCAACCGAGCAGCTGGGATCTCATTTGAAGGAAAACAATTTACTAGATCTCAACACTACATATTTTTGGTATCGACGAAGAGAAGAGGAATTTACACATTTTTTTTACGATAGAGGACAATATTGTTTATTGCAAAGATATCAAAAGCTTAATGCAAATGTTTGCTATTGAATACACCCCGGAAGAACGGAGGTTATTCATAGAGGGCCTGATTCATTAAGGATCTTAACTTAAGAAACTTCTTATTTAAGTCTCCTGGACAAAACCATGTTACAATGCAAGGGGTGCAAATTAGTATTCTGTTTTGCCCATAAGTTAAATACTGACTGTTTTTTCATGTAGCACACAAATATCAACTTTAAATTTCAGTGTACAAATAAGCTATTAAGTATTTGTGTGTTACATGAAAAAACAGGCAGTATTTAACTTATGTGCAAAACAGAATGCTATTTTGCACCCCTTGCATTGTAACATGGTTTTGTCCAGGAGACTGAAATAAGAAGTTTCTTAAGTTAAGATCCTTAATGAATCAGGTCCAGAGTCTTCAAAAAGAAGTTTAAAAGTTGTTTTATTGCACAATGGCAACACATACGCGTCAATACCATTAGCACATTCAGTCTATCTTAAAGAAACATATGAAAATTTGAAAACTGTTTTGGAACTGATTGGATATGCAAGACCCAACTGGTTAATATGTGAAGATCTTAAAATTTTATGCATGGTACTTGGCCAGCAACAAGGTTACATCAAATTCCCATGTTTTCTCTGTTAATGGGATAGCAGAGCTGAATATTTACATTGCCAAAAAAACAATTGGTCAGCTCAAAAAAAGTTTAGAAATTTTAAAAAATGTCATCAAATCCAGATTAGTAGATCCAAATAAAGTTTTACTTCCCCCTCTACATATAAAATTAGGACTGATGAAAAAATTTGTAAAAGCACTGCCTAAAGATGGAGAAACTATCAAATATCTTTGCACCAAATTCCCTAACATATCTGATGCTAAACTGAAGGAAGGTATTGTTACAGGCCCTGACATTAGAAAGTTAATAAAAGATGAACATTTCAGGCGTGTAATGAATATTGTGGAACTTTCGGCGTGGACTTCCTTCGAACAAGTGATTTCAAAATTTTTAGACAATGTCAAGGATCCAAACCACAAAGAAACTGTCAGGGAAATGCTTAATAGTTACAGAAACCTTGGCTGCAATATGAGTTTAAAGGTACATTTTTTGAATTCCCATATTGAACATTTCCCGAATAATCTCGGAGACCAGAGTGAAGAACAGGGTAAATGGTTCCACCAAGACGTTAAAGATGTAGAAAGAAGATAACAGGGTTGTTGGGACTTCAGCATGATGGCTGACTACTGCTGGATGATACACAGAGATGACACAGAAAAAACTTATAAGCAAAGAGCAACAAAACGAAGTTTGAAGACAAAGATATTAATAATTTTTTTCAATAATTATGGTTTTGTTTCTATTATTGTTTGATTTTATTGTTATTTTATTTCATAATTAAGACAAAAAACACAGTAATATCATCTACACTTCTTCATATTTCACAATAAATATGTCAAGAACAATTAAACTTCTTGTTTTTTTAAAAAATGTATGTAACCCCTTATAGGTAAATGTGATGTGGTAATTTTTTTTATATACTATTTCGTGATGTACACAGGAGTATAATTAAGAAAATAAAAGTATTGTTAAAAAAGCTTTTAATACCTTAAATTCGCAGACCTGTGCTATCTCAAGAACTTCACCACACTGCCCTACAAACCTGGGAAGCATGCTCCTTCAAGCTTCTCTGAGTATTAGATATCAGACTTTTTGGTTAAAATTGAAATCCCTAATTATATATCACTAATCATTTAACACTGTTATTATTGTCCAGGTCTTGTGGCTTTGCCTGGTACAGATTTATTGGTCTGCATGACATAGAAACCTCTATAGTAAGGGCACAGTCCTTGCACCCTTTACAGTCCCCTGCAGGCTGCTGTGTAACAAAGCTTGCTCATTAAAATGTGTTTTAGTTCCTTATGCATTGCAAACATTGCATTTGAATATCATATGATCTCTATAGAAAATCCCTGGAAACTCTCTTTAGAGAATGCAATTACTTCTCTTGAAATGGTAATTTTAGAAGGGATAGTAAAAATAAATGGGATGAGTTAGGGAACCTGTAGAACAATTTATGTGCTTAGAATTCAGAGACACAGAAAATAAAGATAATCACTTTAACATGTACAGTCCAACCATCCAATATTATCCAAGACTTTGGTCGTTAAAAAGCATGCATGTTGCGTAAATATTTATATTATCTCTCCACTTAACACCAGAAATAGGTAGGTTATATAACTCACAATACACCAGGGGTATAAGTCTAATAAATCATCCCAAGTGTTGCAAATTAAAATGAGACACATAAACAGGGTATATTACTATGCAACTTATTTCACACTTATTTTCCAATTGCAGTAACCAATAATGGCAAATCTTTACACCAAGGCAAATACGTCGCCATGAAACATAAAGTCATTGCCGAACTGCTGCTTCAAGCTGTCTGATTTATTGTTCTGTATACCCTACTGTTACGAGCCGCGGCGGTGCCCATCCGCCGCGACTCTCCTACATCCGTCCCAGTCGTCGCTATGACGACCTGGACGTCACTTCTGGGGGCCAGCCGACCGTTGCCGTAGCAATGGCCGGACGCTTTTCTGTTCAGCGCCGCGTCCTGGCATTACAGGGCAGGTGGGTGCATGCACAATAAAGGTGCTAGCCTGTGGGCTAATTAATTTAGCATCAGATTAATTATGCAAGGAGCTGTGGCTGATTCAGAGCTAGGCTCTGATTGGTGGACACTGGTATTTAAGGCAGTGAGGGTGGAAGCCTCACTGCCGGTTATAGCTTCCAGTCTCCTGTGTTGCTGCATGCTGCTGTACTCCCTTACTTCTGGTGTTACCTTTGGATTGTTGCCTACAGTGTATGACCCCTGCCTGTTTACTGGATTTGCCTTTTTGCCTGTGCCCTTGACCTTCTGGCCTGTACCACCGTTTCTGCTGATTTGCCCGTGACCTCGACCCTTGGCTTGTTTCCTGACGATTCTTCCTAGCAAGTGACCCCTGACCTCGGCCTGTCTTTTGGAATTGCTGTCTGCCATTATCCTCTGCTCCTGGGTTCTCCGCAGCTAGTACACGCCACACGACCCTCTGTAGTCTGCAGCCAAGTCTGTCCCCACCACTAGGGGCTCCAGCGAACACCTGACTATCAGAGTAGACTCCGGGTGGTGTTGTATTAGTTGGAGGGGTTCCTGACACCTACATGGCAATTTATCATTCTGTATACCCTACACACAACAACTCCACCAGGGTCATCCTGGCATGGAGGTCACAAAGCACAGAGCCAAAGAGATCCTGTTATGTTTGACCATCTATGGTGATATTGAATGCTAAGTCTCCTAGTATGTCCCGTGCCCAAAAGGCTCACCAAGCTAAGAAACAAATGCAACTGCTCAAGGTTCTAGACGTGTCCTGGTCCACTGTGGTTGTCAACATGTTTGATTGGAAGGGAAGGAACCCTTTGTCTTGGTGGATTTGTACTCTGGCTGGTTTTTAAATTGACTACCTTCGGAACCTAACAAGGCAATGATAATTTTGGAACTGAAGAGACACTTTGCGGTGTATGGCATCCCGCGCAACTTATCACTGATAACACTATGCAGTGAGCAGGGAATTCATAGGCTTTGCCAACACATGGGACACATTGTACCTGAATAGCCCATCCCTCTGCCTGGGACACCCACTTTTAATGCTTCCCCAAATTCCATGCTGCAGCCACCATTAACTACAGAAAGTACAGCAGTACCTTAAGGTTCAAGAATGTCACCAAGCCAACCTGACTGTTCCATGAACCATTCATCACCACTGACACCTGCGGGTACCACAATGCGTGACAACATCTGTCAAACAGAGCATTCTGGGAGGTTCTTGTTTACTGGTATTCATTCTGTTATATCAGTTTTCAGTGAGTAAAGGTCTTTGTGTTCCACTCCTTAGAGTGTTGTCTTCTGCTTTCATTACTATACTTCTACATTAGAAACCTACAGCAAACAAAAGATCAAAAATCAATCTGAAGTACTAATTTAGCTCAGTGTAAACAATCACCTGTAACTTCCTCTTCAGTCCTGGGGTTGGGTACGAAATCCCGACACTTTTCCTGCCAACATGAAAATGCAGACAGGGTAAATGCCGACATCCGGCAGCTATACAACTGCCAGACCATCCGGCAAAAAAAAAGTGTTAAAAATTAAATTAAAACAGTAATAAAAGTTTAAACTTCACCCCCCCTCCCCTCCCAAAACACGTGCAAACTTGTGCTGACAGCCAGCGGACCCACAAGTCCACAAAGGGTTCAAAAATGCACTCATACTCTTCCCCCAATCAGATTAAGCCTAGTACGAACTGGATTCTCTAGGCAGATGAGGTCTGCAAAAAAAAATGTCAAATATTAATTCCTCAAACCAGATGGCAGCTACACCAGCTCAATCTCCTCAACCAAAAAAGAGAGATCTAGAGATGAAAAAACAAAAAAAGGCACAGAGCGCTCATAGGGGGATATTCAATTAGCCGTGATGTTCCTCAAAACATTGCAACATCAGGCTGTTATGAGCTGAAAGGATCAGAACCAGGCAGAGAGAGGGAGAGCCAGAGACCCAGGGCAGAGGGGAGGATGTCCTGGTACCCCCCTTATAATCTGGGAAGCTGGTCATTCGCCTGCTGCCACTAGGGGCCATAGTACAACAACACAAACACACTAGTGATATGGGGCAGATTTCAGGGATAATTTACCTCAGAAAGTGACAGGATGATGGAAAGGAGCAGCACACAGGGATTGTCTGTCAGCGTCCAACTGTGAGATAATAACTCCGCAGAGCACAGGAGAGAGATTTTACCCCCTGCAGAGCACAGGATAGAGGTATTACCCCTGCAGACGAAGGGTGAGTGAACACTGCTGTGAGAGAGAGATGAGGGTGAGCTAGAGAGCCACCATTTTGGATGTGACTGCCCCATTGATATTCTGCCATGTAGCCCATAAGAACCGTGCAGGAGGAGATAAAAGATGTATATAGGAACTGTACATATTTATCACTGCAACAGTTTAAAAATGTGCTGGAGTGATGAAGGTGTGTAAATAAAGAGTTTATTTTGCAATATAGAGATGGTCTGGCACCCACATTATTGAGACATCTGATTGCACTGCACCCCTGAGTTATATCACCTGTGTCCCGACATCTTCACAGAGTAAAAATAACCTGCATGTGCAGTGAGCCCCTGGTCATCTACACCCATGCCAGGAGCTAGCCAGGGCTGAGAAGGAGGTGGACTGCCTAAACTGTGCACCTCAACACTTCACACAGCAACAGGGGGTTACACTTTGTTAAGAAATTTATATTAATAAATATACCTTTAACTCCAATTGGGAATAACCCAGAATTTCCATCTGTTTCGCCTTCCCCATGTAATCACCCCTAGAGGATGATTAATGGTGGACTAAATCAAGCTATGATATTATTGATGGAGCATATTGGAAATCCTTAGACTCCCTTTTGGAGAGATTTTTCATCCCTATTTATGTGCAAATATGCTCTTTATTACAGTCTTTGCCTAGGGTAGAAATATTTAGTAACCTTAACCCATTACAGCGCATGTGTTACTATAATCCGAGCACAAACGGTAGGACTTTGTACTTTATTGTTACGATTTTGATGCCTTAGTCAGTATTAGCACAGGCTTACCTAGGGCGCGGAGTTTAACGGCCTTCCGGTCTTCACCAAGAACCACCGCAAGGTAGTGTGGACTTTGCTGCCGAAGAACCGCAGGTCGCGGCCCCCAGATTAGCCTACTGACGTAAGGGAGAAAGTTCTAAGTGATGGCAGGCAGACAAGAAAATAGACAATGCGGTGCAAGTACAGGCACTAACCGTTAATTCCAGGCGTTGTAGGTCTGGAACAGTAACCGGTAGATGCACAGAGCCAATGGGTGCGTGGCAGGATTTGGGTCCAGAGAGACGACCGGGTCAGTACACTGGTGATATCAGATATACGGTACCAGAGGGAAATCCAGAGAATAGTTGGTAACACAGCCGAGTCGGTACACAGAAGGTATCAGGTATACGGTGCCAGAGGGAGATCCAGAGAATAGTTGGTAACACAGCCGAGTCGGTACACAGGAGATAGTCCAGTTGCGTAGTGCCAGGGATAAGCCAAAGAATAGTCAGGTCACAGCCAGGTAGGTACACAGGAGTAGGAGGAATAGAGGGATACACAGGGAGCAGGTTCACAGGAGTCAGGACACAGGAACTGTAGCCAGGAACAGGAAACACATTGCTCTGACACAGGCAGCGTGTCAGAGCAGGGGAGATATAGGAGTTTGAATTCCCCGCCCAGGAGTCACATGATCGGCAGCAGGGAGAACCCGGAAGTGCGGCAGCGCTAACAGAAGAAGCGCTGAACAGATCGGACACCGCTGTCAGATCATGCTGACAGCGCAGCGGAACGGGAAGAAGGTAAGTTCCTAACAGTACTTTATAACTTGCTTCACACATCAAATGCTGAACTTTTGCTCCAATGGGAGAAGGATTTAGGACCTCCCACAGAAGTGAAAGAGAATTAGAACTAGAGTGTCCTGGGTTTCCATTTCCACTTTAGTAAAGGAGAGTTTGTATAAAATTTAAACTAGGTGGTACCTTGACGCTACAAGATGGCAGCACGGTGGCTAAGTGGTTATCACTTCTGCCTCACAGTGCTGAGGTCATGAGTTCAATTCCCGACCATGGCCTTATCTGTGGAGTTTATATGTTCTCCCCATGTTTGCGTGGGTTTCCTCCGGGTGCTCCGGTTTCCTACCACACTCCAAAAACATACTAGTAGGTTTATTGGCTGCTATCAAAATTGACCCTAGTCTCTGTCTGTCTGTGTGTGTATGTTAGGGAATTTAGACTGTAAGCTCCACTGGGGCGGGGACTGATATGAATGAGTTCTCTGTACAGCGCTGTGGAATCAGTGGTGTTATATAAATAAATGTTGATGATGATGATGATGAAAATTACATTAAATATTTTCATCTACCTCTCCCTAATGCTGGCAGGGAAGAGAAATCAGAGGAGGCTTTATTCATAGCTGGTGTTACTGCCTCAAGATTTCAAACTTTTGTAGAGAAATTCATGTAATGCTCAAACAGATATAAGATTCTAAATTTCAACTTTGTTCTTGGTCTATTCTTTTAAACTTTCCCATTTCTGGCTTGGGGGCACATTCTGTTAAACTTAACTCTCATATCCTAAACACTGCCAAGTCTTCCAGAGCGCAATATTGAAAGGATCCCACTTCCCCTCTTGCATGACAAGAAAAACATTTGGTTTATTGCCCCTATGGGAAAAAAACACTTTACTAGTAGCAGGAGAAGAAAGCAAAAGTAATTCTATTTGGGAGCTCTGGTTAATATTTACTGTTGAAGACAAATAATTGGATGAAGTCGTCTTTAATAGATATTGGTTACAATTCGTACCCTTCGGCATACAAAAGTTAAATAAACAATTACATAGGAAAACACAGTAAATACACTTAAATTCACACTCACATTTGTAAATAGTTAATTTTTAATAAATTTTCCAATTCATATTATTTTATTATTCATATAAAATAATTCTGAGATTTATTACACAATGGTAAACCTACTTTATTTAAATATATGGTTCAAGCTATAAGAAATGTATTGTGTTTGGTCTTATACTAATCCACATTTCACCAGTAGGAATTCAGTATCATGGGATAAGCGATCACACATTGCGATCGCTAGTTCTGATTAGTATAAGAATAATGCTCAAAAATGCTCTGTTAATGTTAGTTTAAACCAGATTTTTGGCGGTTCCCTGAGGCAAGGCACATAGACTGCTGTTGAATGAGTGAGTTGCCCCCACCTTTGAAGAAGCATCGTTTGAACTGACCTATGATCTGTATTGTTCTGGGCTATCGCAAACCCTGAACCAATGAAGAACCAATGAAGAACTATCTTAGAGTTATCTTTGTGTACATTGTGACATCACACTTTTTATTTTCAACCCAAACTGTATAAAAAGCCACTGGACAGTATCAGCCTCTCTCTCTCTCACCACACAGACTTCAGTATTGATGAGCTGTTACTGGATCCAGTGTGCAGCATATGTATCAGTTATACTTATATTTTGCTATTAAATCTCTTTGTGCGTTGGAACCACATTTTTTGCATTGGACAATCATTATTGGTAACGATAGTTGCGGACATAACATTACTTCACCCCCCCCATTACCCCATAATTTCTGGGTACTATTTCAATGATATCTCTATTGGGTAATCTCATTACACTGTGTGAACCTTTCACATAGCAATAAAAAAGTTGATTTTGGCTCAGTCTAACAACCTAGTAAGCACAGTGAATAATTAAATGCATACATTTTAAATATAAAAATGACGCACTAACATTGTTTATTCTTTTTTACTAAAAGAGATGTTACATTATTGTTCAGTTATTGAACATGTTTTGTCCCACTCATTTAAACTGCTTGTACAAGCTGTCATTTCAAAATACAAAAGTATATAAAAAAATCTATGGAAATTAATTGGGGAAAAGTTAGAATTATTCATAAATGATTAAAGTCAGAAGAACATATTATGTGTTTATTTAGTACATTTTTATGCATATTTGCACACATTCAAACACTGGCAATGACTAATATCTTAAAAACTAGCTAAACATTAGTTTTGGGTGAAATTAGGTGTCCTAATATAAAATATAACAATTTTATGTGCACCACCTCCTACATAATGATTTTTCTTTCACATATATATAAACAGTTAAACATTTGTGTAGGCAGTGAGAAATTAGAGTTGGGCCAAGAAAGGTCATGACACCAAGGGTGGGGATGTTTTGAAGATGTAATACCATCTCAGTTAAACTGCTAGGCCCATAAAGTTCAATTGTCAATACTGTTGCCATCTCTGTTCCTCCATTGGTGATCTCGGTGGCCTCCTTGGTGGACACCTCAACTTCTGCAAACATGGGGCATAAATGTCCTGGCTCTACGTCCAGCATTGAGCATGATGCCAAATAAATATACCCGGCAAACAGTTATTTCAGGTAACTATCAGAGTGCCAACACAGCACAAAAGCTACACCAAGAAACAGAAGTGGAAGGAGGATCAACTAAGATAAATTGTGAAGGACGGTCCTGATTGCCAGCAGCTGACCATCTTAACATTTCTACAATGAACAGTTTGTTTTCAAAGTCTACACCTGCCACTATCTCTCCTCTTTACCACACCACTGGAAGCCACAAAGAGATGTCAGTCACCACTGGCTGCTGATAATGCTTCTGCCTTATTGTAGTGTTACGGTTCTGAAACAGAGGACCTAGGTACTAACCCTGATTGGCGCAGGCAGACCAAGAGGTGCAGAGTCTAACAGATTCCTCGGTGTTCACCAAGAACCGCCGCAAGGCAGGATGGCCTTTGCTGCCTGGAACCCGCAGGTTGCGGTCCTCTAGGGTGCACCAGGGAGTAGTACTGCGTAGAGAACTGGTAGCAAGGAATGCAGAAGGTAATCAGGAACGAGGTCTAACAGGCAGAGGTCTGGTACACAGGAGGTTAATCAGGACTGTGGTCAGGCAAAGCAGAGGTCTGGTACACAGGAGGTTAACAGGATCGTGGTCAGGCAAAGCAGAGGTCTGGTACACAGGAGGTTAACAGGATCGTGGTCAGGCAAAGCAGAGGTCTGGTGCACAGTAGGTTAACAGGATCGTGGTCAGGCAAGGCAGAGGTTTCGTACACTGGAGGTTAACAGGATCAAGAAGGTACAACCCAGGTCAGGAGCTGGCAACAATGTTGCTCTGACAATGAGTGAGTGTCAGAGCACAGTTAAAACTAGATTTGAAACTCCTGCCCCAGTCGCAGTCACGTGAACCGCCATCCAGAAGAGCCGAGCAGCAGCGGGATGAGACATCGCTGGAACGAGGGCTGGTAAGTCGAAAGCAGGTTTGAAATACCCGACCCAGATTGTCATCAGAAGAGCTGCCACCCAGAAGTGCCGGGCAGCCCTTGAGCGAGGACATGTAAGCCGTAACATGTAGCCACACACACACTTTCCCTGCCGGCATCTACAATTGTTATTCCGCTACCTCTTGAATCAGTTGTTCTCCACACCTCTTAGATTGTAAGTTCTTTTGGGCAGGGTGATCTTTACCCTCTGTTTCATGTCCTTGTATATCATTTGTTTGTATTAAGACCCTCTCAATGTACGCACTGGATAATGTATCTGTGTTTTATCAATAAAGGATAATAATAATAACTTAATCCAAATCTAAAAATTTGGTTGCAATTCGGTGAGTGAAGATAAAATACAATGGTTCATTGATTAAAAGTGATTTTCAACATTTAGGAAGTGTACACAGCCCCTTATCCTTGATCCAAACTGATACACTACTCTGGGATACCACCATTTGCTGAATACAGCAGGGTCCCACTAATTTTTGCGGCTGTGAACCCTTGATAAACAGCTAATGTAATCATATGAGAGAGCCACAAGAGAGACCAGAAGCTCTAACAAAAATGACAGCTAGTTTCTGACTGCAAGAAGCTGACGGTTATTTCTACCAATCCTTCATCATCATTTATTTATTTATATAGCGCCACCAGTTGCGCAGAGCTGTACAGATAACATTTGTCATTCACATCAGTCCATGTCCCATTGGAGCTTACATTCTAAATTCCCTAACACACACACATATTTTTTTTTTATTGAAGCTTGAGCTGCGTGACTCCAATAACCCAGTGCAGTACATAGACTTTGGACCCTTACCTAAAGGGAAAGGGTTCCGTTCTTCCTCATTCCCCAGGGGCCAAACTGCCCCATAAAGGGTCTTCAGGCCCACATCTGCCTCAAGACTCAGGCAGGCCCCTTTCTCACCTATGTAGGCTGTAGCTTTCCCTAAGGGAACTGGTTTATCAGCTCCCCCCAGAAGGAGGAAGCCAATTACTTGGGGATAGGGTTGCCCATAAGGGTCTATACCAATACCCCATAAAACAAGATGTGCCCCACACAATGATAAAATATGAAAAAAGTACTAGTGTTAAATAAATAACTAAATAGTGCCAATTAAGTTCCCAGCCTCACAGCCGGGGTTAAAAACAGGAGGATCAGGGCTCTATCTAAAATTAGGTGTTTGCTAACTATTGTTCCAGGGCCTCTTCAACCCAGACTAGGTGGCATGGACACAGCAGGTGGGAGACCACTGGTTTCATTGTCTACCTCCACCCCTGTTACCACCCAAACTCTTCACACCACCAATCATAAGGGGACAATGAGCAGGATGTTGACCCAGGGAGGGGGCCATGATCGGGTGTCTCTTGAGTAGGGACAAAAAGAAAAGTATTGCTATAGGAGGAGCTTCTTCAGACAGAGCAAAGTGCACCTCTAAGACTGATTCTGTCCCCACTCCATCTGGAGACACTTGTAGATCCTGTGTTATTAGTGAGTCTGCATCGGCAAGGCGACTAATACCCAGGGTCCCACCAAGCTGGTGGGGATTTGGCTGAGTGGCTGCAATCATCATGGTACACTGATCTACCTACACACCAGAACCCCTGGCCCACTTGGACTATCTTGTGTGGATTGTTATTGATGGGACTTGTGCCTGCTATTAGTCTATGCTGGGGAGGTAACCTGCTCGGGACTTTCTTGGGAAATTTACAATATACTTGCACTGGTGATTTTCTGACACTTGTTAGTTTTGGTGGGGAAGCACGTTTCTCCTTGGGGTGCACTGCACTTTAAAAATGGATAATAGGGATTATTATCTCTTTCCTGTCTCCTTACCTGTGTGAACCTAGAGGACCGGGTATCTAGTGAGCTTTGGTTCCAACTCCAGTGTCTTCTCACAGACCCATAGCCTACATTTCAACAAAAACTTCAAAGAGTGATTGGGGAATGGGATGGAGGAGTAAAAGAGGGAAAGTAATAGGCTCAAAGCTTTATTGAAAAAACAGGCACATACAGGGGCGGATTGGGAACATAAAGTGGACCTGGAAAAATATCTGGAAGTGGCCTCATGTGGGCGGGACCAAATCAAGTGTAGGCAGGGCAAACACAAAAAGAGGCGGGATTAATACAAAGTTGATTATGTCATCAGAGGGCTGAATATTGCTAGATAGCCCATTACATACCACCGTTGTCCCAACATTCCCTCTCATGGGACAGAGTCCTAAATCAGGACTGTCCTGCTGAAATTGTGACACAGTTGGGAGGTGTATTTATTGGTTCACCCACATAATGGCTTCCTCCTCAGTAGCAACCCAGTAACAGAAAATGCCATCACAATATACATATTCATGTTTATTTAATAGCATGTTGCAGAGGAACTGCCAATAAAGAAAAATACAGTTATCAGACTGTCCTGCTCTCTCCTACCTGTTCTTATTGCTTTCTCTACCTGTGGTTGCTGGTGTCTCTGGATCAGTTGTTGCTTGTCTGGATCCTGGAATGCTGGGGGCCCTATTTGGAAAGAAAATGAGTACATGAAATTTAGAAAACTCCAACGAGCTCCAGTGTTAATTCAATAGCAGCCACATTTAATAAATAGGCCTCCCAACAGCCCCAACATTGAAATGCTAGAATTCACATTTAATAAATAAACCCATTTCCCTCCCTCCAAACAGCCCCAGAAATAAATTAATAGCATTTACATTTAATAAATATAAACCATTTCCCACAACCATGCCGACATTAAATAATTCATATTCATATTTAATAAATAGCCCTCTTCCCAAACTCAGCCCTACATTCCCAAACTCAGCCACAAACCAACCCACCATTAAATTACAGGTCCTGTCACCTCACCTTAAATCAAATTCCATTTAATAAATAGACCTCATTCTTACCAAACTCACCCCCACATTCAATTAATAGCCCTCAAACCACCCCATTTTAAATAGGCCCCGCTATTAAATTAAATTGCCCCATGTCAGGAATAAGCCCCTCTAGCTACCCCCTGATTAGATATTTTATCATATATTCCAACAGTCATACAATATATCACCTCTATTTTGTCAGGAAACCGCTCCTGAACCCCTTTATTGGTCACAAACCGCCTTCTGCGCACCTGTGACTTGAAAGCTTACTGTAAGGGAACACACAGGATTCCAGCCCATATCTCACACTAACCTCTTCCTCTAAGACTACAGATTTCGCTGGTCCCTTCCCAACACAGACGCACGCTTCACACCTCTCAGTTACTGCCACCAGCTACGAATAAGGCCCGTAACAAACCTATGACTTAATTACCAAATTGCGCACACTCTGTGCTCTGGTAGCTAAACAGTTAACCTTTCACATACTGGTTTCAAAGAGTTAATCCAGTCAAGCATTCTGTCTCTTCTAACCAGGCAATGCATTTTAGTTTTAGAGCAATAAGGACAGAACTATTAAATGTTAGATTTAATATACAAAAAAGTACAATGCTTATAGAGAATAAAAAAAACAGTTAGATAAAGACTTGATATACAAGTAAAAAAATGCAAACAGTTATAAAAATAAATGCGATGAAAGTAGAGAGCATAACTTACTTATCATAATCTGCATGCCTGGGGGTAGGCAGAAAAGATGGACAGTCCTTCAATTAGATTGATCCTCAAGAAACTGACAACTTGCCCCTTCCCAACACAGGTTTTTTAAGCAAAATGAAATGGGACGTTCTTCACAGAGGCGTGTTAATACTAATAGGGGGGCAGGGATGTCCCCTGGGTGTCACTATAGTTAACTCACAAATATTCCCAAAGTTTTTACCTTTGGGTAATTCTTCACAGATATATCCCAGAGACATAACTCCCCCTTTAATAAACCGGTCATACTCTCCCACACATTTAAATACGAAACATGATGGAATTATGACAATGTGACATACCTTTTACAAAGATATGTGATTATAGCTGTTCCCGGATACCGCCAGTACCTGTCATTCACAATCCTGGTGTGATTTCTGCTCCTTGGTATGGAGTGCCACCCAGATTTCCCAAAATATAAACTATGAAGACATTTTCCTTTGAAACCCATATTTCTATATACCTGTATAGGCTTTCAAATGTGGCTTTTGCCTCCAAGATTCTCACCTAGGCATATGGCTCTCTCATTTGCATTTAGTGGTTCTTTGTGTTTACACTACCTTTTGAAAGGAAGTCAATTAGGAAGTGGGACACATGATCAAAAACAATGGATGTCTGTGATCTGCATATCTTAAGCAGGTCTCCTTACAAAAGGGTTTGCTCAACCTAATAACCATCTACTGAGCTAATTGTTTCCTTTGTTAAAGGCAAAACTTGCCTTTAAAGCTATTGTCACTTTAAATTTGCCATGCAAAGTCGCCGGATATCGACAATTTGCAAAAATCACTATTTGATACACTTACCCGCAGGAGGGAGAATCAAACCCCATACATCCATCTATTTCATTTCAATACGTTACATATTATATAAATCATTTTGTGACTTTATCAACATGTATTACATTATTCATAACTAAAACTTTTTAAAGGAGAGAAAATTATAAATTATTCTGATGTAAACCCTTGATGTCATGGGAAAATTTCTGGTAAGGTCTGTGGTCCATCCGCCCAGGGCCGTCTTTCCCATTGGGCACAATGGGTAGGTGCCCGGGGGCCCTGCAGCCCAGGGGGGGCCCGTCGGAGGCAGCAAAAAAAAAAAAAACCTGAAAAAAAAGAAGAAAATATTTACCTTGTAATCAGCTGGTGATCCGGCTCCCTCCATGGTCTCCTCCTCCGTCGTGCTCGCAGTGCATGTCGGGCTTGACGTCATCACGCCCACCCGACATCCATTGCGAAGCGCGACGGAGGAGGAGACCATGGAGGGAGCCGGATCGCCAGCTGATCACAAGGTAAGTATTTTCTTCTTTTTTTTCAGGGTTTTTTTTTTTTTGCTGCCTCCGATGGGCCCCTCTGGGCTGCAGGGCCCATATATATAATCATTTTTTTTATTTTTTTTATATATAGGGGCCCGGTGCACTGCTGTGCCCGGGGACCCAAGATGTTCTTAAGAGGGCCCTGCATCCCCCACTGAATGTAATATATTTATCAATCACACATATTTGTACATGTTGTCCCCGGCATCACAGATAACGTTATTGGGTATAGTAATGAGCTTGAGACAGATATAGAATACACACACACATAGGGCCGGATTAACCATAGGGCTAACTGGGCTACAGCCCAGGGGCCTATGGCATCCAGGGGGCCCTTGAAAGTGCTCAGCAGCAGTATTGATCGGTCGGGGGCGGGGGCGCACCCGGCGCGATCAGTGCTGCTGAGCACTTTCGCTGCGGTCCTTCTCCTGCGCGCTGTAGTCTCCTTACCGAGGAGATCTCATGAGTCTCACTCTCATGAGATCTCCTCAGTAAAGAGCGTACAGCGCGCCGGGGAAGGAGGTAAAAGCCAGGGGTGGGGGGGGGGGCCAGCTCGGATCACAGGGGGGGGCCTTCATGGGGGAATGGAGGCCCCCTTAGCCCAGGGGCCTCCATTCCCTTAATCCGGCCCTGCACACACACAATACTTGCCAACTCTCCCGGAACGTCCGGGAGACTCCCGCATTTTGCGTGAGTCTCCCGGACTCCAGAGAGAGTGTGGCAATCTCCCTGATCTGCCCAGAAGTGGGCAGAATACGGTTCAAACGCCACGATTCACCGGGAATCGCGGCGTTTGGCCCCGCCCCCACTGTAAAATGACGCGATTTGCGTCATTACATAACAGGGGCCGGGCTAAAATGACGCAATTTTCGGGGCCCGCCCCCTACACTCCTACCTCCAACTAGTAGCTCCCGGAAAAAAAAAATTAAATGTTGGCAAGTATGACACACACACACACATGCCAAGCAAAGGTGATTTTCTAGAGGACCACAGAAACTTTTTATACAGAACTTTATGTATATCAGTATAATTGCAATATACTACAATGTATTTTATCTTTTTGTTTTTGTGTGAGCTTTTTATTATGTAAAGCTTATTACTTTTTGGGATGTGCTATTTTGCAGCCTGAGGTGGCAACTGAAATAGCACCATTCTCATGCTTTATATAAGCAATGACACAAATTTGCTGTGCACACTGTAAACAAAAAAATATATATTTTTAATCATTATTTGGCTTCCAAAAGTTGAAGTCTATATTTTACTTTATCCTTTGCAGAAATGAAGAATAAATTAGCTGCATTCTAAAGCCACCAAAACCTGCTGCCCCACAGGCTTCCTCACCTTTAGACATAGACACATCTCTGTTACTTGCGATGCTTAACCCTTTAATACCAAGCGGTTGTTTCCAATTCTATCAGCAGATTGATTGCATTTCTTTCATGGACTGCTGAATTCAGCTCTCCCATAGAACGTGGAATTGGAGAGAAACAGATCCATATATGTCTGGCGATTTATCCTGTAATTGCTAGACATATATAATTTTTCCTGTATTTCAATATCAAAGGTGTGCCTCAATAATTATATGACTGCATTATATTATCTACTGCATGTGTAAAAGAGCACATTTTGCTCTCTGCCTAACCCTAAGACTGCAATAAGAAAGGAAAAGTAGAGCCTGTTAACGGCGAGGATAGATTTATACCTGGAGGCATGTTTACAGTTAAGCTTCGGTTTCGGTTATGGAAGACTCTCCTCTTTTGAACAATTGCCGTATTGTCTTCTTAGGCCACCGGAGGCCTCAGGTAGAATATTTCTTACTCCTCCAATGTCAAGCTCAAATATTAAGATGAGGGTATCCTGGTTGGTCCATGACAGACTCCTGTTTACTAAAATTGCACGTCCTGCCCTATTTTTTGTTACTCTTCGGCAGCACATTGGCCTAGTGGTTAGCACTTCTGCCTCACAGCGCTGGGGTCATGAGTTCGATTCCTGACCACGGCCTTATCTGTGTGGAGTTTGTATGTTCTCCCTGTGTTTGCGTGGGTTTCCTCTGGGTGCTTCGGTTTCCTCCCACACTCCAAAAACATACCGGTAGGTTAATTGGCTGCTATCAAAATTGTCCCTAGTCTCTCTCTCTCTCTCTCTCTCTCTGTCTGTCTGTGTGTGTATGGGTATGTTAGGGAATTTAGATTGTAAGCTCCAATGGGGCAGGGACTGATGTGAGTGAGTTCTCTGTACAGCGCTGTGGAATTAGTGGCGCTATATAAATAAATGGTGATGATGTTACTCTCTGTTATTTTAAGGTGGTTCCACTCCTGAACCATAGGGACTGTTGCCACAGACATAATCAGGGTGTGAACTGACTCTGTAGGTCATATTAGGTCAGCTTGTGCCATCATAGTCATGACCACCATTATGGGTGTGGTTGTGGGAGCAACAGGTCCATCAGCAACATTCTGCCTATGGGAAGATGCTGGAGCAAGAGTGCAGGGAATATTTGTATAGGACCTATATATAAAATGAGAGATTATTGTTTAGCTAAAAAAAAAAAGCACACAAGCAAACAAAAGTTGTACATGCCAGTTTCAAAACAATAAACAGTGCATATTCAAAATGAAATAAAAAATACTGCTTTCTTGTAGTATGTATTAACATGTATTAACATTTCAATTCCCACAGTGGGACCTGACATGTTAATATATGCTATATTCTATATGTACTACAATTTTTGTCTCAGACAGTGATCTTAATGTATTCTAATCAACAAGCCTAGGGTCAGTACAGGCAACCATCAGAGAGATTCATTTCTGTTAAGAGTTAATGTTATCCTAAATAAATAAACTTTCCGGAAATGAGTACGCCTTGGGTCTCTCCAATATTGACATAAATATTATGAATTTAAAAATCTCTATAACGAGTAGAAGTAGATAAAAGTATTAATATGCTCTTTACTTTGCCCCTTTTAATTCTACCGGTAACTATCTTTGCTCCGTTTCTGATTTTACCTTCTCATTCGCAACTCTTTCCTTATCTCTCAGTTTCTCTCCAATCACTGTCTTTCTTTTCTTGGGGCGTAGCAGTGGAATGATAGAACAGCTTGTGTCAGTTTCAGCTCCTACTACTCAGCTTAGCGGTACATCACTGGCTTCTACTTCCCCAGTGGAGCTTAGAATGTGTATTACCTACCACACAGACACACACACAATAGAGTTAATTTCAAAAGAAGCCAATTAACCTACCAGTATGTCTTTGGAGTGTGAGAAGAAACCCACATTAACATAGGGAGAACATATAATCTCCACACAGATAGGGCGTGGTCAGAATCAAACCCATGACCTCAGTGCTGCAGTGGTCCCTATATGCAAAAAATAGAAATCACACTGTCTATATAAAGAGGAGCTTGGTCTGTGCTAGTTTGTAGTGCAAACATTTTTTTTCTTCATGTTTTCATTGGTTAGTCTGTTTTACATTAGGGATTCCAGGCACCTATAGACCCTCCTGCACTATGCTTTATGTGCATTCAGAGTTTTCTGACCACTGCAGAGCACATGCCAACAGTGTGTTGGGAACAAACCATTAAGAAGTTTTTTTTATATTGGATCAGCTCGTATCATACTCGCCTACTTTCAGGCAGTGCAGTCCGGGAGAAGAGCGTGACTAGAGGGCGGGAGGGGGCGGGGTGAAGCGTGCCATTTTGGCCCCACCCCCGCAATGAGAATGACATTTGTTGCGGGAGCGTGGCCAAAATGACACGATTCACCGCAAATCGCGTTATTTTGCCCAGGGAATTGCGGGATGCGGGAGACTTGCCTGCTCTTCCGGGAGTCCAGGAGACCGACCCGAATTTCGGGAGTCTCCCAGACATTGCAGGAGAGTTGGCAAGTTTGGCTGGTATTATCGGTAAAGTGCCCTTTAAGTCTCACACAGTAGCAGAGATGTATCATCATCATCATCATCATCATCACCATTTATTTATATAGCGCCACTAATTCCACAGCGCTGTGTCCCATTGAGGCTTACAGTTTATATTCCCTAATATACACACACACAGAAACACAGACTAGGGTCAATTTGTTAACAGCCAATTAACCTACCAGTATGTTTTTCTTGGAGTGTGGGAGGAATCCGGAGCACCCGGAGGCAGGGCCGGATTAACCCTAGGGCTAACTGGGCTACAGCCCAGGGGCTTTGGGCATCCAGGGGGCCCTTGAAAGTGCTCAACAGCATTATTGATCGGTCGGGGGCTGGGCCCGATCAATGCTGCAGAGCACTTTCACTGCGGTCCTTCCCCGGCGCCCTGTAGTCTCCTTACTGAGGAGATCTCGGGAGTCTCACTCTCACGAGATCTCCTCAATAAAGAGCGTACAGCGCGCCGGGGAAGGACCGCAATGCCAGGAGAAGGAGGTAAGTGCCTTGGGGGGCGGCTCGGATCACGGGGGGAAGGGGGGGCGGCTTGGATCACAGGCGGGGGGCCCTCACGGGGGAATGGAGGCCCCCTTAGCCCAGGGGCCTCCATTCCCTTAATCCGGCCCTGCCCGGAGGAAACCCACGCAAACACGGGGAGAACATACAAACTCCACACAGATAAGGCCATGGTCGGGAATCAAACTCATGACCCCAGTGCTGTGAGGCAGAAGTGCTAACCACTGAGCCACTGTGCTGCCCTGTATGTGTCATATTATACTGCAAACAAATACATAACTACAGCAAATTTACTGGCAGCAAAAGAAGGTGTTTTTAAGAAATCGAAAGGTTCTTTCTGCTCAGATCTCAATAAGGAATCCTGTTTACCCTGTGCTTAGAACCCCTCTTTCGACCTCTGGCTTATTCTGTTTTTTCTGCAAAGTCACTGGCACATCATTGTCCAGGAATTTGAGGGAGGTAAGGGGGGCTGGGCTGGGGGTGGGGGGTGCTACTAGAGCAGATGAGGTGTTGAAATGTTTATGTTGAGAGAATAGAATTATATTTTAATGGGGTTTTTTTTCACCCACAGAAATGAGAAAGTATAACATACCTCTTCTTTCTTTCAGCAAATTGAATCTTTCCAGTAGCTGAGGTTGTCTAAGAAGTGTGTGAGGTATAACATTCTGAACACTGTTTATTAGTTTTCTTCAACAAGAAATCAAAATATTTTAAGCAAACTGACTAGTAATGTAGAGAAACCATCAATGTTGCACTCTGTGGGCATTCATTTAGGAACGCAATGCAAAAGCAATTTGTATTTATGCTATTTGGCCGTAAATTGCACGCCCGTACGCCCATGTTCAAGTACAAGTGGATATCAAGGAATGTTTCCGTTTGAATATGGGTATAATTACGCTCTGGCTATACGTTACTTGCCGTATACAGACAGAACACTGCAGACTGCAGTTGTGTTTTTACCAGTTTCTTTATAGGCAGGGGCGCACAGAGGATTGTCGGGGGGGGGGTTCTCCCCGCCGACCAAAAAAAAACAAAAAAACCCACGAGAGAGAGCTGCTGCGCATGTGCAGCAGCTCCGTTTCGCCAGCGCTGTCCTATACAGCAGCCGCGGCGCTGTCTAAGAAGCATCTGCAGCGGTGCTGTATACAATACACCACCGTCGCGGATGCTTCTTTGACAACGCCGCGGCTGCTGTATAAGACAGTGGCCACTTAGTTAGCGCAGGGGGGGGTTTCTAGAGACTCAGAAACCCCCGCTGCGTGCGCCACTGATAGGGGAACTGTGGCAAATATGCCTCTTTGCCACAATATGTATAATCTTAATATATAAGTATATACATCATTACTGCTTTTTTATTCGTGCAAAATTAGCAAACTGACTTACATGTTTCTTGTTGAATTGCTTGCACATACATTAGTGCAAAAATTGTTTTTTTTTAGCTCTCTCCCACCAAATAGTTAATTTTTGTGCTAAATGTGCTAATGTTCTCAGCAGCAGGCTGATGTCTGTGTGCTATATAACAAGCAGTTGCAGTGAGCCTGCTAATGGAGCAGCCTGCATTAAAAGTCTCTATTTAAGTCAGCCCTTAACACCCCTCCCTGCTTGCTACTGCATTGATTCATCCGTAATACTCAACTCCACTCATGAAAACTCGTCTCACTAACATTATTATATTTTCCTCTTCCACATTGTAAGCCTTCCTGTACATGGTATCTATGATTTTTAAAGACAGACTAATATCCCTGTTGTTTATCTATATCTTATTATTATTTATATAGCACCGCCAATTACGCAAAGCTCTATAGAGAATATTTGTCACCCCTGCCCCATTGGAGCTTACAATCTACATTTTCTAACACATACACACTAGGGTGAATTTTGTCAACAGCCAATTAACCTACCAGGATGTTTTTGGAGCGTGGAAGGAAACTGGCGTACCCGAAGGAAAACCTACGCAAACACAGGAGGGGTGGGGGATCATACAAATTCACAGTTAGGGTCATTGACCCTCTCAGTATAAATAAATGAGGAACCTCTCTCTCTTGGAGCGCACCCATATCAAAACTTGCTATCCCTTATTCCCAAATATTCGAGAACCTGCATTTCTTCTGGGCTGACATAACGCAACCAATCAAACTGGCTCCAAGGAGGATATAATGCTACAAATGCACATTTGAGAGATGTTTATTTTTTTACATATTCGGGATTACATGTAGGTTTTTTAACGAGCATGTTTTAAAACTGAATGTTTGTTATATTGATTTATAGTAAATTAGTTTGTATTTCAGTCACCAAATAAGTTTTCTGTGGCATTTAGTATTAAACATGTTTGCATATATTTATTGATTTTTTTTCTAGTACTATGGCGCCCCTATTTGTTTTGCTTTTGCGCCCCAAGGGGGATACCTGTATCCGAAACCAAGTCTGACTTTTCGAAGGGAGGCGGGTTCTAACATTATACTAAAGTGTGCCCACCAGGCATAGGTCGCCGACTGCCAATGTGTTCCAGCCATGCCTGGTTCCTTCAAGAACCAAAGCCCGCCACCATATTGACTAAACAGAAACTCGCTAAACTCATATAAATCTGCCTGATAAAGTAGCCCATGCCCTTCTTATTCAAGTGAACTCCATCCGATTTATAGAGATGAGCAAAATGGAACTTAATCAAAGGGTGCTCAAGCCGCAAACCTCCAATGGAATGTACATACTTGGTCACGACGAAGTTAACATCTGGTACTCCATCCACCCATAGGGAAGATTTCTCCACACCCTATGGGGTATTATATCAGACCAGCAGTCAACTAATTCAGGCCATAATGAAATTAACTTAGCCAGGTCAGCTTTTATCTTGCAAACTTGAACCAAAGGACTTGACATGGCCAAAACAATTATCTCCAAAATGTATGTCTAGATAACGGGGCACTCCCAACGTGAAATTTCCCTCGACAACCTAGCCTTAAGCCTGCCCAACGCAAACCCCTATGGCCTAACCATGAAACTACCACAGGCCTGAGATAGGAAGAAGTGTCTACCGCCACCCAATGGAAAGCATCCCTGTGAATCACCCAGATTTACAGGGGCCTCTGATGATCTGTAAACCATGTGAAAAAAACCCTCATGACAGTCACAATGAAACCCAAAAGAGCCCAGGCATTACAGAACACGACCCATTACCGGAAGGAAGTCCTATACCGCTTTAGCTGTCTAAGCGCCTGTGACAGCCCTACAGGACCTTCTATGTCCCAGTACCCTCACGACAAGTCGTCAGCCATTGTCCACACCCGTAATGTGCCTGGCATGGAAGCCAATATCAAAGTGCAGGAAACCCAAACCTAAACTACGAAGCAAGCAAATAACTGGGGGGGGGGGGGGGGGAGACACACTTTGTTTGTTAATGGCCAAAAAATTCAGGAACAAACTGTTCCCCAGAACTTAGTTCATCCTCACCCAACCTACCGGAACCTTCTTCTGATTCAGAAGTACCAGCAGGACCACAGTCCACAGTCGACAAACCAACGCTGTCCCTTTGGTCTTCCAAACATGCAGCTTACTAAATGCGGACCGTTGAATTAGAAGAGAGTTAGTGCATCCTGCAGGAGACATGTCACTCACCGGACCGTGAGTGCCTCTTCCCGGACATTTAGGAACCGTGGTCGTCCACCATCCTGAGGGTCTGCGCATGCGCAGCCCTTTTCTATACTTCAGTGTATACCCCTTTAACTCAATTGGCAGATCAGGCAACCTCCCTATATTAAGCACCTGTGGTCAACACCACGTTGCCTGATCTTGGAGTCTCATTCCTCATGAGTCTCTGAAGGTGTTCCTGTATTCCTCGTGTATTCAGCGCTGCTGATTCCTGTGGTTTCCAAGCCACTTCTATTCCTGTGGTTTCCAAACCACTTCTACTACCGTGGTTCCCATACCACTTCTACCATCAACTGTATCATCAGGACTGTTTGCTGATTCCTATCCGCTGCCTCCGTGCACTACAGTCTTCTATACCACTTCTACTACTGTGGTTCTATACCACTTCTACCATCAACTGTATCATCATGACTGTTGCTGATTCCTATCCGCTGCCTCCGTGCACTACAGTCTTCTAAACCACTCCAACGTTATTTTATATCAATGTGACTGTTTGCTCATTGCTATCCGCTGCCTCCGTGCACTCCAGCTTTTACTTCACTCACCTGCTTCTCATCAAGTCTGTTTGCTGATTTCTATCCGCTGCCTCCGTGCACTACAGTCTCCTGCTGGCAACTCGCCTGTGTTCATCATCGTGACTGCCAGCTGACTACTATCCGCTGCCTCCGTGCACTACAGTCTCCTGCTGGCAACTCGCCTGTGTTCATCATCGTGACTGCCAGCTGACTACTATCCGCTGCCTCCGTGCACTACAGTCTCCTGCTTGCAACTCGCCTGTGTTCAACATCGTGACTGCCAGCTGATTACTATCCGCTGCCTCCGTGCACTACAGTCTCATCTCATCTTTGCTGTGACTTCCTCGAGACTGCCGCTTTCATTACCATCTGCTACACTTCGTGATCTACAGCTCCTGCCCTGCGCTGCACTCCTGTTTCCCATCGCTGTTGATTCCTGTGGTTGCTACTGGTTACCTCCATGTGCCGCTGAGTCCTGCCGCTGTGGTCAGCGCTATCGTCCATCTCCTGCTGATCCACTCTCCACGCCTTCACGTGTTCCACTGGTCTCTACCCTCCTGTCAGCATTGGATTTGTATCTCATCTACTACCCTCTGCTGGATCATCTCCATTCTCCTGGGTCCCCTATGAGTCCAGTCCCACGTGTTGCTGACTCCTGTGGATTCGTGTCCCTGTCGGTCTACTTACCTGTGCGCTGCACCTGCTAGACCGCTGCCTCACCTATCCAGGGACTTCCTATCCAGTTGGTCTCCAGCCGCTCAGGTACCGCTGCAATCCCATCTGACTGCTACTGCTGAACCACGGTATGCATACTTCTCATTGACTGTGCTGTGTATTGCATATCTTGCTGGACTGTGTTTGGTTCTCTCTGGAGTCTGCTATCCGCTGAGTCTATTGCCATCATTGACTGTGTTATCATTGTGCTGGACTACTTCAAGAGACTTTCTAGATTGCAGACCTGCTCAGTCATTTATATCCATATATATATATATCTATATTGTGCATATTACTGTGGATCGTGTATAAGGTGCCTGTGTATATCCTGTGTTGCAGTCTTCCCCTGTGTACCTCCTCACATATATATTCAGTGGTACAACTTGCTGATGTCAGACCACTGATCCCTGTTTCCGGTATCACCTGTTCCATCATCCTCTCACATAGCAGTGGTACAACTTGCTACCGCAGACCACTGACTACCTGGATACCTCCACTTGGATTCCATTCCTTCACTCAGACAGCGGTGCAACTTGCTACCCGCAGACCGCTGACTCTCATCACCTCCTTGTTTCTGTTGGACATTCCTCCTCACTATAGCAGTGGTACAACTTGCTATCGCAGACCACTGACTACCTTCACGTGTCCTTGTCCATACAGTTCCTTGTGTATTATTACCTCATTATTACCAGTGTTGCTAGTCATAGACTTTCCTGAGCATCTCATCGGCCATCATTTCATGTTCCGTGATCACCCAGCTACCAGAGTACTCTATTACCATCTACATTGCTCTGGTAAGCCTACCATCTGGTGATCCCTGGGTAAAGACTCCTAGTGCCCGTGACAGTAAGATCAGGCCATGACAGACCCAGATGCGGAACCTACCGCCAAAGAGATGCTGCAACATCTGGTTAGCCGTGTGGAACAACAGGATGCCCGCCAACAGCTGTTACTTCAGTGTTATCAGTCATTAACCTCCCAAGGAACATCTGGACAGACTGTGACAGCTACTACTGAAGCTCCTGTGCTTTCCTCCGTTTCCCCATTGCCATCCCAGGTGTCTACAGCTTCCACGCTTCACCTGCCTACTCCGTCAAAGTACGATGGAGACCCCAAAACTTGTAGGGGTTTCCTTAACCAATGTTCAGTCCATTTTGAGCTCCAACCTCAAAATTTTTCTACCCATCGTTCCAGAGTGGCCTATCTTATCTCTTTGTTTTCAGGACAAGCCCTGGCTTGGGCCTCCCCTCTGTGGGAGAGGAACGATCCAATATTACAAGATAGTGCCAAATTCATTTCTACATTTCGAAGTGTGTTCGATGAACCAGGTCGTGTGACCTCCGCTGCTTCCAGCATCCTCCGTCTGCGACAAGGATCTCATACTGTAGGCCAGTACGTCATTCAATTTAGGATCTTAGCCTCTGAACTTCAGTGGAACACTGAAGCCCTAGTTGCCGCCTTCTGGCAGGGGCTTTCCGATAAAATTAAAGATGCACTGACTACTCAAGAGCTTCCTTCGTCACTTGAAGATTTGATCTCTCTATGCCATCGTGTTGATATGAGATTTCGTGAAAGAGAGGCTGAGAGAACGACTTCTGCTAAAGCACCTCTTCGCTCTAACCCTCAATTTCGTCCAGTGTCACCTGCTGTGATTCCCATGGAGATAGGACGTTCCAAGTTATCTTCTGAGGAGAGGAAACGAAGAGTCAAGAATAGACTCTGTATCTATTGTGCTGATTCCACTCATGTCCTCAGCTCCTGCCCTAAGAGATCGGGAAATGCCAGGCCCTAACTAGTTCTGGAGAGGTGAAGTTAGGGTCCCTGGAGTCCTCTCCATCGTCTATGAAATCTAAAGTCTGCGCTTTTGATGTGACTATTTCCTTTGCTACCAAAACCTTTGAGTCACAGGCATTGATTGATTCCGGAGCAGCAGGAAATTTTATTTCCAAATCGTTAGTAAATCAATGGTCTCTACCAGTGATTACCTTAAAAACTCCCATTACTGTGACGGCTATCGATGGATCACGTCCCATCAACGGTCTCATCACCCAGAGTACGTCTCCAGTAACCCTTCAGATTGGTGCTCTGCATCATGAAGAGATATCGTTTTTAATTCTTCCTGTGACGACAAGTCCGATTGTCCTAGGCCTTCCATGGCTTCAGTGTCACTCTCCCCAGATTGACTGGCGCACCCCTCAAGTCACGTCTTGGGGGTCTGAATGTCACCATCATTGCCTTGCCCAAGTCATTCCTCTCAAGGTACAGCAAGCTTCCATCTCAGCTATTTCACCGGGACTCCCTCCTCAATATGCTTCATTTACCGATGTTTTTGATAAAGCTCAGTCTGAACGTCTTCCTCCTCATCGTTCTTGGGATTGTCCGATTGATCTTCTTCCTGGCAAGACTCCTCCCAGGGGCCGGGTCTATCCACTCTCGTTACCTGAAACTCAAGCTACATCTGAATATATACGGGAGAACCTCCAGCGTGGGTTCATTCGACCTTCCACCTCGCCCGCTGGAGCTGGGTTCTTCTTTGTCAAAAAGAAGGATGGATCATTACGCCCTTGTATAGATTTTCGTGGACTCAATGCCATTACTATCAAGAATCGGTATCCCATTCCGTTGATCACTGAGCTATTTGATCGCATCAAGGGAGCCCGTATTTTTACTAAGTTGGATCTTCGTGGTGCCTACAATTTAATCAGAATCCGTTCCGGTGACGAATGGAAGACAGCGTTTAACACCAGAGACGGGCATTACGAATATCTGGTAATGCCTTTCGGGCTATGTAATGCCCCCGCTGTTTTTCAGGGCTTCATCAATGAGATTTTTCGGGACTTATTATATGTATGTGTCGTCGTCTACCTGGACGACATATTGATTTTTTCACAGGACCTGCCTTCTCACCACCAACATGTGGCAGAAGTCCTCTCCAGGCTACGGAAAAATTCATTGTTCTGTAAATTAGAAAAATGTTCATTCGAATTACCCCAGATTCCATTCTTGGGGTATATTGTTTCCGGAGTTGGTCTGAAGATGGATCCTGACAAAGTAAATGCTGTACTACATTGGCCCCAGCCAACTACTCTTCGTGCGATCCAGCGTTTTTTAGGTTTTGCCAATTACTATAGACGCTTCATTCAAGACTTTTCTTCCATTGCATCTCCTATTGTGGCCCTGACTCGAAAAGGGGCTAATCCTAAGCAATGGTCAACTGAGGCTATTCAAGCCTTTCAAACATTAAAAGAGTCCTTCTCTTCGGCTCCAATCCTTCGTCAGCCTGATGTGACACTCCCCTTCTTCCTAGAAGTAGATGCCTCTAATGTGGGCTTAGGAGCTATTCTCTCCCAACGCTCGGAACAGCAAAAATTCCACCCTTGTGCCTTCTATTCTCGGGGTCTCCTACCCGCAGAGAAGAATTATACCATCGGAGACAAGGAATTACTGGCTATCAAAGCCGCATTAGAGGAATGGAGATACTTGTTGGAGGGAGCTCGCCATCCGGTGACGATCTTCACGGATCATAAGAACTTGTCATATCTCCAGTCTGCCCAATGCTTGAACCCTCGTCAAGCAAGATGGTCTCTTTTCTTTTCCCGTTTTGAATTAATAATTACCTTCAAACCAGCTGCCAAGAACAAAAAAGCTGATGCCTTATCTAGAGCCTTTGTTACGTCCTCTGATATAGAAGAGGTTTCCAACCATACCATTCTTGACCCCAAATGTATCTCACTGGCTGCTTCATCCACCAAAACGCTACCATTTGGGAAGACCCTCGTGCCTCCTACTCTAAGGAGGAAAATCCTTTCGTGGTTCCATGCCTCTCGTTTTTCTGGACACGCCGGTGAACACAAGACTTTTGAGATCCTCTCTCGAAGTTACTGGTGGCCTTCAATGAGGAGAGACGTCAAAGAGTTCATTGCTTCCTGTGAATTATGTTCGCAATTCAAATCCTCCCGCAGAACCCCAGCAGGGTTGCTGCGACCACTACCCATTCCGTCCAAACCATGGACCCATATTAGTATGGATTTCGTTACTGACTTACCACCTAGTAAGAACCATAACACTATTTGGGTGGTAGTGGACAGATTTTCGAAGATGGCTCATTTCATCCCTCTGTCTGGTTTGCCTTCCTCGTCTATCCTGGCTGAACATTTCATTAAAGAGATCTTCCGTATCCATGGATGTCCATCTGAGATTGTGTCTGATAGAGGAGTACAATTCGTGTCCAGATTCTGGCGAGCCCTTTGTAAAACCTTGGGCATACGACTAGCACTCTCATCTTCTTACCATCCGCAATCCAATGGACAAACCGAACGTGTCAATCAAGATCTTGAGACTTTTATAAGGATATTTTCATCAGCCAATCAAGACAACTGGGTAGAGTTACTCCCTTGGGCTGAGTTCGCCCATAACAACATGTACCATGAGTCATCATCCAAAACTCCATTTTTTGTGGTCTACGGTCACCATCCGTCTTTTCCGGAATTTCCTGCCCTCCCGCCCACCCAAGTTCCTGCGGTGGAAACTGTTTGTCAGACCTTTAAAAATATCTGGTCTCAGGTCAGAACCTGTTTAAAGAAGACATCTGTCAAATATAAATCTTTCGCTGATAAGAAGAGGCGGGCTATTCCACCACTAAAAATTGGAGATCGTGTCTGGTTATCCACAAAAAATATTCGTTTGAAGGTTCCATCCATGAAATTCGCCCCTCGTTTTATTGGTCCATATAGGATCATTCAAGTTATCAATCCAGTATGTGTGAAACTCCTTCTTCCTAAGAGTCTTCGGATTTCTAATGCCTTCCATGTATCTTTGCTCAAACCTCTTATTATCAACCGTTTTTCAACTCCTCCCTCAGCTCCGCAGCCAGTTCAAGTTCATCAGGAGGAGGATTTTGAGATTACCGAGGTACTAGATGCAAAAATTTCGCGAGGAGTCCTCCACTTCCTCGTTCATTGGAAGGGCTTTGGTCCTGAGGAGCGCTCTTGGATCAAAGCTGAAGATCTTAATGCTCCTGCCCTTTTGAAGAAGTTTTACTCCAAAAATCCGGACAAGCCCGGTTCCAGGCGTTCTGTGCCCACCTTTAAAAGGGGGGGTACTGTCACTCACCGGACCGTGAGTGCCTCTTCCCGGACATTTAGGAACCGTGGTCGTCCACCATCCTGAGGGTCTGCGCATGCGCAGCCCTTTTCTATACTTCAGTGTATACCCCTTTAACTCAATTGGCAGATCAGGCAACCTCCCTATATTAAGCACCTGTGGTCAACACCACGTTGCCTGATCTTGGAGTCTCATTCCTCATGAGTCTCTGAAGGTGTTCCTGTATTCCTCGTGTATTCAGCGCTGCTGATTCCTGTGGTTTCCAAGCCACTTCTATTCCTGTGGTTTCCAAACCACTTCTACTACCGTGGTTCCCATACCACTTCTACCATCAACTGTATCATCAGGACTGTTTGCTGATTCCTATCCGCTGCCTCCGTGCACTACAGTCTTCTATACCACTTCTACTACTGTGGTTCTATACCACTTCTACCATCAACTGTATCATCATGACTGTTGCTGATTCCTATCCGCTGCCTCCGTGCACTACAGTCTTCTAAACCACTCCAACGTTATTTTATATCAATGTGACTGTTTGCTCATTGCTATCCGCTGCCTCCGTGCACTCCAGCTTTTACTTCACTCACCTGCTTCTCATCAAGTCTGTTTGCTGATTTCTATCCGCTGCCTCCGTGCACTACAGTCTCCTGCTGGCAACTCGCCTGTGTTCATCATCGTGACTGCCAGCTGACTACTATCCGCTGCCTCCGTGCACTACAGTCTCCTGCTGGCAACTCGCCTGTGTTCATCATCGTGACTGCCAGCTGACTACTATCCGCTGCCTCCGTGCACTACAGTCTCCTGCTTGCAACTCGCCTGTGTTCAACATCGTGACTGCCAGCTGATTACTATCCGCTGCCTCCGTGCACTACAGTCTCATCTCATCTTTGCTGTGACTTCCTCGAGACTGCCGCTTTCATTACCATCTGCTACACTTCGTGATCTACAGCTCCTGCCCTGCGCTGCACTCCTGTTTCCCATCGCTGTTGATTCCTGTGGTTGCTACTGGTTACCTCCGTGTGCCGCTGAGTCCTGCCGCTGTGGTCAGCGCTATCGTCCATCTCCTGCTGATCCACTCTCCACGCCTTCACGTGTTCCACTGGTCTCTACCCTCCTGTCAGCATTGGATTTGTATCTCATCTACTACCCTCTGCTGGATCATCTCCATTCTCCTGGGTCCCCTATGAGTCCAGTCCCACGTGTTGCTGACTCCTGTGGATTCGTGTCCCTGTCGGTCTACTTACCTGTGCGCTGCACCTGCTAGACCGCTGCCTCACCTATCCAGGGACTTCCTATCCAGTTGGTCTCCAGCCGCTCAGGTACCGCTGCAATCCCATCTGACTGCTACTGCTGAACCACGGTATGCATACTTCTCATTGACTGTGCTGTGTATTGCATATCTTGCTGGACTGTGTTTGGTTCTCTCTGGAGTCTGCTATCCGCTGAGTCTATTGCCATCATTGACTGTGTTATCATTGTGCTGGACTACTTCAAGAGACTTTCTAGATTGCAGACCTGCTCAGTCATTTATATCCATATATATATATATCTATATTGTGCATATTACTGTGGATCGTGTATAAGGTGCCTGTGTATATCCTGTGTTGCAGTCTTCCCCTGTGTACCTCCTCACATATATATTCAGTGGTACAACTTGCTGATGTCAGACCACTGATCCCTGTTTCCGGTATCACCTGTTCCATCATCCTCTCACATAGCAGTGGTACAACTTGCTACCGCAGACCACTGACTACCTGGATACCTCCACTTGGATTCCATTCCTTCACTCAGACAGCGGTGCAACTTGCTACCCGCAGACCGCTGACTCTCATCACCTCCTTGTTTCTGTTGGACATTCCTCCTCACTATAGCAGTGGTACAACTTGCTATCGCAGACCACTGACTACCTTCACGTGTCCTTGTCCATACAGTTCCTTGTGTATTATTACCTCATTATTACCAGTGTTGCTAGTCATAGACTTTCCTGAGCATCTCATCGGCCATCATTTCATGTTCCGTGATCACCCAGCTACCAGAGTACTCTATTACCATCTACATTGCTCTGGTAAGCCTACCATCTGGTGATCCCTGGGTAAAGACTCCTAGTGCCCGTGACAAGACATTGCAAAACTAGTTGGCAACGGAGGAGGGGCAGTGGCTGAAAGTGGTGCTCACTGGCTGGAGGTATCAGGAGACACCATAAGCAATCAGTGCTGCTAGGGAAGTGCGGGGCTAGTGGATGGCAAAAAGTATGGCAGGTGGATCCATCCTGCATTCATTACATAGGGGTTTATGCATCAATTTAATTTGGCACTTAAAAGATGCGGAAACGGCTGGGTAGAAGTTTCATGCTGGTACTATCCGCCCTTGCACGCTATGTTGGTGGTGCTTTTGAACTTACTTTTATTCGCGAAATAGACCTTTTGTGCATAGGAATCCCAACCTGATCAGACATCCACTTATTTAACTTTAATATAAAAGAAGATTTTGCTCCATCGTTTCAGACCCAATATGATCCTCTGTCAAGAATGGAATAAAAATTTGAATTCAGTGTTCAATCAGACAATGGAAATCGTCAAAAAGATTTTCTTTATTTTTTTTTTTTTTTTAAAAGTACACTATACGCAAATACATAATTTTCATTTCTTTCAATCAATCTTGTGTTTTTGACGTTGGAAATTCTTGTAATACCTTTTGTATGTTATAGGTCCAGCGTGTTTATGAGTGCTCAGCTGCGCATTGACTGAAAGTCATTATCGCCCCCTGGGAATGCTGTACAGATTTTTTCTGTTTAGTAATGGTGCTAAATAGTTAGCAATTAGAGAACATTTTTGTGCGTCTCAACAGGATTTGTGTGGGCAACTGCATCTCACTTCTTAATATAGCTCATACTTTTCATTTTCCCCTTTAACCCTTTCTTTTCCGGATGGCATTCATTTAATACTTCCTGTCACTCACGCCTCTGCTGAACAATATACCCGTTCTGAAGTAAAACTAGTTTATTCCCGGTCAGGAGTCAACCATAAATCACACACTGAGATTTTGCCATAGGTTAAGGGAGCTGAGAGTGACAAGTCTTAAAGTGATATTTTAAACTGTTCTGAAATGTCTCATAATGAAATGTATTTATAGTCACATAAAACTGAATGGAAATGTATTTTTCTACAGGGTATCTTTCCTAACAATACCAGATGCATGCATTGTTTTACTACTATATTATTGACCCCAATTGTAAAGAGCTACGGAATTTGCTGGCGCTATCTAAATACATTTTGATGATGAGGCCGATGATAAGTGGTAACATTACTATTTAGACTGTCCATTGACATAATCTTCAATGTTGTTCTTTGTTAATTGCATCATTGTTTTATCCCCTGCTTCATTTTAATTTTGTTTCTTTCCATGGGGCTGGATTTGGCTCAGAGGACACAGTGGGCTCCCCACTTCTCAACCTGGATAGTTCTGTAGCTTTTAAGGACTAGAAATGTTCCCCAGTTACCCCAAAACAGCATATCCCATAAAAGTCTTGGGGCTAGATTTACTAAACTGCTGGTTTGGAAAAGTGGAGATGTTGCCTATAACAACCAATCAGATCATAGCTTTCATTTTTTTTAGTGCATTCTACAAAATGACAGCTAGAATCTGATAGGTTGCTATAGGCAACATCTCCACTTTTTCAAACCCGCAGTTTAGCAAATATACCTCTTGACCTTTTCATGGGACAGATTCCAAGGCAAAAAAGCAAATATTGTCCTAGCAATCTTGGGATGTAAATTTTGGGGGTATGATCTCAATGTCCTGATGCACCTGAATGAACTGAATAAGTAGGGATAAGTTCTGTCATAACGTACCACTACAAGGCTGCCTGTAGCGTGCTTGGGTCTGAAAGGCTTAATATCATGCAGACACACACACACACATATATATATATATATATATATATATATATATATATATATATATGTGTGTATATATGTATATATATATATATATATGTGTGTATATATATATATATATATATATATATGTTATATGGCAGTCACTTCCCATATATATATAGCTATGAGAATTTGGCAATTGGTAACTTGCATTTATGATAAAGGGTCCTTTTGGGGTCCAAAACATCAGAATAAATACATTTTTTATTGATTTATTTTATATTTATGATTACGACCAAGCGAGCAGGGCCCGAATGGCAGACTAAGATACCGGAGAAAGCCCCATTGGACCCCACTGCCTAGTTTCACAAACCCAGTTCTCAGGAACCTGTAACAGTGGAGTTTCCTACATCTCCTTGCTGGAGCACAGGTGTAATCATTACTGACTGACACATTGTAACAGGTCCACAGGCAGTGTAATTATTTCACTAGTGATCTGGAAAACCTGCACTGTTAGGGGTACTTGAGGACTAGGGTTGGGAAACTCTGGCCTATAAGATAGCTTATCAGATAGAATAGTGGAGTGAATTTTTTTCAGTGGCATAGTATACACCAGTGTTTCCCAAACCCAGTCCTCAGGTACCCCTAACAGTGCAGGCTTTCCATATCTCTGGAGCACAGGTGTATTCATTACTGACTGACACATTGTAACAGGTCCACAGGTGGTATAATTATTTCACTTGTGATCTGGAAAACCTGCACTGTTAGGAGGGCTCTGAGGACTGGATTTTGGAAACCCTGGAGTAGACTATCAACACCAGTACAGTTCTGGATTGGTTCTTTATGTTGCTACTATTGACTTGGTCATCTCCCCTTTGCCAACTAAAGCTAAGTGTGCTACTCTTATTTTCAGATTTGTGAACTGGGCCATGGACAAGGCAGTAGGACTTGCTGCATCCATATCTGTTCAGAGTTCACCCAGCAGTACCATCTGCATTTTTTGCATCTGGTTCAACGATCTCCATTTGCAGTGCTGATTAAGCTGTGTTCCTAAGAGTTTAGTGCACTATGGACAGAATGTATCTTGGGCACAAGGTAAGCACCTGTGTCTATAAGTCCTTTAAGTGGAAAACAAGATTCAAAATTATTAACTTCACTGCAGTACTAAGAGTTTACTGTTTTACAGATTGCAGCTAAATTGGTTCGACAGTGTAATTAACTAACATTAGTAGTGGCTAACTGCCTTCTGTTGAAGTCAATAGGAAAGGGAACAATTATGTTTTCAAACTGAATTGATGCGTCATCATGCGTACGGGGCCCCTTTAATCTTTCTGTCTGTTTTAATGCCCAGTCTTGTTTTTTTACGGTGTTAGTTCCCAATTATAAAGTGATGATGAGTATGTTATTGTTATATAAATAAATGTTGTATTTATTAATAATGTCATCTAAAATCTCCTGCTCATACGTAGGTAGGGTAGAAACATCATTATCTATTTTAAGATGAGTAGGGGTATATTTACTAAACTGCAGGTTTTAAAAAGTGGAGATGTTGCCTATAGCAACCAATCAGATTCTGTAGAATGTACTAAATAAATGAAAGCTAAAATCTGATTGGTTGCTATAGGCAACATCTCCACTTTTTAAAACCCACAGTTTAGTAAATCAACCCCGTAGTGCTGAAATGTTGGGGCAGGGCATGTCCTAGATAACTTTAATTTCAGTGTAAAAATAAAGCTATCAAGTATTTGTGTGCTACATGAAAAAACAGCCAGTATTTAACTTATGTGCAAAATAATAAACTAACTTGCACCCCTTGCATTGTAAAATGGTTTGTCCCAGAGAACATGTACTCCTTTTTTACCTTACCTCCCTTAATGACTCAGGGCCTATATGTTTTTAATTGGATGGTATGTCTTTATTTAATAATTTAATGCCACAAACGATGGTTAGACAAAAGAGGCAGTTGCCTCGATCAGACCAGTTTTTTGCTAAACTTTCTATAGTCTGTTTTGGCACTAATTTTACATTTATTTTATGTGCCATATCAAGATTATCTGCCTGTGTTTTCAGAAAAATGGATGATTTGTCACATGACAATTTTCAAATGATTAATCTGATATGTATATGTCTTTACTGACATATGAGAAGGCATGTTTGCCAACTCTCCCGGAATGTCCGGGTAGGTCTCCCGGACTCGCGAGAGATGGCATGCTCCCGCATCTGCCCACTTCACTAGGAAGTGGGCAGAAGTAGAGCCAAAATGCCTGGATTCTCAGGGAATCGCAGCCCCCCTAAAGGACACGTTTGCATCATTCCGTTGTGGGGGTGGGGCCAGAATGGTGCGATTTGCATTGCCCCACCTCCCCAGGCAGCTCCTGGGTGCCGTCTTCAGAAAGTCAGCAATTATGTGAGAAGGCCCTATGTATTAGATATAATTTATTAAACTGGTCTGTGTATACTTTTACAGTATGCTCTTTACTGAATTCTAAGATGGCCATTTATACGGATATTTTGTTGGATGTTTGCATTGTTTTTCTGAAAATGTTCACAAAGTATTTGTTTACACAGAACGGTATATTGCATTCATTATGGAAAGAAAAAGCAATACGAGGACTTTGGTGAAGTACCAACCATAAATAAATAGAACATTGCCTATGAGTGGTCATATTATCATGATAAATAAAAGAATCATCCCATCCTTGCTTGCTATTACCGAGCAATAAACTCTGTTGATGTTATCTTGTTTTGAAAGACATGTTTATAATATAATGACCCTTTATGTTTACATGAGGATACTACTGTGGAGCTTTCTGTCTAAAGCGAACATACTGTTCTAGATTAATAAGTACAAACTGTTGAATGTAAACAATTAGAAAATAAAGGTGTTTGAAGATTGCAACAGTACAGTAGTGATATTTTCAGTTTGTCTTTACGTCCTTGACGGGCAGCAACATTGTCCATGTTGTAAATACTCACATCCTAAGACCCTTTGCTAGGTTCATTCATGGAAAGTGCAATAGTATTGGGGAAGAGATTTGGGGCTAGATTTACTAAGCTGCGGGTTTGAAAAAGTGGGGATGTTGCCTATAGCAACCAATCAGATTCTAGCTTTCATTTATTTAGTACATTCTACAAAATGACAGCTAGAATCTAATTGGTTGCTATAGGCAATATCCCCACTTTTTCAAACCCGCAGCTTAGTAAATCTAGCCCTTGGTATGCTGAACTAGTAATGCGGATCTTGTCTGTTAATGTAGTAGTACAATTTTAGGTATTGTGACAAAGGGGAGAGGAGTTAAGTATTCAGTCTGCAGGGCAAGGCTGCAAACATAACACATTTGTTCAGCAGTGTACCTTGTTTAAGGATACACAGGTGGAAGACATATGTGTGACAAAATAATAGTACAGACTGTGATTTAAATGACATATTTTGAAGTGGTTTGGAGAAGTCTTTTTTCAAAGCTAACAGCAGCTGACTGTGTGTGTCTGCAGAGAGAGTAATGAAGCAGAGCACCTGTAAAGAACTCCTCTATAAAGACCAGATGGGAGTGTCACCTGTCCGTCAAGCTAGGGCTGTGGGAGGACTGTAAAGTATTGAGTTGTTCATTATGCAGCGTGACCGATGCCGAACAAGTTGGCCGGTGACTATGTTAGATGATCTCTGGGTTAGCATGAGGGCTACAAGAAAGTGTGTGGAATTTTGTGTTATGAGCTACTTTGCCATCGTGACAATACAAGCAAGAAGTTGTCATGTGCATCAAGAAAAGGGTGCTCGTGTCATAGTATATAAAGTTACCAAATAATGAAGTAAATGAGCTTTTGGGGAAATTTATGTTGATATCTAAAAGAGAAAAGAAAAATGTTAACTATTTATTATTTGTTGCAAACATTATGCACATGCAAAGCTCTTCTATTGACAATAAAGCACCTCTTTGTCTTCTGTGCCTGCATGGTCATGTGGCATTCAACAGTACTTTACCTGTGAGTATTTAAGCCCCTCAACATGAATGCACAGGAAGTAATTATGACACACTATATACAGCACTAAATGCACCACTTAGGTCCTGTTAGCGTCACCTGAATTTGAATAGGGATCTTATTTTCCATATGCTACTATTTTGGATAGTGCGAGTTATTCGGTCTACTGTTAACTTTTGTCTGTTTGGCTATAACTTTTCATGACCTGTTTCTGTCTGGTTCCTTGTATACCCTATTAAGGGTTAAGACTGCTCTAGGCTAGAATGCTCATAGGACCCATTCACCTTCCCCACCAGGCTAATATCTAGGAAGTAAAAACAAATTTTCACTTAAAATCCAGATTATATCACACCCCACTCCCCCCACCAATCATCATCATCATCATCACCATTTATTTATATTGCGCCACTGATTCTGCAGAGCTGTACAGAGAACTCATTCACATCAGTCCCAATGTTTATGGTCCCATTTATTCCAAACTCAGATCCACTCCGTTTTCTAAAGTGTCACTTAAAGCTTTGTTACTCATTTCATTTTCATTACAATCAGAACTGTATAGCAGAACAGAGACATGAATGAGCATTACTGAGGGTGAAGATGTGACGGGGAAGGGGGCTGTCACGCCAGTGACTGTCGCCACCTTTGTCTCTCCTACTCCCTTGTCCTCAGTCTTTTTTTTCATTTGATTTATCCATTTTTTTAAAAATGGCAGGGGCAGGAAGTGGTGGCCCATAGTCCTGGATTGCCAGGGAGCAGCCCCCTGTCTTGATTGGCTCAGCTCCCTGTCTCTTAGCCTCGGGTAGAATGTTTGGGTTGACAGACAGCATTCATAGCCAGTCAGGCCAGGATGGTTATCTGCTCCTCTTCCTCAATGATCTGGCTGGCTCCCCTCCCGTTTCCTCTCTGGGTGTGGTGACGGAGGCCTGGGGTGTTCAGTCATTGCTTGGCTTACCCGGAGGTAATCTATAAAGGATTCACCCTCTTGAATATATTTACTTATTGTGAGGATTCAAAATCCTTGAGCTGACACAAATTCACAGATCTCATGCTATTTGGACTTCACAGTCTTTTGGAAGCCAAACCCATGTATTTCTTAAAAGATTACAAGGATGGATTACTTTAAGAAAAAAAATGATTTGTTTTAATTTTATTCCTGAAGAAACCTTTACAGACATCCAGTCATTTACTTACTATATGCAGTCCTTTGAGAATTAGTTTTCTGTCACTAGCTGCAGGGTTAGATGCGACAGCTTGAGTACCTTCTAAGTGGTCTCGTCCTGGCTGTTGTCTAGGCAGCCAGGATGTCACTTCCCATCCTTCGCGTCCCAGTTGCTGCCAAGGTAACCGGGATGCCTGTCATGCTTCCACCCTGGCTGTTGACAGGCAGCAGAGAGCGTACGACTGCAATCACAAGATGCAGTTGCCTTTGCTGAAGTGGGAGTGTGTGCTTCTTCTCCACCTCTGATTGGCTCTTATGAGTTTAAAAAGCAGGGAGCAGCCCCCTGTCGGTTATAGCATCTTTGCCTCACAATTGCTGAACCTGCTCGTTGTTCTGAGAACAACTGTCTACCTGTTTTGACACCTTGTCTTGTTACCTGGACCTCGCTAGTTTGCTGATTGCCCCTGACGTCCTGGCATGTACTTCTGGACTATCCTCATCTGCTGCCAGCCCAGACCTTTTGGCCTGTTCGTGCAACTATCCTTGCTTGCTTCTGACTCTTGACTTTTGGCTTGGCCCTGGCTATTCTGTGCTTAGAGTTGCCTCTCTAAGCTTTCTATCTCTCCCATGCCAGTTCCGGTTATAAGCTTTTACAACTCTGAATTTTAGTGCTGGGGGCATCCAAGCACCTGTTAGGGCATCTAGCTTTACAGGGAAGGCAGCTGCTATAGGTGAAGACCTCTACCTGTTCTAAAAGCTTATGACGGTTACTGGGAAGCTGTAACATTCTATTCTAATTGTAAACAAAAGTTGCTGTGTTTTATTTAAAACAAGTCTGAGGTTTGATGTACAACAAGGTATTTTATTGGGCAAATAAACAGTAATATTACTCTTCCGACAGTAATAAATATTGCCAAAACTCTATCACTCCTTTAAATTGTGAAGGATAATCTATTACCAGCAGGGCCTGATTAAGGGTTCTGCCACCATAGGCTAATACACCCCTAGCGCCCCCAATGTATAGGCGCATAGGAATACTTCTGAATATGAATGTTCAGGAGTATTCTCTAGCATTCAAATTTAGACAGATTGTGATTGTTGTCTCTCACCTGTTCTTTTTCGTTTTTCTTGCAGCTTTGTTGTCTTCTAGCTGGCTTGCGGGAAAGTTGGGGTCCTGTTTTGAAATGCAAAAATTGTATTATAATGCAAAATGATGATAAATCCTGAACGATTAGGCTCTTTAATTACAATAAAACACTATTACGGCCAGATAAAACTACCCCATTGTACTGGCATATATAAGCAATATCTGAACATTTGTGGTCAATCAAATGCAAACTTCTACCAACCCCATCTCACTAGTATTTAGTATTCTAATGATCACTGAGACCACAGAGAGCATCCATGTAACTGCCACACAATAAAGAGATCATGCCTCCCAAAGCTGTCTATTTCTTTTTTTTAAATACCCCCTCAGCCATTTCATTACCGTTTCAGTCATTTTCATTACCTCCCACGCTGCAGTCATTACCTCCCACGCTGCAGTCATTACCTCCCACGCTGCAGGCATTACCTCCCACGCTGCAGGCATTACCTCCCACGCTGCAGGCATTACCTCCCACGCTGCAGGCATTACCTCCCACGCTGCAGGCATTACCTCCCACGCTGCAGGCATTACCTCCCACGCTGCAGGCATTACCTCCCACGCTGCAGGCATTACCTCCCACAACGCAGCCATTCCCTCCTTGTAAGGGCTTTGTGGGTGAGGGTGAGGGTGAGTAGTTTGAATTGGATTCTAGAGGTCACATTGTCACATTTTGGGTAACTAAGTAAGAGTGAATGTTAATTGCGCTACAGCGATGTCAAAAGCATAAACAGAAGTGTGACATTGGATTGGATTGTCATTGACATTGGATTTCAAGTGTTAAATGTTTGATCAAAATATGAACCAATACCTCATATTTCTATTGTGATTTGAAATATAAATAGCAGTCTAAATAGTCTGGTATATGGTGGTATGCTATACTGCTGCTGCTGCTTTAATTATAAAGCTATTAAATTCCATTCACTTACACTTTCCATAACGCCACATACACACAAACATACACACAAACATACACACAAACATGGCTAAAAAATCTTTTAAATATTGCAAGTATTGAAGCTGAAGAGATGAGGTGATTTAAATCCTAAACAACAAAATAAAGTAATGCGGTATGTTTTATGTCCATCAACTTATATAAGGGTATCTTATGCAGGTTCATCATCATCATTTATTTATATAGCGCCACTAATTCCGCAGCACTGTACAGAGAACTCACTCACATCAGTCCCTGCCCCATTGGAGCTTACAGTCTAAATTCCCTAATATAGACACACACTCACACACAGACAGACAGACAGAGAGACAAACAGACAGAGAGGGAGAGACTAGGGTCAATTTTGACAGCAGCCAATTAACCTACCAGCATGTTTTTGGAGTGTGGGAGGAAACTGGAGTACCTGGAGGAAACCCACGCAAACACAGGGAAAACATACAAACTCCACACAGATAAGGCCATGGTTGGGAATCGAACTCATGACCCCAGTGCTGTGAGGCAGATGTGCTAACCACTAGGCCACTGTGCTGCCCACAATGATAAGTTTTCATCTCATACATAACATGGGTTACCAAAGGTAAATAATTATTAATTAAGGATCCTTGACAAGAAGCTTCTGTAGATGTCCAAATAATGTAAGTGTAGGGATTTAATCTGTTATACACCAATGATAAAACCTCGGACTTTGAATATAAGGTTGAGTCCTTGGAAGGTTACTCTGAGAATTTACTCTGACCTTGGGGCCAAAGTTTTCTAACCAAGCCTGAACTCATTTAGTGACTCCCACTGACTCCCTCTCCCTGTATCTCTTCAGTCAATCATGTAGCTTTTTTTATCTACTGTTAAATTTAGTACATCATTTTATCATGGACCTCTATTAAATTACAGCGTGTCATGCTTCCAGATGTTGTTGTAAATACGTGCACAGCATATCTGTTCATTTTTGTCTGTATTGCTTATCCACTAAACTTAACAATATATATAAAAAAAATAGGTTTCAATGTTACTTTTGTCAAATATGTAGGTTTTGTATTGTGTCAAAACCCACCCAACAGCAGATATTTCATGGAGAACGATAGAACACCTTATGATTTTCAAAGGGAAAAGTAGAGGTAAATGGAAAAGATTTAGAGCAAAATCTAACTTACGGAGCAAATGTTTGATATGCCCAAGAAAGCCACCTTAAGTAGCGGGGGCCTGAGTCAATAAGGAGAACAAAGCAAAAAAAAAAAAACAGGAGTAACTTTGCATCTTGGCAAAACCATGTTGCATTGGAGGAGGAGGTAAATTTAAAATTTGGGTCATATTCATGGTTGGGGTAGTGCATGTCCCCGATGAACTTTGAATTTCAGTGTAATAATAAATGTATCAACTATTTGTGTGCTACATGAAAAAGAAGCCAGCATTTTCCTTATATGCAAAATAAAAAACTAATTTGCACCCCTTGCATTGTAACTTGGTTTGTCCAGGATCAAATATACTCCCTTTTTTTGCCTTGCTCGCCTTAATGACTCAAGCTACCAGTAGTATAAGTAGAAAATAAAATTACACATTCACTAATACAACACTACAACTGGAATATTCAAAAGGGACATACTCCAAAGATGGAAAAAGGGAGACAAACCATATAATAATGGATACATTTGAGGTCTATTTTGCAAAAGGTAAGAGTTTACGTTCATACAGCAAAATGTACATTTTTGATAAAGGAACAGTTAAATACTAAATACACTGAATACAGTTACAACAGAAAAAGCTAAAAATATATATTTTTTAAGAGTGGTTTGTAGGGGCACCAAGTTTGTCTTTGTTACAGAATCTACTCCTAGATCATTAATTGTTTACAGTCAAACCTGGGGATATATCATCATCACCATTTATTTATATAGCTCCACTGATTCCGCAGTGCTGTACAGAGAACTCACTCACATCAGTCCCTGCCCCATTGGGGCTTACAGTCTAAATTCCCCTAACACACACACACACACACACACACAGAGAGAGACTAGGGTCAATTTGATAGCAGCCAATTAACCTACCAGTATGTTTTTGGAGTGTGGGAGGAAACCGGAGCACCCATAGCAAACCCATGCAAACACGGGGAGAACATACAAACTGCACATAGATAAGACCATGGTTGGGAATTGAACTCATGACCCCAGCTCTGTGAGGCAGATGTGCTAACCACTGAGCCACCGTGCTGCCCACATATGGTCATCTAGAAAACAGGTGGTAGTTTTACACCCATATAAACTTGGAGAAATCATGATTACTGGAAGGAGAGCTCATATAAATTTCCAGCAGTAAACTACAAAGAGAATGGGAGGTACTGGTAAGTCCTTGAAGCAATATTTTCAATCTGAAGCATCCTAGTACTTTGTCACCATAGCTGAAATATTTTATAAAACACAAATAACATTTGTATTTTTGAAAATACCCATATAATGAGGATGATAGTAGGAGCAGAGCAGCAAATACTTTCTCTATCACCCCTACTGTAAATTAAAAAGTTCTTCGCTATGTTACTTTTCAGTAATCCTCCCTCTAATCTGAAAGTGTGACCCCTTTTCCTTTTATTTGAAAATGGAACCTACCTGAATTCAGTTAATAATAGAAAGCTTTTATCTTATCACCTCTGTCCCATTCTCCTCTAAGCTCTACATAGTCAGCTCTTTAGCTTTTTCTTGATACGGGTTGTTATGCTGTCCATGCACCATTTCAGTAGCCCTTCTCTTAGGAACTTTTTGGACATATGGACTCATGTACAGTTGGATGTTCGTCTAACTTTCCAGTGCAGCATTCCACTTGGTTCTATTGGGCATGTCATCATCAAGTTGATGATGATGCCTAGGTTATCTAGTATGGAGCCACACCAAGATGCGCTCGATCTTAACATAGGTGCAAGTGAACATAACCATGTAAGAGAGCAATTGTGACCCACATTTTTACATCTTCGTTCAGCCGCACATTGCGTTCAACTCTACGTGAGCCCTAGAACTGTGCACAGTACTGGAAGTTAGATCTTCAAATGTGGCAATATAACTTCAATCTTCTTGTTACTAATATCTCTTACTATACAAACAAGTGTCCACCTGCTTGACAACTGCTTGCTTACCTTCTTATCATCTGAAACAATACCTCCAAGGTCCCTTTCCTCTCTTGCTGTTGACATTACGTCGCCAGTCATCCATCCTTTTTGTGCTCCACTTTCTTACATTTTGTTGGGTTACCTTTAAGATTCCACACTTTAGGTCATTCCTCTATTTTATCTAAATAACTACACTTTTCTTTTACCCCTTCTGAGGTATCACCATGTTATAACTCTTTGTACCACATACACAAAGACATATTTTCCCTTGTAGATCACAAATGATATCGCTAATGAATAGATTAAACAAAAGAGGACAGAGTGAGCCCTGAGGCACTCCACTGGTTATCCGCACTTCACCCGAGCTTCAATATTTAAACAATATTTCTCATACAGATAATATCTGAGCTTATAATATTGAGTACAAGACTATGGCTCCTGTACTTTATATCAAATCAAGAGGCAATTCTAGCACCATCGGCAAAGTTGTATGTGGTCTTTCCACAAACTAGGGTCAGCTCATAATGATCATGAGTCCAAATATAATATCTCATGTAACCCAAGTTCATTACTGTTCTTGTAGATCCCAAATTCTCAAACATGGGGTAAGTGTGAAAATGCCCCATCCAAGCATTTATTGCAGGATATACTATAACTAATTAGCTTATATTTAGGTTAAATAAATAGAACTATTAGCTGAATTAGTATTTATCGGACGTGTACTAATCTTATGCATATGTGCACAGTTAATGATCCCTAAGAGAAAAGGCTTCTAAGCAGGTGGGGGCTGACAGATTTCAGCCCGGGGGGCGCACAGGCGGCCGCATCACATGACACACGATGCGGCCGCGTCATCGCGTGTCATGTGATGAGGCCGCCTGTGCACTGACGCGGCCGCATCCCGTGCCATGAGATGCGGCCACCTGTAAAAACAGGTGATATGGCACCCGGGGGACGGCCGGCCGGCCTACCACCCGGCCCTAACTGCGGTGATACTGAGCGGCACGGGGGGCCGCTGCCCCCCGGGCCAGCCCACCCCTGCTTCTAAGTACGTGCATTATATGCCCAGAAACATCAAAGGTGTAAAAATGTGAACGTGGCTTGCCTGGCAATTGTTGTGGCAAGCCAGGTGGTGGGTGTGGTTTCACACAGCTAGTGAAATTCATAACACATTCAGAAATCATGGATTTCTTGCAATGTTGAGGGACCGTAGCATCTGAAAATGTATGCTAATTGAATATGCCCCTTACAGTGGGCTATGATAAAACACTCAGTATGCAAAGCAAACTCCAATCTGATGACTGGTATAAAATGCAAGGCTCTGGCATTTGATGGGCAGTGCCCAATGCAGAACCTTTCCAGTTTATGACCTGTGTGTAATATTTATTATTATTATTATTATCTTTAAGAAGTTCAACCACATCATCTGAGGATCACAATAGAATTCAGAGTACCGTCATTTGAAGACCAGCATGCAATGCAGGAAACCATTATCTATTGACCAGTAATTGACCCTAGCAGTTCCACTTCCATGCTCTATACGTGTTAGCGGCACAGTAATGACAAACTACTAAAGCTTGACCCTGCCTTAACCATCTATGAACTACAGCAGCTATTAGCAGTTCACTCAAGTTAAGCAAAATGCAATTGTCGGCTGGAGGTCACTGTAGGAAAAACAACACAATTACTGACAGCAGTGGTTGTTTTCACTCTGATGCAAACATTTTACAGCAATATAAATGTATCTAGGTTGTATTTTTGCCAGTAGATTTAGAGGTGAACAATTGCACCTACTTTTGCGGGTTCATACAATCATACGTGCATACCCCCTGTCTGTAGTCATCTGCTCTGGTGTTTGTGGGAGCTGTAAAAAATGAGGGAATTGGGCAGATATCTGGATTATTCAGAAGAGAGAAAACATCAAAACATAGTACTAGTGACTATCAGAGTAGGCCCTGCCTCCTCCTTAGTATTTAATGAGACAAAAAGGAAAGTTCATACTGTTACCTTTTTTATTATTATTATTATTATTATTATTATTATTATATAACTGGGTGTACTGTAATGCATTGCGGTACATGCGTCTACTTCATACATACCAACCTTTTCAATTAGTCTTCTGGGTGCTCGGGGAAAAGAGTTGGGTATATGTTATAAAATGCCGAAATCCACAACATTACATAGCAGGGGATGGGGCTTAATGTTGCGATCGTGTCATTAAGATCCACCCCCATAACAATCCGAGAGGATGCCTACTCTTCCGGGAGTCTTCCTGGACTTCTGGAAATTCCGGGAGAGTAGGCAAGTATGCTCTACTTCAGAGTTTTCCATATACCTTATGCCACAGTGTGCACATACAGGGGCCCATTGATTAACTGACAGGTTATTGCCCCATTATCAACAGATGCTTTCTCATAAGCACTGTTTTAAAACATCATTCTGGGACAGCGCATCTGGTAGGAGGATGTCCCGGCAATGACTTCACTTGCCTTGTTGTCTGCCTCTCCTCTCCGGTCACTATCGCAAAGTGGCTTTGCGCATGCGATACCTAAGGGTTTTTTGTGATAGTAACCTGAGGGGAGAGCAGGTAAGCTGTGGTGAGAGATCCAAAAATCCCTCTAGCGAAATGCTCATTCAATGACTAGCACCATCTTCACATGGCGACAGCCATACGGGGCAAGTTCTGAAAGCTTAACTTTTCGGAACTTGATAAAATTGCCTAGACCGCAGTCCCCATTGGTTATTATAAGGACTGCAGTTAATGCGATAATTTGCCTATGCAAGAGATATCGTCGATATCTTCTGGATTAGGCTTTTAGTAAATGAAACTTTAACATAAAAACACCTAAACTATGTGGAAAAAGCAGTTTCAGCATGATTTAGGGCTTCATAAATAGGCCCCATAGAATTGTTTTTTCTAGTTGTAATTAGAGTTTAAACAACCTCAGGGGGTAAATGTATCATACCCCGGTTTTCTGAACTCGCGGGAGAACGGAAAACTCCCTTTACAAGGCAGCACCGCTTTAAATTTAAGCTGCGAAGACGCCGATCTCCCGCAAGTTGAGAAAACCGGGGTATGATACCTTTACCGCCAGGTGTTGGATTTAATGGCCTATTTGCATCATTCTGTAAATTTAGGCATGCCATTAATTATACATAATATCAATGCCAACTCATATATAGATCTCATTGTATATAAATTTAGGCATGCCATTAATTATACACAATCTCTATCAATGCCAACTCATATATAGATCTCATTGTATATAAAGGAAATCACGTATTTTGTGCCTACCCCAACATAGTACTGCCGCATCTTAAAATTTTTTGATTTACATTAATGGCATCCTAAGTGTGGTATAGACAATGACGGAAATCCGAAAGACTTAAAAAGTGATTGATAGCCGTCAGAATAGTTTTATAAAATTATAAGTACAAAATATATTTAATGGGTTGCTAACCTGTCCCTATGTCACTGAGAGGGGTAAGCACCTATAATCATCATCAGCTATTTATCACTAATCCCGCAGCGCTGTACAGAGCACTCATTCACATCAGTCTCTGCCCCATTGGAGCTTACAGTCTAAATTCCCTAACACACAGAGAGTGAGAGAGAGAGAGAGAGAGAGAGAGAAAGAGAGAGACTAAGATCAAGCGGGACAAGCAAGGCGTGGGGGAGGGGGGGCACCATGCCAGAGAGGTGCTTTCCCCACCTGCTTTCCCCAGTAGTCCGCCAGCAATATAATAATGAAAAAAAATAACTGGCTGTGACGTTGCTCCGGCGCCCTCCTCCCTGCTCTCTGCTTACTGACAGGGTTGGACGTAACATCATCATGTGCCGACACAGTGAGTGAGGAGCCGCACAGGAAGCAGCATGCACTGAAGAAACAAACACAGAAGAGGGAGAGAAGGTCAAATAAAGGTAAGGAAAGAATAAAGGATGGTACAATGAACATAAGGGAGGGCACAGTGTAATGATGATGGAGGGCACAGTGTGATGATGATGATGGAGGGCACAGTGTGATGATGATGGAGGGCACAGTGTGATGATGATGGAGGGCACAGTGTAATGATGATGGAGGGCACAGTGTGATGATGATGATGGAGGGCACAGTGTGATGATGATGATGGAGGGCACAGTGTGATGATGATGATGGAGGGCACAGTGTGATGATGGAGGGCACAGTGTGATGATGGAGGGCACAGTGTGATGATGGAGGGCACAGTGTGATGATGATGGAGGGCACAGTGTGATGATGATGGAGGGCACAGTGTGATGATGAAGGAGGGCTCAGTGTGATGATGATGGAGGGCTCAGTGTGATGATGATGGAGGGCACAGTGTGATGATGATGGAGGGCACAGTGTGATGATGATGGAGGGCACAGTGTGATGATGATGAAGGAGGGCACAGTGTGATGATGAAGTAGGGCACAGTGTGATGATGATGGAGGGCACAGTGTGATGATGATGGAGGGCACAGTGTGATGATGATGGAGGGCACAGTGTGATGATGATGGAGGGCACAGTGTGATGATGATGGAGGGCACAGTGTGATGATGATGGAGGGCACAGTGTGATGATGATGGAGGGCACAGTGTGATGATGATGGAGGGCACAGTGTGATGATGGAGGGCACAGTGTGATGATGATGGAGGGCACAGTGTGATGATGAAGGAGGGCACAGTGTGATGATGAAGGAGGGCACAGTGTGATGATGAAGGAGGGCACAGTGTGATGATGAAGGAGGGCACAGTGTGATGATGAAGGAGGGCACAGTGTGATGATGAAGGAGGGCACAGTGTGATGATGAAGGAGGGCACAGTGTGATGATGAAGGAGGTCACAGTGTGATGATGAAGGAGGGCACAGTGTGATGATGATGGAGGGCACAGTGTGATGATGAAGGAGGGCACAGTGTGATGATGATGGAGGGCACAGTGTGATGATGGAGGGCACAGTGTGATGATGGAGGGCACAGTGTGATGATGGAGGGCACAGTGTGATGATGGAGGGCACAGTGTGATGATGGAGGGCACAGTGTGATGATGGAGGGCACAGTGTGATGATGGAGGCCACAGTGTGATGATGGAGGCCACAGTGTGATGATGGAGGCCACAGTGTGATGATGGAGGCCACAGTGTGATGATGGAGGCCACAGTGTGATTCTGAAAGGGCACAGTGTGATTCTGAAAGGGCACAGTGTGATGATGATGGAGGGCACAGTGTGATGATGATGGAGGGCACAGTGTGATGATGATGGAGGGCACAGTGTGATGATGATGGAGGGCACAGTGTGATGATGATGGAGGGCACAGTGTGATGATGATGGAGGGCACAGTGTGATGATGATGGAGGGCACAGTGTGATGATGATGGAGGGCACAGTGTGATGATGGAGGGCACAGTGTGATGATGGAGGGCACAGTGTGATGATGGAGGGCACAGTGTGATGATGATGGAGGGCACAGTGTGATGATGATGGAGGGCACAGTGTGATGATGATGGAGGGCACAGTGTGATGATGGAGGGCACAGTGTGATGATGATGGAGGGCACAGTGTGATGATGATGGAGGGCACAGTGTGATGATGATGGAGGGCACAGTGTGATGATGATGGAGGGCACAGTGTGATGATGATGGAGGGCACAGTGTGATGATGATGGAGGGCACAGTGTGATGATGGAGGGCACAGTGTGATGATGATGGAGGGCACAGTGTGATGATGAAGGAGCGCACAGTGTGATGATCAAGGAGCGCACAGTGTGATGAAAAAGGGTGCATTTTTTTGTCTTCTATACTTTAATTTGACAAAAATGTCAAATATTATTACAAAGAATACATATTCTTCATGTATATTATTCATATAGCAATAAATGCTCGCTGTTTAATGTATTTGTATTACTCTCTTTATTAAAGTTTATTATGATTTGTATCAAAAGAAGAAATTATTATTTAAATATAAATTAATTATTGAATCAACAAGTAATTTATAAAAAAAAAAGGAGGGTGCAAATTTATTTTTTGCAGGGGGACGCCAGACATGCTAGCACCGGCCCTGCAGCCAATTAACCTACCAGTATGTTTTTGGAGTGTGGGAGGAAAATAGAGCACCCAGAGGAAACCCACGCAAACACAGGGAGAACATACACACTCCACACAGATAAGGCCATGGTCAGGAAGCAAACTTGTAACCCCAGTGCTGTGAGGCAGAAGTGCTAACCACTAAGCCACTGTGTTGACAAACACTTTTTCAAGCCTTCAAAGAAAAAGTACTCTTTATAATAAAAAGGGGACGGTACCAAACAACACAGCCACAACTCCATCTTCTAAGAGTGCAGTTAACACTGCAGCAGATTTTTTTTTCCCTGTGGAGACATTGTGGGCTACTTAAAAATGTTACCATGGGGCACATACATTTCTAGTTACACTCCTGGTACAAGGGTTGCAGCGGATTGAAGAAAACAACTGAAAAACAATAAAGAATTTTTCATTACAACGTCTTTGTATTGATATGATTAATGCCTTTATGATATGATTGTTCAAGATGGGCATCATTTATTTCTGTGATAAAAACAGTGTCTGGTTGCTATGGGTTACCGCACTGCTTAAGTTTACCCCTATGTTCGTAATTGGCCCTAAATATCTTTCAATCGAAATGTCCACTATTCTGGGAGAACTTTGGTTATTTCGTCCTTAACTCTAAAACTGTATTTTAAGAGCACTGCAGCCATAACGACATGTTTGGTTTCTACAAAACACCTTATTTGTTTTGGCTGCACTCTCTGAATAATAATCTTCCTGTTTTTACATAAAATATTATTCGAATTCCTCCGGGAAATTTTGTTTGTTCAGTTTTTCCATATCTTTTCATTTTAATGAACCCTCTCTGCTGGCCACGTTTACTACTGTTTATTGTTAACTGATAATTATGCTCATTTAATTCTTAGTTTTAGTATTAGTACACTAAATCATCTTGGTTGTTTTATGCATGCATAGATTTCCTTGGTCCAGGTCAGGGCCACCTTAACAATATTATTGGCCCCCGGGCAAAGCAGTGCAGCAGGGCCCCTACCTCTATATATACACACAGATGGTGAATGCAGACTGAGCACGACTCAAATCTGTGCTCTATTGGTCACTAAAAGGAATAATTACATTATCTATACTCTGGATAGATTGTGATAGATCACTATTTTGAGGTCTGCTTATACTACATTCATCAGATGTGCAGGTGAATATATAAATGCCCATAAGTAGGAGCCCACCGGTTGCTTTTCATTGAGAAGGTATAGTGATTATCAAGGCCTGATTAAGGGTCACAGCTGCCCTAGGATAGTACACTGGTTGATGCACCCCCCCCCCCCCACACCATTGTGTGTGTAAATTATTTATATATAATATATATATATATATATATATATATATATATATATATATATATATATATATAATATGTGTATATATATATATATATATATATAATATGTAAATGTAAATAAAATTGTAAAACACTCTTCATTATGCACTTCCTCTCTTACCTGATCTTGCAGTGTAGACTACCTGATGTTCTCTTTTGCTTGTTCTTGGAGCGTTGTCCGTTGCCTGGCTTCTGGAAACTTGGGAGTCCTGTATTTAAAATGTGCAAAAATTGTATAATAGCACAAAATTTTAACAAACCCTGAATGATTCAAACACAACATTCCATTATGACCATATAAAACAACCCCCTAGTACAGACATAGACAATAAAATATATGAAAATTATTTACACTCATATAGTAACATCTACCAGCCCTGTCTATCTAGTATTTACGTATGCTAGTCACCGCCACACAGTACAGAGATCATGTCCCCTGCAAGCTATTTCATCACCTCCCCCACCAGCCAATTCACCCCCCCTGTCATTTTTATCAACCCGCACCAGACAGTTTTTGACCCCCCCCCCCCTTTCCAATTCATTAACACTCCCCCCTCTAGCCAGTTCATTAATCCTCATTTTCACTTCATTAATCCCCCCCATCCAATTCATAAACCCTTCCCCTCTAGCCAGTTCATTAATCCCTATTTTCACTTCATTAATTCCCACCCTCTAGCCATTTCATTAATCATAAATAAATAACAGCTAGAATCTGATTGGTTGCTTTATTCACCAGCCACTCCAAAATTCTGCTAAGAAGTTATAGACAATTTTATTGGGAGCATTGCAACAGCTAAATGGATGTGACCAATGTGAGATGGGATGGATCAGGGTGTGGCCCATTTCTGTAGTTAAACTAAACATTGCCTAACGTAATAAATCCCCTTGTGTGCTTTTATAAATAGGTAAGACAACACAGAAGCCAAAGACAGGATCTTTTACATAAATGAGCTTTCTGAGACTGCTAAGTGGCCAGGCATAAAATATTTTGGAGATTAGACTCCCAAAAAAAACAGTGGAACTGGGGCTGGTTGGTTACAATGCCTGCAATCTGGTGTATTCTGGATACATAATGTTAAATACACTCCACCCTAATGGTTTAAATACATATAAATATATTATGTAGAGCTGTACATAGAATGTTTATTTATTATTATCATGATATTTCATCTTCTTTAATACATGGTCATTATATTATCATATTTAATCAGCTCTGTCCTTTGGATTCTTTATGCTACAATCCATTATGTTTATATGCGTTTATGTTGGTTATACTGCTTGACGTAATTTTGTTTAATATATGTTTTGCTTTGTTGGAAGTGAACTGTGATCATAAGAAAAAATAATGTGCTTCTCTGTCCTACACTATATTGTAGTATTTCTTCTTGCAATATCTTTACAAAGCATTTTTTGCAATCAGTTCTTACATATTTACTCTTATTGATCATGTGAGTGAATTGGCCAATCAGAATGGTATATCGCAAGTTTTAGTTCTGTTCCACTTTATTTATCTCATTGGCCACGTTCAGTACTCAGGCATTGCGTATCACATAATCTGGTCTCCTGCTTCTAGTTTATATTAGGGACGCTTTTTGACATGTCTTTTTTTGGGTGTTGTTTTTTTAATGGTTATATGTGTATGTGGTTTTCTGGCTGTATGAATACCTCACTATCAATTATTTTTTTGCAAAAAAAGTGGTATACATATTAACATACATATATAGACTGGCATATAATATTGCTGCTCATACACTTAAATTTTAAACTCAAACCTGCAACACCCTAATTGGGTTTTACTTAACATTTTCCTGGATGAAAAAGCTCATTTTCAGTTCCTCCTTTTGGTTAATTCCTTCCTGAGAATAATTAATAAATAGGCACCCACCCTTTAGCTGGGAATACTTAGCATCAGTGTTGCTATAGCTCTGGTAACTCCATTAGTGTAGAGCAAAGTGAAAATAACCCATTTGACTGGTGACACCTGTTTTTGATGGGAAAATCAGCCTTTGATAAATAGATGCATAAGTCTCAATGCAATAAGTATAACAAAAAATATGAGCCCATTAGGCAAACAACTGTTAATTCCAAGGTGCAGTAACAAAGATCACGACAATATTTAAAAGCATAATAAAAACATTTGAATATACCATTAAAATAAACATAAAGGCACAATGAACCAGAATTGCTTATACATATTTTGCCTAGAGAATCCTCTTGTATTATCCCTAACTGAAACCAGAACACACTGTCCATAACGCAAAACTGTTTTTAGCATCAATATTAGATAAAGTTACAATAAAGTACACACATTGGGCCATTTAGGGAGAGCAAAGCATAAAAAGGAATAAGTTTGCACCTGGGAAAAACCAGGTTACCTTGGACGGGGGGTAAATTTAAAGGGCCTGAGTCATTAAGAAAAGTAAGCAAAAAAGGAGTAAATGTTCTCTGGGACAAACCATGTTAGAATGCAAGGGGTGCTAATTAATTTAATATTTTGCACATAAGTTAAATACTGGCTGTTTTTTCATCTAGCACACAGATACTTGATAAATTTCAGTGTAAACATAAAGCTAAGGTTAAATTAGAACATGCTCTATCCCAACTATAAATCTGCCATCACATTTTAAATTTACCTCTCCCTCCAATGCAACGTGGTTTTGCCCGGGTGCAGAGTTACTCATTTTTTATGCTTTGCTCTCCTTAATGACTCAGGCCCAAAATATGATGGCAGATTTATATTTGGGGTAGGGTATGTCCTAAATCAACTTTAAATTTCAGTGTAAAAATAAAGCTATCAAATATCTGTGTGCTACATGAAAAAACAGTCAGTATTTAACTTGTGGGCAAAATAATAAACTAATTTGCACCCCATGCATTGTAACATGGTTTGTCCTGGAGAACATTTACTTCTTTTTTTGCCTTACTTTCCTTAATGACTCAGGCCCATTATATGAAGCAGCATTGCGTAAAAATACATTGTGTCAAAGTCCAAGCTATATAAACAAGCATTAGTCTTAGTGAATCTCCAAGCGAATAATGGAATATTCTCTCCACAGAGTGAAATGTGTCTCACTTATGTGCCTGTTGTAAAGTGCATAGCGGTATATAACATGTGGGATTTCGAATCTCTTTGAACACAAGTTCAAAGAGACAAATATCAACATTTTTACTGAAATGGATGCATAACAGACACTGGAAGTACTCTGATTATTGGAGTTCTGACGTGTTGGCTGGTGTATTCCTTCATCCCTTAAAACTCTTTGTAAGTCTATGTTTGGAATAATTCAGTTAGTGAAGATCTATCTTACATTTCGCTCTAGCTGTGTATCTGCCAGATTTCATTTTTCTAGCACACTGAAGGCAGTGCAAACCAGGGAAGGCTCAAGAATTTGGGGGACCCAAACAAAAAAATTAATGGGGGTTCTCCTAACACTGTGTTTTACAACAGAACCAAGAAATGTCACTTTACACGTCACAAACTGAAATTACACAACATACATTTAATATATTTTTTTAATAAAACACAGTGATGTAAAATAACCTTTACCCCCAATGTAAATAATTATAGAAGCATCCCCGACGATTCCTTGTAGTCAAAAGCAACCAAATAAGACGTTTGCTTTCATCGTAAATGCTGACTTCAATTCCATCTCATGAGCCTGCTCTCTCTCTTTCCCTTCAACATATCACAAACACTGCTATACAACATACTCTCCCCGAACTGCACATTTTCTGGGATTCTCCAGATATTTAATTATTCAATCTGATCTCAAGATTTACATTCCCCTTGTCCCAGATGTCTGCCATGGTAACACCATGTGAGTACACAAAGGTGTTGGCACTGATTGGATAGCGTATAGCATGGGATCAGGTACACATAGGTGTTGGCACTGATTGGATAGCATATAGCATGCGATCAGGTACACAACACATAGGTGTTGGCACTGATTGTATAGCATGCGATCAGGTACACATAGGTGTTGGCACTGATTGGATAGTGTATAGCATGCGATCAGGTACGCAAAGGTGTTGGCCCTGATTGGATAGCGTATAGCATGCGATCAGGTCCGCAAAGGTGTTGGCACTGATTGGATAGCGTATAGCATGCGATCAGGTATGCAAAGGTGTTGGCCCTGATTGGATAGCGTATAGCATGCGATCAGGTATGCAAAGGTGTTGGCCCTGATTGGATAGCGTATAGCATGCGATCAGGTACACATAGGTGTTGGCACTGATTGGATAGCGTATAGCATGCGATTAGGTACATATAGGTGTTGGCACTGATTGGATAGCGTATAGCATCAATAAAGTATACCAAGGTATCCGCATTAGTTGAACAGCGTATAGCATGTAATGAGGAACAGGGATGTGTTGACACTATTTGAACCGCACATAACAACATTAATGTAGACAAAGGTGTTGGTACTGGTTGAACAGAGCATAACATGCAGCAAGGTACATCATCACCATCATCAGCTATTTATATAGCACCACTAATTCTTCAGCACTGTACAGAGAACTCTCTCACATCAGTCCGTGACCCATTGGAGCTTACAATCTAAATCCCCTAATATACACACACAGACCAAGTTAGACGAAGGTCAATTTGATAGCAGCAATTCACCTACTAGTATGTTTTTGGAGTGTGACAGGAAACCGGAGCACCCGGAGGAAACCTACGCAAACACAGAGAGAACATACAAACTCCACACAGATAAGGCCATGGTCGGGAATTTAACTCATGACCCAAGTGCTGTAAGGCAGAAGTGCCAACCACTAAGTCACTGTACTGCCCACAAGGTACATTGAGGTTTTGGCACTAGTTGAACAGCTTGTAGCGTGTAATGAAGTACTCGTATGTGTTGGTACTGTTTGAACACCGTAAGGTAATAAGGTACGTGGAGGTGTTGGCATTGTTAAGGCAGTAAACAAATGGATACAATGGAGTATTTTGCAGTGACAGCAGGTGTAGAGGAGAACACACAGATAACAATAACTAGCAGGCGGGATTGGCACAACCAAATACACTGGCACAGAGAGTTTAAGACCCCCACTGGACTAAACCAGGGATCCCTGCATGAGGATATGGTCTTCGTTCAGTGAGGACACAGATCACATCCAGTGTACTTGGTTCCCTCAGTGATAGCAGCAGAGTACTTATGAGGTATGTGGGTATGGTTATGCTGCTGTCAAGGAGACTGGACATAGGAGTTGAAGAAACACAAATAGCTGCTATACTTTGTGGTATAGTCCTGGAGCGAGAGTATCAATGTTGGACACAATTGATAGTCAGGCACTGAGAAGTGCACTGAGCAGGTTCTTATAGTGTCTGGTTGATTGGTGATTCCCTGCATGTGTCATCAGTACTGAAGGTTAGTGCTAACACCTGAGAGAGGTGTGATGTCATCTCTAGCCTGAGCCCAGCTGGGTTTTGTTAGGGATTCTAATTGGGTAGTCCAGCAATCAGTGGACTACATGGGGTTTTAAGCAGGTCAGTGCTGTCTAAGACAGCTGGTACTGACACATCACTTTCTACTGGTTTAATCTGAAATTTGCTTTGCCAGTCAAACAAAGGCAGTGTCAGTATGGCAGATTCTCTGAAAACTGTCCATTGTTTTGTTTTCCTTTTGACAATGTATTTTTTCTCTAATGCTATGTCCACATATGCTCCAAATAAAACATCCGATTGTACCTAGTCTTAAAAGGAAAATTATCATAAAACATTTCTGATTCATTCTTTCTGATATACAGAAACTCGTTTAAGTTTTATAAATATTGGAGATGGTTTTTTAATATGTGTTGTTAGGAAGTGATTGGGAATTGTCACGGGTCAAATACAAAGTGCAGCTCAGGAGCCAAGAATGAGTTGAAAACACACGAAGTTTATTGCTGGAATGACAATCTGATGGTGTAATACTGAATATACAGGAAAATGCAGGAATAAATACCGGGTAGATGGCTGATGTAGGTAAGTGGTAATATGGAGAGATCCCAGATAGCAGGTAAGCAGTGATATGGAGAGATCCAGGCAGCATGAACCACAAGCACAGCAGAGGGAAGGAACAACAGAATGCAAAAACAGGATGGGACAACAATAACCAGCAAAGACTGCTGGGAGAGACAGGTTTAAGAAGGGACACATCCAGGTGCAAGAAATAATTACAGGGCAGGTTAACCCCTCATACAACCAAGTAAGGCACAATAGCAGCACCTCTGGTGATCAGAGGTACTGCTGCAACATATAAAATGGAATACAAATAATAAAGTCCAGGAGGCAGGTCATTACAGGAATCCTCTGTGTGGCAGTTCCATTCTTGATGTTCCTAATATGCTAGGCAATTTTTGTTTTAAGTTTTCTTGTGGTGCATCCTACATATTATACATATTATTCTTATAGGTATAAACTCCTTCTGGTTTGCATTTTTTTTTTTTTGTTTTGAGGATTTTGTGTGTCTTTTCTGAGGTTCAAAATGACTTCTGTCATAGGTCATGTGGTCCTTGCATTGGCCCCAGTAGAAGAAACCTGTGGTTTGTTCCCTTAGTCATGTCCTCCTTTTTGCTGGCTGGAGACTAGTTTTATTTTAAGATTGGCAGCTTTGTTGATTATGATATGTTTCAAAGATTTATGAGAGTTTTTTGACTAAATCTTATGTTATTATCTATCCTGGATGAGTTTTTTTGTAGTAAAGCCTGTTGTTTCTCTACAACTTTTTTGAGTTTATTGATCATTTTAGGCATATAGTTAAGATCAAACTGTTGTTGTTTTTTTTTTGCAGAATGGTTCTTTCAGGGGTGGAACACTATAAAATTGGACCTGCGAGTAGTACATGCTCCTGTGGCCCTTACTCTGCTCTTCTGAGTATACACAAGGGTCTATGTATGCGCAGAGAGTCTCTGTTTTGTCTTCCCTGCGCTTACACTTAAATGATAGCGGCAGGAACTTCTGCCATTGGACAGAGTGCGTTACGTTATTGGGTTCTTGCTAAAAGAATTATTCCTGGTAAAGTTTTGCTTTATTCTTTTAAATTGAATCCAATGGCTAGCTATCCAGATTTGATGATGATCGCTGTTCTCATGGATACAATTGTTACAATACACTGGATTGTTGTAGGTTTTCATGTAAATGTTGTCTGTAACGGTGAAATAAAAATCAAAAAAGAGGATGGCGACCTTATGGAAGTTTGCAGTGAATTCTAGGTAGAAGGTATTAGTGTTGTATGTTATAAATTTGTTTAGAATGTTAAATGACTCCCTCCAGACTCTAAAGATGTCATCAATATATCTCCACCAGAAGATTATGCCTGCACCATGTGGGTTATTATTCAAAAGTGTATCATCCTCCCAGTTTGCCATGCAGAGGTTATTGTAACTGGGTGATAAATATAGTCCCCCATCAGCATCTCTTATGTTTGGTTGTAAAATTTCCCTTCAAACCAGAAGTAATTGTTATAGAGTGAAGTTAATGCTGACCACTAGGAAGTATATTTGTGTTTGCTTGAATGCATTGTCTATTGTAAGGTAATGACAAATGTGTGCGCATCCTGATTCGTAGTTAATTCAGGTCTATAGTGATATTTCATCACGAGTGACTAAAATGAAGTTGTCTTGCCAATTGACTTGGTTGACTGTGTGTAGGATCTATGTGGAGTCTCTCAAGTAGCTTTTCTGTTTTGGTTTGTAAATAATAGTAGCTGTATTGCTTCTTGCCCTCAAATCCCCTTACATTGGCTCACCCCATGTGTCAACCGTTTGTCTGCCTCTTTCCCATTAGATTGTAAGCTCTAGTGAGCAGGGCCCTCGTTCTTCCCGTTCTCATTGCCTATAACTTTGGCTCACCAGCTACACTGCGCACCTCCTTCTTGGACTCTCTGGCTATTGACTCCACTCCTCATTATCTTTACACCTCTTTCAGTGGTTCTAAACCTGTTAATTACGCCCACGCTAATGGGCACAGGTTTCAGTCTGCACTGAATATACCCCTTGTGCCCAGTAGCTGTGGTGAGAGTTGTAGTATTATTTGTTTACCGTATTGTACTGTTATACCACTTGTTGTTCTCCCTCTGTACGGCGCTGCGGGCCTCATGTGGTGCTCTATAAATACAGGTTAAAAATAATAACATTTAGACTTGTTTGATGAGCACTGATTGAGTCCCCAATATAATAGATCTGTCTGAGGGATAAATGAGAAAGTGAATATTGGTATCAGTAGGCAATTGATTGCCAAGTGCTCATCTATTTGCAAAGTTCCTTGTGGTTTGTCTAGTGCAAATGTTCTGCGAGTATGCTGCATATGTGTGAACTAGCTTTCGGCGGGAAGATTAGTATGCAGCTGTTGGAGAGCTGACCCCCACCACCCTTGGAGGGCGTTGTTTGAACTGACCTATGAACTACACTATACTGCATTGTCCTGGAGCCTGAACCTATATAAACATGCCAAGTCATCTGTATTGAATTTACTGTAACACCAAATGTATATATATTGCTCCCTGGAGCAATTCAGTCTCTTTGACCGCAGACTTCAGGATTGAATGATTGTAAGCTGGATCCAACAGAGCGCGACGTATGTATCGGCTGTACTTATTTATTTAATTGTTAGTCTTTTGCTTTTGCTAATAAATTGCTTTGTGAGTTGGAAACGCACAAATCGCAGCAGACAATGATTATTGGTAAACGATAAAATAACTTTAATAGTTTTGTTAAAGATAACATGTCTACTTCTTTGTCAGTTTAATGATGCTGTACTCTATGTACTGTTTTTTTTTAGTTCCTGGGGGTACATTTACTAAAAAGCGGGTTTGAAAAAGTGTTGCCTATAGCAACCAATCAGATTCTAGCTGTCATTTTGTAGAATGTACTAAATAAATGATAACTAGAATCTGAGAATGTTATGTTGGGCAAACTTCAGACCTTAATTAAGTAATCTTGTGTGTAGGTTTTGCAGTTAGAAGGAAATAAAATAACTGACACCTTCCCCAGTTTTATTTTACTTTTTGTATTGTGTTTTCCTGCTCCTTAGATTCCTTATTTAGCTCAAAGGATATTCCTTGGGAGTATGCAAAATTGTTTCTGTTTGTAATGTTTCCGCTTTTGAATGATTTCCATAGATGGCGTGTGAGATCTAAAAACTGTGTTCTATTTTTATTAGCACATAACTCTATTATACTGTCGCTATAAGCTTTGATCTCTTTCTTGCCTCTAATGTTCTTTACAAGTGCAGTTATTGTGTTGTCTATTTGTGATTGGGTCTGTTGTAGATGGAATGGTTGTTTTTCTATTTAGATGCATTTGTTTTATTTGGTGTCTAAAAGTTACGACTATTGAGTGGTTTATAAGTACATGAGTGTGTTGTTATGTGTGGACACTTATAGACTAGTGCCCATTTCTTTGCAGTTGTTTTGCTGTTAAGTATGATGTGGGATTTATTAATAATATAATGAGATTCATCACTTGAATTACAGTGGTGCTAGTAAGTTTGTGCACCCTTTAGAATTTTCTGAATTTCTGCATAAATGTGATCTTGCGGTCAGATCTTCATCTAAGTCCTAAAAATAGATACAGAGAATCCCAAAAGATCAAATAACACACAATTGGATATACATTTTCTATTCACTCATTCATTCAAAATGATCCAACATTAAATTTCTTTGTTGGAAAAAGTATGCAAAATTAGTTTCCGTAATCTCTTTGATTGAAGCATGGTATGCGTTCACCAATCATCATCATCATCATCATCATCATCATCATCTTCATCTTCATCTATTTATTTATATAGGGCCACTAATTCCGCAGCACTGTACAGAGAACTCGCTCACATCAGTCCCTGCCCCACTGGAGCTTACAATCTAAATCTCCAACATACACACACAGACAGAGATAGACTAAGGGTAATTTTATAGCAGCCAATTAACCTACCAGTAAGTTATTGGAGTGTGGGAGGAAACCGGAGAACTCGGAGGAAACCCACGCAAACACGGGGAGAACATAAAACTCCACACAGATAAGACCATGGTCGGGAATCGAACTCATGACCCAGTGCTGTGAGGCAGAAGTGCTAACCATTAAGCCACTGTGCTGCCCAATCTGTGTGGTGAAGACCAGTCTTTGGTAGGGTTTATGTTTTTTAAACAGGGCATGGCCACCCAATCAGATACCTGATTGTCATCCCATTGACACTCTTGGCTCTAATTATCCCCTTAACTGTATTGATAATTCTAGAGGTTTGCATACTTTTTCCAACAAAGAAATTTAGTGTTGGACCAATTTGATCAGTAAATGAATGAAAAAGTATATTGTTTTTTTTGAGTGTTATTTGATCTATCGGGTTCTCTTTATCTATTTTTATGACTTAGGCGAAGATCTGAAAATATTTAAGGTTTAAGGTTACATTTCTGCAGAAATGCAGAACATTCTAAAGCAGGGGTTGGCATTTTTCTATCGGAGTGCCGGCTAAAATCTAGTCAAGCCCAGGTGTGCCAGTATGTGTGTGTGTGTGTGTGTGTGTGTGTGTGTATATGTGTATATATATATATATATATATAATGTGGCGGCACAACATTTTTTTTTACCATGCAAGTGGTCGTACAATTGGAGGTGTGGCAGTACATCATTGGGGGCATGTCTAGGAGGTGAAAAGCACCAGACCACCCTCTTACACAAAAATGCATTACTCACACATGCCCCCTTGCTCAGCAGCTTTGCTCACATATGTCCCCTCTGCCCACATGCTTTAATCACACTTGCCCCCCCAGCTTGCGCAACAGTTCAGCTCTTCTCCGGCTGTCATTTAGACGGCTGACGGCGTGCCAGGACTCAGGGGGCTGCGTGCCACCCCCGGGTTGCCGACCCCTGTTCTAAAGTGTTCACAAAATATCTATGACAACTGTATGTGCGTAATGTCACTTTATGTACTGTTGATCTGTTAGATTGGTGTGTGGGCTGTATTGGTGGTCTGATTGTTCTTTGCAGTTATTATTTTTTTTCCTTTTCTCTATCCAGGTCTCCAGCTTTTATAATTAATTGGTCTCATAATCTTGAATGTCTCTGAAAAGCTTAGTTTGTTTTATTCCGGATTATGTCACTTTGACTGTCAGTGTTGATTTTCGCTTATAATATCTTTCTATTGTCAAGTAATAATTTCATAAGTTCAGAGGAGAAAGTGTCAAGGATCTGGTTCCAGTTTGGAATTAATTTGTTTGTCATCTACATTGTAAAGGGGGAATTCAATTGGCCGCGTTACTGTAAAAAGTAATGATTACCGTTATTACGGTAGTTTCAACGCCAGTTTTTTGCTCGCAGCTCCCTGAGCTGCAAGCAGAAAGCCGTGTTAATTTTACCGTAATAACGGTAATAGAGTTATCGTGGCGCTAGTTCGGGGGGAATCAGGGGCGGGCTGGACCGGGGGGCAGAGGGGCAGCGAGGGGCCGCTCAGTCTAACAGCTATTCGAGCCGCCCCCCCCCCCCCCCCCTCGGGTGAAAAATTAGCACAATATTACCGCCGGCGGTCATTAGACGCGGCCGCATCGCGTGTCTTGTGATGCAGCCACCTGTGTGCCCCCCGCCAGCCCGCGCCTGGGGGGAATTGAATTCCCCCCCTAGGTGTGGGATTTTAAGATTCTGAAGGATTCTTCTTGCTTCTGTTAACATTGCACTTTACTCTTCCACTTCATAGGTTTTATTATTATTATTATTATTATTATTATTATTATTACTACTATTCTTATTATCACCTATGATGTTTATTAACTAAATGCTATTATACAACACCGCTACAAAATCAAATGTATCACCATTACAAAGCACTATAAAAAGTGTTAATGACTAAAACGTTTATATTAAAAACTCATGCCAACATTTTAGAAAATGTTATTGTTACCGTATGTCTAATGACATTTTATGGTATTTTGCATCATTAAAGCAATGAATGTCAATCAAGCACACTAATTGATTTATGTACATAGACACACACAGATTGCAGAGTGTCACCCATTGGGGTCTTAGACACACTTACCATGCTGTTGCTGTCACGGCTTGAGAACCACTTCTTCATTTGGATTCAGTCAGGTGATCCTTCCAGCCCAACCAGATTTCAGTAGATGCGATCACGTGTTCTGCGCAACCAATATATATTAGGGACACCCTATTTAAACCTGATCCTGAGATCTGCTCATTGCCAGAACACACAACCCTAATCCTAACCCTAAGCCTAGCCCCTAAAATAATACTTACATGACATAAATGACAGGGGGTTCTGTCCATCGCCGCTTTAAGACAAGTCGCGGTTTCTAATAACGTCATTTAGTAGAGTCGGCAACAGAACAAGTCGTCTCATCAAGTCATCTGCATCATGGTAAGTAGTCTTTTTTGCAGGTCGCTGTAGTATGCAATCGGACTCCTCATGTCATTTTCTTCGTACCGTTAAACCGACTACCACCGTTTAGAATTATATGTACTCTCGTATTTTCTATTACCAAATTTAGCACACCCCTTATAAACAACTGCAGCAGTGATTTTTTTTCCCCCCCTTTAAGATTTTTTTACTTTATTCATTTTTATAAACTTTATGCTGAAACATACGTATGTATTTATATATAGTTTAAGGACACATGCCAGTGCTGTTCTATCTTTTGTGTGTTCAGAGTTTGTGTAGGTGGGAGATAAATGATCAATTACCGCTTTTGACAGCAGCATAAGATTTGTCCCTAGTGCATACTTAAATACTATTTTAGTATTTGTAGTGCCTGAATCCCAAGCTCTAAATAAAGCTCAGAGTGTCTAGACCAACATAAATGTTCTGTGTCTGTTCTGAAGCAGGTTAATAAGGGGATGAGCTTTGACCACACTTTTTAACCTTAAAACTCTACACACACAGGAGATACAGAATTCAGAGCATAATTGGTACAAAATGTAGCTGAGCAAATTGACAAATGTTCTGCCTGTCAGGATGGATAACCCACGACAAAAGAAATTCACTTCTGAAAAGCAAATTTCAGAGGCAAAAAACACTTCTATAAGAATAAACTGGATGCAAAAAGCGATTAATATTTTTTGCCTCGTCCATGTTATCAAGCGCAACCCACTGTGGCTCATTGATTAGCAATTCTGCCTCACAGCATTGGGGTCATGAGTTCGATTCCCGACCATGGCCTTATCTGTGAGGAGTTTGTAAGTTCTGCCCGAGTTCGCGTGGGTTTCCTCCGGGTGCTCCGGTTTCCTCCCACAATCCAAAAACATACTGGTAGGTTATTTGGCTGCTATTAAATTAACCTTGTTGTTTCTTGGTATGTGTGTGTCTATGTATGTTAGGGGATTTAGATTGTAAGCTCCAATGGGGCAGCGACTGATGTGAATGAGTTCTCTGTGCTGGTCCCTATGTCCAGTATGTACCCAAAATCCCTAATCATTTATCTTGGTCATTGCTCCTTATGAATAACATTCAGTGGCTGTAAAAGAGTATAAAAATACCAACAATTGTAAAGATAATGTGATGGTGTTAGGAACCCCTCCAGCCGGCACGACACAACCCGGAGTCTACTCTGCCAATCAGGTGTTCACTGGAGCCCCTGATGGTGGGGACAGACTGGGCTGCAGACTGATAGAGGGTCGTGAAGTGCGTACCGGCTGGGGAGAACCCAGGCAAGCGGAGTGGATTCCAAGCAGAGGTCAAGGGCAGTCAGTAGATAGCAGATCCGATAAACAAGCCGGGGTCAGGGGTCACGAGCAGACAGGATGGTCGGTATACAAGCCAGAGGTCAGGGTCACGACAAATCCAGGCAGGGTCCAAATCCAGGCAAGGGGTCATACACGGGTAGTCAAAAGAATTTCCAAGACGCAGGAACAAGGCACAGAGCAGGTCAGCAGACTGGAACAGAAGCTATAACCGGCAGTGAGGCTGCAGACCTCACTGCCTTAAATACATGGTTAGACCAATCAGAGCTTAGCTCTGTAACCACACACAGGGCCCTGTTAATTAATTTAATCAACCGCTAAATAGCCTCCAGGCTATTAGATAACCTTGCGCATGCGCCCGGCTGTCCCCTGTTGCCGGGACGCAGCGCTACACTGTGAGGCGTCCGGCCGTTGTCTTGACAACGGTCGGTGTTGAGAGGGAAGTGACGTCCCGGTCGTCATGGTGACGGCCGGGACGCTGGGGCAGACAGGAAGCGAGCCGCGGCGGCTGTGAGTACCGCTGCGGCTCGTGAAAGTACCCCCCCCCTTGAGGAGGGGCCGAGGGACCCCGACATACAGGTTTCCCAGGGAATTTCTTAAGAAATTCCTTCAAATGCTTTGAAGCGTGCAGTTGTCTTCGCGGGACCCAGGACCGCTCCTCTAATCCGCGATTCTTCCACTGCACTAGGAAGTGCACCTGACCCTGCACCTTTTTAGAGTCGAGAATCCTCTGGATAATGTATTTAGGTGGTTTATTCATATTTCTCACAGGCAAATTTGGAGGCTGAGATTGGTTCGAGTATAGCACCAGCTTAAATAGAGAACAGTGAAAAGTGTTGGGGATCCTCAGTGAACCAGGAATCTTTAATCTGAAAGCTACCGGATTAATCTGCTTGATGATCAGGAACGGACCAATGAATTTAGGCCCCAGTTTCTTACAATGCTGTCTAAGCCTAATATTCCGTGTCGAAAGCCACACTTTCTGGCCCACTTTGAATGAGCAGGTGGTACGGTGGCGGTCTGAAAATTTTTTAGAGAAAAATGAGGCTCATTTTAAAGCGCACTGAACTTTCTTCCAGATACTTCTGAGATCTGAAGCTGTAGGACGTATCTCTGGAATACCAGCGGACCTGAGCGAATATAAAGAATTGGACCTGGGATGGAAACCAAAATTACAGTAGAACGGAGATGTATGAGTGGATGAGTGACAGGAATTGTTGTACGCAAACTCTGCCCAGGGTAACAGAGAGGACCAGTTGTCGTGGAATTCAGTGGTGTATAATCGTAGAAACTGCTCCAGGGACTGATTAACCCTCTCCGTTTGGCCATTAGATTGAGGGTGGTATGCAGATGAAAGGCTGATTTTGATTCCAAGAATGGTACAGAACGACTTCCAGAACTGCGCAACAAACTGAGAACCACGATCTGAAACAATATCAGGAGGAAGACCATGGAGTCTAAATATATGTTGGACAAAGAGAACCGCTAGATCTCTAGCGCTGGGAAGTCTGGTTAGCGGTATGAAATGGGACATTTTACTAAAACAATCTACAACCACCCATATGGTATTATGTCCTGCAGAGGATGGGAGATCAACAATGAAGTCCATTGATAAGTGTGTCCAAGGTTTTGAGGGAATGTTCAACGGAACAAGCTGGCCTGAAGGAGAGTTCCTGAGAACCTTACTCCTTGCACAAGTCTCACAGGAGAGGACAAAGTCTCTGACATCCGTAGATAATGAGGGCCACCACACGGCACGAGAAAGAATTTCCAATGTTTTATGGATTCCAGGATGCTCGGCTGTCTTGTTGACATGTACCTCAGAAAGGACCGCTTTTCTCAAGTGGACTGGAACAAACAGACGATTTCCTGGAGTATTAGCAGGAGCTATCTTCTGGAATCTATGGAGCGCCACACTTAAATCCTGAGTTAGTCCAGCATGGATTATAGAGGAAGGAATTATAGGTAGAGGATCAGAAACAGGAACGTGATGTGACATAAAGCTCTTAGACAGAGCATCTGCCCGGACATTTTTAGAACCAGGTCTGTACGTAATTACGAAATTGAAGCGGGTAAAGAATAGTGCCCAGCGGGCCTGTCTGGGATTCAACCGTTTTGCCGACTGGATGTACTGTAGATTCTTGTCGTCTGTAATCACAGAGACAACATGTACCGCTCCTTCCAGCCAGTGACGTCACTCCTCAAAGGCCCACTTAATAGCTAATAGCTCTCGGTTGCCCACGTCGTAATTCGCTTCAGCAGTAGAGAACTTACGAGAGAAGTATGCACATTGATGCACACGGTGAGTGTGAGGATTCTTCTGAGAAAGGATAGCGCCAGCACCGGCATCATCCACTTCTAATACAAAAGGAAGATCCGGATTAGGATGTCTAAGGACTTGAGCAGATACAAACGCTCTTTTTAGGGCTTCAAATGCAGTTACGGCCTGAGGAGGCCAATTAGTGGAATCCATCCCTTTCCGGGTAAGGGCGACTATAGGAGCCACTATATCAGAAAAACTGTGGATGAACCTTCTATAATAATTTGCGAAGCCCAAGAACCTCTGCACGGCCTTGATGTTGTTTGGTTGTACCCAGTCGAGAATGGCTTGGACTTTAGTTGGGTCCATGGAGAAGCCAGCCGGAGAGATGATGTATCCCAAAAATGACACCTTCTGTACTTCAAATTCGCATTTCTCCAACTTGGCGAAGAGATGGTGGTCTCTAAGTTTTTGGAGAACCTGCTTAACATAAGTCCGATGCAAGGACAGCGACTGAGAGTATATCGGGATGTCGTCCAAATAGACAACCACGAAGTGGTCAAGAAATTCACGGAGAACTTCATTAATCCGGTCTTGAAATACAGCAGGTGCATTACTGAGGCCAAACGGCATGACCAGATACTCGTAGTGGCCGGAGTGTGTATTAAATGCCGTCTTCCACTCATCTCCCTCTCGGATGCGGATGAGGTTGTATGCTCCACGGAGATCGATCTTGGTGAAGACGGTGGCACCTCTTAACTGATCGAATAGCACTGAGATGAGAGGGAGAGGGTAGGTGTTCTTGACTGTAATTAAATTAAGGCCCCGGTAGTCAATGCAGGGCCACAGTCCACCATCCTTCTTTGAGACAAAGAAGCATCCGGCACCTACAGGAGATTTGGATGGCCTGACAAACCCCTTCTCGAGATTTTCCTCAATATAAGCTTGCATGGCCTTGGTCTCGGGACCAGAGAGAGAATACAAGCGCCCCTTAGGTAACTTGGAACCAGGAATCAGATCAATAGCACAGTCGACGTCTCGATGAGGTGGTAAAGTGTCTGCAGCCTTTTTGGAGAACACATCCCAGTACTCATGATATTGTGAGGGCAGTTGCTCCGGAATAGACTGGATAACACGCAGAGGCAGAGTCAGCAGGACTGTGCACAAAACGAGCTCCACTGGACAATTTCACCTTTTGCCCAATCCACAACGGGATTATGACGGGAAAGCCACGGATGGCCCAGAATCAGCGGGACTGATGGACAGTCGATGAGGAAGAGGGTTATTGCCTCGGAATGGAGAGCTCCTATGCTCAGTTGTAGTGATGGGGTCTCAAAAACAATTTTTCCTCCAGGCAATGGACTCCCATCTAGGCCACAAACTGTAATTGCAGAACGAAGCTTCACCATAGGAATCCCAGCAGAATGGACGAACCCGATGTCAAGGAAGTTGCCTGCAGTTCCACTATCAATGAAGGCCGACAGGGCCACGGAACTGGCACCGAAAGCGACTTGTGCGGGAATAAGGACAGCATTCTTTTGGGAAACAATTTGGAAGCCTAAGTGAACTGTTCCAGACATGCTCCTTTTTCAGGTTTATATGGACAGGAGCAGGAAAAGTGGCCTTTATTGCCACAATAAAGACATAGACCTTGTGACCGTCTCTTGTCTCTTTCCTCAGGAGGGAGACGAAACGCCCCCGGGTGCGTAGGCTTCTCAACAGCCGTGGAGGCTGGAATAAATGCAGATGAAAAAGAAGATGCCTCTTTCTCAGTCCTCCTCTCCTAAATTCTCCTGTCAATTTTAATAGCAAGCTGCATAAGGCTCTCCAATGATTATTTTCTTCCTTATGGATTTTAGGCAGGACATAGAATGTTGTTATCTTTGGATTATCTTTCTGCAGAAAACTGAAATCTGATTGTGATATCAACCCATAGAGAAAGTATGTTCAATTAGCTTATTATATTGAGCTTGGTAATTAGCTGTAGGGTTAAAAATAAGTCGCTGGTAGCAATCCTTATAATTAAGCTGACAATAAATTTAATTTACATATTTCATATGGGACCACATGACCACATTGCCCCCTTGTCAGATGGTTTTATTATGACGTCCTTCCAGCTTTCAGTCTCCCTTAATGCTTCCTGTTCTTTTAGAGTGAGATTCTCTTTCTTATTCTATTGGCATCTGGTTTGGTGATATAACTGGTCGAGATCCTTTGATGCTAAAACTCTATAGGTCTTCCCCTGAGGACAGATAGACATGTCTGGCAAGAAAGTGGATCTTTTGCTTTACAACACTGGTAATTTATCAGCAGACTCAACAGAACCCCGTGACATATCCAATTTTCCCAAAATCTGTAGAGCTTGTAATTTCTCTGCGGAGTCAAATTGTGGGATATCAGGGTTAAAATACATTCTAGTTGTCATAGCTTGTTCTCTTTGTTTGCTAATAAAATATTTCTTTAACAAAAGCTTCCTAAAGAATAACATTAAATCTTTTTCCCAATCAAACCTGTTGAAGTGCTGGGTAGGGGAAAAGGATAAGCCTTTGCTTAAGCCTTTGCTTAATAAGGAAATCTGATCAGTATTGAGGGACTTGTCAGACAGATTTATAATTCTCATACACTCATCTAATAACGAACCCTCCTGTTGGTCCTTCGGGGGAGCTGTTGTGCCAGGAGTTCTTGCTCCTCCATAGATTTCCTTTTTCTTACCCCTGAATCCTTTGCCCCCTCTTCGTACCTGTTTGGGTTTGTTCTCTGCGCCTCAAAGGGTGTACTAAAAAATTATTTTTTGTAGAATATTCTCCCCTAGGTCTCGGGGGGAGTATCTATGGAGCAAAAGATACGGCAGAAAAACAAGTAACTTTGACATGCGTAGGGCTTGATTTGGACGTGGCAGCATGCACTCAAGTTTGTCATGCACCTATTGTACAGTGACTACATCTAAGCAGGGCCATCTTTTCCATTGGGCACGATGGCCAGCTGCCCGGGGGCCCCACTTAATGCGAATAAATAATCCTGCAAACGAAAAAAACCTGCAAAAAAAACCTTCAAGGGTCACTGAGCAAGTACATCTATCTATCTCTATCTCTATATATCTATATCTATTACTGTTTTCTGTATACATCTATATATCTATATCTAGGGGCCCGGTGCACTGCTTTGCCCGGGGGCCCATAATGTTGTTAAGATGGCCCTGCATCTAAGTGCCCCTTTTCCAGGCCAGTTCACTCCCTGAAATCCTAGGCTGTAGTAAGTGTCCTTTGCGCTCGCAAACAAACAAAACAAGAGTGCGCTCAGGACGTTTCTGTCCGTTGTGGGCATGTGCAGAGTAGCTTCATGTACAATACGCTCAAAATCGGTGCCTTGATGAATCCAATTTGTTTTGCTAATGTTTACTGTAGCAGTTATTATATTTACATTTATTTTTAATATTACTTAATTAGATTTGTCTATTTGCATGTATTGTATATCTGTTTCTTGGATGAAGAAATTCACCTTTTCAATGGATCATAGACATAACATCTCAGTAGACTTTCAGGTAAGACACATAATAACAGTTCACTATACACAACTACAGGCACCACAAGGCACTCACCTGTATAAAGAAATGCAGAGTAATTGATATTAAAAATTTGATACCCCCAGGATCTGAGATTTGGGGGGTTTATTCTATGCAATTGAGATGAATGCAATAAATTCACTAATCGTTTAAAAATAAAATTGTTGCTCACTATTATAAGTTTGAAGAAAAGATTTGCAGAGTTTTTGTTACAAACGTTTGTCTGTCTGTTTTTAATGTGCAGTCAGATAGTCAAACACTTACCTGATGCTTATTATTGAGCTGTGGTTTATGGGTAGACATGAGCAAATCTTTCAAAATTCTATTTCTAACCCATATGCTGAATTCAATCGCTAAATTTGGAAATTCTAATCTTTTCAGCCAGTTCAAACAGCATTTACTATACAAAACGCATAATCAGCTAGTTTTTTCCAGCAGAGTAGTTGCCAATATTATATATCAGCTTTTGCTGCTAAATGATGCACTTCTTTTGTTTTTACACTTCATATATTATCTTTATTATTTATATAGCTACTTTATAAGTTACATTTTGTTATATTGAATATTTGATTATATTAAAATTAATTCAACCAACCCTACTATGTTATTTATGGAAGTAAAATTGAGTCATTTATAAAATTTGGAGTCATAATTAAAATTTGAAAAGTTATATAGTATATTAAAATGATGTGAACCACAGCTATTGCAGTGTTTATTTGAATGAAAAAAAAATGTTGTTTATAAGACGTTCAATTATATTTGCCTGTTAGTGAAAAATAAGTGTTTAGAACACAGGCAATTTTAAGTGGCAGTTCATCAACTATATTCTTACCACTTGAACCACAGTGTGTTGCAGTGCAATACATATGACAGCTTCCATGCAAATTATTAAGTCTTTCTGTGCAGAATTAAAATATTGTAAAGTAGAACAAATACTTTAACTCCTTCACTTTTGCCATATAAAAACAACTTGAGATTGCATAAAGTACAACACACCATCATTGGAGACTGGGGAGTATATTTACTAAACTGCGGGTTTTAAAAAGTGGAGATTGCCTATAGCAACCAATCAGATTCTAGTTATCATTTATTTAGTACATGCTGCAAAATGACAGCTAGAATCTGATTGGCTGTTATAGCCAACATCTCCACTTTTCAACCGCCAGCTTGATACATTTACCCTTTGATGAGCTATTGCAGAATGAAAATCTTATGCACAAAATATTGTTGTATATCCAACTAAATAAAATTTTGTCAAACAGAGCACGTGCCTAACATACTAGTGTATCTCAAACAAGCCAAGCTAATAGGTTTACAGATGGTTACATTCAACTAAAATATTATCCTACACTATTAAACACTGTGTATATAATGCAACATCTGTTTTAGGCTTAGTGAACCTTTAAAGTTCCTGAACTGATAAGCTGCACTCTCTTGAATATTAGTGGTTCAGCCCACAAGATAACGGCCTCCAGTATGTGTAGGTGACGGGTACAAGTCAAAATAAGGGTATTGCATTTTTGTCTCATGTAGAAGTACTTTGAAAAAAGCAGGGATCTGAATACAGAGGACAACAAAAATACAGACATCAAAATCAATCATGTTTGCAATTGTTTACTTCCACCATGAACATATAGAGATGCACACCATGGAGAATAAATTTATATAAGTATAAAACTGCACAAACAAGTGTCACATTTGTCATGATTGCCTGGAAGTTGGGAGGTATAACCCCAGTTAAATTATGGAGCAGGTGGCCGGTGCATCTGTCACTGGGGCATGCTCTTAGTGGTGGGCTGGTGATTTGGAATCATAAGGCGACCTCCCAAGCATGTGACCATCATCATCATCTATTTATATAGCGCCACTAATTCCGCTGCACTGCACAGAGAACTCACTCACATCAGTCCTTGCCCCATTGGAGCTTACAGTCTAAATTCCATAACATACACACACAGACCAGCAGACTTAGGGCAATTTAACAGCAGCCAATTAACCTACCAGTATGTTTTTGGAGTGTGGAAGAAAACCGGAGCACCCGGAGGAAACCTACACAAACACGGGGAGAACATTTAAAATCCACACAGATAAGGCCATAGTCGGGAATCGAATTCATGACCCCAGTGCTGTGAGGCAGACGTGCTAACCACTGAGCCAACGTGCAGCCCACCTCAACCTCATATGTAAGCATACCCTCTCTCTCTGCTCGCCCCTATTGATTTGCTACAGGTCAATGTTAGGAGGTATTTTATAAGAGTTCTTAAGCACTGTCTCGGTTCTACAAATGCTAAATCATTATTTCTACCAACCCACCCTACTTGCACAAATTTCTGCTGCTAGAGTTCCCATTTACTAAATGCAAATCCCACTTGCTGCTCAAGTTCTTCACCAAGTTGCGCAGGTTTAATTGTGGATGGCGGCTGGGAGCCAAAAAGTTGCAGAACACACATTCTAAAATGCAGGATTTTGCATTGATTTACTGAAATGTCAGTGATATTTAGATATTCTATTACTGATTTTGTTGTTTGTATGTAGGGTATGGTTTATATCCACTTAGCCCTGTTTTCTCAAAGCATTATACATGAGACAAAAATGTAATGTCACTATTTTGACTAGGTCCATTTTAAAAGTGGTCGCCTTTCTTATAGGAATGTGTGCAATAATTTCACAGTAACCATAAAAACAGGTTTGTCCATCTGAAATCCTACAAATATGCAAACATCAAAGTACATATGTCGCTAATTTTATTGTTGTTCTTCTCTAATTAAAAATCTAGATATTTTCAAAAATTAAATAAAGTTTAAATAAAAAAAAAAAAACATTCAGAAAAGGACGAGTTCCGTATTTTATTTGCACAAAGCAGTTTTTTAGTTATTGCTTAAATAATAGGCTCACACTGTAACAAAGCAAAGCAACATATTGAATATATTGTGTTTTTAAATGTCAACTGATTGATTACTGTTAATTGACTTTAATACCAGGAGTTAAGAAAAGACAGTTACTAATGATTACTAATAAGAGACACATTTCACATTTATCTCTCCATTTTACCTGCCCATTTCGAGAGAACAAATATCATACTTCCAAGCATTGTAAATTATCAAAGCATGACAAACAAACAAAACCACAATAAACAAACAACTAGACACACCTTTGTGTGCATTCACAGGCCCATACACAAAAACCTCAATAAATGTTTTAATACAAAGTCACAGAAAATAAAGCTTGCTATAAACACATCTAAAGAATTAGAAAGATGCACTGATAGTGCGGGACCAGATTTTTGTTGGTGAGCGTCAGTTTCTGCGTCCCACTAAGTATATCTCCTTGTAGGCGGTAGTGAAGCAGATTCCTGACATGAATCTCTCCCAGTGGGTGTTGAGGGGTGTTTTGACATTAGGTCACCTGTTTGATTCAGGGACCCTCTTTCCCTTTGCCTATTTATGTGCCCAGTGTAAATTGCCCCATCATGATTTCTACAAATATCTCCAGGTTACTATTACGAGCCGCGGCGGTGCTAAGCCGCCGCAAACCTCTCAACTGCGTCTCGGCCGTTGCTATGATGACCGGGACGTCACTTCCGGGTCTTGTCCCAGCCGTTGACTAGGCAATGGTCGGGACGCTGTAGTAGATAGCGCCGCGTCACGGCATTAGGTGCAGCTGGCCGCGCGCGCAATATCATCAGGTGGCAGCTATTATTACAGCTTTCAGGGCTGATTACAGTTCCAGTCTTTCTGTGTCTAGCCTGCTCCTGAGCTATTGTCTGGTGTGAACCTATGGATTGATTACCTGGGTATGACCTATTGCCTGTCCCTGGATTCTGAGCCTTTGCCTGTGACCTTGACCTATTCCCTGTCACCTGATTCTGAACCATTGCCTGTGACCTTGACATATTGCCTGTACCCAGACTCTGAACCATTGCCTGTGATCCTGATCCATTGCCTGTCCCCGGATTCTGAACCGTTGCCTGTGGCCCTGACCCTGCTGATACCTGACATCTCCTCCGGTGCTCCGTCCAGTCTGCAGATCGCTGGCCTGCCTCTGTTCCGTGTGTTACCTTCTCTACCTGTGCGCAGCCATGTGAGTATAAACTTATACTACTCTGAGTTTAAGACTTGGGGGCATCTGAGTACCTGTGAGCATAACCAGTAACTACGGGAAAGGCGGCTGCTAAAGGTGAAGACCTCTTCTACCAGTTCTATAAGTTTATGCCGTACTGGTTGTCGTAACAGTTACACATTGGATATTGTCTCTTCTGCTCCATAATTTATCCATCAGCCCTCCAACCCCACTCCTCTTCTCCAGATGGACTAGCGATAGCCATAGGGCCGGTATTACGCTCTAGTATGACCTTATGGTGATGGTAACAGACATGGGTAAATCTAGAGTCCAGCTTCAGTGGGAAGTGGATCTCCATAGTGATTTTACGGTTAATGAATGGGAGCGGATCTTCCAGAACTCATTTAAGATGTTCCGTTGCCTCAACCATTCGGAAATGATGGTGAAACTAATTAATAGACTGTATGTTGCCCCGCTGAAAGAACACAAAATCTTCTTATCTCTTCTTCTCAATTTTGCTGGTGTCAGTGTTCATTGAAAGGAGATATACTGTATTTTACATCTTTTGATCACATCTGGTTATCCCACACTTATGGTTAGAGATCTTCATTTTGAATTGGCAAAGTCTTTCCATATACGGTATTCCCTTCCCCCTGAGTTGGCTCTTCTGCACCACTTTCCATCCTCTATACCGCGTCATGATAGATATGTGATGGACCACCTGTTTATAGCTACTAGGGCAGCTATAGCTCAATCTTGGAAATATCCACTACCCCTGAAACAGAATATGATTATAGCCAAAGTGCAATATAGCTTTAAAATGTAGACATTGGGTGTACCATACTCTAGTGTGACTACCTCACCCTTGATGAAATAGTATAGTTAGCACAACTATCTCACCAAAGGGGTGGGCTCTAGCCCTAAATCGGTTTCTCAGGCTTCCCTGCTTAGACCCTCTGTGTAATTGGTATTTGCTTTTAATGATTCCCCTATTTACTACTGGGCGGTTCTCTGGCCACTCTGCTATAAGTTCAGGTTAGTTACTATGCATAATGGTTGAGTATACTTGATACTGTACATTTGTGCTCCCAAGCGTAGGTTCCTGCCTCCACGGTCTGCCCTTGTGTTCCTTCCCCACTATATACTCCATCTTTTTCTCTCCTACAGAAATGTGTCCTTCACCTTCCCCTCTTGTATGTTTCTGTACCTATTACATTTTTTTAAAATACATAAAAATATTTCTTTTTTTAAAAAAACAAAAAACCAGAGACTTCAAAACAATACAGATTCAGTCTACTTTGTATATATAAATTCTTAATAATCCTAAACACAAAGACAAATGTTATATATGATAGTACAGTGAATATATATATATATATATATATATATATATATATATATATATATATATATATATATATATATATATATATATATATATATAATATATATATAGCAAGAACTGTATTCTATTTGGCTATCAGTTTACCACCATCTGGTACGGGTAAAACCTATCTTTGGAGTTGTATTTGCATTTTTAATTCTTGTAATGCACTATGTTGGCGCCCCCTGTCTTTTTGTGTTCCAATTTTTTGTGTTCCAATATATATATATATATATATAGCTTTGATCTATACAGGAACTATACCGGTCTTACCGAAACTTTGATGGGGGCCACTAATCTGCTGCCCGATTATTACTGCATTAAAGGTCGTGTTACCCCGCAGGGTCTAGTGTAATCGGTAGATCTGTACTTCTCAACAGAAAGTCTTTGGTACCTTTCCCATGCACCTTCCTTTCCGTGTGATCGGGATTAGGCAACACACACTGTTTGTTTATGGTGGAATGCAGATGTAAAACATTGAACAGAGAGACTTCTAATTTCAGCTTTCTCAGCTAAGTCTCTTCATCTCTGCAACGGATTTATCCAAACCAAATTAATTTGCATAATTTAGCACTAGATATAGTGTAGAAGCTTTTGATCCCTTTTATAAAAACCTCTTTCAGAGTCATAGGGTGGCTGAAGGCCCTTTGCTTTGGTAAGAGATGAAGCAAATGCAAAATTCTTCTCACATTGTAAGTGGACAGACTTAACTATAACCCCCTATTGAAATCTTTAAGATCACAGTTACACTTTTGGGTTTCTCAAAAGATATCTCTTTATGGTATGATTAGTTTAGATGCTGACCTTACCTAGGGCATTAGGCCCTCTTGTGGTTTCTCTCTATATGTTTCTGTTGGAGACATTCTCAAGATCCTGAGATCCTAGTTTATCTGGAACGGGATAAAACCTAGGTTCAAGAGATTCTCTTTTTGCTAAGTTTAAGCATAAGGGGAGAATGATTCACTACTATAGAGTGGCACAACTGTTCCAGACCCTTCTGTCTGGAACAGTTGTCCATAAAACAGGACTCCCTGGGATGACCTCAAGACCTTATTGGTATAGTCTATCACACAAAAGAGAGATCTTCTACCAGGTGTTTACAGTAACGTAAATACCATTACTACAGTCTTCCAGGACAGACCCCCAAATCAATGGAGTCATTGGATGTGGAGAACAATTTCTAATGCTTATCACTGTTGTCTCTTCAAGGGTCCTGTCTTGGATGGAGTTTCTCTAAATTTAATTTGCCCCATATCAAATTTTTAGGTATTTCTAAATCTGGGCAGAATCTTAAGACATTCACACATTCAATTGTTCATCAGTTTTTAAGTTTCATATAGAAATAACTCAGCAGTTGACCTTATTTCAGCTATATATATTTGTCTCTTAACATGACAGACAAACCCAAAGTTTTCTGTATTGAAATAGAGAAGCAGAAAGGGTAGGAATGTATTAGCAGTTGAATAATCAATGGCACAAAATAATTAAAAATTGTGGCTAAATGTTCCTTAAATATAGTTAAAGTAAAAAAGTTACAAGGTTACCTTTATTTGTAACTCCACTTACCTACATAGTATGGGGCAGCACGGTGGCTCAGTGGTTAGCACCATGGCCTTATCTGTGTAGAGTTTGTATGTTCTCCCTGTGTTGCGTGGGTTTTCTCCCACACTCCATAAACATACTGGTAGTTACTTGGCTGTTAACAAATTGACCCTAGTCTGTCTGTCTGTGTGTGTGTGTGTCTGTCTGTGTGTGTGTGTGTGTGTGTGTGTGTGTGTGTGTGTGTTAGGGAATTTAGACTGTAAGCCCCAATGGGCCAGGTACTCTGTACAGCGCTGCGGAATTAGTGACGCTATAAAAATAAATGATAATAATCATAATAATAATAGTATCATCCCCTCAGTCTTTTATTCATGTTTTCACGCTTGTCAAGAACCAGCACAATATTTTCACTGTTGATAGATTTGCTTTGCTGTCCAGGAGGTCTGAGATTTGACATTTAGAAATATAAGATATGTGTTAAATGTTTCTATATAGGCAGACATATGGGTAGCATTATTTTGTAAATACATAGGTAGGTATAGAAAATATCTGAATAAACTGATCCAACATTTTTGTGTGGTTACAAGATGTGTCCTCGTTGCCTCTTGGAAGGCCAATACCCCCAGCAGAGATATTTTACTTACAAAGTGGGGGGATATTTTTTTTAATGGAAAAGATCAGGGGGTTTTTGATGGATGATTACGTTTTCCGTCAGATATATTTTCAATGGAAGTTGAAAATGGTCTTGGCCACAGCTGATACCTATAGAATATTTACCTTTTAAATATGTTGAGAACCTATCTTTGCAGCTTGTCTCCTTGTACTGGGCAGCACGGTGGCTTAGTGGTTAGCACATCACAGCACTGGGGTCATGAGTTCGATTCACGACCATGGTCTGTGTGGAGTTTGTATGTTCTCCCCGTGTTTGTGTGGGTTTCCTCCGGGTGCTCCGGTTTCCTCCCACAATCCAAAAACATACTAGTAGGTTAATTGGCAGCTATTAAAAAATGTACCCTAGTCTCTCTCTCTCTCTCTGTGTGTTAGGGAATTTAGCTTGTAAGCTCCAATGGGGCAGGGACTGATGTGGGTGAGTTCTCTGTACAGCGCTGCAGAATTAGTGGCGCTATATAAATGATGATGATGATTGTACTGTATTAACAGCAAGCTTAAATCCATTCCCCTTTTAATGCTTGAGAGGTGATAACTTTTTATTTTTTTCAGGAACAAATTTTGTTTATAAATATTTTACAAGATTATTAGTCTACGGCGCTTAGCACAATGAGGAGTCAAACAATAAGAGAAAATAAACAACTGTTTATTAAGGTGAAATGTAATCCTAAAATGTAACAATAAAATAGAGCAAAAAAGAAGCAGTACTAATTTTCCCTATATCCAAACATCAAACAATGTACTCAAACAATATCAAATAGGTCACATAAATAACAACCATTTTATTATAAAAAAAAGTATTATTAGAACAATAATTATTAAGAAATACAGCTATATATTAAGTCATTTATATGTGAAAGGTCACAGTATTGGACCATTTCTATATAAATTCAATATAATTTCTCATTGTTTTCCGATAGGAGAATGTATGTCCCAATTTTAGCACTGGAGGAGGAGAGTTGTCAAATGGTCTGCTGATGATGGATTAGCATTCAGTTTTCCACAGTATTCTTCATTAGAAAAATAAATCGACATCTGTCATGTGAAATTTAGGTGTATTTGTCCTTTGTATTCATATTGCCCAATTCATAATAAAATAATGTTTAAGAATGTAAAATAAAAGGCACCCACATAGGTGAAAATAAACATATAATTGCGCTCAGCAGAGTGAATAACTCGCCTTGTAACAATTAAATAAGTAAATAGACCTATATGAAACTCCTTGAGGACTACCTTGTTCCTGAGATACCCTATTGGTTCCCACTCAGTTGAGCCTGGTCTTGGGGTGGATCCCAGCAGCCATGCAGCTCAATGTGAAATATATGGAACACAACATAGTGTAATACTGCAACAACATGCATTTATATATAATGGAAATAACTTATCTGACTTGATGAATTGTGAATTGTTCTTATGTGTTGAGCACAGTTACATATATACAGTACATATTTTCACCCACATGGGAAAATATGAAGCATCTGATCAGCCGCACTGTTGAAAAAAGAGTGAACCTATCTGTGAAACGCTGTTGTAGTGTACTCCACTAAATTAGTGCTACAAGTAAATTTGGAACATTATCTATTTCCCATGTGCTTGTTATAAATGTAGCTTCATGCAACTCTTTACTACCTATTTATCATTTAAAAATTGTTATTTAATTTTTCATTGCTTTATGGGTTGAACAGTCTTTTAAATAATCAGACTCTCTGTAGCACTAAGGGATAAATGTTTTGCAGCGGTGAAACATTGTTTCAACAAAGTCAAACACAAAACAGTATTTGTGGCTGCCTGATATGGCAGGCAGCAGAGGACACCTAACAAGTGAATTGGGAAGGAAATGAGATTGGAGAACCCAGAGAATGGTTCCTTCACACCTATCCATCAAAAATCCAAATAGAATGAATGGTTTCTTATTGGCTCATTCCCACTATTGTGTTCTAAAAGGTATTGTATGATATCAATTATATCACCAAATTAGGGGTGTATTTACTAAATCACAGGTTTGAAAAAGTGGAGATGTTGCCTATAGCAACCAATCAGATTCTAGTTATCATTTTAGTACATTCTACAAAATGACAGCTAGAATCTGATTGGTTGCTATTGTTTCTTTTTCTTTTTAGTGTACTGACCTATTTCTTGATTTCAATAAATAAAGATATAAAAAAAAAAAAACAGTTGAAAGTACAATCTAACCAGACATTTTGGTCCAAATGTTAATGTGTGCTACCAGTCCAAAGGATGATTATTGGTAAAGAGCACTGCATGAACATTGTCTAAAGAGCACACTTGGGGAAAGTGAGTGTGGCTTCTGTAAGACAGAGACATTATCAGCCACCTGTATCAAAGCAGTCATTTGTGTGCAGCGGCTGGTGGTTCGATATTAATGAGGAGAGTGAGTAGAAGGTGGCGATATAAAGTATAAAAATAGGAAGTGGGTGGGGCTTGATTTTAGGAGATATATGTGCTGATCTTGTGTGTGGGTGTAGGACATGTGAGGCTGCCTGTAAATCGCATTGGACACTGTGATTGTCTTAATGGTGTGCTTTATTGTGGAGATAGTTGGGGGCTTAGTGGTTAGCACTTCTGCCTCACAGCACTGGGCTCATGAGTTAGATTCACAACCATGGCCTTATCTGTGGGGAGATTGTATGTTCACCCCGTGTTTGCACAGGTTTCCTGCGGGTGATTCAGATTCCTCCCACACTCCATAAACATACTAGTAGGTTAATTGGATGCTATCAAAATTGACCCTAGTCTCTCTCTATGTCTGTGTGTGTATGTTAGGGGATTTAGACTGTAAGCTCTAATGGTGCAGGGACTGAGATGAGTGAGTTCTCTGTACAGCGCTGCGGAATTAGTGGTGCTATATAAATAGCTGATGATGATGATAGTTGTAAATAAATTAGGCCTTGCTAAAAAAAAATAAAAAAATATTAAGGTTGAACATGACAGCAATAGTGGGTTAATTTGCATCTTTGTGGAAAGAGTAATGAACATCTTGAGGACAAAGGGGGCAAATTTGGAAAATATAACAGCATATGACACACTGAGGATCTAACCTCTAAGAACAAACCCTAAGAGGATTTTTCTTAGGGGTGGGACCCCTAGGGGGATCCCACCCCTAAGAGCATAGGTAGGAGTTGAATAGAGCAGGATAATGGAGTGCAGTATAAAGGGAGAGTCGTGAGCGTAGATAGGGGAAAATAAAAAGAGATTAATTAAATAACAGAGTAGTGGTGCAGAGATTAAGAACAGCAAAGGAAAGCAAGTGAATGAGAGAGAACAAAGAGTACAGGAAACGGAGAGTAATAAGTAAAAGGGAAAAAAGACATTATATTAGTCAGTAAGTCCTAACTTATTGTTAGCTGGTCAATGAGTAAAACATAGTTAAACATTTAGGGCCTGATTCATTAAGGAAAGGAAAGCAAAATAATGAGTAACTTTCCACCTGTGCAAAACCATGTTGCATTGAAGGGTAGGTAAATTTAAAATGTGGAGACAGATTTATAGTTGGGGTAGGGCATGTCCTAGGTTAACTTTAAATTTCGGTGTGTAAATAAAGCTATCAAGTATTTGTGTGCTACATGAAAAAGCAGCCAGTATTTATCTGATGTGCAAAATACAAAAAATAATTTGCACCCCTTGCATTGTGAAATGGTTTTGTCCAAGAGAAATCTTAGTCCTTAGTCAGGAAGTTCTAACTTATAGGGCCTGATTCATTAAGGAACTTAAATTAAGAAACTTCTTATTTAAGTCTCCTGGGCAAAACCATGTTACAATGCAAGGGGTGAAAATGAGTTTTCTGTTTTGCACATAACATGGTTTTGTCCAGGAGACTTAAATAAGAAACTTCTTAATTTAAGTTCCTTACTGAATCAGGCCCCTAGTTAGTTAGTTAGTTAGTAAGTGTGAGATTGTGATATATGGGTAGCATTGTTTTGTAAATACATAGGTAGTTATAGAAAATATCTGAATAAACTAATTCAGCATATTTGTGTGGCTACAAGATACTTTCTGGCTGCCTCGTGGAAGTCCAATACCCTCAGCAGAAATATTTTCCTTAACAAGGTGAAGTAATTTTTTTTTTTTTTTTTTATATGATCAATTTTTAATGAAGGATTATGTTTTCAGTCAGGTATTTTTTCAATGAAAGTTGAAAATGGGTTTGGTCAGTGCTGATAGCGCACCGTTGAAGCTGTGGAAGATTTACCTTTTAAATACTATTGTGAACCTATCTTTGCAGCTCGCCTCCTTGTATTGTATTTACAGCAAGCTTATATCTATTCCCCTTTAAATGATTGAGAGGTTCAAACATTTACGGCTAGATTTACTAAACTGCGGGTTTGAAAAAGTGTAGTTGTTGCCTATGGCAAACAATCAGATTCTAGCTATCATTTTATAGAGTGTACAAAATAAATGACAGCTAGAATCTGATTGGTTGCTATAGGCAACATCTCCACTTTTTCAAACCCGCCGTTTAGTAAATCTAGTCCCTAGACTCACCCAGAAACTTGTATTGCTTATGCTATACTGTGTAGTCTCATTAAGCACTGTTATCTTGTAAATATTAATTACTGTGGTCCTTCCTGTATGCTGACTGGATATGCTGAGGTCTGTGTATTGTGAATGATAAATAATTATGTATAAATTTATTTCCTGCACATCACAATGACCAATATAACATTTAAATGCTATGTGAACTGGACTTACAGGTTTTTTCCAGGAACAAATAAGCCCAAATATTAAAAGATCATTAGTCTACCGCACTAAGCACAATAAAGAGTCAAACATGGGGGAATAAGAGATAATAAGCAGCTGTTTATTTAGAAGAATTGTAATCCCAAAATGTAACAATAAAATAGACAAAAAAAACAGCGCTAATATTCCCTATATGCATAACATCATCAATGTATTGAAATAAACAATATCAAATAGGTCATATAAAAAACCAACCATTTTATTATAATATAATCTTAAAGCAACAATAATTATTAAGAAATACAGCTATATATTCTTAAGTCATTTGTATATGAAAGGTCACAGTATTGGACCATTTATATATAAATTCAATATAATTTCTCATTGGTTTCCGAGAGCTTGGAGAATGTATGTCCCAATTTTGACACTGGGGGAGATTTGTCAAATGATCTGCTGCTGATGGATTAGCATTCAGTGCGCCACAGTGTTCGTCATTAGGACTTCATTAGGACAAATACGCCTAAATCTCATATGACAGATGTATGTTCATTTTTCTTTGTATTCATATTGCCCAATTCGTAATAATAAAATAATATTTAAGAATGTATAATAAAAGGCACCCACATAGGTGAAAATACATATATAATTGCGCTCAGCACATAGGTGAATGACTGATTTTGTAATAATTAAATATGTAAATAGACTTTTCTGATACTCCTTGAGGACTAGCTTGTTCCTGAGTTCCCATATTGGATCCCACTCAGTTGAGTCTGTTCTTGGGGTGTATTCCAGCAGCCATGCAGTTCAATCATCATCAGCTATTTATATAGCGCCACTAATTCCACAGCGCTGTACAAAGAACTCACTCACATCAGTCCCTGCCCCATTGGAGCTTACAGCCTAAATTCCCTAACATACACAGACACAGACAGATTAATTTGGATCAATTTTATAAAATATTAAGTTTGAACATAGCAGCAATAGAGGATTAATTCCCCATCTTAGTGGAAATAGAAGTGAATATCTGGGGTACCGCAGGGGCGAGGCTTGTACAGCATGTGACACGCTGAGGATCCACCGCTAATTATCCCAACTCTTCAATGGAGCAGGACAATTACAGAAAAACTGTCTGGAGCTGCGGAGGGCTAGCGCAACTGAACAGACAGCAGAGAAAGCCTATCAAGAGAGGAGAGAAGCAAATAAAGGGAGCATAACGATGAGAGAATCTAAGAAATGATCTGGACAGAGCAAGTGGCTGATAAATTAGAAAGAAGATCAAGATATAGAGGACTGAGGGAAGAGAAAATCAGAGAAGACAGGGAAGCTCCACTGTTAGGGCTCATTGAAGTCTGATGTGGGACAGGGTAAGACAATTGGACAACTGGGTGTCAGAATTACTCTGTGGAATTGATGATACCTGCCAGCAGTGGGCATATTCACAGTCACTCCATATTTTAAATTCATCTTCCTATCCAATGCAACATGGTTTTGCCCAGGTGCAAAGTTACTCCTTTCTCTTGCTTTGCTCTCCTTAATGACTCGTGCCCTTAAACTGCTAAGGTTGTGCAAGATATAAACTAGAGGAAAAAGTGATTACTTTTATAAGACTAACAATGTAATAGTATGTAATGTAGTATGTAATATGTAATATTAACTCAGTATGTAATATATGTATATCAGTATGTAATATTAACTCATGAGTAATATACTCAGTATGTATTAGTAAGTGTAAGTAACTATTTTGCACTTGTTTAGCTTTAGACTTGATATTTTAGATAAAAATAGAATAACAGTGATTTTAGATGTCTATTTAATTCAGCATCTAGAAAAATTTGCTAGTACTAATTACGTATCATCTATTCTATAGTTGTAATTGCTAAGCTATTGTGTAATTACTAATTGCAACCCAAATATCCCTTGTGACCCTTTCCATAAATCTATCCAAATTGTTGATCTTATTTTCTCCAATAAATGCCCTTCTCTTTAAGGGTATTTGGGGTCTCCTTTTGGTTGAGTCTCACCTCTTTCTGAGAGAGTATCCTCTCTTAATGTAAAACCACAGTGGACCATAGACAAGGGCGGGCTGGCCCGGGGGGCAGCACCCCCCCGGGCCGCTCAGTCAGGCCGCTATTAGGGCCGGATGCAATATTACACATATGTACCCGCGGCCGATCAGATGCGGCCGCCTCAGCGCACAGGCGAACGCATCACATGACAGGGGATGCGGCCGCATCATCAATGACGCGGCCACATCCCCTGTCAAGTGATGCGGCCGTCTGTGTGCCCCCCGGCCATCCCTCTCCCAGCCTGCGCCTGACCATAGACCAACATCCAAGAACTTGGGGACATACAATCACATTCAGTCAAACTTCTGGAATAACCATACATGTTTTCACATTTCAATATCTACTTTTCATAGTGGAACAACTTTCATTATAGGTGTTGCTGCATTTTGATTCCCTCTTACACCTCATTTGAAGTGTTGTGAGATATGAAGGAAGATTATCTTTTTGATTGTCCATCCAATTTGTAGCCCTGTTTTTAAATACTTATTTTTATCTTTGCTAATTTGCTTAAGCATGGCCCATAACACATTGAGCCAGGTTTTCTATTTAGCAATAAGAAGTGTATTCATACATTAAACACACAGGAAAATCCTGTCTCCCAGTGCATGATTAATGTCCAATTGGACCACACACAGAAAGGTGGTTAATTTGGACAGGATCCGGGCTTTCGTCCTCCGATGCCAAGTACATCCAGTTTCATTGGGTCCTGCCGTCTGTTGGTACAATTTTAAGTTGACTGCCCACACACAGGCTGAAAGGGGCCAACTGTGGTCATTTTCTCTCTGTATTTATGCATATGCCCGATAAAGATAATATCCTATTGTTAAGGGCAATGTATATGTGATCCTCAACTACTAGAACCGCTTCTTGATATTTTCACCTTTACGAGCACCTTTTCCAAGGAATTTGATATGTTCTACAATACTCAGCTTCCCCCAGGGCTTAAGCTCAGGTAGTAGTAGTTGTTGATTAACAATTGCCCGGTGGAGTGGACAGAACACGGTAGGAGATGGCAAGCAACCAGATGGTGTAGTTCTGCAAACTCAGAATCAAACAGGCAGGGGTTAATGCAAGTAGCAGACAGGCCAAGGTCAAGAGTAGAGAGGACAGCAGTTTCATGTCTCATGTGTGCAGCACGAGGACACAAGACACAGCACTAGATGAAGAAGAAAAGTGTGTGAATGTGTGTGTATGGGGGTTATCATTTGCTTTTAATGTAAGTGGCAGATTTAATGTATAAATACAATAGGTCCTTTGTAAACATAGGCTTCGAGGGGCTTTTAATATAAGTGTGAAGGATGGGGGAAGGGATTCTAATGTAAGTGTAGAGGGGGTATTTTATGTGATGTGGATGGGGTGTAAAATATTAATTTCATAGTAGGTTGGGAGTGGGAGCTTTTAATTAATTGGTGGTGTGAAGATTGGGAATATTTAATTTAATAGTGGGGTTATGGCGGACCATTTAAGGGTGGGATGATGGGACTATTCATTTAATGCTCGGGTGGTTTTGGTGCTATTAATTGAATGTGTGGCTGAGGTTGGGGAGAAGGAGAGCTATTTATTCAAAGTAAATGCTAATTATTTAAAGTTTGTTAGGAAATAGGTTTATTTATTAAATGTAAATACTATTAATTTAATTATGGGGTTGTTTGGGGGAAATAGATTTTTTTATTAAAGGTGAATGACATTAATTTACTGTCCGGGTTGGTTGCTGGGAGCCTTAATTATTAAACATGGGTGCTTTTGATTTAATATTGGGCTGCTTTGGGGCAGGGAGGCCTATTGTGTTCACTCATTGCTGGGATTTCTATATCATGTCTCTGTCCTTTTTCCAAACAGAGACCCAACATTCCAGGATCCAGACAAGCACCAACTGAGCTTAGGACACGAGCAGCAGCAACAAGTGTTAAAATGGGCAAGAACAGGTAGGAGAGAGCAGGACAGTCTGCCAACTGTTCTGACACACACAGTCAGGTCTTTGCCCTGACTGTAGGGACAGTTGGGTGGTATGTCCCGCTTCACATGGTTCTGCTCGAAAAGGGAGAGCTGCGTGCATCTAACAACTGTATATGATGGGGATAGGAAGAGTTGGAGAGCAGCTAAGCACTGTCTAAAATTATAGCCACTCCCCAATGCATGCTGGTCACGCCCACTGTCTGCGTGGCATGGAAACCACTCTCTTCATAACCTGTATTTGTCCCTGGCAGATCCGTTTAACAAGCCAAGTGTCAGGAGTGGTGAAGAAAGCATAATCCTTTAAACAATCGAGGTCAAACACTGATAACAGAACAGGACAGAATACAAGGCACACTGGGTCAAGTAGGCTTCATACCAATGCTGTTGGCTTCATATCAATAGCATTGATATGAAGTCAGAAAGAGGTCTATAAAGGCAGCAGCACTATTTAGAACCTGCAGGATGATTAGCTGCATGAGAGTGATGCACAGATGAAGCTGCCAGACGGAGAGCTGAAGGGAAGCTGGTAACAATATTCCTAGCAAACAGCTGAATAGTGAAATACAGGCTGCATAGGAGGAGAGGACTCTAATGTGGTAGTTAGCCAACCGTCCTGAATGCAGAGATGGACATCATGCAGAACTTAGTAACCACTGCCGCTTAGCAAGGAGAATGCTGGTAATTGATCGGATATACAGCGGAGACCACCGCATAACTAGACATAGGCGCACACATGCTGTCACCAGCTGTCAGGAGGTAATGTCGGTAATATGATCAGACTGGCAGCGATGATCACAATACACATGATACCTCAAGTTACAACCTGCTGCTGCCTGACAGAGGAAGGATACCGGCTGCTGTTGCTGGGCAACTGATCTGGCGTGCTATAGCCATTCCCATGTTTCTTAACACATATTGAGCTTGATAGGAGCATTATTAGACATTGGTGTCATTTTCGGCACAGACACAATTTTTGCGACTTTGAGCCAGTAGTCTGACATTAGCTGCTATATTGCAGAAGATATGGTCAACATAATGTAACTAACAGGAACGTTTTTATGCAAGGCCGTTTTATAGAACTAGAACTACACCATTGTATAATCATACATAGTGATCACATACCTCACATTGCCTTGGTTATTGGAGCCCGTTTGTTTTCTTTGTTATTTCATAATAAGTTGCCCTTCCACCTCCTAGATGTTAGTGACAGATACCCGTTGGCCCATGATGTGAGTTAAAGCATATTTTTCACTTAAATAGTCATAATAAATTCAAATGGTTAATTCTGTAAGTGTATGTGCCCTGCACTTCCTTACAAATACATTTAAGTGCCTAAGGACATTACAATGAAAGCACTGTAAAATAATTACTAAGGAATGTTCAATAATGTCAGATGTTCAATTTAGATATTGATTGTTTCCAATAATTTGTATAGTATGAAACATGGCTGTGTGAGTTGCCACTGTAACATCTGATGATCAGAAGAACAGAGAGGGTCAGTTAATGACGCAGAGTACAGAGTGACAGTTGTAGATGGAGGGCCTGATTCATTAAGGAATGTAAATGCTGATATGTGCCGTATTTTGCGGAAAATTACTACCACCTACGATTTCATTGGGGAGAGGGGAGGGGAATGGGTATATGCACGTAGTCAATGTACAGAAAGGGTGTGCCAAGCTCGAGCACACGCTCCAGCGCCCAATTCAAGCTTTGGGCATCTCTAAGGTACGTGTTTTTCTGTTGGATCGCTACAGGTCAGGTGTAAGTGCTGATTGATGAAGATAGTGATGAAGGTCATGCATGCATGCTAGAACATGTGTTTGCAATCAGGAGTAACTGTAAAAAAAAAAACATCATGATACATGTATTCATGGGGGGGATTAGATAAAAAAATGTTTTTATATTTTTCATTACTTACTATATTATTAACCGGTAACAATGAATACGTTGTTTTTTTTCTGTGTGTTCTGCTTGGACTTTATATTCCACATATGTATTGTTCGTATCCTGCGTTGTGTCTGATACAGCAGAACATATCTAGATCTGTATTTAGCAAGAGGCGATTCTTCAGATCTGCTTGTAGTTGAATAAGGATTCCCGGCCATGGCCTTATCTGTGTGGAGTTTTGTATGTTCTCCCCGTGTTTGTGTGGGTTTCCTTCAGGTGCTCCGGTTTCCTCCCACACACCAAAAACATACTAGTAGGTTAATTTCCTGCTATCAAAAATTGACCTTAGTCTCTCTCTCTCTGTCTGTCTGTCTGTCTGTGTGTGTGTGTGTGTGTGTGTGTGTGTGTGTGTGTGTGTGTGTGTATTAGGGAATTTAGACTGTAAGCTCCAATGGAGCAGGGACTGATGTGAATGAGTTCTCTGTACAGCGCTGCGGAATTAGGGGCGCTATATAAATAGCTGATGATGATGATGATAGGTATGTCCGAATTACATGCGTTTTAAAAGAAAACACAATTTACGTTCGTTTTGTGTGCCTTAATGAATCGGGACCAGAGAGAGAACTGTAGAGGTGTAAATAAAGATGATTTAGTTAGAGAAAAGGAAAGAGAGCTGACAAGATTAGCTGAAGAGAAATTAAGAGAGCTGACAGTCTACGAGAGAGATTAAGAGAACATCTACAGAGGTATAAAACAGGAATGAGGGGTCATCTGAGGTCATCTCAAGATATGTCCAGGTCTACAATGATCACATATGAACCAGGTCGAGGTCAGACGTGTATTAAACATACTTGTGTCTATCTGTGCATATGAGGCCAGCACAACATACAGCTCTGTGACGATTCAGAGCAGGACATAAGCTGCAGAGCATATGCCGTATTTCTCAAAGAAGATAGCTCAAAGGAGCTAACTCACAGTTGATTATTGTAATTTTAGGTTCCATACCCAATATTGTGTACGAGTAGAACAGTGTGTATGATTTGGATACTGGCTTTCACGAGTCACTGATTTATGTTCCAATCATTTACTTACCTAATGTTCCACCATCAGTAAACCACTAAAAGATAATATATATACAATTTTTAAAACAAACTTTTATGAACATAGAAAATGAAATCAAAATGCGTCCAGCACTGTAACCCGTAAAAAAAATGTTATAACTCCGTCAATCTGAAAAAAATACATGTTTCTTATAGTGTGTGTTTGCATAATACAATGCAGTACTCAAAAAACACAATGTCAATGCACTTGTGGTTATTTCTCTAGTATAGCTTTAAGAAAATATATTTTTTGGATACTGTGTGCTTGCAGTGTTACTAATTAGATACGCTGATTGGATTTAAGCATTAAATAGTGCTTAATTAGAAATACCCCAACAGCTGTTGCCTTACCTCGTCTAAGTGCAATCTTCTGGTTCTTTGGAGAAATGGTTGTAATGCTTAGAAGGGAGAAAGTAAGAAATGTGAACAAACACATATCATATTAGCCACAATGAAAATGTATTAAGCCCAATCACCTAGAGAAGGTAATCTTCAATCAGCCAATCAGATGGCAGCTATTAATACGGGGTTAATTCATTTTCTAAACGCTCTTGCCTACATTTCATCCTGGGGAGCAACCGATTTTACACTATCCACCTTTGGACCAAGAGTTCAAACCTTTCTACATCACCATAATCTGTCGAGCTGTACCTCAAATATCGACAAAATAAGCAGGATTCTACTTACAAGACCACCAGTCTGTTGGAGGAGATTGTTAAAACTAAAGTCTACCAACTGCTACAAAGTAAAGGTTATTTTTAACATCAATATACCAATGTCTGTAAGAGCGATCCCAGGAGAACTAAGAATCTAATTGAAGAATGGATTATTTTGATTGACGAAAGGTTACAGAGCATTCAATCACACATTCATAGATTATTTATACTGTTTGGATTTACAGCATCAGGATCTACCATTCTACCATTTTCATTCATACTGTTTATATTTACTATCTGGTTCACAATTGCCTATATATTATCCAATTTACAATTCTGTTGTTTTTGCACATAGAGACAATAAGCACATGAATTTTAGTATATGTTGTAGCCAATGTGAAGCATCTAGCTCGGTTATAGGCAATGTGAAAGAGGTGGAGGGCCGCACGTGTGGCCCTTCATCCTCCTGGCTGTGTCCATATCTGACATTTTTGAGCAACTGTCAGATACAACAGAATCTGCATATAGACAGAAACATACGTCTCTTTTGTACAGAAACGCGTGTTTTACGCATGAAAACAACGCATTTGTTCAACTCTGCATGGGGCCCAAAGTGTACTCATTCCATGTAGGTTTTTCAACTTAATAATATTTTCTCCATACCAGAACCTTTCAGAGAATACTTTGAGAATGAATTACCATACTTACCATATAACCACAGTGCTGACTGCTACCATTATAGGCTGATCGTGAGTATTGCATGTAAGCTGTTATGCTTACCAGCTTTCATATAATAATCAGCAGAGACAAAGGTATATGGGCACAAGTCTGTATAAATGCTTCATCCCATAAGGGAAACACAGGTATTACTTTGACACATTCCACATTCCTTTAAAATGAAAGTGGACAGCGTCAAAAACAGAACGTTCTACGAACATTCTGTTCTATGTTCTTTACTTTGTCCTTTCACAGTTTTGCGCGTTTCACTGTTTTCCTGTGCTGCAGCCTGTCCTATTTCCATCCAGCTTGTATAGGTATATAGTAAATAGAATGGACTAGGAACACATCCGGAATGGATTTTAAGCACACATGTATCTGAGATCTGATCGTTTTGTTTGGTGACCCATATAACATTATGAATAGATGCTCGGTAACGTCCCGGGAAGGTATACAGGGATGAGCTAAATGGATCTGTGTCAGTTTCTTATCTTTTGCTTTTGTTGACGATGTCCCAGCCATAGAAACCCATTAAATTATTACCACAAAATATAAATACACAATGAGGTCATCCAGGTACAGAGGAGAGCATGAACTAGATCTTTATTATTAACACATTACTATACTCTGTATTGCCCTCCGTAATAGAGAGAGTTACCTCTGGGAGTGACAAGTTACATGCAATTTATTGAGCACAATCCTGCTGCCAAGTCACACAGGTCCCATCTAGAGATTGAATTACAACCTACCAGGGATATGTCACTCTCCAAGAAGGACGTCCAGACCAGAAGCCTACCCAGTCTGAGCTGTAATGCAATAGCCTTTAAAGATTTCCTGTCCATAAAATGAAAGGGAAGGTTGTTATGCAGTTCTAGTCTACTAATGCTGCTATATGATCTGTCATTTAAGGTCTGATGTAAATGGCAATAAAGTTTTATCTTGCACCAATCCCCTTAGGGTTCAGACCAACTTAATATTACCAAACCACTCATATATTCCTGCTATTTAGGGATCACCGGGATTTTGTCTCAGGATTATGGCCTTTTCTTTAAATTGACTGCACAGTATGACTTTCCTTATTCTATATGCTGTGTGCCGAAGTTAGATAACCTGTGGCTCTTCAGCTGTTGTGGAACTACAAGTCCCTGCATGCCCTGGTATCTAGACATGCTGACACTTTAAGTCTACCGAAACTACAGAGCCACATGCAATTCCCAGTATCTGTTTTTATATAATAGTGATATTGCCACCAAGCACAATGGTTTTCTTATTGGGTGTAGTCATACTTGCCAATGGTCCCAATTTAGAGGGACATCCTGATTTGTGAACGGCAACAGCGAATGGGGCTTAACAGAAAAGTTGTTGGAGATTTACCTAACTTTGTTCATTTATGGGTGAAACACAGACACAGTTTATTATTTTGTCCTGCTTTCGGGATTTTAAATGTTGGTAGGTACGGTGTAGGGTTCTATGCAAGTGCTTAATCTACTTAGTTGCATCTCCCCAGCAGCAAAGTGTCCCTGAAATTTGTGCTGAAATCTAGGAAACTGAGTAGGCCAACCTGATATACTTCAGGAGCCTAATAGGGCGTCCCTCTGACCTCCAAAGGGGCTGTATATTACCCTTCATCTCGGTAATATGTTGAAATAAAAATACATGTAATCAAAGAAAGAAACACCTATATGTTATAATATATCAGCAAGCAGTTTAAATAAGTAATACAGACTATACACTGTGGCTCAATAAAACATAAGCCAAGTGGTTTATTTCATATATTTCTAATGCCTGATCATATCATACTTAAACGTTCCAGATATATAGAGAATTGAACTAACAATATGATTCCAACATATCATAAAAATGTGTTCAACGGATAAATAAAAATATGAGTTTTTAAACGTTATCTGCCGAAATTGAATTTTAGGAAAAATATTTTTTTAGATTTTAGAACAGTCATTTTTATATGGAAAGATTCTTTAATATTTTTGCGAAGAAACTCTCAGCAGTATGGTGGCTTAGTGGTTAGCACTTCTACCTCACAGCACTGGGGTCATGAGTTCGATTTCCAACCATGACTTTATCTGTGTGGAGTTTGTATGTTCTCCCTGTGTTTGCGTGGGTTTCCTCCGGGTGCTCCAGTTTCCTCCCACACTCCAAAAACATACTGGTAGGTTAATTGGCTGCTATCAAGTTGACCATAGTCTCTGTGTGTGTGTGTCTGTGTGTGTCTGTGTGTGTCTGTGTGTATATGTTAGGGAATTTAGACTGTAAGCTCCAATGAGGCAGGGACTGATGTGAATGAGTTTTCTGTACAGCGCTGCGGAATTAGTGGCGCTATATAAATAGTTGATGATGATGATGTTCAAAATGTCCTCCTTCTGCTTTCACGCAAGCCTGGAGGCGCCGGCGCCATTGGGCAATAGCATTGTCCATCACCCTCTGATCCAGACTGTCCACACTTCCAACAAACGTTGCTTCAGATCATTTACATCATGGATTGCTGTCTGGTAGGCTCACTCTCTTGCATCGCGCTCCACACTTTATAATCGTCAGGATTCAGATCAGGACTGTTCAGAGACCATAATGTGGGAGGAATGAAGTCTGGTGTCTCTCTTGTTAGATGGTTTCCCTGGCTCTGTGGGCTGGTGTACTGTCCTGTTGAAAAACAAAATAGCCTTCTGGGGTCAGATTTCTGAAAACGGGTAGAAGATACTACGACAGCAGAACGTTGCGATAGAACTCTCGGAGAAACTGACGGTTGCTGTAATTCTTTGATTCCCTCATAACATTTATCATGTGTAAATCTTCTTTACTAAAAGGCATTTTTATGGAAATTACAATTTTTTTTTATTTTTGTTTTCTATCATAATAGCGTCTGCTTTTCTGGGCGGGAAATAAAAACCGGAAGTCATTAAAATAAAAAAAAGTAAGTACACGGATATTTTAATTTAAAAAATATTATTATTAAGGTTTGGCTTTCTTTTTATTGAACCACAGTGTATAAACCAAATTTGACAATAAATCAGTAAAGAGCTGGGGACCGTAGGTTAAGGCTCAGAGGCTGCATGGGGCCCTAGGGCCACCTGTGGCCCTTCAATGATGTAACCTGTAAGACAGCTGTATGTTGTTAGGGACAATTTCACCAAATACTTTGTGTTGGATTGATACCATTAGCACAACATTGTGATACACAGCAAATTTACCATAAAACATAATAAGTTTTATTATATTTCACAAATAATTATTTATTAGTCCTGCATCTTGTAATGGGCAGTTTTGTAACAAGATGCGTGACCCAGACCCTCCCAAAATCACTTCTGATTACAAGCATGTCTAGCAATGAAGAGAAAATAGGCAACCTGTAGCCATATTTGCCAACTTTGGCAATCTCCGTTTCGGGAGATCAAGGCTTGTGGGGACGGGGCAGGGCTCAGTGAATTGCACCATTTGGATCCGCCCCCTAAACTGCCGTCACATTTACTGGCCTATTACAGCAGGGGGCGGAGCCACGATGATGTGCGAATCACGTCACTAAGCCCCGCCACCATCACTTAACTTTTGAAGTGGCCAGGAACCGGGAGATTGCCCTGCTCTCCCAGAAATTCGGGAGTCTCCCAGACATTCTGGAAGACTAGGCAACTATGCCTGTAGCTCTCCAGCTCTAGTGGAACTAGAGATCACCACTAGTCCCAGCATGCCCTGTGGTTTTTTTTGGCACTTGTAGTTGCAACAAGTTGCCTACAAAATAGGGTAAGAGTTTAGTAGCAAAGTTGTTTTTATTATACAAACTAATGGTAAAGTAAATCTCTACTTCTGAAGCTGCAAAATACAGTACACTCTCAGCTCTAAGATCAGATAAATACCCCTCCCCCACCCATTACCAGCATTGCATAAGTAGCCTATGCTAAGAGTTAAAGAAAGACAAGGGTCACGGGGCCACAGTTTGTGCCCTTAGGGGAGGACTTGGCCACTGAGACTGGTGAAAGTATGCCAGGAACGAACCACACAAACATGACGTTATCTGGCACATTTTTGTTCCCAGATATTGGATACACGGACACACTGCATATAAAGCACATTTTTGGATCATGTTTATATTTCTCTCCGGAAATGTGTTGTTTTTTTTTAAATTAGTTTCATAGAACTATTTGTAACTGTTAGAAGGGCTAGTTGTTGGGGACATTCAATGATATGAGAGCACAGTGCAACGGAATAATAAACATTGCCTTGCAAAATTGTAATCACTATCATCAGTTTGTATATTTGCAGTTTGTGGATTTTTTTTATATTCTCTATATTCTTTATAGTAACACACAATTAAGATTTACCCCATGAGGGTCTTGGTATAACAAATATGTAACATGGAAAGCCCACAGCTACAAGAATGGGAAGCATTGTATATGTCGTCGTCACCATTCTGATAGGTGACCTTGAGACAAAATATTCCCCTGCAAATTTTACAAAATACGTTGTTTTCCATATTTTCCATTTGTGCTTTTCAGCAATGACTTTATGTAATCCCAGTTTCTTATTCTTGCTGCCCCGGGGGTAAATGTATCGTACTACGATTTCTTCAACTCGCGGGAGTTCGGCGAGATGACAGCTAAAAGTTAAAGCGGCGCTGCCTTGTAAAGGGAAACTTGCCTTTTCAAGGCAGCGCCGCTTTAAATTTTAGCTGTCATCTCGCCAAACTCCCGCGAGTTGAAGAAACCGGAGTATGATAAATTTACCCCCCGGTATCTCTTTGTACTCTTGTTATTGGATCTTATATCTCAGTATCCCCATGGCAGCAAAAACAAGCGAATCCAAAGGCTAAATTATAGATCGGGGCGAAAAGCACAGATACAGGGGATGAACGCAAATTGTGTTTCTGCCATATAATAAAGCGCTACTGAATATGCTGGCGCTATATAAATAAATGATGATGATATTACTTTTCTTTTTTTTTTTTTTACATCTGTGCATGCACACACCACTATTATCTGAGCTAGTGCATTGTGCAGTTGCCCAGAAGTAGAAAAGCGTATTATAAACCAGAAATGCTATTACAACTTAACATAAGTCCCTCTATGTTCTTAGCAACAGTTGCAAGAGGGTATGTACAAGCTAATTAATTCCCTGTAGGGCGTGTACAAGTTGTCTGAAGTTGGAACAACTCCTATTATAGTTATCCTAGTGTACAACTGCAATACTGGTAAATATTACTGGTATAATAGTGCGTTATGAAATAATGTATAATGACATCATTGCCAGCATTTATTAGAAACATAACTGCAACTTTTGTTGTACAAATAACAACATTCCAGATAAACTTATCACACGTTCTACTCTTACGGGGGAATAACACTTTGCTTTTAAAAAGTATATAATGGAAAGTATGGGGGATTACACTGGTATGAAATCCACCTGTAGACCAAAAGTACTCAAAGTGCCATTTAAAATATGAATAAAATAATAGCTGTTGCTATATATATGTATGCTATGATCAGATTACTAGTAGGGATGTGCACCGGCCACTTTTGGTGTCTCATGTTTTATGTTTTGGATTCGGATTTGCTTGAGGTTTTGGGTTCGGATTTGTTTCGCAAAACACCTGACGAAAGGTTTTGGTTCGGATTTAAGGTTTTGGATTTATTTTGAAAAATAAAGCACAGCACAGCACAGCATGAGATATAGCAGGACAGAGGACCACCTAACACAACCTCCCTCTACCCTGATCAATGCCCGAGTGAAGATGGCGGCGACTAGCGGGGAATTTATAGAATACGAGTATCGCAAGATCCGACAGCGGGATTATGACTCAGAGCCTCGGTTTCAGTTTTGCAATTGGCGGGAATACCCGGATCTGTCTCGGATCCGGCTCGGATCGGCAACGTTCGGGTGGGCTCGGATTTCAGATATCCGAGCCCGCTCATCTCTAATAATAATGCAAGAGGTTAAATTTGACTGGACAGACCAAAAATATGTTTAGTTTAAATAACAATGTTACAAATTTTTGACACTGTACAATGGAGTTGCCAATACAACCTATGAGCTGTGGAAGCAAGTGCTAAGATTTTGTGATGTATCTGCCAGCCCCTCTCTGATCCAGCCAACCTTCCTCCCTCTCCACCCTCAGTCAGCTCACAATGCACATGAACAACACAATCCTGTCAAACACACAACTACCCCAATCCAGCCTGCCTGCTGCAGCGTAGCACGTCAAGTCTGAAGCTACCTTTTATTTTGTGCATTCTGTGGATCTAGAAATCCTGCGAGATTCTCTCCATCAGGTTTCAGGACAGGTCATGTACTTAGTGAACTTTCTGACGATGCCAGGATAGAGATGAACCTGAAGTTAGCTTCTTATTCAGCCAGCTTGATATTTATTTCTTATTCATGCTCTGGCTTCTTATTCAGAAAAATTTATTTTTAAAGGATTATGTCAATTTGGATCACTAATTTAAGATTAGATTAACACATAAGGGTGTTCCTGTCAGGATGAGGGCATAAAATATGATATGATGGAATACAATATTAAATGTCAGGGCCCAAATAAAATATTACATTGAGAGACAGAAGTGAACATGATTTTCTCCCCAAATAATAGTTTGTTTCCATTTTAAAACATTTGGTCAGTTAGCCCAGTGGGAGGTAATTAGTTTGAGCAGACCCTTTGTGAGGAGACTAGCTTAAGATATGCAGATCCTAGACATCCATTGTTTTGATAATGTATTCCACTTCCTAATTGACTTCCTTTCAAAAGAACGACTAGGTGTAAATTAGAGAGCCAAATGCCTAGGTGAGAATCTTGAAAGACAAAGACAGCATTTGAAGGCTGCCTATACAGGTATATAGAAATATGAACTTCAGAGAAGATTGCTTCAAATTTCATATTTTGGGAAATCTGTGTGCCTCTCTATACTGAGGAGCAGAAATCAGACCAGGGTAGTGAATTACAGGTACTGGCGGTATCCGGGAACAGCTATAATCACATGTCTTTGGGAAAGGTATGTCACATTGTTATAATTCCATCATGGTATTTAAATGTGCGGGAGATTATGACCGGTTAATTGAAGGGGGAGTTATGTCTCTGGGATATATCTGTGGAGAGTTACCCAAAGGTCAAAAGTTTTGTAATATTTGTGAGCAAACTATAGTGACACCCAGGGGACATCCCTGATTCCTTATTAGTATTAACGCTGCCTCTGTGAATGACATCCCATTTCATTTGGCTTAAAATCCTGTGTTGTGAAGGGACAAATTGTCAGCTTTTTGGGGATCAATCTAATTGAAGGACTGTCCATCTTTTCTGCCTACCCCCAGGCATACAGATTATTATACGTAAGTGATGCATTGTACTTTCATCCCATATATTTTTATAACTGCTTGCAATTTTTTACTTGTATGTCAAATCTTTATCTAACTGTTTTTTAATTCTCTGTAAGCATTGTCCTTTTTTTGTATATTAAATCTAACATTTAATAGTTCTGTCCTTATTGCTCTAAATGAATCCATTGCCTGTGTAGAAGAGATAAGATTGCTTGACCATGTTAAAACCTGTGTGAATTGCGAATAGATTTGTATACCAAGCCTAGTGTATGCCTGCCTGTACATTTGTGTCATAGAGCCTTGAGGGGTGAAGGGCTAACCCTTTGTTTGCTGGTGCCTTGCTATCTGTGTGTAACAAGGAGTGCTCATTGCGTGCCAGTCTGAGATAGTATATTGGGGTCCTATTGCCCGTGTTCAATAGGTGGTGGCATAACCGAAGTGGGTGTAGTTGTGTGAGCGCTGTTTGGGGCGATTCAGCAAATCTGTGGCCTTAGGGAGAGAGATGAGTGTGAGATTTGGGCTGGAATCTGGTGTGTTCACTTACAGTAAGCACTTCCAAGTCACGAGTGCGCAAAGTGCGGTTTGTGACTGTTAATGGCAGTTAGGACAGGTTTTTCTGACAAAATAGAGGTGACTATGTGAATATATGATAAGATATTTAATCAGGGAGTAGCTAGAGGGGCTTACACAAATTGCAATTGTTTTTAGCCTGGCCCAATATGGCTTAGGACATGAAATTAGGTGGAAAAGTGGGCACAGTGACCATATTTTTTCATTTTGAATAAGTAGCTGTAGTTTGCAAGGCTTAATGCTTGAATTAAAAATTTGCAACAAAAAAGTGCCATGTCACTTTGTCCAAAATGAATAGACTGTATACATCAAGGGATTTGGGTGAAAAGGACCAATAGGAACGAAAATGCACCTTATCATAATACCCAATTCTGCTACAATCTCTCTACAAAAACTACTACATCACTTCCTAAAAAGATAACTGTATACACCAAAGAAACTAGATATCCCCGAACACAATACTCTGCATTACATCAACCTCACAGCCAATTTATAATACGACCAACACACCCTTCAGGAAATGAAAACAAACATTATGGGGCATATTCAATTATCAGCAGAGTGCCTCCGGAAAGGTTGCGAAGCCCCTCCGCGGCGATGTAACATCGAGGATTTCTCTTTGCTCCCAATAGGGATGCGAGGAGAAATCTGCTATGTTGAGGCACCGTAGTACTTGAAATTGTGCTGCGATGAATATGCCCCTAAATGTATGTAGACCTAACCAGAAAAAGGGGTATTTCCGCAAAATCTAATAGGGAAAGAACGAGTTAATAAGCAAGAATTCGAGAGATTTCTGGATCTTAGCTGCCACCTAGGGAGATCTGAACCCCCGCCAGAGTCTACTCCAGCTCGCAGCATCCACCAGGCCCCTCTCCATTACCTTATTTTCCAAACCTTGTGCAGAATATTGTCCACCATCTCACCGCATGGGAGTATTGTGCCCCTAATGGACACTAAACACCGTTCATTCATCATGTAAAATCTAACAACTGTACTAACCAAAAAAACTGTGCTTAAATCAAAATCCTCAAAACTTTTGAGTGCTCTCTACACCCACTCAGGGTAACTAAGACCTAAAATCACTCAGTTGTAAACTTCTATATTAAAAGGACACTGAAGCAAGAAGTGGTCTATTGTCTCCACCTCCCATTACATTCCTCACCTGGACAACCATGATACCTCTCCATACCTGTTCTTCTCTGTTAGGAACCCCTCCAGCCAGTACAACAAAACCCGGAATCTGTTCCAAAAATCTGGTGTTCACTGGAGCCCCTAGTGGTGGGGACAGACTTGGCTGCAGACAGACAGAGGGTCGTGAGATGTGCACTGACTGGGGAGAACCCAGGGATATTGTGTAATAGCAGACAGTGGTGGTGAAGTCCAGGCAAAAGGTCAGGGCTGGCGGCAAACAACAAATCCAGGAAACAGGCAGAGATCGAGGTCACAGGCAATACAGCAGAGTCCAGTACACGGTCCAAGGTCATACACAGCAAGATCAATCCAAAGGCAGAGAAGGGGAACGGAACAGGGAGCAGGTAAGTATGCACAGAGCAGGAACTATAACCAGCAGTGAGGCCCAGTCCTTACTGCCTTAAATACTATGATGGACAAATCAGAAAGGAGGAGGACAGGGCTGACAATGAGCCTCAGGAGGCTAATTACTAGCTGGGAACTAGCATAGGTCATATCACAAACCAGGAACATGTATAACTGACAAATAGAATCATGCGAGAGCTCCCCCTGTAGTTGGAGGTTGTCCCTACACCCTCCTACTCTATGCCACAAAGATAACAATGTATTGAAACTAATGCACGTGCTCGGCTGCTACCTCACGTCAGGATGCGGCGTACTGCCGCGTCTCATAACATTCTCCTCCTTCTCTATTGCATTAGCCTGCCTGGAGTTTCTGAAGTATAAGTATTTTTTGTTTATTGTTCTGTACTGTTTCACCCTGTATAGTCTACTGTTTGTACGGTGTACGGTGCTGCGGAAATCTTGTGGCGCCTAACAAATAAATTATAATAATAATAATACCCATTTTTTTCAAAATAGGGCACCCAACATTCCAGGATCCAGACAAACAGCAACAGAAAGTTTCAACAACAGGTAGGAGATAGCAGAACAGTCTGCCAACTGTCCAGAATCTGTTGGAGCAGTCCCGAATTTGGGTGACTGTTTTGCTTAGTCAGGATTTGGTCTGACGGCAATGTCCCGCTACCTAACAGTAGAGCACACAGTATTGCCTGTGTATTTGTCTAAAATGATAACCATGTTACATCATAGGGGTCCCCCCTCTCTAAAGTCCCCCGGGCCTCCCAGAGCCTTAATCCAGCTCTGGGCCAGGGTGTCAGATTGACACCTAGTGCTCTGCTCCTCCTACTAGTAGCACCACTCATATTATTTGTTTTAGGTTAACCCTAAAACAAATAATAACCCTATTAGTATATAGTCCAAAGCAAAAACAAGCCCTTTTGCTGGCAAAAACATGAGATTTTTAAAGCAAAAAGGCTTTTTGCATTTTGATAAATCAGCCCCTGTGTTCAGTACTGTAATAGAACATTATGTAATCTATTACTATAATATGATTTATACCCAATTATAATCAGCGATGTATGTAAAAAAAACTAAAGTTCTGTAGGAAGAAGGAACATATAAAATAAAATTCAATATAAAGTGAGGTTTGTTTTTTGTTGCATTTTTTGTTTTCATTATTTAAGATTTATCATTTATAATAAAGTACCGCTGCGTTAAGCTATTATAGCCTCTTTTTATATTTATATATTTTGTACCGAAGACCACCCTTTAAGGTTGGGCCTAAGCTTTTGGGCTAGTGCTATGTGCTTGCCCCCCAGGCTTAAGTCTGCCAGCCAGTCCCTGCTGACTAGCCTCAGTTGATTCCCACTGTCCAATTTGTGTCCCAACTGGATTTAACGTGAAGTGTTCTGTGAGCTCCTGACAGTTATTCACTGTTTGCCCAGATTTGATGGAGCCTCCGGGGAGTCCTCAATGGAAGAGTTCCCTGGTCGCTGGGCCTAGTCCAGGCCTACTCATAGAACCACCAGTGAGTACCAGCAGCCAGGAAGTTATGCCTGGAGATGAGTCTGTGCGTGATGCAGAGGTGGAGCAGGAAAAAGAGAGCTGAAGGTGCTTCAAGGAGTAGCAAGAAACCCCCCAAAACTGGGGGGGTAAGATCTGGGAGATCAGCTTGGCCTGTGCAAGCAAAGAAAAAGGGGGTTAAGGCCCCAGAAGAGGTAGCAGTGGCTAAAGTTACTGGTACAACACTGGGGGAGACAGTGCAGTGTAAAGGAAAAGATACCATCACTATTATGGACACTCACTGTGAAAGTAATGAGCAGGAGAATGCTGCTTCAGGTGACTGGGGTGATACCATGGCATTGGAAGAAGTAAAGGGAAAACTAGACGTAGCCAAAAGGGAAGTGGAGAAGTTAAAGGAGCAGATATTGTTGCTAAAAATAAAAATAATTATGCATTTAGCTCAAATAGAGGAGCCATCTCTTAAGAAATAAAAGACCTGGGGGTAAATGTATCAAGCTGCGTGTTTCTGATGGATTTGAAAGTGGAGATGTTGCCTTGGATTGTTATTACATGGCTATTATTCCATGTAATGACAATCCAAGCATTATTATGTGTTAGGAACCCCTCCAGCCAGCACAACACAACCCGGAATCTACTCTGCCAGTCAGGTGTTCACTGGAGCCCCTGATGGTGGGGACAGACTGGGTCGCAGACTGACAGAGGGTCGTGAAGTGCGTACCAGCTGGGGAGAACCCAGGCAAGCGGAGTCAGGTCCACGCAGAGGTCAAGGGCCGGCAGCAGACAACAGTATCGATGAACAAGCTGAGGTCAGGGGTCACAGTCAAATAGCAGAACGGGTAAACAGGCCAAAGATCAGGGTCACAGGAAACACGAGCAAGGTCCAAATCAAAACCAAGGGTCATACACGGGGAGTCAAATAGAGATATCAGGATACAGGACAGGAACTAGCAGGTTAGCAGACTGGAACACAGGAGCTATAACCGGCAATGAGGCAGCAGACCTCACTGCCTTAAATACCAGTGGCCACCAATCAGAGCCTAGCTCTGAATTAGACACAGCCCCCAGCATAATTAATAGGCTGCATTAATTAGCCCACAGGCTAGAACATATGGTGAGCGCTGCGCCCGGCTTCCTCTCATTGCCGGGACGCAGCGCTGAAGCGTCTTCTCGTTGCCCCGGCAACGGCCGGGTCAGGGCCGGAAGTGACGTCCCGGTCGCCATAGCGACGGCCGGGACGCAGGTGAGTGAGTCGCGGCGGCTGGGCACCGCCGCGGCTCGTAACATTATGTGGGTAAAAAAAAGGATTTATGTTCCCCCACATTTATATGATCGGATCAGGCAGATCAATAGCATATAGAGACTGAAATGATATACAGAGACCGAACTGAGTAGAGTAATATTGTGTTTATAGGGAAACAGTAATTAATGAGATATAAGAAAGGAGTAACTAACTGGTCAAACAATAGAAGCAACAATTGAAATTATAGTGAATAGGAATAGAAGACAATTTGCAGCAATTATTTTTAATATTTCGCTAATAGGTTCAAATGATATGAATATCGTTTTTTATTTGAATCGAAAATAGAAGAAGAGTTTTTAATGCATACCATATATATATATTTTATGAGAATTTAACCTTTGGAGTGCTCCAGTGTTCATACATCTTGTTTCCTTCTCTTCTTTGTATAAACCGGATGGTTTAACCTCAGAGTTTAATAAAACCTCCGTGGACATTCTGGCCCCACACCTGGTGGAGGTGTATAATGAGAGCTTGGGTAGAACAGTCCACCCTTATTTTGTTACTCAAGGGGAAAAAATTAGAGATTGGAAGAAGTGGAAGCTGTCCTACAGAGAACGGAATGATTTGATCAAGACTTACTTGACCCCAGTTTTTTAATATGTCAGTTGCCGGTTATTAAGGGTCAAGGTCAGTTCCTTGTTTTTTCAGTTGTTATGGGGAACAAGTTGAACTTCATCAAGAGGAGTGTGATGTACAAACTGAAGGATGAAGGTGGCCTGGGAATAGTAAACTCAGTTCTGCTCTTTAGTACTGCCTTCTTAAAGCTCCATCTCGGGAATCTCTTTTTGGAGTCTCGCCGTGAATGGGTAGCTGACTTTTAAGTTTGGGTGCACCCCTTACTCTACGTATGGTTGTATGGGGCTCCAGTAAAAAGTCTTCCAATTAAGCATGGATACCTCCCAGCCTATGTGATTCAGGGTATGAAGGTGACAAGAAAATGGCAGATCGAGTTAGGTAAGGCAAAAAACTTCTCTAAGAGGGTGTTGGAGAGGAGGATTTTGTGTGCTCACTTTGATGTGCCCCTGTTACTAAAAGATTTCCCAGGTGATATGTGCTCGAAGGGTCTGTCTTTGGTAAATTCCAAGCGGATGTCTCTGAAGTTTACAGATCTCACTTGGCTTGCATTTAATGGGAGGCTCTACATTAAAGGGAACCTGAAGCATATAAGTGTCGATGATTATAGTTGTCCACGGAGGAATATCATGGGAGGATGAAGACAATGGACCACTTCTTGCTTAGTTACCCTGAGTGGGTATATTGAACACTCAAATGTTGTGGGGAGTTTTATTTAAGCACTCATGTTTTAGTTAGTTGTTAGATTTTACACATGGAATGTACAATGCTTAGGGCTAGATTTACTAAGCTGCGGGTTTGAAAAAGTGGGGATGTTGCCTATAGCAACCAATCAGATTCTAGCTTTCATTTATTTAGTACCTTCTACAAAATGACAGCTAGAATCTGATTGGTTGCTATAGGCAACATCCCCACTTTTTCAAACCCGCAGCTTAGTAAATCTGGCCCTTAGTGTCTATTATGGGCAAAATCCATCCTTGTAGTGAGGTGGTGCACACAGTAATCTGCACGTGGCTTGGAAAATACGGGAAATCGAGATGGGCTGGATCGATGCTGTGCGTTGGGGTAGACTCTAGCGTGGGTTGAGACCTCCCTAGGTGGCAGCTAAGGTCCAGCAGTCTCTCAAATCTTGACTATCTATCATGTTCTATCACTATCAGATTTTGTGTAAATCCCCCTTAGTATTGTTTACATACATTTAAGGTTTGTTTTCATTGCCTGATAGTAAAGGGTATGCGGGTGGTAATATAGATTGGTGGCGGGATTGTTGTAACACACAGTATTGTGTCAGGATGTGTTGTTTCTTTGGTGTGTATATAATAACCTTATATATAGTATATAATATCTTATTTTGGAAATGATGGAGTAATTTTTATGGACGGATTGTAGTAGAATTGAGTGCTATTATAAGGTGAATTTCCGTTCCTATTGGCTCTGTTATGCACAAATCCTGTGATCATATATATATATGTCTATTTTATTTTGGACAAGGTGATATAGTATTTTGTTTTGTTGCAATTTTTTTTTTTTAAACATGAATAAAAACAATAACAAAACTTGCAAAACTACAGATACTGATTCAAAATGATAAAATGTGGTTACTGTGCACAATTTGCCACTTGATTTCATGGCCAAAACGTTGTTGGACCAGGCAGGATACAAGTGGGCTTCATATAAATGGTCAACCTCTGTTGATTCCCACTATCGAATGTGTGGCCCAATGGGATTTAATCCTTGCAAAACTGATTTCATGCCCTAACCCATATTGGGCCAGACTAAAAACAATTGCAATTTGTGTAAGAAGCACCCTTTTATTTTATTCTCTTAAATCAGTGATCCAACTTGATTTAAAACTTTAAAGATAAAGTTTTCTGAATAGCCAGAGCATGAATAAGAAGTGAATAAGAAGCTAACTTCAGGCTCCTCTCTATCCTGGTATCTGTCAGCCAGTTAAATGAGTACAAGACCTGTCCAGAAAGCTGGTGGAGAGAATCTCGCAGGTTTTCTAGATCCACAGCAGTTGCAAAATAAAAGGAACATTTTCCATATCAATTTCCATCACAAGGTAAGGGCTTCTCACACTCTGGTGAGCACTGACAAAGCTGATCCTTTACGTGTCCCAACGTTTCAATTAATATGTACCATAAGAGATAAAGGGGTCTATACATCATAAGACGCAGAGCTGATAAATATGCATTGCTGCACATCACAGTGATGCATATTTATGTACCGCTAAGATGCACAATGCTGGGGCTACTCTGGGAGCCCCGGCAAAGCGACCCCTGGGATGCGGACACATATTCCTATTTAGCGGCAGCTTAGCGCAGCCGGTGATAGGAGGAGGTGCGCATGCGCACAGCACTAACACTGTATCGGATTCTGCAAAGCCAGAGAGGTAATTACCTATCTGTGCAATGTAAGGCTTATCAAAGCTTCATGCATTGCAGAACATCGCTGTCCCCATATTAATGTATGGGGACTGTGATGCTGTGAGATCTCCTCCGTTAGGATTTTAATGCATAGCAAATATACTTAAAATGCAGAAATCTTTTAAGTGTAAAATTAGCTTGATGCATAGACCTGATTGTCTTTGGAGACGTGAAAGATACCGTTGCTTTATTTTCAAATCAATTGAACATATCTATCAGTGGGATGTACAAAACAGCCTTAGTTTATACGCATGAGGTCAGACATAATTTGCTATAAACAGGATTTGTAACAATATTGCTTTGTGCTGCATTTTAAACCCAAAAATCAATAAGAGAGAGTCAGAGTTAGGAGTCAAGGTTCATCCTAAACAGCTGAGAATGTAAGATTGTCTTCCAAGTCATGTAGGTTGGAAAGATTTGTCAAGGAACCTTTAATGTTATCATCTGTTAGAGGAAATGCAAAGCAAGTACCAAATTCAATTGATCCGACTTGTACCGAATTATAACTTATGCTAAATTCTAGATACAAAGACAGGTATACTTATTGTCTTGAATAATAAAAAGTATTTCCAAAGGCTTTGTCTAAAATCTATTTTTTTGGTTGCTGACCTGCTGAGGTCCTGCACTATGTAATATTTTGTGCTATTTGTTTTGTTTATTTAACTCTATTTCTTAACTAATGTTTCAGTGATAAGTGTTATACATGTCTCACACAACATCTCTAAAACTGCCCGTACCAACAGCAAAGCCTCAAAGGTGGCCTGTAGGGTGAAAACATTTAATTTCTAGAGCACATAGTTTACATGCAACACTGGCTGTTACAGTGGGTTTCTATGTGCAAATATGGGTAACATAAGTTGCTGCAAACATAAGGAGAAACCATCTGCAGCCAACTATATGTGCCAAGCATTGCTCCTTAATTTTCTCCTGCTGAGCGACACTGAGATCAACCAGATTCCAGGACTTAGCGAATCGACACTTGGATGGATAGGTGCAGGTAGTGAGGTGCTCATATTGCAGATATATTTGCCCAAAGAAAGAAGTATTCCCAGTTTAATGTTGATGTGCAATGCAGGTGATTAGTTTTGTCTCTCTGTTGGGTGTAACATCTCTGATGACCGTCTCATTAGGTGCCACATTGCGTTGGCTAATCCCATCTGGCTGTTCCTATCACTGTGTTATAGCAAAAGACTGAGCAATGCTTGTATTATGCATACCTAAAGACTGACGGACAGTAATAAATCAGTATGAAATGTTTGTATCGCTTATAGGAAATGTCCCAGATGACCAGCGACTGTGTGAACATTTTCTCTAATTTTAGTAACTGGATTTACTTACAAACTTGGGGGTAACAGGTTTTGCAAACAAGAAATCAAAGATTTTGGTGAAGGGAAAAACGAAATACATATCCCAATCCCCCTGGTCCGTCTGTGAGAATCCTAAACTTACCATCAAAACTACTATAACTAATTGTATAAACATATTTGTATTTAGCATCTACTGGGTGCAGTCATCACTAATCATAATAAAATAAATAGAATATTATTTTATTAATTGATTTCACCTAATTTTCAAGCAACAATGGGAAATAATAACATTGTATGAAGTTTTCTATCCCCCACAGCAAATGCATATTATATAGTTTTACTGTTATTTAAAGTCATGCAATACTCAAGCAGCGATGTATCCTGAAATTCACTGTGTAGAGACAATGCCACATTACCTAGGTGGCATAAGTGCATGTTACATGGGGTTGGGTACGTTTAAATGATACTCATTTAAACACCAACAGTTAGTGTAACGACATGACATATCCGATGCTGACATGCTTGACAATAATTAAATATAGACTCACCATATTAATGACAGATGAACTATCCAACAGTGTTCACCTAGATTCCGAACACAACAAATCACGGCACAGCATTTTGACGTCATTTAAAACAGTGAGTGTCCTATTACTGGTTTTAAAGCAGCAATGCCGAGTCCTGGGGGTAAATGTATCAATCTGCGGGTTCTTCAACACCTCCGTGTTCAGCCTCTTCCGCGATTAAATTTCAAGCGGCGCTGCATTGTAAAGGGAAGTTAACCCTTTACAATGCAGCGCCGCTTGAAATTTAATCGCGGAAGAGGCTGAACACGTGGGTGTTGAAGAACCCGCAGATTGATACATTTACCCCCCGGTCTCGATCCCTAATCCTAACCCGATCCATAATCCTAACCCGATCCCTAACCCTAACCCTAACCCTAACCCTAGCCCCTAACCCGATCTTTAGCCCTATCCCTAAGCCGATCCCTAATCCCTAATACTAAGCGGATCCCTAACCCCTAACCCAATCCCTAACCCTAACACTTACGTAGATAAAAGTTAAGCGGCTTTAAAATCGCGAATAGCATGGTCGCTCTTTGAAATGACGTCAAAACACCGTACCGTGATTTGTTGTGTTCGGAATGTAAGAAAACACTGTCGGATACTTAAGGTGTCATTATTATGGTATCAGATATGTCATGTCGTTACACTAACTGTTGGTGTTATCAGCACCGATAAGGTGACTACCACCGGTTCCATGTTATATATACAAGCACGTCTATATAACAAGGGTGCACTTACATAAGCTAGTTAACCCTGGCCTCAAGAGTTTGTAATTACTTGCAGTTTAAGGTGTAAAGAAATCAGGATTCCTTTTCTGGTTACCAGTAAACATTCTGAAGGACCTCATGGGTTATTTATCAGCAGCATTCCGGGATATTAACATCTGAAATACTGCTTATACAATGCTCAATTGATTCTTCCATCTGAAAAAATACAATATCTATGCATGATCCATATAAAGAAACATGTTTCAAGATTCCTTTTAGTAAGTGGTTGATCACTAGGGGGACACATGGGAATGTTATTTCTTCACATCTATAAGACCAATAAAGAAAATAATTTCTAGTAAGCTTCTTATTCACACCACTATATTCATCTCATTTTATATTTAAATCATCTTATATTTATACTATTTTGTATACTATATTTATTTTTTATGCACTCTGTTTGGATGTAGCTCTCGTCTAGTCTACACAGGTTGCATTATGTTTTGTTTCTTTTTTTCACTTTTCATATGTTATTCGTGGGATCATGAATGAAGACTTAGGGGCAGATTCAATCTCTCGCTCTATTACTGTTACTTGATGCTATAAAACAGCACTACAATAACTATGCATCAATTTTATCTATATATTCATTTACAGAGGTAACAATCGCGCTGAATTTCTCCTTAAAATTTTATCTGTGACTTATTTAACTATTAATATGTTTATGTTTGATGACAGATTGGCTCATATTACAATTACAAGAGACTTGTGTCTCTTCCTGGTATGTGTCTCACACAAATCCTACAGCAGAAGGGTTAAACTGCTAATGGCAGTGGACATGCACAAAGAATGAATTGAATCTTTATTGCTTTTATTGTACTGTATTGTTTATTGTAACACCCAAAAACTTTTTTGAGTTATATACAAACTAGGTAGATTAGTTTGATGGAGCCTGGTACATTCAGGTGTGTGGCTGCAGCAGAGGTAAGGATCAATAGTAATATCAAGGCGTTTAGATCATACTTGCCAACTCTCCCGGAAAGTCCGGGAGATTCCCGAAATTCGGGGCAGGCTCCCGGGCTCCCGCGAGAGCTGGCATTTCTCTCGCATCTCGGATCTCCCTTGTCAAAATGACGCGATTCACCGAGAATCGCGTCATTTTGGCCGCGCACCCGTGACAAAATGTCATTTTACTCGTGGGGGTGGGGCCAAAATGAAGCGATTCTAGGTGCCCCGCCCCCTCCCGCCCATTAGTCACGCCCATCTCCTGGACGTCGCCTACTAAAAGTAGGCAAGTATGGTTTAGATAATTGTGAGACAGAATATCTGCTCGTCATTGCAGCGGATACTATATACAGGTTCTAACAGTTATAATTTCAGGCAGGCAGTAATACAGTGCTTATCATCATCATCATCGTCATCATTTATTTAATTGTATAGCGCCACTAATTCCGCAGTGCTGTACAGAGAACTCACTCACATCAGTCCCTGCCCCATTGGAGCTTACAGTCTAAATTCCCTAACACAGATAATAATAATAATAATAACACAGAGACAGACTAGGGTCAGTTTTGATAGCAGCCAATTAACCTACTAGTATGTTTTTGGAGTGTGGGAGGAAACCCACAGAGAACATTCAAACTCCACACAGATAAGGGCCATGATCAGGAATTGAACGAATGACCCCAGTCCTAACCACTAAGCCACCGTGCTTATGCAGTATGTATCTAACACTGTATTTTTACATATGTGTATATATATATATATATATATATATATATATATATATATATGAGAGAGAGATGGTAAGCTTATGTTCAGGGCTCTGTCAGAGAAAAGGTTGCTCATATGTATTTGTGCCTCCAGTTACTTTATATTGGTTCATATGGACACAGAAAGAGGTGGCTAATACTGATGTGTCTACCCTCTTCTACAGTCACAGAACAACGGCGCGAAAGCCGAACTTCCAGTCCACACATGCGCAGTAGCGCTATGCAGACAGCCGAACCTTCTCCCACTTCCTGTTACCACTAGACCTTCGGGGAGTAATACCTACTGGCAGGAGACGGAGTGTAGTGCTCCCTATTAACAATTGCTTAAGTAATAAACCACTGTATACAAGTAAATTGTTTCTCTTCTTGCCAACTAGTAATTGTTATATTGTCCTGTACAAATGTACTGTTTACTTAGTACTCTGCATCAGATATTTATGTTGTACAAGTTAACCCGTGCATGATACTCATGCATTCTAGTCAAATCAAGCTACTTAAGGTGTTAAAAAGGTTCTTGTCATGCATTTGGGCCATAGCCCAGGCCTCAACCACCAACCACTCCCCACTGTCACCCCCGGCAACCACCAACCACTCCCAACTGTCACTTCTCCTTCAAGAAATATATATATATTTTTTTTAAATCTTTATAAACACTTTGAACAATTAACAAATTAAATTAACAAATTAAAAACATCTTAGTATACCAAATTTCAGCCCTTTCTGAATTTTTTTTTCCACACACACTAAAAATTTAGTAGGTCAGTGTATAACTCCGCCCAGCAGGTGGCGCTGCAGCTTGGTTTTATATTTTACACACACAGACAGACTAACACACGCCACTAGACATTTATATTATAGATTATAATAATAATAATAATAATAATAGTAATAATAATAATTAGTAGCAATAGTGTTACACAGGGTTTTAAGTGTGTAATTACTGTTAAATGTTACTGATACATTACATTTTACGTATTTAAAAAAATATGCACTACAAAAAAAATTGTGTAGCACTCCTATTTGTGGAGAAGACATATCTCAGGAAAGTCAATTCAGCCATGTACCCTGACACTAGTGGGCACTGTTCCTTTGGAATCTATCACCAATTTTAGGAGCCCTGTGCAAAAGGAATTACTCATATATTTACTGTCCTATATAGATAAACAGTAGATTAAATCAAACGATCCATGTACAAGACGTGCATTTATTCCTGTTGGAGTGATATGTGGTGAACATTTAACAAATGACAGCAATTCTACAATTTTAATGTTTGCTTTCTGGGAGCTGTCATAATGATTTTTTTAAAAAGTGGATAATGTTACATTGTGCATGATGAGAAAAAATAAAAATAGTCAATAAAAGCATTGACCTTATTAAAGCAGCAATCCTGTGGTGTGTGTGTGTGTGTGTGTGTATATATATATATATATATATATATAGTATATTTACTATACTGCGGTTAGCAACCAATCAGATTCTAGCTGTCATTTTGTAGAATGTGCTAAATAAATGGTAACAGGAATCTGATTGGTTGCTAAAGGCAACATCTCCACTTTTTCAAACACGCAGTCTAGTAAATATACTCCTGTGTGTGTTACTGGGAGCCTTATTTGTCTGCCCTCCAGAAAAATTTTGAAAAGGATATAATGATTTGTAGGCAAACAGCTAAGAAAACATGCATCCTTAAAGGCTACTTAACTTGCTATTTTAAGAATGAAAAACATTCTAGGTGGAATAGCTACTTTAAAAAAAAAAAAGGATTTGCTTCAACATCAATCAATATGTTATTTAAATAGTTCCAAATCTTGTTTTGTCAGTAAATAATTTTTTTTAAAAAATGTGTGTCTTGGACTGGTTTACCGACAGGGATCTGCTGCCTGTTTTACAGAACAGGGCGCATTCTAGTGATCTCTATACGATAGTGAGAACATTCTAGTAAAATCTGTATAATACAGACAACATTCTAGTGACCAGTCTGCAGTACAGGAGCATTCTATTAACCAATTTTCAATACTGAGAACATTCTAGTGACAGCTAAACGATACACACAGCATTTTAGTATCATCTATACAATAAAAAAGAACAATAGGAACAAGGAAGGGAGGGACAAATTCAACTTCATACATATGGAGATACAATACTACTTTACTTCAATTACAGCACGGGAACAGCATTGGCAGCTTACAAGGATATGGTTACTTAGGATTGGTATGGTTCATTAATGCTAAAGGGTAGGGGACCAGATTTGCTCTCTGTGACAGTCAGAGTAGAACTGTCACGACTTTGAGTGGTTTTGTAGATCCCTTGCCTCTGTCTATATAGGACTTGCCCAGGAGTGCGGAGTCTAACGGATAGGAGGTATTCACCAGGGATCCCCGCAAGGGAATATGGACTCCGCTGCTCCTATTCCGCAGGTCGCGGTCTCCCAGACAGAGACTGACAGAGGATAGTGGAGGCAACACACAATGACACGGTGGATGAGGAGACGCAGAGTAAAGAGTTCAGGATTCACAGACTTCAGCAATAGTAGTAATAAAACACTGGAGATGGTAGCAATGCTGTAAAGTAGTATATTGATTGATGGTACAACGGAAATGGAAGAATAATTATATATATATATATATATATATATATATATATATATATATATATATATATATATACACACAGATAGAGTAAACAATAGTTCAAACATAGGATGACAAATGGAGAATGTGTGGATCCAATAATGTAACACACGGCGGATAGATGTGAATCACTGGTCAACAACAGTTCAGAGAGAATGAGAATGTAGAACTGTTGATCCGAAGATAAAGATGATTCTACAAAGCAGGTGGGTTACAGGTATCACGAAATTTCTCAGAATAGAACGGCAATAATTGTTGAACTGATGTTCTACTAATAACAGTCCCAAAGATATAGTTGAACAGAAGAAACTTCAAACAGTTCATTACCTAGAAGTAGCAAGAACGAGGAGTATCCTAGCCGAGTATAGGACTGCAGATAACTGATGTCTTCTAATAAACATATGAATGAAGAAAACAGCACTGTTAAATCAGCCGGGCAAAAGCAGGAACTTGAACCATAGAACTAGCTGCGGGCCGTAGTAATTCAGCGGATAGATTAATCACAAGGAAAGTCTCAATAGAACTCAGCATTGAAAATACAACAGCAGGTGTGCAGGCTTAACCACAGGTGCAGAAATCAACTCTCAGTCACGTTCAACATGAAGCTTGATAGCAACCAAGGAGTTCAGAAGACCAGCGTGGAACTACAGGTACCAGGTATGATGGTGGTAGATTGCAGAGGTCCAGCGAACAGGTAACAGCAGTGAGAGGTACAGCGGCACTGCGTAGAACTACAAGTACCAGGTACAACGGTTGTAGATACAGAGGTCCAGCAAGCAGGTAACAGCAGCGAGAGGTTCAGCAGACAGCGTGGAACTACAAGTACCAGCTACGATGGTAGTAGATGCAGAAGTCCAGCAAACAGGTAACAGCAGCGAGAGGTTCAACAGATAGCGTGGAACTACAAGTACCAGGTACAATAGTTGTAGATACAGAAGTCCAGCAAACAGGTAACAGCAGCGAGAGGTTCAGCAGACAGCGTGGAACTACAAGTACCAGGTACGATGGTAGTAGATGCAGAAGTCCAGCAAACAGGTAACAGCAGCGAGAGGTTCAGCAGACAGCGTGGAACTACAAGTACCAGGTACAATGGTTGTAGATGCAGAAGTCCAGCAAACAGGTAACAGCAGCGAGAGGTTCAGCAGACAGCGTGGAACTACAAGTACCAGGTACGATGGTAGTAGATGTAGAAGTCAAGCAAACAGGTAACAGCAACGAGAGGTTCAGTAGTGGCAGCCAGGATCAAGGCAGATTGAGTAACACGAAGAACAGGCAATGAGCCAAGGCCCATGGGTAGTTTAAGTAATACTCCAGAACCAATGAGAATCGAAAGGAGGTCCAAGCAAAGCAGTCAGGAACACCTGTGCAAAGGTAGTATCTTAGAAACAGGAATAGGTTCAATCACAGTTCCCAGAGGCAAGTCACAGTGCTGGCACCTATCTATGGGGTCGGCGTGTGACAAGAACCCTCTTCATTCGTAACAAGTTTGTGCCATGGAAACCATTTAATAATGGGGATGCTGCAGAAATATGGTACACCCATAGTTTTCATACAAAATTAGATTGCAGGTTCGAGATTATCTTACTAATAGAGGGTAGGGAGGCTGGATCTTTCCATTTCTGGCCATTAGCTGCATGTGTGCAATGAAATTGTGACCTAAAACGTATAAATCGTGCTTAGGAATATGAGAGAGATAGAGATGGAATAAGGCCTCATCCGGAGAGGGAGTTAGATCAATGTTAAGGACTTTAATCGCCAATTAGAAATCTTCACGTTGTGGTGGTTGCATAAGCGGGCAGTTCCAAAAACATGGATAAGATCACCAACCTTATTGCAGTTCCTCCAGCAGAATTTAGAGTGGTTTGGCCACATTTTGTGCATTCTATCTGCATTGAGGTCTAATCTGTTTCAAAGTTTTAACCTGTATCTCTGAGTGGTTCAGACATTTAAACATTTTGTGAGAGGTGGTAGAGACTTGTTCCCATTGCACATACGTAAAGGTCGAATTTGAAGATATCTTTAAGGATTGTTGACAGGTAAATTGATTCAATCTTGGAGGGTAGGGAAGGGCAAAAGAGAGTCTGCTGATATAAGATTGGTTGATGACTTGATCCCTCTGGTACACCAGAGGAATGATGGAAGCATTTATAGAACGTCTCTTCACTCAAGTCTACACATTTCATACTAGATATTAGATACAGATATAACTGCAAAGTATCACCATGAACTGATCTTCATCAGTGGTATGTGAGCAAAAGTAAAGAACAGTGTTAACAGCAAGAAAGACTTTCTTCCCCATCTTTGGATAAAGCTATCGCACCATACCATACTTTCTCGAGTAGAGGTCAGAAAGGGCAGGCTGACTGGTCATAATAGTCTGGAGGCCCAAACAAGACTTGCTTAAGGATATTCAGGATACAAAGCCCGTTCTAAGTCCATCCAAGGTTTGTGGCGCACTGGAAGGGCCCAATCTCTCAGCTGCTCTAAGATACATGCTTCCTGATATTTAATCAGGTTCAGAAGAGCTATTCCTTCCAGCTTCCTAGCTAGAGTCATTCTACTGTTCTGGGGGATTTCAGTTTCCAGGGTTCAGTGTAATTTAGCCATATCTTTCCTGGGAATCAAGTATGGGATAGTGCGATAGATATACATGAGTTTAGGTGGTAACATCTTATGTGGCCCAACCAGATGAACTCATAGTTCATCCACGCATTGGTCAAGGTAGACAGCCGGGCCAACAAGGGAAGAATATTAACCTCAACGACATCTGTTAAAGAGGACGGAACTTGAATGCAAAGATATGAAAGAGAACTCTCCTTCCAGATGTAATGAAATTGACTTTGTCAAATACGCAGGGGAGGTTCAGATATATTAATGGGAAGGGCTTCAGATATATAAGGGAAGCCTGGCTATATTGGTCTAACAAAGAATGCAATATCAACAATGAAGTCTCTGGATTGGTAACAAACAGCAAAACATTATCTGTAAACAAGCAGGGCTTATGAGATATTACCCTACACCCTGAAGAGCGAATTTTTGCCACCAGAGGTTCAATCACGAACACAAAAATAAGAGGGGGAAGTGGGCAGCCCTGTTATGATGCCAAACGAGTCAGATAAAAAGCCGTCGCCAAATACTATTGCAGATGGGTCTTTATAGAAAGCGACAATTGAATGGAGTGCAATATTCGATATTTGAAGCCAATTCTGGAGAGAGTCTTATGCATATAGAGCTAATGTATATCTCTGTACCCTTAGCCTGTTCTATTTTCACCCAGCTTGTATAAGTATACGTTAAATAGAATGGACTGGAAACACATCCGGAAGGGATTTTAAGCACATGTAGGAACACATGTATTTGAAATCTGATCAGGATCATTCCGTATGGTGACCCATATAAAATCATGAATAGATGCCTGTTATTCATTTTTACTATGCTTTCATGAATTTATTACTACTTTCAATTTCCCCTTTTGTTTTTTAGTAAGTTATGTGGCCAGGCCCACAGATCCAGTATGGTTAAGTAGCATAAAACGTCCCGGGAAGATATACAGGGATGAGCTGAATGGATCTGTGTCAGTTTCTTATCTTTTGCTTTTGTTGACGATGTCCCAGCCATAGAAACCCATTAAATTATTACCACAAAATATAAATACACAATGAGGTCATCCAGGTACAGAGGAGAGCAGGAACTAGATCTTTATTATTAACACATTACTATACTCTGTATTGCCCTCCGTAATAGAGAGAGTTACCTCTGGCAGTGACAAGTTACATGCAATTTATTGAGCACAATCCTGCTGCCAAGTCACACAGGTCCCATCTAGAGATTGAATTACAACCTACCAGGGATATGTCACTCTCCAAGAAGGACGTCCAGACCAGAAGCCTACCCAGTCTGAGCTGTAATGCAATAGTCTTTAAAGATTCCCTGTCCATAAAATGAAAGGGAAGGTTGTTATGCAGTTCTAGTCTACTAATGCTGCTATATGTTCTGTTGTTTCAGGCCTGATGTTAATGGCAGTAAAGTTTTATCTTGCACCAATCCCCTTAAGGTTCAGACCAACTTAATATTACCAAATCGCTCAAGTATTCCTGCTGCTTAGGGATCACTGGTATTTTGTCTCAGGATTATGGCCTTTTTAAAAAAAAAAAAAATTTGACTGCACAATATGACTTTTCTTATTCTATATGCTGTTTGCCGAAGGTAGATAACCTTTGGTTCTTCAGCTGTTGTGGAACTACAAGTCGCTGAATGCCCTGGTATCTGGACATGCTGACACTTTAATTCTACAACAACTGCAGAGCCACAGATTATGTAATCTTGCTGCATGCAATTCCCAGTGTCTGTTTTTATATAATAGTAATTTTCATACAATTATCATACATGCCAACCTTTATGTCATGTGACATGGGGTAGGAGTGACATCATCGCGTCACCATAGCCCCGCTCCCACCATAAAAAGCCGAAATTTACGGCATCGAATGGAGGGGGCGGAGCTTTGCCTACTCTTCCGGGAGTCCCCTGAAATTCAGGAGCGGGAGAGTAGGAAAGTATGAGTAATTTTTCCACCAAGCCAAGTGGTTTGTCATGTAATTGGGTGTAGTGTTCTATGAAAGTGCTTTATCCACTTAGTTGCATCTCCCCAGCAGCAAAGTATCCTTAAAATTTGTAGACCAGTGATAGGCAACCTTATATACTTCAGGAGCCTAAAGCGGGTACACACTATGCAAAATTTCTCCGGATGCGATATATGCTTAAAGGTTTTACCAACAATAAATAAAAAAAATAGTCCCGATCAGCGTGCTGATTCCTGTGTACACACTAAACCCAAGATTTACTGTCAAATCTGTGCTCTGTCCTAACTAACGGCTGCAAAGATTCTGACTCTGCACACTTCATATAGATCTAGGGACACTACCGATCCTGAGTTCATACACACTGCGGAATTGTAACAACATTGTTCCATCGTTGAACAACAGTTTTATTCCGGTTTTTAAATCAAATGGAACGATACGATGTGCTTTGGACTGATAATCGTTCATAGTTGCAGCGTACATAGTAATGCGATATCGGGCCGAACGGTCGTTTATCATTTGATTGGCCCGATAATCAGCTGGAAACATTGTAGTGTGTACCTCTGATCTTCAAAAGGGCTCCATATTACCCTTGATCTCAGTAATAAGTTTAAAAAAAAATACATTTAATCAAAGAAAGAGATGCCTATCTGTTATAAGATATTAGCAAGTCTTTAAAACAAGTATTACAGGCGCTATGAAACAAATCTGACGATAAACAGTAAGGAGCCAGGGACCGTAGGTTAGGTCTCATAGGTGCATGGGGCCCTCTAATTATCTATTAGTCCTGCATCTTGTAATCTCCGGTTTTGTAAAAAGATGCGTGACTCTGGCCCACCCAAAATCACTACTGATTACAAGCATGGGGCCCTGTGGCCCATCAATGATGTAACCTGTAAGACAGCTGTATGTTGTTAGGGATAATTTCACCAATTACTTTGTATGGATCTATAACATTAGCACAAACCTTGGGATACACAGCTAGTTTACCATAACACATAACAAGTAATTTCACAACTAATTATCTATTAGTCCTGCATCTTGTAATGTGCAGTTTTGTAACAAGATGCGTGACCCAGACCCTCCCAAAATCACGTCTGATTACAAGCATGTCTAGCAATGAAGAGGAAATAGGCAACCTGTAGCTCTCCAGCTCTGGTGGAACTAGAAATCACCACTAGTCCCAGCATGCCCTGTGGTCATTTTGGCATTTGTGGTTGGACAAAAACAAGTAGGGTAAGAGTTTAGTTACAGAGTCATTTTTTACTATACAAACTAATGGTAAAGTAAACACTCTACTTCTGAATCTGCAAAGTGCAGTCTACACTGTCAGCTGTAAGGTCAGATAAATAGTCCTCCCCCACCCATTACCAGCATTGCATAAGTAGTCTATGTTAAGAGTTAAAGACAAGGGTTACAGTTTGTGCCCTTAGGGGGGACTTGGCCATTGAGACTTGTGAAAGTATGCCAGGAACGAGCCACACAAACATGACGTTATCTGGCACCAAATTTGCTCCCAGATATCGGATACACGGACGCACTGCATATAAAGTACATTTTTAGGTCCTGTTTATTTATCTCCGGAAATGTGTTTTTTTTTAATTAGTTTCATAGAACTATCTGGAACAGTTGGAAGGGCTAGTGGTTGGGGACATTCAATGATATGAGAGCACAGGGCAACGGAATGACAAACATTGCCTTACAAAATTGTAATCACATCAGTGTGTGTATTTGCATTTGCAGTTTGTGGATTTTTTTTTAGATACTCTATATTCTCTATGGTAACACACAAATAAGATTTACCCCATGAGGGTCTTGCTATAACAAATATGTAACATGGAAAGCACACAGCTACAAGAATGGGAAGCATTGTATATGTTGTCGTCACCATTCTGATTGGTCAACTTGAGCCAAAATATGCCTCTTAAGTACAACTGCAAATTATATTCAATACGTTGTTTTACCTTTCTTTTTTCCCATCTGTGCTTTTCAGCAATGTCTTTATGCAAACCTAGTTGCTTAATTTTGTTGCCCCGGTTTCTCTTTGTACTCTTTTAACTGGATAAAATTATATCCCAGTACCACATGGCGAAAAGCTCAGATACAGGGGCTCATCATCATCAACATTTATTTATATAGCGCCAGCAAATTCCGTAGCGCTTTACTCATGTTAAGGTGAACACAAACTGCGCTTCTAGAATATGTGTTTTTTTACATCTGTGCATGCACACACCACTATTTTCTGAGCTAGCGCTTTGTGCCCCTACCCAGAAGTACAAAAGCGTATTATAAGCCGGAAACACAATTTGCGTTCTACTTAGCATAAGTCCCTCTATGTTTTTAGCAATAGTTGCAAGAGGGCATGTACAAGCCAATTAATTCCCTGTAGCTTGTGTACAAGTCATCTGAAGTTGGAAAATCTTCTATTATATTTATATTTGTATACAATGGCAATACTGGTAAATATTACTGGTATAATAGTGTATTATAAAATAAGTTATAATGACAGCATTACCAGCATTTTTTAGAAACATGACTGCAACTCTTGTCCTACAAATAACATTCCAAATCAAGTCACCTCACGTTCACCTCTTACAGGGGGAAGCCCCCTTGACTTTTAATAAGTATATACTGGAAAGAATGGGGGAATGTATCCACCTGTAGACCAAAAATATTCAAAGTGCCATTTAAAATATGTACCTGTCTATAAATGTACAAACATACAGTTCTCCATGATCAGATTCCTAGTGCCAGAATATAATATTTAATGAGCAGGAATATAGTTACTATAAAAGTGGAAACAGGAGTTGATCATAAAAAGCAGATATCTGGAGTCAATCATATCTATGAGCCATGGAATATGTAACTTAATTTACATTTACAGCAATCAGTCTATAAACTGAGGACTCAATAGTACATGTTGGGTGCCTTGTTTACGTGGGTTCTGTACAGCTGAGAAAGAATGGATAGTAATGCAAGAGGTTAAACTTGACTTGGGGCAGACCAATAATCTGTTTAGTTTAAATAACAATGTGACAATTATTTTTTTTTGTTGCTGATCAAGGGAGTTGCCAATAAAACCTATGAGCTGTGGAAGCAAGTGCTAAGATTTTGTGATGCATCTGCCAGCCCCTCTCTGATCCACCCAACCTTCCTCCCCCTCCACCCTCAGTCAGCTCACAACGCTGAAGTAAGTGAGTAGCACGCTCCTGTCAAACACACAACTACCCCAGTCCAGCCTGGCTGCTGCAGCGTCAAGTCTGAAGCTACCTTTTTTTTATTTTTGCATCTCCTGTGGATCTAGAAAACCTGCGAGATTCTCTCCACCAGGCTTCAGGACAGATCTTGTACACTTGGATTTATAGAACCGGCTGACAGATGACAGGATAAGGGGACATTTGCCATCACAAGGTAAGGACAGGACTAGTCATGCTCTGATGAGCTCTGACAAAGTTAATCCTTTACATGTCAACGTTTCGATTTCTCTGTACTATTAGACAAGAGTGAATGATAATCATGCTGAAAGACTTTGGAGAGGTGAGAGATACTTGCTTTATTTTTTCAGATCAGTGGAATATTTCTATCAGTGGGGGGTGTACAAAACTCTTAATTTATATCCCCTGAGGTCAGACATAATCTGCTATAAACAGAGTTTATGACAATATTGCTTTGTACAGCATTTTAAACCCAAAGATCAATATGGGCAGTGTTAGAAGGTTCATCCTAAACAGCTGACAATGTAAGATTTTCTTCCCAAGTCATGTAGGTTGGAAGGATTTGTAATGTAACCTTTAAAGTTACTATGTGTTTGAGGGAAAGGAAAGCAAGTTCCAAATGTCCCAATTTGTACCCAGTTATAACTTATACACTGTTAGGTATATTACATAACAAATTACCATGTACTCGTTCTCCATATTTTTAAATAAACCTGCCCTTGCTTTCAGATGCTCCGTTTATGCTGTCACAGATTGTACTGTATATGCAAATATACCACGTTGCTCCCTGAGGAAATCTGTTTTTTTAAACCCAAATGTCACAGCTGTGAGACTTTAATATATAACCCTTCCATGTGTGCTGTCATAGGATAATTATCTTTATGTCATATATTGCATTTTCAATTATTAAAATAATCAGCATCATAAAAGGCACTATTATGTAGACAGGGTCTCCTATCATCTCTGTATGTGTATGTAAGTCTCTTGTGTACCTATCAGTGTATCTAATTACATTTATCTAGCGATGTACAGTGCTACAGGATAGTAATATAAGAAAATAATGTCCAGTATTATTATTTCATGGCTGGGAATATTTTGTGCATAAAACAATGTGGATTTACAGAAACCAAAATTCAATATGTTTGAATCTGGATTTTTAACCGAATTTCTACATACCTGCACATGGATTAAGAACTGACAAGGTTGGATAATTAAGTTTTTTGTATAGATGGAGAAACTGTTTTATGTGCAAATACAACAGTTTTTTTTATAATGTTACTATTACAATGGCTTTTGTTTGTGATATTATTCTATCTAATATTATGCACACTAGTAAGCTGGCTGCTAATTTTTGTTTTAACCAATATAATTACACATTGTTGTGTTTTTTTGTAGAATTTCTTTACTTTTCTATTGGACTTTTATGTATTATTTTGCTGTTTTCTCTGTTTGTGTACAGCGCTGTGGAATGTGTTGCTGCCCTTTAAGCTGCAGTTCTAATAATTATTCGCACTTTAGTTTTCTACTGACGTGCAAATATCATGTCCGTGATGTTGTTGCATAAAGATCTGTTTATAAAGTGATTTTGTTACCAACACAGACAAGAGTTAAGTGCTAATTGTCACTGTAGTTGTTGGATGGGGTACAGTGTTTTGCAGTGAATGTAATACTGTAGCACAAAATATTGTTTTTTTACAATAATTGAAATATCTCAAACTTTCTGCAGCTGAACTAATCCAGAATATAATATACTCCATCTGCATGTTGTATTGTTCATCTTCTACTGCTCCAGATTTTGGCATGGGGAGCTTACAGGAGACACTTGAAATTCTATATACAAAGACAGGTATATTTTTTGTCTTAAAAAAAAAAAGTATTTCTCAAGGCTTTGTCCAAAATATATATTTTTTGCCTGCTGAGGTCCTGCACTACGTAATAATCTGTGCTATTTGTTTTACCCTTTTAATTTTATTTCTTAATTAACGATTCAGTGATAAGTGTCATACATGCAGGGGCTGGCTGGGCAAATTTTAGGCCGGGGGGGGGGGGGGGGGTCAAGACTCAACTCAGCAGCCTATTAGGAATATTTTAAAGGAAAATGAATGCAGGTGACTCAGCCCAAGGTACCCCACTATGGGACCGGCCCGGGGATCAGATGCCCCCTTGCCCCACAGCCTAGCCTGCCCCATGCATGTATCACACAACATCTCTAAAACTGCCCATATAACCAGCAGAGCCTCAAAGATGACCTGTAGGGTAAAAACCACATTACAATGAGCTTAAATCTCTTTGATTTCTAGAGCACATAGTTTACACGAAATAATGACTGTTACAGTAGGTTTCTGGGTGCAACTATGGGTAACATAAGTTACTGCAAACATATGGAGAAACCATCTGCAGCCAACTATATGTGCCAAGCATTGCTCCTTATTTTTCTCCTGCTGAGCGACACTGAGATCATCAGGATTCCAGGACTTAGCAAATCGATACTTGGATGGATAGGTGCAGGTAGTGAGGTGCTCATATTGCAGATTTATTCACCTAAAGATAGAGATATTCCCAGTTAATGTTGATGTACAATGCAGGTGATTAGTTTTGTCTCTCTGTTGGGTGTAACATCTCTGATGACCGTCTCATTAGGTGCCACATTGCGTTGGCTAATCCCATCTGGCTGTTCCTATCACTGTGTTATAGCAAAAGACTGAGCAATGCTTGTATTATGCATACCTAAAGACTGACGGACAGTAATAAATCAGTATGAAATGTTTGTATCGCTTATAGGAAATGTCCCAGATGACCAGCGACTGTGTGAACATTTTCTCCTATTTTAGTAACTGGATTTACTTACAAACTTTGGGGTAACCGGTTTTGAAGACAAGAAATCAGATATTTTGGTGAACTGAAAAACTAAATACATATCCCAATCCCCCTAGTCCGTCTGTGAGAATCCTAACCTTGCCATCAAAACTACCATTATAAATTGTATAAACATATTTGTATTTAGCATCTACTGGGTGCAGTCATCATGAATCATAATAAAATAAATAGAATATTATTTTATTAATTGATTTCAACGTATTAACTTTTTTATCCCCTATAGCAAATGCATATTAAATAGTTTTACTGTTATGCAAAGTCATGCATACTCAAGCAGTGATGTATCCTGTAATTCACTGTGTAGAGACAACACCACATTACATAAGTGGCGTAAGTACATGTTATATGTTATATATATATATAAGAACGTCTGTATAACAAGGATACACTTACATAGAGTAGTTAACAATGGCCTCAAGAGTAATGACTTGCAGTTTATTTAACTATTAGTTTATTTTTGATGAAAGATTAGCTCATATTTCAATTACAAGAGACTGATGTTATGTTAGTTACCAGCTTCTTCCTGGCATGTGTCTCAATCATGTCTCTCCGTTTTCAATTCTGAAAACTTGTGCAAAGGATAATGGTGGTGTTGCCACGGCAACTACTCAGGTTCTATTTCATATTTTTGCAGTGCCGTTTAGGAAAGGAAAGCAACACTTTTTTCCTGTTCCCCAGTTTTCGTATATGTTCCCCAATAAAGTGTTTTTGTGGAGGAGTCTACAGCAATGAAGCTCAATGGTTTCTCTGGTTTGTCTGTGGTACATAAGTGGCGATTGGTTAAGAGGCATTGCTAGAGTAATATACCACTGTACACAAGGATCCACGTACAAGACGTGCATTTATTCCTGTTGGAGGGATACGTGGTAAACATTTACCAAATTAAATCAATTCTTTTATTTTAAGGTTTGCATTCTGGGAGCTGTCATAATGATTGCTTTTTTAAAAAGTGGATAATGTTACATTTTGCATGATGAGAAATAAAAGCAATGATCATAAAAAGCATTGACCTCATTAAAGCCGCAATCCCATGAGCAGGTTTGTCTCTTCAGGCTGGTATTAGTGATTTATAATGCTAAACATTGTCATGTGACTACTTTGGCGACCACAGTCACATGGCCTATAATGTGGTAAGTAGCCCGACATTGGAACATCCGTCTGAGCTCTGTCTGCACTGTAAAATCCTCCCACTCCTTCTCCTGCCTCTGCCTTCACATGACATGCTGAGAGTCTGTGTGTGTGTTACTGGGAGCCATACTTGTCTGCCCTCCAGCCGAAGTTTTGAATATAATGATTTGTAGGCGAACAGCTATGAGAACATGCATGCTTTAAAGGTACTTAACTTGCTATTTAAAGAAAGAAAAACATTATATATGGGATTGTTTCTTTCAAACAAAACAGGATTTGCTTCCTCATCTGTCTATGTGTTCGGCAAATACTTACAAATCTTGTTTTGTCAATAAGAAATGAAACATTGTAACAGGGTGTGTCTTGGACTGATTTACAGACAGGAACTTGCTAACCTTTATACAATACATGGAGCACTCTGGTGACCGCTATACAATAATGAGAACATTCTAATAAAATGTGACAACATTCTAGTGACCAATCTGCAATACATGACCACTCTATGGCAGGGCCACCTTAACAACTTTATGGGCCCCCGGGCAATGCAGTGTACCGGGCCCCTAAAAAAAATAAAAAAATATATATATATATATATATATATATATATAGGGGCCCCCTTAACTTACCTTAAGTCCGATCCTCTTCTTTTTTCCGCGCCGCTGAGTCTCTTCTGCCCTCTTCCGTACTGTGGTTGCAGTGAATGCTGGGCGTGACATCACACCCAGCATTCACTGCGAGCACAGCACGGAAGAGGGGACCAGGGAGGGAGCTGGATCACCGTTGATGTGACCGCAAGGTAAGTATTTAAAAAAAAAAAAAGGATTCGGATGGGCCCCCCTTGCCTGCAGGGCCCCCGGGCACCTGCCCATCAAGCCCAATGGAAGAGACGGCCCTGCTCTATGGACCAATTTTCAATCCTGAAAATATTCTAGTGACAGCTATACAATACACAGAGCATTCTAGTACCATCTATACAAGACAATAGCATTCTAGTCGCCAATTTATAATGCACAGAGCATTCTGTTAACCGTAAGGAATAACTGCACCCAATACATTTTAAAACCGATTTTGTTCATGTGGCCTCCTCGCCAGGCTATATGCCTGTAATGGGCTTTCTGAGCTTCTCCTCATCTGACACAAATAAGTTTAGATACATACTTGACAGCCTTTAGAAAAGCAGCAGCTACATTTTAAGTAGATTTAGTCCTAAAGTCAATATGTGGCCAGTGATTTGCTCCAGGGAATTGTAAAATGTGATTCACAGTTAATGATCTCGGAGCAAACGCAGAATTTCTAGTGGGGAGTTTACAAGCTATAATCATACTTAACAACCTTTTAAAAGTTAATTCCAGGAGATCCCGGGCAGGGGGGCGTGGTTGGAGGGCGGGAGGGGAGTGGCTCGGCCAATTGCATCATTTTGGCCCTGCCCCCATGACAGAATGTCGTTTTTGTCGCCAGGGGCCAAAATGACGCGACACACCGCGAATCGCGTCATTTTGACGAGCAAGTTGCAGTATGCGGGATACTTGCCTGCTCTCCCAGGAGTCCGGGAGACCTACCTGAATTTCGGGAGTCTCCTGGACATTCCGGGAAATGTTGACAAGTATGGCTATAATATTAGACAGTGTTTGGTTACTATAAAGCCCGCGCTCGGTATATCCCATATTGTATGTGGCACCAGCTGCGTGGCAATATAAATGCCCATATATGTTTACAAAACAAAAAAGCTAGTTGTCAGCGCTTATCCTTTTCACTGTATATCTGTGTGTGTCTAGCAAAATGAAAACATGAGCTATTAGTTCATATTTTTATCAAAAGATTTAAGCCTGCATCTCAACGTCATGGGAACCTCATTATATGCAGGTCCTACACTGACCTATATGCTTTAAACACCATTAAAATGGTATAGGGGTTTACATCTAGCAAGGGCTGGCTTGTGAGCCACACCCAAATGTGCCTTAAATAGGCTTGATGGACAGCTGCTACAGGTCAGTGCAGGACCTGCATATAATGAGGTTCCCTTGACGTTGGGATGCAGGCTTAAATGTTTCGATCAAAATATGAACTAATACCTCATGTTTTCATTTTGACACATACAGATATGCAGTGTTTGGTTACTCTCAAATTCTTTTCTTCCCCTTTAAATAGAGGAACCTGCCCCAACATTACATTAATAGCACTGACATTTAATTGATAAATTCTATACCACCCCAATAAGCCCCGACATTGAATCAATAGCATTCAGAATAAATAGACCAATTTCACTCAATATGCCTTAACATTAAATTATGAATAAATACAGCTAACGCCCCTCCAAACATCTCCAATATTAAATAATCAATATTCACATTAAATAAATAGATTTTTATCCCCAAATTCAGCCACATATTCAGTTAATAGCCTCCAATATTAAATAATACCATTACTACACCTTAAATTAAGAGGCACTAACGTGACCCTACTATTAAATAGCCTCACCATCAAATAATTTGACACCACCAATAAATTAATAGTTCTCATCCCACTATTAAGCGATTAGCACCCACTCTCAACCACATTACAGTCATGGCTAAAAGTTTTGAGAATGAAACAAGTATTAGTTTTCACAAAGTTTGCTGCTTCAGTGTTTTTAGACCTTTTTGTCAGATGTTGCTATGGTATACTGAAGTAAAATTATGAGCATTTCATAGGTGTCAAAGGCTTTTATTGACAATTACATTAAGTTTATGCAAAGAGTCAATATTTTCAGTGTTGACCCTTTTCAGTGAAGACCTCTGCAATTTGCCCTGGCATCTGTCAATCAACTTCTAGGCCCATTCTTGCCAAATCAATGCTTAGGGGCATATTCGCGGAAAAACTATTACCGTTAATACGGTAATAGTTAGCTGGATTTCAGCTCGCGGCTCAGGGAGCTGCAAGCTGAAATCTAGCAAGAAAATTACAGTATTAACTGTAACGGTAATAGTGCGTGGACCGCAGGATTTTCGGCGTTTCCACCGACAATTGAATACACCCCTTGGAGTTTGTCAGAATTTGTGGATTTTTGTTTGTCCACCTGCCTTTTGAGGATTGACCACAAGTTCTCAATGAGATTAAGGACTGGGTAGTTTCCTGGCCCTGGACCCAAAATTTAGATGTTTTGTTCCCTGAGCCACTTCGTAATCACTTTGGCTTATGGCAAGGTGCTCCATCATGCTGGAAAAGGCATTTTTCGTCACCAAACTGTTCTTGGATGGTTGGGAGAAGTTGCTCTTGGAGGATGTCTTGGTACCATTCTTTATTCATGGCTGTGTTCTTAGGCAAAATTGTGAGTCCACTCCCTTGGCTGAGAAGTAACTCCACACATGAATAGTCTCAGGATGCTTTACTGTTGGCATGACACAGGACTGATGGTAGCGCTCCCCTTTCCTTCTCCAGACAAGTGTTTTTCCAGATGCCCCAAACAGTCTGAAAGGGGATTCACCAGAGAAAATGACTTTACCCCAGTCGTCAGCAATCCAAACCCTGTATCTTTTGAGGAATATCCGTCTGTCCCTGATGGTTTTTCCTGGAGATAAGTGGCTTCTTTGCTGGCCTTCTTGACATTAGACCATCCTCCAAAAGTCTTTGCCTCACTGTGAGTGCAGCTGTACTCACACCTGCCTGCTGGCATTCCTGAGTAAACTCTGTACTGGTGGTGCCCCGATCAAGTTTAGGAGATGGTCCTGGTGCTTGCTGGATGTTCTTGGGCATCCTTAAGCCTTCTCCACAACTATTGAACCTCTCTCTTTGAAGTTTTTGATGATCGGATAAATGGTTGATTTAGGTGCAATCTTACTAGCAGGCAAAATCCTTGCCTGTGAAGCCATTTTTGTGCAAAGCAATGATGACTGCACGCTTTTCCTTGCAGGTAACCATGGTTAACAGAGGAAGAACAATGATTTCAAGCACCACCCTCCTTTTAAAGCTTCCAGTCTGTTATTCTAACTCAATCAGCATGACAGAGTGATTTCCAGCCTTGTCCTCATCAACATTCTCACCTGTGTTAACTAGAGCATCACTGACCTGATGTCAGCTGGTCCTTTTGTGGCAGGTCTGAAATGCAGTGGAAATGTTGTTTTTGGGATAAAGTTCATTGTCATGGCAAAGAGGGACTTTGAAAGTAATTGCAATTCATCTGATCACTCTTCATGACATTCAGGAGTATATGTAAATTGCCATCATACAAACTGAGGCAGTAGACTTTGTGGAAAATAAAATTTGTGTACTTTTCGAAAGTTTTGGCCATGACTGTACATTGAGTGCACCCCTTCACCCACACTTACCTTCCATCATATCCTGTTCTTTTCAGAGACACTCTTCTGCATATCAAGGGACACCTCATTTCACAGTGTAGAGCTACAACTTGGTAATGTTTCCTCAATTAAGACTCGTAGTTGCTTGTTACATAAGAGGCAGAGCAGTAGACAATGTCAAGATTAGCAGTGTCACTTGTAACTCACTAGTTACATGAGTCTTCTGATGAGCATTCCTCATTTTCTTTCACAGCACGAGTAAGACAAATTGCAGAATTTGTATTTTTGTTCATGTGTGACGTCTGGTCGGTGGTGCGCGCCCCATGTGTGCCATAACATCAGAGTAGGTGGAGACACTCAGAGGGGAAAGGAGCAAAGAAACAGAACTATCAAGTTCCACATCCAGTGATGTAGCTGGTCAGGTGGGAGGGACCAGACTGATGATCAATACATCAAGCCATTACCGCACCAGAGGGGGGGGTTTCTGGGCAACAGAAACTCCCCGCTTTCCCTAAGTGGCGCCTGAAATTCTCCATTGCACCTCAAATGTTCTCCAGTCCGGGCTGTTTATAGTGGGTTGACAACTAACTCCAGTGTAAGCAACAACACTCTGGGGCCTAGCTACCATTTTGCAGCGACAAGACAGATTTTCTATTGCCACTTATTGGGCGATAGAAATTCTTTTATAGTCCAAATTTTCCAATAATAGTTCACCAGGCAGCTGGGTGATGTTCAGCTCCCTGGCAATACTGGCTGGCAGCAGTAGGAGGAGTCTAACCAATTCACCAGGCAGTCTGGTTCCCTGTGCACATGCATGACCTGACTTTGCCACTTAACACATGTGCAGTAGAACTTGAAGCCTGAACTTGGGTTTCCAGTTCCACTTTCAACTAAAATAAAAACAACTTAATAGAAAGAAGTAAAAAATAGGCTGTAAAATGTAAACAATGAAATAAAATAATTGAACAATAGGACAAAATGCTTTATTAAAATCATAAAGCATTGTCTCACAGCCCTGCTGCAGCTGTGAGAGGTGTGGGCTGGAGAATACAATGGAAGATATCCATGATAACTTGCCATTTCAATTTTCCCAGGCATCCTTCGATAACTGCCATCCTGAGGTGGCGATAGAATTCCAGCTTTCGCCAGATATGGCTACCCATTTTCGCTGGAAAAAGGAGTTATCTCCCTATGATAAATAGGCCAGTAATATACCATTAAACTACCATTATGCTTAGACAATTGGTAAACCCTTATCATGCACCCTGGTGTCACTGTCTTTACTTCTGCTTCCACCCACAACCCACCCCAATTTCTCCTTACTTTCTGCAAGTTGAGAGTACTTTGAGGTGCTATGAAAGTCACATTGTACAGATGTCCATAGATGAATTAGGAGGTTTGCCATGCTTGCCTACTCTCTCTCAATGTTCTGGAGTTTCATGAATTTTGGGAAGCCCTCCTGAAAGAGTAGACACCTTCCCTGATCTAGGCCCAGCACCCCCACTCCCCTGTGCCTGTGCAATGTAGTGAACCATGGCCTTACATAGTGAGGGGAGGGGTCATGATAAAGCAATTGCCACTTGATCTCTGCTCCAGGATCTCCTGGAGTCATAAAACTTGTCAAGCATGAGAGATGCCACCTGCAAAGGGGTGGTCTAGTGAATTGTGGTTAAGTCATAGACACTTTTTCGGCAGCCTTCAAGGAGGTTCGAATCATCATCATCACCATTTATTTATATAGCGCCACTAATTCTGCAGCACTGTACAGAGAACTCGCTCACATCAGTCCCTGCCCCATTGGAATTTACAGTCTAAATTCTCTAACATACACACACAGATAGACTACGGTCAATTTGTTAACATCCAATTTACCTACCAGTATATTTTTGGAGTGTGGGAGGAAACCGGAGCAGCTGGAGGAAACCCATGCATACAAACTCCACGCAGATAAGGCCAGGGTTGGGAATTGAACTCATGACTCCAGTGCTGAGAGACAGAAGTGCTAACCACTTAGCCACCGTGCTGGCCAAATGAACATGGTTTCAGCAGTCCACGATTTGGAGCAGATCTTGGGAGTGATTTAAAGGGTCTCAATTTTGAAGTCGGTTACACCTGCAGATATTGGGTCATTAAGGCAAGCAAAGGAGTAAATGTTCTCTGGGACAAACCATGTTACAATGTAAGGGGTGCAAATCAGTTTATTATTTTGTACATAAGTTAAATACTGGCTGTTTTTTCATCTAGCACACAAATACTTGCTAGCTTTATTATTACATTGAAATATAAAGTTGATCTAGGACATGCCCTACCCAAACTATAAATCTGCCTCACATTTTAAATTTACCTCCCCCTCCAATACAACATGGTTTTGCCCAGGTGCAAATGTTACTCCTTTTTTATGCTTTACTCTCCTTAATGACTCAAGCCCATATGGTCTACAAACACTCTTGAAATCAGCAATAGTGATTAGTGGGAAAATAGACAATATCATACCAAAATCAGATATACTCCATAATTAGAATGTACTAATAATATATCATTTTACAGTCGTGTGTCCTCTATATAATTTATTTCTCCAACTTGCCCAACATATTCCCTTTCTCCTGATTCAAATAATTCTTGACCTTATGCTCTTGACTACTGTTAAGGATTCATTTGTCACAAGGTAACTTGTCCAAATATATATAAAAAAAGATATATGTTCCTATCTACTGCAAAAACTGCTGACTTCTGTCTAAAAATATAAATAAGTGGCGTGTTTGTGGCAGTTTTCTATTATAAAGTCTAATTTTTCCTCTCTTGATATATTGCACGGGAGAGAAAGCCATAGTATGTTTCACATATGATTACAAATGACAGTAAAAGCGCTATGCCTTACTCTATTGCTATCATTATTATTATTTTTAGAAAACACTCTCTTTACATAGGACACAAACACATTGCATATGTGTAATGGAAATGAAAGATGTTGACTCTAAAACAAGCCAAAGGCAGCCGGCAAACCTACTTGAAAGAGTATAGCAATAAATGTAATTGCTTACATAGAGCTCGGAGGACGCTGCTACCAGGCTGTGATTCTAGCAATGCAGGACTTAGAAAATAAGACAAAAATAAGGCATATACACTTTATGTACAAAAGTATTCGGACGTTTGACCATTACACCAACAGGGTCTGTAATGACATTGTATTCAAATACATATACTTTAATATGGAGTTGGTCCCCCTTTTGCAGAGATAACAGCTTCCACTCTTCTTGGAAGGCTTTCCACAAGATGTTAGAGTGTTTCTGTGGGAATTTGTCGCCATTCATTCTGTAGAGCATTTATGAGGTCAGGCACTGATGTTGGACTAGAAGGCCTGGCTCGCAATCTCCGTTCCAGTTCATCCCAAAGGTGTTCGATGAGGTTGAGGTCAGGGCTCTGTGCAGGCCAGTCAAGTTCTCCACACTGAACTCATCAAACCAAGTCTTTGTAGTCGTTGCTTTGTGCACTGGGGCACAGTCATGTTGGAATAGAAAAGGACCTTCCCTGAACTGTTGCCACAAAGTTGGAAGCATAGCATTGCCCAAAATGACTTAGTATGCTAAATCATTAAGATTGCCCTTCACTGGAGATAAGGGGAATAGCCCAAAGCCTGAAAAACAGCCCCATGGCATTATCCCTCCACCACCAAACTTCTCAGTTGGCATAATGCAGTCAGGCAGGTACCGTTTTCCCAGCATCCGCCAAATCCAGACTCGTCCATCTGACTGCCAAACAGAGCAACGTGATTCGTCATTCCACAGAACACATTTCCACTGCATACAGCTGCTCGGCCATAGAAACCCATTGGATTAAGCTCCCGTTGCACAGTTTTTGTGCTTACATTAATACCAGTGGAAGTTCGGAACTCTTCAGCTAGGTGGATACTACCCCCAGAGAGGCGTGGAGTGTAACGGAAGAGAGGTTTTCAAGAGGGGTCGCCGCAAGGGGATATGGACTTAGCTGCTCTCTAACCACAGGTTGCGGTCCTCTAGTTGGGCGATGAGTGAGACTAAATGGATAGGCAGGAGATAAAGATGGCAATGCGGATATGTCAGAGCGCTGAGGCAGGTCCAACAGGTAAGTGGTAGTTCTAGATAGCAAAAGAGCAACAGTCTATGGGGTGCAGCTACACCGAGTTTCTGGTGAACAGGATGGCTCTGGAGTAGGATCGGAGCAGAGGCACAACAGTCTGCAGAGAGACAGCACCGTCTAGACCTTGGAGAGGGTGAATCAGGTATGCACAAAAGAGCAAGGTTGCATGATGATTAAGCTCTGAGGTCCTGATGAGCTGGAAGCCCTGGAACAGGATCAGAGGTGATGCGCAATGATCTGCAGCATGGTTGCTGAATCCAACAAATAACGAGGTGGAAGCAATAAACAGGAGTCAGAGGAGGAGATATCCTAACAGGTAAGGAGACCTGAAGATCTGGCACCTTAGTAGGGAGGCAGGTGCTTTAAATATACAGGGCTGACAGGCAATTAGCCAATCAAGTGAATGCAGGAAGTTTTGAAAAGACCAGTTGTGCACATGCTCAGTTCAGACCAGCAAGTAAATGCAGGAAGTGAAAACCAAGGGAACAGATATGAACAGAGACCAGAATGAATGGTTAACTGGTGCGATGTGTGACAGTGGGATCCTATCACAGTACCACGCTTGAAGTCCCTGAGCTCTTCAGAACGACCCATTTTGTATCACAAATGTTTGTAAATGGAGACTCATAGTTGTAACTCATTGAACTTTTCAGGGTGATTTGGAATCCAGCAAACCTGCCAAGGATGATTATTATAACACACCTGTGTGTGGGCTAGTTTATTTAACCCTGATTGACTTTGGATTTTGAGGGGGGAAAAATTATCCATTTTAATACTTGTCTGACTAAGGGGCCTTAATGCCTTGAATGATGCATCGTATTTCTCATGAAACCCTACAAACAAATACAGTGGCAGGGCACCCACTGCCCTTGTTCTTCTGGTTGTGAAGTGCACCATTAGCGGCTGTTCAGCCATGCAAGTGCAAGCTCATAAGGCCAACAGCGCCTTTTGCACATCCCCCTTGCACAATCAATTATACGGCAGCCTGCAGAGAAACTGTGTTCCACCAGCAGGGCTTATGACTGAAGCCCTGCACAGTTGAGGAATGAAGACTAGAGGGAAATATTTTTACGGTGTGCTGATATTTTAAGGGTATCACTTTCTATTGAAAATTAAAAAAGAAGAAAATACTAAAAACCTACAGCACTCACCGACCCCAAACCCGTGCCCTGGATACATGGGTCCTCTTTGCTTTTCTTCATTATATTATAAGTGGCAACCCACATGGTGTGGATGAAGGGTGAATTCAGAAATATGGATCACTGCTGCCTACTCAAAAACATGCAGGTCATGTATGTGGTTGTATGTGAAGAAAAACCACTGGTCACTGGATGTTTAATGGACACACTTTATCGCTGGTGTCAATGGTTCTGAGATGCTCAGTGTTCATTCTCTGTCCATTGGCTATCTGGTTCAAGCGAAGACCATCCTGTTATGCCATGGATCAGGTATTTTGTCCCAATTCCAGGACAGTAAGTGGGGTAGGGTCCATTAACAAATGCCCCATCAATGCCACTCAAACCTACTGCAGGTACACACAGCACTGAGGTGGCATCCATTAGTGGGACATACCTACCAACTGTCCTGGAATTTGGATGGTGGGATTGTTTCTATAGGAGAGGGGACTCAGTGTTTCAGAAACACTGGAACAGCCCCAGGGGTCCCATGTCCTAGTATAGGGTGATCATGCCCCGTTGTGTTCTCACAATGTCGTGATTCAGAAAATCAAAATGTTGGGAGGTATGGATTATGTATGGATTAGTGTGAGACCTCTGGGCTCCTGGGGAAGCAATTCCCCCTGAAAGGTGCCCGGTAGGCGGGAAGTGCGTCAATTACACAATTGCATCATCAAGCCCCACATATGACAGTGTGCACTAAGTGGCATGATGCCATAAACTGCTTAATCAGACTTATTGCTCTGCCAGGTACCATTGTGATCATTGCTACCTCTGCAAGCATACAATTATATTATTTTTCTTAAAGGTAGTGAATATATTGGCCAATAAATATATACCACCAACAACATTGATAGCTCCCTATACACATTGCAATCCAGTTGTTAAACACTGTCTTTGGCCACACATGTGGACAGACAAATTAAACAGGTCTTTTTTTAGCTGGTCCAACTGGTTAGAACTGCAAAATACTTTGCAGTTGCGCACACACACAGGTCAATACAGTTAGGGAGACAGGGCTTATTATCTGACTTTGTCAAATCACTGTCACTGATTTTCTATCATTACTGTTTCTTCTTTGGTTATCTCCAATGCCACTTTGGTGGCAGCAGCTGCTGCCTCTGAAAATGTGGTACCAGTGTCCAGCAGCAAGCATGAGGTTAATTGTAAACACCAAGCTACACATAGCTACTCCAAACTGGCAGATAATCACAAGACTGCCTGTGCAACACGAAAGTGACAGCCTACTCTGGAACCAGAAGACGAGTAGATTGTAAACTCATTTAGGCATGGCCATCTCTACCTTCTGTTTCATGTAATTGTATGTAATCCACTCCATGAACAGCACTGCACAATATGCATATACTGTATAATATATATTTACCGTACAATATATAGAGCTAATGTTTGTTTGTGTGAGAGTGTGTGTTTTTTTTTGTTTATTTCTTACTTCTTGTAGTAAAGATGAAATCTAATTACCAATTCGATTTTGCGTTTATTGCCCCTTTTCAACAACTTCCTGGACATCTGTTATTCTTAAAGTGAACTTTTCTACAAGTCTAACTATGTGTTGCAGAAATGCTGTTTTGATATTTTTTACGCTATCTTCTTTCTTAATGTCAGTAAGGTTCCCTGTATATGATAGGCAGGAGACATACTGATGAGGTTTTCTAATATATTGAATAGAAGGTTCACGTCTGCCTATAAATATATGTATAATGCCTTTGAGTGCCAGAGGATACAAGTGGCCATAATGTAATGAAAAATATAAGAATACTTGCTTAAATTTATCAACTATTAACTTTTTCAGCAAAGCATCTCTCAGACTCTGGACTATGGGGTAAATGTATCAAGCTGAGAGTTTTCCGGCGGGTTTGAAAAACCAATGAGATTCTAGCTATCATTTATTTAGTACATTCTACAAAATGAAAGCTAGAATCTGATTGGTTGCTATAGGCAACATCTCCACTTTTCAAACCCGCCGGAAAACTCTCAGCTTGATACATTTACCCCTATATGTTTATTCATACAATGACCATGTTACGGAAACTGATACCTTATATATTGAATAGCTTTAATGCTGGGACACTGAATATAAGTCAAATGGCACAAGGCAGAGATAGGAAACTAAAACACTCAAATTGGTGATAAACTTTTTCCCAATTAATTGCAGCCGCAGCCTCTTGAATTAAAGCGGTTACAAGTTTTCAGATAATGAAAATCTTTCCTAGCTCATTGCTTGGGTTGAGGCTGACAAGCAGAACGTATCGCTGATTTATGGCTTATTAGAACATTTCCCACCAAATGTTTTTTCTCAGAGTGGGGAATTTGTGAAGGGAAATGGAGAGAGCAACTGTTCGCCACATAACTACAACACAAAGAATGGTTTTGTTATTAACCTATTTAGAGACAAATCTTTATGTCCATACAAATACAGTGCGTTAGTTAGTGAGTTTTGGATGGGGAATGAGTGGAAAAGAACTGATGGTTACCATGGGGATAGGAAACACTTCCAGCACATCCACATATGGGCTACAGGTGTTGTCCGCTTAATATAGAATTAAGGTTATAGATAGTTTAGAGATTTACTATAAATATAAAGTCACAATTTGTAGCATGCAATAATGAAGTTCAGTAGTTGGCAACAAGCGGTATTTTTACTTGCAAAAAATAATATTTTTCCACATATCTGTCAATTCCACATTAATCCCCTCTGTCCAGAATTAGGGTATTTGTACATGGGCATTTTTCTAATGACTCTTATACCTTTTTTTTTGATGATTGTGACCAATAAAGAATGCCTTATTCATTGGTCTATGCACATGGATATGTGATTCATCTGCTTCTATAGCCATTAATAAGAAACAAATATAGGGCCTGAGTCATTAAGGGACGTATCTCTGTTTTCTGTGCATATCATACGCAATTCCCTTCTGCGCATGCCCAGAACGATGACACACGGCCGTCAATGAAAGCAAGTCCGCTGCCTATGCCAACGCAAATGACAGTTACGACGGTCTACGATTTTTGGGAGCGAAAGGGGCGGGGAAGGGGCGTGAGCCCATACTCAATGCACAATGTGAGTGTGCCAAACTCAAGCGAATGTAGCCATTTCGGAATGAAGCTCTGTGTGTGTGAGAGAGTTTCTTGTTTTTCTGCCGTATCACTTGCTCCAGCTAAGGGGCTAGTCTAAGTCCTGGGTCAGTATCGTATGCATCCTATAATATGTGTCTGTAATCAGGAGCAACTGTAAAAATGTATTTTATGTACAGTAGACATTAAGGACAGCCTAATAAATGTTTTTCAACAGCAGAAAAAAATTACATTTTTTTTTTTTTCTTTTTTTTATACAGTTTCCATTACTAATTATAAATTACTATTTTATTGATAGGTAACATAAATTGATATTTTTTTTTTTTGTGCGTTCTTTTGAGATTTCATATTCCACATACGTATAGTACGCATCCTGCAGTGTCTGGTCTAGTACAGCAGAGTGAACCTACACCCATAGTCGACACCACATGTACCTTGAGATCCGCACCTTGCTGACTCTAGGGGCTAGATTTACTAAACTGCGGGTTTGAAGAAGTGGAGATGTTGCCTATAGCAACCAATCAGATTCTAGCTTTCATTTTGTAAATGACAGCTAGAATCTGATTGGTTGCTATAGGCAACATCTCCACTTTTTCAAACCCGCCGTTTAGTAAATATATCCCTAGGTGTATATGCAGAGTCCATTTACGAGCGGTTGCGAACAACTGCACAATGCGCTCAGTATGCTGCCTTAATGACTCAGGCCCATATAGTGTTTCTTATTAATCATGCTGTAATTTTTGTCCTTTTTTTTTATATGGTGTCTATGTGGAGAGATGGAAAAAAAGAGGATGTCCTATAAAAAAAAAATACTTTAATTACCATAGGACAGACTAGAGTATAACATTTTAGTTCTTTATGACAGAGAGACCAATACCAATTGCACCACCTATATTTATTAAATTTACAATTGCTGGAGTGCAAAATGTTGTCTGTCCCTAAACTGTGTTCATAAGCCGTACTGATGAAGATAGTCTAAAATGTTAGATTACTAATGTATTGCTAATTAACTAAAGGTCGGATTTTGTCAATGTTTTTGTCAATGTTTATCTGTTTGGATTGGAGTTTTCCCTGAATCCATTACAGATTACTTGATGAAGCTTGTATTTTTAATTCTGCCATTCCAGGTTTGTACTCTGGATAGCTAGGCCTGTAAGGAAATACTTAATTAGCAAAGCTAATGGCCTCTACTCTAACAAATGGATGGAATGGAGGGGAGAATGGATAGAGAAAGCAAATTGCAGAGCAGATCATCGTAAAATTTATCTTAGCGGATAAAGGGGTCTATTTATCAACGATTTTTCCTGTGTTAAACACCCGAAAACAACAGTTTTCGGGTGTTTACCGTGAAATTACTATGTATCATTGAAGCATTGCAGCAGATATCTCAGATATCTGCTGCTTTGCATTTCCTATCGGTTTTCTGAGCACTCCCCATAACAGTCTATGGGAAGTGCTCAGAACCGCTATGTGTTAAAGGCTAACTAGAGAAATTTTTCTCTTTTTTTTACATGTTAATGTACGCCACCTGAAGCTGGCGCCATCTGAAGCTGGCGTACATTAACATATCTGAAAACTTTCGCGCTGTCCAGCTCTGCTCTGAAGAGCAGAGCTGGACAGCGCATGTGTGGAGGGATCATGTGATCCCTCCCTGTCACTCATCCTACAGTTTGCCGTCCAGGATGCTAGTGCGCATGCACCAACTTTTCAGTCGGTGCATGCGCACTAGCAAAAAAAGAAAAAAAAAAAAAAAAAAGAGAAGATCATCGCAGCCTTTAAACTTGAGAAAAGACTGCGATGATCAGGTGAGTCACTTCTCAGGGACAGCAGGTTATCGGCACTGCTGTCCCTGAGAAGTTTTTTAATACATAGCCCTTACTTTTCAATCCTTATCAAGGAGATAAGGATTGAAAAGTAAAAAGTGAAACAAAACGAAGGGTCATAAATAGACCCCAAAGAGTGCTGCAATCACGGTTATCACTACCACGAGATTCCTTCAGGATGTTTGTAACAAATCCTGGATAGAGCATCTCAATGCAACCTTGGACCAAGTGGTATTAAGTCTCAGACCACAGTAATTATTCTCATGGGTTTGCATTTATTTGCCCAAATTTTGGGGCATAATAAGAATGTGGACATTGATAATGCAGTTCCTGTTAATGTTAACAGGTGTAAATTAGGAATACTCGGTGGCTCAGTGGTTAACACTTCTGCATCACAGCGCTGGGGTCATGAGTTCTATTTCCGAACATGGCCTTATCTGTGTGGAGTTTGTATGTTCTCCCCGTGTTTGCGTTCGTTTCTTCCGGGTGCTCCGGTTTCCTCCCACACTCCAAAAACATACTAGTTAATTGGCTGCTTTCAAAATTGACCCTAGTCTCTCTCTCTCTCTCTCTCTGTGTATGTATATGTTAGGGAATTTAGACTGTAAGTTGCAATGGGGCAGGTGAATGAGTTCTCTTTACAGCGCTGCGGAATCAGTGGCGCTATATAAATAAATGGTGATGATGATGATGATACCATACATGCTATGGGTTTATTAAGGTGGCCAAGAAATAGTCTAGTTTGTGAAAAGAGAGGGAAAAGAAGTAGAAGGATAATGTAATAAAGATTTATAATACTGATAACTATGGGTAAAATAGAGCTAATGTGTGAGCATTTATTGATAATAATACAATTGGATCATTATAGGGTGTGGCAATAAGCACATTGGGCCTGATTCATTAAGGAAAGTTAAGCAAGAAATTGAGTAAGTTTTCTTACTTGGGTTTTCTGGACAAAACCATTTAGCTGTGCAAGGGGTGCACCGTTTATTATTTTACACATAAGGAAAATACTGGCTGTTTTCTTCATGTAGCATACACATACTTGATAGCTTTATTTTTACACTGAAATTTAAAGTTGATCTAGAACATGCCCTTCCCCAACTATAAATCTGTCCCCACATTTTAAATTTATCTCCCCCTCCAAGGCGACATGGTTTTGCCCAGGTGCAAAGTTACTCCTTTTTTTGCTTTACCTTCCTCAATGAATCGGGACCATTGGGAGATGACCGCACACCGGCCAACAGTGGTCATCTTCTAAAGTCTTTATTGTCACACCCAATAATGATCCAGTTTGATTATTATCAAGCAACACATTCATTCCTGGGTCTACCAGCACTCATTGTAGCCGATCGGTGGAGATTTAGTATGACCGTCTTTATCAAGATATCAACCCTACGCAGGTCATTTTGTTTGGCAAGATAAAAAATGAAAATGAAAGGCTTAAAAAAAATATTTCTAGGAATACTTTATTTAAGAACGGTGTACTTGACAACATTTATAAAAATCTACTGAGGGAGATAAATTTGTATATAAAAAGCTAAGGGTATACTGTAAAAAGATGAGCACAAGTCTCAGAACAAATAAATCTGCTTGTTATAAATAATACGTAATCCCTCAGTGTGATTTAAACAGCCGCGCAGGTTACAACGGAAAACTGCAAATATTTTAAGTGTAACGTCTTCCTTGTTTCCAAATATTTCAACTCCCGTGGTTGTTTTCAACATCTGTCATTGTCAAAGTGCAAAGAGTTAAATAGATTTTGCTTTGAATACTATAATTAAGGACGGATCGAGATCTTCAGCTATGTTTCCACTGATCATTGAAGAGGTTCCTTTTGGCTTTTAGAGATCAATGTAGTCATGCCAGTCTGTAGTTAAGGCTTCACTTTGAACCATGCATGATACCCTTTCCCAACATATATGCTATAGCATTAACAGGGCAATTAGAGGAAATCCAGGCCTCATCTTCTCTATGCTGACACACACTGATAATCACAACAGTCCATTACTGTGGATAAATGAATGGTTTTCTGCTGTGCTGAGCGTATATATTAAAGATAATTAGGGCAGTGGAGTCTGGGAATGGAAAACTCAGATGGTACAGGTACAAGTACTTGTTAACATTGATTATAAAACTGTAGTAAAGTTCAGCCATAATCTTTGGCCATGTAAAATCTCCATCCTAATGCTCTGGTTTTTTTTTTAAATCTGATCTTCAAGGCCAATACGCAGCACGGTGGCTAAGTGGTTATCACTTCTGCCTCACAGCACTGGGGTCATGAGTTCAATTCCCGACCATGGCCTTATCTTTGTGGAGTTTGTATGTTCTCCCCGTGTTTGCGTGGGTTTCCTCCGGGTGCTCTAGTTTCCTCCCACACTTCAAAAACATACTAGTAGGTTAATTGGCTGCTATCAAATTGACCCTAGTCTGTGTGTGTGTGTGTGTGTGTGTGTGTGTGTTAGAGAATTTAGACTGTAAGCTCCAATGGGGCAGGGACTGATGTGAGTTCTCTGTACAGCGCTGCGGAATTAGTGGCGCTATATAAATAAATGGTGATGATGATGACTCCCTTGTGGGAGCCACATGCTAGGTTACTGAACAATATCATATTGCCCACATCTGTTCTAGGAGATACTGTTACATAATTCTTGCTTCTGGTACCCTTGCAGATGTGGCAAGTGTCCACTCATCAGCTTCGGTCCGTTTCTAAACTGCTCAGTCTCACCTGATGAAATTCTCTTGCAAGCTAGACCTGCACTGTTGGGTGATAACGTGATTGTTGATTAGCCGAATAGGGGATTTTCATTGCTTGTAATTGGATTACACCTTGCAGCAGCAGTTGTACTATCTCACATAACCAATTTTATGGAGCTGCAAGAAAATGTGTAAACCTTCCATTTTAGCACTATTATTGTTTGGGTCTATGGTTCTTTTTATGCTTTTACAGTTGTGCCGTTGCCTCAAACAATCAAACATTTTCCTAAATCAGTCTAACTTGCAGTGGGTCACAAGCTATTTGCTGATCGGTTGCTATGGACTATTGTACATTTCCTCTTTTTCACTTTGTCATACGTCCTAACATTTGATATATCTAAATCAGAACTCAGCTATGCCTCCTTCAAATGGGGCGTGGCCAAGCATCAATGGGCGTGGTCACTACACTGAGAGGAGTGTCTAGTGCTTCCGAAGCGCTATGCCATCACCAATACCCCTCCCCTACAAAATCACCCTTCAAATGTCACGTGAACCAAAGATACTTGCCTCTGTTTCCCACAGCACTAACTCATACCTCCCAACTTCCAGTACAAATATGCCAAAGGCAGTACAGTCCCCTGAAAGCAGGACTATCTCGCCCAAATTAGGACAAGTTGGGAGGTATGTTTTGAGGGTAAATAATCCCTGTTAGGTGTGAATTAGTATATGTAGCTGTAACCCCATATTGTCATTTTGACCAAATTTAACAAATTATTTCCATGAAAACTATAATTCCATGGTCTGCACCAACATTATAGTTTTGCCTCCAGGGGCGGGCTGGCCCGGGGGGCAGGGGGGCATCGGTCCCCCGGGCCGTTCAGTTTATCCATTGTTAGGGCCAGCTGCACTATAACCGAATTATTACCATGACACGCGATGCGGCCGCCTCAGCGCTCAGGCGGGCGCGTCACAGGACGACGCGGCCGCATCACACGTCATGTGATGCAGCCGTCTGTGCGCCCCCCGGGCTGCATGTTGCCAGCCCGTGCCTGGTTGCATCATGGTATCAACTGGCAACATCAGAATCCTGTGGTAAATAAACAAATAGGTTGTGGCTTCTTGTTGACATACAAGTAGCTGAGTTGATAAAAGGAACCACATGCTTAGCTTTTAGTGCCAAATGGAGTAAATAATTAGAAAAATCCTTTACACTTTCCATGTCCATCCAAACACATTGAGACCATGCGTTCTTGCAAAACAAGTTTTCCAAGTTAAAGATTTACATTTGCAAACATAGGGATGGACTTGGGAAAATCAGGATATATGGATCCCTTGTGCATAGTTCAGGTCATTCCATAGGTCATTGTTTATTACACATCCAAAATATATGTTTTTAGTACAGATAGTAAATATTACACTTGATAAAAATAGACATTCAGGGCCTGATTCATTAAGAAAAGGAAAACAGAAAAAAAGGAGTAAATTTGCTCCTGGACAAACCATGATACAATTCGAGGGGTGCAAATTAGTTTATTATTTTGCACGTAAGGAATATACTGGCTGCTTTTTCATGTAGCACAAAAATACCTGATAGCTTTATTTTCCACTGAAATTTAAAGTTGATCTAGGACATACCCTATCCCAACTATAAATCTGTCCCCACATTTTAAATTTACCTCCCCCTCCAACGCAACTGGTTTGGCCAAGGTGCAAATTTACTTCTTTTTGTACTTTCCTTTCCTTAATGAATCAGGAGTTCATGACTGGTAGTTTACAATTAAACAGAAAGGGTGAAGAACATGGTTAGCCAATGGATGGCAGGTCTTTAGGGCTTCCGAGAGAATTCGGTTATCCTGAATCCAATCCTTCCACTTTTCCCTTATAATCTAAGCTTTTTGTGCCAGAAGGCACTCTCATCCTGCTACTGCCGATGATGGTCACAAAAGGGGCAAAATACCATTACCGATGTCTTGGCTTCTGAGAAAGAGTCACGGCAGGGTAGACAAATGACTGCCCCAGGGTAGACCCTCATATGGTAAATGGTATCTAACCATCAGGTGATATGTATGCAGCACCCTCAAACCTAAGCCAGGAAATCTCAACAGAGGAATATTATTATTATTCCCATTTATTTATATAGCGCCACTAATCCTGCAGCGCTGAACAGAGAACTCACTCACATCAGTCCCTGCCCCATTGGGGCTTACAGTCTAAATTCCCTTACATACAGACAAACACAGACAGGGACGGACGGACAGACAAAGACGGACAGAGAAACACAGACTAGGATCAATTTTGTTAGCAGCCAATTAACCTACCAGTATGTTTTTGGAGTGTGGGAGGAAACCGAAGCACCCGGAGGAAACCCACGCAAACACGGGGAGAACATACAAACTCCTCACAGATGAGGCCATGGTTGGGAATTGAACTCATGACCCCAGTGCTGTAAGGCAGAAGTGCTAACCACATAGTCACTGTGCTGAGGATGACCCCACAGTGTCTGTATTGATGTCAGCCTTAACTAGCCTAGTCCATCATAAATATATATAAGCAAAGTCCACCTGGACCTATCACTGGTCTGCCAAGATGCAAGATAGAGAAGCGCCGCCCTCTCTTAATGACTACTCATAGCCCAGGTATATAACAAACAGAATACTGGACTGTTTTATAAATATAAGTATGTTGTTTAGCAAAGCACACAAAATGTAATATATAGCAATGTCCAATAGTTGGTTTACTTGTTCTATTAATGTCAGTGAACAATAACGTCATAGCTAAAATAGTATGAAAAAGCTGAATTGAGTGGATCTTTTGCTATGAGTTAAAATTAAGGAAAAACCATGTTAGTCAGGTGCTTTTCTAATAATGTGCCACACCTCCTCCTATGCTGGAAGCCCCTCCCTAATGCCAGTGAACAATGGTCTATGCCAATGTGGTGGGAAAGAGAAATTAAAAAGTAATTTCATAAATACATTTCTGGGTTTCATTTTTACAACAATTAACAAAATGTTATAAATTCAAACTATCTTTTTCTTATTATCCTTTATTTATATAGTGAAACCATATTACACAGTGCTGTGCATATAATATTTAATCGTTCACATTAGTTCCTGACCCATTGGAACTTACAGTCTAACTTCTCTACAACACAAACACATATAACTTTGGGCCAATTTTGACAGTAGCCTGTTAGCTTACCAGTATGTTTTTGGGAGGAAACCAAAGTCCCTGTAGGAAACCCATGTGAATACAGGGAGAACATACAAACTCCACACAGATAAGGCCCCGGTTAGAATCGAACTCATGACCCCAGTGCTGTGAGGCAACAATTCTAACCCACTATTTGTCTGTTGAATTCTAGTGCCTTTATTTTCTTTCATTCGATGTCCCTTTTGTAGCTATAAGTGATTCCAGTGATTGACATACAGCCATCCATGCCACATCTTTTAATTATAGAGAAAAGCCCTCTTTGGTTATATTCATTGAATGTTCTTCATATCGCCTAACCATGGAGGACAGTACGTGCATCCATTGGTTGAGGTGGACGTGACCTCAGTCCCTTGGTACTAGAGGACATCTTATATATCCTGGGAATTTAGAGACAGAACTGAGTCAGAGTATGTTCCCAGTGTCAATCACTCATCCCAAAGTGATTATCCAGACTCTGGGAATATTGTACATTCTTGTTTCCTTAGTAAAAATAAAGTACAGATCACAGGAGTAGTGACCCTTTAAATCTCCGACATATATCATGTATTATACATTGCTGCTGTACTCAGGGAATGACAGGCAATGCAACGTGAGTATTGAGGTTACGAGACATCACAAGGGTCTACATATAAAAACAGACAAATCATAAGACTCTACTGTGGGGCGATGGAACATTGTTCATGGGCTCACAGATCTCTTCCAAAGAAACATTGAGAAGTACGACAACCATAGACTATGAGATACATGGAGTAACTTTCTCAAAAAGTGGTTTATTAAGGTCCATCAAGACAGAGGACCCATTGGTATGCACATTTGGGTATTACAGATGCCCAGGACCCCCACCCCATTTAAAAAGGTTGCACTGCCTGAGTATTTGCATAGATTCCTTTGTGCAGCATATTACAGGGGGGCAGCACGGTGGCTTAGTGGTTAGCACTTCTGCCTCACAGCACTGGAGTCATGAGTTCAATTCCTGACCATGACCTTATCTGTGTGGAGTTTGTATGTTCTCCCCGTGTTTGTGGGGTTTCCTCCGGGTGCTCATGTTTCCTCCCACACTCCAAAAAACATACTAGTAGGTTAATTGGCTGCTATCAAATTGACACTAGTCTGTCTGTGTGTCTGTCTGTGTATTTTAGGGAATTTAGATTATAAGCTCCAATGGGGCAGGGAGTGATGTGAGTGAGTTCTCTGTGCAGCGCTGTGGAATTGGTGGCGCTATATAAATAAATGATGATGATATTACAGGTTATACACATCGTATAAACCATATTTGTAGAGAAAGCATACACGAATATATATATTTTTTTTTCGGGTGAAAGTTAAAGTTAACCCTTTCACACCCATCAAATCATGCCCTTGTCCCTGTCGCCCACCATTCTACCCACGAGTGATGGAGCCTGAGTAGAACAAATGCTTCCTTCAAAAAGCAGGAAGTGTCTCATTTGCTTGACCAGAGTGATTCAAAATTTGCCCATACATGCACCAATTTTAACGGAAACAAAATGCAAGTGGCCCAGTGACCCAGAACAAGGTAGCCCACTATGAGACCAGCCCAGGGGGGCAGACGCCTCCCCCCAGCCCAGCTAGCCCCTGGTAATTTGGTTCTCTCATGAGTTATTTGAATGTCTACCTCAAATTGCTTTATTAACATACTTCTCTTTTAATCACCCTCATCTTCATGTTCTCTAACCCTACTCCTAAAACTACCTTGTCGTTATAAATCTCAATAAAGTTATAAAAACTATTTAATTAAAGAATTATAATCATAAAGATTGTTCAGGAATATGAGTATCCAATATTGAGCACCTTGCAACAATTGTGTTGTCCTGTGTGTGGACAGATTGAATTGCAGTATTATAACTACATCATTTCTTTAGAGCAGGCTTGTCCAACCTGCGGCCCTCCAGATGTTTGTGAAACTACAAGTCCCAGCATGCCCTTCCAGCTATCAACTGGTTGTCTACCAGCAAAGCATGCTGGGGCTTGTAGTTCCACAACACCTGAAGGGGCCGCAGGTTGGACAGGCCTGCCTTAGAGTGTGTGGTCAATATATCAAGTTTATCTGATTTAGATTGTTCTTTGTGTGTGCTAATCATTCTATGAAAAGGTAATTTGCAAAAAGAATTTTCGGTTAAAATTTATAGCCTAATGTGTTACTTTTTGTCTACGACCACTGATGTCTTGAAGCAGTCATTACAATGGTGAATGGTTAATTGACTACAATTCAATTACCTATTATAGTATTTTAAATTAATGTTTAAAAATTTACTGATGGGTCTCTGACATGGCATTCTGGGGCAGTATTCTTAGTCAGTACATTTTTCAGGTAAGGGGTAGCAAACTGTGCAGAATTCATTTTAAATACATTAATGGTTTCTAATTTATTGGTAGATGTAATAAATCCTAAATAAAAGCAATTGTAAAGTGCTACAGAATTTGCTGGTGCTAAATAAATACACGTTGATGAAATAATTATAATGTAATAAATTATTTCACTTTTACAGTTTAGAATTGTTTAAATTTGATTTATAGTTTTTTACTACTAGATGTAGTGAAAATTTCCAAAGGTGGTCTACGTGATGTTCAATACTTTTGTGTCAAAAAAGACAAAAGTATTATAAGAGGGGGTATTCAATTGTTGCTTTTAACGCGCTAAAACAAAAAAAAAGGAGCGCTCAAAAAATATTACAGTTTATACGGTAATATGCGCGTAAATACCGTTAATACGGTAGTTTACTCGCTGAATTTTATGAGATGAAATTTAGCGAGTAATTACCGTATTAACGCTAATATTTTTAGAGCGCTCGTTTGAGAGCGTTAACGGCAACAATTGAATACCCCCCTAAGAGTGATACCTTTATTGTCTAACCAAAAACAATTATTATATATGCTAGCTTTCAGAGCACAGGGGCCCCTTCATCAGGATAGTTTACAAATGAATGACTGAGAAAAAGGCACAACATTTAAGAGCTGTTACATCAAGAAATTTGTACAGGAGAGGGGGTACATCATCAAGATAAGCTAAAGTAATAAAAATGAGTTTTTCCTTATAGATGGAAGAGTAAAAGTCCTAGAAGTTCAGAGGTCTGCACTCTCCTGCGGGGTGTGAAGTGTGTCCATGTAGTGGGCCATAAATCCAGGTGTTATATTGAGCCCTTTAGTCAATGACTGGAATGTTCTTATCAGCTCGAATTCCCATATTTTTCTCTCCCTGTCATTTTTCAAAAAGACCTTTCAGTATTATGACTTTTAAATCTGTCATACTGTGTCCTGGTCCAGAGAAGTGTTTACCCACAGGGGTGTCCAGAGTCTTCTTTATTGTATGTCTGTGTAGATTCATCCTGGATTGCAGTTTCTGCTTGGTCTTCAGGGCACTTTGTACACTGCATCATGTACACCACACTGGAGGATATACATGAGAATATGTCAGTGATTTTATATTCCCGTTGTTTGTTGGGTATGTGGACTGTGTGTGTTGGTAGGACATGCGTGCCGGTTTTGCATTTTTTGTTTTTGCAAGGGAAGGTGGCAGTCTCTGATGGTGATGAGAGGGCTCTTCTAACGAGGAGATTTCTAAAGTTGGGAGGCTGTTTGTATGAAAGGAGAGGTAAATCTGGTAATAGTTCCTTCAGTCTATTGTCTTTTTGAAATATGGGTTGAAGGTCAGCAGCAATTTTCCCCAAGATGTTCATGTGGGGATTGTAAGTGACCACTAGGGGCACCCTGCTGTTAACCTCCATTTGTTTTGAATCCAGGAGGCTACTCCTTGGGAACCTTGTGGATCTGTTCATCTATATTGGATGGTATCCTTGTTGTAGGAATGTATCTCTCAGTGATGCCAGGTGTTGTTTTCTGTCTTCGCTGTCTGTACAAATCCGAATGTATCTCAGAGCTTGGCTGTAAATGATGGACTTCTCTATGTGTCCTGGGTGAAAGCTGTTCCATCTCAGATATGCTGGGCGGCCTGTAGGTTTATGATAGACTGACGTTTGTATAGTATTGTTTTTATTATATAGGGTCATGTCCAGGAAATGTATCTGAGATTGTGAGTAGTTGAGAGTGAGTCTACAAAATATTTGCCTTATTCCCCATTTTCCTGTGAAATTTTGGCATGTTTTACTACACAGAATTTGTCTCTACGTGTTCCCAGCCCTACCCACACAGGGAATGGAGTGACTGCCCCTGTCTTCGTTCTACTAATTCCACAAATTTGCAAATTTATAAATACAGTGAGCAATACTATTCTGTGGGATTGTGAGGCGGAAATGTCCCACCTCAAATTTGAATATACCAATATTTCCCCACATGAACAGACAGTAAGGGCCACTTATGAACTGCAAAATGTGAGGGTGCGTGATACTTATGTCATTTTAAAGAAGTCATGTGACATGGGGTAAGAGAAGGGCGTGGTGACATCGTCACCATAGCCCCGCCCCCACTATAAGAAGCCGAAATTCACGGCACTGAATTGAGCTGGCAGCGCTTAATGACGCGATTAAGCCCTGCCCCCTCCATTCACTGCCGTGAATTTCTGCAAATGCGGGAGCTTTGCCTACGCTTCAGGGAGTCCGTGAGGACTCCCCAAAATTCGGGAGCCTCCCGGGAATTCCGGGAGAGTAGGCAAGTATGACTTATGTATGTGTGAGAGTATATCTAATTTTCTGGCTTGTGCATTAAGAGTACACACCCATTTCGCGTAAACGCCCCCATAGAATCAGTCTGTGCATATTTTTACAAAATGGCTGATGCTCCTGAAAACACGTATGGTGGGACTATGATTACTATTATTATTATTATTATTATTATTATTATTATTATTATTATTTTTAACCTACTGCTCAGTTTAGTCCCGTTTATATCTTACATGAATCACGATAGTAAGGGGAAATTGGGACTATTTTCCTCTTTTTGTGTGTTTGAAACTTTTTATTACATTGGTTGAAATTGCTTTCCCATATAAATGAAAGTGGATTGGTTCAAAGTTCTTCCTTTCATATGTACAGGAACGAAACCTGATCTCCAGGACCTCAAAAGTTGCAGAGCTGTGCTCCGTCCCACAAAGAAGGGAACGTGGATTTTAATGTACCCTCTCTACCCATTTATCTGATTTAAATATTCCCACCGGCAAAATTACATTTTAGGCATAATCTGTATTTTGCAAGGATTGCCCTCAGTCTACCCAACTCCTCCTCTCAGCTCCTGCAGATGTTCAATCTTGGATCAAAAATCTAATGTTAGAGTTAATTTTTCAGAGTGAGATTCTGCACTGGCAAAGATCAGGTCAGGTTCTGTACTTCTTAGTCACAACAAAACACTTCCTATTCACAGTGCACTGTGTAATAAAAGTAAAACAATAATTAATTACAAAATGGGCATCATGCCCCCAACCCCCAAATTCCCGACCAGCCCCTGTGCTTGACAGAGGGGTGTGGGTTCTCCTGATATAGGGAATATCATGCCCAGGACGGTTCTGTCATGGAGGCAGGGCCGCCTTCAGAAATCATGGGGCCCAATAGAGGCCCCCCGTGTCCCCCGGGTCCCCCCGCCCCCCACCCCCGATGAGCGCCCTGCCCCATGAGCAACAGTGCAACACATACTTACCTGGGGGCCTGCTGTCTTGCAGTCCGCTGGTCTCCGCTACTCTATCTTCAGCCTGGCTGTCACCGTGGCAGCCAGGCACCAGGGTGCGATTGCAGGGGTGGAGGAATCATTCCCCCTGCGATCATGGGCTCTGCCTGTGACAGCCAGATAAGTATGTGTTGCGCTGGTGAGCCCGGGCCCGGGACAACAGTACCCCCCGTACCGCCCTGATGGCGGCCCTGCATGGAGGGCCCACAAAAAATGGCGCCCCCTCATCCCAAAGACTACAAGCCCAACTCTTAAAAGTACTGGGACTTTTCTTGATTCATCTGGGCTTTCAGACTGCAGTAATCAACATGATTTAGATCCCTGGGGGTAAATGTATCAAGCTGCGAGTTTCCGGCAGGTTTGAATAGAGGAGATGTTACCTATAGCAACCAATCAGATTCTAGTTATCACTTATTTAGCACATTCTACAAAATGAATCTGATTGGTTGCTATAGGCAACACCTCCACTTTTCAAAACTCGCAGCTTGGTACATTAACCCCCTGGAGTTGCAACCTTCCCTCCCCAGTTTTCCAGTATAATGGAGGGGGCTTGTACTGTTTTTTGCTATTCCCCCATAATGGAACCAGTCTTGTGCTGACCGGCCTGGAGACAGTTTTCACAATAGCTGGCGTTCCCCAGGCTTGTGGTCTCCCTATTACAGTAAAATCAGCCCAAGCTGTCTAGTACTGGGGCTGATAGTGGATTTGCATTGTTTATTTAATTGAAAGACCTGGTCCTAAATGGATAGGTGGGTTATAACTAGAGATGGTCACTGACCCCCGTGTTTTGGTTTTGGATTCGGTTTTGGATCTGGATTACCGTCGTGTTTTGGTTTTGGTTTTGGTTTTGCAAAACCGCCATTGCGTGTTTTGGTTTTGGTTTTGGTTTTGTTTGGTTTTGTTTTGCTATTTTGTTGGAAAATACATGTTTTTGTGCCTAAAATAACCCAATTTAGTGCTCCAACTGTTTTAGAGATAAGTAATCTAATTGTTGAGGTAATAAATCATCCAAAAAAACAGTTTAATTCTTCGTTGGTAGGCCTATTCTACACACAAAACAGATTGTCTTCCTCTCCATCTATGCATATTGGCAATGCAGCCATCGTCTTTGAATGTATATTACACCCTACACTTATAGTTAAATATGTAAAGAAATGGAAAAAGCCAGTTTGCTTTCTGTCTCTCAAGGCCCCCCTCCACTTGTATAAAATACCAAAAAATTCAGCCATTATAGACTGTACAATATTAATTGACATGGAGAAAGCCAGTTTGGTTTCTGTCTCTCTAGGCCCCCCTCCACTTGTATAAAATACCCAAAAATTCAGCCATTATAGACTGTACAATATTAATTGACATGGAGAAAGCCAGTTTGGTTTCTGTCTCTCTAGCCCCCCCTCCACTTGTATAAAATACTAAAAAATTCAGCCATTATAGACTGTACAATATTAATTGACATGGAGAAAGACAGTTTGGGGTCACTCTGTCTCTCTAGGCCCCCCTCCACTTGTATAAAATACCAAAAAATTCAGCCATTATAGACTGTACAATATTAATTGACATGGAGAAAGCCAGTTTGGTTTCTGTCTCTCTAGGCCCCCCTCCACTTGTATAAAATACTAAAAAATTCAGCCATTATAGACTGTACAATATTAATTGACATGGAGAAAGACAGTTTGGGGTCACTCTGTCTCTCTAGGCCCCCCTCCACTTGTATAAAATACTAAAAAATTCAGCCATTATAGACTGTACAATATTAATTGACATGGAGAAAGACAGTTTGGGGTCACTCTGTCTCTCTAGGCCCCCCTCCACTTGTATAAAATACCAAAAAATTCAGCCATTATAGACTGTACAATATTAATTGACATGGAGAAAGCCAGTTTGGTTTCTGTCTCTCTAGGCCCCCCTCCACTTGTATAAAATACTAAAAAATTCAGCCATTATAGACTGTACAATATTATGAAAAATGGACAAAGCCAGTTTAGGGTCACTCTGTCTATGACACCCTACCCTTAAGGATAAATTGCCCTAACAGCAGCCTTTCAAGATGGTATGTGATATGGAAATGCCACAAGTCCCTTTCCTCTTTGGGGGTAGATTGCACCCTACACTTACATAGAAAGTTTTAAAAAGATGTTATCGGCATCATCTTCAGCTTCATCCTCACCCTCATCAGTGTGTACGTCATCATCACAGACTATCAATTCATCGCCGCTTGAATCCGCCATTAGAGAACAGTCAGTGCTTGGATGTCTTGGATGGTGAAGGCCTTCCTCGTGGAAGATGTAGTTCATTTTTATAAACATCATTTTCTCCACATTTTTGGGAAGTAACCTTCTACGGCGATCACTGACTAAGTTCCCTGCTGTGCTGAACACTCGTTCAGAGTACACACTGGAGGGTGGGCAGCTTAGGTATTGCAAAGCAAGTTTGTACATGGGTTTCCAAATGGCTTGCTTTTTTTCCCAGTAAGGAAAGGGACTGTCTGACATTTCCATATCAACTACCTCTTGAAAGTAATCCTCCACCATCCTTTGCATGTTTATACTCATATTGGATGGACTTATGGGCAAAGTGACACTTTTTTTTGAAAAATCCTTCAAACCAGCCCAGATGTTAAATTGTTCTCGTCTGCCCCCTGTGTCTTCCCTGCTTCTTTTTTGGAAATTTAATTTTTTACGAGCAACAGCTTGAGAAAGTGAAGGAGGACACGTCGTCAAGCCGAGGCCCAGTTCAGCGGCCAACTTGCTGAGCAATAGCTCCTTGCAAAAGTTCACATCTCGCTCATTTACAAGTAAAGACTCAATGTAGGTTTTAAACCTTGGATCAAGCACAGTGGCCAAAACGTACTGATCCGAGTTCAAGATCTTAATAACTCGAGGATCATTGTGAAGCGAATTAAGTACTTGATCGACAAGGCCAACATACTTTGCTGAATTGCTTGCTTTCAGCTCCTCCTTCATTTTCTCAAGCTGCTTTTCCAATAGTCTAATTAAAGGAATGACTTGGCTCAAACTAGCAGAGTCTGCACTGACCTCACATGTCACAACTTCAAATGGTTTCAGCACCTTGCACAGCACTGAAAGGATTCCCCACTGTGCAAGAGTGAAATACATCCCCCCTCCTTTCCCAATGTCATGACTTGTGCAATATGCTTGGATGGCTTTGCGCTGTTCCTCCATCCTCTGAAGCATGTACAGGGTGGAATTCCACCGAGTTACCACCTCTTGCTTAAGTTGGTGGCAGGGCAAGTTAAACTGCTCTTGGAGCTGCTGTAATCTCCTACATGCTGTGGCTGAATGCCTGAAATGGCCTGAAATTTTACGGGCCACCGAAAGCATCTCCTGCACCTCACGGTTATTTCGTAGGAAGCTCTGCACCACCAAGTTGATGGTGTGAGCAAAACAGGGAATATGTTGGAAATCACCCAGCTGTAATGCTCGCACTATATTGTTGGCGTTATCTGAAATGACATACCCTGGGGAGAGTCCGAGTGGTATAAGCCATGCATCAATCACATCTCTCAGTTTGCGTAACAAATTGTCAGCCGTATGCCTGTTAGTGAAGCCGGTGATACAAAGAGTGGCCTGCCTGTGACAAATGTTACGTAGTGGTGTACATGCTGCTGCTGTTCCTGCTGGTGAAGGTGAATGACCAACCCAGTGGGCTGTCACAGTCATATAGTCTTTGGTTTGGCCACTTCCACTTGTCCACATATCTGTGGTTAAGTGAACAGTGGGCAGAATGGCATTTTTCAGCGCAATCTCTACATTTTTACACACTTTTTGGTATAGTTGTGGAATAGCTTTACGGGAGAAATGGTGTCGCGATGGAATTCTGTAACGCGGACACAAAACCTCAATTAACTGTGAAAAACCAGCTGCGTTTATTGTGGAGATTGGACGCAGATCTAACACTAACATTGCAGCCATGGCGTCTGTGATTCGCTTGGCGACTGGGTGACTGCTGTCATATTTGCTTCCCCTCGCAAATGATTGTTTCACAGTTAATTGCTGAAATGTAGGACTGCTCATTTTATTCACCTGCCTCTGGGATGACGATTCACCCCCAGCAGCAGCAACAGCAGCAGCAGGACTAACGCTTTCTTCAGAGGAATCAATAATAGTGCCGGAGTCATCCAGCCTTAAGTGGGATGCCGGGCTAACTCCGAGCGCTACTGAGGATATTGATGAGGATGGTGTGGTGGGTGTATTTTGTAGCCGTCGGTATGTCGGTGAGCGGAGGGTCTTAGCTGATGAGGGAGTGCTTGTATTCTTTTGGGAAGAACTTTCAGCTTTTCCCAACACTTTGCCATGAACTCTCGTTAAATGGCGTAACATAGACGAGGTTCCAAGATGGTTAAGGTCCCTCCCTCGACTGACTGTGGCTTCACATACACTACAAATGGCTATACAATTGTTGTCTGGATTTGGGTAGAAATAATTCCACACATAAGAAGTGGATTTTTTTGTTTTATGCCCAGGCATGACAATGGCCTTTTTCTTGTCACGTGCCAGAACTGCTGCCACTGGTGCAGGACTTACACAAACAACCTCATCCTCATCAACATCCTCATTAGCGCCCTCGTCGCCTACACAAATCTCCCCCTCATCCTCTTCTAATTCCAAAGTGGCATCCTCAATTTGGGTATCAACGGCTACACTCGGGCTATTAAGGCACACATCAGCAGAATGCTCACGATTAGACATCCCACTGTTGGATGGACTCTCCACAGGGATTGTTGTCATTTGTGAATCAGAGCAAATATTCTCCTGTAATGCCTCACTGGTATCTTGCAGCTCAGCTTTGACGCGTAACAGTAGTTGTGCACCAATTGTAGCCTGGGTAACTTTTTGGGATCTGCCACTAATAGCCAAAGGTGAAGGCCTCATTCTCTCTTTGCCACTGCGTGTGTAGAATGGCATGCTTGCAATTTTTTTTTTATCGTCACTTAACTTTTGCTCAGTTACACTTCTTTTTCGCTTCAATACAGTAAATTTTTTTTTGGTTTTTGTTTTTTGCACTAATTTGAAAACACTCTGTTGTTTGACATCGCCTTGGCCAGATGACGTACTGGGAACACTAACATCAGGACTGGTGACAGAACCTGGTTGCTCATTTAGATCATATGTGGACTGCTTTGAATCCATTCTGAGCGCAAACCACTGAGGAGTGCTAAAAATTATTGAGTAGATACTGCTGACAGATATGACTTTTGACAGCCAGAAATATTAATGCACAATTAGGGAGGACACCCCAAAAACACTGAGGAGTGCTAAAAATTATTGAGTAGATACTGCTGACAGATATGACTTTTGACAGCCAGAAATATTAATGCACAATTAGGGAGGACACCCCAAAAACACTGAGGAGTGCTAAAAATTATTGAGTAGATACTGCTGACAGATATGACTTTTGACAGCCAGAAATATTAATGCACAATTAGGGAGGACACCCCAAAAACACTGAGGAGTGCTACAAATTATTGAGTAGATACTGCTGACAGATATGACTTTTGACAGCCAGAAATATTAATGCACAATTAGGGAGGACACCCCAAAAACACTGAGGAGTGCTACAAATTATTGAGTAGATACTGCTGACAGATATGACTTTTGACAGCCAGAAATATTAATGCACAATTAGGGAGGACACCCCAAAAACACTGAGGAGTGCTACAAATTATTGAGTAGATACTGCTGACAGATATGACTTTTGACAGCCAGAAATATTAATGCACAATTAGGGAGGACACCCCAAAAACACTGAGGAGTGCTACAAATTATTGAGTAGATACTGCTGACAGATATGACTTTTGACAGCCAGAAATATTAATGCACAATTAGGGAGGACACCCCAAAAACACTGAGGAGTGCTACAAATTATTGAGTAGATACTGCTGACAGATATGACTTTTGACAGCCAGAAATATTAATGCACAATTAGGGAGGACACCCCAAAAACACTGAGGAGTGCTAAAAATTATTGAGTAGATACTGCTGACAGATATGACTTTTGACAGCCAGAAATATTAATGCACAATTAGGGAGGACACCCCAAAAACACTGAGGTGTGCTACAAATTATTTAGTAGATAATGCTGACAGATATGACTTTTGACAGCCAGAAATATTAATGCACAATTATGGGGGACACCCCAAAAGCGCTGGGGAGTGCCAAATATGAAGAAAAAATAATAAACCTCTATCCTCCTCTCTGCACTAGCGATTTTGGTTAGAGCAATTGCAAGAACAATATGGTATTCTCTGTCCCTGCTCTAATTAGCCTATGACTACACCCTGCTCTCTCCCTCTGTCAAATGGCGATGGATTGCTGTGGAGGCGTGTATTTATAAAGTTGAAGTATCGCGAGAACCGAGTCCCGAGATCCGACGACGTCACAATGACGTTCGGCCTCGATTTGGATTCGGAATGGGCGGGAGAGTACCGAGCTGCTCAGCTCGGTACTCGGATACCCAAAGTTCGGGTGGGTTCGGTTCTCGGAGAACCGGACCCGCCCATCTCTAGTTATAACGTCCACAGGACACCAAAAAAAAATTCAGAGAGGGTGAGTTCATCATCATCATCATCCTCATCATTTATTTATATAGCGCCACTAATTCCGCAGCGCTGTACAGAGAACTCATTCACATCAGTCCCTGCCCCATTGGACCTTACAGTCTAAATTCCTTAATATAGACACACACAGAAGACAGAGAGGGAGACAGACAGAGAGGGAGAGACTAGGCCAATTACCTACCAGTATGTTTTTGGAGTGTGGGAGGAAACCAGAGCACCCGGAGGAAACCCAAGCAAACACAGGGAGAACATACAAACTCCACACAGATAAGGCCATGGTCGGGAATCAAACTTATAACCCCAGTGCTGTGAGGCAGAAGTGTTAACCACTAAGCCACTGTGCACAGGAAGGCGCTCCTGTGATTTGCAACACACGTAGGGTGAGCTTCGTAAACAAACTCCACAGTATAGTTGGCCACAAAAAAATATTTTAATTAGATGGGATAAGTCAATGAGGCTGAACAGTTAATTATGTTGTAACCAGAACATCATCAATCAGTGTGCAGAGAAAGCAGCACTGCATTGACTTAGTGAGCGATAAGATCGACAAGTATTTTAAAGAGATCATTTTGTCTCCCTGTAAATGCAGATGGCAGTTCATATACTGGAATGTACAGTTTGTTGATGCTTCAATTATTAGAAATAAAAATACCACGAGTCTCATTCAGCTGCCCCTTGGCAGAAGGCTTCATTTGAAATATGTTGGTCATGTTTCCAACTCCGAGGTTTAAACTACTTCTCAAAACATGATCATCATCTGTCTGGGCAGCAGTTCACATCTGTCTATCTCCAGCAAGAACAGAATATTTGTTAGTTTATGTACATATTCACAAATGTTTCCTCCTGACAGCCATTAAGTAAGTGTATCTATGTGTAAAATGTGTTACTTGAAAGAAACAGTTAGAGACTGTGAGCCATTAAGGTGAGCAAAGCATGAAAAAGGAGTAACTTTGCACCTGGGAAAAACCATGTTGCATTGGAGAGGGAGGTACATTTAAAAAGTGGGGACAGATTTATAGTTGGGGTAGGGCATGTCCTAGATCAACTTTAAATTTCAATAAAGCTATAAAGTATTTGTGTGTTAGATGAAAAAAGAGCCAGTATTTATCTTATGTGCAAAATAATAAACTAATTTGCACCCCTTGCATTGTAACATGGTTTGTCCCGGAGAACAATTACTCCTTTTTTTGCCTTACTTTCCTTAATGGCTCAGTCCTTGTATTTTTTTTCACATTTGTTTATAACAGGTTCCATGATTTGGATGAGAAGCATTGGAAATTATTGGAGAGTATTTATGGTTCACTAAATTACCAGTAAATAATGTCAATTTGACATATGATAAACTAAACAAGAAGATTTTGATATCCGGGTCCTAAAATGGGATAGAAAAAAAAGAAACAAAACCAGTATAATGTAATATACTCTTTACACCATTTCATTCTAGAGTATGTGGAATTAAGTGACACGTTATTGTCATTTATGTATGGTGCTCAATTCAACCCCAACACAACTCTAAGATCTCCCTAAAGTCAACCAGTAAATGTATGCAGAAACACAGTTTACATGAAACTAATGTCTATTTATATGAAGGATATAGATATATATATATATATATATATATATATATATATATATATATATATATATATATATATATATATATAATTTGTGTTGACAAGTACCGTTTTTTATGGAGTTACACTTTTGCTTCCTATTTTGCCAAGAAATACAACAGAAAAAACATATACATATGCAAAAAGCATTTATGAAAATATAGAACACATATATAAATATGGCCGGGTAAGTATGTACCTCAAGACAAGTCAGAGATGTAAGGGGGAGAAGCGTTGTAAGGGCTTTGTAAACGAGAGTAAGGATTATGGTAGTATTCTCTGCTCATTTTTCCTTGTAGCTCTATAGAGACCGAGGAAAAATGAGCAGCGAATTCAGCCATAATATCAGTGTGAGGTGTCTCTACGGACGGTCCGGAGAGACCTTGCGCAAAATTGAATCTCCCTATGTGAATAATTAGACTGCCGGCATGGGGAGTGTGGGGCCAGGGGACTTATCTGATGTGGCTTATTGCAGTAGAACACTGTAGGTGGTTTATATGATGCAGTGGAGAGAGACCATATTAATACACATGGAGTCATTTATTTAGCCGTAGAAATGATTCTTTTGAGATGTAAACCATCTCACCCAGGACTCTTGGATAGACCCAAACGCAAGTGGTGTCCACAAGAAGGAAAAAAGATCCTTGAAAAGACGGACCATTTGGTTGCAAAAAAGCGGCTCACAGGGCATTATGTGATAAAACAACCATAAGTTATGTCCATATATATTATACTAAACATGTATACACAGGGCTGGATTTACAATATAGGCAAACTAGAAAGACACATACTACAAAACTGTTCATAGGTATATCAATATTTATTTCCACCCTGCTCCAGCATTACATGATCTGCATCATCAACATCTCGTTGTTGATTTCTGTTTCTGCCTTATTACTTAATGTTATTAACTTAATCCTATTACCAAAACCCAGCATAACATCTTCTGGGACAGGATCTCTCCCTCAACTTGGTATAAACGCCATAAAGTAGTTGATGTGCTTTCTAAATGTAATTATTCATTTACACCAATATTAATGGATTAGTTGACGGAGTTTTAGAGGAAAACACCATGTTTTGTGCTCATAGCCTTGCAGCATACATTTGATGAACAGTATTGTGTGGCATATGTAATTAAATTGTGTTGTGTATTTTAGTCCCCTGACAACCAATCAGATTCTATCATTTTTCGAGTGCAGATATGTAATTGCTCGCCTCAGGATACAGTACCTGGGCATGAGCAAGTTTTCTCCTGGACAAAACCATGTCACAGTGCAAGGGGTGCAAATTAGTTTATTATTTTGCACATAAGTTAAATACTGGGTTTTTGTTATGTAGCACATAAATACTTGATAGCTTTAAATTTAACTTGAAATTTAAAGTTTATCTAGGACATGTCCTACCCCAACTATAAATCTGCCATCATATTTTAAATTGAGCTCCCCCTCCAACGCAACATGGTTTTTTTCCAAGGTTCAAAGTTACTCATTTTTTTTGCTTTTCTTTCCCTAATGAATCAGGCCCCCCCATGTGCACTAAGCAATATTTTGTTAATATTTTGGGCAGCACGGTGGCTAAGTGGTTAGCACTTCTGCCTCACAGCACTGGGGTAATGAGTTCAATTCCTGACCATGGCCTTATCTGTGTGGAGTTTGTATGTTCTCTCTGTGTTTGTGTGGGTTTCCTCCAGGTGCTCTGGTTTCCTCCCACACTTCAAAAACATACTAGTAGGTTAATTGGCTGCTATCAAAATTGACCCTAGTCTCTCTCCTCCTGTGTGTGTGTGTGTTAGGGAATTTAGACTGTAAGTCCCAGTGGGGCAGGGACTGATGTGAATGAGTTCTCTGTACAGCGCTGCGGAATCTGTGGCACTATATAAATAAATGATGATGATGATAAAGAAACTCCCATTTAAGGCTGGGTACACGCTACAGTGTTTTCAGTCAATTATCGGGCCAATCACTTGATAAACGACCGTTCAGCCCGATATCGCAATAGAGTGTACACTTAGATGATGAACGATGGTCGTTCCAAAGCACCGTCCATCACTTGCTGTGATTGTTCAGCAGAACTATAAATCTCGTTCAGTTATGGAACGACATTGGTCCAATCCTGCAGTGTGTATGCACAAACGATCAGGGTCTCCATAGAATTTACAAAGTCATGATCTTTTCAGGCGATGGTTATGACAGATGAAGAGCACAGATCAGAAGGTAAATCTTTTAAAACATGTATAGTGTGTACACATGAATTGGCATGCTGATCAGGACTTTTTGTTTTACGATTTGTTTTATTTATTGGTAACATCGTTAGAGATAACACATTAGTCGGAAAATTCTGTAGTGTGTACCCAGCCTTTGTTGTATGGTTACAAGGCATCAACTGCATGCACTGAGATAGGTTACAATCTGATTCTAATGCTGCTTTCTCAGCTGTAGCTATATCACAGTCTGCCAGGGATCTCGGGGTCCTCTTTTTACAGCTGTTACTGGGAGGGTTTTTTCTTACTGGTCCCTTGAGAAATCTACAATGTGATATAGTGACAATTAGAAAAACATCACCAATGCCTCACAAAAACATCAATTTCTAAGTTTTTAATTCACTGTCTTGATATCTGTAATGTATCAATCAATTGAAAAAGCTATGGAAACATTCAGAAAAGCCATGTTTAATTGAGAAGTGAATGTTGTATTATTTGCTTACATTGTTTATTCTGCACATTTGTGTTTTTTTTATGTGTTTTTAGTCTTTTTCTGCTGATGTGGCAGATATGGGAAACCCTACAAAATGTATTAATGAAGATCTGCAGACATCGCTTTCTCCTTGCTATGTTATTGAAAGTAACAATGTCTTTTCCCACATTCCATGTTATAGAACATGCATTGTAACGTATTAAATGTATCAGAGTAAAAATAGGGCAAAATGGAAACTTAAACTGAGATCATGATTGGGACTTCTACATGTTCATACTCACACCTTGGCAACTATATTGACTAGTACACATTTTGAGCAGCACGGTGGCTTAGTGGTTAACACTTTTGCCTCACAGCTATGGGGCCATGAGTTCAATTCCCTACAATGGCCTTATCTGTGTGGAGTTTGTATGTTCTCCCTGTGTTTGCATGGATTTCCTCCAGGTGCTCTGGTTTCCTCCCACACTCCAAAAACATACTGGTAGGTTAATTGGCTGCTATCAAATTGACACAAATTGACCTTAGTCTCTCTCAGTCTGTGTGTGTGTGTGTGTGTGTGTGTGTGTGTGTGTGTCTGTGTATTAGGCAATTTAGACTGTAAGCTCCAATGGGGCAGGTACTGATGTGAGTGAGTTCTCTGTACAGCGCTGCGGAATTAGTGGCGCTACATAAATAGCTGATGATGATTGCGCTGTAGAAAACGAAAGGACGAGAACATTTGTTGCAGAAAAGCACAATAGGTGCTTCATTCAGTCAAAATTAGGGCAGGATGGTCCTGATCCTGGTGAGGATACCACCCTTAGCTGGGATGGCAGTTACCCTCTGTGGGATTCCACTCACTCGGGCAGACCAGAATATATCCAAAATAACACTTTATTACGACAGCACAACACCACAAGATGTTCACAAGTTACAGGGTAAATGGTAGCATGTATCCTCCAGCAGCCTCTTGCAGTGAGCACTCCAAAGTAATAATCTCTGTCTCCTTCAGGGTCTTATCCTCCAGCAATATTAGCACTACCGATTAGCAAAACAGTTATGGTGTCCCCCAGCCTGGGTTACTGGTTCACACTGACCCTGGCCTGGTAGGGTTTCCTCCAGCGGCACCACGATGCCTGGCCCAGAGTCCTTAAAAAGTACATTAAACCGTGAGAAACGGGTGATGAATACAAAGTTCTCAGTCCAGTAAAATCATGTTTCCTCACACTGGTGGACTGTGCTCCTGTCCTGGCCTCCAGGATGTTTGTCCAGACTTGCTGGGAACATTTGGAAGGCATGTCCCATTCACCACCAATGTGAATGGGTGCTGGCAGCAATAGAGAGGTGTCTGCAGGAGAAAAGGAAGGGTGTCGGGATGACCTTGAGCTTCAGAAGTGTCAGATGGCCACGCCCTCAATGTGCAACGACCACGCCCCATGCAGGTTGACTTGTCCAACAGCAAAGTGTCCTTGAAATCTGAGTTAATAAGGTCACAAGTATTACTAGATGGGAGTTTGAAGACTTATTGTATTTGCCTTCAGCAGAGGGATTGTCAGGCTAAAACTGCATGGGTTAAATAAAATATTAGCAGTCACTACATGGGGTCTCACATTCGCATTTCATGACATTTCTCCCAATCCAAATCTGGATTCCACCTGGAGCAGAGAGAGCTAAGTGCACTGATACTTCAAAGCCTGCTGACAGTCAGCAGGTGTTCAAACTGGGCTAAGCTGTGACCCAGAGACACAAAAGCAGAAAGTCAGAGAGGGGACAGCTGGCAGAGAAAGGGAGTGTGGTCAGGCTGCATAGCTTGCTCTATCAGATAACGCACATTGTGCAATGGTACAGATTGTGAGAGATGGGTTATCAGACCAAGCTTTGGCACCAGAAGTAAAGGGACACATCAGATACGGCAGCCTTAACCCTTTAACAGCTGGTACTTCACACACAATCTACATTAAAACCCTGTTCTTTTCTGTTTCACAGTCTTACTATCTGCTAAACAAATTGTTACTAATGAAAACTTGATACTATTTGTTTCCTAACGCTTTCCATGTTGTCAAAACAGAACCTTTATTTCCCAAAAACACGCAACTCTTGTGAGCCATAGAATTGTATCATTCATACACCACATTTGTTTGTATGTTCCACCAGTATATTCTTCATTTGTTCATTCTACTGGCATCGGGAGCTGATACTTTCTCTCTCTTCTCTATACCCGCCTTGCCTCAGTTGTCAGTCACTGTACTCCTCTTAAAGGGACTGCAGACAGAAGTACACTGTGTTCTGTGTCATTATCACTTATTTATATAGCACCACTAATTAACATCGGTCCCTGCCCTATTGGAGCTTACAGTCTAAATTCCCTAACACACACACACACACAGACAGAGAGAGAGACTAACGGGAATTTGATAGCAGCCAATTAACTTATTAGTATATTTTTGGAGTGAGGGAGGAAACTGGAGCACCCGGAGAAAACCCACACAAACACTGGAAGAACATACAAACTCCACACAGATAAGGCCATGGTCGGGAATTGAACTCATGACCCCAGTGCTGTGAGGCTGAAGTTCTAACCACTAAGCCACCATGCTGCCTGTAATATATACTAATATACTAAACTGCGGGTTTGAAAAATGGAGATGTTGCCTATAGCAACAAATCAGATTCCAGTTACCATTTATTTAGTGCATTCTACAAAATGACAGCTAGAATCTGATTGGTTGCTATAGGCAACATCTCCACTTTTTGAAACCCGCAGTTTAGTAAATATACCCCCTATGTGTTTGCTCCTTTGTTCATTGTGAGTGGAAACAATTGATTGTGTTGGATGCAAGATGAAGCGGTGGGAGATGGGGACAGCTTGCTGGGTGTACTACGAGTTAATGATAATGTAAACACTGACAGTGTTTACAGATAAATAATTATTACGATAGTGAAGAAAGTGACATGTTAGAAACAACTACTTACCTGTAAACAGACAGACTGGAAATCCGATGTGAGGAGAGGGAAGACATCAAATGACGTAACTTGCAAGCGCGACTTGGATTTTTTCTTTTTTTAAAGTGGCAACGCACAAACACATTTAATTATGGTAATATTAATTGTATTCCTAACCCCGAACCCTAACCCCGAACCCTAACCCTGAACCCTAGCCCCTAATATAAAGGTAATACTTACATGGGTCCGTGCGTTGCCGCTTTAAAATCTGAAATGTCCAAGTCGCGCTTGCAAGTGGCGTAATTTGGAAGAGTCGCCCTCTCCTTACATCGGATTTCCAGTGTTTCTGTTTACAGGTAAGTAGTTATTTTTTACATGTCGCTTTCTTACCTATCGTATTATGTAGGTGTAAACACTGTCCGTGTTTACATCACCGTTAATATGATTAGCACCGAGCTTGCCTACAGTGCCCGGGTGGCATAGCTAAAATACTCTCATGTGGCAGGGAAACAGCATTTCCTATTGTCTATAATGTATAACTACTTCCGCAGTGTACAAAAGCTCATGTGTAACATCTTCTCATTTCCCTAATTCAGCTTATTTCTAATCTCAATAAAAAAAGAGTTTTCGGGAAACAAAGCTGTAATGTGAAACAGCTCATGCTATGCAATATCATGTTAGCAATATATATGTTTAGGGTTAGACTCTCTATAAGCCTGCTGTAAAGTCCTGTGGATTACAGGGGATGGAGAGGTGCCCACTGCCCTGGTTAGTACATGGTCAGTTTGCATTATATGCATACTTGTCAGGATTAGCCATTCTTCATGTTACATATCACTCTCACACATTCCTTTCAGATCATCCTTTCTGGGAGCCCTGGAGAGGGTAATGAAAGGTGCCTATTCATTAGGCATAATGTCACTGGCTTGTAAACATATGTATTTACCTTTTTTTAAAAAGTAAAGAAAATATTATTTTGTTGTTCACATAGATTGTACGCTCTCAGGAATAGGGGCACTGCTTTACAGCGAGGGTGGGGGTCACAATGATGTGCTTTGCGGTGCCACGCCTCCCCTGCCTCTGCCACTTGACATCACCTCCTGAATCTCCCAGAGGGGAGAGCTTTAAAGTTGGCAAGTATAAAATACAGCCATGCATATGGAGTTTATATCCTTTTGCTGGGCAATAAAGACCAGAGGGTATATTTACTAAACTGTGGGTTTGAAGGAGTGGAGATGCTGCCTATAGCAACCAATCAGATTCTAGCTGTCATTTTGTAGAATGTACTAAGTAAATGACAGCTAGAATCTGATTGTTTGCTATAGGCAACATCTCCAGTTTTCAAACCTGCAGTTTAGTAAATATACCCCCCCAAAGCCCTATATTTTACTGCTCAGTTATATAAGCTACAGATTTTAGCAATAGATTTCCTTTGGGGCCATTTCTAGGTACTTGCTACTTACTCGAGTTTTTCTTTACGATGCTGTTTTTATCTTATTCCCCACTCCATTATTTTCCCGCCAGCTAAGTTTCTATATACCACCGGCACAAGCACTGCCACTACTGCGGATGCTGTTTCTGCAAAACTAGCTTCAAGTTCTGTGGGCTGAGGTATGAAGAAACCAAGAGCGCCTTCACACATTGAAATAACTTGTGTGTGCGTTGTTAGCCAGGTGCATTTGCTATAATAGGCCCACGTTATGGTAAATGCACCATTTGGTAAATACACATCTGATAATGCCATGCAATGTAAAAATGTGTGTGTATAGCTTATACTTGCCTACTCTCCCGGAATTTCCGGGAGACTCCTGAATTTTGGAAGAGTAGGCAACCTCCCGGACACGTGATTAATTGCGCCACTAAGTCCTGCCCCTGCTATTAAATGCTGCAAATTTCTGCTTTTTTTTTTCTAGTAGGGGCGGGGCTATGATCACCACACCCCCCTACACTTGTCACCTGACCTGCCCTGGTCCAGGTTTTAAAAGTTGCCAAGTATGATATAGTTTTGAATATGCATGTGTTAACCCATTCACATGTTCTTCACATGTATTTATAGCACCAAAATTGTGGCTAAATAGGCTTTTTTGATGAACATGTGAAAGGTCTCTAAGTATTAGTGGGACTGTCGCAGCAGGCAGTCACGTGGGTAGTCCAATCAGGACAGATTTGTCATACACTCTTATAATGGTTTGCGCATTTACTACTTTGTTGCAGAGACTGCAAAGTTGAACAGCAGCACACCAGTCCTTCTGACATACAGGCCCGGCGCTCCCATTAGGCAAGGTTAGGCTCTGGAGGGCGCCACAGATTAAAAATTTCTTTAAAACTGTGCGGCGACCGCTGACCATACCTTTCACGGCCGTCGCACAGCTTCAGATACATCCACAGGGAGGGGGGGGGGAGGGACTATTGATCATCACCACCGCCGCCTCTCTGCTCCGTCTCCTCCCCTCCACTCACTGACTGTCGGGCGTGACATCATCATCACGGCCCAACAGTGTCAGTGAGTGGAGGGGAGCAGACGGAGCAGAGAGGAGGTAAGTTAAGGTAAGGGAGAGCGGGGCGGGGGGGCGCCGATTTAGAAAATGTGCCTTGGGCGCCAAGGACCCTAGCACCGGCCCTGCTGACATATAATGCAAAATTACAGTGAAACCCCAGCACACGGCTGTGAACCAATAAAAGAGCTGCTATTCTAGTTGTACGCAAAATGCAGAAACCTCAGTTGCACACATTTGCAAATGTACGATAAACCACCCGGCCCGCCAAGGCGCTTCTGCTAAAAGAGTGGTCCTAACTCTAAACAATGAGAGTTCCTATATTGAGTCGCACATTTATGTGTTTTTAAATTGCGAGCTAACTTACCAAGAGGTACCCCAGGAACCTTCAAATGGCAATAGAGGACCAGCTCTACCCATCAGCTACTGATACCAGACACGCCTCTCAAACAACAGTTGCTCAATCAATTTATAGGTTCACAGTTTCTGTATATAATGCAAAATTCCCTGCCCTATATGTCATTGCATCCTCCTCAGTTACCATATAAACCTGTATCCTAAATATCACCCTGTCTAATACAGTTCATTACTATGCACTGTAAACGTCTGCAGGGAAACACTGTTCACTGCAAGATTATCGACCCATCCTCCCTCCTCTCATTTACTAGACTGAATTCTTTAGCTTTTCTTGACACGTTTGTCTGGTTTCCTCACTCACGTAAAAGGTCACATCTATGGGTAAGCCTGAGGCTGATCTGTACATTGTTATTGAGAGAAGCATCTCTGTGAAATCTGCAAGTATAGTCCACGTTATTGACCGTGGAAGCAGTTGTCACCATCCCCAGCCCCTAACGGAGCAGAGAACATGTCACCTCACTTTCGTCGGACGCTGCTGCTATCTTTTGGACAACACGAGTACTTCAAAATGGAATTTTACTTCTGCCACACACAGTCCGGCTGTATAATTCCACATAATCTGATAAAAGATTAATTTTCCATCTTCAGCATTCCCACACAGAAACATTTTAATTCTTGCCTGGAACGACCCAATCTTTTTTTAACATCTCTGAGATATATAAGAAATGAAATATTAGACTCAAAACATGTTCCATTTGTTGCCAATTTTAGCAAGATAATTTACCACATGTTTAAAGCAGAGCTTGTTTTTGCTTTATTTTTCTATTACTGTTCAGTAAAAGTTATTGGTTTATTGGAATTACTAACAAAAAGGAGCTTTCAAAGGAAGGTTGTACCTTCCACACAACTGTCTGTACTACTGAGGTGTTCACTTCCCTAATCCACCTGCTGGTTGCTCAATGCAGCCTGTTGGGTACTGGTGACTTTACCTGGGCCCTTTCCTCTATAATGATCTACAAGCACTGGAGGATACGACATGCTGTTAGATATACACTGCAGACTCCTGATTGGATTACCGTAGCCTTTGTCCAATCAGGAAACTATAGAACAGTGGCAGGTATCCCAGGCAGGAGATCCATACTAATTTACTGGAGGTGGGAAGGGTTTTCACAGTAACGTGGTGGAAGATTAAGAACTCCGTTATAGAGAAGAGCGAATTTGCAGTAAACTTTATCTCAAACCAAATTTCGCAGCAGGTTGTTGGGAAAACTTCCATCGACACAATCTTGGAATTCGTTTTTGCTTTGCCATTCCGGGGATGGCATTTTGCACTTTATACATAAATATGCATTTCATGGAATTTATAGTTTATGAATAGAGCTGAGTCAGTGATGGTAAATACTTTCTGTTGTTGAAGTTTGGGTATTACTGGCAACTCTTACAGCCAAGTTCCTCTGGCAAATGTGGTCCTCATATCTTAAGATATTTTCCCCACAGGCTGGGTTCTCTTTGTCAACACTTTGATTGGTAGACAGCACTGGTCATTTACCAATCAGAATAATGGGAGATCCCGACTCACTCCTGACTGGTGAATGGCCAGCGCTAAACTCCAATCAGTGCTAGGTACCATTTGTCACGTGACAGGGGGTAGGAGATTAAGCGATTAAGCCCCACCCCCGCCATTCAATGCCGTGAATTTTGGTGAATCCAGGAGGTTTGCCTACTATTCCGGGAGTCTAGGAGGACTCCCCGAAATTCGGGAACCTCCTGGGAATTCTAGGAGAGTAGGCAAGTATGGTCTATATTATAGACATATGTGAAATATATATATATATGACATACATCTTGCAGATATGATATGACTCAATAAGTCGCTCTCAGTATTTTATAGTATCATGTATGAACATAGCACCATGCAAGTAAGTGTGTCCCATATTTTATGCAGTACAATAGGACACCAGTCACAAAAGCTACTTGACAAAATAGATAGTATTAGTTGTCATGAAAGCGTTGTGTGTCACACTCCAGTTCTACCCACTGCAATAATAGATACAGGTTAATACATTGTAGTATGTACAACAGAAGGTTTTGATTGTGGCAAACAGAACTCAAAAGGACTATAGTTGTTGTTTTATAGTCCCATAAATGGGCATGTAAGACAGAAGTATTTTAAACATCTTAAAAAAAAAAATCAAAAAAAAAATCAGCAACACAAAACCCTCAGGAACTACATTTAGCTTTCAAGAAACCAATTTCCTTTTCTGTCTCTGGTAACACATGCTTGTGTGAAATTGCTAGTCCTGTGACTTGTATATACTATACCCTCATACCATTCCAGTGGACAAAGTAAGAATGTCATTTAATATTTGTTACAAAAACAGACCCTATGGCCTCATTTTGATCTAAAGAAAATTTGCGACTTTTGTGTAAACGCAAATATGCGTCCAAACACTTATGTTTCTCCAGCTGTACCTTGAGTTACATCCATCTTTAGATACGTACAATTTTAAATCTAGTGTGGTATATGCCTCAGAGGCAGAACTAGTGAGATGTGGGCCCCGGTGTAGGGAAGCAGGGAGGAGGGAACCGGGGCCCACAACTTGCTAGTTCCACGTGTAGTGGGCCCCATTATCTCCATGGACCCCAGTGCACCACATCTGCTGCACCAATGGTAGCTTTGCCACTGATGTGCCTGGTGAAAACTACCATCAGCATTAAATCTGCTAAATGATCTTAAAGATGTGTAAAATCAGTCGCATCTCTGGTTACTTGCATCTCTATGCCCTTACTGTATTGAATTTACACGCTGCTCCAAGAGCAACTGTGCGCAGGTATAAGATAAACTCAACTCAGTGGGCCTGAGTCATTAAGGAAAGTAAGGCAAATAAAAGGAGTAACTCTTCTCCGGGGCAAACCATGTTGCCACGCAAGGGGTGCAAATAAGTTTATTATTTTGCACATGAAATAAATACTGGCTGTTTTTTCATGTAGCACACAAATACATGATAGCTTTATTTTTACATTGAAATTTAAAATTGATCTAGGACATGCCCTACCCCAACTATAAATCTGTCCAAACATTTTCAATTTACCTCCCCCTCCAATGCAACATAGTTTAGCCCAGGTGCAAAGTTACTCTTTTTTTATGCTTTACTCTCCTTAATGACTCAGGCCCAGTATGTTAGTTATAGTTGCGCAGTGTGACAGAGATTAGCCAAGTCACATTTTTACTTGGTGCAAATGGATTTTGCTTTAATTCTAAATCGGGCCACAAGGTTGGTGTCTGATTGTATAAAAGTGCAGTGTATTTTCTTTTGTACGAATCCACCTGTTTTACAGGGAAGTGCACAGATCTGCAAACCAAGATTGCAGAATCTGCTGGGTGCAAAACTTTATTCCATCCGATGAGGAGTTCGGCAGTTCATTTTTGTATAGTCGCTGAGTGTGGATCAGACACAAAGGGCCTGAGTCATGAAGGAGAGCAAAGCATAAAAAAGAGTAACTTTGCACCTGGGCAAAACCATGTTGCATTGGAGGGGGGGGGGGGGGTAAATTTAAAATGTGATGACAGATTTATAGTTGGGGAAGGACATGTCCTAGATCAACTTTAAATTCCAGTGTAAAAATATAGCTATCAATTATGTGTGTGCTGGATGAAAAAACTGCCAGTATTTAAGTTATGTGCAAAATAAAAAAAAATTGTACCCCCTGCATTGTAACATGGTTTGTCCCGGAGAAAACGTACTCCTTTTCTTGCATTGCTCTCTTTAATGACTAAGGCCCAAAGTGTAAATATTTTTTCATCCCCATTCTAATACAAAGTGGGGTGAAACTATTTAAATGACATAAAGGGGTAGATTAGGGGCATTTATGGAAAGGTTTCCTGTTTTGTGATACTTTATTGCCCACTACCTCGGGAATAACAGAGATTGGGTCACTTCCTTTACTTTCAATGATACTCCATTTTGCACCTTGGAGATGGAGTGGTCCCAAAGTAGTAGATGGACTTTTTATATCATTAGTAAGGTTGAAAGGATGCAAACGGTTCAACCTCAACTTAATTTTTTGTACATTTTGTAACATTTTTACTCTTCATCATGCATCTCTTCGGGGAGATCTGCAAGCCTGGAAAATTAAGTGGGTCATTTTGGTAGCCAAAATAGGCCTCAAAGAGTCTCTTCATTATAATTGCTAATAAAGGTTGACTTTCAGTAGCCTGACCCCTTGTGGAAATCACCTGTAATTGCCATGTTCAGCGCTTGGAAACAATACTTAAATGAAAGAGCCAGAGAGACCACCAGAAATGCAATATCACATTGATCATATCAATATTTCACCCAAATTATTTGTTACATATTAAGGTTGAAAAAAACACTAGTCCACCAAGTTCAACATTTAATACATTTTTATTAGAATTCGATCAGCTCTGTATACTTCCTCCCACATAATTATCTCCCCATAAATATAAAACAATGAAGTATTTGTGTAGCACCGAGGAGGGTCACCACACCAAGAACAGGATTGTTTTGAAGGTCTACTGAAAACCATCTCAGTTGAGCTGCTGGACCCAGTGTGTTCAGCTGTCATTGTCGTCGCCGTTTTGGTGGAAACAGCTGTAGCTCCACCGTCTGTGAACATTGAGAGAAAGTGTCCTGGTTTGTGTCCAGCAGCAAGCAGGATGCGAAAGAAAAATAAGGGAGACATAGCTAGTCCTAGCTAGTGGATGACCACAAGAGTGCCCAATACAGCACAAGAGGGAATGTCTTTTCCAGAACCAAAAGAGGAAGGAGGTTCAGATAAATGCATACATGCCAACTTTTAAGATTTCTCCCCCGGGAGCGGAAGATCCGTCACCATAGCACCGCCCCCACTATAAAAAGCCGGAATTCACGGCATTGAAGGGGGGAGGGGGAGCTTAATGCCATTGTTAAGCCCCGCCCCCTCCATTCACTGCCGTGAATTTTGGCAAATGCAGGAGCTTTGCCTACTCTTCCGGGAGTCCATGAGGACTCCCTAAAATTCGGGACCCTCCCGGGGATTCCGGGAGAGTAGCCAAGTATGGATGAATGGTTAGGGTGGGGGTGAGGGGGGTTTGAATCCTTCTTTACCCCAAAAATATCAAATGTATAAATTACCTGGATCAGTTATCCCCATAATGTCCTCCACTTGTAATAAGCTAAAGATACATTTTCTTGTAAGACAGACATCCACATTTTTTTAATCTCTTGAATTTTCCATCTCCACCTCATGCTGTAAAGAATTTCACAACTTAACCACCTTTACAGTAGAGAACCCCTTCCAATACTGGTGGTCTTTCTTCCATTATTCACAAATGATCATCCTTGATATATGATACAATTTGTTGTATTAACCTTGGATATACTTTTATATATTGTCTCCAAAATAGATAAACTTATTTTTCTAACCGGCATTTATCATTTAACCTTTAAATCAGTGGTTCCCAAAGTGTGCGGTGCAGCTCCCAGGGGTGCCACGGCGCACTCACAGGGGTGTCGTGGCCAGGGGGGAAAAAACTTACCAATCCGACGGGGCCCGGGACCCGTGACGTCATCACGTCTGACATATTCTGTGAGCAGCGGCGGGAGAGAGGAGGGTGCTGAGTCCCAGGCGCCGCCGGATTGGTAAGAAGACATAGATGATAGAAGGCCAACTATGGTAAGTAAAGAAACGGAGGGAAAATGGTGATAGGAAACAGCAATGGAGGGGCAAGAGAATGAAGGAGGGCACAGAGTGTGAGGATGAAGAAGGGCACAGAGTGTGAGGATGAAGGAGGGCACAGAGTGTGAGGATGAAGGAGGGCACAGAGTGTGAGGATGAAGGAGAGCACAGAGTGTGAGGATGAAGGAGGGCACAGAGTGTGAGAATGAAGGAGGGCACAGAGTGTGAGGATGAAGGAGGGCACAGAGTGTGAGGATGAAGGAGGGCACAGAGTGTGAGGATGAAGGAGGGCACAGAGTGTGAAAATAAAAAAGGGCACAGAGTGTGAGGATGAAGGAGAGCACAGATTATGAGGATGAAGGGGCACAGAGTGCGAGGATGAAGGAGGGCACAGAGTGTGAGGATGAAGGAGGGCACAGAGTGCGAGGATGAAGGAGGGCACAGAGTGTGAGGATGAAGGAGGGCACAGAGTGTGAGGATGAAGGAGAGCACAGATTGTGAGGATGAAGGAGGGCACAGAGTGCCAGGATGAAGGAGGGCACAGAGTGCGAGGATGAAGGAGGGCACAGAGTGTGAGGATGAAGGAGGGCACAGAGTGCGAGGATGAAGGAGGGCACAGAGTGTGAGGATGAAGGAGGGCACAGAGTGCGAGGATGAAGGAGGGCACAGAGTGTGAGGATGAAGGAGGGCACAGAGTGTGAGGATGAAGGAGGGCACAGAGTGCGAGGATGAAGGAGGGCACAGAGTGTGAGGATGAAGGAGGGCACAGAGTGCGAGGATGAAGGAGGGCACAGAGTGTGAGGATGAAGGAGGGCACAGAGTGTGTGGATGACGGAGGCACAGAGTGCCAGGATGAAGGAGGGCACAGAGTGTGAGGATGAAGGAGGGCACAGAGTGTGAGGATGAAGGGGCACAGTGTGTGAGGATGAAGGAGGGCACAGAGTGCGAGGATGAAGGAGGGCACAGAGTGCGAGGATGAAGGAGGGCACAGAGTGTGAGGATGAAGGAGGGCACAGAGTGCGAGGATGAAGGAGGGCACAGAGTGTGAGGTTGAAGGAGGGCACAGAGTGTGTGGATGAAGGAGAGCACAGAGTGTGAGGATGAAGGAGGGCACAGAGTGTGAGGATGAAGGAGGGCACAGAGTGTGAGGATGAAGGAGGGCACAGAGTGTGAGGATGAAGGAGGGCACAGAGTGTGTGGATGAAGGAGAGCACAGAGTGTGAGGATGAAGGAGGGCACAGAGTGTGAGGATGAAGGAGGGCACAGAGTGTGAGGATGAAGGAGGGCACAGAGTGTGAGGATGAAGGAGGGCACAGAGTGCGAGGATGAAGGAGGGCACAGAGTGTGAGGATGAAGGAGAGCACAGAGTGTGAGGATGAAGGAGGGCACAGAGTGCCAGGATGAAGGAGGGCACAGAGTGCGAGGATGAAGGAGGGCACAGACACAGAGTGCGAGGATGAAGGGGCACAGTGTGTGAGGATGAAGGGGCACAGTGTGATGCCTTTTGTACATGTTGTTGCTTTATTTTGTTTGATCTTATTCCTCTTATTATTAGATGTAAATTATTCTTTGACAGAAATAAAATTGAAAAAAATATATAAAAATATTTTCCCTTGGATATATGTGTATTATTTCTGCAAACAACTTACTAAGTATTTCTGTCCTGACCTAAATACTTATTACGTTATTTTGACCCAACTACTTATAAAACGGGACTGCTCTGTAATTATTTTGAAGGGGTGCCTTGAAAAAAGTATGGTGGCTCTAAGGCGTCCACAAACTGAAAAAGTTAGGGAACCACTGCCTTAGACTCCCTTAACTAATGAGCTTGCACGCCTCTGAGCTCTCTTGAGTTGTATTAAGTCCTCATTACAGTGAGATGTCCAAAACTGTACATCATGTTGAAGATTTGGGTCAACTAGTGACTCACCCAATGATAATTCTTTGTTTGTACCATGTGCATTTTCCCCATAACCACTAACAATTTTAGCCAAATATGAATGTGTTCCCTATTTAACTTTCCTTTCTTTTCTATCCTTCAGCCAATTCTCTACCCACGTTTATATTTTTCCCACCAAGACCTAGTACTCTAATCTTATGTACCAGACTATTATGGGAAACAAAGTATTGAACACTTTTGCAAAATCCAAATTTATCACATAAATTACACTACCAAGATCCAGTTTCAAACATATTTCCTCATGAAAATCATCATCATCATATTTGTGCTGATACCAAATGATTTTCTATAATATATTTCAGATTTGTATATGTATTGCATCTCATAATTCCTTCAAATAATTTACCCACAACTGAGTTCATGTTCACATGTCTATAACTTCCTGGTTCTGATTTCATTCCTTTTAAAGACTGGAATCACATCTGCTTTTCATCAGTCTTGTGGCACTGACCTGGTTATAAGGCAGTCCATACCTCTAAGGAATAGCGCTCCATCAATAACTGAACTTAGTTACTTTAGCACACATGGGTGAATGCAAGATAGGCTAGGTGCTTTATCTGCCTTAACCCTGTTTATACATAACTGCATCTCTTCCTGTATTAGAAAATAGACATTTATGCCCTGATTCATTAAGGCAAACAAAACGAAAATGAACATATTGAGCTTGGCATGCCCTTACTGTACATTGACTACGTGCATACCTCCAGTCCCCTCCCTTTTCCTCCCATGAAATCGTAGGCTGTCATAAGTGTCCTTTGCACTCCAAGATAAAATGGACGTTGCTGCGTTCTTTGGAGCATGGTTCTTTTCTGGGAATGCGCAGAGCGATTTTACGCAAAATGCGGCACGTATCGACATTTACGTTCCTTAATGAATCAGGCCCTTAAAGTTGTGTAAAGGCTATAGTTACACAACCCATTGTTTCCTCCTTTTTAATTAGGCATCAAACAGATATATTTAAAATATCACCTTTCTATTTTATCTTGTACAATTATTTTTCAAAATTGTTTAATCCCTTAAAGTTTTAACAATGCTCCTGCCTTTTCCCTTATCATCCCCAATACATTCCTAGAAATCCCCGTCCGTTGCTTTGTATTTTTAGATATTTTGTTGACCTATTGTGTGTGTACTTGTAGCAGCATTTATTTAGAAAAATCCTATTTGGTCTCCCTGTTTTTGTTTGAGTACACTTTCCCAGCTTCAATAAATTCATAGTTTTTGTAGCTCCCTTAAAAAATGTTTTATCAAAGTAAAATGTCACAGGTTACCATGTTGTGATCACTATTCCCTAAATATCACCTGTACATTTATAATATATGTTTGATTAGATAGTTCAAAAACCAGCAGAACTCCCCATTTTAGCTGGTAAATTAGATAAAAGTCAGCTTCCTTTGTCAGAACTTCTAGAGGTATATTTACTAAACTGTGGGTTTGAAAAAGTGGAGATGTTGCCTATAGCAACCCATCAGATTCTAGCTGTCATTTTGTCAAATGCACTAAATAAATGAAAGCTAGAATCTGATTGGTTGCTATAGGCAACATCTCCACTTTTTCAAACCCGCAGTTTAGTAAATATACCCCCTAGTGTAACTACCCCATTATTTTTTATTTAGCTTGTAACAAACCCCAAACAGTATTTTAATGGTGTCTTTTTCTCCATATAAATCTACCCTTAAGGACTCTACAATGTCATAATATTCACAAATATCAAACTGGGAAGGTCTTAAATTGTTTTCTTAAAAATAACCAATCCCCACCCTTTCTTATAGTTCCTATCCTTCCTGAACATGCTACATCCTTCCAAAGTCATTGTCCAGTTGACTGTCGGCCAGCCAAGTTACAGCCACTATTTCATAATTCTCTTCCTACATTATTAATTCTAGTTCACCTACTTTGTTAGGAAGGCTCCTAGCATTTGTTACCACATATGAGATAGAGTAAGACAGCAAGCTGTTTAACATTCAGTGTCCTGATGACAGATTGCACTATCTATCCTCCTCATTATATCCCGACCACACGCACCAGTCTGGCTTTCACTACACTCCTTTTTCCATATTTACTGGAGCAGTCAATCCCCTGCTTGGTAGTGGAGGTATCCTACTGCAGCAATTATACTTTGAATGGACATCACCAATGTCAGCCAACCTTGCCTATACTGTATATTGGGGTGTTTGTAACCTCCCTGGTGCTTCTTCTACCCCATATTCTGTGACTCACCCCAGTATCCTGCTCTCCTATGTCTTCATCTCCTTCCCCAACGGTCCCAATCAGTGCCTGCTGAGTCAGCAACAAGCTCCTCTCCAAAGGGCCACATTTAGAGCTAAGAGCTAATCCAGCTAATGGGTGCAAATGCATTTTTTGGATGCAGGGAAAATTCTGGCTGCTTTTATATGTAGCACACAACTACTGTGCAGATTTATCTCTACACTGCCATTTAGAGTTGAGCTAGAATGTGCTCCCTTCCAACTCTAAATCTGGCCACATATATGAAATCTAAATTCAACCTCAGTTTTTATACATTTTTACTCTTCGTCATGCAGCTCTTCAGGGGGATCTGCAAACCTGAATATTGAAGCTAATTGATTTTCCGGGTTACTTTGGTGGCCAAGAAGGCCTTAATGAGTCACTTCATTATGATCGTCAATAAAGTCTGACTTTTAGTAACCTTTTGAAAATCTTACGCCAGTTTACTAACTCTGCATGACCCCTTGTGGAAATCACCTGTAATTGCTGTGTTCAGCGTTCGGAAAAAATACTTAAATGAAAGAGCCAGGGAGACCACCTGAAATGCATCATCACATTGATTATATAAATATTTCACCTGAGGCATGATATTATTTGTTACATATTAAGGTTCAAAAAAACACTGGTCCATCAAGTTCAACATTTAATACATTTTTATTAGATTTAGATCAGCTCTGTATACTTCCTCCCACATAATTATCTCCCCATAAATATAAAACAATGAAGTATTTGTGTAGCACCGAGGATGTCACCACACCAAGAACAGGATTGTTGTGAAGGTCTACTGAAAACTATCTCAGTTGAGCTGCTGGACCCAGTGTGTTCAGCTGTCATTGTCGTCGCCGTTTTGGTGGAAACAGCTGTAGCTCCACCTTCTGTGAACATGGAGAGAAAGTGTCCTGGCTCTGTGTCCAGAAGGATGCGAACGGAAAATAAGGGGCACATCGCTATAACTAGCTGGCGGATGACCACAAGAGTTGCCATGAAAAAAAAAAAATGCTTTACTTTACTTTCCTACTTCCTTGTTTTGAACTAAGTCGTTGCAAAGTGTTGTAGAAAGCATACATCAAATTTTGTGGCTACGATGGAAAGCTTGGCAAACTGGGCACTAGTATCTAATATATAAAGCAAACCCATACTTGCCTACTCTCCGGGAATTTCCGGGAGACTCCCAAATTTCGTAGAGTCCTCCCGGAAGAGTAGGCAAATCTCCTGGACCCTGTAAAACGCAGAAATTCACATCATTGAGGCAGGGCTTAATCGTGCCATTAAGCCCCCCCGGCATTCAATACCTTAAATCTCTGTATTGTATGGTAGGGGCGGGGCTATAGTCATGTAATTACGTCATCACGCCCCCTCCTACCCACTGTCACATGATCTGTACTCCGATCTCCCGGAGTACAGATTTAAAAAGTAAGCAAGTATGAGCAAACCTTATCAGACCTGCAATCTTGTGGCATTTATACAAGGCATACATGTCCGTGAAGTTCTGGTCAATAGCAGTCACTTAATATGGTGGCTATAAGGCCAAACAAACCTCTAATTTGGTGGCTACTTTGCAAAGCAGACCTCCAGTATAATGGCTAGTATACAAAGCCATTCTACAATCCTGTGGCTGACTAGCATGCAGAGCAGACCATACATCTAGTTGCTAGTATACAAAGCAGTTCTGTAATCGGGTGGTTAGTGTGCACATAACTCTGCAATCTGGTGGCTAGTATGGCCTGAAATCTGGAAGACAATGTACAAAGCAGTCGTGTAGTCTGGTGGCTAGTATACAAAGCAGTGCTGGTTAGTATGCGAGTCAGTGAGTGGAAACTAGTAGGCAAAGCAGGGAGCCGTCCGTAGAGCGTTGACCAACAACAGGCGGACTCCATTATATAAATAGATTTTTGACACTATTAAAATATCTGAGCAACAGAAGCTGTCTGCTACTTGCTAATGTCAACTCCCAGCAGCTGTCTTCGTCAGAGTGAGGCTCAGATGAGCATTTTAGATGAGCATTGTGCTACTTCCCTCTTGCTAATTTCGCAGGCCTCCATACTGGTTCCGCCTTTCTCCCCTCAAAGAAACTTTGGTTGCGTTTTATCCATTTACTATCCAAGTGTGTATCCAAATATTTGATACCAGAGCTGAACACTACTTGAAGTGTAATGGAAAATGAAATAAATTTAAAATGTGTTTTTCCATTGTCAATGTTCATTTACTGTCTAGAGCTTTATAATATAGTCTTCACAGTATTCAGTCAGCACACAATCCGGCATATACATTCATTTCAATTATCCTGCCCTGTTACCTAAATAATCCTTCTTTGTATTCCCAATAATTATTTTATTAACTCCTTTGTGGCAATTTATACTTTCTTGATTAATGCACATTTCACAGTTTTGTATCAGTTAAACCGAGAATAACTTTATGTAGCACGGTGGATCAGTGGTTAGCACTTCTGCCTCACAGCGCTGGAGTCATGAGTTCAATTCCCGACCATGGCCTTATCTGTGTGGAGCTTGTATGTTCTTCCTGTGTTTGCGTGGGTTTCCTCCGGGTGCTCCGGTTTCCTCCCACACTCCAAAAACATACTGGTAGGTTAATTGGCTGCTATCAAAATTGACCCTAGTCTTTATCTCTGTATGTGTGTATGTTAGGGAATTTAGACTGTAAGCTCCAATGGGGCAGGGACTGATGTGAATGAGTTCTCTGTACAGCGCTGCAGAATCAGTGGCGCTATATAAATAAATGGTGATGATGTAGTTTAGGGAACTTCACATTGTTTGTTTTGGGACAGATAAACTTTATTTTAGTAGCTTAATGTAGTAAATATCTTTTTTAGTTTGTTTTTTTACAGGCACAAAAAGGGAAAAATTATTTAAAAAAAAAAAAGTTTCCTATTTTTAGTGCCACCTTAAAAAGTTACTCCAGAAATTAATCAACTTGTTCTCCTGAGTATAACGACACCTGATATGAATAATTTAATCAAGGTATGATGTTGTTGTGTAGCCTAAAACAAGGATCATTTATGTCGTCCGTTCTTTTTAATAATTATTTATTGAACCATGAAGCCTATCTTAAATCTACTCTATTGATAGATTCATTGGCAAGTGACGTGTCAGTCGCTGATCTAAGTTACACTGCATATATCGGTGCTGAAAGGCAGGGGAGATCTGAGGCAGATCCCTACAGCTCCCTGGGTTCCCTTTACTGAGAGATATCTTCTATGATGTCACTAGTGTGACGCCACAGGATTCCGTCAGATCCGTGCCTAGCCTATTGGTTTGTACATTGCGCCCACTTTAATAATGAGCTCTCTCTAATACACAAACCTGGAAAGGACAATGCTTTTAGTCACGGTTAAGGCACAAAGCAAATATGTCTGCATTTGGCCATCTGGGAATTCTGCCCAACAATCCAGTTATATTGTTCTTTAATAACTGTTAGTTCTTGTGTTGCATAGTGGAAAATTAATTTTCTATTGTAGATTATAATGACATTAGGAGGGATTCATTCAAAGGCTCCTTTACGCTGTGCGTGGCACTCTGAGATGAGATGCCCTTAAAAGGGAAAGGTGTTGTCTTGTAGTACCCCTACCATCAACATTTTACTCTTTCCTAGTACAATTGCATTATACTTTAGTTATATGTTCATTTTTATTTTCTTTTTATTATTTTAGGGAAAGTTACCCAGTGTCAGTCTACAGAACCAATGGATCACTCACCAGGTTCCAGGCTTTGCAGCTTGAGCACCAGCACACTCTCCCCCTCAACCAGTGCAAACCTCTGTCCCTTTGCAAATACTGCCATATTGTCCCACAAACCCCTGCGCCTTAATGGTGCAGTTTTGCAATTTGAGGAGCATTGCGAGTCCAAAGCTGATTTTTCACTGCGCAGCGAACATTTTGCACACTGTAGATGACCTCCACAGTGATTAAATTTATAGCACTCCAGTAATTCACTACATATTTCCATGACGCAACAGAGGCCTGGCTTTGATAAAGTGGTGTCATAATTGTGCATGTAAATCAAAATTCACCCATTTACCGTAATAATTTGGCCACTGGGTGGTGCTGTTACGTAGTTTTGGGTGAAACTACTTCAGTACAGGATTGGTGGACAATAATGTAAGTAGAGTAATTAAATTCTATATCATGTAGGGTGGAGATATTTGAGAAATGAATATTCATGACAATTAAATTCTCAAATAACTCCAATATAGAAAAAAAAACAAGTTGCATTTAGAAATACAGTACAGAGTATTTCCAAGAAGAGGAGAAGAGCATACTGATCTAGATACAATGCACAGTTGCCATATAGCACATGTTGTCTTCCTTGACAACTGTTCCATAGTGTCTGTGAAGTGACCCCTTTCATGATGGAGGGGTAAATATGATTCTGCAGAGCCCTGGACAAGAGCAATTAAAGCAGTCACCCGAGCAGTACCCCAGCTGCTGCTTCTGCGTTACGCGCTCAGTTAACGGTTTAATAGTTTAGTATCGTTCTCTCCTGAGTGCTTCATGTTAATCTGTCACAGCTCCGCCATATCATGCGTTTAACGTCTTGCAGAGGTTTGGAAATGTTCCATATTCCCTGGCTGCTTCGGGCTCTGAGGTATCACCCAGATGAAAGGCTTGCTTAATATATCCTGACAAACAATTGCTATTATGTGAACCAGATTTCTGCTCTTCAGTGACACAGAAGACAGAACGAGAACGCTGCTCTGCTGATCACGGAAGAAAAAACTTGGTCGTGTTGGCACTGTAGGAGTTAATTGTATGTTTGTGCCATTTTGCTGATTGACAGTATGATACACTGACATATGTCAGCAGTGCATTATGGGCAGGCATCATCTCTGTAATACTGTATGATCAGTGATAAAAGGTTATGTCAATAATTCTGTGTAGGGTGGACTGTGACAGTGACCCATAGCAAATAACAGGGTTATTTCACTGAGACCAATCAATTATATTGAATTCACCCTCTCCCCTTTTTTAAAATCTCTCAATTTAAGGTTCTGTAATTAGCTTTTTATTGTGCAGTAGAAAGGGTTGATGAGTACTGGTGGGCGGCGGGTATTGGTGGGGTGGGAAGTGGGGGAGGAAATATGGGAACAAGGAAGGTGAAAGGGGCTATGGAAGGATGAAGGGGGGAAAAAGAGGTGAGGGCTGGGCAGGGGGGTGAGCCAGGGGTTGCGGTCACATTTTATTCACATACATTTTTGCCTGCAACTCTAAAGCTGGGTACACACTACAGTTTGTTTACCCAGCTTAAAGAAGGTTCACAGTGTTCACTGAAATGTGGTGCAGAAAAGGTCTATTGGCATTAATTAAAGGAACAAAGGATTATGGGTAATAGAAAGAGCAATGAAGGTCTGTAATACGCAAGTGTTGGATATAATTGTGCAGTCTATAACATGGAAGTGACACGAATATATGTATTACCTCCAAGTTCCATGACCTGTATATACTATCTCCTTGGAGACGTCTAATTTCTTTAGAGCTTTCAGTTTTATGGAATAAACAGCAGAAAAATGGGTTGTAGCAATACATTTCCCAAGAGTCATCCAGCTCTGCAGCAGTAACATATGCGCCAGGTTTACGCCAGGAGAAAACAGTAGCATATGTACTTGATTTACGCCAGGAAACGTGAGCAGGGTTAGTAGTAAATGCTAAAGTTACATTACCCAATTTTTACACAATACAATATTGTAATAAAGTGTCTGGAAAGTGCTATTAATAAATATGAAAGTTGCAATTATCATGTAAAATGCAATTAAATACAGACACAAATACAATATAAAAGTAATCTAATGGGAATCTTCCTTCTTGCCGGAGGCTGAATGCAAATATTAGTTAAGTAATACAGACTACAGCAGCCAGAGCCGTACCCAGGTCTAGCAGCACCCTGTGTGAGAATTTTTGATGTTACCCCCTCTTCCCCAATCAAATTTCCAAATTATACTTTTATTATTATTTAATTTATTAAAATTTATCACACTGCTTCCCTTCTTCATCACACTGTTCCTCTGCTCCATCACACTGTTTTCCCTTTATCACACTGTCCCACTTCATCACACTGTCCCACTTCATTACACTGTTCCCCTTCATCACACTGTCCCCCTTCATCACACTGCTCCTACTTCATCACACTGTCCCCCTTCATTACACTGCTCCTACTTCATCACACTGTGCCCCTTCATCACACTGTGCCCCTTCATCACACTGTGCCCCTTCATCACACTGCTCTCCCTTCATCACACTCTGCCCCTTCATCACACTGTGCCCCTTCATCACACTGTCCCCCTTCATTACACTGCTCCTACTTCATCACACTGTGCCCCTTCATCACACTGCTCTCCCTTCATCACACTGTCCCCCTTCATCACACTGTCCCCCTTCATCACACTGCTCCTACTTCATCACACTGCTCCTACTTCATCACACTGCTCCTACTTCATCACACTGTTCCCACTTCATCACACTATTCCCCTTCATCGCACTGTTCTCCCTTCATCACACATTGTGCCCCTTCATTACACTGCTCTCGCTTCATCATTCTGGTCCTCTGTCAATATACTGCTCCCACTTCATCACACTGCTTCCACTTGATCACACTGCTCCCTCTTCATCACACTGCTCCCCTCATCACACTGTGCCCCTACATCACACTGTTCCTCTTCATTGCACTGTTCTCCCTTCATCACACTGTGCCTCTTCATCCCACTGCTCCCAATTCATCACACTGACCCCCCTTCATTACACTGCTCATACTTCATCACACTGCTCCCCCTACATCACACTGTGCCCCTACATCACACTGTGCCCCATTTATCACACTGTGCCCCTTCATCACACTGTCCCCCTTCATCACACTGTGTCCCTACATCACACTGTGCCCCTACATCACACTGGTTTCCCTTCATCACACTGCTCCCACTTCATCATACTATGCCCCTTCATCACACTGCTCCCCATTTATCACACTGTCCTCCTCCGTTCTTTGCTTACCTTGCTATGAGCTTATTTACTTTTGTCTTATTTTCTTCATATCGCAACTTACCATTGTATGTTTTCTTTTTTTATAGCTTTATATTATATCTACTTTTACTGGCATATTGTCTCATTTTAATAATATTTTACCACTTGTCTATATATTTTAGGTCTCTTTAATGCTGAATATAATAAGATGCATTTACACATATACCTGATGGCTAATAGGGGCCACTGAATGTAGAGTCAAAACGTAAAAATAAATATTAAGTACAGCAATCTCGATAAAAAATAAATTCTAAAATGTTATTTCATAGCCAACAATTTTTATTTGTCATAAACCTTCAACATGGAAATATAATTTCATCTATAAAATGATGGTTTCCTCCTATTTTTGCATATACAGTTTGTTTGCTGCTAATGGTCTATTGTAGCACATTTCTGAATAATCGAAACCTTTTAGTATACTATGACCATATCATTTGCATTTGAGATAAAGTTGCATTAAGTATTTGCAAAAAACGTAATAATACCACTTTCATACTGCCGCCCCGGCAATATCCCGGGTTTTTGAAGAGGGGTTTTTGCAGGGGCTCGGATCGTCCCAGCTCAGAAACACCATTCATACTGCACCTCGGACCCGGGAATTTCCCGGGTTGACCCCATTCATACTGCACAAGTCTGTGCCCTGGCAATTTGTGGGAGTTATCACCAGAGCAGTTTTCATTGGCTGAAAGCTTCATAGTGCAGGCGACCCGGGAATTACCCCTCCATAAATCCCAGGTTTTTGGACCCGGGATTATTCACTTGTACCATTCATACTGCACCAAGACCCGGGTCGTTTGAGCTCGCCCCGCCAAAAACCCGGGATTTTGGTGCAGTATGAATGGGGTATAATTGAGAGAAAAAAGTATGAAACAGAAGCACATCATAAAAATTAGACTGCAATAAAAGTATAACAAGAATGAAGGAATAGGAGGAGAAAGAGCAACTAGGAATAGTGGGAGAAGAATGAGGTCAGTAGCTGGTAATAGAGGTGGGTGGAGAAAGGTGAAGTTCTTGGTGTGTAGGTATTGCTGCATGATGTAAAATTACAGTCTGTGCAGGAGAATGAAAGAGAGAGCAGGATCTGCAGTTCATTTCAGAAGTCCCATTGGGGGAATGGGAAGACACCTTTAAGAAGCTGGAGCATTGGCGATACCTGGTCGAGTAAGGTAAGGCCGACCTGTGCTCCTACTGTCATAGGATATGTCTTCACTGTAGTCATTACTACCTTCCATTCAGAAGAAGTGCAAAGCATGAGGCAGCACGGTGGCTTAGTGGTTAGCACTTCTGCCTCACAGCGCTGGGGTCATGAGTTCAATTCCCAACCATGACCATATCTGTGTGGAGTTTGTATGTTCTCCCTGTGTGTGCGTGGGTTTCCTCCGGGTGCTCCGGTTTCCTCCCACACTCCAAAAACATACTAGTAGTTTATTTGACTGCTATCAAAATTAACTGTCGTCTCTCTCCCTCTATCTGTCTGTATGTTAGGGAGTTTAGTCTGTAACCCCCAATGGGGCAGGGAATGATGTACAGCGCTGCGGAATCAGTGGTGCTATATAAATAAATGGTGATGATGCTGAAGCCTATTTAACAAAGATCATGGCGGTTCATCCATGTACCATCACAATCCTCCTTTCATTATAGTCATCTCAGGATGGCAATAACAGAGGATACCAATAGAGAAAATGATTTATTATTTTATTTAAATAAAGCATTTTTCTATTCGGAATGCCGGCAAAATAATAATATTTTATTTTAGATATTGTACAAATCTTTTTAACATCTATTTTTTTTAAATGTATTTATTTTTAGACTGAAACTGGAAACCCCAGTATGTTGCGCATGCATTTTGCAATCGTGTAGAAACTCTTTAATTGTCTTTAAAATGCATTCAACATTCCATTTTGATTTCCAAGTGAAATCGTAAAAGCATTTGTGGACTTATTAGAAACAGTGGTGATATATTACAAGGGTCTTGTGTTTGCCATTGGTTGGAAATTAAGGATTTATATACAACATTTTATGAATTAATTGGAAACTATGGATGGTCCAGAAAAATAATGGGATTATGTCATAAATCATTACCAAGAACAGTGAAATACAACCAAAGGACCTTCTAAGACTGTTTCATGGCCACCTTGATAAACCCATAGCATGTATGGTATCATCATCATCATCACCATTTATTTATATAGCGCCACTGATTCCTCAGCGCTGTACAGAGAACTCACTCACATCAGTCCCTGCCCCATTGGAACTTACAGTCTAAATTCCCTAACACACACAGACACAGGGAGAGAGAGAGAGAGAGACAGACAGACTAGGGTCAATTTTGATAGCAGCCAATTAACCTACCAGTATGTTTCTGGAGTGTGGGAGGAAACCGGAGCACCCAGAGGAAACCCACGCAAACACAGGGAGAACATACAAACTCCACACAGTCCATGGTCGGGAATTGAACTCATTACCCCAGCACTGTGAGGCAGAAGTGCTAACCACTAAGCCACCGTGCTGCCCATAATGGTATGATATAATTCTCCAGCAGGATCTTGCACATAAGTTATTTCTATCTATACTTGAAACCGTATGAATATTCAAACAATCAGTGGTGTAGCATGAGCTGGTTAAGTCATTTTTATTCTTGACACAACTCCTTCAATCCTTAACCATGTTCGCTGACACTAAACCTTTCTTGAGAATCTTCCTTATAAACCAGCACAGTGGGATTAAAACTATGCACGTTCTCAGGTTTTACAAGTCCTCCATCCCAAGTAACCCTAGGTTTGAACACATGTTTCCAGTAGTTAAATGCAAGGGAAAATAAGGCCCATTAAAAGGTTGTGTGTTAAAATAAAAATATCCTTGAATATCCCCGCAACGGGGCCCCCAGAATCTGTGACATCTAGTAGGGCTTCTCAGCCTTGTTATAAAGTACCCTGTTGTGTCTATAACTGTTTATCAAGTTCTTGTAAACATTTACAAAGTACCAGTATATGTCTATAAATGTGGCTGACACATCACACCCAGTCTGCTGTTATAAGTGGGGCTATAAGTACAATCAAAGGGAGTCAAAATGATTAGTCATTGAGAAAATGTAGTACTCAGTTTAATGTGTGTTTAGGAGACCATGATGAATCTATAGTATGACTCTTAAAGGGAGCATGTAACTTGACTACTTTTTGGACCCAAAAGCAGTCCAAAGGACAAGCGCCCCCACTACGCGGTGAAGTTAACTGCTGTCAGGGGGGGGGGGGGGGGGCTGGCAAATTTTAGCATGGGTAGCAAGACTCGACTGGAGGTGGCCATTGACCCAGCCCAAGGTAGCCCACTATGGGACCGGCCCAGGGGGCAGATGCCAAGCGGCCTCCAGCCCAGCCTGCCCCTGACCTCTGTGGTGGTTGGGAGCTATGATATGTGAATTGCATGCACAGGATCCGCCCGACAAAGCCTGTTGACGTGAATGGAATCCTCAAGGTCCCATCGTCTTTACAAAAAGGAGAGACTCCCAAGAGTCCAAGAGAATTCCCCCAAATTCGTGAGACTCCCGGATGTTCCAGAGAGTAGACAACTGGGATTCAATTTTATTTTACTCAAGGGGGTAAATGTATCAAGCTGAGAGTTTTCTGGCTGGTTTGAAAAAACAATCATATTCTAGCTATCATTTATTTAGTACATTCTACAAAATAATAGCTAGAATCTGATTGGTTGCTATAGGCAACATCTCCACTTTTCAAACCTGCCAGAAAACTCTCAGCTTGATACATTTGCCCCAAGGAGTCTTCCACCTTCTGACTGCAAATTAATGCCTTCCCGCAACTATTACTATATTCATTGTTTTTTCTTTTTAGATTCTATTGGTGTTTTTTAGTTATGTCTTTATATTTTTATACGATTTATATGTATTTGCATCCCTGGAACGAACACTGCTCGCTGCATAAGACGATAAAACTGTACCCAATGTAGAGAGTCTTGAAGATTTCAGTTTTTCACCATGGAAACAAAACTAATCAACTCTGCTGACTAATGTAATTACTGAAAGGAATCCTGAAATATAAAGTTATATACAATGTAGTGGACTATAAAACTATCAAATACCATTTACTTACATTTTCTTTCTAAATTTATACTTCAACCACTCTGTTTGCATGTGTATATTATGTAGATCCCCCTCATGCTGCTAAAACAGCTCTGATTCGTCGAGGCATGGACTCCACAAGACCTCTGAAGATGTCCTGTTGTATTTGGCACCAAGACGTTAGCAGCAGATCCTATAAGTCCTTTTATGTTGGGGGATGGGGCCTCCATGGCTTGGACTTGTTTTTTTCCAGCACAATCCACAGATGCTCGTTCGGATTGAGATCTGGGGTATTTGGAGGCCAAGTCAACACCTGGAACTCTTTGTCATGTTCCTCAAACCATTCCTGAACAATTGTGGCAGGGTGCGTTATCCTGCTGAAAGAAGAGTCCACTGACATCAGGCAACACCGTTGCCATGAAGGGATGTATATGCAAAAAATGATTAGGTAGGTGATACGTGTCAAAGTAACATACACATAAATGCCAGGACTCAAGGATTCCCGGCAGAACATTGTCCAGAGCCTCACACTGCCTCCACCAGCTTTCCTCCTTCCCATAGTGCATCCTGGTGCCATCTCTTTCCCAGGTAAACAACGCACACGCACCCAGCCATCCGCCTTCATCCATTGCTCCATGGTCCAATTCTTGCGCTTATGTGCCCATTGTAGGAGCTTTCGGCGGTGGTCAGGAGTCGGAATGGGCACTCTGACTGGTCTGTGGCCCCATACACAGCAATCTCCTAATGCACTGTGTGTTCTGACACCTTTCTATCATAGCCAGCATGAATTTATTCAGCAATCCTATCACCTTAATCTCGTTATACACCCCTAAGTCTAGGTAACTTGTCTTTCTCCGGAAGATGTGTCGGGTTATTCAAAAAGTCAAAAAAGGAATCTTATTTTATATGGGAGATTTTATCATAGCTCTGGATTTTAAATTTGATAGAACTTCTGTCCACTCTAAAACCTCTCTCACCTCCTCTGCTGCCCTTTCCCCTGCCTTTGCTCAATTACTAGCAGAGTTTGTTGTACAAGTAGAACCTTATTTCTCTATCTATTTGATGATCGAACGACTGCAATAAAATGTTTTCATTAAAGCAGTATTACCCAGTGTCCAAGGTATGAGGAATACTGTGCAGAGGGACTGTACTTATTGCTTTCATAATAGTAGACCACAGTTCACTAGTCACTGTGAGTAGGACTGTGAGCACTTCATGGTAGAGGTGGCTGAATTGTGACACCAGAAAAGAATGTGTACAATCATTTGTATCTTCCAATAACACAATACAGGGAATTGTCTGATTGGTTGTCTCGTCATTGTATCTGGGGACCCTTCTACTGAGAGTATCCCTATCATCCCCAAGTTGAACATACGTGTTTTCGGAGATTCTGTCTGCAGATGAGCTCAGCTCCCTGGGCTTTAGAGAAAAAGAAATATATTCTTCACTTTTCTAAACACCCTGATAATACACATTCCTTATGGAACTAAGTAAGGCTGGGAATGGTTTTTATTTGGCAGAAAGTCTAGACACCGTTCCTTCCTTTTGACAGTCCTAATTTCCAGGTCGATAAATTTTAATTTGCACAGAATTTAGGAATAGCACACGAACCAAAAACATTGCATCCAGAGAACCAAGTAGGAGAAGTAGTACTGTGCATTATATTAAATCAGGTATTTTCGGGAACATACCCGACAGTCATTATGGGGTCTATTTATTAAAGGGAGAAAGCCCTAAATCATGCTTGAAAAAAAAAAAAATTTCACAGGATTTAGGGCTTCTCCCTATTTATCAAAGCCCCCAGCTTGTAAAAGCTTTTGCAGGCAAGTACATGTAACTCTGCTATCCTCTAATTGTTAACTCCATCTGAGGATAGCGTTAGCTAGGAATGCTGTTCATTTTTTTTTTATTTATTTTTTTTCAATTTATTTTTATAAAACTTTTTTTTCTTTTCTTTTTTCCTTATTAACTTTAATATATATTTTTTTGTAATATCTGGAACTGTAAGCCCAGGTCCGGACTTCCAGTTCCAGTTCACATGCCCGTGTCAGCATGCCAGCTCAAGAATGTGCAGGCAGAGCCGGATTAACCTGAGATCTAACTGGGCTACAGGGACCTCTGGCATTTGGGGGGCCCTTGATTCTTGCTGGGTTTTTTTTTTAGCTGCTCAGCTGTAGCGCAGCCGGCGGCTCCGACTGTCAGATGATGGTCACATAGAATGGCAGGCAGCTAACAGCAAATGTTATGCAGTTAGCTGCCTACTGTCACTGTAGTCCTTCCATGGCGCGCAGTAATCTCCTTACTGAGGAGATCTCGTGAGAGTGAGACTATGACTCAGTCTCACTCTCACAAGATCTCATTAAGGTAATTACTGCGCGCCACTGAAGGACTACAGCAGGGAGTGAGTGACGGAGGAACAGTGAAGAAAAGACGGAGGTAAGCACTCAGGGGAGGGGGGGGCGGCCTCCATTAGCCCAGGGGCCTCCATTAGCCTGGGGGCCTCCATTCCCTTAAACACAGGTGGGCCTAGGACTGGCTTGGCAAGCAGTAAGACTCTTCTATCCCCTTCCTGCCACTATCAACAAGCTAGTAAATTGCATGTTAAAATATTTTCTATCACTGTGATATACAGAGATCGAAAATAGAGTAATAAATAGACCCCTGTGTGCCCTCTCCTGTAAGTGTACCGTGGAGCATGCAGGCGTTAGGGGTCAATAAAAGCAGCACTCTAGTTGTGTCTGGAAGCGTTACTAGTCTGTCCCTGCAAATTAAGGACAGATGCCATTTATGAACTTAGGGCCTGATTCATTAAGGATCTTAACTTGAGGAACTTCTTATTTCAGTCTCCTGGACAAAACCATGTTACAATGCAAGGGGTGCAAATTAGTATTCTGTTTTGCACATAAGTTAAATACTGACTGTTTTTTCATGTAGCACACAAATATCAACTTTAAATTTCAGTGTACAAATAAGCTATCAATTATTTGTGTGCTACATGAGAAAATAGACAGTATTTAACTTATGTGCAAAACAGAATACTAATTTGCACCCCTTGCATTGTAACATGGTTTTGTCCAGGAGACTGAAATAAGAAGTTTCTCAAGTTAAGATCCGTAATGAATCAGGCCCTTAATCTTTAGCTACATACAATGTGCACTATGGGGAATAGTGAGCACACACTAGGAGACTGACCATTAGTAACTAGACTAAATGTAATTAACGGCATTCATGAGCTAAAAGCACGGGACCAGTCTAGGATGCCAGACAAGCAGGTGTCTGCTAATAAAATAGAGATGGAACCTACTGTGTTTTTAAAATATAGAATTTAGGAATTGGACAGAATGACAGATCGTATGCTGTCCTCACATGTTGCAATCTGATCTGTGAGCATTTAGATCGCACAAAAAGTGGGTCAAATTGTATGTTTCCAACTGGACTGCAATCATCAAATCTTATTGGATTGCAATGGATTCTGTCCATGTATGTTTTCCTAATGTATTGGCCAGTGGCTACACATGTGTGCCAGGAGGGTTACCTATTTGGTCCAATCCAATCTGATAATGTTTTGATCATTTAAGATGGAACCACTCATTTTGCAATAATTGCAGAAAACAAGTAAATTGTCTGACCAAATCTGCATGTGTGTGGTCAGCATTAAAATTAACTGATTCTGTTTCATAATTATTATTATTTATTATTATTGTTTATTTATATAACGCTAATCACCGTGCATAGAATATGTAGCCATTCACATCAGTCCCTACCCATTGGCACTTAAAATCTAAATTCCCTACCCTACCATACAGACTAGGGTCCATTTTGTCAGAAGCCAATTAACCTCCCAGTAGGTTTTTGGAGTGTTGGAGGAAACCAGAGTACCCGGAGGAAACCAGCACAAACAGGAGGAGAATATACAAACTCCACACAAATAGGGCCTTGGTCGGGATTAAACTCATGACCCCAGCACAGTAATACTAACCACTGTGCCACCGTGTGGCCCCACTATAACATTCCGGTTTTGCTTATCTCATTTGATTTCCAACTGCAATACAACTGCTGTTGCAGTGCCTTTAATTCTGGTCAAAAAAATCAGCACAGTTTATATAAAACTTTTTATATATATATATACAACCCCCAGTGGCAAATTTATGACCCACCTAGTCCTTTCATCACCAATCCCCCCAGTCATTTCTTCACCCATCCAACTACCCATTTTATCCCACCACCCCCTCTGTTGGCTCAGTCAGGATCCTCTGCAAAGGCCAGCCCTGCATCACCCTGCAAGGTCAAGATGTACAGACGCTCCACGGCCCGTCTCCTCTCATAATCTCCAACACTAACCTATTGGGCTCTGACCGCCTAGCTGTGACCTCATCTGACAATTTAAAATGTTATCTCAGCCCTAATTGCGCATCTTTTTTCCTTAGCTTTAATTGATCTTGTACAAGTTAGGCTGGGTACACACTGAAGAATTTTCCAACCGCCGTGTTATCTCAAACGATTGTACCTACGACTGAAGGTCCGATCAGTCTGGCGAATCATCCATACACACTGACACGATTTACCTTTAGATCTGTGCTCTTCATCTGGTCCTCTAGTCTTCAGAGAATGACAGCACAATATTCATTCATTCATTATTGTCACATTGTCACACTGATTAAAACCGCCTTGTTATAGCTATCCACATGTGCTAACGAATTTCGTTAGCTTTTGTGACTCTGAAACACTCTGTCTCAGAACGAACAAATTAATTATTCCTTCTACAGCGCACTCTACATTTATTCACCGGGACATTCATCGTCTGAAAAGAGCACAACTCTGTAAACTCTATGGGGATCGTTAGCATGAGTGCATACACACTGCATGATCGCTCGGAGAATAGTACGACCAACCAAATGAGCTGACAATCGACACTTTGGAACACACTAACCCGACTTCCGACCAAACGGTCGTATGTCGGCTGATTTGCCCGATTATTGGACGAAAACGCTCTAGTATGTACCCAGCCTTAGACAGTGAAAGGACACATGATTGGATGCTATGGTCCATAGATTGTAAGCTAGTGAGCAGGGTCATCTTACCTCTCTGTCTGTATGTATTACCCAGTATTGTTTTATTACTGTTTGTTCCCAATTGTAAAGCGCTACGGAAGCTGCTGGCACTATATAGATAATTGTTGATGATGACGATATGGTTATTCACACTTGTACTTTTCTTAATAAACCATATTTGTGAAATGTATACTAAACACGGGAGTATTGGATTTATTGAAGAATTTCAAGTACAATAGAATTGTATCATATCATGTTTGACAGATGCAGAAACAAGGGGGTATATTTACTAAACTGCTGCTTTGAAAAAGTGGAGATGTTGCCTATAGCCACCAATCAGATTCTAGTTATCATTTATTTAGTACATTCTACAAACAACAGCTAGAATCTGATTGGTTGCTATAGGCAACATCTCCACTTTTTCAATCCCGCAGTTTAGTTAAAAATACCCCAAGTAGTGCAAAGTTATCTTGGAAATTATATTTAAATGTTGGCAACGGTGCATTTAATATTTATCGTATTCAAAAGTAGAAACTCATTATGGGTATGCAGAAAAAATGGGATGTAATAGCTCATCTAATCATATACACTACTCCTGTTAGTATTATGTAAGTGAGCATGCAGGTTATAAATAGATATATTTAATAGGTACCTGCAGATTTCTGATGCGCCCAGAGGAAAGTCCTGATTCATGGATAATTATACATTCAGTAAATGCAACCTCTCCCTGATTAACATATGCCAAGGGAGACAATGGGACACAACAAATCTCTCACCAGAATGATTTGTTACAGTAAATGTTCTTGTGGTGAGACATGTAAATGCACAGTACACAAAGTGGAACAAAACACATTAAATGAGAATATGTATTCAAGTATGTGAACAAGAAGTAACAAATCCCTTCTTATATCAGTTCTGCAACTTAACTCGTTGCTGGCTAGGTAATGAGAGCAAAGAAAATTCAATAACAATGGATATACTTCACTATGATGATCTTTTTATGTGCATGTTTTTTTTAATACACTACAACATGAAGCTGCTAGCATGGCAGTTTGCATAAATGATTTATTGTTTAAATAATTCTTAAAACTAAATATGGTCATACATGGGGAAATTGGGTTAATCAGCCAATGACTTAATGACCAGGCCTTAGATAGGTAGGGCAGATCATACAGCTCTGGTCGTTCAGAGACCAAGCTGAATGACTGGATAGAAAGGGGTCTATGTATTATAATGATCCACATTCTCTAGCCACTACCATCACATATACATTGATCACAATCAGACTTTTATCAGGCAAAATGATCATGTTGGGACCACACTACATATGATGACAGTTTGCTTGAAACATACCAGGTTGGCTGACTAGTTTGTAGCGTGTTTGTGGCTAGCTTAAAAAAGGGCTTTAACTAGAACTTTAAAGCTTACCAACCATCCACCTAACCCCTCAAAAACTCTTCTCGTTCTCACTCTCTCCCCTGGCCCCTCTCTTTTCTCCCCACTGCTTCACTGGCTCCCTTTTGTGCCTGTTTTTGTTTCACCCTCCCTTAGGATGTAAGCTCGTATGAGCAGGGGCCCCCTCCCCTCCTGTCTCCATACCGGTTCTTCTGCTCTGTCTTTACTCCATATGTCTCCCCGGAGTTCCTGAAGCATTGGTACTTTGTGTTTATTGTTCTGTACTGTGTCACCCTGTTTGGTCTACTGGATGTACTGTGTACGGTGCTGCGGAAACCTTGTGGTGCCCAACAAATAAATGATAATAATAATAACTAAAACTATTCTATGATTTGCCACTCTCCTTAATTAGCAGAACTGTGTGAGTCTGTGTCTGGAGACCCATTGTTTATTTGATGCTCCTCACCCCTCTACCTCCCCAAGAGGCAGAGAATTTACAATTTTCGAAGTCCGACACCTCTTGTGTCAAGAGCTGTGATTGGTTGGCTGCCCAGCTATCCACTCAGTGTTCCTAACCCAAGAAAGAGCTGAAGTGTCGACAGCACCTGAAATTAAAAACTGATGATTAGTCAGGCGCTGTGGGTGACTCTATCACAAATGACGGGCTTACCATACTCTTACGGTTCTGCTTCTTGGGAGGGAGATGGGTACTACAGCATAATTTTACCTCTGGTTGGGGTTATTCTTTAAGAAGACTAAAAAATACCCCCTGTGCTACAACATATCATTATTTTTTTACTTTAGTATAATATGGTCAGATTTATGGAGCAAAAAACATTCCACTGACAAAATTGCTGATAGAATGGTTATAACCTATATGTTCCCTACATAATGTGTTCAACATATATATTGAGATGAATTGCTATTCTGTTCAATTGACACATCAGGCAATATAATAATATGGCTCAAACTTTAAAGACTTAGTAAACAATAACAAAAAGAGAAAATTAGTTGAACCCATATATAAAGATACTATTATGTATGGTAAATAGTATTAATGTGGCCATTTATATCGTTAGCTACTTTACCACTGTACAACTTATATTCATCATTTTCGTTTTGTTTTTTTATAGATGTCTGTGACCCATAACCCTTTTGCTAGTATTAGTACCAATATCACTGGTGAAGACTCGGACAAACGAAATCCTTACGTGGCAACATGGAACATTGCCCTTCTCACCATCGTTTTTGGTTTAGCCACCTTCGGCAACTGCCTTGTCCTGTTCACTCTTCTGAGACGACGGAAGCACAACGCTCTTATGCACACCTTTATGATTCATCTCTGCCTGGCGGACTTGGTGGTCGCCTTCTTTCAAGTTTTACCGCAGCTTATCTGGGACATTATTGACCGCTTTCAAGGTCCAGATTTCCTCTGCCGGTCTGTTAGATACCTCCAGGTAGTGGGAATGTTTGCATCATCCTACATGATTGTGGCCATGACTTTTGACAGACACCAAGCCATTTGTCGGCCTTTGATGACTTTTAAAAAGGGATCTGCTCGATGGAATATCCCTGTCTGTTTGGCATGGGTGGCCTCTGCCATCCTCAGTCTTCCACAGATTTTTATATTCTCCAGAACAGAGGTCCACCCAGGTGTGTACGACTGTTGGGCCAATTTTGTGAAGCCATGGGGTGTTAAAGCCTATGTGACTTGGATAACATTGTCAGTTCTTATCCTGCCGGCTATGTTCATTACCACTTGCCAAGTACTTATCTTCAGAGAGATTCACCACAGCCTATATTTGGGGACAGAGAGATCACCTGGGTCAAGGAGATCAAGGAGAAAAGGAAAGCTGATTGGCGGATTGAACGGTATGCCGCCGGTTTCAGACTCTGGGGTGTCCAATGCCATGTCCAAGACTGTCAGGATGACTCTTGCTATTGTGCTGATATATGTCATATGTTGGACTCCATTTTTTATTGCTCAACTTTGGAACGTCTGGAATGAAAAATCAGGCACAAGCCGTAAGTTAAATGTATAATTATTTTTTCTGTATGCACATGAATACGAAAACTAAAGTTGATTATGGAACATAATGAGTACATGAGAAATAATTGTATACCACTTCTAAAGTCAGTATATTAAGCCTAGAGAACCTAAAAATTCCCATAAAAGTGTTTGTCTCATTTACAAACACTTCTAATCACCATTTAGGAAACACAAAAACATTGTATTTTCTTACACTAGAAGTGGCCACCTACATAGACACGTTGGACCTCATTTAGAGCAAATGTTCTCATGGACAAACCATATTAACAATGCAAGCAGTGCAATTAAATTTTTTTTATTCTTTGCATGCATGCAGGTAAAATACTGGCTGCAATTGCATGTAGCATACAAATATTGGACAGCTTCATTTTTACACTACAATATAGAGCATAGCTGCCTACTGTCTTGGAATGTCCTCCTGTTCTACAAGAAAATGGCAGCCGCTTTCAGAAACGGGGACAGGTTTTATTGTTCCCTTATTATACCATATTTTCCTCTAGTATATCCAATGAGATTAAGAGGCCTATTTATTAAGCTCTAAACCATGTGGAAACGGCTCCCTCTCTGGCAGGGTTGGTGCTCTACCCTCTGTTAAATAGCTAAATTGACTCTGTGCTTGTGCAACCTTAAGCAGTAAAGACTCCAGGCCAGATCCCAGCTAAAGTAGGCTCAATGTCTCGGGACAGCCTCTTAGCGAATGCCCTGCCCGGCCTGATTTGTTTTAATAATTGGCCGCGTTATACCATTGCTTAATGATGCTATTAGGGATGATAAATAACAGGGGGAATGTGGTCAATAATAATTAGTCCCCATAGAAACATATTTCAAGAAATAGATATATACTACAAGAAAATGGACGCTGCTCTTCATCATACAGATATAGTCATAACATAGTCTTCTCTTCTGTGTTTCCTCTGGCCAATGAGAATGCCCTGCACTCAGAATAAAAGTGTGTGTCTCGGTTGCCTAATCTTCTCTAGGATTATTGGGTGACCTTCTGAGAAAATAGGCTCACCTCTAGGAACCTCGCTGTGAACCGCCGGCTTGAGTGTGTGCGCACATGATGACGTAACGTTGCGCACACTTGTCAGTCTGGGCAAACACAGGTGCACTGGCAGTTTAGAATGAGGCTCCTTGTGGATCAAGTGAGTTAGCAGAAGGTTTATATTACAAGTAAGTCATTTTTAATTGTCTTTTACATAAGTCCAAAATGTAGGTGTTAAAGTTTGATAGAAAGATTTTTGATAGTTAAATAATTTTGATAAATTGGCTCCTTTATCACCATAAAATGTTTGCCAGAGCTACAGAGGTTTTATTTTGTGGTTTTGCTCTATTTATTCACCCTGTTATGACAAGCTATCAGGGGCAGGCTGGGTTGGGGGGCAGAGGGACATCTGCCCCCCGGGCCAGTCCCATAGTGGGCTACTTTGGGATGGGTCATTGGGCCACCTGCATTTTTGTTCCTTTAAAATGTTCCTAATAGTCGAGTCTTGCCCCCCAGGCTAAAACCTGCCTGCCCCCCCCCCCCCCCCCCTGCAAGCTATCGAGCTTCAGCATGGGAGACCCTATTATTTATTAAGCAGTGCGGCAGTAATTTCACTGCTGCCTGCTTGGATATCACCGTCGTTTCCATGACTTTTACAGTAAAAGAAAAATAACCTTCCCTAAAACCCTGTAGCCCTTACAGATTCCGAGAGTGTGCTGAGCACAGTACTATATGTTCCACGTGGTGGTGCTGGACGTGTCAATAGGTGACACTAGATACGTCCACCGGGGGAACTAGATACTCCCCTTGGTCAAAAGCATGACAGACCCCCATCGACAGCAATCTCTGAAGTTATTTTTCAAATGTAAGCACGTATGAGTTAGACTCTAAAGGCCCATTATCTCAGCCTGTTATGTTATAGTATAATAACGTCAAACATTGTACTCATAATTGCCAACAATTAAAATATTTTCCAGACAAACGCAATTGTTGAACCGGTGCGTCCGTGCAAGTTATGCTCAATACTGTCTCAGCGGACCTTGAAGCACTACCATACCCATCATGTCATGTATACTGAAAGTGATAATAGTGATCTTTTTACATTTGCAATGAACGTGTTCAACAAATAATAATTTGTCAAACCTATGGGATAAGTATAGATGGTAAAACATTGCATGTAACATGCAGAAAAATCGGAATTTTATTGTGCAATTGGTTAATACTGAAAAACAGGGACATTTTTGAACCACTTCGCAAGTCCCTACACTGACTCCCCATTGTCCCCATAATCTAATTAAACTACTCACCTTCAAGCCACTCACCAACACCTCCCCCCTCATACATCTCTGACCTTGTCACAAGCTACTCTCCTTCACTGTCTCTTAGATCTACCTCTGACCTAAACCTCACCTCCTCTCTGATAGCCACCTCTCACCTCCCCCTCCAAGACTTCTCCCGTGCTGCTCCCCACACTGGTCCCCAACCTTCAGTCTTTCAAGCACTCTCAAAACCCAACTCTTCACTAAAGCCTATCCCTCCCCTACCTGCTAACATTACCTCTGGGTATTCTACAAGCTACAGTCCAATCTCCACTCTGAGTTCTATGGTCTTAGCATTGGCCTCCCCATTGTCTGTCTTATGTCTGAACCTCCATCAACCTTGTATGTATTTGTCCTGTTTTATATGTTTTCTTTTTGATCGCTTTCTTATACTGACTCTTTTGTGACACCTTAGAAATAAAACTGGATGATGATAGGGAGGCATATGGGCCTACATCATCTCATGTAGGGCCATATGATGCTATGATGCTGGGGTATTTGCAATATTATTAGGACTAATGGGACATATATGGCTGGGCTATATGCATTGTACTGTGGTCTCCAGAATAGACCCTGCACTCTACTGCGATCATTAGAATGGGTTATGCATAATGTTTACTTCTTTGCCATACTGTGCACTCTAAGGTTCGATTTAAAGTTGAACACAAGTGCATATGTATCCCTTACTGTTGCAGGTCAATAAAATTTGTCATGCTGCGCATCAGCACTAATATTGTCACAATATGTCATTCTATGTAGAGAAAATGAGCCAGAGTAAGATGAAAGTTAGGAAAGACAGGAGGAACAAGAGACAGTTACAGTGAGGGATGGGAGGATGGCTGCATGCTCTGTTGTGTCAGATAACCTTTTGTCCTTCATAACTTCTTTCCAATTTCCCAAAGCTCTCTGTCCCTGTTGTAGACAGTTAATGCAGCTGTAATAAGTAAACAATGAGGCAATGGGCACTTTAGAAATAGTGACGATAAAGGGAAATATAATGAGATGATAACTAATGAGGTGTATCCATGTATTTATATTATCACTGTAACACATAGGCATTTCACAGATGCCAATATTTTAAAACCATTTCCAGGGACAGATTTCTGCTGAGTAGGGGCAGCTAATCATCATCATCATCATTATTAACATTTATATATATAGCACCAGCAAATTCCGTAGCACTTTGCAATTGGGGACAAACAGTAATAAACAATACTGGGTAATACAGACAAAGAGGTGAGAGGGCCTTGCTCACAAGCTTACAGTCTATAGGACAATGGGAATCAGATACATGAGTTTAAATCTACATTCTGTGTATTGGTCCAGCCAGATTGCAAAAGATGAAAGGTATATTCGTATGCTATGTGATCCAGTCAAATAGCAATGTTGGTTTGGGGTCAGAGGGTTGTTGTCTTGTGTCTTCAATTGTATAAAGGGTGTAATAGGGTAATCTAGTGAGGTTAAGGGGGTGGTTGGGGAATATTATAAGCTTACCTGAAGAGGTGGGTTTTCAGAGAACGCTTGAAAGTTTGTAGACCAGAAGAAAGTCTTACTGTGTGAGCTAATCCATATTTGCCTACTCTCCCAGAATGTCTGGGTACTCCAAAATCCTGGAAAGATCTCCCGGGAGAGAATGCCATTCTCCCGCTCCCTGCCCACTCCCTAGTGAAGTAGGCAGGATGGGGGTCTACAAGACAGGATTCACAGCAAATTCTGTCATTTTGGCTCCACCCCCATGGGGGGTTGGGGAAGACAAAGTCGGTAAGTATGAGGCTAACCATATAACAAGTGATGCTCGATGGAGCTTAGAGAACTACAGTCCTCATCATGTCATGTTTTCTCAATTTCGTTATAACATACTTTCCTGTATTTAAAATACTCCTCTTCAATAAATACCAATTTATAAAGCCCACCAAGTATAAATATTATTGCGACTGGGGACAAACCACCACTACAACTCCACCACCCTCCCGCATTCCACAGGCATATTTGCTCAAATGTCTTAATGAAAGATGTTATCTGCAATAGAGCTGTAACAAGAGATGATATCAGCGTATGAGTCAACACTAGGACGAGGGGGGGTTGGGTTGGGAACCCCTCTATAGCTCAATGCTGGACAAATCCCTTTGGTAATCATCGGTTGGGAATAGAATATATCCATATTGATGGGAGTGGGATAAGTGCTTTTTTTTTTGAGGGTATATTTACTAAACTGCAGGTTTGAAAAAGTTGTGATGTTGCCTATAGCAACCAATCAGATTCTAGCTGTGATTTTGTAGAATGTACAAAATAAATGAAAGCTAGAATCTGACTGGTTGCTATAGAAAACATCAACAATTTTTCAAACACACAGTTTAGTAAATTTACCCCTTAATGTTAATTAACATTAATTCTAATTAGCAATTCATTTATTCTATGAAAGATAAAATAAGGAGTCTCTGTTTTTACTGTTTTATTGTCGGAAACTGCATCTGTTTTCCCGGCAGCTTTTCTCGTAGCTTTGATAGCTGTTCATTTTTTATTGTGCTGCACTACAATAGGCACTTACATTACCCCTAATTAACTGTGCTCCATAAATTAGAGTGCTCGAGCTAGGATAAGTAAAAACTGATGCTGTGTGTACCATTTAATAAATGCTTAAGGCTGTTTAACTGAACCTCCATTTGCAGAACAATGCACTATACCGAGAACGCCTACTACTAATGCTTGTGTTCCAACCATCTTTTTAAGTGTTCTACACGCTTCTCAACAATGCAGAACATATGAAATGAACAGTCTGTACGTGCCCTAATAAAATGAATACCACATAGACCTAGCTTCTGCACAAGGCTCTGATAAAGACTCAGGTGACCCTACACACTGTGAAAGTAATTTACAAAAACGTTGTTGGTAGCGCAATGCCCACTGATTTGCGCAGGTGTACCTAGATTCCCGTCAATGTTTATGAGTTTGTGGAACAAGATGGCGGTGTTTGCAGACTACCAGAACTGCATTGGCCGATTGGAGGAGTTGGGCGAAGTTAAGGCATTCCTCGCCAGATACAGAATTTGTGCACTGGCGCCTTGTTTGGCGCAGAAACGCAAAATGAGATTTCGTGGTGTGGAGCGAGATTGACATGAGATATAAGGGTGGAGAGGGAGCACTTTTAAGTGCGTTCCTTGCTGTATGGAGGGGAGTGTAGCTATTTACACTCCGTGAACACTTTGAATTTGAGAAACAATTGGAATAAAGATGACATTAACTCAGAGGACCGGGCAAGTGGCAGAAGAGGTAAAGGCTAAGGGGCATATTTAATAAAGCACGATAGTGTCCTCCGCAAATTTATTAAGGGGGCATCGCAGCAGATATCATGGATATCTGCTGCTTTGCACTCCTCTTCGTTTTTGGGAGCAGTCACCATTCAACAGAATGGTGACTGCTCCTGGCCGCAATCTAACAAGTCCCGAAAAAAACATTTTTTTCGGGAACTTGTCATGCTAATGTACGCCAGCTGTACGAATTGAGGAAATCTAATGCTGTCAGCTCTGCTCCGGAGAGCAGAGCTGTACAGCGCATGTGTGGAGGGATCACATGATCCCTCCCTGTCACTCAGCGCTCTCTCTCTGCAACTATCGTTGCAGAGACAGAGAGGGGATCTGTGTGCGCATGTCCAGTTCTTGGAACTGGACATGCGCACTTGAAGAGTGAAGAGAAGACCCGAAGACAGCGCTTCCGAAGAGGGGGGTAAGTATGGTTTTTTTTATCACTGAAACAGCAGTTTTTCGGAACTGCTGTTTCTGTGCACGGCTGTACATAAATGTGAGAAGTAGTTCAATCCTTATCATTGCGATAAGGATTGAAAACTACTTTTCACTATATGTGAATAATGATAAATGTGCCCCTTAATGATCAAAGATGCAGGAGGGTTGGTTAAAGTGGTGATAGACTAGGTAGAAGGGGTAAAGGAAATTTGGTTGGGAGGATGGGGAAGAAGGGAGACGGGGACATAATGAACATACTCCAAATGAAGTCACCTATAACTTTGTGGCAGAAGCCTGGCTAGTCTAGTAATTTAGACAAAGTTCAAGCAGGCTGTTTATATGGAGAGATTCTATGGAACTATATAGGTGAATCAGTGCAAAACCAAGGCATTTTGTTGTGCGTTTCCAGTGTGCTTCATCAATTAGATCCATTGATTCCAAATCAATAAAACGTTAAAGGGCTTTTTAAAGATGCAGAACCACTTCCAATGTTATCCAGCCCACAAAGCAGAGCAGCTCTGTGTCAGCATATTGATCGGGATACTGATAGCATATATAAATGTATCTGGCACCAGGCACTAAAAAGGTTAATGCTCTATAAAATGACGGTTCTGCCCAGCCAAGCTGTAGAACACACACGGATGAGAATAAAGCTTCACACCCTTAAATGCTTTTATACCAAAGTCTGAACCTCAGATCCCCGATAAATATGCACGCCCTACTCCAAACACTCAATAGGTGTTCCTGTTGGATTTGGCCTCAGACGTATTCCAACACTAGCCCTAAGTTATAGCTCTTTGAGTATATCAAGCTCGCTCACGCCTACACCAAGCTGACCATCTTTTATCTGGTATGATAAGCAGTCCCCTAGATTTTTTGCAGTTAAGTTGATTTGCAAAATTCCTGAGATCTTTGAAGGGACTTCATGGTCTATTCCAGGTTCATCAGGCTCTCTGTGCTTGTCAGAAACGCTTCTCTTGTCAGCGAAGGGGCTGGCAATGTCTATAATAGCGTGGGATTGCGAGACTATTTTTTTTTTTTTTCTGGCAGGACATTGCCAGAGAATGCTCTTAAATTTATGAGAAGTGATAGAGAGTAAACAGAAACATGATAAGATGTTCTGGAGTATGACCTTAGACAGGGAAGTGATCTGCGCCTTCTATCCTGGAAACTATCATAATAGCGACAACCCATAACAAATGACATAACACCAAACAGTGTAGAGAGTACAGCAACAGCCTATTATTTAATTTCCAACCTTAACCTTAAGAGAAGGGGCTTACCAGCAGCCAAGTGCCCCCACTGTACCATGGATACTCTGCCGAATAACCATATTCCTTAGGCCACATATGCAGTGCCCGTCCAATCGGCCACCTTACGCTCTATCGCGGTGACAACCATAACTGGAGTGTAATATCCCATTCTGTGGGATGGGAATACACGTGTTGTTATTCATAGCCACTAATCTGATTCTAGCTGTCATTTCTCGTTTGCAGTTTGCAAATGCAAAGCAAATGTCTCATTGGTCGATATGGGTTACAGCAGATACCGCTTTTTTAAATAGGCCGCATTGAGTCTTCTGCCACCATTGGATGTGGACTGTTGAGGTCCGATTTTGATTTGGAAATTAATTCTTCTGTCATTTACCCTTTGCTTTGGTAGTTACACATCCATGGAAGAGCAGCCGGTTGCCTAAGCCTGCCCTACAGTAAATAAACCAATGCATCAATGCAAACTCAATGTCATGTAAAATCACCATCCAATTATTGCTATTATTTTTATGGTTATACTACATTAACAACAGAATGGCAAGTGGTAAATTCTACTTTCAAGGAGAACTCCAGTTATGTAACTTTATTTTTACCAATGAACATATTCCACCAATAGAAACACAGAGGCATAGTTAACCCTTGGCACTAAGTACTTGGACTCAGAGATGCAAAATGGAAGTAACCTACTCTTAAGGGCAGTTACAATAAACGTATTTCTGATCCTATGCAGATATATACAGCATAATGCAAGGTAGCTAAAGCTCTAAATGTACACTCTGCATTTCTGACCCTCACCTCCCCCCCACCTACATTAGCTACATTAGCTATAGAAAAAAAAATGGAACCTGCCTTTAGAAAACCTTTACAAACTAACTAAAAACTGTGAACTACTTACAGACATCAGGCAACCTATATTTCGGCATATGCGCTTGGTGGGCATTATTGTCATTGCTGACTGACACTTAGGACCTGCGATGAGGCCTTGGGTCTTGAGAGAACCTATGAATGCCCTATGTGAGTGCCCTTGCTCAATACCTCCATGGTTTGTTAGATACTCACCCTAGATCGGAGCCGGATTAAGATTCCATGGGGTCCTGGTCAATATATTGATTTGAGTCCCCTACCCCCCTCTTTGTCAAAATAAAACCCAATAGGAACAGGTTAGGGTTATCCAGGTCCCTCAGTGCCCAAATGGATGATCCGGCTATGGCTTTGATTGTACTGCCCCTGATGTTTCTCCAAGACCAAGGACTAAGGTTGTCAGTAAAGCTTAGAGACGTTGCTGTCACATTTTTACTGCCTGAGAACCTGAGAAAAGCTCAGGTACAGCACTAGCAGGAGTAACTCTCTACGGATTTCTGAACAGTCCCGTGTCAAAGACTTTAATGTATAGCTGGGGGGAGTTCTCCCTTAATGTGGCTTTCCAATTCGAGAATGTATGGATTATACAGAATTCATGTACTTTTAAAATTAATTTTTAATTCTATATCAGTGTCAAAGATGTTATGTACGTCTAGTCGCTATCCAATGACGATTGTCCACTTCCAGTGATATGGTTCCAAATCACAAAGCGATTTAATGGCAAAAAGCAGCAGAGTAACAATTCAATAAAATAAGTACAGCCGATTACATACGCAGGCGCCCTGGATCCAGCATACAGTCATTCAGCCCTGAAGTCTGTGGTCAAAGAGACTGCTGGTCCCAGAGCTCCTACTTTTATACAGTCAGTGATACAGTGGAAACAATACAGATGATTTGGCATGTTTCCATAGATTCAGGGTTCAGGAAGGTCCAGTGTAATGCAGGTCATTGGCCAGTTCAAACGATGCCCCCCAAGGGTGGGAGTCAGCTCTCCAGGAGATGCATACTAATATTCCCAACAAAAGCTGGTTCAAACTTGTCTATTTACATTACACACACAATACCATTCTGATCATTTATCCCCTATAATCCATATCTTGCATACGCAAGGTGCGATCTTTTAGGCGACGTCTGAGGATAAATAGGGGATTAGAGTGATACTAGACATGATATGTTTCCTGTATCCTGAACTTTAGATCTCACTAAAGTGTATATAACATTATAATATTTAACTATAAACTCTGCTACATTTCATTACAAATAACTATGTGTTGCAACTATATTTATATGAACTAATTACAAGTGTATGTGTTCATGTGAATATGTGTATAAGTGTTCGCACATGTTGTAGTTAATTACGCTCCTCCACGCCGTAACGTGCTATTCACATCATTTCAGACATAGACAATCAGATTGATAGATATTAACTTGAAATGACCATATCCAATTATTTGACTGCGACAAAGATATTCATACAATTGTATAATGAGCTATTGTGTTCTTGTTTCCCCTCAGATTCTGCCATTCAGATCCTGATGATTTTGGCTAGTTTGAACAGTTGTACCAATCCTTGGATCTACACCATCTTCAGCAGCAGCGTCTCCAAAGATGTACAAGCCATCTTGTGTTGTGGCTGTAGGACAAGGCAACGCAAGAACTCTTTGCCCGAAGAGTCTTATTTCACCGGCTCCACTTCCGTACCCAAGGAGTAACAGTACCGAGTTGACACAGTTTGGCAGACATGTAAGGGCATTACTGCACCAAGAGGGACGAGCTATATGCACATAGGACAGATAGGAAGTCTGTGGCAATATTTAAGGAGGACAATGGTGAAAACATCACCAACACCCAATAACTGGGTTCTAATGAACTATCTAAGATAAATGAATACATTATGTGCACGTGATCACAACTTCTTTGCAAACACTTTTTTTTTATCAGCATGACTTCCTGTTGCTACCGTCAAATCACAGGAGGCGTTAGTGTGCAGATACCATATGTGAAAGGAACAATTATTGTAAGGAATGGTCTACTGGAAACGTTTCCATGCATGAAAAAAAAAAGGTCCTGCCATGGGTGTAAGCAATCGCCCACCAAAGAACAACCATTGAACCTGTCTCTATATTGTCCTAAGGAGATTCAATGAAACTTTGATGTGTGCTGATCCTAACAGTCAGCATTTCCAATTACGTCTCTATTTTTTATGAACACTATCAAATACTTTTAGGAATAAAATATCTGTCCACACTCCATCCATGCGATACATTGTGTAAGGGCACAAAAAGTCTCTCATAACAGTTTTTCAGCTATAGGCTTATAATGTCAAGAAAAACCGAAATAGCTGTCTAATTTCTTGTAATATATGAAGAGATTAACAAATCATTGATTGCTATTTATTGGGGTCAGGATTCCTGTTCTTCAAATATCCACTCACGTGTTGTAACTTTGTTAGAAATGAATGAGTAAAGAATGAATTAACAGCCACAATATTTTATTTTCATTACATATTGTTAATTCATCTACACTGTATATAATATAATCTGCATGATTTGTGCAGTCTATATGAAGTGCTCACAATGTACAAAATAAATGATTTTTAATGAAGTTCCTTTGATCCCTGCTTGCTGCCAGTAAGGCCTGAACCATAGTATGAAAATCTGGAGATGTTATGAAGTTAAGGGGGGATTCGAAAGTTAAACTTTATTAAGGTGCCAGACAAATCATATTAACAGATGTCTGCCTGCTGTCTTAAACATGTAAATCTCTGCAGAATGTTAAGAAGCTGCACTTAATTTACAGAATCTGTTTTGTTAAATACATTTGATGGATGACACATTTACAGGGTTATCGTGCAAACCCATTCGGCTTTTGTGCGTCAGTGAATAGATACGCACATATTAATGATGGGCTTATTTTTGGATAGGAAGAAACACAATTGACTGAGCAAATCTCTTGCCACATGGATGGTACCTGCAGGGCCGGATTAAGGGAATGGGGCCTCCATTCCCACGTGAGCATTGATCGCGCCGGGGGCGCCCCCGACCGATCAATAATGCTGTTGAGCACTTTCAAGGGCCCCCTGGATGCCCGAGGCCCCTGGGCTGTAGCCCAGTTAGCCCTAGGGTTAATCCGGCCCTGGGTACCTGAAAACCAGGAAAGAACAGGGCATCTCTACACATACATATCTAGAAATAGACAAAAAAATAATCATTTTCAACAATAATAATAAAGAATAATGATCAAAAAACGAATTTGAGAATCCTATTATTAGTAGTAGTAGTAGTAGTATAATAGGATAATGATATAAATAATATTGAACATAATATTGAATTAATATAGTGGACCTCATTTCTCATTGAATATAGACATAGATTTAGCTAAATATATCTCAAGCATTACATAGCTGCCATCACTTGGACAATATAGAAAACACATCATCGATTTCCAAGCAAGCTTGAAGAGAAATAACTGTTATGCTGTGCTTTACAATTTCATCTTTTTGGCTCACATCAACATTGTTTTTCTTAATGAGTGAGTGATTTAAGGTACATCTTTATTATTTATGTTGAATGGCTGTGCAGGAACTATTCACATCTTTTAACAAAGTTGTTTTTCATTTAGGCTTCAAATATGAATATTTCTGTTTATTGAATGGTGTCATTTAAAGCGGACCATCTAGTTCATGTTTCTATAAAAAATAAATGCATACACATCTTTATCTTCTTATATATATATATCATCATTAATTTTACCCAATGGTTGTAGCCAATGTATTTCCTTAGTCTCCATCCATTTTCCACTTTTAATGACAACCTAATAAGCCTACAAAGTAGAGCAGTGTTGGCTAACCTGTGACACTCCAAGTGTTGTGAAACTACAAGTCCCAGCATGCTTTGCCAATATATATAGCAGCTTATTGCTGGAAGGGTATGCTGGGACTTGTAGTTTCACAACACCTGGAGTGTCTCTGGTTAGCCAACACTGAAGTAGAGCATATCTGCTTGTACTCTTATTAACTCAAATTGTTTGCAACGTGAGGTCACCTATTTGTTTTATTTTTCAACAAAACAAAAGAGCGATAAGCCTCTGTTGTTAAGTAAAAGAAGCACATCCTGTCTACAGAAAACTACAATTGAGTGACGCTCATACAAAGCCAAAACATTGCACCTGGGAATTGTGGGCAAAATTGTTTGGCATCTTAAAACAAAAAGCGACACAGAGCCATTCATTGTGTACAAACAATTCAAAGACATGCACACAGGTTAGATGCTGTAAATTGTTAGTCTTCAGATCTCAATAGAAAACTCTGGAATGCCATAAACAGCTCCCGAGAGTTAGCACGAACCTCTGGTACACAAATGTTTCTTAGATTTTTCTTATGTGATCACCTTCAAAGCAAACATTAAAGAACATCTATGAAAAAGTTATAATGCTATTTATTATGCCATTAAATGAGAGGTACACATATTTTTAAAACTTTATGTATGGCTTAAAGATGCGCTACCACGGTACCAACTAGTAAAAAAAATGTTTTATTAAAAGATTCGTCCTATTAGGGGAAGGGTGGAGGGTGTGCCTTGTGATTGGTCTGCTCGCTCACACCTGGGCTCCATATACAGATGGTAAGCATTACTGATTTCTGCATTACAGAACCCTGGCTTTGTAAAATATTTTACCTAAGTGGTAGTGCAGCTTTGCGGTAAGGCTGGGCACACACATATGCGATTGCTTTAAGGATTCCACCAATTATTGAATGTCCCGATGAGCATGTCGATACATGCATATTCTCATAACCATCTACTGAAAAGATCGTGACTCTCTACACTCTATAAATATCTGCCTACGCTGCTGGTGGTGAGTGTGTACACACTTCCACATTTGCCCGACATCGTTGACCGTGATTTTTTGGAAGTTTTTAAAGCCAAATCAACAGATGCGATGTGCTTTGGTACGATAAAACATGATTGTGGAAGCGTACATACTCTTGCAATATCTGACCAATCGTGTCATCTGCACGATAACTGCATAGGTGTGTACCCAGCTTAATTCTACTGTAAGATACAGGAATGCCATAGATAGATAGATAGATAGATAGATATACCCTAGTTGTTATATACAAATATTTGAAATCACTTAGAGGTCCTGTGACCATATCAGTGTATAAGCACGCATGTCTAGGGGCAATTTTTCAAACCTTCTAGCACTTCAATCAGTATTTCTGTTTGTAATTAAAACGAAGAAACACGTTGGCATTTGGCCCAATATTGTCTCAAACACTGGTCTCTCTTTAGTGTAGTACAGAAGGTACTTTATCTAGCAACCAAAGTCACATGCTGTGGGGGAGATATATTAATCCTTATAAAAAGTGAAGGTGTTGCCCATAGCAACCAATCAGATTCTAGGTATCATTTTCTAGAATGCACTAGATGAATGATATCTAGAATCGGATTGGTTGCAATGGGCAACACCTCCACTTTTTATTTTTAGAAGTTTTGATACATCTACACAGCAGACTTCTTTAGCTTTGTAACAAATGAAATATATAAGCACTAATTTTCACGTTTGCAGTATAGTTATTAAAGTATCAATAATGTTTATTTATTGCTTTTCATACCACAATGAAGTTTATACTGTTTTTTTTCATGCTTTTTCTAAAGGACAAATAGGGCTTTCTTTTGATAGTCCCTTGGAAAGAATTTATTTTTATTTTATGCCATTATATAGGAAAAAACAGGAAGCCATCTCAGCAGGGCCAGGATCGTGTTATACTCGATTACAGCATCCGCAACAATATTCCCAAAACAGTTGTCAGTTCTAATTATTGTGATACAAAAATATGTGTACTTTTTTATGTTCTTTTTTTTTTAAAAAAATCATCTTTGTCTTCCCCGTTGTCAGATGAATCTGCACAAGCCTCTGCTATGAGATCACCGTTACAATAAAATGTTCAGCTGTGTGAATTGCACAATCACATCTTAACATATGGGCAATACAGTAACACAAAGCCAAAATGTGTCTGAAATATGCTTCGTTTAAACGTTACTGCTGGACTATGGCACGTGCATGTTTTATTGTAATGATCATTTGTTTACTGGGTAGCAGTGTCCTCTGTTTCTCCACAGGTAACATCTTCTTTCACTGCAGTAGAACAAATATAATTTCAGCTCTCACTTTTATAATGATATGCAAATATACATAAATATATTGGAGGTTATTTATGAAGGGCAAAACGGATTCTTGACAGCACAACAGCTTCTGTAGACCCCTCGAGCACCGCAATTTGTGCACTTGAGGGCAGAGGGGAGGAGCTGTGCAGAGTGAAGGCGGTACTAGAACAGCAGGGTGGTACACAGATGAGCGGGGTGCAGCTTGAAATACACTGAGGCACACCTCACACCAAGCCGTTAATCCATAATTAACAACTTTTTACTCTTTGTCTCCGGGAAATCCCAGAGGAGAGGTGAAGTGTGAGGATGTAAGGGGGCTGGTGAATTTTGGGCACGACGTATTGATGCAAAAGCAAAGTTTTGCGGTAGGGGCGGGGACAAAATGATACGATTTACCGCGAGTTGTGTAAGCTCCCGTCCTGCCCACGTCAGTGGAAAGTGGGCATGATGAGGGAGAATGGCCTGCTCTCCCGGGAGTCCGGGAGACCTACCCGGAATTCTGGAGTCTCCCGGACATTCCAGGAAAGTGGGCAGGTATGTGTTAATCTATATCACTGCTTTAATAAACACTTTCTGAAAATAAAGTGTCAATGAACTCCAATTATAAATACAATGGTATATTTTTTATTTCAAGTGTTTGAAGTAGACCTTGCAATGAATTTTCTAGTTAATCATGCATTAAAAAGCTAGTTATATCATGTTACAAATACTTAATCTGCTGGATAGTAACTTAAAGAAACACTACACCTAAAATATAAGTTGGCTTATATAAAACAATATAGGAATTTCGAGTAATTGTCCTGGACACCTGGGAAGACACGGAGTAAATTTATCAAACTGTGGGTTTGACAAAGTGGAGATGTTGCCTATAGCAACCATTCAGATTCTAGTTATCATTTATTTAGTACGTTCTACGAAATGACAGCTAGAATCTGATTGGTTGCTATAGGCAACATCTACACTTTTTCAAACCCGCAGTTTAGTAAATATACTCCCTGGCCTTCCTCTCAGATCCCGCCCACTTCACTAGAACTAGGTCCACAATTAGGCGATTTGTGGCACCGCGCCTCTCTGCACTTTCCTTCATCTTCATATTTTGTCACTCAATAAGGCACTAAACACAATCACTCATACTTGCCTACTCTCCCAGAATTTCGGGGAGCCCTCCCGTACTCCCAGAAGAGTAGACATCCTCGTGGCTGCGATGGAAGCAGGGTTTAAGGACACGATTTCATGTTGTTAAGCCCCACCCCATGTTACTTTTTTCATTTCCTAGCAGGGGGCGGGGCTATGGCGACGCAATAGTGAGTGTCATCACCACGCCCCCTCCTCCCCCTGTCACATGACCTCTCCTCCGGCGGAGGGTTTTGAAAAGTCGGCAAGTGTGATCTACATGTATGTGACGTGTTTTTTTAATATACAAGTATAGTTTTTTAACTTGTCAATGCTTCCATTCACTGTCCCAAGATTTCAGGGCTGTGCCCGGTATTTTAAATAACTGTAATATACACAAAAGGGTGGTTAGATACATACATTCATCATCATCATCACCATTTATTTATATAGCGCCACTAATTCTGCAGCGCTGTACAGAGAGCTCATTCACATCAGTCCCTGCCCCATTGGGGCTTACAGTTTAAATTACACACACACACACACACACACACACACACACACAGAGACTAGGGTCAATTTGTTAACAGCCAATTAACCTACCAGTATGTTTTTGGAGTGTGGGAGGAAACCAGAGCACCTGGAGGAAACCCACGCAAACATAGGGAGAACATACAAACTCCACACAGATAAGGCCATGGTTGGGAATTGAACTCATGACCCCACTACGCCACCGTGCTGCCCCATACATTAGTAATGTGTATCTATCTACCAGATAGCCGAATATGAAGAAAACCATCAGCTGGCCCCCGACAACAAGGCAAAATGTGCAAATAGCTTTGTTCATATTTGAGAAGCTGTTGAATACACTTTACCATTAGTCTCTAACAAATTAATCCAATACATACATTAAATACGCAAGTCTATTACATTTATTTATTCTTAAATTCCACAAAGACTATTCTTTTAATTTTGAAAATTGTTTGCAATACTGGGAAAAATGGTTTGGCTAGGGGGGAGGAGGGGTGGTTTATTTTCAAGCTATTCTTATTTCTTCTGCTATTTATATATATATATATATATATATATATATATATATATCCCCTTATATCCCCTTATGTACTGTGTTATGGAATAAGTCTGCACTTGAAAATACCATTTGGAACCTGAAATAGGAAATCACTTGCTATTTTTAAACTCCTGCAGTGATATCTCCGCAGTCTCAAGAGTGCACTAAAATCCCACTTTGATTTGGACTCATTGATATACTTAAAATATGCTTCATATCACACCAATCACTATAATTGCCTACGTCTTATTGACGTAGAGGGGATATGTCTGATATGTCTGACGCCATAGCCCATTGAAGAATGCATTATCTCAGCACAGTATTTAAAAAAATGTGCTTGTCAGTATGACCCAGCTTTACTCTGAATACATTTAGACCTGAAATTCTACAGTGGATATAATTGTGACATTATGAGCACATAAAAACAATTATCCCATAAGATTGAATGGTTATTCTGCTGAACTCTGGGAAAATTATATATGTATACACACATATATATTTATATATATGTATATATAATATATATATATATATATATATATATATATATATATATATATATATATAAATATACATACGTGTGTATGTATATATATATATATATATATATATATATATATATATATACACACACACATACGCACACACGTCATTTATACACCTGCTCGTCCACTCATTAAAGCAAACATCTAATTAGCTAATGATATTGCAGCAACTCAATGTATAGGAGCATACAGACAAGCTTAGGAGGTTCTGTTGTTCAGACCAAACAATAGCATGAGGGAGAAATGTGACCTAAGTGAATTTGACCATGGAATGATTGTTGGTGCCAGATGGGGTGTTTGAGTATCTCAGAATATGCTGATTTCTTTTACACACAACAGTCTCTAGAGTTTACAGAGAATGATGCTCAAAATAAAAATCATTCAGAGAGCGGCAGTTCTTTGGGAGAAAGCACCTTGGTAATGAGAGAGGTTAGATGAGAAAGGCCAGACTGGTTCAAGCTGACAGTAAGGCGACAGTAACTCAAATAACGTTACGTTACAACAGTGATTTGCAGAAGGACATCTCTGAACATACAGCACGTCAAACCTTGAAGTGGATGGGCTACAGCAGCAGAAGACCCCACCGGGTTCCACTAATGCCCCTAACCCTAACCCTAATATCTATCTATCATCCATCTATGTCATATATCTCTCTATCTATATAACTATCTTTCTGTCTGTCTATCTATCTATCTATCTATCTATCTATCTATCTATCTATCTCATATTATCAATCTATCATCTCTCTATCTATGTCATATCTATCTCATGCTATCTATCTATCTATCTATCTATCTATCTATCTATCTATCTATCTATCTATCTCATATTATCAATCTATCATCTCTCTATCTATGTCATATCTATCTCATGCTATCTATCTATCTATCTATCTATCTATCTATCTATTATCCATCTATGTCATATATATCTCTCTACCTATATAACTATCTTTCTGTCTGTCTATCTCAAATCTATCTGTCATCTATCTATGTCATATCTATATCATACCAGGGGCGCACAGAGGATTGTCGGGGGGGGCGACCCCCCCAAAAAAACACCCCCATGCGCAGCAGCTCCGTTTTTTCAGCGCTGTCCTATACAGCAGCCGCGGCGCTGTCTAAGAAGCGTCCGCGGCGGTGCTGTATACACTACAGCACCGACGCGAAAGCTTCTTTGACAGCGCCGTGGCTGCTGTATAGGACAGTGCAGCTATAGCGGCCACTTAGCGCAGGGGGGGGGGGTTTCTGGAGACTCAGAAACCCCCCCTGCGTGCGCCACTGCATACTATCTATTTATCTATCTATCATCTATCTCATACTATCTATTGATCTATCTATCTATTGATCTATCTATCTATTGTTTTTAGTTACAGGGAACTTGCAGTAAAGGTTTAGTAATTAATCAGGTTCCAGGATGACAGGTATGACGTTATGGCGTTAGGTACTGACACACAGAAGTCAGGTAAGGACACACACACTCCCACAGGGAAGTGAGAGCGCACACAGAGAATCACCCCAGCTCTAATCCTCCATGCCTGACATTCCCTAGGTCACCAGGTAGAGCTGTTCCAGGTAACGTGTTTTACGTGGTTGGCAGAAATAAAATCAACAAATTCTACAAGAAGAAGGGATTAAATAAAGTTCCAGATAAACATTTTAGAACCGGGCTGTTCCTTTCAAGCAATAAGAAAGGAAGGATTTTATACAGTGAAGGAGTGTAAGGATAGATACACAACCCCAGCGGTTTAATGTCTTACACCTTTACTTTCAACTGGCCCTTGAGCTAAAAATGGGTTGGTGAGGTCCTGTCGGGGAGCCAGGCACAAATATTGCTTCTCCATCCAGCTGAATTATTAACAGAAGTGCAACAACTTTAACTCTTCTCAAGTGTGCAGTGAACCTTGCAGATCTGTCAGGCATTAAAGTAGTAAAGATGGAATGTATTCCTAAGACTATAGCTTCGAGATAGATATATATATATATATATATATATATATATATATATATATATATATATATATATATATATATATTTTATCCTTGTGGTGAAACATTTCAATTAACTTGTCCGTATATGTTTAAAGGGGCACTGCACCTAAAATATAGGGTGTCTTATAAATCACAGTGGGCCTGATTCATCAGGGTACGCAAACTCATGTTTCATACTTTGAGTGATGCAAACCCTTATATTTGCGTTGGAGTTTGAGATTGAGTTGACTTTGAGTGCCGTATCTGCTCTGTTTGCGCTGTGTATGTGGTGTTTTACGTAGCTCAAGTCCTGTTTAGCAGATGCGTATGAGTTTGCGTACCTTGATGAATCAGGCCCTGTGTTCTTGGGAATAAATTGAGCTCTCCTCGAGTTGTAAGGAGCTGGTGAAAGATGACTTTCTGTGTTTAGGAGATCTGCTGCAGTGTATTTGTCCCTCTTGTGTGGCTGATTTTGTTTCAATTGAGGCAAGTTGAAATGTGTCGATCACTGCTAGTCACACTGTCCAGATATCCCTTGTCACACACCGGCCCCGCCGACGGGCACCGGCGTTGCAATCTTCCTCCTGTAAGCGGAGATTCCGTTATCTTGGTGCCATCTTGCCTCTTGCTCTGCGCATGTGCAAACCCAACTCCCCTCTCTTCTGACGTTCTACTCGTTCCTCATTGACCATAGCATTCTGGAGCACTATTTAAACCTACTTCCTCCTGTCCGATGCCTGTTCTTCGAGTTCATTCACTCGCTGTAAGGATCTGGCTCCCTTCGGTCTACCCGAACCTCCTGTTGCTCCTGTGTGGTCGCTACTTCTCACAAATCCTCCTGACTTAGTTACCATCGGGTCAGCTATAGTTTACACCTCCTCCGTTGCTCTGAGTTACCAATCTAACAACTCCCCTACTGTTACTCGGGGTGACTATTATTCTCTCAGATATTGCTCTGCACCTCCTCTGCTCATAGTGAGCTATCGCGACCTCAAGACTCTACTTCTCGGTTGGACTTTCTCCTGGCAGCTGCCGTCATCTCTCCTCCACGTCTGGCTCCGCCTACCACTCTGCCCAATACTCACCCATGGGGACCGGGACCTGCGGGATAGGGGCAGCTAAGACCCTACCTCCTTGCAAGGTCCCTGGCGAACACCACCTATCCGTTAGACTCCGCACCCCTGAATGAGCAATATTAATCTGGCAGATACAAGAGATCCACTAAATACCCTTGGATTTCGTGACACCCCTTTAGACTAAACAAACTACAGACAATCATGTTTACTATGCAGTTGAGCAGCATGAAGGAAAAGAATTAGCAGGTAGAAATGGCCACCTGAACGGAAGTGCTAATGACAGTGTAGAGCAGAGTTATCCAAGGTCAGCCCTCAAGGGCAACCAACAGTTCATGTTTTCAGGATTTCTTTAATCAAGCCCAGGTGAGTTAATCTATTTGGCCGGGTCAGTAATTATCCCACCTGTCTCTACAGACAGAGATCCTGAAAACATAAACTGTTGGTAGCCCTTGAGGACTCAACTTGGATACCTGTGGTGTAGAATGCAGCATGGAGGCATTTTTTAAATAGGGGAGAGTGGTGGAAGAACGGGGATGGAGGTGAAAGAAGGAAATTGGTCAGTAAATAATGATTGATGACAAAAAAAGGGCAGTGTTGAGTTAATGGAGCAGAGCACGCAGCGTGAAGGAGGTGAAACAGGCAGACCGTGGTAAAATCAGGTAAGAGGCAAGTGATCGTGAAAGAAGAAATAAGTGAAGACAGAAGGAAGGGAAGCAGATATCCAACTTACCTGGTGAGTCTTACTGGAAGTTTTGTGTTTGTGATACATATGTGTCAATGTTATAGGGGTTTTGTGCAAGCATAGTATGTTTGTAATTGCTGTAAAGTATTTGGAGGTGTTAGTGTAGATGTGGTGTGTGTTATAACTGACTGTGTGTAATTGTGGGGCAGCACAGTGGCTTAGTGGTTAGCACTTCTGCCTCACAGCTATGGGCTCATCAGTTTGATTCTCGACCATGGCCTTGGCTGTGTGGAGTTTGTATGTTCTCCCCGTGTTTGCGTGGGATTCCCCTGGGTGCTCCGGTTTCCTCCCACACTCCAAAAACATACTGGTAGGTTAATTGGCTGCTATCTAATTGACATGTGTGTGTGTATATGGACTTTAGACAGTAAGCTCCTATGGGGCAGGGACTGACGTGAGTGTGTTCTCTGTAGAAAAGAATTAGTGGCGCTATACAAATAGCTGATGATGAATTACGGGCATACGAGCTAGCTTTTCAAGATAGCACAAGCCCTTCCCCTCTCACAATGCAAGTGAGCCTGAATAATATTGTACTGTTGAGTTCCTCCATAATTGTAAGCCCCAATTTTGTTTTATATTTTTTTAATATTAAATCATAAAGGACACTCAAGGTTGTGTTTCTGCTCTTTCCAGCTTTAAGGTCCTCAGAGAGTTATGTATGCAATACATTGCAAAGCATACATTCTATCAGAGTATCAGAAGGCTGATGGTGTACAGAGGCACTCAAATCACTATATACCGAGGCATGTTCATTATGACGCTTTGGACATGTATACTCGTTATCTTACAGTGCATCTTACAAATCAGGTGCTGGAATTATGTAAATATAATCTTTCAAAATGTATTCAGGTTTAAGGAACTGGACGTGTCTAGACTAGAGATCAGTGACAGAATTCGTAAGCACAAAGTGGAGCTTCTGCAGTAGATAGACCTTGCCCAAATTTTGCTATGGAGCCTACAGATTGAGTGTTGCACCCCTGCTAGAAATACTCGTCATCATTATACAGTGAGGCATGTTCATTGCACAGAAGACAGTATTGCCGGATAACAGGATCTTACCTTTCCGTTATAAGTGGATTGGAAAGCAGAATTTAATCTACACACAAGATGATCTATGAACAGAAAAAAGGTACTTACTGCATGTGCAAAAATCCTTTATTTCCATTTAGTGATTTTATTATATGGGACCTACAGTATTTATCAATGTTTCATTATAACTATGCTCTATCACACTAAAAGTACAGATTTTTGATTTCCGTCCATCCCATTATTGTGTGTGTGTGTGTGTGTGTGTGTGTACACAAACATGCATGTATGTAGGGTCGGTGGCCCACGGTAAGCTAGGGGGGCGGGCGCCATTCCTAAGAGACGCTCCACTCTGCTTGCCTTCCCCACTTGTCCAGTTCCCTGGCCTAGTAAAACAAAATACTTCTGACTACGTTCATTACCAGAGATGTGCCCTCCTCCCTTCTCACGGTCTGTGGTGTGTGACGTCATCACGTCCCGACACTGTCAGTGAAGAGCCGCCAGAAGGCTGAAGAGGAGAAGGTCATAGAAAGGTAAGTAGAGAACGGAGGGTGCACAGTGTGATGACGGGGAGCAGTGTGATGAAGGGGTAGTTTGATAAAGGTGGCACAGTGTGAGGATGAAGGGACACAATGTGATGAATATAGGGGGGTCACAATGTGATGAATATAAGGGGGTGTGTGATGAATATAGGGGGACACGGTGTGATGAAGGAGGGGGCACGGTGTGATGATAAGGACACGGTGTGATGATAAGGGCACAGTGTGATTAAAGGGGCAATTTGATAAAAGTGGCAGTGTAATAAAGGGGAAAAAATGTGATGATGAAGTAGGATATAGTGTGATGATGGGGGCAGTGTGATGAAGGAGGGGAGCAGTGTGATGGAGGACCAAAAGTGTGATGGAGGTGGGCACAGTGTGATGATGGAGGGGCAAAAGTGTGATGGAGGTGGGCACAGTGTGATGATGGAGGGGCAAAAGTGTGATGAGGGGGGGCACAGTGTGATGAAGGGGGCATTTTTTTCTCTTCTATACTTCTCACCAAACTAATTTGCCAAAAATTTAACATTTTATTTAAAACAATACATATTCTTCATTTGTATTATTCATATAGCAATAAATGTTTGCTGTTTAATGTATTTATTTGTATTATTCTCTTTATTAAAATGTATTATGGTACATAGTCTCTATGAACAAATAATTTAGAGAATAGAGGGCGCAAGTTTATTTTTTGCAGGGGGGGGAGGGCAGACATGCTCATATCGGCCCTGCATATAGCCTTGTATATATCATGATTATATTATATAAGGTTGTGATTGTTTTTTAATAAAAACACAATGTTTATTAAATAAATGCAAACTATTTTTGGTTAATATATATATATATATATATATATATATATATACATATTTATAAATATTATAAATCCTAAGAAATAAACATTTCACTCACTGCAGTGTGCCTGCTTGTTTCTCTGTCTGTCTTGTTAGCTATAGTGTGTGTGTTACCATGTTTGCTTTCTTTTCAATTGTATTATGTTTAGAGATCTGGTAGACATGAGCTCTAATCATAAGGATCTCCGCTCTGTCTGGGGAACAAGTGCGCCCTCTACTGACTGTATCTGCCACTGCACTAAGTATAGTGAACATTAAAGGAAGGAGGAGAAATGATCAATTTCCACAGCTGTATTTATTCCTTACACGCAAAATAAAACAAAACATGCATAGCACATTTTGACACATTTGTTTGTTGTTTTTTTGCGCTGTATGCAATTATTTTAGCTAATTTTCATAATTTGTACTCCTCTCACAATAAACAATTTATTTCATGGAATAATTGTGTGCAAACGTCAAATTTTCACATGTATATGTCTTTTCTTAGCAAAGGTAGTACTTTATTCAGGAAAAGTCTTATATCAAGACGAAATGTGTACAGGAAGTCTTCTCCTATGGTTCTGATTCTGACTGACATTTCCTTGAGTAAAGGCTCCTGAATATCCAATAGGACCTATCCAGCAACCAAACAAATGTACACTGGTGGTACTTATATAACAGATATGAGCATTCTATTAATTTGTTAGTAAGGACATTTGTGTTCATTTGCATTAAAAAGGATTTTTGAAAATACTACAGCATATAGTGCATTTTTCTTCATTTCTGAGTTATACAGATGGAATTGGGAATAATAGAGAAACAGCATCTGGATTGTAACAGATAAGCTTAATATCTTATTCTATCTGGTATGTAGATCTAATATTACTATATTGTGTGTTTATACCAGTATTTAAAATACTAAACTATATCTCGTTCTTCTCTTTTTCTGCTTGAAATCCTTTGGCACAGTGACAGTGAGCTCTATCGCACTCCGGGGGGTAAAAGCATTAAGGAGAGATTTTTGTGCATCGACGATATTCGGTGACTTTGACCGCTACATTTAAAACGGCAATGTATTTAGAGGCAAGATTTCTCTTTAAACACATTGGCGTTTTAAATTTAGCTATCAAAGTTGCCGAATATTGGTGATTTGCAAAAATCACTTTTTAATACAGTTACCCCCAGAACTGCACATAGTGATAAGCCTTGCTTCTACATATATGTGGTACGCACAGAGCTGTCATAATGCAGGGGCATGCTGGGCAGTTGCCCAGGGGCCTCACCAGTATTGGGCCCCTTAGGCTTGCCAACTTTTCAGTATATTATTCCGGGAGATTTATTCAGAACCTTCAAGCCCTTTTTATTAAATTGTTTAGGCGGACTAATCAACTCAGTATCAGCTGTTATCTGTACATGCAATCTTGCTGTTGCAAATACATATCTTGACCTTGATGTACATAATGTGCATATATTAATTGTACATAAGCAAGACAAAATCAACACACATCATCTTTTAAAACAATTTTTGAAGCAATTCTCTGCTAAGAAATTTTGCAAATGTTTGTGTTGAACACTTGATTAATAATTCATAGTAATTTCGTACTGTGCCATCTCCATCTGTATGATTTACCAACTGAGCACCAATTTTACGTTGAATGTCTTGTTTTTCAACTTCAAGGCTCATGTTATATTGTCCAAACGTTAGAGTGTATTAATCTCTGCTGTACAGCATGTTTTTTAATGTTTAAACACTAATTTTGCTGGAGGTACAAATAAATATAAGCCTAATTTTATTGATAATTTACATTTGTATGCCTGTGAGTGCTTGTGTAGGTAGGGCTCCAGTGCACTGCTTTGCCCGGTGGCCTATAATGCTGTTAAGACGGGCCTGGGTACGCACGTAATTGAGCACCTGAATAGATACTGGATCTCTTTCACATTAATACTACACTATAAGACGCCTTTTGTTATTTACTATCCGTTTCAGATATATATATAAATATATATATATATATATATATATATATATATTTATTATACACAAATAAAGCATATGCAAACATTTCCATAGCTTAGTGTTAGGAACCCCTCCAGCCGGCACAACACAACCCGGAGTCTACTCTGCCAGTCAGGTGTTCACTGGAGCCCCTGATGGTGGGGACAGGCTGGGCTGCAGACTGACAGAGGGTCGTGAAGTGTGTACCGGCTGGGGAGAACCCAGGCAAGAAGAGTCAGGTCCACGCAGAGGTCAGGGGCCGGCAGCAGATAGCAGTATCGATGAACAAGCTGAGGTTAGAGGTCACAGGCAAAGTAGCGGAACGGGTAAACAAGCCAATGATCAGGGTCACAGGAAACACGAGCGAAGTCCAATACAAAACCAAGGGTCATACACGGGAAGTCAAATATAGATATCAGGATACAGGAACAGGAACAAGCAGGTCAGCAGACTGGAGCACAGAAGCTATAACCAGCAATGAGGCAGCAGACCTCATTGCCTTAAATATCCAGATGAACCAATCAGAGCCTGCCCCCAGAAAGAACACACTTGCAAGCTAATTGCCTGCTACACTATGGGCCAATCAGGGCTTAGCCCTGGTATCCACACTTGCAGGCTAATGCCTGCTAATTCAGCCACAGGCTGAATCTGATTGTTTGCCCCATATGCACGTGCGCACCCAGCTGCCTGGCCGCCGCGCTGCAGAGGCGTCCGGCCGTTGCCTTGGCAACGGTCGGCAGTTGGGCGGAAGTGACGTCCCGGTCGTCATGGTGATGGCCGGGACGCCGGGAGGCATAGGAAGCGAGCGGCGGCTGCTGTGAGTACCGCCGCGGCTCGTGACACTTAGTAGAGTTCAACAAGTACACATGCTGGGTAGCTTTCTCCAACCTATGATTCTTTCTATCCCCACTGTGAAGATAATATGATGGTATAGAATGGGTAGACTTTGAGCTTCATTTACAGTTAAGAGCAAAGCAAAGAATGTAGCAAATTTTGACCTTGGCAAAACCATGTTGTACTGTGTGAGTTGGGAGGAGACATGTCCAAGCTGAACTCTCATTTAATGTAAAAATAAAGCTGTCTTGGCTGGGGTGGGAAGTGGATCTAGGCCCCCTGGAAGTCTGAACATGTGTTGGACAGTGCTAGGGAGGCATCCACTTGCACCAGATACAGACGGGTGCAGCTGTATATTCTGCACCGGGTATACTACTCCCCATAGAGGCTGATCCCAAATGGGTGTTAGGGATGACTCTGCATGTCCAAAACGTGGGAATTCTCCAGCTACCTTTTGGCTCCTGCTTTGGCATTACCCTCTGGTTGAGGTTTTCTGGTTGGCGGTGATGGAAGGTATACATGACATTGGTATAACTGTTTCAATGACGTGTGTCTTTGGACTGGGTCCTGACCTTTTGTTGGGTAGGAGTGATATGTTACCAACCTCCTTGCACTGGCCAAAGTCACCATTGCCAGAACATGGATGGCACGGGAAGGGCCACTTTTTCCCAACGGGGTAGACCTGTTCGATGAGGCGGTGGGCCACGAGCGGTTTACGTACAAGTCCTACAACTCTATGCCAAAATACTTTAAAGTCTGGTCCCGGTGGGCAAAATTACAGTTCGCAATTAGGGAGCTGGCAGCTGGCTTTGACTGATTGAGAATTGTCATGCTTGTGTTGTACAGGGGACACTTACATGCACATACCTACCTATCTGCCTTTGGGACCCTCATGGCACATCAGTTACAGTTTCCTTAATCCTCTACTGTCCTTAGATGGGTTGGAGACAAAGCGTATTGGATCAGAGAGTCAGCTTGATGCACCAGAATAGAGTTGTTATTATAGAAGACGGTTTAATATAATTTCTGACACATTGTGTTAGATTTAGAACAATTTTAGATCAGGAATGTTTTTCTTGTTTGTATTGGGTTTTTCCTTGTGTTTTGAAAATGCTCAATAAAAATATTTGATTTAAAAAAAAAAAAGCTGTCTAGTATTTGTGTGCTACATGCAATAACCGCCAGTATTTTCCCTGTATGCAATATAATAAATAAATACATTTGTACCCTTTGCATAGCAACATGGTTTGTCCAGGAGCAAATTTGCTCCTCTTTTTTGCTTTTCTCCTAACGTTAAATTAGGCCCTTTGTTAATGAACTCAAAAAGTATTGTGATGAGTTAATTCATTTCATGTCTTATTTTAAGACTTTAATGAGAAAATGTATTTTCAATAAATTAAAAAACCACAACTGTGATTCCAAACACTGGACTCCTAGGGGCATTCAATTGTGGTTTTTCCGTGCCGCGGAAAAACAACTACAGTTAATACGGTAATTTGTAGCTGGATTTCAGCTCGCGGCTCAGGGAGCTGCGAGCTGAAACCCAGCGAGTAAATTACCGTATAAACTGTTTTTCCGTGCACGATCCGTGGGATTTTCGGTGATCCCGCCGACAATTGAATATGCCCCCTAGAATGAACATCTAAAACCATACTGAGTCAGAAGAGGCAACGGGCAAAAAGTATAACAGACCAAGCTGAACTCAGAGGCAGGTGACAATCAGGAATGGGCAGTGTCCAGGCACGGGTGACGACAAATGGTTATAGGATTTGGTCCAATATCCAGGCAGAGATAACGGTATACTACACCTACAATAGGCAATGAGTGAACGCCTGCTTGAACTAAAGCAGGTGCAGATAACCAATTGATTGCTCCAAAAGGAACCTACGCCCACCAGTCATAACAACTTCATACCTGAGACACCAGTCCCACTCATCCATGGTGCTGCACTTAGACCTTTTCTGGTACTGCTTCCCAATGATCAGGATCAAATCCTAATCCTGTTGGAGGCCCATAAGAAATGAGATTTTTTGAGATCACTAAAATCTCCATCTTCCCAGATCTCACAGGATTTCAAGAAACGTAAGAAAATAAGTGCACTTTAAATTAAATCTGCACGTACCTTAAAAAGGTATTTGCTATGTGATACTTTTTCCATGCAAGTTTTGGTGGCATGACGGAGAATCCATTTGTGTTCTTGCTTTGCCTAATGAGGCTGCCATCTGGCTGGATTTCATATGGTACTTTTGCTCCTTATATTGATAGCCGTATTAGGAGTTGTTAAATTCATATATTAGTCCTTGGTCCACAACCTTCGGATGTCCATTTACTGCCTTGGTTTGTGTACAGGAAGCCATTGTGCCTCTTCGCACTAACATGTCATAGATACATAAAGCAGATATGTGAGAGAGCACAATGCTCAGGCGCAGTGTTAATTCTGTGACATTTTCTACTTGACTTTGTTTTGTTCTTCCCTTTTCTTCCATGAGGCTACAGACTGTATAATTTGTGTATTATAATTTGGGTGCAAAGCTTTTCTTTGAGTAATAAAGGCTGCAGGATTGTTTTTTAGGAGTTGTTTATAGGTACATTATGGTATTGGACATGTATTGTGCTCGCTGTACTCATCCACGGCTTCATCCATTTCTAATCACTCTCCCTTCCTAAGATGTACTCAGAAAAACTGAATATTAATATAATATGGAAGCATGACATTTAGGCATATGACTTGGAAATGCCCATGTTTTCTTTTACTATCCTCGTTTGGGTCTCGTCTTTTAGGCCTAGTAGAGGATTTGTCCTAGCTTAGAGGGGAATATACTCTCATTTATGTCCTATTTTATCATGCTAGGAAATTACTATAATTTATTTATATAGGACCAATCATATTACACAGCACTGTACGGAGGATATGTAGTTATTCAGCAGTGCCTGCCCTATTGGAGCTTACAATATAAATTCCCTACTACACACAGAGACTAGGGTCCATTTCGCCAGAAGCCACTTAACCTACTAATATGTTTTTGGACCATGGCAGAAACCCAGAGCACCCAGAGGAAACCCACCCAAACACCGGGAGAACATACAAACTCCACAGAGATAGGGCCCTGGTTGGATATAAAACTTATCACACCAATGCTGTGAGACTGCACCCACTGTGCCACCATGCTGGGATGGTCCTCTAGTCTTGCGGTTATGGCAAAAGTTGATTAATGTGATCAGTTTCATAGTATAAACCTACGTATACAGTATCAATAAAGGATGCCTTGCAAATACAATGGCTGATAACTCAAGAACCAATGCTTCAGATTTTAAGCAGGCCTTGCTCTTGTACTCTCCATGCATGAGTGACATCTTAGGGCCTCAATCATCAAGGAACGTATCTGCCGATTTTGAGCGAATCGTAGGCAGAATGACTCTGCGCAGGCCCAGATACGAGCCTTGGTGAATTTGGGAGTACGCAAAGCCTAAATATGTACGTTTAATACTAAACATAGCATGAGCTCAGAGTGCCTTGATGAATTAGGCCCTGACAGTCTAGAAGGAAATGGGTTGGGAAGGAGGCTCAGGTGTACAATGGTATCAACAGCATTTATTTTAGCTATAGACATCTAATCAGAAACTGCGATCTGACTTATTTATAAGAAGCTATATGGCTGTAAATCTTTTGTTTTAAATAATCCAACATATTTACAATACTGGACAAAGGGGAAATATGTATGCTTTTCTCTCCAGTATTACTTATCTATATAAATCATATATTTATATAAATCATTTTAGTCTATATTACACATTTGCCTACAAACTTTTAGCACTGTTCTGCCCCGTAATACTCATCGGCTATATCAGCGGCTCCCAGGGGTGCTGCGGCGCTGTCACAGGGGTGCCGCGACCAGCCAGAGGAAAAAAAAAAAAGAAGAAAAAAAAGGACCAATCCGCACGGCGCCGGGACCCAGCATCCTCCTCTCTCCCGCAGCTTGTCACTGATATTCGGGAGCTCTGCAGGAGAGAGGAGAATGCTGGGTCCCGGTGCCGTGCGGATTGGTAAGTTTTTTTTTCCCTCTGGCTGGCCGCGGCGAAGTGGGGGAGAGGGGGGGGGGGCAGAGTGAGAGAGGGGCAGAGAGAAAGGGGAAGAGAGAGTGGGGCAGAGTGAGAGAGGGTGGCAGAGTGAGAGTGGCCAGCGCTGAGAGGGGGCAGAGTGAGAGGGGGCAGTGCTGAGAGAGGGCAGAGTGAGAGGACAGACGGGGCAGAGTGAGAGGGGGCAGAGGGCAACGCTGAGAGGGCAGACGGGGCAGTGTTAGACGGGGCAGCGCTGAGAGGGGGCGAAGTGAGAGGGCAGACGGGGCAGCGTGAGAGGGGGCAGAGTGAGAAGGCAGATGGAGCAGCGTGAGAGGGCAGACGAGGCAGCGTGAGAGGGGGCAGAGCGCAGCGTGAGAGGGGGAAGAGTGAGAGGAGGCAGAGGGGCAGCGTGAGAGGAGGCAGAGGGGCAGCGTGAGAGGGGGCAGAGTGTGTGGAGATGAAGGAGGTCACAGTATGAGTTAGTTGTCAATTATTCTTTGACAGAGATATAATTGTAAAAAATATATAAAAATATTGTTTTCCCTTGGATTAATGTGTATTATTTTTGCATACAACTAAATAAGTATTTCTGTCCTGACCTAAATACTTATTACGTTTTTTTGATCCAACTACTTCTAAAACAGGACTGCTCGATAATTATTTTGGAGGGGTGCCTTGAAAAAATTATGGAGAGTCTAAGGGTGCCGCGAACTGCAAAAGTTTGGAAACCACTGGGCTATATATATATAAACACAAGTTATTTCAGGTATATTACTTATCTAATGCACAATATCGATATATAGCAGATGAAGACATATGGTCAAATCTTGTGAAATCCTTGTTGAGTGCGCCTACTTTTGCAAAAATAGATTGTGTTTTCTGAGACAGTATTATTTAAATGATAAAGAGAGAGAGGAAACAAGTTATTTCCCCACTTTGCGGGAATTCAGATCTTTTTCTCCCAGGAAAAGGGCTCGATTCCTCCATCTTTGAGGTGGTGATGATCAATTATTGACCTACACATTTAATCTGAAGCCTTTTGCACTTTCCAGTTGACGAAGCACATCATGAGTATAAGGGGTATATTTACTAAACTGTGGGTTTGAAGAAATGCAGATGTTGCCTATAGCAACCAATCAGATTCTAGCTGTCATTTTGTAGAATGTACTAAATAAATGATAACTAGAATCTCATTGGTTGCTATAGGCAACATCTCCACTTTTTCAAACCCGCAGCTTGATATATTTACCCCGGGCTCTCCTGGGAGTCCAGGACAATTACCTGAAATTCCTATATTCTTTTATGTAAGCCAACTTATATATTAGGCGTAGTGTTCCTTTAAGTTACTATCTAGCAATGTATTTGTAACATGATATAACTAGTTTTCAATGCATGATTACTAAAGTACTAAATAAATAACTAGAATCTGATTGGTTGCTATAGGCAACATCTCCCCATTTTCAAACCCGCAGTTTAGTAAATATACCCCTAATAGTCCACGTATGTTCATAAATAACTGCAAATATAAATGAGTAGTATTTTAGAAGCCGAACTCAAAAGTTTCAATGAATAAATGGAGTGGTCCTAAAGTTGAAGGTAGAACATTGAAGTGACAAGTCATCCACCATGCTGCTATTCAAGTTTATTGGTAAACTGGCATCGGTAGGTTAAGACTGATCTTACGCACCAGTTCCAAGGACCGGTAAGATGGTTTGCACCTTCAAATTCACCAGGAAGACAAATCAGGGCACTTGCACATATACATTTTTTTGCAGACTGTAAACCAGTCTTATTGTTGCAACAGTGTAAAAAATAAATAATGTTGGCTGCTCCATAAGCTGCATTAAAGTGAACAGAAAGTGAAGGGAAATTTGAGAGTCCAGTTTCAGCTGTCGCATTCACAACACAACTGGAATAAAAAGACAACTGCCTGCTTCTGAGAACAAACATATGCACATTGACTACTAACAAAACAGATGACTGGTTATGAGCACAACAAATTACAGTATGTTGCATTCATAGTCTTCAATCAGTGATCAACTGGCGAAAATGAACATGTTAACTCTTGATATTAAATTTTGGCATTTAAGACATTCATCCCAGATCACGTCATCTTCATTATGAAAAAAAAAAAATCAACATAAGGTGAATTATGTTAAATTACATCGGTTATGTTAACAGAACACTTTCATACACACAGGAGATCTGAGGATACTAAATATGTTGCTGGTTTGCGGAATTCTTCTGTTTGGGAAAAGATACATTAGATGCAAAGAAGTTAATAGTTCCCAGAAATAGCATTAATGAAGAAATATGTGTGTTTTCGGATAAAGAAAATACATATTTCTTCATTAAAGGATAACTTTTTCTTAGCAGAGATGGAAAAAAAAAATCCTTCAAAGCATGTGCAAAGATTTAATCAAAAGAACTTCAGGGTTTAAGTCAGGACAGACAATAGTACATATTTACAACATAAAAACCCTAATCTGTTCAATGCATCAGAGCATTGGAAACACTATTTGTAACATTCACAAAGATGTCTGTGACAGGTTTTAGAACATTTGAAAAACAACTTGTTCTGTAGGGAGGCAATATTCCTGTGCACTTCAACTTCCTATTTTATATTAGAGAGCATGAAAAACTAATATTAAGCATGAACTCACAGAGAAGGAAGTCACTGACCGTTGACTAGTTTAACGGTACAAAAAAACCAAACTTGTGTCAATTAACTATGCTGGCAAGGTACGAAAACGTTGACACACTTAAAGGAAGCTATCCACCCACATTAGCCAAAATCCTATGTCCCCATTGATAATGATTTGCAAATCATGGCTATTTTTTGGCTTGAAACAAACAAACCAAAGCTTCTTAAACAATAATTTAAACTTTTCTGATAACCTAAGGGTTAACGATCACACGGTTTAGTAAGTTGGTTTCAAAAACTAAAAAAATCAACAGTAGTTATACATGGCTGACAAGTTTTACTGGAGTTAACATAGAAGGATTGGGTTAGGGGGGAGGGGCTATGAGAGCCCGGACCTCTACCTTTTCAAATTCACTTGATACAAATTGGCTGAACAATGTGCCGAGAACAACTCAAATTAAAGATAAATAATAGTGCAAATCATCTAATCAGGTGCAAGGTGATCACGTGCGGTCCTCGTTTAGATATCAACGACAGACTAATTTCATGTCAGAGCTACTAGTAGGTTTAGCATTTAGTTTTTTTTTTATGGAGTTTGCGGAACAAAAACAACAATTATTGTTATAAATCATTTAATAACAGTAATGAAGCAGAACAAGTTACCGTACGTTACAGGACATATATTCACCTTGAACGTAAACTTTACAACAATTACTACTATTTTTTTTTTTTCCAATAAATATATGCAATTGTCAGTCAAACAAAAAGCAGATTTTTAGTATGTGATTAACTAGATAAATGTTGTTTTGTTAACATATATTGTTTTACTAAGTTTCCCTGGCAAAAAGTACTTTGCCTTTAAAGGAGAACGTCAGTGAAGACCTCATCTGATCCAATTTGACAAGGTAACGTCCCAGGTGTGTGCATGTATGTATGTATGTGTATATATATATATATATATATATATATATATATATATATATATATAACATTATCGTACCTTGACAGAATGTGATATATACAACGTCTAAGCCAGGGGTAGGCAACCTGCGGCTCTCCAGGTGTTGTGAAACTACAAGTCCCAGCATGCTTTGCCAGTAGATAACCAGCAGATAGGTGGCAAGGCATGCTGGGATTTGTAGTTTCACAACACCTGGAGAGCCACAGGTTCCCTACCCCTGGTCTAAGCTATTCTTATTAATTAGTCCAGTACAAGCAAGTATCAAGTTTAAATAAACGTTTGCTGCATCGGGAGTGCATAGGATTATCACTTTCCCTACAGGGCAAATCATGCAAGTTAAATGACACCAGGATCTTTCAATTCCTCCAGTGTATCTTTTTTTTCTGCCGTACAACTTCTATTTCTACCTAATTTTCATGTAACAATTTTTACTGCTGCAATTTATTTATTTATTTTCAAAAGGAGGACGCTCTCGACTCCTGGCTACGTCTACAGAAAGATACATGCGCTTGCTAGAACATCGGAAGTTGTCAGGGGATGAGGACAGACCACTAGGATCCCCCCTCCTCTCCCCATGAAAGTGCTATAAAGTTGTTGTTTTTTTTCTTGTTAAATAAAAACCCTTAGGGGGGTATTCAATTGTTAGCGAGATCCCCGGAAAAACGAGCGCTCAAAATATATTAGCGTTAATACGGTAATATGCGCGTAAATACCGTTAATACGGTAGTTTACTCGCTGAATTTCGAGATGAAATTCAGCGAGTAATTACCGTATTAACGCTAATATTTTTAGAGCGCTCGTTTTCCGGGGATCTCGCTAACAATTGAATACCCCCCTTAGTATTTTATTATAATAGTAATAAACACAATATTGCTTAAAATGATATTATTACACAAACTATAATAAATATATTAAATTTTATAGGCTAGGCTTGTAGATTTAAGCAACTTTCCTTAAAAGACTTAAATGCTTAATAAGGTTGACTCTCGGGGCTTATTGTGGACTATAGTGACATCATAGGGATGGTAAATCAGAACAGCACATCTGTTGTTGACGAATAGGTCTCATGCCAGCATGATGGTAGGGGTAGCTCAAGCACTGTTGTAGTGTCAACGACTGTCTATACTGTTGTTGCAATGTCAAGCGGCTGTTACAATCACTGTAATATAAGCTACATTAAAATGTATGGACAAGCTGTACCTTTGGTGCAGCCTGCACTATCTGAATAAAAGGCAATACATGCTGTAATCCCTGAACAGAATTCTTTTGGACCAACTGGATGGTTTGTATGTTCTGGTTTCCTGCATTGACTGACTGTGCATTCTGGAGGCCCTGCACATTTTGAACAGCTTGTAGTCCCTGACCGCTTGCTACAGTCCTCAACTGCAAGCTCTGCGGAAGCTGCACGGCGTTGTGGCCGTGTATGTTTGGGACCACCTGAAGCTGGTTTTGCCCGACCTGCAGTCCTTGAATGTTTTCCACTACATGCAGATTTTGATCGCTTTGATAGTTATCGACCACTTGTAGGGTCTGTTCCCCTTGAGCGCTCTGGATAATAAACACTTTTTGACATTCTGGGGCATTGTTGCCCGCCTCCTGCATATTAGACATGGCTTGAATTTGGACATTAGAGACATCTTGTATGCCCTGTATATTTTCCACTCCTTGCACGCACAGTCGTGTTTGTTCCCCGTCAGCGTTCTGTAAAACAAGAACATTTTGCAGACCTTCTTCCGTCTGGAGGGTTTCAAAGTGGACGTCCTGAACTTCCTCCATAGACTGCAAGCTGTTGACACTCTCTGTAGTGCTTAGAAGCTCCTCGCCTGGAGAATTTTGCACAACTATTACGTTTTGGCTGTCGTGTAAACTGGAGACGCTTTGTGATTCTGGAAGTCCTTGTATGTGAATGTCTGAAAGACGTGTTGTACTTGGGCTTGCCTGGAGCTGTACATTAGGTAGTTCCTGATGAATGTGCACATTAGGAATATTTGGGGGGCTAGATAAGGTTTGCATATTGGGGATGTCTTCTGAAGGTGGTACGGTTTTAAACTGAATATTTGACAGTTCCTGAGAGCTAGGTAAGTTTTGAATAGTTAGATCTTGTGTATGGGGCACCTGTTGGATTTGTATGTTTGAAGTCTTTTGTGCAGAACTTGTGTTCATCTGTATTGTAGGTAACTGCAGAGAGCTTTGCTCAGACACATTCTGTAAGAAAATGAAATTTTGACCCACAGGTACCGTCTGGGCTCTGGGAAAGCTTTGAATGGTTTGAAATTGAAGAGGCTGCAAATTAGGGAGCTTTTGACTCGTATTGGGCATAATGAGAATATTCTTGTTTGGAGGTGTATAATTAAGTGTATTATATGTTTTCTGCTTGGATCTCTTTCGTGGAACTTTAGTTTGCTGATTTTTTGGACACGTATTGTTTTGTATGGTAACTATATTGGAAGTATTTGGTACTACAGGAATCTTCTGCTGGGGTTGCAATATTTGGGGAGATGGTACCAATATAAATTTCGGAGTGTTCTGTTGTGGAACTTGCACTAAGAAGAAAGTTTGCGAATTTGTAGCATTAGGTTGGTTGCAGACTTCAAAATTTAACGTTGCGGGTATGTCATGTACAATTTGCACTTTCGGTGTAGTGGGTGTAACCTGTCCATTCTGGGAGCCTAATGTTGGTGCAACCAAATCACTATCCCCTCCAGTGTTTACTGCGTGGGTACGCAGATGCCTTTGAAGATAAGAGGACATGACGAAGCCTTTGCCACAAACTGTGCACCTATAAGGCCTGTCACTAGAGTGTGTGCGTTGGTGTAGCTGCAAGTTTGAAGAATGGGTAAAGGTTTTGTTACATTTGTCACACTTATACGGCTTCTCTCCAGTGTGAGTCCTTTCATGCTGACGCAAGTTGGATGTTTGAGTGAAGGTTTTACCGCACATGACACAGGCAAATGGGCGCTCACCCGTGTGCAGCTGCCGGTGTCGGCGTAGACACGAGGTGTTTTTGAAGGTCTTGCCGCACTCGGTACAACTATAGGGCCTTTCCCCTGTATGAAGTCGTAAGTGGTATTGATAATGAGAGGACCATTTGAAGGTCAGACCACACTCGGCACACTTGAATGCCCTGACCCCAGTGTGTACTCGTTGATGGATGGACAACAGAGACGAGCGCTTAAAAGCTTTGCCGCACTCTGAACATTTGTAAGGACGCTCTCCGGTATGGTCTCGCATGTGGTAACGAAGTCCTGAAGAACCTTTGAAGGCCTTGTTGCAGTCTGTACATTTGTATGGACGGTCAACGGTCTCTTGAGGGGTGGTAGCTGTGAAGGGCTGAACTACTTCAATGGTTTGTGGGCATGTGACCTCTGCCTCTGTCTGTATCAGCTGTTGCTCTTCTGTGTGGGTTCTCTGGTGCATCAAGAGGTTGGAGAGCTGCACAAACGTCTTTTCACATATCGAGCATTTGTAAGGCCTTTCATTAGAGTGAGTATATTGGTGGCGCGATAGTCCCGAGGCACTTTTAAAGGTCTTATCACAAGATGTACAAGAATAGATCTGCTCTTCGGCATGACTCTGTTGGTGCTCAAGTAGCAAGTCCTCATTCTTGAATGTCAGATCGCACGTCCCGCATTTATAAAGCATCTCCACTGTCTCCATGTCACCCGTAGTAGTCAAAAACACTTCAGTATCAGCTTGTACAAAGGTCTGTTCGATTGTGTGCGACTGCAAATGCTTTTGCAGGAAAGCGTCAGATATAAACACCTTGCCACACAAGTCACACTTGTGTGTGAGCCCACCGCTATGCGTGCGCTGGTGAAGCAGGAGGTTGGAGGAATGGGTGAATGATTTACCACATTCATTGCACTTATAGGGACGTTCCCCAGTGTGGATGCGCTCATGTTGCTTCAAGTTTGTAGACTGTGTAAAAGCTTTGCTGCACACAGTGCACACGTAAGGCCTCTCTCCTGTGTGAATGTTTCTGTGCCGCCTTAAGCTAGAGGAGTTTTTAAACGCCTTCTCACAGATATTGCATTTGTACGGCCTCTCTCCTGTATGTTGTCTCATGTGGTACTGATAGTGAGAAGACCACTTGAAAGCCATTCCACAGACATTACATTTGAAAGACTGGAATCCTGTGTGAACACTCTGGTGGATCTGCAATAATGAGGAGCGTTTGAATGCTTTACCGCAATCTCCACACGTATATGGACGCTCCCCCGTGTGGCTTCTCTGGTGGTACAGCAGCGCTGAGGAGCCTTTGAAAGCCTTTGGACAATCTGAACATTTGTATGGTCTTTCTCCAGTGTGGGTTCTTTGGTGATGGATTAGTCTAGAAGACCATTTGAATACCTTCCCGCACTCATGGCACTCGTACTGGTGGCTACTGGTTTCTGTAGACTGCACCAGAGCTTGCTGTTGTACTGACGAAGTTTGAATTTCCATTTCCTGTGCTCCCACCATTTTGAAGGAGTTTGCTGAGAAATCATGAAGATAAGAAACATGTAAGTCTATGTCTTAAGACAGTCTACTATACATAATTTATTTTACAAATGGCCGCTGCTTGTGTCTACTTACATTTACCAAACAAATGAAATATCTTGTATAGTGTTGGCACATAGAGTACAAGAAAAAACAGGCGAGGTGCAAATGAAAATGCTGTAATTATAGTTATATCAAATATCATGTTTAACAGGACACTCTAGATCAGGCCTGTCCAACCTGCGGCCCTCCAGATGTTTGTGAAACTACAAGTCCCAGCATGCCCTTCCAGCTATCAACAGGCTGTCTACTGGCAAAGCATGTTGGGGCTTGTAGTATCACAACACCTGGAGGGCCGCAGGTTAGACAGGCCTGATCTAGACCAAGAATAAAATTACATATATGTTTTACTATCTTCTGTAGAAGGAAATAGGCATTAAAACATTCTACATATGCACAAAATAAAATGGAAACTAACCATAAAAACAGGAGTTCTTAAGATACGGGATGGAAACCTTAACCCGGCTTGAAGATGCCATTTCATATCAGTGACCATGAATCTCTTTTTAAATATAACCAACAAATATACTAGTTATGTGTTAAAGGATAATTTTGCCCAAAAGTAAAAGCTTAATTTTGGGAGAAATTAGAGGAGATATGTATAATAACATCAAAATAACATAAAGGGGTAAATTTATCAAGCTGACGGGTTTGAAAAAGTGAAGGTGTTGCTTATAGCAACCAATCAGATTCTATCTGTCATTTTGTAGATTGTACTAAATAAATGATAACTAGAATCTGATTGGTTGCTATAGGCAACATCTCCACTTTGTCAAACCGTCAGCTTGATAAAGTGACCCCAAAGGGTCACTTATCTGCTCTCTGATGGGTTCCACAATACCTCTAGTGGTCCAACAAGCAAGGGATCCTCTCCTGCTCGGTCAGTTTCTTAACAAACACCTTACTACGTTGTCATGATTCTCACATTCATCTGATGAGTTTGAAATAACTGGGGGGAGGATCTCTTGCTCAAACTGTTGGAGGCATCATAGGACACACCAGGGGGTAAATGCATCCAGCTGAGAATTTCCGGCGGGTTTCAAAAGTGGAGATGTTGCCTATAGCAACCAATCAGATTCTAGCTATCATTTTGTAAAATGTACTAAATAAATGATAGCTAGAATCTGATTGGTTTTTCAAACCCGCCTGAGAACTGTCAGCTTGATACATTTACCGGCAGATCAGGAATGTGCGGATAAGTGAAATTCTTATTTTACCTTTTCTACTTAATTCCACCCAAAATTAAGCGTTTACCTTTAGGTGGAATTTTTGAAAATCTTATTATTTTTTTTATAAAGAATTACATTTTCCACAGACATTTAAATATACTGGTATGTATTGTAGTTCATATTAAAATATCTGAAAATATGCATAGATACTGGTTTAAAAAATAGCTTTATTTAAATTAAAAAATAATCCATGCCTTAAAGATTTGCATTTCTTCTCTTAGTCAAAAAGTTATGACAGGAACAATATCAATATCTGCAAGGAGGAACTAACGAAGTATGAAAACATAATAATAGCATAAACATAGCATTTCTCTAACTCTTTTACGTGCCATACTTAAGCTGGGAAGCATGGGGTTAAACTTTTGCACTATGAGGCCTACAATAAATAGACTATTTCAGTCTCAAAAAAAGATCATTAAATTCTTAAACTGCAGTCTTCAAAATGTTATTATGAGTGACTATTTAAAATGTCCCTCAAGTATATTAAAAGGCTATTTTCATTTTAGTTCATTAGACCCTCTACTAACATTAGACAGTAGATGCTAGGCATAGAGTAAAGGATGCCATCATCAGAAAGCTAGTGAATGGCGTAAGTGTGAGTTATATGATTTTGGACACAAAATCCAAATGTGTCTAAATGCCCAGAGTCTCACGGTCAAAACCTGACCGTTCTCAGGTATGGATACAAGTGCCTGATCACCTATAAAGCGGCGTAGCCATCCTAAAGCAAGTCATACCAGTGTTCTCCCCCCAAAAAAATTGCCAGCTGGGTGGCATTAAGAAGTGGCCGGGTGGGGATAATGTATTCCTTTGCAATAATAAAGAAAAATGTTGGCGGTTATGGCCCACAAGCCAGGACTGGTCTAACGCACACTGATGACTGTGGTGCTCATTACGTGCCTGTTAAAACAGGAGAAACAATGGTTTATTATATTATAATAAGACTATGCTGGGCTCCGGGTGGCAAGTAAAAACAGCCGGGTGGAGCACCCGGGAAATAGGTGCTGGGGAGACCACTGCAAACGCAGTCCGATCCACAGAGCATGCGATTCTTTTACCAATTTGATCTGCTGAACAGCTGGATAACAATGCAGGCCTGTTAGTGCAGTCAGCTGGTGGTCACACAAAAAAAAATAGGCCAACAGCATTCATCATCAGGATTTTGGGGACATACCAGAAACTGATCCCATAAATTTAGATCAGATCATGGGGGGCCACACATGCACACATATCAGAGGTAGGCAGCAGTGGGTGGAACTACAGTCCCAGTATCCCCTGCCTAAGTGTCCAGCTACCAAATAGGCAACTTCTAGTTGCTGTTTAACTACAAGTCTCATCCTGCCCTACCAGCCTCCTACATGGCAGGGCATGCTGGGACTTGTAGTTCCATAAGAGCCCTACCAGCCTCCTACATGGCAGGGCATGCTGGGACTTGTAGTTCCATAAGAGCCCTACCAGCCTCCTACATGGCAGGGCATGCTGGGACTTGTAGTTCCATAAGAGCCCTACCAGCCTCCTACATGGCAGGGCATGCTGGGACTTGTAGTTCCATAAGAGCCCTACCAGCCTCCTACTTTGTCAGGGCATGCTGGGACTTGTAGTTCCACAAGAGCCGCAGAGCATCTTAGTGAGAACTATCTCCCTCCCACTGACAAGTTATACAGGTATAATCCTCTTCATGCCTCTCCCCGTGTATACTGTATCTCCTCATACACTACTACGTGCAGCCTGCCCGGCACTATGTCACATCCCCGCAGTTACTTGCAGACCGTGTGGGTGATGGGGACCGGTCTTCCGCCGCTCCTAGGCCTCCATCTCTTCCTACACAACGTCACTATCGTCCTCGGCGTCGGACGATGTCATATCGACGCGACATGAGGAGGCCCCGGAAGCCCCAGCGGTGGGGCCGGACAGGAAGCCGGGGAACTGCCAGGTACAGGGGAGGAAATGGCGGCCAGAGAGTGTGTCTAGTGAGGGACTTACTGGCTGTAGATCACAGCGCGTCCTCATGGGGATATAATCCGTTATGTACTATAATGTCCTGTTCCCCAGTGTGTCTACGGCTCCACTCCTAATAAACATGCCGTGTACACTGAATTACAAAACATACCCCCTACATATTATTTTCCATCACTGCTTTGATAATTTTTCTTAATTTTTCCCTCAGCTGGGCATTGCCCTGCTGTGTAGGGTACAGGGTGTCAGGTATTACATGAAGGCAGCAGCATCATAGTAAATATTACATTATATAAATGTTCTCCAGGGACACTTTACTACTGAGAGCATCCAGGTTATGCATGCAGAGCTGTAAGGTAATATTGTAGTGCCTGGGGCGAGAAGGAAAACTCGCCCCCCTAGCCCTCGATTTTAAACAAATAAACCTAAAATATTCATAAACTGCGCCCCCCTCCCCTACAGCGGTGCACACTGGTCGGTCGCCCCTTTCGCTCACAGCTCTAGCTACCGCCTTGTGAGGTCTATGCATCAAGCTCATTTGACAATTAAAAGATGCAGAAACAGTAGTTTCTTTTTAGTATGTTTCCTATGCATTAACTGCCTAACAGGAGATTTCACAGAAATCTCCGTTTAGGCAAATATAGTGCAGCAAATGTATATTTAAATGTAATTATTGGTTCTATCGGGTGCTTCACTAAAGTTTGCAGCTGTGTATGTACTTAAGAATTTCCACAACAATTCAAAACATACATAAATACTAAAATAAAGATAGTACTTACACTTGCGCTTCCATTTCTGTCTATAGGTAATCACAGCATGGACACCTTATTCGTAGAGCAGCGGTTCCCAAAGTGTGCGCCGCGCCTCCCAGGGGTATACCACGGGAAAGTCAGAAAAAAACAAAATATAAACTCACCAATCCGTGTGGCGCCGGGACCCAGCATCCTCCTCTCTCACGCAGCTGTCACTATAGTGACAAGCTGCGTGAGAGAGAGGGAGAATACTGTTTAATCAGGACCTTGGAGCACAATAGGACTGCCGACTGTACAAATTTAAGTGGTACAGTCCTACCGCCCCACAGTCAGCACCTTTGTCCCGACTGCAGGGAAGTTATAAGTATTATATAGTATTATAATCCCCATGATGTCCTGTTTACTGAATGTTACTTGTGTACATTCAGCTAAAATAAATAGTCATATAGGTGCCCAAAGGGTTAGATTAGATAGTAATAATTGCATTCAACATTCAGTTGGTTACATACTGAAAGTAGGAACGTTTCCAGGGACACATCTTTCAAACCTGGGACTGTCCCTGGAAATTAGGAACAGTTGGAAACTATGCAACCTACAGGCCATCACGTATGCTCATGAGACAGGTTCTCACATGTTGCTGTTTTCAAAATTCTTAAGCCTCCCGGAAATTTCGGGAGAGTAGGCAAGTATGTCCTAAAGTCTTTAATTAAAGTGTACAAATGAGCACGCTCCTTTTTAAACCGTGAAAGGAATATTTCGTACCTGTGGAAAATATACATGGATATTTTTTATTGACGTATCAGTTGTACTATTTCAGATTTTGCAGATGGTGAGATTCATCAAAAACGTCTCCCAAAAGCGGTGACACTGATCGATCCATACTCAGAGCAAAATTATTTTTGAAATTGGTTATCCTGATCATCTGTCTTGTAATATTTTTATAGGTAAACAGAAAGGGTCTTGTTATTGATGAAAGTAATAGACTATTGATGTGAGGCAGATGTTCACAGAAATATTACGGTATATAGTGAGTAGGTTATGAATGATTTTATGATTAACCTGACCTGTTCTACATTTAGGGAATGGTGCTTCGATCAAATTCACTCTTTGCAATATATTAAATACATTTTCTATATATTATTGTGTTTAGTCAAACGTAAACTGCTGGTTCTTGACTTGGAAATTCTATATACATTTGTTATGTCACAATGATAGATTTAGACATGGGAATTTCAAAATGTATTATAAACAGAATTTTTATTTAATTATATATAATAATAATGTTGAGCATGTTAAAGGCTGTTTGGTTCGTTGCTAGTTGAGATACAAGGTTCTCTATATGACTATATGGGCCTCCTTATTGATTTCATGTCTGACTCACATGGTAATGTATTGACCCAAAGGTCGTTCTCATTTCTCCTCATTGGATCCTAGAAATTGCTCTCTCCATGAATTGATCTGTCTCTACAGAGAGTTACATCCAGTAGCAGAGCAAATTATTATAAACATTTAATTGTATTGCACAATGTTAAAACAAATGCTTTTCCAAATGTATTATTCTCTCTCCATGATAGAGGAAGAATGAGTGGACTTTATTCTTTTTTTTAGAGCAAGGCACTATGTAAAACATACGTTTTATCAAACCCAGCAGGTTCTCTTCTTAAAAAAAATAGGCACACAGACAGTGTACGAAATCAGAGTCCAGTAAACAATCAGAGGTCAGGCAGTGTATAAAAGCATAGTCCAGTAAACAATCCAAGGTCATGTGTAAGGATGTGTAGAAAAGCATAGTCCAGTAAACAATCCAAGGTCATGTGTAAGGATGTGTAGAAAAGCATAGTCCAGTAAACAATCCAAGGTCAGTGTAAGGATGTGAACAAAAGCATAGTCCAGTAAACACTCCAAGGTCAGTGTAAGGAAGTGTACAAAAGCATAGTTCAGTAAACAATCTAAGGTCAGTGTAAGGAAGTATACAAAAGCATAGTCCAGTAAACAATCCAAGGTCAGTGTAAGGAAGTGTACAAAAGCATAGTCCAGTAAACAATCCAAGGTCAGTGTAAGGAAGTGTACAAAAGCATAGTCCAGTAAACAATCCAAGGTCAGGGGCAAGCAGTGAACATAAGCATAGTCCAGTAAACAATCCAAGGTCAGGGGCAGGCAGTGTACAAAAGCATAGTTCAGTAAACAATCTAAGGTCAGGGGCAGGCAGTGTACAAAAGCATAGTTCAGTGAGCAATCCATGGTCAGGGGTAAAAGAGAAAGCAAGGTCCAATTCAAAGTCGTCATGATCATCATCAACATTTATTTATATAGCGCCAGAAAATTTTGTAGCGCTTTACAATTGGGAACAAACAGTAATAAAACAATACTGGGTAATACATACAGACATAGAGGTAAGTGGGCCTGCTCACAAGCTTACAATCTATGGGACAATGGTAGTTTGATAGTTGTTAAATCTAAAATTCTGACCCAAGTCAGCCTGTGGTGTCAAGTATATCTGGAAGCGCTTCAATCAGCTGGAGAGAATTGACACAGACCAAGTTCTGTATGCAAGGAATATTCTCTAGTTTATTGATACAAAGATACAGGTTTTTATAGGCTACTGAATAAATGAATCCTACGTCATATGCATACAATAGTTTATACCACTAGTTTATGAGAAGCGCTACTGATTAACTTTCTCACGTATTCTTGAGGTGTTTACTTTTCTCCCCCTTCTAAGGACAGATGAGCCTATTATTTCTTATCTCAAGGGGAGTTGGAGATATGCTATGTGCAACACCATGGATACAGCTCCCATACTACCAGCTGGATATGAAGCTCATTATTGTTTTCATAACTGGTTACATTCTTCAGGTGTTCTCTATTAGTTCAACTTCAAGGCCATAGGCTCACATATTGCAAAACTGCAAGTTAACAGAAAAATGAATAATCTCTTCTAGCAAATAATATTTCTATACAAGTTACAATAAAATGGCTGAACAAAGGCCTTATGAGGCCTTAACAAAAAATCATATTTAACATTTCCCATCTTTTATTCAATTTTCGACCCTTTCTCCTCCTACCTACCTAATCCTATCTATAGAACCACATTCTTAATAAGCAGGTACTTATACACATGTAGGAGGCCACATGCATAGAGTTGGTCCCCTTAGGAATCTGTCAACTCATCCCCCACTAATAAGCCTGTGATCCTCCCTGTCCTAACTTGATTTATGAGGAGATGCATTTTGGCAAATGTCCATGTCTAGAAAAGATGGTTTCTTAGAAGATGGTTTCTTAAAAGATGGTTTCTTAAAAGATAGTTAATGAGTCTATAGTAGTTCTGCAGGCCTTGCATGTCCTTTGTTCAATCTTTAGTAGTTTCTTGTTGCAAACTCTGCAGTTCTTTGGCTTTGCTAGTCCAAATAATTCATGACACTCATAGTCTGGTCAGGTTTCAGAAGTAATTTCTGTGATCATCAGAGGTTCGGGATTTTCAGTGGTTCCCTTTTTGGAGAGACAACAATCAAGTGTCAGTAACTTCTTAATCAGCCATATATTTAGTTTCATTATCACCTATACGATCAACAGGATTGCTAAACCATTTGCTACTAATGCCAATATTTCCAATATCCAACATGAATCATTACTGACAACTTTACCAATGAGGTTATGCATCTGCACAAAGACATTTTCAGAGTTTACTCTACTATGAGTGCAAATTGTTGAGCACTCCTTCCCATATGTTTCTCACAGTGGCATAGGCAATATGTCACTTAACTGTCTGTTTCATACTGGGTTAGGGAGGCCTTAATCCCTACTTCAGTCACAATTATTCTGGCAAGACATATCAATACAATGAGACAGTCATTTCTATTTATCAGAACAAGACTCCCCTGATTTGAAGACTTTGCAGTGTTATGCGTGAATCCAGGTGTCTCTTTCCTGTACTTTCACTGCCATGGGAGTCGTCAACAGGACTTGATAAGGACCCTTGTATCTGGGTTCAAGACTTCTCCTGATGTGCTTTCTCACGACCACCCAGCCCCCCAGGGTGCAGTTTATGGGTACCTGTATCAAAATTAGGGTTTGCAATGGAGGAGAATATTTGACCATGTATTTCAGTTAGTTGTTTCTATAATAAGGCAACATAATTCAACAAATCACTATATACATGGTGTAGTTGCTATGGAAAATAACAGCCTGTTCTGTTTGCTGTGCCAAACAATATCTCATATGGTGTTAAACCTGTGTCTTTCCTAGCAGTATTTTTTACTGAGTGCAGGTAAACATGAGATCCATGGCAGACCTGTTTCAGCCATTATTTTCTGCATTTTCAATTTCAGTGTACCATTAAGGCGCTCCATACATCCTGAACTTTGGGATCTGTAGGGGGTGTGATAGTTTCTGGAATCCTTGCCCCGTAAAGTGTATCCCTCTGTCACTTACAATGACCTCTGGTACACCATATCATCAGATTACCTCATTCGCAATTTTCTTGGCTAATGCTTTAGCATTTGCTTTTCTATACAGCCATGTCTCCAGCCAGTGACTAAAGAAGTTGACACAGACAAGCACATTCTCAAAGCCCGAGCATTTGGGAAGTTATAAAGTCTATCTGTATCCTCTTATAGGGATATTATGTCTGGGGTGTGCTTTTCCATAGGACAGACTTACTCGGGTTACTTTGTGCACAGACTAGGCATTCTGCCACTAACGACTGTGCTGCTTGGGCGAACCCTGGCTCATCCATAAGCTGCTAGTGAGTACAACCATAGCATCTTTTCCCAGATGCACTTTCTCGTGTGCTATATTGGCCATAATGGGATAAACTACTTTTGGCAGACACAAACGCTGACCTTTACACCACTCCTTGCACTTCTAGTGCTCCATGTATTGCCCAAGTCTTTTTCTTATTTTCTGTTGCTTGTCTTTCCATAAGTTGGAGTGTGCTCTGGTCAAACAGGGGTCAGGGGGTCACCATGTAAATAGACTCCCCTTGGGGTACTGGGGCTATGGCGGCTTCTCGTGCGGCCTGGTCTATTTCACTTAGCTTCGGGGGTAGTATCTCTGTGTGTGTCTTCATCTTCATCACTGTTTGGAGGACAGCTGGAATGCAGTGAACAATGCCCTGGTATGTTCATCATATTGACTGGTTTGCTTGCTGAACCCATAAGGTCCCTACTTTTCCATACAGGGCCATAATCATGCGCAATTACAAATGCATAACTTGAATCAGTGTAAATATTTACTCTTTGTCCTTTTGCATATATGCATGCAAGTGTCAGGGCCTTTAGTTCAGCTTCTTGTGCTGACATGTGACTCGGTAGAGTCTGTTGAATCACTATTTCTGTGTGTGTGGTTACAGCACACCCTGTATACGGGACAGGATCTATGTGATAGTGTGAACCATCTACAAAAAGAGTGATGTCTGCATCTGGTAATGGTTTATCTTTAATGTGAGATAAAACCAGAGATTCTTGTTTCATTAGTTCTATGCAATCATGTTCAGAAAAATTTTGTTTGCATTTTTTTTTTTTCCTTTCTTTCTGTTCAAGCTGGAATGGAATTCCCCCAAATCCCTAGGGTAACCCCAATATATACAGGTACTTCTCCCATCTTTTGAAACTTGCTGCAATAAGGCAGCAGGATTCAACATTGTGCACTGCTTAAGTGTAACGTTACTGGGAGTAAGCAGTGCTACTTCATTAGGATAGGCTTCAGTAAGGAGCATGTGGAATCCAAGGAAAAGGTTCTTGGTTTCTGAGTTCCACAAAGTTTACACTCATTAGATGGAGTGTACAGTACAACGGTTAAGACAGATGTGGTAACTTTAATTCTTCTGGAAGAGAAACACTTAGCTTAAATAACCTGTTAATAAGCCACATCATCAGTTCTATTAGTGTATATAATAATGTGTTGGGCCACAATACTCACAAACACATTCCTGCATTGGGTGTAAACCCCTGTAGTCATGGGTTGCTCTTTTCTTTATTTGGTTGGGTTAAACTTTCATATTAGAATTTTCTAATTATGTATAATGATCTATACATTACTATGGGCCTGAGTCTGGTTCTTCCAAACTTGGCTTTCCTTTCTAGTCTAGTACACATCTACAGCGCACAGCAAAGGAAAATAACGTGCAATCTATATTCCTCCTGCTAATATCAATGAACTCCCCTCTCTGGTCTCCCTTGGACCTTTAAAAAACTTAAAATACAGTTTACTCAGATTCCCCTTGTCTGAAGGTCTTAACATATATCTGTGAACATGAGAGGCTCTGGGGCCTCTTGTGCTTCCTTTTTTTTTTTTTTTTTTCTTCTAATAAAAAAGGAAAGGGAGGAAGAAAATACACAGTGCGCTCGGCAAGTGTTATATGTCACTCATTTCACAATAGGAGGGAATGTCCTTTGTGCTGTATATCTTCATACTTAGTAAATCTGGCCGGTAACAAATGTTTTGCTTGTGCTTGGTTTCTGTCACAACGTACGATACCGTTAAGGTAACTGGGTGTCCTAGCACAATATCTATACTCTTTTCAAGCACTAAAGCAGAGTAGTATGCAAGTGACCTTAGCTTGCGACCATGTATTTGTGTCAGTACTCCTTGTACATGTGCACTGACTTCATAACAAAATAATGTGAAAGGCTTGTCATAATCTGGCAAAGCCAGTGCTGGCGCTGAAGTTATTTCAGCTTAAAATTGGTTAAACATTTGGTTCTGCTCAGAGGAGAGTATAAATGGCTTGCTATGATCCAGAAGTGCTAATGCAGGAGCACATACAATTGCTCTTAAAGTCTTAAATCTTTTTCATTTCTGTAAAAATATAGAATTCCCATCAATGCATTACCATACCCACAATAAAAAGAATTATTTACAGTATATGACAATTATAGCACAGTAAATAAGGGCAGTAAATGTCTTTACAAACACTGATTTACTCAAAACTGTAATGAGGATACAAATAAAAACCTTTTGCTTTCTGCACATACAGAAAAACCACCTAGTTCATGCATTTGCTATGTGAATAGCACATAAACTCTAATATCTCTTCCAAAACAAGGTAATCATTACTCAGAAGAGTTTACGTTATTTAAATCCTTCATTAGTTTATACTTATGTTTGTTGTGGTGCAAAGATGGTGCATTGGAAGTTAAATCAATGCAATCTGGATTGCCTAATGGGTCTTTGCAGCTGGAGACCTGTGAATAAAAAAACTTTTGCATAGAGATTAACATTTATTTACTAGGAATTACTGTAACTGTAACATGCGTGTATACTGTTATCAGGTAACCAGTGAACAGCTGCTAAAAGCTTAACTGTGACGCTATGCGTTCCATGCCTTGATTTCCTCAAAGGGGCAGTCCCTAATTTCACAAATAGAGAATGTCAAAGTGACGAGACCTGGGCGAGTGTTCAAAGCCACTCCTTTCTTATCATCTCTTAGTACAGCCCTTTTAAATGACACTAATTAAATTTCCGGGTTTAGAAACATTCAATCTGGAATCTTGGTTCCAAGTATTCAACCATTTTAAAAGCAGCACTGTCTCATAAATCAGAGTACTCTCGTTAGACACAATACATTGTGTCTGTAAATCATTCAACATTTTCTCAACAAAATCTCTCTCCCGTGACCAAATATTCACACATATTTCTAGATTCTGTGATTTTCGTGTTCAAAGTAAAAATATATTCACTTAAGTCTCGCTCACAGACGACATTTTATCTCGTAACATTTCTTTAAAGGCATAACAAACCCTCCTGATTTCTGAGAACATTCATCAGCGCCATTTTAACACAGATAAAAACAGCATGTAAGCTCACTCCCACAATTCTCAACTTCATTAAAGAGAAAGCTATATTTCTGAACTTCAGAAACAAAATTATTTTGTTCAAATACAGAAACGGCTTGTTGGATCCCAGCCAGCTTTGTTCTGACACTAGTACTTATAGTGATAATGTACATTATTTACAATCTTGTCCGTGCAATCGGACCAAACATTTTAAAACTTCTTTTGTATCTTTTTAAAAGCTTATCATTAAGCAATGAATGTACAACTTTTTCAACCTTGAAACATGTCTCTTGTAAAAAACGGACAAGACAGACAAACATTGTGATTTAAAGTAAATCAAACATCTCCCTTATAGAGCACTAAGACAGAGAACAAACAATGTGAATTATCACGGATCTCTCTCACACGCAGTAAGACGGAGACAAAACTCACATACAGAGAAAGAAAACTTAACTGACATCTTCCAGCCTACTGCTGTGGAACTACAAGTCCCAGCATTACACTAAATACAAGTTAGCTTCAACATGTTATCATCAATCAGCACTCCGGACACATTTTTTTAATTTTACATACATTGTCAAAAAACAAAAAACAGTGTGCTTCTTATCTCAACACACTGAAATCATTTACACAGAATAAGGGAGGGGCACATTTCACTTATTCAGCTGCACAGGATCAAACATACATTTATAATATACAACCTACTTGATTCATTATTCAGCTTCCGATGCATTTAGCATATCCACATATATTTCGACTTTTCAGATCTCTTAACTTTCCTGTGCCACCTCAAACAATCTCTTGGGGTTTGATCTCAATACCCCTTTGTTCTTGTCACATTACCACTTGCAACACCTTTGTTTCTCCATCCACACATATCTTTGGTTATCCCCGCTTTCTTGAAAAATTCCCTGCAGACCTTCTACTCCCCCATTTCCTTTAGTCTTTGTGCATCATATCTATGAGGGAGCTGCTGTCATTTGTTTACTATCTATATTACTCGTATTGACAGTATTCTGTTGAGTCCAAATCGGGACTCTTATCTAGTTTCTGTGGGTTGTCCTTGCACTGGACGTCCCGTTCTGTGGACTCCTTGTACTGGATGTCCGTGCTAAATAGCTTCTTTGACAGTATCTGGGACGAAGGTCTTTTGGAAATCTCTCTTACACAATTTGGGCAGATTACAGAATCTCCCTTCTTTGATATACCTCTGGGGATGGTGTCTAAAATGTTCACTCAATGTTCAAAACAATAACTCTCTAAATCCCTCTATTCCATTACATGCTTCTTTGATCAATGTCTTATGTGACTTTTATGCTTTATACATCATACATAGGTACAAACACATGCACTCAAAATTCAATCATCTTTCAAAAATCTAATCAACAATACAATTACAGTAAACAAATTGGGTTAATACTGTATTATATTAATCAGATGATACTTGAGACTCACAAATTCGCGTGTCAGGTGCCTCAGACAGACATGAGGTGACCCAGACTAGGAAGACCAACGAGTAGAAATCTACTGACCGCGGATGTTGGGGTTCAATGTGCTGGGAAACCTCCGTTGTCTGTCTTGTATCCTGCTGGACAGCGAATCTCTGTGGCGACCTCCAAGTTGTTAAATCTAAAATTCTGACCCAAGTCAGCCTGTGGTGTCAAGTATATCTGGAAGCGCTTCAATCAGCTGGAGAGAATTGACACAGACCAAGTTCTGTATGCAAGGAATATTCTCTAGTTTATTGATACAAAGATACAGGTTTTTATAGGCTACTGAATAAATGAATCCTACGTCATATGCATACAATAGTTTATACCACTAGTTTATGAGAAGCGCTACTGATTAACTTTCTCACGTATTCTTGAGGTGTTTACTTTTCTCCCCCTTCTAAGGACAGATGAGCCTATTATTTCTTATCTCAAGGGGAGTTGGAGATATGCTATGTGCAACACCATGGATACAGCTCCCATACTACCAGCTGGATATGAAGCTCATTATTGTTTTCATAACTGGTTACATTCTTCAGGTGTTCTCTATTAGTTCAACTTCAAGGCCATAGGCTCACATATTGCAAAACTGCAAGTTAACAGAAAAATGAATAATCTCTTCTAGCAAATAATATTTCTATACAAGTTACAATAAAATGGCTGAACAAAGGCCTTATGAGGCCTTAACAAAAAATCATATTTAACATACCCAAGGGTAAGTGCTACATCATATTGCATATATTTCAGCTAGAATACACAGGTACAAAGAATTGAGTGGGCTGTGTGATCAATCACACAGCAGTGTTGGTCAGAGGGTTGTTGTCTTGTGTTAGCTGTGTAGAGGGTGGTAATAGGGTAATCTAGGGAGATTAAAATGCTGGTTGAGGAATATCATAAATTTATCTGAAGAGGTGGGTTTTCAGGGAACACTTAAAGGTTTGAAGACTAAAGAAAATCCAGGTCACAACATAGAGGCACACACTAAACACAGGTTCAGCACACTGGGTCAGAACAAACTATCACTATCAATGGTGTACAGTACAGAAAGCCTAATAAAGCTTGGAGAGCCAATGAGGTGAGGCGCTTTTATCCTGAGAATAAGCAGCACCTGTGAATAGCCTCTGGCCTGTTGATAAAATACCAGGGGGTAAATGTATCAAGCTGCAATTTTTTTCAGCTATTTGAAATCAACGCAAATTGCGAGACATAACCGGCGATTTGAGTTCCCAGGTCTCCATATGTATTAAGTAGCAATTTTTAATCTGATTTTCAAAATCGCTGTTCATCTACCACGATTTGCGGCGATTTAAACTCGCCCGTGTTTATTTGAAAATCGCCATTTTCAAACTAATACTCATTTCTGATTGATTGTAAGTTTTACATGCAAAACTCGCACAATTTTGACCTCACTAACATTATAAAAACAGGCTACTTCCTTATTTAAGTTGATAGGGGTTTCAGGGACATAGAGAGAGCAGGTGACAATGTAGGCAGAGAGACTAGTTTGTGTTAAGGAGTGTGGAAAGTGAGTTTTGTGTATTTCTTTCAATATTATTTTGTTTACTTGCCCTTGTTTGTCTTATTGTCTGTGTGTTGATTAATATTTATTTTTTGGGTGAGTGTTATTTTTTTGCTGTTTACTGTAATTCCCTGTCCTTGGTTCGTGAGTGATTTGTTTGTTGTTTTGTATTTCCCCTGTGTTTTATTTGTCAGTCTATTTGTTTTTTTGTTTGTCTTTCCCCTGTGTCTTTGTCAACATGGTGAAAGTCAGGAGAGGTAAGGAGGCTAGGGAGAGTGGGGAGGAGGAGAGAGAGGAGCTAGGAGGTGAGAAGGAGCAGGAGGCTTAGGCAGACCCTTATATGGGCAAAATAAAGTCTGGGCGCAATGTGTGCTTCAGTTTTGCAGCTAATTGGGCAATTTACAATTTAGTGTCTGTGTATGAGCGCATTTTGTGGAGCCTAGCTGCAAAGACCATGTTTGCATGCAAAAAGCAGCTGAGGTCACAATTATGTGACGCAGCTAATGCAGTGGGCCCCATTAAGTGCACCATAGAAAACTGTTGCAAGTGCATTAGCTACATAAAGCGCAGAGTGAAAGAGAAGATGGCAGAGGACAGAAGAGCAGCTGCAGGGACTGGAGGTGGACCTGCTCTTGTCATGTCCTACACAAGTTACAAGAAGGTGTTCAAGCAGCTCATCCCTATTGAGCTCCTCGAGGGAATTAATGTGCGGGACACCGACAGACCTGTGTCTCAACCAAAGGATGGTGAGTACTGTATAATGGTGCAACTGTTTACCCTTTATGTGCAAGCAGTAATCCAGCAGTATGTAAATGTTTGATTTTTCTGCACATTGCAAACAGAAGTCTGAGCATTTGTAAAAAAAAACAACTATATATATATTTTTTTATTAAGGGTGAATGCTTTTTTGCACTTGAAAAAAATCTTAATATCAAACTTCTCTAATTTTTCTACACACAGCCTCCAATGACAAGCATACAGCACCAGCACTTGCACCAGCAAGCCAGGAGGACTCCTTTGAAGGTAAATCCACCTATGTTTTAGTGGGGTGAACAAATGCTATTAATCATTTACATGTAATGACAAGCACCTATAACTGTTTTTTACCTGATAATGGTTATTAATGGTTTATTTTACATTTTCAAATGAGCATCACAAGGCGCCGTGTAGACCACACCTGAAAGAGACAGTGCAGACGTGGAGTCAGAGGACTTCATAATCTTACAACCCGTCGGCACATTACCAGAGGTTGCGGACTGCACAAAGTCCACAAACTTCCACACCCACCCAACCTCAACCTGCTTCTGTCTCCAGTTTGGCTGAATCAATTCAGCAGTTTAGTAGGGTACAAGGGAATTTGGTGGAATTCCACCAGAATTTCCTGAGAGGTATTCAGTGCCAGCTGACTGAAGGGTTTAGATGCTTGCACAGTATGCAAGACACCCAACAAAGGATGTCTAACACATTGAAACGCATAGATGCCAGCCTGATACAATTAAATACAGGACTAAACAACCTAACTGGGGCTATGCGTGAACTTTCGGAAACTGTTGTATTTGTGTGTAGCCGATCAACGGCACGGCTGACGATGCCCTCTTGATCTGTTGGCAGCACGGTCAGCACAACCCCAAGTCCGTCATTACCCGCTACCCCTGTGCGTAGCAGTGGTAGAATTAGGGGTGGCAGGCGACCATCCTCCAGCCGGGCCAAGTCACCAGGGCCCGCAGCAAAGAAAAAAAAATATTTGTTTTGTGTTTATGGCAAAGTACCCTGTTTTAATTTAACAACACAGACTCTGTTATTTCTGTTTATTTACATTTAGTTAGTTAGTAAATGTTTTCTTTATCCACTCTGGTGTTGTTTACTTGCGTAATCTGGGTATACTTATATTGTTTTTATCATTAAAAAATGCCTAAATAGATATTTCAACAAACATACATATACTCATAAAATAAGGTTAATTGTGTTTTGAGTTTGATGTTGGTTATATAAGAATAGGTAATAATTAAAAACAAGGTTACTGGTAATTACACAATGATGGATGATCCTTTCTATGACCTGCCTCCCCCCTCTGTATTATGAACATCAGCTGCTGGAATAAGCTCACCTGGTTTGTTACTGTATTTTGCCAGTGTTAGGGATATACTTTGGTTTAGGACCAAATTATGCAGCACACAGCACCACAACACCATATCAGCCACCTTACCTGGGACATAGAGACACCACCAGATGTATCAAGCCACATGAATGTGGACATAAAGGCCAAAGGTAAGTTGTATCACCCCTCTATAACAGGTGACATAAACCAGCATTGACACTCATATCCAGATTCATCTTCAGTTAAACACAAATACATGTAGATGATTGCAACACAAAATAAAAACGCCCAAAAAAACAAACAAACCCACGTGGCCTGTGCAGCCTAAGAGGAGCCTGGTGCTTTAGATGTTCCTCTCTCCGTGTCGGTGCTGACTCCAAAATCAGATGTTGCTCCACAACAACCAACAAGACTTTCCAACAAACACCATTTTCAACAACCCTCGGAGTAATGGGCATTCGTGTCCCTTTTTATAGTCCTCATTAGTCTGCATAGACCAATGGCTGATGTGTTTGCTAATCACGCTTATAAAATGTAGCGTGTTGTTGTGCAACAAGTCTGTATGTTGAATGGTGACCGAATCTGAAAATATTAACTGGCCACATCATACAAATAAAATGATTGCCCCACGGGTGATGAAAAAGTAAGCCACTACAATACAATAAATTTGTTATAAAAAAAAAAAGTAGTGACTGCAAGTAGTAGTCACTACAAGTCACTACAAGTCTGTCCTTGGGTTACTCCAGCTTTTATTGTTTTATAGCAATGAATTGTGGAAGTGAAGACCTGTAAGTAGCTCTACTAAAGATCTTCATAATGACAGACACTTGCAGAATATATACACTAGAAAATTACTAGTACAAAAATCACATTATTACTTTAACAATTTTCATCAAACCACTTAAAATTTAGTAAAATTCTGGAAGTTCATTAATAATTTACCCGTGTCATCTTGCCATCAGGAAACTGCTGGTCATAAGAATGATACTGTGCTTTCTGACAAGGATGCTGTTGCCATTGCATTTAATGAACAATTTGTGGTTCGTGCTAGTCCTTTATTGGCAACACATAACCAGAATTCAGATGCCTTATTTTAACATACTTATACAAAACCTCCCCAACAAAATTTCACATTTGCACCAGTATGAGAAGAGGAGGTTGAACACAAGGTTATATACATCACACTATACAACTGGTGTGGGCCAGATGAGTTGCTGTCAAAGTTCCTACACCTCAGTGCCCCAGTCAATACTAAACCTATAATACATTTTATTATGTCATCTGGTCAAAGTTATTCCGATCCACAAAAGTGACAAGTATTGTTTCAAACTATAGACCTGTTTCTTTATTACCTATTTTATACAAACTAATGACAAAATGCATGTAATCACAAAGCAGTTTTTGCAAAACAACACGTGTCCTTAGTCGGTTTTAATTTGACTACCAATCAAACCATTCAACAGAAATGTGGAGCTCTGTAGAAGGCAGTGCAGCCAGATACCTTAGTGAAAACAGGAACTTTAAGTGGCTTTCATCTGAATTGGCTGGAAGAGCAAAAGAGCATATTTTGTGTCAAATTCAAATCACTAAGTTTAAGCCAACTAATTTCCCAACCAATCTCAATTCCTCCTAGACTGGGTCCTATCATCATGCCCTGTCTGAAACCACTGTTCTGGTATACTGCCTAACATTCTTATTGATCATGCAGGAGTTAGTTAGTGTTTTGTGTACATAAAATAAAACTTGTAAAGACCTGTACATAAGAACATTCAAATACTTTGACCTTGGATATTTCCTAGATAACTTAACCAACTGCCCCTGGTATAGAACCAATCTGATACCTGACGTTCTGCATTTAAGTATTTCCGATCAGAGTTCCTAAAATTCTGTGATACCCATACTCCATTCTGCAGAGTCAGAGAAGTATCCAAGGTTAAAGTGTTTGAATGTTCTTATGTACAGGTCTTTACAAGTGTAACTGAATTGAGGTGTTTCAATCAGACCCGTTTCCAGAGGTGTATAAAATCAAGCACCTAACCATGCAGTCTCCATTTGCAAACATTTGTGATACAAAATGGGTCGTTCTGAAGAGCTCAGCGACTTCAGGCGTGGTACTGTGATAGGATGCCACCTTTGCAATAAGACGGTTCGTGAAATTTCATCCCTGCCGGATAATCCACGGTCAACTGTAAGTGATATTATTAAAAAGTGGAAGCGTTTAGAAACAACAACAAGCACGAAGCGGAAGATCACGTAAAATCACAGAGCAGGGTCAATGAATGCTAAGGTGCGTATGCTGATTCCATAGCTGAAGAATTCCGAACTTCCACTGGCATTAATGTAAGCACAAAAACTATGCGGTGAAGCTTAATGGAATGGGTTTCCATGGCTGAGCAGCTGCATGCAAGCCTCACATCACCAAGACCAATGCCAAGCTTTGGATGGAGGGGTGTAAAGCACACAGACACTGGACTGTTGAGCAGTGGAAACATGTTCAGTGGAGTAACGAATCATGATTCTGTTTGGCAGTCAGATGAGCGAGTCTGGGTTTGGCGGATGCCGAGAGAACGTTACCTGCCTGACTGCATTATGCAAACTGTGAAGTTTGGTGTAGGAGGGATCATGGTATGGGGCTGTTTTTCAGGGTTTGGGCTAGGCCCCTTATCTCCAGTGAAAGGCAATCTTAATGCTTCAGCATGCCAAGTCATTTAGGACAATGCTATGCTTCCAACTTTTTGCCAACAGTTTGGGGAAGGCCCTTTTCTATTCCAACATGACTGTGCCCCAGTGCACAAAGCAAGGACTACAAAGACATGGTTTGATGAGTTTGGTGTGGAGGAACATGAGGGGCCTGCACAGAGCCCTGACCTTAACTCCATTGAACACCTTTGAGATGAACTGGAACGGAAATTGCGAGCCAGGCCTTCTCGTCCAACATCAGTGATGGCCTCATAAATGCCCTACAGAATGAATGGCCACAAATTTCCACCGAAACACTCCAACATCTTGTGGAAAGCCTTCCAAGAAGAGTGGAAGCTACTATCGCTGCAAAAGGGGGACCAACTCCATATTATAGTATATGCATTTGAATACAATGTCATTACAGTCCCTGTTGGTGTAATGGTCAAGCGTCTGAATACTTTTGTCCATATAGTATATATTATAACTGAATCAGTTTTCTGGTAAAATAAGCAGTCACCCTAAATGCCATGATATTATGGGGCACACAGGAACTCTATCATTTGTTCCTGAGTATGCAGAAAGCTGGTATAAAATAGAGCTGTACAATGGTTGACATTGCTGTCTCACAGCACTGGTGCCCTATCTGTGTGGAGTTTGTATGTATATATCTCCTCTTCTTTGTGAGGGTTTTCTCCAGGTGCTCTGGTTTCCTCTCACAGACCAACAACATACTGGTGCGTTAATTGACTGCAGACCCTGATGTAGGTGTGGAGTATGGGGAATAATGTGAATTACTAAATATTCTCTGTAAAGTAGAGCTGTTCACTGACCCCCGTGTTTTGGATCTGGATTAACTTTGTGTTTTGGTTTTGGCAAAACCTCTCTCACTTGTTGTGGTTTTGGTTTTGAATCTGTATTTTTTTAGAAAAATAGCTAAAATATGATAAAATCACATAATTTTGCTCTCTTTTTGTTCCTACACTATTATTAACCTCAATAACACTAATTTCCAGTCAATTTTGACCACCTCACAGGTCACAATATTATTTTCATACACTTTCGGACAAAGACTGCAGGAACCTGGCTGGATGCTAAGTGACAGAGCAATGACACAAACACACGGCAATTCATAGCACATCTAGGAAACATTACCACACAGCAGTGGCAGAAAAGAAAAGTGGTGCAAGATGGAATTGTCCTTGGGCCCTCCCACCCACCCTTATGTGAGATATTGAAAAGAACATGTACAGTTTTACAAAGCAAGCACTCCAGCGACAAGCAGTGCCACTTTTGTGGCTGAAGTGCTTGGTTTGTTTGGGCCCCAAATAACAAGCTACCAATAGCTTAGCTGCCTTAAGCCTAACAGTGCTGTCAATGAACTCTACATTAGTAAACCCTGTCTGCTCATGCTTCATCTTTAATCTCCTTCTCCTCTGTGGATACCTCCCTCTCATCCCTGAAGAACTGACAAACTTATGTAGACACAGGAATGGATAATACAACTGGAGTGGCATTAGTTCTGCTTCAGAAAGACTGTGACACAGAACATGTGGGTAGCATGGAATCTGTCATATTGGCATATGCTGCATTGAACAGAGATTTAAATCAATATATAGATGCAGTTGAGGAGGTCGTACTTAAGTTAAAATGTGATCCACTGGATGAGATCCCGGATTTAAGTGCCCTTGTACACGAGAGATACACTGCGCTTCAGATGAATAATACAGAGGAGGCCCTGAAGCAGGACAATAAAAATGTCCAGTTTAAAGAACAGCAAAGAGACCTGAGAAAACAAATGGGTGTGTCACCGGCCCCTGCAGACTAAGCTTTGGAGATGAAGACGAGGAGAACGCCGTCACCCAGAGCACTCCTATAACACAATTGGAGATGGTGAAACCAGTGAAATACAATGTATGTGGTCACACAAATGAGAGAGAAGCAATTCAAAGGCTGATTGAAAACAAACTTCAGATGGGTAAATCTGCCATGTGTCCAAAAATTGGCTGTAATCACTCTGACATGAGTATATTGGATCTTGTTTCAGACAATGCACTAAAAAGAGCAATTGAAATTCACAGCAAAAAGCAAGGTCATCACTGAGCTTTGAATCAGCCCCAATTCCCCCAAAATTTAAATATAGCTAGGTACCTTTGTCGTAAAGTGCAGATTACAAACACTTTGTGCAATACTGATGAAACAGCAGCACAGTGGAAGGTTTCAGTAATACATATATACGTCTATTTAGACATCCATGCTTACATCACTTCTGCAAGCAACATTGTTCTTTGTTAATAAAACTGTTGTCTTTATACCGTTCAAATAAATTAATAATAATCCTCCACCTTTCTTTGGATGTTGATAGTTGATAGTAGGATCAGGTGGAGTTACAGCAGAGGTGTCATGTTTTTTGGTCAATTCTTTTACAGTAGACCAGACTAGATGTCAATATGTTGTGCTGAGTCATCTGCATCATCAATGGGTGTCTTTGAGTTTTGCAAAGCACACAACAGTATATAGCACATATAGGTTACATTGGCACACAGCGGTAGCTGAAAGGAAAAGTGGTGCAAGATGGAATTGACCCATTATGTTGGATTTTAAAAAGGACATGCACACTTTAACAAACCAAGCACTTCAGCGACAAGGAGTACCACTTTTGTGGCTGATGTGCTTGGTTTTTTTGGCTCCCCACAAAACAAGCTAATAATGGGCTTAAGGCACCTAAGGTAACAGTGCTGGTAATGAACTCTACTTTGGCAAGATGTTGTTGTCATTATCTTAGCCTCCTCCTCACTTTCATCAGTGTGTTCATCATTCTCACATATTAATTCATCACCGCTGGAATCCACCATTACAGAAGTCTCTGTATTTTGATGTAATGAGTGGGAAAGGCCTTCCTTGTGGAAATTGTAGTTTATTTTTATGAACATCATCTTTTTCACATTTTGAGGAAGTAGCCTTCGACGCCTATCGCTGACAAGGTTCCCGGCTGTGCTGAAAACTATTTTTGAGTGCACACTGGAGGGTGGGCAGCTTAGGCAGTGCAAAGCAAGTTGGTACATGGGTCTCCAAACTCCCTTTTTTTCTTACAGTATGTAAAGGGACTGTCTGATGTGTCTATTTCTATGCTGTTGTTAAAATAACCCTCCACCATCCTTTGGATGTTGATAGTAGGCTCAAGTGGAGTTATGGCAGAGGTGGCATGTTTTTTGGTTAATTCTTTTAGACCAGACCAGATGTCAAAATGTTGTGCTGAGTCATCTGCATCATCCCTTGGTCTCTTGGGAAAGCTAAGTTTTTTCCTAGCAGCAGTTGACTGAGAAACTGAAGGAGGAGAAACTGTCCTGTTACATAACACTTGAGCAGTCAAGTTGCTCACCAGGAGCTCCTTGCATCTCTTGAGATCTGGGTCAGTTGGAAACAAAGAGAATATATAGCTCTTAAACCTAGGATCAAGCACAGTCACCTAATGTAGTGATCCGATTTCAAGATTTTGATAACTCTTGGATCCTGGCGAAGCGAATAAAGTACTTGATCTACAAGTTCGACATACTTAGCATAATTGCTTTGTTTCATCTCCTCCTTCAGTTTCTCAACCTGCTTTTCCAAAAGTCTAATTAAGGGAATCTCTTGGCTCAAGCTAGCAGTGTCTGAACTCACTTCACAGGTGACTACTTCGAAAGATTTCAGCACCTTCCACAACACGGAAAGTATTCTCCACTGCGCTTGAGCCTTTCCCAATGTCATGGCTTGTGGAGTAAGCGTGGATGTCTTTTAGCTGTTCCTCCATCCTCAGAAGCATATACAGGGTGGAATTCCACCTTGTTACCACCTCTTGATTCAGTTGGTGGCATGGCAGATTAAATTGTTCTTGCAGCTGCTACATGCTATTGCAGAATGGCAGAAATATCCAGATATTTTACGGGCCACAGGCAGCATCTCCTGCATGTCCCTGTCATTTTTCAAAAAACTCTGCACCACCAAGTTGATTGTGTGAGCAAAACAGGGAATGTGATGGAATACACCCAGCTGTAATGAGTTGGGTACGGCTGGACGATGACGGAAAATCCAACAGCGAGAACACCTGCAAGAAAAGAACGATTTCATGACAAAACTACATAAATATTGACAGACTTACCTCCAAAACGACTCTGCAGATATCTGATGGTGGCAGAAGGATGACAGGACCTCCTTCCGACTGGGCAGCTCTCCAGCACCAATGTCTGAAGTCCGTGCTACCTGAATGAATGAAAATTTAAAACGGCAATGTCGGGACCACGCAGGTTAACTGCTTAAACAGTTAACCTGCCTGCCACATTCTTCTGTCGGATTTTTCGTGGTCACCGAAGCGATTACCACCGGCTGTAATGCTCTCACAATATTGGTGGCTTTATCAGAAATGATATATCCTGAGGAGAGTCCAAGTGGGATAAGCCATGTTGCAATGACATCCCTTAGTTTTTGTAACAGATTGTCAGCTGTATGCCTCTTAGTGAGGACGGTGATACACAGAGTAGCCTGCCTCTGACAAATGTGATGTACTTGGGTACATGCTGCTGCTGTTCCTGCTGGTGAAGGCGAATCGCCAACCCAGTGGGCTGTCAGTCATATAATCTCTAGTTTGCCCAGTTCCACTTGTCCATATATCTGTAGTTAAGTGTACAGTGGATAGAATGGCATTTTGTAGCCCAATTATTACATTTTTACAAACCTTGTACAGGTAAGGAATAGCTTTTCTTGTAAAATGGTGTTGTGATAGAATTTGGTGACGGGGACACAAGACCTCAATTAACTGTCTAAAAGCAGCTGCATTAATAGTGGACATTGGATGCAGATCTAATACGAGCATAGTCGCCATGGCGTCTGTGATCTGCTTTGCGACTGGGTGACAGCTTTCATACTTGCTTCCTCTTGCAAAGGATTGTTTAACAGTCAATTGTAAACTACTAGTAGTCTTCTTCTTGGTCTGCTTCTGGGATGAAGATCCACTCCCAGCAGCAGCAGCAGCAGCAGGACTATCGCTCAATAATTCTTCAGGGAAATCATGAATAGTAGAGGAGTCATCTAGCCTTAGCAACTTGGATGCAGGACTGACTCCGATCGCTACAGAGGATATTGATGAGGACAGTGTTGTGGCTGTAGATTGCAGGTGCCGGGATCTAGGTGAGAGAAGGGAGCTAGCTGATGCTGGACTGCTTGTTATTTTTTTAGCATAATTTTGAGATTTTCCCAACAGCTTGCCATGAACTCGCTTCGAAATGGCATAACATGGATGAGATTCCTAGATGGTTAAGGTCCCTACTTCTACTGACTGTTGCTTTACAAATGGCTAGACAACTGTTGTCAGGATTTGGGTAAAAATAATTCCACACATAAGAGGTGGATTTTTTGGTCTTATGCCTTATCATGTGCAAGAACTGCTTCCACTGGTGCAGGACTTACACAAACAACATCATCCTCATCAACATCCTCATTAGCGCCATCGTCAGCTACACAAATATGGTGCCAGCAGCTGCTTAGTGCTCCTGCTCTTCTGTGGACTGATGTGAATCCATTTTGATGACATAGTACAAATGTGAATGTAGACTTTTAATAACACTGCCAGCTCTATTATTATAATTTCGGTTTCAGCACTGAAAACTGCCACCTCTCCTGTTTCTGGGTGAGCTATGGTACAATACAATGTCACTGGAGACTTTTAATTACACTGCCAGCTCTATAATGTGTCTTTCAGCACTGAAAACTGCCACCTCTCCTGTTTTTGGGTGAGCTATGGCACAATAAAATGTCACTGGAGACTTTTAAAAACACTGCCAGCCCTATTATTACAATTTTGCTTTCAGCACTGAAAACTGCCATCTCTCCTGTTTCTGGGTCAGCTATTGCACAGTAAACTGTCGCAGGAGACTTTTAAAAACACTGCCAGCCCTATTATTACAATTTTGCTTTCAGCACTGAACATTGCCAACTCTCATGTTTCTGGGTGAGCAATGGCACAGTAGAATGTCACTGGAGACTTTTAATAACACTGCCAGCCCTATAATGTGTCTTTCAGCACTGAAAACTGCCACCTCTTCTGTTTCTGTGTGAGCTATGTCACAGTACAGTGTCACTGGAGACTGCCAATAACACTGCCACCCCTCCTCTTTCTCTTTCTTTAATGACGCATCCGCGAAGTTCGGATGGGCTCGGTTCTCTGAGAACCAAGCCCGAGCATCTGTACTGTAAAGTGCTATGTAATATGGTGCTGTTACCTTCTTGGCTCCAAGTCTTGTCTCATTGAACTACTGCTACTCTTGGAGACGGAGTAATCACTTCAGCCAGTGATTAGTAATTGGCTGGCCTTCTGTCAGCTCGTTTTACAATCCTATCTCCTGAGTTCAGAGTAGTGGCATGGAGCATGTGAACAATCTGGTGTTTGACTTGCAAGCGTGTACAACATGAAAGGATAAGTAAATAAACATATTCAAGTACTCTTTTATATATAGCTGCTTCAGCTGGCCGTTGGAACAACATCCTGAGAACAGCCAGAGTACAAACAGCTTGGGGTCAGCACATAAATATTCTGAACATTATAGTGTGCATTTAAAACCTGTCTTCATCTTCTTTTGCCTGTGTAACATTTATAATCCCTATATGAAAGCTTACCCCTAACCCAAATTAATTTATTTAATACAGGCCTGCCCAACCTGCGGCCCTCCAGATGTTGTGAAACTACAATCCCCAGCATGCTTTGCCAGTAGACAACCTGTTGATAGCTGGAAGGGCATGCTGGGACTTGTAGTTTCACAACATCTGGCCGCAGGTTGGACAGGCCTGATTTAATATGATTAAAATGAAATATGTTATGTTAAAGAGGAAGTATTTTTCCAGTTCAGGCAATACCTGTTGGAGTTTAACATCACCTTACAAAGCATAGATGAGGTATGTCCAAACTGGACAACATACAGAATGGGTGATATAGATTATTGTTATTATTATTATCCTTTATAAAGTGCAGTCATATTATGTAGCTCAAAGGGAAAGAAAGGACAGAAAATGTGTCTTGACCCACAAGACACATTTTCTGTCCTTTCTTTCTTTTTGGTCAATTAAATTGTTGTGTGGGTGCACCTCTCCCCTAATACTTATGAGGACTGTGGTCAGTATGAAATAAGGGAGTACCAATTTAATATGAATTTTTGAGGAGGAGTGGGGTCTGCCCATTGCGATATTATGTAGCTCAGTATATTGAGGGGATTATGACACAAATTACATAAAGTGACATGAAACAGGAGGTAAAGATGACCCTACACAAATGATCTTGCGATCCCCCAGCCAATTCATCACCCTTCCCCCAGCCAATTCATCACCCCCATTAACAATTTAATCAACCCCCAACGGCCAGTTTTGGACACCCCCAGCCATTTCTTCACCCATCTAGCCAGTCATTTCATCACCCAGCCAACTCATCACCTCCCTCAGCCATCTCATCAGCCTCCCGTGGCCAATTCATTCAGTCCGAGTGTGGGTGGTTCTTAGTTCAATCTGAGCGAATACTAAATTAACAGGCAGCTAGCAGTAATCGGATTTGCTGTCAGGCAGTGTGCTATAGCAACTGTCGGGACCGCCCCCCTTTAGACCAGGGCCAGCCCCGATAATTCTAGTCAGCCCCAGGAGCGCTTGCCACATATATTAAAATGAAAAACATGAGGTGCTAAAAATGTAGCCCTCCACATACAAGTATATGGAGGGCTACAATATATGCCCTAATGCAGTGATAGGCAACCTGATACACTTCAGAGATGGCATAGAGGGACTCTCTAACCTTCAAAAGGAACGTGCATTACTTTAAATCTCAGTAATAAGTCAGAACAGTACATGTAATGAAAGGAAGAGACATAGCTCTGTAATAACATAGCAGGAATTTTAAATTAAAACAAATCTGACAATAAAGCAGGTAGCTAGCTGAGGTTGATAAATCCATTTCTCCCCTTTAGCACCATTTTCATGCACACCCTCTTTGTTTTTTGTTCTTCTTCCGCAAATACATAAGCCTTGGTTGTAGGGTTGTTTACCTATTTTCTACAGATTTCATGATCCTCCTTCTCATCATCAATAATTCAGCCCACATCAACACAAATCATATCCTCAGTGTCTGCAGAGCTCCCTCCATCACTCCCCCTAGTGCCAGCTTAGAGGTAATACCAGTGAGACAGTTGCCTCAGTCCCAAATTTGAGTGGGCCCCCAGTGATTGAAAAATATAAATCTTAAAACATGTTAGAGACAGCGCAGCCACCGCTATCACTAATATGTAAGGTAAGACAGGACATTCCGCTACCACATTGTGTTTAAATACAGTAGCATAACAAATAACAGATTCTTTACTGTCTTTTGTTATCAACTCCAGGGAGCATTTCTCCCAAGTAGCCTCAGAAAGTAAAGAAATAAACATGTTTTCATTTTCTTTTTTAACGACTGTTTACATGTACCAATGAGTTGTAGCTTAATCTAGACATAATGAAAAAAGAAGAAACAATTTTTTTTAGTAGAGCAGACTCTGGGTTTTGTTACAATGAGCAACTTTGACATCTGCACAAGGGATTTCATGAGACCTTGGTCTTAAAAAATGTTTTCAGAATTCCAGTAGTCTGCATATAATGCAGTCAGAATCACATGGTCAACTCTGCTTTGCGGTTACTGATAGTCTTGTATCATGTGTCAACCTAATGATGGCTAACAAGAAAGTGATAGTTTTACTATGAAGGCTGTAGGAGAAGTGGCGGTATGGCATACCACAGTATACACCCAGGTGAGGGCTGGACAATTTTAGCCCGGGGGTACAAGACTCAACTCAGCGGCCTATTTTAAAGGATAAACAATGCAGGTGGCCCTAGGACCAAGCCCAAGGTCGCCCACTATAGGACCGTCCCGGGGGGGGCAGGTGCCACCCAGCCCAGCCTGCCCATGTATACACCCCTACTTCCACCACTAATGATAATAATAATAATGTAGGCTGGGAAACACTCAATGTGTGGAAAAATGAAAGTAAGAAAAAAGTTGAAATAAGATAAACCTTTCAAAATTGTGTTATTTTCATTGCGTATGTGCTTACTTGCATATGTAGGTGTTTATTCAGTTAACATTTTGCCTAGATAGAAAATCTGTCACATTTACACAATTAACATTAAAGAGAAATGTGAACAAACATATAGCTAAGCACTGTATATTAACTGTGTTACAGCTGTATAATTTCTTGTCCATACATATTTTTGCATGTCTGCATGACGGTAGCCACCTTTTTGGAATTAATAAGAGCTTGCCCATCCTAATACTGGCAGGGACATTGTGATAATCTGTCTGTAACATCATCAAACTGGATGGTCAAGTCTAGCTTCCAAGAGATGCTCCTGATTTATACCGGAGCTTAGGGGTATATTTACTAAACTGCGGGTTTGAAAAAAAATGGAGATGTTGCCTATAGCAACCAATCAGATTTTAGTTAGCATTTATTTAGTACATGCTACAAAATGACACTAGAACCAATTGGTTGCTTAGGGCAACATCTCCACTTTTTCAAACCCGCAGTTTAGTAAATATACCCCTTAGTGTCAGGAGCTTTATCCAAATCCACAACTCATTTCAGTTATGCAGGAAATACCAGTCATATTTGGAAGGTTACATTTTTAGAGGTCTCTCAAAACTGCATAACAGGTAAACTTAAAATATAAATCACAGGTTGTGATTTAGTTAGTTTGGAAGGTAGTTTTACATATTTTAATTATGGTGTAATTTTAAATAATAATAAACTACTATTTGTTTAGGCAGATTTGGTAAGTGTTATTTGTTAGGTTGATACTTTAGTTTGTTACTAGTTAATACCTAGCTATCGAATTTAATCTTTTGGCTGATTTTATATTAATGTCTGAGCGCTGAGCCTACAGTTAGAGCTGTGCCACAGATACAGAGTTGGGAACTGACTTAGGGGGTAAATGTATCAAGCTGCGAGTTTCCGGCGGGTTTGAAAAGTGGAGATGTTGTCTATAGCAACCAATCAGATTCTTGTTATCATTTCTTTAGTACATTCTACAAAATGACAGCTAGAATCTGATTGGTTGCTATAGGCAACATCTCAACTTTTCAGACCCATCGTGAAACTCGCAGTTTGATACTTTTATCCGTTAGTGTTTAATTAATTTGTAATTCATTCAAATGTGCGCATAAAATTTAGGGGCTCGTGTTGAGTTGGAAGCAAACGATGTATTAGCGTGAAATACATTTTTTTACTTTTGCACATTCCCACAAAGCACTAGTTATGTTTGCAGCCGTATGTAGACTGAGGCGCATCTTACACTTCCGGCCGCGTGTTGGAGCAAATGCGATTTATGTAGACTGAGATGTGTATGTGCCTGTCAGGAGACTGGAAACTTGCAGGTGCGCAATCACTGGTGTAAGTTATAAACTGATAGTGATGACCATTAGGTCCAGCTCAACATATTATTATTATTATTATCGTTTATTTGTTAGGCGCCACAAGGTTTCTGCAGCGCCGTACACAGTACGAACAGAAGACTATACAGGGTAAAACAGTACAGAACAATAAACACAAAGTACCAGAAACTCCAGGCAGGCAAATACAGTAGAGACGGAGCGGAAGAACAGGTATGGAGACTGGAGGGAAGAGGGCCCTGCTCATACGAGCTTACATCCTAAGGGAGGGTAAACAAATCAGGTACATAAGGGAGCCAGTGAAGCAAAGGGGAGAGAAAAAAGGGGCCAGGGGAGAAACAGAAGAGATGAGAGGTTAAGTGGATGGTTGGTAGGCCTTAAGGAACAGGTGAGTTTTAAGTGCCCGCTTGAAGGAGCACAGATTGGGAGAGAGACGGATGGAGCAAGGGAGGTCATTCCAGTGAAGGGGGGCAGCACGGGAGAAGGAGCACAGATTGGGAGAGAGACGGATGGAGCGAGGGAGGTCGTTCCAGTGAAGGGGAACATAGCCATATAAGATGTGGGGGGTTTTGGGATGTAATTTTCATCTGTGTTTTAAATGGAAATTGCGTCCAACTCTATATGAGACCCTCAGTTACATTAACATTATATGTGTAATGTGAGTCATATGTATCTCAAGGTATGTCCAACACAAAGTACATACCATAGATTTGTGGCTTGACATTATTAGTTATAAATATAAATGGGGCAGGAACTGATGTGAGTGAGTTCTCTATACAGTGCTGCGGAATTACTGGTGCTATATAAATAAATGATGATGATGATAAATGTATTGCTTTAGTCATACACAATATAATATAATGAAGCGTCTTATAGACAAGAGAGAGTAGTGTCTCTTGTGGGGAATCTTCTTCCCTGCAATAGTACAATTGAGACAGACAAAATATGAAATCCGAATAGATGGTCACAAATTGACATAATATAGCCAAGACGTTAATGAATAAAGTATCAGCTGAAGGGGGCATTACACAAACAGCCACTCATTAGCAGCTTCTGGTGTTGTCATTATTATAATCATATATTTTAACACCTGGCCTCTAGTACCTGAAAAATATATGACTCCTTATAAACTTATCTGGGAATGCATTCACGTCTTATTAGGCCTGGGGGCATGCTACACTTACATAAAACAGTATTTTTCTTCCTTAACCATTGTGAAACACAGATAAAAAGGGGGAACAACATACTTCCTCCTGTGAGCGGGTTACTTGTTATGTTCTGGCAGTCCTTTGATTAATGTATAAACGTTGAATGATTTGTTCCAAGTTTATTTTGCTGAGACTAAGTTACAGTATTCTAAGCATCAGTCAGTTGTAAGGCTAGGTACACACTGGAGGTTTTTCAGCCAATCATCGGGCCAATCAGCCACTATATACGATCGTTCGGTCAGATATCACGTTAGTGTGTATACTCACACGATGAACGACAGTCGTTCTAAAGTGCTAGGAGCTGCCGGTGAGTGATGGCTGGAAAAGGCTGCAGCTCTGCCTCAGTCTCTCTCTCTCAGTCCTGGGGGAGGAGGTCGGGTGCCTCATGAGAGACTCTGCTGTGGTGAGCAACTATATTACTGTGCTTGGTATGTGTCTGGGACGAAAGGTTCCACACTTCAGAGAGGGTGTTGGAGAATGTTTAGCTAGCACCGGACAGGCAAGGTTTTTATTCATGTTTTTGTTTATCTTTGTATTTATACCGCAACCTTAGACTTACGTGATTATTGCTGCTGTTTACCGCCATCTACTCCAGGGGATGGTACCTGACCCCCTCACACGGTCACAGTATGCACTCATGTTCGCGATCTCCATAGAGTTTACAGAGCCATGATCTTTTCAGCCAATGCCGGCAATGAACATGTCCTGGTGACTTAATGTAGAGAGTGCTGTAGATGGAATAATTAGTTCTGAGACTGAATGTTTCGTTTCAGAGTCACAGAAGCTAACAAAATTTGTAAGGACATGTGAATAGCTATAACAAGGCGGTTTTTATCACTGTGACAGGAATGAGTGACTATTGTGCTTGTATAAATGACTAGAGGACCAGATGAAGAGCACAGATCCAGAGGCGGGCTGGCCCTAGGCCCAGGGGGGCAGCGTTCCCCCGGGCCGCTCGGTCAGACCGCTATTAGGGCCGGGGGGTAGGCCGGCCGGGTGCAATATAGCACATTTTCATCGGCGGCCGCATCTGATATGTGGCCGCTTCAGCGCACAGATGGCTGCATCACATGACAGGCGATGCGGCCGCGTCATCAATGATGCGGCCGCATCCCGTTTCATGCGATGCGGTCGCCTGTGTGCCCCCCGGGCTTCCCTCTCCCAGCCCGCGCCTGCACAGATCTGAAGGTAAATTGTGTGTAGTGTGTACGCATGAATCACCCGAATGGTCGGCTCTTCTGTCGTAGGTACAATCGTTGTAGATAACAGATTGGTCGGTAAATTCTCCAGTGTGTACCTAGACTTAATAATGGTTAAGAGTCTTTATTTATCTATCAACAAATGTGTTAGTGTTCTCCAGCAAATACATGCTTTGCCTGAAAGTGTCTTTTCTCCAGCAAGTAGATCATTGGGACCTCAACCTTTGGTTTTTGGATCTTCCCCAACCAAGGCCTTAACAACCAAATCTTAACAACATTATGGGCCCCCGGGCAAAGCAGTGCACCGGGGCCCCTTGATATAGATATAGATATATAGATACAGATATAGATATAGATAGATACAGATAGATAGATGTACTTGCTCAGTGACCCTTGAAGGTTTTTTTGCAGGTTTTTTTCTTTTGCAGGATTATTTATTCTCATTAAGAGCCGTGTCTATGGGGCCCCCTTGCCCGTGGGGCCCCCGGGCAGCTGCCCATCGTGCCCAATGGAAAAGATGGCTCCCTGTCCCCAACCATGTCTTATATAAGTACATTGTGAAATGGGAGCTTCCTGAACAATAAAAAAATCGACACAAGCCGTACATTTTTTTGTATAGCCCTTTTAACCTCAACCGTGTTAAAAGCATAAAAAATGTATGAGTACATAAGGTCACGCACAGCCTGCACGTGCTCCTCAGTTTGGTGTGATGTGCTCAATTCACACATCAAAGCATACTTCTTGTGAACATAGAAATCAGCAATACAGTCATTTAGTGAATATGGAGAGAAACAACATAAGCACAGCTACAAATATAATGTCTTGCAGGTCAAACAGGAGGATACTGCTGAAAACACATTCCATAGTCGAACATCTGGCAAGCTGCTCTGCTAGGCATGTTTTGCTTTCATAGAACAAAAATAATTCAGATGTTTAAGACTTTTTTTTTGTTTGTACCTTGAGAAATTGACGGTGTCAGCGCTGCTTTCAATTCCTATTAATCAAAACATGCTGTCATTTCAGATCTCTTTTCTTTAACCTATCAACTGCTAGAGGACTGGCAATTCTTTGCCATACAATTAATTTCAGGTGCTCTGGTAGTTGATGGGTTTCAGATGTCGTACAGATGCCAACATCTGGGTGAGTTTAATAGACCCCAACTCCTCAGGTTTTCCTGGAAACGGGCATACTGTCACCACGGGAGGTAGATCTTCACGTCTGCATATATAACAAACTGACAGTGGGGCAAAGATGATTTACACAAAAGTATATCTATGTTGAAGTATTCCGAAAGCAATAAGAATGTTATTCCTGTTGTGTTCAGTGTCTGCTGTGACTCATACACCACATACATTGCTGTTTGGGAGACCAAGCACACAAGACAATTGCATAGTGTCAACGGATGTGCTAATTCTTTTTTACTTATCTTTTATCTTCATTTAAAATGTTTAGTAACGTTATGTAAAACGTACATTTGGACTCATGCCTTCATTTTATATTGTTCCAGATATATTATCAGGATCCATTCAGATCTTTTTCCAGTTTCCACCTATAAACTTCATCATCATCATCATCATCATTTATTTATATAGCGCCTGCAAATTCCGTAGCGCTTTACAATTGGGAACAAACATTAATAAAACAATACTGGGTAATACATACATACAGAGAGGTAAGATGACCCTGCTCGCAAGCTTACAATCTATGGGACAATGTGTGAGTTTGATACACAAGGGCATGTGCTACATCATATTGCACTCTGGACCAGCTAGAATGCAAAGGTAAAAGTATTGAGTGGGCTGTGTGTGTACCAATGTTGGTCAGAGGGTTGTTGTCTTGTGTTAGCTGTTTAGAGGGTGGTAATAGGTTAACCTAGGGAGATTAAGAGGGTGGTAGAGGAATATTATAAGCTTGTCTGAAGAGGTGGGTTTTCAGAGAACGCTTGAAGGTTTGGAGACTAGAGGAAAGTCTTACTGTGCGAGGAAGGGAATTCCACAAAGTGGGTGCAGCCCGAAAAAAGTCCTGCAACCGAGAATGGGAGGATGTGATGAGAGTGGAAGAGAGAAGCAGATCTTGTGCAGAACAGAGGTGTCGAGTAGGGAGATATTTTGAGACAAGTGAGAAAATGTATGTCGGTCAATTCTGTTGACGGCCTTGTATGTTAGTAGAAGAATTTTATATTGGATTCGTTGAAATACAGGCAACCAATGTAGAGACTGATAGAGTGGCTCAGCAGAGGAATAACGGTTTGTAAGGAAAATCAATCTAGCCGCTGCGTGCAAAATAGATTGTAGGGGTTCTAGTCTGACTTTGGGAAGACCAGTAAGGAGGGAATTGCAGTAGTCGATGCAGGAGATAATGAGTTCATGAATTAAGGTTTTTGCGGTGTCTTGTGTTAGATATGTGCGTATTCTGGAAATGTTCTTTAGATGTATGTAACATGATTTAGATATGGCGTTGATGTGGGGAATAAATGATTGTTGTGAGTTGTGGGAACCACGTACACATTTGTTTTTGATACAATATTATCAGAGTAGGTTCTACATTTACATGCAGTTACATGTGCTGCATTATTTATCTGCATACATGTATTTTTTCACGCATTGACTATAGTAATGTAAAAAAAAAATGCATTTATTTTACATTATGGGAATGTCGGAACTTGTGTGCCCAGACAAACACATCTACAGGAAGCAATAGGGAAGAGCTAAAGAGAATCCGGACAGGGTGATTGCCCCAAGCAATCAGCATGTCAGACAGCTAACGCCAACATCTTTAAATCAATATGTACTAGCATTGTAGTAAATCACATACACTGCACAGATACTGCACATAACCATCCTTCAGCAATATCTAAGTTTACTACAGTGGTGCCCAAATGGAGTTTGATAATGTGGATTCATTTTCCTAGAACAAAGGACTTCCATAGAGACTTCTACATATCTGCAGATTTTGAGCACATTGTGCACTCTGTGAATGCCCAGAGCCGGGAGATACGGCCATGAACGCACTCCTTTTCCATGCGCAGATGAACGCAAAGGACACTAACTACAGCCTAAGATTTCGGGAAGTGAACTGGGCGGGGAGGGTATGTTTTGCCATAGTGAATATTCAGTAGGGGCGCGCCAAACTTAAATGCATGAAGCAACGTCCGGACATGGCCGAATCCAGCTCTGTGCGTCTGTGTTTTTCTGCCGTATCTCTTGCTCCAGCTACAGGACTAGTCTAAGTCCTGATCGGTAGTGATGACAGTCTCGTATGCATGCTGTAACATGTGTTTGCAATCATAAGCAACTGTAAAAATGTATTTTATTCTCAGTAGACATTAGCAACATTCTAATAAATGTGTTTCTTGGGGCGGGGACTTCTTTTTTCTTACAGGTTTAAAATGAATGCCTTTATTAGTAACAGGTAATAATAATGCAAGATTTATTTATTTTTCCTGTGTATGCTCTTTTGCGAATTTACACTCCACATAGGTATTGGACGCATCCCGCTGCATCTGGTGTAGTGGTGCACAGCAGACATGCCCATGATTTCAAAAGCACGCGCATCTTGAGATCCGTGCCTTGATGAATTCAGGCAGACGCAAAGCCTCAATACGTGCGTGTAGCACGGAACACAGTTTGCGCTCCGAATACGTGCCTTGATGAATCAGGCCCGCAGTGTGTATCCTTTTAGGAAAGGCATTCATCACTAAAGTCGACTGTCAATCTTTAATATGACCAATAGCACTCTGGCTAAACATTTTTACAAGATAAAAGCCAGAACTACGTGTGTGTAGCAGAGTGCTTTCTTCTCCTCAGACTTGTGGTATTATTTATTATTACCGTATTTTTCGCTCCATAAGACGCACCTGACCATAAGACGCACCTAGTTAAATCGTGGCTTTTGCAGAAACCGCAAAACAAAACTATGACTAAATTTTTGAAACATATAAACAGCATCCAGTGAGTGCTCTTTAAATTAGCAGACTCTAAGATCTTAACTTCATATCATGATATGTAGGAAAGCTTTCTCATTTCATATAACCAAGTATGGTGAAATCCTGTATTGGTATGGATATATATAGCATCCGTAAATATCCTCAGAAAATGATTAATTTAGATAACTCCACAGTCATTATATACTTTGAATCCGGCTATGTAACACTTAGGGCTAGATTTACTAAGCTGCGGGTTTGAAAAAGTGGGGATGTTGCCTATAGCAACCAATCAGATTCTAGCTTTCATTTATTTAGTACCTTCTACAAAATGACAGCTAGAATCTGATTGGTTGCTATAGGCAACATCCCCACTTTTTCAAACCCGCAGCTTAGTAAATCTAGCGTGAATCAAGTAATACAGACAGCCTTCCTCCCTATAAGGGATATGAGGAGTACCACTTGTTCAACAGTCCTAGCGGTAATAGCCCGCAATATATTTAGGCAAAAAAGGCTTACCCGCTTCTGGGAGATGTAAATAATATTGTTCACCAGCGGCTCTTGAATTCGGCTATTCCTTTAGGTGGTGCGCACCAAACTAATCTGTCCGGACAGAGAATCACTCCCGATAACGATGGTTCCTCTTGTGAGCAAAAGTTTTATATACCTCCAATTCAATCTCATCCGTTCCCCGTTCTAACAGCTAAGGCTGCCGGCGGCTGCACACTATATGCAGGTCCGCTCGGCAGTGACAGTGTGCTGCCCGGCTGCTCTGATTGTGTTTAAAACACAATCAGAGCAGCCGGGCAGCACACTGTCACTGCCGAACGGACCTGCACGTACTGTGCAGCAGTCGGCAGCAAGTCCCTGCCCCGATCCCCCCCCCCCCCCCCCCGCCCCCTGGATCCGCTACTGCCCCATGGTAGCGTCTTGCCAGCAGTATTCGCTCCATAAGACGCACACACTTTTCCCCCCACTTTTTTGGGGGGGAAAAGTGCGTCTTATGGAGCGAAAAATACGGTATATAGCAGAAAGACTACTGTACAACTGGCTTTTTGCTAAATTTAATTTTGGGGGGCAAAGCCCATTCTGTTGCTGTATCTCTGTCAGTCTCTCCCAGGTTGCAGCTGTTTCTGTGAGATGGGTGCAGTCTATAGTAGACTCCGCTTTATTAATCACAGGCTAGTTGGAACAGAGGGGAGATCCCTTATTCCCCAGAGATAAGCCGTAGAACTGGGGTAACTGCAGAAACAGTGGTCCCTGTCTTTGTGTTTGTTTGTCATTGTGAGTCTTGTGCTTTATTTCCTTGCAGAGCTTCGCTGATCGCATTCACGAGGGCAAGATGTTGAAGAACTGGTACAAGACTTAATGGACAATTGATACACCCCCACATGGAGCCTTTTTGTGGCTCCTCCAATGGTTGCACTGTGATCAGATAAGATCTGTGTATGTGTTGTTGTTTCGTGTAGACATTACAGGAGTAAAGAAATGTCATCTTCAACTTGATAATCATGACTGCTGGGTGTATCTGGTACAAAAAGTTTTTTTTTAAATTTATTTTTATTAAGTCACCCTCCCACATAAGTAACCAGCACCAGTGTTATAGTCTAGGTTAGTTATCAGTGCTTTGCCAGGCTGTACTGCACAAGCTATAACCAGGAGACCTGCAGCATAGGTTTCATGCATGAGGCTGAAACAAGTAGGAGAAACGGCCATGCAGAATTTGTGCCAACCAGCCCTCAGCTAAATACCACTGGACTCTTCCTGGCACCTCTGTTCTATATACCTCTGGTGTGGGGGCTGCTTGGGTAATAGATATAAGTCAAATAAAGATTAAATGCTGACACTTGTGAGAGTACCAGCATGCTTACAGTCGCAAATTAAGTTAGGTTTTCCACAATGGACCTCACTGAAGTCAACAGAGTTACTGACACTGCCAACACAGACATTACCTGAACACTGACAACACAGACATTACCTGAACACTGACAGCACAAACGCCCTGTACACTGACAGTACACTAACAACACAGCCTTCACCCGAACACTGACAGCACAAACGCCCTGTACACTGACAGTACACTAACAACACAGCCTTCACCCGAACAATGACAGCACAGACGTCCTGTACACTGACTGTACAATAACAACACAGCCTTCACCCGAACAATGACAGCACAGACGTCCTGTACACTGACAGTACACCATACTTGAAAGGAAACCGCACCAGGTAACCCATAAAATTCCTCGGGGTGTGTATATTAATCTAGCTGCATAGCATTCACTACACCACCTGTGGCTAGGTGCACCCGATCATTGATTTACTCAGAACATAATTGGTAAAAGAAAAAAGAAATGATCTAATGGGGCACTCTAATGGGCAAGAAAATATTTATTATTATTTATTTAAGGTATTGATAATCTGTTAAATACAACTTTATTAATTTAAAATTAAAACATTCCATTGGCGAAATATAAAAATTGAATATAGATACCACCCTGAATAGAAATAACTGATAAAAAGACAAAAATCAATTTGTCTAACCGCGACACTGCTCCAATTATGGACCTAACTTTGTTAATTTGAGTGTAAAATACACATAAATAAGTCTTCTATTAACACCACATCCCAAGAAAGACAGTTGTGTGAAATTGATAAACTTTATTCATACATCATGTCAAATGACAACACTATAAAGGAAATAGCTTGGAATAGTTGAAAGGCACTTCAAAGGCAAAAAAAGAAAAAGCCTTAGCGAAACGCACGTCGGCGGACACCGCGCTCGCTGCTCCTACCATCAGTCCCTGCTATTTAGCTAGAACCCAAATATAGACAGTTAGACAATCAGACTGCCCGCTGAGTTAGAAGGTAGTACCAGCGAGACAGAAATAGTGCAGGATAGCTTTAAATTATTAATTGTATCCTGCTAGGAAATCAGCCAATCATTATAAGGGGATATCATTCTATTCCTTTCAAGTTACAAACAAGGGCAATCTGCAGAACATAGTGGATACAAGAGGGATCATATTAGTCCCTCCATATGTTTGTAATACTGCAGTGCCTTTCAACTATTCCAAGCTATTTCCTTTATAGTGTTGTCATTTGACATGATGTATGAATAAAGTTTATCAATTTCACACAACTGTCTTTCTTGGGATGTGGTGTTAATAGAAGACTTATTTATGTGTATTTTACACTCAAGTTAACAAAGTTAGGTCCATAATTGGAGCAGTGTCGCGGTTAGACAAATTGATTTTTGTCTTTTTATCAGTTATTTCTATTCAGGGTGGTATCTATATTCAATTTTTATATTTCGCTAATGGAATGTTTTAATTTTAAATTAATAAAGTTGTATTTAACAGATTATCAATACCTTAAATAACAATAAATATTTTCTTGCCCATTAGAGTGCCCCATTAGATCATTTCTTTTTTCCTTTACCAATTAAATACACCATACTTGCCTACTTTCTCCTTGCTTTTTCCGGGCGAGGGGCATGTCTGGGGGGGGCGGGTACAGCCAATCGCGTCATTTTGCCCCCCCCCCCCCCCCCCCGCAACAGAAATGCCAGTTTGACGCGGGGGCGGGGCCAGAAATGACGCGATTCGCTGCAAATCGTGTCATTTTGGGATGCGGGAGATTTGCCAGCTCTCCCGGGAGTCCGTGAGACTGACCCGAATTTCGGGAGTGTCCGGGAGAGTGGGCAAGTATGCAGTACACTAAGAACACAGCCGTCACCCGAACACTGACGACACAGGCACCCTGTACACTGACAACACAGCCATCACTCAAACACTGACCACAGGCACTCTGTACACTGACAGTAAAATAACAACATAGCCGTCACCCGAACACTGACAGCACAGACCCCCTGACACCACAGACACAGCAGCACTCAGACACACTGACGTTCCTCGAACAGCTCCGCTCACTATCCAACAAGTGTCAAATCAAATGACAGATAAAGAACACATATTGTTATAAAATGTTTATAGTGTGGACACGGGAATCTGCATTCTGATCAGGACTTTTTTTTTTGTTCTTGTTGCTACAATTGGTGAAACTATCGCATCTGGAAAATTTTCTTGCAGTGTGTGCCTAGTCTAACTTTCACTCTTTCAAGTGACCTAAATGTCACTGCTGTCCACAGCACGTCATCAGGGGCGAGTTGCAAATAAGCATTCTTTTATCACAGACATAATTACATAATTGAAGACCATCCTTTGAAGGCACTTAACGTTAACAAAAAACCTCCCAAACACATAATCTCATCAAAATGGACTAAAATCTTGCGATACTGGCGTCAATAGTATCCTACCAAAAAGATAGTTGTAATGTTTTTTCCTATAATGAAAAAATCACAGAAAAAATGTCCGACGTTCTCCAGAGAGAGGAAAGTACAAAGCATGTTTGTTTTCTTACAAACTGTGTCTTGGATTGGTTCCACATTATCAATTCCGTTACAATCCTAATGTGTTTATGAAACAGTTGTGGTGGGAATAGTATACAAAATAAACATTTTCACATATCTACATCATGCACTCAAATTTATTCACATATCCAGAGACTTGTAATGCTATGTGACATATTATAGACACTAAATACCGTATATACATTGCAGTTTTAACCGATTCGCTATCAGTGCTCTGTGTTGATTTTACATAGCTCTACTGACCGCATTACAGCAGGGAATAACATTTTAAATATTTACTCTACCCCAGTGAGTTTTGTATTGCTTATTTGGGATATTTTGTTAGTGTGTAAGAAATTCTATTTTTGTATTATTTTTATTAGGGAAAAAGAATACTGCAAAGTCGTGACTTTACGCTGTTAGTGCTTTCAAAAAAGAAATCCCTATTTTCTATCTCAATATCAAATTTTTAAATATTTCTATGTATTTTGTTTATTTCACTTACATTTAATATTTCTTTACTACTACAGATTTTATTTAGTGACGGTTGCATAAGTGAGTGGCAACCAGAGCCATACAAATTATATAATATGAAGTGACAAGATGGATATTATCTCATTACTACAGATTTAACGAATTTATATATAATTATTAAATATAAAACAGGAATAATGGCTGTCAACTTTTTTTTTTAATGAAACAGGACTGAATGAAGGTCTAAAAGAAGCCCTGAAGAAGGGCATTAGGTACATCTTGTCCAATAATTATTTGTTTTTTTAATGGAAATGATTGCATTCAGCGTGCTGGCATAGCAATGGGCAACAGGTTTGCCCCAAGTTATGCTAATCTATGGCATTCTGGGAAAAACAAATATTTGGGAATTCAACCCATTTAGGGCAAGCCTGGTGTCCTGGTACAGATTTATTGATGACGTGCATTTCATTTGGCAAGGAAATATAATAGAGTTAGATAAATTTTGTATATATCTAAATGATAACAGTTATAATATCACATTTACATTTCATATTAGTCAAATCCAAGTTAATTTTATAGATCCGAGTATCTATATTAAAAATAGACAATTACATATTAAATGTTGCAGCAAATCTACAGATGTCAACACATACATCCACGCTAATAGTGAACATCATAGGAATTAGCTTAATGGTGTACCATATAGCCAGTTACTAGGACTAAAAAGAAATTGTACAGAACCTGATGTGATGGAACATCAGATGGATAAAATGAAAAAGGATTTTTAGTAATAAAGGATATAAAAATAAAAATCTAGCACAAACTAGAATAAAAGCTTTAAAACGTTGGCAGACAAAGTCTATTAAAGGTCAAAACCAAAAAGGAGAAGAACAATAATAATAGACATGAATGGTCTTTTATTACGAAGTAAATCTGTCATCAAACATTTGAAAATATTGTATGCAAATATTGGTATGTTTTGGGGACTGACCCTGTACTCTATAAAATATTACCCAAAAACCCTCTTTCATTTCCAGACGTGCCCCCACACGCAAAGACAAATTAGGCAAAGGTGCCCCTCCAGAAAACTTGAATAAGAGTTATATTAGAAGCAGGGCCGGATTAACCCGAGGTCTAACTGGGCTATAGCCCAGGGGCCTCGGGCATCCAGGGGGCCCTTCAAAGTTCTCAGCAGCATTATTGATCGGTCCGGGGGCGGGAGCGCCCCCAGCCCGATCAATGCTGCTGAGCACTGTCAGTGCAGTCATCTGTCCCCGGCGCCGCTCAGTAATCTGCTTACTGAGGAGATCTCGCGAGAGTTTGTGAACTCTCACGTGATCTCCTCATGCGGCTCACATTGGGGGCCTCACGGGGGAATGGAGGCCCCCTTAGCCCTGATTAGAAGCAAGGGATTTGCTAAGACTGATATGTCCTAAATTTACTAATTAAATAGCTTATTCCCTAATGGTTTAAAAAAGGAATTTGAAATAAAGTAGTTTTTGATTTGATGAATATAAAAAGACCACATAAATGTGACTATATGAACATAGCATATCACTGTTTTTCTGCCTCGAATCTTTCTAAAAACATTCTATTCACTTATATATATGAGAGTTTGAGATAAAATAAGTTTGAACAATATGAGCCTGATTCATTAGTGATCTTATCTTGTGCAAAAGTTAAGATGCTTATTTTTAAGAAGAAACAGGGAGATAAGAGTGAAGTTAAGATGGATTTTCATCTTAACTTAAGAAATTCTTCACTTACGCAGTGGATTTAGCTTCTTATCTCCCTTTTCTGAGCATGCACAGAGTGGATTTGCTTAAGATAAGCAAAAAAACGTCAGATAAGATCACTAATGAATCAGATCCTATGTGTTTAAATTTTAGTGATTGGTGACCTGACAACATAAGAGGGATCAATCACTTAATTGTTAGAATTTTGTGTGATTATAACAATTAGAGGGATCATATAAGTTAAAATGTATGATCCTGTAATTTTTGTTCTTATATAAGAATGTGATTTACAAGCGTCTCATTGTTAATTGAATCTTTTTGAGTTTCTTTAGCTATATTTCATCTATACTCAAGAACTGAGCTGAAGCAGTAATATAGTTATTATAAATATAATATGATTATTACAAAAGTGTATTACATTAGCTAGCTGGAATTAAAGAAGCCGCAAGCACCCTCTCCAGATGTCACATCCTCATTGAAAAACTCTTAGGTTTAAAAAAATGTATGGTCTGATCCTTTCTAGTTATTATATACCCATTCCTGTTATATGGAAAAGCAATAAACTTAAGAAAAATCAGTACATTGAAAACATATGGAGAATGCTGACAAATACTTATGCAAAACAAATAATTTATATGAGCGCTACTGTTGACAAATTTTTGCAACAGAGAATAATCTCCGACATGTTTACTTCTGAGGCGTCCATATTACCATGACAACTTATCGCAATAACAGTGGGTGAGAAGTTAACCGAAGCAAGTAGAACGCTTGTAAACCACATATTAAATATGGCAACTTCTCATGACAGTAGCTAGAAGGTAACCAGAACAAGGGGAATGTGTTGAGTCAAAGACTGGATGTGAATAACTCTATTAGAATTATGGAAATCAGTTTCCTTGGTAACAGTTTGAAATTAACTGAGAGTAAATCTTTGGGACAACAAGGATTTGGACTCAAGAAGGCACCGAGTTTGGGATTTTAGTTATATTTTATGTTTAGATAATATAGCATTGGTTTTATTAGGTTTTATTTTTATTTTTATTAAGTATGGTTAATTCAGTCTTTGACTACCACAAGTATAAAATGAACTCAAAGCAACTGCACCCCCATTCACCTTGACAAAGACCATTAAGCGACAGGGGAAACACATTGGAGAAGTGAGGAAATTCTGCAACTTTTTCTTTCCTGTACAGAGGGAAGTATTTTCCGGTAACTAGTATAACCCTGGGAAATTACCTTCCTTATGAGACACATGGGGGGGGGATTCAATTAGCTGCGATGTTCATCTGAACATAGCGGCTGTGCATTTAATACGGTACCGCAACATCCTGGACTTCTTAACGCACCCCTATGGGGGGCAAACAAATCTGCGATAACGTGGAGTGCCTTCGCGACCGTTCCGTAGGCTCTCCACGCATAATAAGACTTACATTTGCATATTGGATTATTTTATGTTTTTATATATTTTTTACAAAGTGAGTGTGTTACTTTACTTATTAAAATTGAAGATTATTTTTTTACCAAGGGGTAATACACTCAATCTACCATTATTTCTGTTTTCATGCACATATATCAAAGGGAGGAATGATTAAGAATTAGAGGAAAAGTTGGAGGCAAATCTGTTTAAGACATATTGAATAAGGCTCATACACAAGAATCCATCTAGTAAGTGTACCAACACGTGGATGTCTTGGGACCGCTGTGAGCACTTTGAACTTGCACATTAGAATATTTTGTTGTTAAACACCAAGGTTAAGGTATATCACATGTTTGTATATGTTAATGGAATTACACTGTTATTTATGTTTTGTATCCACTAATATTTTGAAAATAAGGAGAAAACGAGAAGCAGAATCGCTGGATTACTGCTAAAAATAAGTATTAATTCGTTGTCATACATTGTTAAAGAATTGACATCACTGATTTTTTCATTTATTTAATTGTTGAGCTTTTTCTTGAAATTTTTGTGTAATTTTTAAAGAAAAGTTTTGCTGCAATCTTTTTTGGGTGCTGTGAGGATCTTTACACATATTTTATATCACAGATGCCCAAATCCAGATTAGTACGTTGGACCATCATCTCCCTTTTACTCCTCTATCCCCCTCCAGATAACCACTTGTGTTTCCTTCCTAGTACGTGACAGTGCTTGCAAGGAGGTCACTGGTACGGTTAGTGCTGTTCCTCAGATGGATTACTGGAGACCAGATAAGCCATATTTACAAAGACAGATCTGTCTCAGGCAGCCTTCCACCTGATAATGGCAGCTCCCTGACACTGGCAGCTCCCTGACACTGGCAGCTCCCTGACGCTGGCAGCTCTCTGACGCTGGCAGCTCTCTGACGCTGGCAGCTCTCTGACGCTGGCAGCTCTCTGACGCTGGCAGCTCTCTGATGCTGGCAGCTCTCTGATACTGGCAGCTCTCTTGTTAGATTGGCAGCTCCCTTTGTTAGACTAGTTGCTCGCTCTTTTAAAACTGGTAACATACAGCCATTCTATAATGGTGACGCTCCCTCTGATCTTTTCTCCTCTGGCTTTGCTTTGCACCACTCTGCAGATTCTTCCTCCAATGCACTCTCTCTCCTTGTGAGTGCAGGGCTCACTTGTAGGCTTACTTGCTTAGACTTTACTCCTGAGTGTCAGGTCCTGGTGTTACATTTATATAATTTAATTTAGCAATGTAAAATAATATTGCACTATAATCACGTTCAGTGGTCATGTAGTGTTGTGAGGTGAGGGTGGAGATTGGAATTTTATTTGTTTGTTTTTTATTGTGTTACTTCAAGAAGTTTTCCACTCTAAATATTATTTTACTATATTCCCCTCCCTTCCCAATTATAGTATTTTGGAACTGTCCCATAGCGTAGACACCTTGAATCCCCCCACACCTTTCACTCTATTTAGCAGGGTCCCGGAACTCACCTAAATCAGTGACCTCTGCTTTCTGCAGCAAGGGAACTTCTACAACAGGGAACACCTAACTGAAAGCCTTAGAGCCGCTATGTCAGATCTCGCAGCTATAGACAGAGTGAAGCAAAGGTTGACTCACATACATTTCCTTTCAGTTTAAAAAAAGGTTTTCCCATAAAAATATGCTGCTGTTTAAGTTGCAAAGTAAATATAAAGGGCTACATTTAGGGTTGGATGCATTTGCATACCAAACCTATGCAGAAAAATATGTACGCAAAAGTGTACTTATGTGAACATGTTGGCTCAGACATACTGTATCTCAAGATGAGTCAGACTAAAAAATTGTAGTGTTTGACTAGGTGGGTAGCATATGTACAAGTGCCCCCCCCCCCCACCGGTTAAGGGGTGGCAAGTCTAGATACTAATGCGTTTTTGGTGTGCATGCAACTCTAAATGAAGCTCGGAGCTGTCCATAGCCTCTCATCATAAAATTTGACTGAACTTGAACAATTCTGCAAGAAAGAGTGGGCAAATATTCCCCAATCCAGGTGCACAAAGCTGGTAGAGACCTATGCAAACAGACTGATGGCTGTAATTACATCAAAAGGTGGCTGTACAATGTATTAAATCTGGGGACTGATCACTATTCCAACCCTGTTATTCTAATTAATTTTTTCATTAATTTTTAGAACTGTTGACTTTTTTTATTAGTTGAATGTTGTAAGGCGAAATGTGTAACTAAAGCAGGAAAACGTTTGATTTAATATTTTTCAATTTTCATGGTGTAATGTGACAAAAGGTGTAATGATTTGTTTGTTATTTGTTAAAATACTTTATTTACTTTTAAATTCTAACATTCTTGACATGTTTTGTTTTTCTACATGTCGCCATCTCTGTTGTCAGCACTTTTGGATGCAGTAAAAGTAATTTTCGAAGCCATTTCAACTCCATAAATGGACTTGAATTTTGTGGTCCCATCCCCGCTGCTTCTTACCTTAGCAAATGGGAGGTGAGAGCCTTAGACCGGGGGCGTGGCACGTGGCTGTGACATCATAGCCAGACACTGCCCTCCCAGCGTAACACTGACCTGGAGCAGCAGTCATTGGCAGTTTTATGAACCTGATAGTTCTTTTAACCAGCTTGTGATCTTATAACATGATCTTAGAACATCAACAGAATCTTTAGAACACTGGATATAAAGGCAGGGTCATCTTTTCCATTGGGCACGATGGGCAGGTGCCTGGGGGCCCCATAGGCAAGGCTCTTAATAAGAATAAATAATCCTGCAAAAGAAAGACTACAAGGGTCACTGAGCGAGTACATTTAAAAAAAGCAGTGCATCGGGGCATATATATATATATATATATATATATATATACACATATATATATATTTTAGGGGCCCCGATGCACTGGTTTGCCCGGGGGCCCGTAATGTTGTTAAGATGGCCCTGTATAAAGGGCCTGAATCATCAAGGACCATAAATGTTGATACGTGCCATATTTTGCCTAAAATCACACTGCACATATCCAGAACCGGACTAGACCTCAGTGAACATCCAATTCATCTTCGAGCACAAAGGTCCCTTACTACAGCCTGTAATTTCAACGGGAAGGAAACTGGGCGTATGCACGTAGTCAATGTACATTAAGGGCTTGCCAAGCTCGAGTCATGCTGTAGCATCTGATTCAAGCCTTGGGCATATTAAAGGTACATGTTTTTCTGTCGTATCACTTGCGCCAGTTAACATTAATAGCATCCTAACAAATGTATTTTATGGGGAATTTTTTGTTTTTCATTTTATCATTTTTTGTCATTAATGACTTTATTATTAACAGGTGACAATCACTGAATACTTTCTTTTTCTGTGCATTCTGTTGGGAATTTATATTCCACATATTTAATGGAAGTATTCTGCAGTGTCTTGTCTGTTAAATCAGAGCGTACCAAGACCCGTGTTCAACAAGGGACGTTTCTTTACATTCGCTCCTTGTTGAATACAGATATGCGCATGCCCGATGTATGTGCATTTTTTTTTTTTTAAACGCACATTACGGTCATTTTGCGTTCTTTGATGAAGGAAACCCAATATGAGCAAGTCTATAATATTCTATCATAGATTAGCATTTTATAATCATTGTTAGAAGACAAGGGAGCATGGACAACTGGGACCTGGCAACTCTGTCAAAGGTGGTAAGGATTGCTATTGTACTATTAAAATAAGTTACTCTAGAAAGGGAGGTGGCATTGAATACATTTTAAAAATAGGCGAAGAACCTTGAGTTATACATGTGCTGTGGGTGAATGCTATTCATACAAATTTCCACAAGAGGGCAGCAAATGCCTTTTATAAAAGAGTGTCCAATAGCCTTCACAAAAATACAGTACTAGCAAACGTATGATAGACAGTCAATGGTGGTTTTAGATGTGTAGATGAGGGTGAGAGTGACACAGTACAACTGAAATGCTACAAATGTCATAGTGCATTTGGTAGGAAAGGGATTTAAAATGTGTTTTCACTGGTTGTGAATGAGCGCTTTGAGACAATACGGTTTAAGGCAGTGAAGGGAGGCTTGACAATGAAAGTCAGTGTTTGTGGATATAGTGCAATGTGTGTTTGTCTGTCTATCATAACTGTGTGTAGTGATATTAGTGCAGAGTGTGGGTGACAATATATAGCGCTTAGTGGTGTGTGCACAGGTTTTAATGTGCAATATGTTGGGTTCAGTAAAAGGTGAAGGGGTTTTAATGTAGACAGTAGAAGAACATAGTGTAATGTGTTGGTTTTATTGTTCTGTATAAGGGCAACTGTATAAAGACAACTTTATGGCATACTTGGCAACTTTGGCAAGGGCTTTTGCCCTTGCCAAAGTTGCCAAGTATGGCATAACCTCTCCTCCCAGTCACCCTCCAGGCTTCTTCAATCAGATTCAAAGAGAGGTCACGGACCAGCTTACACTATTGAGTGGCCCCATGAGAGACTGTTTCCATGCCACTTATCCATCACCCAGGCTCTACATTCCCAGGGATCAACGGTTTATTTGAAGATAAGTAGATTGTTTATATGGACTTTTGGAATATTGTTTTTGAGAAGCTTTAATTTTTTTTGGACTACTCTAGGACCTAGGGTATATTTACTAAACTGCGGGTTTGAAAAAGTGGAGATGTTCCCTATAGCATCCAATCAGATACTAGTTCTCATTTATTTAGTACATTCTACACAAGGACAGCTAGAATATAAATGGTTGCTGTAGGCAACATTGCCACTTTTTCAAATGCACAGTTTAGTAAATATACCCCATGGAATGTCATTTATTTTTTTGACAGCTACAGGACCTTAGGAATATTATAGTTGTTTCTGGTCTGCTTATTGGAGTAAAAGCTTAAAACATTGGATCCCTTACAGATGAAGATATCAGATGGTAAGTATATGGAGTATTATTGCTTTTAATCAATATATGTGGTTTAAACAAGGGTTGTGTGTTTTATTTTAGGGGTTTTATTATTTTTATTAAAGTAATGTGATTAAAAAGAGGGTGTTGTGGTTTATTTACATTTTACTTTGTGGGGCTACAGGTCACAGCAGGCCCTGTGTGTCAGGACATGGTGGCCCTTGTGGTTCTCCGAATGCAGCATGCCCTGGCTGCCATGGGTATGCTAGTGCTTGTAGTTCTACAAGCACCAGCATGCCCAGACTGTTATTCGCTGCCCAGGCTGACTGGGACTAGCATTTCCCCAAAGTAAAATTGCATTTTACACTTTCTCTTGCTTTCCTTACTTTATTACCCTACACACACCGCCCCAGGATGTAGGAAGAGCCGTAGGGGAGGGCGCACATTTTTTTTTTGCAGACCTTTACTCGGTAAAGAATCCAACACTGAGCTGAACAGTCTGCGATTGGTTTGTTATTATGGCCGGGGGACCCCTGCTGTGTGTCCCCCCTGCTATAGTGTTACCCACCCCAGCTGGTTGGTCTAGTGCTGGTTTAGGTAAAACCGGGGGGACCCCATGTATTTTTTTTTTATCTATTTTTTAACACAGTAAAGAGCCGGTGGGATGTAATGCCGGTCAATCCGCCAGCTCAGCGGATGCTGACAGGTACATACATACCTGCAGCGCCTGTGTACTACACCAGCCCTGCACCCGAATTCAAGATCTGCGGCTTGATGAATTCGGGCGCATGCAAAGCCGAAATACTAGCATGAAAATCTGAGAGCAGGTTGTGCTCCGAAAGTGTGCCCTAATGAATCAGACCGTTAGTGCCTAGAGACAGTCAACAGAATAAGGGAATAGAGTATAGTGATGATAGAGTAGCTTAGAGACAGTTAGGCCACAAAGTACAGAAACATTTCACTGCTAGAGAACCACGGTCATCACTCGGGTGCTAATTGTTAACACATCCAACTCTCTCTGCAGAGTAAGACGTCTTGTCAACATACACAGAAAAGAAAGTCATTCAAACATAAGTAACATAGCAAAGACAAAAATAACGAGGTACCCTGACACGATGACATAATGGACGTTCAGCAGGTATATATATATATATATATATATATATGGCTTTTCTTGCAACCTGAACCCTTAGATATATCTATTATGTTAATAACTTGTGCAACAAAATGTAAAACAAGAATTGGACATGCAAATCTGGTTACATAATTTATTGATTGTCTAGTCAGGTCTATTGTATGGAATAATTATTTTTAACTAATTTATACTATTTAGTGTAATTGTACTTTGCAAGAAATCTATTTAAGTTGGCGTCACCGGTGTCCTCTCTGGAAGGACAAACACACTCATGCACATATATATGTAATATATTTATTATTTACAAAAGATCTGTGCCTTTCCACAAAGTCTGCTGCCTCAGTTTTTATGATGGTACTTTGCATATACTCCAGAATGTCATGAAGAGTGATCAGATGAATTGCAATTAATTTCAAAGTCCCTCTTTGCCATGACAATACACTTTATCCCAAAAACAACATTTCCACTGCATTTCAGCCCTGGCACAAAAGGACCAACTGACATCAAGTCAGTGATTCTCTCGTTAACACAGGTGAGAGTATTGATGAGGACAAGGCTGGAGATCACTCTGTCATGCTGATTGAGTTAGAATAACAGACTGGAAGCTTTAATAGGAGGGTGGTGCATTCATTGTTCCTCCTCTGTTAACCATGGTTACCTGCAAGGAAACGTGCAGTCATCATTGCTTTGCATAATAAGGGCTTCACAGGCAAGGATATTGCTGCTAGTAAGATTGCACCTAATCAACCATTTATCGGATCATCAAGAACTCCAAGGAGAAAGGTTCAGTAGTTGTGAAGAAGGCTTCAGGGTGCCCAAGAACATCCAGCAATTGCCAAGACCATCTCACACAGATGATTCAGCTTCGGGATCGGGGCATCACAGTGCAGAGCTTGCCAAGGAATGGCAGCAGGCAGATGTAAGTGTATATGCACGCACAGTGAGGCGAAGACTTTTGGAGGATGGCCTGGTGTTAAGAAGGCCAGCAAAGAAGCCACCTATCTCCAGAAAAAACATCAGGGACAGACTGATATTCTGCAAAAGGTACAGGGATTGGACTACTGAGGACTGGGTTAAAGTCATTTTCTCTGATGAATCCCCTTTCAGATTGTTTGGGGCATCTGGAAAAATGCTTGTCTGGAGAAGGAAAGGTGAGCGCTGCCATCAGTCCTGTGTCATGCCAACAGAAAAGCATTCTGATACCATTCATGTGTGGGGCTGCTTCTCAGCCAAGGGAGTGGGCACACTCACAATTTTACCTAAGAACACAGCCATGAATAAAGAATGGTACCAAAACATCCTCCAAGAGCAACTTCTTCCAACCATCCAAAAACAGTTTGTTGACGAACAATGCCTTTTCCAGCATGATGGAGCCCCTTGCCATAAGGCAAAAGTGATAACTATGTGGCTTGGGGATCAAAACATCGAAATTTTGGGTCCATGCCCAGAAAACTGCCCAGATCTTAAGCCCATTGAGAACTTGTGGTCAATCTTCAAGAGGCGGGTGGACAAACAAAACCCACAAATTCTGACAAACTCCAAGCATTAATTAGACAAGAATAGGCGACCATCAGTCAGTATGTGGCCCAGAAGTTGATTGACAGCATCCCAGGGTTGAATTGCAGAGGTCATCAAAAAGAAGGGTCAACACTGCAAATATTAACTTTGCATGACCTTAATGTAATTGCCAACAAAAGCCTTTGACACTTATGAAATGCTTGTAATGTTACTTCAGTATACCATAGCAACATCTGACAAAAAGGTCTACGGTCTGAAGCAGCAAACTGTGTGAAAACCAATACTTGTGTCATTCTCAAAACTTTTGGCCATTACTGTACACACTTCCTCTGACAATCTCCTCTTATTCAATTGCTTAGTTTTTTGAAGGACACGCAAAGAAGAAGAAGCGTTTTGTGATCATGTCTGTATAATAACATCTCAGAACAGCAGCAATAGTTACATTGATTTTTCCTTTCTGGATGTCAGAACTAGCATGGGTACTAATGGGACAATACTGTACATAGTAAACTGGAGAACACTGCCCTCTCGTGGACACACTATGAACACCCAGCAGTGTAGGTGCAGATAATCCGGCACAGCTGGGGTGCTACAGTCACCATAAATATATCATAATGACAGTTGCGTCTGGCATGTCACAGAAAAGTGTCAGGCCTCAGAGGGAGGGAGAGAGGGTCTGAAATCTTATCCACAGCAGCTATTTAACTAGACAGAGACAGGGAGAGTTACAGATACACTGTGATAACTAAAAAATAAATGTCATATAGTAAATAGTTTCCAAAGTTTTACATCATAAATTCACTGGAAGGTAGGACCAGGGTTTGCAGGTTGACTTGTATCTACCCAGGACTTTCACTGCAGCTATGATTCCAGATCAGTATCTGATTGAGTGTCCAATGGATCCTGACGAGGAGCAGAAATACCTAAATAATCCTGCAAATACCACAATCTACACTGAAGCCCCCCAAAGACTGGATGCACGGGACCCTCGGGGAATCAACAAGCATCTCAAGGTACAAGCACAAAATGTCAAAAATGACATATATTAGCAAATAATCCCCACTTCCCACCCCCTCTTAGTCCATACTAATATTTTAAACATTACATGGGGTATAATATACATATATCCAAGGTCTGAGTTAACATATTAGACGCCAGGTGAATTTCTATTACATCTATGTATCAGGTTGTAAACATATTGTTCCTAATGCTTATAATGTCTTAACTTAGGTCTGCTTTGGTTTTGCTTACAGCTTTTTGTTGAGCTATAACTCCTATTTTGCTATTACAGCCATTGCCAATAGCAGATCCAACACAAGTGGATAGCCACCAGTAGGCTACTTAATAACAGACATATTTTATCCATGACATTTAATTAAAGAGAGAGCATATAACAATGTAAAATAGTTTTTCTTCTGTTTCACACATTGGGAGATTCTTTGTTGGATGACAGACAGTCATTAAATTATTAAGAATTTCATATAATATTTGTTTGGGTTGCCCTGCAGTTGTAATAAAGGAAGCTTTTCAATACACTAGTCGAGTAGATAATCTTACTGTATGTCACACACACTCTATCGCCACATTTTATTTTATTTTTTTTAAAGATATAGATTTAGATTTTTGGTTTTGGATACTTGCAGAAAAATAATAACTAAATAATACAATGATTGACACAAAGACATGTAAATGTAACAAGGTGAGAGTTTTCCGGCGGGTTTGAAAAGTGGAGACGTTGCCTATAGCAACCAATCAGATTCTAGCTGTCATTTTGTAGAATGTACTAAATAAATGATAGCTAGAATCTGATTGGTTTTTCAAACCCGCTGGAAAACTCTCAGCTTGATACATTTACCCCCTGGAGTTAAGAAGTCTGAGTTGAGTGAACTAGTTACTTTAGGGTTCATTTTGAATTTGTAAAGCCAGGATCATTAACAGGAGAGGCTTCTGGACAGTCCAACCATGGCTGCCGATTATGGTAAAACTTATCCAGGCAGCCTCAACTTAAATATGTGAGTTTGTAGCGCGGGAGAATCTCATTAAGTAACACCTTTCACTCACTGATAGACGGACAGAGGGCTTTTTTACCCTAGTGTTCTGAAATGGATGATTATATAATATATATTGAAACAGATTATGTTATACTGTAAATTATATTATTCTCGTTGCAGGTAGATTTCTCGGACGTTTTGGCAGAGCCGGACTCATTTCACAGCTTTGACAAAGTCTGGACCTGGAGTGATATTTTGTTTGAGTCGTCTAAGCTTTGGTGCTACCGAATAATCTCCCTGCTGTGCGCTGTTCCGGTATCCCTGATCTCCGGAATTCTGTTCGCACTCCTTGGATGTTTCCACATATGGTAACCAATCCTATCACATGAGATTAGTAACACCAGCCCCATAAATCTACAACCAGAATCAATGTATACCCACTATGTACAGGGTGATTCAAAAGTCGCAGTACACCCTTTTATTTCAAAAACTCTACAGGAAATTGGGAAACCTGAATACTCCAGTAAGGTATGGGTGACTTGGTCTATCTTTTACGGTATGTACCAAACATGGGTGCCATCTTGAAATCGGCCAATCGGCCCAATTCCTGTAGAGTTTTTGAAATAAAAGGGTGTACTGCGACTTTTGAATCACCCTGTATTAAAGCATTTGGATTCATGAGATAAATAATATACCTGAAATAGATGAGATGTATCTGCTCGACTAAATCTGTCCAGCATGATATCTGACCTGTCAATTTACTAAAAAATGGCATGTTTAATGGGTTGGGAGCATACATTGTATTTCATTCATTACACTAGAAAGGTTAGAGAAGGGTGTGGCAGTGCGCAGACTTCTAAAGATTAATAGATCTTCTGAATTGGCTTGCAGTCTTCTAGGTAACAGAAATGATTTATACAAACTGGTGGATTAAAACACCGGGTGCAGCCAATGTTGTCACTGTACTTAATGAGATGACTTTCTTGCTGCCTGTGATGGAGAGACAGATAATCTGCTATGTGCAATAATTTATTGCATATAGTACAATACGCTCTTGTGAGGGGCGTATTAATAACATTCATCATTAAATATACATTTTATCAGATATTAGTTAGAACTAAGGATATTTGAAATAAGGTTGTGATGGAGGAGGAAACAATTTTTGTAGACCAGACTTTTACTTAAGCCTATCAGTAGACACTGTACAGAGGCATTCAAAGATTAAAATGGCTGATAGCAGAGAGCAATAGCTTGTCTGACTACACATTATGGCTGTAGTTAATAGAAGTGTTGTTTTGGGAAATTGTTTACTATGTTTTGCAAGCAGAATATCACATATGTGAGTAGACCACATGTAAAATATGTTTACATTCCTACTTTCATGTTCATGTCATGTGTTTCATTGCTGTATGTATATTCAGCACACATAATATGGTAAAGATCCCTAAAGTGTAGTATGTTTGCAATATTCTCGTGTTACATACTGTTTGCAATACAACATGAATCATTAGGAATCCATTTCTGTCCTTCTACCTTTTGATTATTATGGTTTATAAAGCACCATATCATATTATGGGCATCACGGTGGCTCAGTGGTTAGCACTTCTGCCTGACAGCACTGGGGTCGTGAGTTCGATTCTCGACCATGGCCTTATCTGTGTGGAGTTTGTATGTTCTCCCCGTTCTTATGTTGGTTTCCTCTAGGTGCTCCGGTTTTCTCCCACACTCCAAAACATACTGGTAGGTTAATTGGCTGCTATTAAATTGCCCTTAGTCTCTCTCAGTCTGTGTGTATGTGTGTGTGTGTGTGTCAGGGAATTTAGACTGTAAGCTCCAATAGGGCAGGGACTGATGTGAGTGAGTTCTCTGTACAGCGCTGCAGAATTAGTGGCGCTATATAAATAAATTGTTGATGATTATGCAGCGTTGTCAGACCTTTGGCGTTGACATTGTATGTTTCCCTACCAGACACATGGTTCAATTTCTCAGCAGCCAATTAACCTACTTATATGTTTTTGGAGTGTGGGAGGAAACCAGAGAACCCGGAGGATATGCACAAAACGCATTACACATAAGGTCTGTGAGGCAGCAATACTACCCGCTGTGCAACGGTGCTGCCCATCAATTACCAGAATGCATTTTTCTACAAGTCTGGTAAAGATGGTAACTAAACAAAAAACAATTTGTTCATGTTTCACTTTTGTTTTAGCTGTTCCACAGAAAATGTCAATACTGAAGTCACTAGGCCTGAGTCATTAAGGCACGCGTACTGAGCGCATCCTGCGTAACTCGGCTCTGCGTACTCCTGAAGTCAGCAAGGAACGGATCTAAAGATACGTGTAGTGTTGGCTATGGGTGTAGGTTTACTCTGCTCTACTAGATCAGACACTGTAGGATACGTACAATACCTATGTGAAATATAAAATCTCAAAAGAACACACAGAAAAAGAAAGTAACTAATGTTACTTGTCAATAATATAGTCATTTATGATTATACATGGAAATGTAAAAAAAAAAATTTTTCAAATATGCATACGATACTGACATCACTAGGACTCGAGACAGACTGGCCTTATAGCTGGTGCAAGAGATACGGCAGAAAAACAAGTAACTTTGCGACGCCCAGAGTTTCATTCGGCCGTGGCTCTGTGCGCTCGAGCTTGGCACGTCCTTACTGTGTACAAAGATGGAGCAGCCAGAACTGCATTTTCTGGCATATGGGGCAGTTCTGGGTATGCTCAGAGCGGTTTTGCGTACGAAACGCTCAAAATCAGCAGATACGCGCCTTAATGACTCAGGCCCATTATGACTAAACAACCTGTGGGTCCCAGAACAGCAGCATGTCCATCTCTACTGAATACAATATAGAACTATTGTGCAGTCTTAGATTAAATAGTTATTAGTGACAGGATACTAGTGTGAGGGTTTAGAGTATTTGATCCTGCAAATGTTTTACTCCAACTTCAAAATAGCACCAAAAATGCTTTTGTTTTTCACTGGTGAATATTCTGTCCTCTACAGGTGCGCTATGCCATGTATCCAACTGTGCAACATCTGCATGCCTCCCGTCAGGACTCTCTGGGCCAGTCTGCTGAACATATTTGTAGCCCCGCTCTGTGCCAGCGTGGGTCGTTGCTGCAGTTCCATATACCTCAACGTGGCCAAGCAGCAGGTATAAAATAAAGAGGATTCATCTTACCTGCACAAGCGGTAAACAAAAGGGAAACACACGTGGCCGGTTTACAGAATTCTTGGATTTGTATCTGGGAACAGAACTTCCGCAACCGGGAATTATTAAATGGAAAACAACAATAATAAAAAAAAAAAATGTTTTTGTAAAAATTTCTTCTGTATTCTTTATTTCCAGTTACAGGAAGCTAAACCTACGAATCTCACTGTGCACAAATATAATGCAGGGAGTTAGAATAATCTAACAATTGCTTATCTCTCCGGAACCCCAACAGTCTCTGTATCTAGCAGGGTCCCAGCACTTACACGTAGCTGGAATATTGCCTGAGTATTTACTATGCTGCTCCGTTCTCTACATTGCAGGAGAGATCCAGGTCTTTCAATTAGAGCTGATTTGGTAGATCATTATATATATATATATATATATATATATATATATATATATATATATATATAAATACAGACACCCTTAGGTGATGCATATATGAACAACTTGCCATCAGGATGGCACCAGGCAACCTAACTCTAACTTGCCGTAGTCCTTATGTCTAGACCCTGGCCACTGTTTGGCATTGGTCACACTACACAAAAGAGAAAGACAGATTTAAATAGTTTACACTCCTCCAACAGCCCTAACTTGATTGACAGGTGACACTCCCACGTTGCCTTTAAAAAGGAGTCCTCTGCAGGTGCTCTGTTTGTTTGCAGACACACCCTGTCAGCTGGCTGCTAGCTGTGGAAAGAGACACATTCAAACCATTTTCAAAGTATTTAAGTAAAATCACACTTTATACTTTTACTTTGACACACACGTCTTACACCTGTATACCTTAATCTAGGTGCACTGTTATACACGTGTGTATAGCAGTGCACCTTTACCTGCAGACTGTCAGTTATCCACCTAATTCCTCTCCTAGAGGCCTGTGGCAAACCACTCCCTTTGTCACAATATATACACAAGATCTTACGTTGTATATAGCCCTCATTTTATGAAGCATCTTGTGCATAGAAATCCTTGTCATTGTGTTCATGAGAGTTTTGGTCTTATTATTGGTTTTCTATGTTTGTAAAGCCCATCATTTTTGGTGTGCCCACTTGTCCACCAAGAGCATTTCAAGGATCGCGCTTGCTTCACAGTCTTTGGATACATCCCTGCAAAAACACTGTGTGCTTAGTTTTGCAGGTTGGACGGATGCCGTGGCAAAACAATCACATAAAAGTCCAACCTACGAACACCCCCTATATTTATTTACATTTGCTGATAGGTTTAGCTTCATTTATGGCTTAATTACGAGAGTGAGAGGAACTGTTATCATGACATCACTTGTGTTGCTCCTAGTTATGTGCTTTCCTACAAAAGTGGTACTGGAAGGTACAAAATGCAGTACAGGAAAAAACACCTCTGAGGTCCCTGGAGAATTCAAGTCCCTTTGCAAGGAGGAAAAGACTGTATCGGGGAACATCCATCTCTACCCTTCTATATCATCAAAATAATCCTGTCCTATAAATGAAATCTCATTAGAAAGAAATGCCCTCATTCCACTCAGCTTCTCCAATCAGAATGTGCAAACTTTTGCACCCTATAGGTACCACTATCTTGGCACACATATCCATATACAGCCGTTATAATCAGTTGCAAATATGCAATGGCAGTCATGTGACATCACAATAGAGTATTTGCACTGGAGTCTTGCAGTTTGTGAATAACCCTTAGGGCTAGATTTACTAAGCTGCGGGTTTGAAAAAGTGGGGATGTTGCCTATAGCAACCAATCAGATTCTAGCTTTCATTTATTTAGTACTTTCTACAAAATGACAGCTAGAATCTGATTGGTTGCTATAGGGAACATCCCCACTTTTTAAAACCCGCAGCTTAGTAAATCTAGCCCTTAGTGGTAGATTTATCAAACCTTCTAAGTGGAGATGTTGCCCAAAGCAACCAATTGGATTCCAGCTATTATTTTCTTGCATGTTCCAGATAAATGATAGCTAGAATCCGATTGGTTGCTATGAGCAAGACCTCCACTTTTCCTTTTTGGAAGGTTTAATAAATCTACCCCTTAGTGTTAGGATGTGAGGATGAGAATGAAAGCAAAAAGAGAATCGCAGACTGAGTATTAGATGATGGGAGGAGCAGGGTCCCCAAACAGCACATAAGTGATGTGAGATCAAACTAGTGCAGGAAAACATCCTCTGTACGAAATGAATTTCATTCATCCAACTTGTTATTATTTGTAGTATACTTCTCTATGATATAACTAGTATCCCAGCTTGCCTAGAATCATGTTCCAGAATCCTTGACAGTTCTGGCTGTTTATAACTATATCTTGCAAGACTTATTCTGCTAATTTAGGAGCAAACTGAAATAGCACCCGGCCATCTCTTACACATCTCAAAAATATGTACACAATCAACATTAATGTAGTCATGTACAAACATGGCAAATATTATCAGTCATCATTATTGCATCCCAGTGCTCAATTTGTAGATAAAAAAAAATGGGAAATATGAGGCAAAAGAACAGGAACCTCTGATGTGCTGGGAGGACAATCAAAATTATGTTTAAACAATAAAGATTAGGGGACAAAAGAAGTGCTGGGACTGAGTTCCTGTTCAGGCGCAAATGAAGCAATGCATCTACCAACACAGCATACACTGCTAAGTAACCCCTGGAAGCATCAGGCTCTATTGTGAAGTCAGCATAAAAATGATGGGATGTCATAGGCTGTAATGGGTCCTATATACAGTCTTGTCATGCAAACCATCATCATCATCACCATTTATTTATATAGCGCCACTAATTCCGCAGCGCTGTACAGAGAACTCATTCACATCAGTCCCTGCCCCATTGGAGCTTACAGTCTATATTCCCTAGCATACACACACAGACAGGCAGACAAGGGTCAATTTTGATAGCATTCAATTAACCTACCAGTATGTTTTTGGAGTGTGGGAGGAAACCATAGCACCTGGAGGAAACCCACGCAAACACACAAACTCCTCAGGCCATGGTTGGGAATTGAACTGATGACCCCAGTACTGTAAGGCAGAAGTGCTAACCAATAAGCCACCGTGCTGCCCTGCACTTGTGTACATGATGATGCCTGAAGCACAAAGATATTATTACTCAGCCAAATGATGTCATAGAGGGCATTAATTCTCTCAGACACTCTGGCTTTATTGGCAAGCACCAAGGTTTCCAGTTTGCCATTCCAGGCACTGGTAGTATTATTAGTAAAAGAAAGCTATCAGTAAAGCAGAATACTGCAATATGTGCGCTTTAATCTGAAGTGCAAGAAAAATCCGACAATTACTGACGAGTTCACCAAATAATAGTGAACAGCTGCTTTTATGAAAAGACAGCGTGGAAGTCATGGATTTTACTCTCTCACACTTATTTACATTTAAAAGAAAGAAAAAAACAAAAAAAAGTCTTCAAGGTTTAACTTTTTATGATACTGTACTACAGGGGTTTCCACTCCTTCTATTCATGTACTGCACCCCCCAATACCAAATGGAGGGTCCGTTCCCCAGGACTCCTGTGGTAAGCTGCCATCAGGGCCTACAACATGGTTTATGTGACTGCGGTCTTTGCAGCACGAACACTTGTATTCTGCAAAATTGAATTGAACTAAACAGATTGAGTCCTCCTGTGCTGTAAGCTATAGCTTCCTTCACGTAAACTGCCTGTTCCCCGCCCCCTCCCGTTTGTCCTAGTTACTATATATTCGGGGCTGTACATAAAAATGTGCTTCTGGAAAACACCTTTGATGATCATGCAAAAAAAATAATAATAATATTAATAATATTGATGTATTTTGTCTTAAAGATGACGTGATGGTTTCTGTGTTATACAATATACAGAATTATTGTGCAGCACCTTTGGGTAGCTTTTACTCAGCTGTTTCTGTGTCCAGAATGGAAATGGGCTGACTCGCCAGGTCTCAGTACAGAAAGGTCATATGGAGGCAGCCCCTAACAATCTCAGAGCCCCCTGTAAACCAAACACTGATGTTGGCACCCACCCAGGCCCGGCGCTCCCATTAGGCAAGGTTAGGCAATTGGGCTCTGCAGGGCGCCTCAAAATTAAAAAACATTATTTAAACAACGACTATTGTCGTTTAAAACTGTGCGGCGGCCGCCGCACAGCTTCCGAGAAATCCACGGGGAGGGGAGGGGGTAAGGGGCTATGAATCTTACCTGCATTAAGCTGCTCCTCTCTGCTCTGTCTCCTCCCCTCCGCTCACTGACTGTCGGGCGTGACATCATCATCACGGCCCGACAGTGTCTGTGAGTGGAGGGGAGAAGACAGAGCAGAGAGGAGCAGCTTAATGCAGGTAAGATTCAGAAAAATGCAGGGACTGGAGGGAAGCGCCGATTTTGACAGGGTACCTGCGGCGGGGGGCGCTGATATTTAAAGAGTGCCAGTGGGGGGGGGCAATTTTCACAGTGTGCCTAGGGCGCCAAGGACCCTAGCACCGGCGCTGCACCCACCCTATGTAGATCCAGAGGAGGTCTGTAAAACATTCAATTAGGGATATTATAGCCCCCTCCATTAATAAGATTTAAATAAACCCCTGAGGTTTTGTTCTTTTCTTGCTTTAAGGGCTTGTTGATCATTTTGAAAAACAACTTTAGTTGTACTATACTGTATGTTGTTGTTGTTGTTGTTTTTTGGCATGAGTCATTTTATACTTACCGTAATTATAATTTTTTAATACATTTATCACAAAATGCCTGGCTAAATTTGTTATGAAACCATATTACATTTGTATTTTATGGCTCACTGCTTCCTCTGGGACAGGACCCCTGAGCTGTTAGGCCCAATAGCAGTCAAATCTATGCTACGTCTATATTTACTCTACAGGCCATAAGCAGAATTGCCCGGTTTGTTTACATTTTGGTCATTGCCAATGTTTTGAACTGTTGCTGTGTGAGCAGCACATGCTGTTAAGGCATAGGGATGAATGATCCATCCCTCGCCTGCAAAGTCATTAAGGAGAGCAAAGCATAAAAAATGAGTAACTTTGCTCCTGGGCAAAACCATGTTGCATTGGAGGGGGAGGTAAATTTAAAATGTGGGGACAGATTTAGAGTTGGGGTAGGGCATGTCCTAGAACAACTTTAATTTCCACTGTAAAAATAAAGATATCAAGTATTTCAGTTCTAAGTGAAAAAACACAAATCATGGCATTGCACAGCAGGGTGCGGGGTCATTATAATGCAACCTGAATTTTCACCCCCCCCGAGCTTTCATCTTGGACCTCCCCATGTCTAAAAAGTAGGCAAGTATAATATTAATGGTAATGTGTGTTTGTGATGTTAGTAAAATGTATGTGTGTGATATTAATGTATGTGAGTGTGATACTAATGTATGTGTCTAGTTTAATGTAATGTACTTGTGTGTCTAATATTAATGTAATGTGTGTGTGATATTAATGTAATGCATGTGTGTGTGTGATATTAATGTAATGTGTGTGTGTGTTAATATATGTATGTGGTGCTGGTGGAGGCTATTAAATTTATACAATGGGCTATTAATGTTATGTGTGAGCCGTTGGGGATATTGATGTAATGTGGGGTATTAATGTAATCTAGTGATATTAATGTAATGTGGGTGCTGGTGTGGGTTATTTATGCAAGGTTAGGTGTATTCATTTAATGTATCAGCAGATGGGAGCTCTCTTTTTTAAATTTGGGGACTATTAATGTAATGTGGGAGGGAATGGGACTATTTATATATTGTAGGGGATAATAGTGCATTGCTGGGCTTCTAGGTGGTGTTTAGTACCTATCCATTTCCAAACAGAGCCCCAACATTCCAGGATCCAGATGAGCTTCAACAGAGCTTGACACTGGTAGCAGGTAGTCAGAGCTGTTAGAACAGGTAGGAGGGAGCACACAGTCTGCCCCCTGTCCTGATTCTGGTGGGGTAGTCACAATTTTTTTTATCAAACTCTCCTGCAAAGACAGGACTTCTGTGCAACCTGCTGCAGGGTCCACTGGAGGTAAGTTCAGAGTGCTGCTGCGCCATGATGTGAGTGGTTTGTGCAGAGCACCAGTGATAGAGCACTGCACAGAGCCGTGGTGGTAGAAATAGTTGTGAAAACCAGAGCCCTCATTCAGTGGACATTATAACTCTGGGGTTTGGGACAAACTTGTCTAGGGGAGAATGGTGGGGACCGTATCTGACAATAGGAAAGGGGGGTGGGCACTTTTTACATTTGTTCCCCACCATTCTCTCCATGACACCTATGAGCGGGGTGCACAAGCATTACTGTGGCACACAGACCCACTAAATTACTAAACTGCCCTTGTATTATCATATTACAAGAATTTCATTTATTAGCTATCGGGTTTAGGTTTAGCAGCTTATTTCATATGTTTATAGCGTCAGTATAGGAATATTTTTTCCCTAATTTTTAAAATCATATGATTATATTGAAGCTACTGATGTGTTGTACATAAGTTTGAGCTGTGACAACTTTTCTGGCAAGGATGGTGATTATCAACTCTGCATAATATCCAGAGATAGTCCCAGGTTTTGAAGATTTATCCCTGAAATTGTCTGTAATATTTTTATGTCAAATGCAGTTCCTACCATGTATTCTTATTCTTTGGGCTTTTTAAGTTAATATTTGTAATGGAGAAGTATTTAAAATGCAAAAAAGCATTGTACAGGGTGGTCCATAGGTGTGGAAACACCCTTTCAAAACCAAAATGAGTAAGGAAATATTAATCCAGTGTCTACACATATGATCTGGGTGTGATGGAAAACTTTTTAGGGTGTGTGGCCAGTATGGCGGCCATCTTGAAGTGTAGACACTGGATTTATATTTCCTTACTTATTTCCGTTTCCACACTTATGAACCTCCCTGCATAATAAAATTCAATTATCTTTTCATAACTGTCCTGATTTAGATAGGGAAATGTCCTGTGAGTTGACACATTTGTCCCGACATCAAAAGCTGGTGCATTTATAGACATGTGTAGAGGTCTGAGCAGAACAAGTGGCAGAATGAGTGGCAGGATGGTGGCTTAGTGGTTAGCACTTCTGCCTCACAGCACTGAGGTAATGAATTCAATTCCCGACCATGGCCTTATCTGTGAGAAGTTTCCTTCCAAACTGCAAAAACATACTAGTAGGTTAATTGTCTGCTATCAAAATTGATCCTAGTCTCTCTCTCTCTCTCTGTCTCTCTAGGTCTGTGTGTGTATGTTAGGGAATAGACTGTAAGCTCCAATGGGGCAGGGACTAATGTAAGTGAGTTCTCTGTACAGCGCTGCAGAATCAGTGGCGCTATATAAATAAATGATGATGATGAGTAGCACGAGTGAAGGTCTGACTGGCATGTGAGGAATCTGAGTGGCATGTTGTGGTGTTTTGGGGTTAGTGAGGGGCATTTTGGGATAAGTGATGGGGGGGGGGGTACCAATGTCTTTTTGGGGCTTTTTTTCATTCTTGAAATTAAGGGTTATGTGCGACCCTTTTGGTTTGAGGTTGGTTGGGTCACAAATGCAGCCCATGTTGTACATCGGGTTGTCCATCACTGTTCTACAACTAGAATGTGATTGGCTGCTCCATTTTTCATTTTTAGGAAGTTTATTCAATCTACCCATAAGGATGTTACAATGCATGAACTGATTGTTTGTTCTTTATCTGATTGTTATTTAAAATACAATTGCAACCTGTGTGCTGTAGTTGAACCTTTATCTAATAGTACCTATAGCCAATCATTCCTTCTAAGACATATAAGATTGTTGTGTCTATGGTCAGGCTAGGGATCCATCCTCTGATACCATATCCACCACTACGGACCGATCCCAAGTCAGCGATGTCGCATGCGAGTGAAGAATTTAAACCACTTCACAGTAGGCAGAGAGGTTCCAGGATCACATTTCACATTAGAAAAGCAGGGCTAAATAAAGCAGTAACTGCTGAACTGAGCACAGACACATGTCATGAAGAGGGAGCTGCTGTATGGGTGAGACCCAACAACATAAATAATGGGGATTGCTCCTTTATGATCACACAAACTTAACTCAGACCTCCCATAGACAGTAACTATAGAGCAGTGCTATTCAAGTGTCTACAAGGAGTTGTAACTATGTGCTTGTGGGCAGAATGCTATTAAAAAATAATGATGTCATACTATGGAGGTTGTGAAGAATGGTGAGGGGAGCACAAATAGTAAAACCAACGGAACAACCCTGATATAACCGCATGAAAGTTAGTATCCACTTCGTGCAGTGATAAGCATTTAATTTTTTATATATATATATATATATATATATATATATATATATATAAACACACACACACACACACACAAATAGAGGTGGATGCACTTAATTATCTACCAAAAAAAGTAAAAAACAAGTGCTGTGCATAGTCCATATAGTAAAGTAACTAAAATGAACAGACCAGCACCAGCAGGCCAGAGTACACAAATACAAAGGAATTCTAATAGAGAAATGCAAATAAGTCCAGAAAAAAAACATTACAAAACATTTCCTGCCTCTGTTGCAAAAAAATAGGCGTGTATAAAAATAAGATGTGTCTTAAAATAAAATGTATTTATAAATGCTTATGCGTATTAAGGACAAAAACCAGCTACAACAGCAGGTGTCCTGAGCTGGAAGAGTCCTTGGCTGCTTCTTAAAAGAGCGATAAAGAAATGTATGCCTATAAATCAAAGATTCAAAACCATCCCCAGTCCTTCCAGTAAATATCAGTTTTAATTTATAGCAGAAAAAAAAAACTACCTCCAAGTGGTACATGGTACAGCTTCCTCCAAGTGGTATATGGGCAAGGATGAGTTAAGGTGGGAGAGGGCGGTCCTTCTCTATATCACCAGCTCTCTAGTCAGTTTCACATAGGGGCAGAAGCTGTAGGACACTGTCTTAGTAACAAGTGGGTAAGAAAGACCAACTCAGAGAACATGGCCCAAATCCAGCAACCAGAACCTGCGAAGGAGAGCAAATCCCACACAGAGACGATCACCAAAGAGATTGACCTGGTTCAGAGGGACCCCAAGAATATTAATCAAGAGGTGGTGCAGGTAAGAGGGGGGTGACATGCTTGAATGTGATGTTTGTAAGTGATTTACTTAGTTGACTATGTATGTACCAAAGATGTATTAATTCTATGTTGTTACCATTCGCTAAAGTTATACAGGCCATGAGAAAGAACTATATTGACTTGTATATATTTTGGGCAGCACTGTGGCTTAGTGGTTAGCACTTCTACCTCACAGCACTGGGGTCATGAGTTCAATTCCTAACCATGGCCTTATCTGTGTGGAGGTTATATGCTCTCCCCATGTTTGCCTGGGTTAGGGAATTTAGATTGTAAGCTCTATTGGGGCACGGACTGATGTGAGTTCTCTGTGGACTTAGTGGTGCTATATAAATAATGATGATTATGTTGTAGATTCAATAGCATCAGGTTTGTAATATACTTTTCAATGGCATTCTTAGATTTATGTCACACTCTACATATATATGTAAGTTAAACACTGGCAACTACTGTACAGAAATCAACCGTCTGCATCCACATAGAGTTGTGTGTCCAATACCAACATACATATAGTGTTAAGTTTCCTGCTGGAAATCTTTAGCTTGAACTAGGTACTCTTACTAGAACTCTGGACAACACTGTCTTAGTGGAATTGGTGGGAATATTATTTTGTAACAATTTTATTATGTTTTATACCTAAAAAGGTGTCACAGGAAGCCCTGATTTTGTATTTAAAAATGATTGCCCCCCGTGCAATCATTTTGTGCTACGTGTGTGGGTGACAAATGACTGAAAATAATTGTATCTGGTAGACCAAATCATTCAGAAAAGTAATTGACTAACTTGGAAAACTTTCACTGACCAACTTTCATACTTTATTATGTTTATATTGAAATTGTTTTGTGTCTGTTTTTAAATTCAGTGGTGAATGGTCAAATAATTAATAATATGTTTTTATGCTTACCCTGTGTGTTCAACGGTGATGAAAGTAATACATGAGTGAGGACTCCCGGAATGTCTAAGGGACTCACATATTCTCCAGGGAGCGTAGACCATCCTGCCCACTTCCTAGCGAAGTGGGTGGGAGGGGGACCTCAATAATGTGATATTGGGGGCCGCAAATTGTGTCATTTTGGCCCCCTCCCCCCGCAGAACGATGGCGTGATTGTGGCAGGAGGCAGGAACAAAATAACATTATTCGATGGACCACACCCCAAATCTCCCAGAAGGGAGGGTCAGAAAGTTGGTAAGTATGTTTTATTTATGTATAATATCCTATAAGTAAGTAGTTGTAGGAACCAAGTTACTGTAAAAATTGCAGATGTCCAATAACATGCCTGCCAATAATCCAGAACTTTGCACGACTGTCCTGATTTTAGGGGGTAAAAAAATTGTCTGGGCTTGCACATTCGGGTGTGAGGCCTTACCAAGTGAAGGCAGGGTTTGGGCTGACCACGGTGTGGTTTCTGCAAACCAGGGTGTGGTTTGGGCTGGTCATTTCTCTTGATTTTGGGTCCAGAGATGTTGAGAAGAATGCAGTAAGCAAGAGCTTAAAAATAAATGCCAAAGTATCTGGCCTTTAAGAATGTTATGTTCTACAAATTAGATAAGTATACATCTGCCGAGGGATGGCTTAGATGGCTGCAGATGCCCAAAAAGATGAGTTAATTGAAATTCTACAAGTTTGGTATCAGTATAAATGTTCACCTTGTGGGTTGTGTAGGTGCATTTCTCCTAGTACCACTTTGGTCTGCCACCTGGGTCCTAGCTCAGTCTTGTCTCAGTTCCTCATAGGTAATTCAGCAAACAGGGGCCCTCACATACATGTTTGATGACAGTGAAGTTATGTAGTGCAGCTGCAGCAAGTGTAATGAGTGTAATGAGCACCTTACCATCTCTCTTTGGTGAAAATAAGCAAGGTCTCATGGTTGCCCTCTGTATTGTGTGATGGTGACAAGGTTGCCCTCTGTATTGCATGGTGATAACAAGGTTGCCATCTGTATTGTAAGACAGTGACAAGGTTGACCTAAGTATTGTGTGGTGGTCACAAAGTTGCCTTCTGTATTGTGTGCTGTTGACAAGTTTGCCCTTTGTATTAGGTGGTGGTGACAAGGGTGCTATGTATTGTGTGGTGGTGACAAGGGTGCTCTGTATTGTGTCACTGTCACAAGGGTGCTCTGTATTGTGTGGCGGTCACAAGGGTGCTGTGTATTGTATGGTGGTCACAAGGGTGCTGTGTGGTCTTCTGTTGCTCTAGCACATCCACATCAAGGTTGGATGTGCTGTGCATTCAGAGATGCTCTTCTGCATACCATCCATGGTTATTTGAGTTACTGTCGCCTTCCTGTCAACTTGAACCAAACTGGCCATTCTCTTCTGACATCTCTCATTAACAAGGCGTGTTCACCCACAGAACTGCCGCTCTGGTTTTGTGCACCATTGCATTGTCTGTAAACTCTTGAGACTGTTCTGTGAAAATTTTTAAGAGATCAGCAGTTTCTGAGGTACTGAAACAACCCATATGGCACCAACAATCATTCTACAGTAAAAGTCACTTAGATCACATTTCTTCTACATTCTGGTGTTTGGTTAAACTACAATTGTAATTTTTGACCATGTCTGTCAGGGAAGGGCTGGCAAATTTTAGCCCGGAGGGCAAGACTCGAATCTTTAAGGAAAAAAAAAAAGCAGGTGGTCCAGTGACCCAGCCCAAGGTAGCCCACTATGGGACTGACTCGGGGAGCAGATGCTCCCTAGCCCAGTCAGTGCCTGATGTCTGCATGCTTTTTATGCTGCAAAATTGGCTGATTAGTTATTTGCAGTAACTAACAGGTGTTCAATAAAGTGGACAGTAAATGTTTATATATCACGATCAATATAGGTACATACAATAGACAGTGCATTTATATAGATTAATACATAGATTCAAGTTTTATTTTACTTGTTATTTTTCTTATGTTTTCAGCACCCTGTACTTTTTTCAGTGTTAAAAACATGAAAAATAGCATTTTTCATGTATGTTTCTGTTAAAGCTTTTCATAAATAAATATAATCAACCATTGTTTGTATTTTTGTCTTCAATGTTCAATAAAATAACATACCTTTACCTCTCAAGTGTCCCGATTCCATCAGGATAGTCCTGATTTTAGGGGAGTGTCCTGATCAGCCAGGAGCTTGGTCCGGCATGAGGGACAGCTGGGACGTATTTACACTTTACATACATGCTGTGTGAATTAATTAGTGGTGCACTCTTTATATAAGGGAAGATGGGAGGGAGATGTAGGTGGCTGGAGGGAAGTGCAAGCTTTGCCCTCCATGGTGCTGGCCACGCCCACACACACCTGGCCACACCCACACATCACTGGCCACAACTCCGGTGGGACGGTGCTTCTCACAATAGGCCCTTTATCATTTTTAGCCCCAGGCCCATGTGACCCTTAATCTGGATTTGCATCTGTTGATGAATGCTGGTTTAGGTCAGTTCGGCTCTAGCAGACAAAACACTGCAGGATACATCCAATACATATGAAGAATATCTAGTCACACACAGATTAATGTCACCTGTTACAGTTATTAATGATAAGTTAACTTGTGCATGATACTCATGCATTCTAGTCAAATCAAGCTACTTAAGGTCTTAAAAAGGTTCTTGTCATGCATTTGGGCCTAGCCCAGGCCTCCTCAGGGGAAGAGCGTTACTTCCCGACGCAAGCGCCCTTTTTAATGTGTGTTCATGAGGTAAAATTACCTCACGAAAATGAGTTTGAGCCCTCAACTCGTAAATTTAGCCTTTACTACCCCTCCCACGGGGGGAAGGGGGGATGATGGAAGTTAACTGACTTCACTATTCTAATTTTTTTGTCAAATAATGTCAGTATACCAAATTTCAGGTCAATTGGATGAGCCCTTTCTGAGAAAATAGTTTTTTCCACACACACACACATACACACTAACACACACCGCTAGGCTTTTACTTTTATATATTAGATAATGCTAAGAATTTAGTAGGTCAGTGTATAACTCCGCCCAGCAGATGGCACTGCAGCTTGGTTTTTTTTTTCCACACACAGACTAACACACGCTGCTAGGCTTTTATGTTATAAATATCAAAATAAATAAAAAAAATAATAATTATTTTCTCTCCATAAAATTTATTTATTAGGATGTTATTAATGTCTACTGTACATAAAATGCATTTTTACAGCTGCTCCTGATTGGAAACACATATTCTAGCATGCATACACAGATGTCATCACTGGTAATCGGCACTTACACCAGACCTGTAGCTGGTGCAAGAGATACAACAGAAAAACACGTACCTGAGAGATGCCCAAAGCTTGAATCGGAGGCTGCTGATTTTACTGTACATTGACTCCATGCATACGCCCATTTCCCTCCCCCATCCACCCCTGAAATTGTAGTCTGTAGTAGGGTCCTTTGCGCTCAAAGATGAATTGAAGGTTGCTGCACTCTGGCGTATGGTTTGTTTCTGGGCATGTGCAGAACGTTTTTACGCAAAATACGCCACATATTGGCATTAACATTCCTTATTGAATCAGGACCTTTGTGTCTATCTTATAGAGTAATATCTGAAATTCATCACACAGTAAGGTATTTTCAGGTTTGTATCTAGCTTAGTTAGAACTTCATTGTACCTTACTTAAATACTTGTCTATCTTACTATCTGCCCCAAGTGTCCTCACGCTGCTACAAACTGCCCCCAGCCGCGATTTGTCTGTTGGAGAGGTGAGCCAAACCAAAATCATCATCATCACTCCACATATCACTAGAGCAACATCTAAGGTAATAACAGAATGCTGTCTGGGGGAACATAAACCAGGACTTCAGTATCTCTGTTAGTAGAGCACATGGGTACTAGTCCAGTGACCCAGCACAGTATCTTTAGGAGTTAGGACTTTTCTACATGTCACCAAACATGAGCAATATCCTAAGTACTAAAATGATACCTGTCTGCAGATTCAAACTTTGGACTCTACCATCACTGGCAGTGGCTTGCTGGGCCAGTTCATGTATTTCTCTAAATGTCACAAACCAGCCTGGTGCAACATTCATGGTAGTAAGAGAGAACACACCTAGGGATTCAAGTAACAAGTTCCACCATCACAGACAAATGAGTACCTGGTTTCTAGTCATCTCTATTATAGCCAGGTGAGTACTGGGCTTCTAGACAACTAAGCTAACTTTTGTCGTCAGTGTTTCTGGATATTTTTCTCAATGTCATCAACCAGCCTAGTGCAACATTCAAGTGCCTAAAAATGAAACCTGCCTTAGGACTCAGACCAAGAACTCTTCCATTGCTGTCAGTAGAGCACCAAGCTACTAGTCCACCAAACCTGCTTGTTTGTTATGTTAGTGCAGAGACTTTTCTCAATGGCATCAGAGAGTGCAAAATCCAAGATACTAAAAGGAAGTTTACCTGCAAAATCAAACCAGAGCCTCTACTACTGCCTGTGTATTCAAACCTGGACAGAATTACCTTACTCCTTTCTGCTACTCAACTAGTAGCTCTCCAATCCCCAGCAGAGATATGGCTGTCTTAGGCACAGTTCACTGAGTTAAATATGGAGAACAAGGGTGCCCTAATTATACAGGACCAGCCGTTATAATGAGAGACAAATTCAACACCTTGAACTCTTTGTTATCCTGCTGAAAGAGGCCACTGCCATTAGGGAATACTGTTGCCTTGATGGGTTGTGATTGGTTTGCAACAATGTTTAGATGGTGTTATGTCTGTATTATTGCTACTAATGAATATTGTCCGATACGATCAAAGTGGTTCCAAAGCACAAAAAAGATTTAATAATATTACGCAGCATATTACAATAAGAATGTTACAAAGTATAAAATGTATAACAAAATACAGGAAAATATAACCAAATACATTGCGCAAGCAGCAGTTGGCACCAACTCAACCTTCAATCAGAACGCTCTCGGGACCAAAGCCAAAGCTCAACAATTTATAGACTGTACAGTTGTAAAAGTATTGTCATCACAGTGATATAAAGTTACAGCTGTAAGGTCTTCATTCATAGGTCAAAGGTTCTTGTACTCTCAGGTACTGGATGTGGCATTGGTGAATTCCTCTGGTCATTGTTCCTCAATCTGCCAGGTGTCCTTTCCTCAGGCTCCCGCCTCTAGATTTGTATAAACCGGTTTTTATGATCCCTTACTGGTTATTTGATGTATGAAACAGTGATATTATTTATAACTAGGGTTGTCAAGGTGCGAACACTACATAAGTAACACCGGAAACTTTCTCATGAAATTGCGAGCAGATTGATACCAAACTCGATGCCAGAAACATTATTTAGCTCTTTCGCCACATTATATTTTATATGAAAAAGATTGTAAAATACATTAAACACATTTAAATGTTATGATAAACATTACATTGCATACGATTTGCATCGCAATTGATTATAGTGTACAGAAATTATTAATTTACCTCCTTCATCCAATTATTTATCTTTAACATTGTTGTGTGTCAAAAGTAACCTCCACATAAATGCCAGCACCCAAGTTTCCCCAGCAGAAGATTGCCCAGAGAATCACACTCCCTCCGCCAGTTTGCCTTCTTCCCATAGTGCATCCTGGTACCATCTCTTCCCCAGGTAAATGGCGCACACGCACCTGGCCATCCACATGATGCAAAAGAAAATGTGATTCATCAGAGCAGGCCACCTTCTTCTATTGCTCCATGGTCCGGTTCTGGCGCTCACGTGCCAGTTGTAGGTACTTTCAGCTGCGTGACAAGGGTCGGCATGGGCACTCTGACCGGTGTGCTGCTCCACAGCCCATACGCAGCAAGCTGTGATGCACTGTGTGTTCTGACTCCTTTCTATCATAGCCAGCATTGACTTTTTCAGCACTTTGGGGTATATTTACTAAACTGCGAGTTTGAAAAAGTGGAGATGTTGCCTATAGCAACCAATCAGATTCTAGCTGTCATTTAGTAGAGTGCAATAAATAAATGACAGCTAGAATCTGATTGGTTGCTATAGGCAACATCTCCACTATTTCAAACACGCAGTTTAGTAAATCTAGCCCTTAGTGTTTCGCCTTTGTTTTTTGGGTTTTAGTGTTTCGTCTTTGTTTTTTGGGTTTTAGTGTTTCGGCTTTGTTTTTTGTTTTTTTTTTATTTAAAACTGGAGGAGGGAAGAAGGGGAACGTTTTGGGAGAGGTGTTCAGATACAGTATGAGACAATATTTTAAAAGTTTTTCTAACAAAAATATTTGAAGTATATAACGGCATGTCCTAAAAGAGCTGTAAAACATCTAAATAAAATGAGGTAGCTTACGTGTCAGGAAGGATCCTATTTTATACGATCATGAGGAAGACCCGGAAGCGGGTCAAAGACATAGTTGCAAGACATATACTCATATATAAATAACTCTTAGGAGTTACGGTTATGTCATTGTGTGAGTGGAGGATAATTTATGCCGCACAGTCATGTAAGGGTGAGTGCTCTCTGCTAATAATAGCCACAGTGTGGCTAGGAGTAAGTGTGAGTGTGATCTCAGTTCATTTAGTCAAATAGAATTTTCCTTTAAAATAAACACAGCTGAAGGTCTGTGCTGCACAGAATATGAGAAATGTAAGTGTCTCTGCTGCTCATAGGAACAATAGACAATCACATAATACGTAGTCTACAGAGCTCAAGGTATATAACCACTACAAGATATCATTCACATGTATGAGTAAATGTATCTCTCAATTTTTAAATCAGTTGAAACAGATCATATATGAAATGTGGATTAAAATCATTGATCATGAAGGAATAAGACCAATGTGTCCTTAAGGAGGAAGTCCAACTAAAGTCCTTATTGTAGGCAGGTGGGGCTCCAAATCAACAATGTTACTCAGATGTATTCCTCCAGTCTTAGGGGCACATTTATCATTTAACGTTGAAATAGAGAAATGGTTATCAACAGTCACCATTCTGTTGAATGGTGACTGCTCCCAAAAAGGAAGAGGAGTGCAAAGCAGCAGATATCCATGATATCTGCTGCGATGCCCCCTTAATAAATTTGCGGAGGACACTGTGGGACCTTAATTATCCGTTAAAAGCACTATCGTGCTTTATTAAATATGCCCCTTAGGTGCCAAGTTGTAAGTTCCATATAATTCCTGTGTGGAAATACCAGCAAAAATGTTACACCTACCTTCAATAAACTATCTCGCAAGCCTACCTGTGTCTCCAACTACTGCTTTTTTACTCTCCTCCCTTTTGCTTCCAAACTACTTGAGAGGCTTTTGTCAGGTCTCTAGGACTTATGTTTGTAAATATTCGGTTGTTGGTTTCCAGTAGCAGGAAAACACAGGAAGAGACTTTAGTGAGAAGAGGTACTATACCTTTCAATACAGAGAGTGAGTCTCATGTAGCAACAAGTCCAGCGATCCAGAGCCAGACAAGGTAGTTGTCCGTGAGCCAGGGGTCACAACCAGTGAAGAATTCATCCAATAGCCAGAGGTCAAATTTAGAGTGGGCAGTCATCTGAGAGCCAAGGGACAGACAGAGTAAGGCAGTCAGGTGACAACAGGATACAGAGTGCTGGTTTAAGGAGAGAAGCTCAATAAACTGGTAGTGTATTATTCCCAGGAAGCTGCTTATATAGGCATGAACATATGGATAAAGCCTCAAATGCTGGCAACTAATTACTAGCAGCAGGTCATTAGTCCGTGCTCTGATGCAGGTTTACACAGAAGTGATGAAAAGGATGCAGCAGCTTATTAACTGAGCCGTTGTTTCACTGAACCGAGTCCAGCAGAGTTGTCAGGTAATAGGAGAATCCCTGTGTTTGTGGCTGTGGGCAGCATGGTGACATAGTGGTTAGCACATCTGCCTTACAGCACTGGGGTCATGAGTTCAATTCCCGAACATGGCCTTATCTGTGAGGAGTTTGTATGTATGTTCTCCCTGTGTTTGTGTGGGTTTCCTCCGGGTGCTACGGTTTTCCTCCCACACTCCAAAAACATACTGGCAGGTAAATTGGCTGCTATCAAATTGACCCTAGTGTGTCTGTCTGTGTGTCTCTCTCTCTGTGTATGTTAGGGAATTTAGACTGTAAGCTTCAATGTGGCAGGGACTGATGTGTGTGGCTTCTCTGTACAGCGCTGCGGAATTAGTGGCGCTATATAAATAAATGGTGATGATGATGATGATGATGTGGATCAGCATCACTATGTTGGCAAAGAGGCGCTAACCCAAATAGAAACCCCAGCGTGCAGACAGTGAAGATGTCAGAGCATATGAAACTTGTGGACCAACCGCAGGGTAAGTCCAGGACTGAATAAGTACGAGACCTGACAGCTTCTATCCTCTCATTTGATCCTCAGCCCTCTGTAGTTGAGCTTTCACTATCTACTGTCCACTGAGACTGTTCTCACTAAAGTGACCAATGATTTGCTCACAGCTAAGTCGATGGATCACTTCTCCATACTCATCTTCCTTGACCTCTCTGTTGATTTTGATCCAGTTGACCACCCTCTTCTCCTACACACTTTCACTGCCTTTACCTTTGTGGCATTGTATTCTTCTGGATCACCTCCTAACTTTCTCAATGCTCTTTCAGGTGTCTCCAATTCTGGCACATCCTCCCCTCCACTCACACTATTTGTCACGGCTTAAGACTCCTCAAGGCTCTGCTCATGGTCCTCTGCTTTTCTCTCCTTATAGTTTATCTCTTGGTGAACTAATATGTTCCTTCAACTTCTAATACCACCTCTAGGTAGAAGACACACAAATCTATGTCTCCTCTCTGACCTCTCTCCTTCTGGGGAAAAAAAACAAATTTTTATATGTGGGCACAATAATGAGAGGAAGGAGAGCCCCAATCTGCCCACTGTCTGATAGCTTTATCAATCACTCACATGGGCAGGACTTTAAACCAGATCTCACTATAACTATATAGGAAGATGTATAAAGCTGTATTCATAGTACGCTGTATTTTGTGATGGTTATATTTTTATAAATATTGTAAAGCAGTTTTTATTTTTAAAAGGGCAGGAAACCCCAGCTGCATTGAGATTGGCCACGGGATTCAGAGAGGAAAGTGGGGCAAATATACACTAAGGGCTGTGTTTAAATAAATGTGACTTAATTAGATGTGAACATATACGCAAATATGTCTATCAAGAGGAGTATATTTTGAATTAGGGCTGACAACATGATAAGCAATGACTATGATTAGCTAATTGTGTATTAATCCCTCCAGTTTATAATATTAGTATTTACATTGAACATACCCTTATTGTACCTGCCCTATGCTTGCAAGCTCTTTGCCTCCCTCGATTCGCCTCTATAAGTGTAAGGAGTCGTGTACACAGAATGTGATTTACACGGCATACAGAGTTTTTTTTGTGCGCACGTGTACTAGTGAAATTCATCTTTAATTCGACACAAATGGACGTCACCTGACTCTACACAAGACCCTAAGTTTGTTGAACCATTTTGCTTATCTTTATTATGATTGGTCTATTCAAAATTTACCATTGGCTCAATAGGTCAAACTGGCAATCGTCCTATGAATACAGAACACGTTAGAACCAGCCCGTTTATCTCAGGCAATCCTAATTGTGTGTTCTAAACCAGTTACGCTATTCATCAATAAAAAGGTTCAGCAAAATCTGACAAAGTTAATCAAGATGTAATGTTAAACTAAGTAATTTCACAAAACAAGTTACCTGCAGGTCATAAACAGGGCTGGATTACCAATGAGCAAGATCCGGCTTCAGCCCCGGTCCTCTCCACAGAAATAGGACCAGGCCAACCATTAGGGGGAAAAAATCTTTTTTGTATGGGTATCTGGTACAGGAAAGTGGGTGGGGGGATAGCAACAAGCAGCAAATCGCAAGGATGTCTGTTGCTGTGGGGTGCGGGCTGCACCTACAGAGATCGGTTGTAATTTGTGCTGTACCAACTTCCACCCAGTCCCAGAAGGAGGTCTACGCCTCTCATCACAAAAGATAGGAACAATTTATTTTTAACACTGGATATGTGACAACAGGCCCAATAGGGGATATTTGAAAACAGGTCAAATGTGTGATAATAGGGAATATGTGAAAATATAATATGCATGTGTGAATGGCCCGTGCGTATTAGCATAGGGATCAGTTCCTTTTCTTACAACAAAATTACCAACTTTGTCAACGGAGATTATACCCTGGTGCCACTGACAGGTAACTGTGTTTGACAATTTGTATTTTGAAGTCTGCTCAGATCTATGAACACTTGAAGGAAGAATAGTTATATATGCCAAATCTTATATATTTCTCTTTTGGCCATTTGAGATGTTAGACTTTATGAAAATGACCAACAGCTGATAATCACTTTCTCATCCATTAACTGCACAGTTTGTTTTGTGAATAAAAATCATATTATGTTCTCTGTATTGGGTGGAGGACTCATGTCTGCCCTCTGTATTGTGTGATGGGGACAACGTTGCTCTCTGTATTGTGTGATGGTGACAAGGTTGCCCTCTGTATTGTGTTGCGGTCACAAGGGTGCTGCTGCTGTAGCACATCCATATAAAGGTTGGATGTGCTGTGCATTCAGAGATGCTCTTCTGCATATCACCCATGGTTAATTGAGTTACTGTCGTCTTCCTGTCCGCTTGAACCAGGCTGACCATTTGGGTTGGGTAAGCTTTAACAGTGCGCAAAATTCCGACACAGAGGAGTCCTCCACTTAAAATCCAAATGTGTGAAAAAACAATTTAAATATAAGCAGACTTACCTCCATACCGACGCTGTAGATCTCCGCTCGCAGCAGGATGCTGACCGCAAGTTATTCCGACTAGTCAGGTGTCCGTCACTAGACTTTCACGTCATTGCGACCTCTTCCACTTAACTTAATTTAAAGTGGCAATGTCAGGACCCCGCAGGTTAAGTGCTTAAACACTGAACCCGACATTGCCGCTTTAAATTAAAAGTGATAGATGCCGCAATAAGTTTTCAGCACCCTGTATTTTGTTCAGTTAAAAACCTGCAAATTTGCATTTTTTTCATGAATGTTTCTTTTAAAGCATTTTATAAATAAAAATAACCATTGTTTGTATTTTTGTCTTTAATGGTCAATAAAATAACATACCTTTACCTCTCAACTGTCCCGAATCCATCAGGATAGTCTTGATTTTAGGGGACTATCCTGATTAGCCAGGAGCTTGTCCCGGCATGAGGGACAACTGGAACGTATTTCCATTTCCATCTTCCATACTACCACATCTAAATGTCCTCTTCGACCACTGGGTACTGGTGTGTAATGTAGATTGGTGTGGCGGGAGTTATAGTTTATGTGGGTGCTGGGAAGGGGGGGGGTAATGTTATATGAGCACTAGGAGGGGGGACTAGTGTTTGTTTGTGGATTAATGTTGTGTGGAGGCTGAAAGGTTAAGGTTATGTGGGGGCCGGCGTGTAGTAATGTTAATGTGAATGCTATTTGATGTCAGGGCTGAAAATAGACCTATTTATTAAATATGAATGTTATTTAATGTCAGGGCTGCGTGAGCGATAGTCTTATATATTAAATGTGAATGCTATTAATTTGATGCCAAGGAGAAACTGAGCTTGAGACATCAGCAGCACGGTTGTCAAAGCTGCAAGAACAGATAGGAGATAGCAGCTGTCTCTGCCTACTATCCAGATTCTGATAGACCAGTCTTGATTTTTGGGGGACTGTCCCGAACTGTCAGGACAGGTATGTCTTGCTTCATGCTGCTCCACACTTACAGCCGATTACCAACATGAAGGAGTAGTCAGCAGCTTCACAGGTAAGAAGCTTCCTTTATGTCCGTGGCCGGCGCCCAGTGTGGGTATGCCATGGGGACATTGAAAACACTGACAGAATGAGATTATGTCACTCATTACCTGGCCTATTTATGAGAAAGAGGCGATAAGGATGTCAGTGCAACTTATCAAATAAATGTCTTGCTCAGCTGCCTCGGATAATATTGGCCTGTATTGGTAAGGGTTAGCTAACTGTTACCCTGAGCTAGTCTGCCAATATGCGCATGCTTGATCCAGCTAAGTGGCTCGCACTTGCCTGGTGGAAAAAATAACCCATATTTGGGCTTTCAGTTCCACTCAAAAAAGTTACAAATTTTTAAAACACTGACAACTCACTAAACCTTGGTATTCTAGTAGACCTCCTTAGATCGCCTAGTGGTAGCACCTGGAGAGTTTTTGATTCTTTACTAAGGCTACAGCCATATTCGCCATAATCACAGTGGCTTATGCAGAATATTAACAGCCAGGGCTGCCAAGAGTAATTCAGAGCCCGGGTACAACAACTTCATGGGGCCCCCCTTATAGTTGAGCATGTACAAAAAGTTTGCGCCGGCACAAAAGTGGTAGTGGGTGTGTTCATACAATTGGGGGCGTGACTATGCATCATTGGGGCGTGGCTAGCAGGTGAATATGGATGGTATTATATGGTTGGTGTTATATGGATGGTGTTATATGGATGGTGTTATATGGCTGGTGTTATATGGATGGTGTTATATGGATGGTGTTATATGGATGGTGTTATATGGATGGTGTTATATGGATGGTGTTATATGGCTGGTGTTATATGGATGGTGCTATATGGATGGTGTTATATGGATGGTGTTATATGGCTGGTGTTATATGGATGGTGTTATATGGCTGGTGTTATATGAATGGTGCTAAATGGATGGTGTTATATGGATGCTCTTATATGGCTGGTGTTATATGGATGCTCTTATATGGCTGGTGTTATATGGCTGGTGTTATATTGCTGGTGCTATATGGATGGTGTTATATGGATGGTATTATATGGCTGGTGTTATATGGCTGGTGTTATGTGGATGGTGTTATGTGGATGGTGTTATGTGGCTGTTTGGAGGAGAAGATCTGAATTTGCCTTGTTGTAGTGATAGCCAATAGAAAAGTTGCTGGCATGGAAGGGCACCCCGGTAAGCGTGATGCCCTCCTTCCCTGTTTACCAGGCTTTCCTGATAGGAAATACAAGACTTTTGTCCATGACATTCTACTTTGTGGCAGAGTATTTAAAGGCAGCATGTTTCTTTTGTAACCCCAGCTAAATATTCAAGAAAGTAACCGGAGTCACTTGATCAAGGACTATTGCTAGGGTGTGATTAAAATGTGGGACTGTATGCATTACTTGTGCTTCTTTTAATATATTGATATGTATGTACATCCTTTCCCTCAACCCACCCCCATAACTCTAGCAGTTGGAGATTTATTCTTGTGATCCTCAGTTGTAAACCACGATCCACCAGCGCAAATTGCATCGCCCTACACTGGCCCATGTGAACTAATTGGTCACCTGATCAAAGACATTGGTGTACAGATAGTTAGAGTAGATAACAATCAGGCTAGTAAAGTGATGGTTAACCTGTTACACTCCACGTGTTTGTGAAACTACAAGTCCCAGCATGCTTTGCCAGCTATCAGCTAGTTATCTACTGGCAAAGCATGCTGGGGCTTGTAGTTTCACAACACCTGGAGTGTCACAGGTTAGCCAACACTGGGCTAGTATAACAAATTGCATCACTGAGCAAGAGAAATTAATTGTAGATACTTTCCTCACTTTTCTGCTATACTCTTTGAAACATCATTCTTTTCAGATGTGTCCCCATCATTGGCTGCTGAATTCTTCAGTGATTATTACTGGGCTGTTTAGAATCCAGAGGAATCCTTTGCTCAGATTATCTGCTGACAACACTTCAGTCTATGGTTGAACCCCCCCAAACAATATCATGGGCAGTTTAAGTGAGTCCAATTTGTTCCAATCCTGCATCCTGAAGCACCTTGGAATGTGTTCATTCCCAGTTTAACACAGGAACACATGCTGTCATTAATCCCAGGATTGTCATCACTTCCCTAATAGAACTATTTCCCTTCTTTCTTTCATCTGGAAGAAGAAAGTTTTGTCAATGAGGGGAATACATCTGTGTCAGCAACATTGACTTCTTCTCTGTCTCCAGCAGAATTCCACAAAATAATTTTGTTTCCAAGTTGATTTACAATCAGTAAACCATCCCATGAATCCATGTGGTTCTTCTCATCTGATGCCTTTAAATGAATGAAATCATCCAGATAAAGGATGAATAGGATTTGTGTTTCCTCAGATGGGCTGCTCTCTGTCATAATCTTCATGAAGATCCTTGGTGTGGTTGAAATCCCAAGTGACCGCACATGTACTGACAACTGCATATGTATCAGAGCAAAAACCCAGGGGCTCTTGTGTTCTCAAGACTTTTTTTAGGTATGGCCGATTGGGACATGATAGTAACTGTCCTGCAAATTTAAATTGACAAGAACTACAACTTTATTCATCAAATTTACTTTTGAGGCAACTGTCTCCATCTTTAATTTCTTGTACTTCATATAGATATTTAGGGACTTCAAGTTATATGAAACTTTTGGCTTTTTTTTATAAAAAATAACTCTGTACCATACTTGCCTACTTTTGCAGGCAGCTTTCCGGGAGGGGGTCCATCGAGGGGGGCGTGGGCACGCGCGGTGCACTGTTAGGCTCTGCCCCTGTCAATCTCAGGCAATTTTAGCCAATCGCAGCAGGGGGCGGGGACACGTTTAGCCCCACCCCCACCATCTTCAACAACGCCGAAATCTGGATCCGGGATTTTTGCCTGCTCTCTCGGGAGTCCGGGAGAACTCGTAAAAATTCGGGAGTCTCCCGGACATTCCGGGAGAGTAGGCAACTAAGCTCTGTACTGATGGTGGCACTTGGGTTAGGACCTGCTGCATCATCAGCTCTTCATTTGTCTTCACACTTTCAGACTGGACTAGCTAATTTTCCATCTCCAAAATGTACCCTTGTCTGATTATCTGTATAACTCATTGGTTCAATTACATATTCTGCTCTGAGGCACGATCTGTTTGAGGAGAGGAAATTTCACAAGTCGAGAGGAAATTTCGCAGTCAAGATATGGAATTCAATGCCAGGGAAGGTTGTGATGGCAGATTCAATAGATATGTTTAAGAAAAGGTTAGACCAATTGTTTGCGGGAAAGTGTATCCAGGGATACGACCGTTAATTAAAATGAAGGATAGTAGTGGATATAGGGTAAAAATAGGACTGCAATATTGGGTCTGGGGGGATTTTCACAATTGAAACAGATTGGCGGTTGCTTACTCTGGATCAATTTCAAATATAAGTGCAGGATCGCAGGAGATCCAAAATAGGTTGAGCTTGATGGACTGGTGTCTTTTTTCAACTTCATCAACTATGTTACTATGTTATTATGTGTGAGGGCACCATTTAAGGTTGGGGGAACAGTTATGTTAGTATGTTTGCTCTGGGTTCTAAAATACCATGATAGTTGTGCACATTCCACTTTCCATATACAAATACTCTGGGACTCTGTAAAACATGTGGGAATACCTCCTAATGTTTAGAATTATTAATTCTGAACATGGCCACGCCTCCTTTGAGATGGACACATTAATGGGCGTGTCCAAATCACAATGGGCATGGCCTCGTTCCCGGGCAAATATCTAGTGCTTCGGAAATGTTAGGCCACCCCCAACCTACCTAAAACTTACCCGGAAAGACTAAAAGATTTTAATATGTACAGTTTTGACCAGAGAAGAGAAAGGGGGGACAAGATAGAAACTTTCAAATATATAAAGGGTTTAACAAGGTACAGGAGGGAAACATTCTACAAAGGAAGAGAAGTATTAGAACACGAGGACATGTACTGACGCTGGAGGGAAGTAGGTTCAGAGTAAATGTGAGGAAAAACTACTTCACAGTAAGGGCAGTGGATAAGTGGAATAGCCTCCCATCAGAGGTGGTAGAGGCTAATACAGCAGAGCAATTTAAACATGCTTGGGATAGACATAAGGATATCCTTATAAAGAATAAAGGATCAGATAGGGTTTTAGGTTACCATAGGTTAAAAAATGAGCAGACTAGATGGGCCAAGTGGTTCTTATCTGCCATCAATTTCTATGTTTCTATTGTGCCCCTGGCATCAAGAAAAGTTCTATCCTGGTTCTCATCCTACCTCTCTAATCGCTCTTTCACTGTTAATTTCTCTGGAGCCACCTCTGCTCCGCTTCCCCTATCAGTTGGAGTACCACAAGGCTCGGTGCTAGGTCCTCTGCTGTTCTGTATCTATACCGCTTCTCTTGGAAATCTAATAAGTTCCTTTGGCTTTCAGTATCATCTCTATGCGGATGATACCCAAATCTATCTATCCTCTCCTGATATCTCGACATCTGTGTTGTCCCGTGTAACTGACTGTCTTTCTGCCATATCATCTTGGATGTCCTCTCGTCAACTCAAACTTAATCTTTCTAAAACAGAGTTAATAATATTCCCAACCACCAACAAGAGCATACCTGACATTTCTATCTCTGCTGATAACATGACCATAAATCCTCCTCCCACAAGCTCGCTGCCTAGGTGTAATCCTTGATTCACGCCTATCCTTTGTTCCCCACATTGACTCTATATCTAAATCATGTTACATACATCTAAAGAACATTTCCAGAATCCGCACATATCTCACACAAGACACTGCTAAAACCTTAATTCATGCACTTATCTCCCGCATTGACTATTGCAATTCCCTCCTTACTGGTTTTCCCAAAAACAGACTCAAACCCCTAAAATCTATTTTGCATGCTTCGGCAAGACTGATTTTCCTTGCAAATAGCTATTCCTCTGTTGAATCACTCTGTATGTCTCTACACTGGCTGCCTGTCTTCTACCGAATCCAATATAAAATACTTTTACTAACCTACAAGGCCATCAACAAAGCTGCACCAACATACATCTCCTCTCTTGTCTCAAAATATCTCCCAACTCGGCAACTCCGTTCTGCAAAAGATCTGCGTCTCTCATCCACCCTCATTACATCCTCCCATTCCCGGTTACAGGACTTTTTTCGGGCTGCACCCAGTCTATGGAACTCTCTCCCTCGCACAATAAGACTCTCCTCTGGTCTACAAACTTTCAAGCGTTCTCTGAAAACCTACCTATTCAGACAAGCTTATAATATTCCTCAACCACCCTCTTAACCTCACTACCTTTAGCCTGTTACACAATTTCACAGAAGACAACTACCCCCGGACCAACATTGTTGTGTGACAGGATCATTTAGCTTATGAGCCACCTTACCTTTGCAGTCTGGCTGGGCCAAGATGCAAAATGTATACTTAACCTCATGTGTCAATCTCCCATTGTCCCATAGATTGTAAGCTTGCGAGCAGGGCCTTCTCACCTCTTTGTCTGTTTTACCCAGTTTGTTTATTACGTTTGTCCCCAATTGTAAAGCGCTACGGAATATGTTGGCGCTATATAAATAAATGATGATGATGATGATGATACCAATTGTTTTGATAGAGAAAAACATATTAGGTATTAGCTATTAGGTTTGACCTGTATAATACAGCAGGCATAAGCTACCTTCTCATGTATGTATAGCCCACAAAACCAAATAATATAGGCACAAGCAATGAAAAAAGCACTTCAGAGGTGAATCTGCCATCAGCCAGTCAGAAGCGGCTATTTAGTTTTTATTTTCCGCAACCCTCATGCACACGCAAGTGGTACAGCTACTGACTGGTATGTCTGTGTCTTTGTGCGGACCTACCTCAATCTCAGTTACACGAACACGCTTCTCCAAACACAAGGAGGCGCAAGTGTCAGATGCCACCAATCAGCACACAGATGTATGTGTACACTTTTTATGCACAATACAAATGTATGTATTTTTGCACTAAACATACGCCCAAGTCAGCGTGATTCTCCAATGAGTCTATTCTAGGGGCTGGACCATGGTTACACTCACTGTTGGGCAACAGCTTTCAGTCTCCACTTCAAAATTAGGCAGAGATCAGTGTTAATTTAATGCTGCAGACAGGGAGGGCTGCAATCCCAGGCTGGCTGCTGTCACACATAGCAGAAGAGGTTCGACAGCTGGAGCCTCAGCCCACATCCACCTCCGCTCAGTGACAAATATACAGAGGGAATTAATGGAATCCTCGTAAATCCCAGCAGTGATCGCCCTTATAAGTGCATCTAGCAGCTACACTAAATTATCCCTTCAATGTAAGAGCCTGTACAAGCAACAGGACGTATAACAACACCTGTGCTCCCCATCCTGTGAATACTTCATACCTTGATATTCTCCTTGTTTATTGTTGATGTGACCTTGATATACTGCAGCTTCTGAAGGCATGTTAAATATGAAGTCTGTTCACCTGTTTTAAGCAAACCCCTTGAATTGGGTAACTGTAATTGCATATCTGTGTTCACTTCCGAATTAAGAACCATTACTATCATCATCATCATCACCATTTATTTATATAGCGCTACTAATTCCGCAGAGCTGTACAGAGAACTCGCTCACATCCCTGCCCCATTGGAGCTTACAGTTTAAATTCCCGAACACACACAGAGACAGACAGACAGAGAGAGAGGGAGAGAGAGACTAGGGTCAATTTTGAAAGCAGCCAATTTACCTACTAGTTTTTTTTTTGGAGTGTGGGAGGAAACCGGAGCACCCGAAGGAACCCCACGCAAACACAGGGAGAACATACAAACTCCACACAGATACAGCCATGATCGGGAATTGAACTCATGACCCCAGTGCTGTGAGACAGAAGTGCTAACCACTGAGCCACCGTGCTGCCCAATCCTAAAGCTACAGCCTATGGTGGGTCTAAACTGGTAATTGGGACCGGTACGATTGGTCTAAATGGCTGAATCAAATTGGATTAAATAAGTTGTCCCCTCCCTTCTATTATTAATAAATTAATTTGTATAATAATCAATTAACATTAGATTGCGTCACCCACATGGAGCTAACCTTGCTGCTGTCATCTGTAGGGTGTGATTTACACCAGATACCTGGTTCTGTCCAGTTAATCTTGTCCGGTCGGGTGTTGTATTGTTGTGGAATATAGCAGGTGTGATGACTGTACACGATAGTGTTTACCATATTTTAATGTGCTTGTGCTGATCTTTGACATTTGTGTTATAAATAGCATAAGGTGTTTTTAGTGGGTCACACGTGGCTGAACTGTGTTGGGGAGTAGATATTCATAGGGTGTTAGTGGATAACTTGGGGGTATTATACAAAAGGCAAAAAATGCACAGGATAAAACCTGCTTTAGCACATTTGGGTGACATGCATCTACCTTGATTTTTTTAACCCCAAATGCTCAAAGAGAAGAACGAGCAGGTTGAGGACAAGTCTTACTGGAGATGACCACCTTTTCTGTGTCTTTTTCCCAGAATACATTAGGTGGGCTATCGTTCCCTATCACCCACCCATAATTTTACCCCCACCAATGCAACATTTCTGCATTGGAGCCTTGAGGTTTCCCATTCTTCTTGGTTGGAAGACCCAATCCTGGAAGGCTACAGACAAACCAACACCACACCGCATCACCTTTATAGCTTCACCAAATTTGAATGCTGAATATCAGTTGTGTGTAAGCTTCCTATTTTAAGGAGACTAATTGTATGTTTAATTCCAAAACAAAATGTTGTGTGTTTGCCCTTTTAAAATGCAGTTCTTGTTGAATGGCAGATTTTTGGCCCCAAAATATTGTTGTACTTAGATGAGCTTCCACAGAATGGTTCATACTGCCAGATATAGTGCCAAGCCTATCCTTAAAGACTTTTTTTGGCCACCAATTTTACTATAGGCAGACATAGATGATATTTTGGACTTGAATAAATAAAGAATGTAAAAGCTGATACGTGCCGTATTTTGCGTAAAATAGCATTTTGCTTTGTAAAATAGCACTTTGGCGTATGGTCCATACGCCAGTGAACACACCAACGTCCAAGTCATCGAGCGCAAAGGATCTTTACTACAGAATACGATTTCATGAGTGGAACAGGGAGGGGAATAGGCATAAACACATAGTCCTTGTACAGTAAGGGCGTACCAAGCTCGAGCGCACGCAACATCAGATTTAAGCTTTTCGCACCTCTAAGGTACATGTTTTTCTGTCGGATGACTTGCACCAGCCACAGGTCTGATGTAAGTGCTGATTACAAGTGATGACAGCTGTGTATGCACGCTGGAACATGTGTTTGCAATCAAGAGCTGTAAAAATGCATTTTATGTACATTTATAACATCCTAATTTATGTATTTAATGGGGGGGGATGAAAATATTTATTTTATGTTTTGTCATTCATGATTTTATTAATAACAGGTGATATTAATTGCTTTTTTTTGGTCTGTGTGTTCTTTTGAGACTTGATATTCCATATATGTTATGGACATATCCTGCAGTGTATTGTCTGTTTGACCAGAGTGGCCCTAGACCTGTATTCATCAACAGACATGCTCGAATACAAAACAAAACCCACACATTATGTTCGTATTGCGTTCCTTGGTGAATTAGACCCTTTGGAGCGTATTCAATTGTCAGCGTTAACGCTGCAAAACGAGCGCTCGAAAAATATTATCGTTTATACGGTAATATTGCGCGCGAGAACCGTTAATACGGTAGTTTACTCGCGGAATTTCAGCTCGCCGCTCCCTGAGCGGCGAGCTGAAATTCCGCGAGTAATTACCGTATTAACGGTAAGATTTTTAGAGCGCTCGTTTGCTAGCGTTAACGCTAACAATTGAATACGCCCTAGAGTTTTCATCTTGGGTTATGATTTGTGATTAACTTTTTTTCAATGCCGTTTTATAATAGAAGCCCTATCAGCGTAATAATGTTACCACTTAGCCTCACGTGGCCCATCTGCAGCTGGGCACCAGGGCATGAAGGTGCACAGTTGGCTCTCCAGGTTGGGATGACCACCGCTCTACCAGTTTTATACAAGAAGGTGGGGATCACACCTGCAAAACAGCAGAACTCATTTGACAGTGTTTACCACAGCCGCACACTAAAAGTCAGATTGGTTAACCAATTGTGCACTTTCACCCTTAGGTATCCAGCCGACCACAGGCTTCTTGTTGTTATATATACACATTTCCATATGTTATATGCACTACAGTAAAATGGTCTTATTCAGTCTATTTTATGTCTTTGCAGGTGGATTTTGAGGATGTAATTGCCGAGCCAGACAGCATTCACAGCTTTGACGGGGTGTGGAAAACAAGTAGTACCACCTTCACCGTCACCAAATATTGGTGTTACCGGGTGCTTTCTGCCATCCTTGGCCTCCCGCTGGCACTCCTGTGGGGCTTCCTCTTTGCTTGCCTATCATTCTGTCACATCTGGGCCGTAGTCCCCTGCGTCAAGAGCTACCTGATGGAGGTTCATTGCCTGGGCCAATTCTATGCCGTTTGTGTCCGTACCTTCTGTGACCCGATCTTTGAGGCCATGGGGAAAGCTCTCAGTGGAATTCGTGTGGCACTCAGAAAAGAAGTCTGAAGTACCAAAGACCAAAACTATGACACCAGAGGAACCAGCAACTCATTGTGGTGCAATGCATTGTGGGTCCCTCTGGGAACTAAACATTTGCAAATCCAGGAAGCAGAATGGATCAACTTCTTACACCAAGCCAAAGAACAATACAAAACAATAGAGGGTATAAATACCGTATTTTATTTGCATTTCTCCATATTCACAAACAGCTGTATTGTGTTGAGAACTGTAGTAGGGATATAGAATACAAGGCTTCTGTCATATTGTCTTATGTTTCAATAGCCACAGAAATTCCACGATCTCTGTGGGGCAGTTCTTTCAAAACTCCCCATCTGCCTGCATACTTAGACTGAAACTATTCTCCCCAATTTGAATGTCATAGTAACCGTGATCATTAGAAGGAAAGACAAATTATAGTGTACGGCTCTTCTCATTTGTTACACACAGATAGGATTACACAAAGAGGGGTAGCAATAAGGCACACCAAGCAGGGGATTATGGGTATCCTGGTGGGCCGGTAACCCAACTTGCTTTGTTACAAGTTCTGTCGGGATAAAGCAACGACATGGGGTAACGACACTGCAAAGAGAGGGCGGAGATTACGGACATACAGCAAAAAGACTAATCACAAGCCGGGGATCCAAGCAAAACCACAAGAGCTGACAAACTAATAAACGTGTGAGGCCAAAAGTACACTCGGCTGTCTTTTGTGCCGTTAATATGGGGGAAATCTTTTAAACCATAAGCTTCCTACCTGATCTGAATATCTCATTCCTGAAACAATTGGTAACAATAAAAAAATGGTTTGTGTGTTTCATATATTTTGTTTTGCTAGATATGTAGCAGTAAACTTTTGCTGGTAAGTATACATTATATACTTCTAGCTTTACATAATCTGAAAATGTTAATGACAGTTATTTGTCACCAATAAAAGCGGATTCCACCTCCGTATAATTAATTTATTGGTTTGTATATGTTTTCTTGCAACTTTTATGAAATACTTTGTCTTTTAGCTGCCTTTTGTGCTTTTTGTTATGTGTTTATATCATCAGCCGACCATTGTTTGTTTGTGTTGTCCTTTGATACAAGATAGCTCTGCTGAGTTATTCGCATTAGATATGACTATATCCAAACAGCAGACTTGTGTTACTCCATTGGCAACCAAACAAACAAGTCTAACTAATGCCATAGATCCATTGCCAAAAGCCACACAATACATCTAGAATAAAAAAAATAAAAAAAGCACACAAAAAAACCAAACACAATGTATTTTGCTAAAGTTGCATGTGCAAACCAATAAATTTAAGAAAACCCCTTTAAGTTGTTTGGGACATACATGACATAGTATTTTTAGCCAGCTAGTGTCACTGGTCGGTCCAGCACTTCCACTGCCAGTTACACTGCAGCACACAGAACACTGAAGAGAGAATAGCACAGGTATTAGGAATCAACTTCCTTTATGGAAAGCAGATTATTGTGTGCAGAAGATTTGGCCCTGTTGGAGCTGCTTTTCTAAGCTCATCAGAAATAACCATGATTAGGTATGTGTGTATTGCAATGGCAACAGCACATCAATGTGGCTTGGGTTATCCATGGAACATATTAAGGGTCATTTACGAAAGTACAAAAGAGCAGAGTAAATGATCTCTTGTGATGTCACGCGCCTACTTTTGGCACAAAAGCACCCAACTTTACAGGTAAGCACATGGAATAACGGGCCAAGACGGTGGTGTCTGTGGATCTGCTCCACTGGGCGGGAGGAGTTCATTATCATCATTTATTTATATAGCACCACTAATTCCGCAGCGCTGTACAAAGAACTCATTCACATCAGTCCCTGCCCCATTGGAGCTTACAGTCTAAAGCTGGGTACACACTACAGAAATTTCAACCAACTTTTTATGCCGAGCGATTTTACATGCGACCGATGGTCCGATCGCTCGGTCCATGGACACACTAGCCTTGTTTAGGACGATAAAGGGAAGAGCGGACGTCCCTTTAGCGACTTTTTACAGCCATGTTGTCGTGAGCAATGACTGTAATTTCATACTCACTGTTGTGGATCGGTCGGAAGTTTATACACACTACATAGCGGAAATGAGATTGGAACGAAAATATTAAACGGTACGACCAACCAAATGAGGCGACAATCGTCCATTTGGGCAGACTTTCGACCATCGTGTCACTGCACACACTGACCCAACTTTTGAACGAGCGGTCTAATGTCGGCTGATTTAGCCGATTATTGGATGAAAACTGTGTAGTGTGTACCCAGCTTAAGTTCCCTAACATACACACACAGACTAGGGTCAATTTGTTAGCAGTCAATTAACCTACCAGTATGTTTTTGGAGTGTGGGAGGAAACCGGAGCACCCGGAGGAAACCCACGCAAACATGGGGAGAACATACAAACTCCTCACAGATAAGGTCATGGTCGGGAATTGAACTCATGACCCCAGTGCTGTGAGGCAGAAGTGCTAACCAATGAGCCACCGTGCTGCCCCAAGTTAGGTGAATTTCCTTGGTAAGTATGGCTAAGCTGCTCAAGTGCAGCTAATTTGCCACTTAGGTGGACAAATGAGATTTAATATGATGAGATGCGGTTACTTAATGAGCTGGCGGGGGTGAAGAAGGTGCATTTAGGGAAGGGTTCTCCCTTTTTATAGGAAGTAGCAAAGACTTCTCCTCCCTGCAAAAGTACTTGAATTGTCCAACCGGCCAGAGGTGCTGAAAACCAAATCATCCTATACTTTTAATGGGACATATTTTGTATCTTCCAGTTGAATTTTTGCGGGTAAGCGCATACTTCCCTACTCTCCCAAAATTTCTGGGAGGCTGCCGAGTTTCGGGGAGTCCTCCAGGAGGAGTAGGCCCGGAGGAGGCAAGGCTTAATGACACAATTCTTGACATCAGGCTCTACCTCCCATTGTATAATGCCATGAATCTCGACATTACATAGTGGGGGGGGGGGGGGGGGGGGGGCACGGGGATGTCACTATATCCCCTCATGTACTTGCCACCTGACCTCCTCTATGGGACCTCCCAGAATGGAGGCTCTAAAAGTTGGCAAATATGGGGAAGCGCATTTCTAGGTGAATTCCAGCTAATATAATAACATTTTCAATTACATGAATTAAAGACAGTCCTGATGTCTCCCCACTCATATGATTAATGCAAGACATACATAATGGGATAAAAACTGGGGATAATAAAGGAGAATGTAATGAAGGAAATGGTCCATATATGGAACTAGGTTGGACTGTTTTAACAGTTTCCACCTTGCACATTCTCCAGGGTATCTGCAAACTCACAAACGTAGGTTCATCCTCATTTTACAGTATTTTCGGAACATCAGCGTGCAACTTGACATTCAATTGGTAGATTAGTAGGGCTTAGTTGTGCAAATGCAAAAACAGTGCAGACCTGCACTTTTATAGTACGTAAATGACCCTTATTGTGCTAAAGATAAATTACAGCCAATATCACAATTGTGATCACTTCCAAAGCAGATCAAATGTGTACAATATATATATATATATATATATATATATATATATATATATATATATATATATATATTAACTATATTACCTAGGAAATTGCAATGTATTTAATGTATTTCTTAATGTTCATTGAGATATGAATTCAGACCTTCATGTTATATCCAACCGACTTTACACAACAAGAGTTGTCAAAGTAGCATTCTAGATGTTACAAGACCATATACTGCAGTCGGAGGATAATTTAATATGGTGTATTTAGCACCACCAAGTGGCCCATCTTATAATCTCCTGCAAGATATATCCTGTTCTTTGACTTCTGTCCTACATACAGTGCATTTTTATTCAAGCAAAAACAATTATGAGAACAGCATACACTCCTAGTGGGTGTAGGATCAACAGGTCTCTATGTCTCCCGGAAAATGAAAAGCTGTTTCGAATGTACTTAAAAGTTTCTCTTCTCCCCAATACAAATTTGCCTGTGCTGCAAGTGAGTGAAAGGTGTCTAGTTACTTCCCATGTGTCACATATTGCATTATATGCTGGCTGACTGTATGATCACTGTAAAAGATCGGGGATCTTCAGTGCTGTAATAGGCTGTGCTTTTTCAGATGGACACCCTGCTGGTTTCATTCTGCATTGAAAGTGTAGCTGAAGAGGAGTCTGGTCCCATTACCTATAGACGTAAACACCAGTAGGTTAAAAATGAATGTTGTGGACTTGATTAGGTGCCATTGCTGCTTGTGGTAGACGTCAAAGTCTGTTCCCTTTACTCCCATATTGGCTGGACAGATGCCCGTGCTGGTTCTTTTGAGGAGAAGGGAGAGAGGTCCAACATAGCTTCACACAACTGTGCTTTCGTTTATGATGGTAACAAACACATAACACATAGTAACAAATGCAGTGCGGGAGAGCTTGTAGGGTAAATGTTTTATACTTCATTCCTCAATTGTCAAAGACTCCTGCCCAATGGTACATGGTGCCCAAGGCTGAGTGGACCTTAATGACAGGAAGGAGTTGAACGTGACAACCAAGAACTTGCTTATGTTCTTCTTGACCCCAGTTGTAGACGTTGTTATCAACTCATCTTCGGACCCCAAAAACGGCTCTTCCGTGTGACCCCTTTTTCACGGCTGGGCTCCCTCGAACAGGCTCGCAAGCGCTTGGTGCAGTGGGTTTAGTCTCAGGTGGCTTTCCCGTTTTAGTTGCATCTCCCAGGTCATCCAGTCCAACCTGCCTCAGAACCGCTTTGCCCAGCAGCTCTTTGAAAACGCTGTCCATGTTTTTCGTCACATTCTGTAATGAGGGAGAAAGAGGATATAGGGCATAAAGACCTTTGTACCTCATAGGGCCCCCCAACACCATCCTGTTAGGTGTAAATTATATTACAAGTCACAAAAGAGTCTCTTTACCATATATTTATATAGGGGAGTAGTGACTGCTTTTATCCCCATGATCTACATTAGAAGGTATTTCATTCCAAGGGTAAATGTGTCAAGCTGAGAGGGTTTGAAAAACCAATTAGATTCTAGCAATTATTTATTTAGTACATTCCACAAAATAATAGCTAGAATCTGATTGGTTGCTATAGGCAACATCTCCACTTTTCAAACCCGCCGGAAAACTCTCAGCTTGATACATTTACCCCCAAGTGTTCCTAAATGAATACCACTTGTCAAACCGAGAGGCGGAGCACATCATCACCGGTGGCAAAATTTGGGGTAGGGAACAATGATGCTCCTCCACCTTCCCAAGCCCTCAGCTCTGATCACAGGGGGCCTCTACTGAGCATGTACGGGTTCAGGTCCACATCGCTAAACCTCTGCCACCCCCATGCAGTAGCGGTAGAACCACCACTGGTCAAACCTACCAGTATATGTAAATCAACTTTATGAATGTTGAGGCCATAAAATAGTGTAAGAATGACACCATGGATACAGAACAAGAGTCTGGCACACAGCATTAGAACAATGACAGTTTTACATTCAACAAGAGCAGGATTGGGTCAGGGCCGTCTAGAGGGAGCCCCAAGCTCTGCTATTGGTCCACGTGGTCATCCCATTTAATCCAGGGTTGACGTGACCAGAGCTGTGAGCTCCCTACTGTTCTAGGCCTTGGACAGTCGCCCCAAATGCCCCTATAATAATCCACCACAGAACTGCGCCATAAACAAAACTAAATATTATTGAAAGAATTTCTATAGGGACTCTGGCCAAGTTGCCAATGTAGTCCACCAGATAAAGCAGTGGTTCCCAAACTGTGCGCCGCGGCTCCCTGGGGTGCCGTGGTGATCTCACAGGGGTGCCGCGGGCCAGGGCCGGTGGTAAGCAAGGCGGGGGACTACTTGGTAACTATTTTGGCTTAGGGGTGCCTTGAAAAAATTATGGAGACCCTAAGGGTGCCTCAAACTGAGAAAGTTTGGGATCCACTGAGATAAAGTGATTCTCTTGGCCAGATTCTGCATTAATTACCCTTACCTTATCTACTTCTATGCCTTGACGATCATTCTGCCAGAGTTTGGCTGCAGCGGTCCCCTTTGCTGCACTGTCCATCAGGTTTCTCCTCTCTCCTGGTACCCTGTAGGATAGGACACAGGTGCTAAGCATGTACAAGAGATAGTCACCCAATAAAAAGTAAATTGCTAAAAGTATAATACTGTGACTTGCAAATCAAATTAATCGATTCACTTTCTGCTGCCCTGAGTTTAAAAATGTTTCTATTGATAAGCTGCTCTGCTGCAGTAAGGGTTAACACAGCAACATTGTAAATGTCTGCCAGGTTTTACAAAAGCTATAAGAAGTATGGAATCAATATTAATTTATGCTTACCACCAATCAACACAAAATTGGATGTAATGCTGAAAACAAATATAAAGATTTTTCTTAATTACAAATTAAAAAAAAGACAATTATTGATTCAGCCCCTTTGTTAAAATTCATTTACTGGACTGCTTAGAACTAAGAGGTTTGAACTGAAGTAAAAACCAATACACCGTCTATGAGACATCCCACAGTTGGTTAGTGCATTTCCAAGAGCTTCATCATGAAGAACGACTAAATCCAAGAAAAGATGATTGGAAATCATGATAAAGAAATGGTTACAATATAGCAGCACACCTGTGAATTTGTCTGGATCAGCCTTTGCCAGAAAGCGTCTGTGAGATTTTCATACCAGGTGGCGGAAGATTCTTACTTAAACAGACTCCAATAGAACACTGACCCAAGTGGTCATCTAACCATGAACTAATCTATAAGGCATACTTGCTATTAATAACTTTTGAATAAAATAAAGACACAAGAGCTACATTTGGATTTTAAAAATCACCGATGTCCACTATAATTTCTATTGAACTGTCTACATACTGTTGTATACGTAGGGCTCTCAACATTTTGAAGCAAAGAAACTGGACAACCCTGTGACCCGAAGGTTACCCAGACCATAAAATCCTCCCTATCCTTCCTTCTGGATGCCATATAAAGTAATACAGTAAAATGAATATATTCCCAATTAATTTGGGCGATTAAAAAATCTGAATTATGGAAAAAATAAGCATTATGAGTTAAAGATTTCAGAAAAAAGGGAACTGTCATTATAAAACAGGGATCATAGGATTCCTGTGTATAATTCCTCCCCAGCTTTTCCTATGTACCTATATCTTACCTTTCAATGTGGCCCAGCAGCCTTGGGCCAGTGTGAGTCAAGGGGAAGGGCAGTCTGGGTGCCTCCATGAACGGAGAATTCAGTTTCCTGATGGGGCTCCCCTCATTGCGCTTTCTGGGGGAGCAGGCGCTGTCAGAGTTTACACGTAACCTGAGAGGATGATGACAAGTCACAGTTCAAAATCACATCGATCCTTTTGCAGGTATTATAGACAGGAGATTGCTAGTTACCCCCTCTGATGCTTACAGAGCAGAAGATGAAACTATAACATCACTCTTTTGCCTCAGAACACCTCTTTGGGTCCAACACAGTCAATCCCCCATATTTCTGCCCCTCATAGAATATTAATCTGAGGCCTGGTGACTGAGAACTATGCAGGCTTGACTTTCAATCAGTGGTAATCGTTTTTACACGACACGAGGACCAGGGGCGGATCTAGAAAAATGCTGTACCCGGGGCGAGATAGGGGGGGGGGGGGATTTATGCCCCGCCCCTTTCTAACATCTTAGGCTGCTGACGGCTGCACACTATGTGCAGGTCCGTCCAGCCGTGACAGGCAGGGACAGTGTGCTGCCCGGCTGCTCTGATTGTGTTTTAAACCCCGATCGCCCCCCCCCCCCCCCCCCCCCCCCCCTGGATCCGCCACTGACGAGGACTCCTCCACTTAAAATCCGAATCTGTAAAAAACGATGTAAAGAGAAACAGACTTACCAGCATCTCGACGTTGGAGATGTCCGATGGACGCAGGATGCTGACCGCAAGTGACTCCGACAACTGAGGTGTCTGAGACTTTAACGTCAGTGCGACTTCTATCCCTTTTCATTTAAAGCAGCAATGTCAAACTCCGCAGGTAAAGTGTTTAAACACTTAACCAAACATTGCCGCTTTAAATTCAAAGGGATAGAAGTCGCACTGACGTTAATGTCTCCTGACAGACCTGACGGACACCTCAATAGTCTGGGTCACTTGCAGTCACTTACAGATTCGGATTTTAATTGGAGGAGTCCTCGGTGTCAGAATACTCCACACCGATAACCCGTACCCAACCCCTTTCAATACACTTCCCAACTTTAAATAAAATTGACCTCTTGTCAACCACTGGTTGTATCTCCATCAGGGTTGTCTATTTGATTGACAGACTAAAGCATCTAGCAGACACCTATATTGGATATTCCCTGTATATTATTTTACTGGCAGCACAGGTATTGACCCGTAAAGTGCAATTAAAGTGTTCATGCTTGAGAACATATATTCAGATCCAACTATTGCTACAGGGATTATAAAGTAACTGGTGATTGTTCACATTCAAATGCCTATAGAATCCACCATATAAACCGCTTCTAATAGGAGTATTAGTCCATAGTACTGGACTAGTAATTAGTTGTGTTTTGTTTTGCTTGATAGGCCTATTTTGCAAAATGGGTTTTGAGCTACAAATCTGTCCATACCTGCTGGGCTCAACCAGAATATCCTCAGAGGAGAGAGGTGTGACGGCTTCTACTTCCTTCTTGAGAGCTCGTTGCTCCAGTTTTCTCTCTGCTCTAGAATGTGTGAGAAAGACGAGGCTATAGAATGGATACAGCGGAATCTTGCGGTTTAACCATTCATGGCAACGAACGTTACCATTCCTGGTTGTATTACTCTTCAGGACCTTTAAATACTTGGCCATCCTGGTCTCACTCACCCTTCAGGTATGATGATGTATTTGTGTGGTAGTAGTCCTCTCACCCCTGCTGATTCCCCTCTCCACCAATCGCCACATGCCTTGCTGTGCAGTAATAATGTGTCACCCTTTTTGAATGACAGCTCTTGCGATGTCCGAGCTGAGTAGTCAAACTTTGCCACAGCCTCTACTGTGTCTAACTCTGGAAGATACCAGAACAATTAGGTACGTTAATAAGGCTATTTACCTTTCAAATTATTTACTGGTGGTGTTGTCTACCTATCTGTAGAAAAAAATGAAACACGTAAACAGAATAGAAGGAAAGATGAGCAGAGGAGGAGAAAATAGGTCTGAAGTAATGCACAGTGTACATCACCAGATGTGTGACTACAAATGTTCACAGTGTATGGAGAACAAAATCAATCCTAGGTCCCCCAGTGATCTACCACAAAAGCCGATGGTGGCCGATTACCATCGGCTTTTGTGGCAGATCCCTGTCCTGGTTTTTCCTTATGAGCGATCTAATATGATATTTTTTTATAATTTAGAATAGTATTTTTAGGGTGAATACTTTGAAGTGTTGGGGCAGTTTGGTTGCAAACAAGATAAAACTTTATGTTTAACAATCAAGGATCATTCATTTGAAAAATTAATTTGCCCACAAATGAAGAGGAAATTTCTACGCTCTTCTTATCTTCCTACTCTACCTCCTGTCCTCTTGATCCTATTCCCTCGCAAATTGGAAGATCCCTGTCTTCTGTGCTCATTTCACCTCTAACTCAAATCTGTAATCTCTCGCTCTCTACTGGCATCTTTCCATCACTATACAAGCACGCAGTGATTACTCCTATTCTAAAAAAACAAGATTCCGACCCAAACTCTCTCTCAAATTACCGTCCCATCTCTCAGCTGCCGTGCCCCTCCAAGCTTCTAGAGAGACTTGCCTACACTCGTCTCACATGCTTTATTTCCGCTAACAACCTGTTGGATCCTCTTTAGTCTGGCTTTCATTCTCAACACTCGACAGAGACTGCGTTGACCAAGGTTGTCAATGATCTGATCACTGCTAAAACTGAACGCCATTAGTCTCTCCTAATTCTCCTGGATCTCTCGGCTGCATTTGACACCGTTGACCACTCTCTTCTCCTACAAACGCTGCAATCCCTAGGTCTTCAAGACACTGTTCTATCCTGGTTCTCATCCTACCTTTCTAATCGCTCTTTCATTGTTAATTTCTCTGGAGTCACCTCTGCTCCGCTTCCCCTATCAGTTGGAGTACCACAAGGCTCAGGTCCTCTGCTGTTCTCTATCTACACCACTTCTCTTGGAAATCTAATAAGTTCCTTTGGCTTTCAGTATTATCTCTATGCGGATGATACCCAAATATATCTATCCTCTCCTGATCTCTCGACATCTGTGTTGTCCCGTGTAACTGACTGTCTTTCTGCCATTTCATCTTGGATGTCCTCTCTCCAACTCAAACTTAATCTTTCTAAAACAGAGTTAATAATATTCCCACCCACCAACAAGAGCATACCTGACATTTCTATCTCTGTTGATAACATGACCATAAATCCCACCCCACAAGCTCGCTGCCTAGGTGTAATCCTTGACTCACACCTATCCTTTGTTCCCCACATTGACTCTATATCTAAATCCTGCTGCATACATCTAAAGAACATTTCCAGAATTCGCACATATCTCACGCAAGACACTGCAAAAACCTTAATTCATGCACTCATCATCTCCCGCATTGACTACTGCAATTCCCTCCTTACTGGTCTTCCCAAAAACAGACTCAAACCTCTACAATCTATTTTGCACACTGCGGCAAGACTGATTTTCCTTGCAAATCGTTCTTCCTCTGTTGAATCACTCTGTATGTCTCTACACTGGCTGCCTGTTTTGTACCGAATCCAATATAAAATACTTTTACTAACCTACAAGGCCATCAACAAAGCTGCACCAACATACATCTCCTCTCTTGTCTCAAAATATCTCCCAACTCGGCAACTCCGTTCTACACAAGATCTGCGTCTCTCATCCACCCTCATTACATCCTTCCATTCCCGATTACAGGACTTTTTTCGGGCTGCACCCACTCTATGGAATTCTCTCCCTCGCACAGTAAGACTCTCCTCTGGTCTACAAACTTTCAAGCGTTCTCTGAAAACCTACCTCTTCAGACAAGCTTATAATATTCCTCAGCCACCCTCTTAACATCGCTACCTTTAGCCTGTTACACAATTTCACACAAGACAACTACCCCCTGACCAACATTGTTGTGTGACAGGTTCATTTAGCTTATGAGTCACTTTTACCTTTGCAGCCTGGCTGGGCCAAAATGCAAAATGTAGACTTAACCTCATGCGTCAATCTCCCATTGTCCCATAGATTGTAAGCTTGCGAGCAGGGCCTTCTCACCTCTTTGTCTGTTTTACACAGTTTGTTTATTAGTTTATTATGTTTGTCCCCAATTGTAAAACGCTACGAAATATGTTGGTGCTATATAAATAAATGATGAGGATGATGATGATGTTGCGAATTCTTCGTGTTTTTGTCGGCACTATTGCAAAAAAGGTGTGATACTGTGAAACTTGAATGGCACTGCTCGCCCAGGTTCTCAAATTCTCAAAATACTAAAGGCCAAGATCTACGGATGCCTAAATAATTGGTCTGTAAGAAGTTCTGTGAGAGCTGGCTTGTAGATAGAATGAAGACATGGAAGATTTTTGGGGGGAAATTAATAGGATATAGATAGGCAGAAAGACAAATATAAAATCCAAAATGTGCAGGATTGAGGGAGAAAGAATCCGTCTCTGACCATCCTCGCTGACGGCCAGCTCCTGGAGCATTTCTTGGTCACTTTCTTCAACGGTGACTTCTAGTGCCAGTGCGTCGCTAAAAGGAGGAAGACAAAGACCAACCTCAGTGACTAATCCCTTGTACAATATCATTGATGGTGACATATTTTTCGGATTAAAAAGCTGCCTTCCGGTATCCACATTCTTGCATTTGGAATTGGCCATTAAGTTATGGATCAAACTAAACAACCAACACGAAAAACAAAATAAACAAAAAACTATTACATAAAAAAATCAAAAGGCAAAGTAATGAGATTACTATAGTCTCTGCACATATTAATTGAAGTACAGCTAAAATGTGTATGATGTGGACAATGTTAAAATTCATTTTTTCTCTTTAACAAATTTTGAGACTTAGATTTTATATACCGACCCTCTCTTTTTTCACATCTGAATCTTAAGATATTAGTGTTTTCTAGCTGTCATTTGTCTACATATTAAACTTAAGTTACCAGACTACATACAACACTCCAGGGCATATTTACTAAACTGTGGCTTGAAAAATTAGAAATGTTGCCTATAGCAACCAATCAGATTCTAGTTAGCATTTATTTAGTACGTTCTACAAAATGACAGCTAGAATCTGATTGGTTGCTATAGGCAACAGCTTCACTTTTTCAAACCCGCAGTTTAGAAAATATACTTCTACAATGTCAGTTTTGACTGTACAAGGATCAAACTCACCAGTACTCCTCATCCTCCTCCACCGTCATGCACTTCTCGTACACGGGACCCTCCAGTTCTGTTGGCCCGGGGAAAATCCGCTCTTGGTAAATGATAATGGTCTTCACAACCTCATTAACATGAGCCTGAACAGACACCGGGTCCTGTCCCTCAGGGATAGAAACCAACGTTGGGCCAAAACAGACCGCTAGGTTATATGGGTCCATCATGTTTCATCGCTGTACTGGACAAACTGGAGAGTGCAAAGACAGTAAAATTGAAGGCAAACTCTACGACAGTGGAGTATTTTTTCGAGGGTTAAATATGTAAAGTATAAAAATATAATCTCTTATTCCATCTGTTGGCATTTTCTATATGAGTGCATAGGCAAACCGAGGTTTTTTTTTCTAATGCCTGGAAACCCCCCTCCAAGCCTGGGATACTGTATAATTGAGGTGGCTGAACCCTGTCCCCACTTCACATGGCTCTGCTTGAGAAGAGAGAGCTGCGTGCACCTAACAGTAGTGCACGCAGCATTGCCCATGTATATTATGGGGATAGGAAGAGTTGGAGAGCAGCCAAGCACTCTCTCAAATTATAGCTACGCCCCCATGCATGGTGGTCACGCCCACTAGCGGCTTGGTGTGGAAACCCCCTCTGCAAATCCTGCGTTTGCCCCTGGATTGGATATAGCACTTACTTGTCTTGAAGCTCCTGCCATCGTCAACGGGCAGACCCCCTCCAGGGCCTCATTAACCTGACATCATCGGGTTTGAATTGAATAGCACAAAATAATTTTCATGCTACTCTGTCCAAATCCATTGATCAGCACAATGACGCAATGCAGTGGGGTGGCCATATCCAGAGTCACAATGGCTAATCCACCAAAGATGACAGGGACTTCAGGAGAGGCTCAATACTCCAGACTTAGAAAGTGCACATATAAATTGCTTACAGATAGGATAAAGGTAATATTTGCACATTTAGGGCTTGATTAGAGTAAGCCACAATTTTGCGGCCCCCACATAGACATACATTTGAGGCCTTACATATATATGTGCAGCCTCAGAAAGATACGCTCTGAACGTCAATTTAAGCAACAGCAGCAAAGCTAGGACAGTCGTCATCACCAACTTCATCAGCAGTCGTCTGCCTCAGTACATATATTTACACAAAGGCTTAGGGAGCTGCCTAATAGAAGCAGCCAACTCTAACTAAGTCGCATTTCCAGGGTGCGTGCTATACAAAATGTGCGCACTCAACACACATTTCTCTATAAATAAACAAACAACTAAATACATTACTTTCCTAGGTATTGTACCAAGGAACAATGAAGCTATATATACTGTATGTAACATATACTCCTACATGCATCAAGCCAGCCATCCTTTGGACTGATCTCTGTCAGATTTAGCCATATATATATATATATATATATATATATATATATATATATATATATATATATATATATACACATACATGTTAACCCGTGCATGATACTCATGCGTTCTAGTCAAATCAAGCTACTTAAGGTCTTAAAAAGGTTCTTGTCATGCATTTGGGTCTAGCCTAGGCCTCCTCAGAGGAAGAGCGTTAGTTCCCAACGCAAGCGGCCTTTTTAATGTGTGTTCATGAGGTAAAATTACCTCACGAAAATGAGTTTGACCCCTCAACTCGTAAATTTAGCCTTTACTACCCCTCCCACGGGGGGAAGGGGGGATGATGGAAGTTAACTGACTTGACTATTCTAATTTTTTTGTCAAATAATGTCAGTATACCAAATTTCAGGTCAATTGGATGAGCCCTTTCTGAGAAAATAGTTTTTTCCACACACACACACACACACACACACACACTAACGCACGCCTCTACACATGTGTGTTCATGAGGTAAAATTACCTCACGAAAATGAGTTTGAGCCCTACCAAATTTCAACCCTTTTTGATTTTTTTTTCCCACACACACTAAGAATTTAGTAGGTCAGTGTATAACTCTGCCCAGCAGGTGGCGCTGCAACTTGTTTTTTTTTCCCACACACATACAGACAGACAGACGCCACTAAGCATTTATATATTAGAGATATATATATATATATATATATATATATATATATATATATATATATATATATAGACGTTTATGACCAAATCTGAAAGATACGGATGTTTGGCACACAGATTACATGTCCAGATCGAAAGGCGATTTTTTAGGATAGTCATATAATTACTGGACCCATGAAGAGATGTTGTCTTCGCCTGACCCTCCGCCTTGTTCACCATCAGGGGGTATATTTACTAAACTGCGGATTTGATAAAGTGGAGATGTTGCCTATGGCAACCAATCAGATTCCAGCTGTCATTTTGTAGAACACACAAAATAAATGATAGCTAGAATCTGATTGGTTGCTATAGGCAACATCTCCACTTTTTCAAACCTGCAGTTTAGTAAATATACCCCCAAATGTAGCATTCTGCTGCTAATTAAACCTCAAAAAGCATAATTGGCAGTAAAAATCACAGAATGTTTGGGCACCATTATTAATCGGGCCGTCTGTTGAATCCTTACTAATATCTAGTGCTTTGGGGACCGATATCCACAATAGTAAGTGGAACAGTCATGAACTATACATGCTGAGAGCTAGAAGAATTAGTGGAAACAGGATATCATCTTCATGGTTTCCTCATATTACTCACTGATTTAAGAAGGCAAAGAGGTATCTTAGGACAAGGCTGACAGTCGGGGGTAGTTGTGTCACCAACTTCTTGAGCTGTACAGCTCTATCTTGGGGCTCCAGCTCTGTGTGGAGAGAAACAGATTATAGTTTACAAAGCACAAAGCAAAAAAAAAACAAATATAAAAAAAAACCAACAGCATACATGCAGGAAAGACTGCAAAAATACGAATCTGTTTTATAGCTTTTGCATAGCATCAAAGCTCCATATCAAAGACCCAGTGACAACAGTTACAGAGAAATGTTGTTACGTTGTCGAGCTCAAGTGACAAAAGGTGCGAAGTGGGCCTGCCCTTACGCTCCAATGCGACCAGTGTATCGGGACCCATGGAGATAATGGGGCCCGCTGATTGGCAGATGCAAAGGGTCGGGGGGCCCCGGTTCCCTCCTCCCCGCCTCCCTGCACCAGGGCCCACAGATCGCTAGTTTCATCTCTGACTATACATGCAGAATATATGAGCAGACTCACGGAGACAGGACAGCAACTCGTTAAACATTTCATTTGGAAATAGTGGCTTCTCCAGTCCTCTAAAGTACAGCTTGAGAACTCCAGCCACGGAATCCACGTCATTCCCAGAATAGCTGGAATCCAGCGCGTCCTCACCTGGTAAAGAAAACATGTTAATCCTCATACGTGCTGTAAGCATGTTTTGTATTTTATATATAATATTATATATTATATTATTTTACTGACTGGCATGCATTTCATTATGGAACACTTCCAAAGGGATACGAATTATGTGACCTAAGCAAATGGTCACGTTTAGAACACATAGATTCGATGTGTATAATAGGTGTCGCTTAACTGAAAGTTATATTTGACATCCTAAATTCCAGAGCACAGTGATGTTTATTTCACAATAAAGTACAAATGTACAGTAAGTCACAGTAAATTATCATGTGCTTTTATTGTCTTATGTTCACCTGAATTATTTAATATAATATCTGTGAGGCGTTATTGAACATTTGTATGTTTGGGAGTTATTACTGGCCTATCACAGTGATGAGCACTGGTTCATGCACCTAGGTCGTAGTAATACATTTGCTACAAAGACCTTAAATGGAGTACAATTAGGAAGATGAGAAATGAAAACAGACTTAGGAATACCAGTTGCCAAAAAAACTGAGTGGCAGCTCTCAGAGCCAGGCAGTGGCTGCAAAAGGCACATAAAATCCTGGGATGCATAAAGGCAGGGGATAAATGTACATAATAAAATTATAAATTTAGTATTGTGTGATTCTCTTGAATATGAGGAACAATCTAGCAACTCATTCTATTATGATTTTTATGTGGACCGCTCAGTACATGATATAAATTATGTTGTATGTACATGTCATAGGTAGCTGTGTGTAAGTTGTCTTATTTCTTCAATAGGACTACTGAGAGCATGTCTGTAAAACAAAAATATTGTCCCATCACATTGACAACTATATCTCAAATATTGTCTGCTCTATTAAGCTTCCAAACATTTTTCTGAATGTTATTTTATTTTCTCTTATATATTTTATATATTGTGGTCCTTTAAACTCAAACCTATCAGAAACTGTATGGAAATGTAATCATCGCATAAGAGAAAAACATACTAAACCTTCAATTTACATTAAACAAGCAACAAAATACTTAAATATGTTATGATACTGTTTTGTTTTTTGTTTTTATTAACGGGGACATTATTAGCCATGTTTATTGTTAAACAAAAACAATTTTCCATAACACAAAAAAAATATTATTTCAATGCATACAATGTTAATGGTGGCATTGCATTAAATCACTGAATAATAAATATGTGACATGTATTAACCGTTTTTAAATCTACAGTGAGCAAAATAAACATATATTTGAGATAATCCTGCAATTATTCAACTCAGAGCAGAACAATTTAAATAAGATCCTTCAGTGACTCTAGGGTTAGATCCTATGGAAAAAATGTTGTAGGAGACATTGACAGTCAAAGATTATAGAAACTGGCACCAGAGATAAATGATCTTGAATGGACCACATCCATAATGAAGAAAGTCGTCACAAATATTATATACAATATAGATGCACTATACAATATTGTACCAGAGCAGCATATCAATAATACAAATACAGTTATAGGGGTATATTTACTAAACTGTTGGTTTGAAAACGTGGAGATGTTGCCTGTAGCAACCAATCAGATTCTAGCTGTCATTTTGTAGAATGCACTAAATAAATGATAACTAGAATCTGATTGGTTGCTATAGGCAACATCTCCACTTTTTCAAACCCGCAGTTTAGTAAATATACCCCATAATGTAGAAAAAATGTGTATGATGATATTTATTTAGCCAGCAGATGGCAGAGTTTCAATAGGCCAATGTAGGATGTCTTGCATTATACATGTCTGCAATGCGATCCTTTTTTTCTGCCTTAAAGTGCGTGTACCTCATTTTCTCTATAGTTTGCTATAATTTGTGTGAGAGGGGATCACAGGGAACGATCGTAGGTTACGTACTAGAATGTGTAAACATTTACATATCTGTAAACCAAAATACTTTGGAGCAGGCTGCTAGTGCTCATTTCCTATTTTATTATTATTATTATTATTATTAGTATTTATTTATAGGGCGCCATTAGGTATCCGTAGCGCCGTACACGGACAGACAGAAACACGGTACAGGGTGAGACAGCACGGAACAGTTAACAAAAAGTACAGTAACTCGGAAGCTCAAAGTACAAGTTCCTAATCACACAACACGGATATATATATGTCACGCTGAAAAACTGACCTCTCTCAAAGGCAGTGCGAATCTCATTCACCTGGACCTGTGATCCTGGGACACGGAATATACCCTCGTGCTGTAAGCCTTAAAGACATTGGGAGTTTTGAAAACGTTAATATCAATTTTAAATCAAGCCAATATGGATGCAGTTGTGAACAAGTGCCTGTTTCTAAGTCTCAAGATAATCATGTGAGCTCGAAGGTACTGTATTATAGAAACTTCTTATTTCAGTCTCCTGGACAAAACCATGTTACAATGCAAGGGGTGCAAATTAGTATTTTGTTTTGCACAAAGTTAAATACTGACTGTTTTTTCATGTAGCACACAGATATTAACTTTAAATGTCAGTGTACAAATAAGCTATCAAGTATTTGTGTGCTACATGAAAAAACAGTCAGTATTTAACTTATGTGCAAAACAGAATACTAATTTGCACCCCTTGCATTGTAACATGGTTTTGTCCAGGAGACTGAAATAAGAAGTTTCTCAAGTTAAGATCATTAATGAATCAGGCCCCTTGTTATCATTTATTTACATAACATTTCTCCCAAATGTCCCGATTTTGACGGGACATCCCGACCCACAAAAGGGATGGAGCTGAACACAAAATGGGAAGTGGGTTGCCCAAATTTGAGCATTTGTGGGCAGGGTTTAGGTGAAATGGGGTGTGGCTTATTTTTTCCCAATTTCGTGATTGTTAATGTTGGGAGGTATGATATAGCGCCAGTTATGTCTGCTGATATTGGAAACAAACAAGGTAATAAATGAAGATTGGTTATTAACAGACAAAGAGGTAAAAAGACCATGCTCGCAATCTTACTATCTCTGATAAATAATTAAATATGTCCATTGATTTTGCCTATGAATTGACATTTTCTCCATGTAAACCAATATCCAGGTAGTCACAAGCCTGGCATTAAGTAGTAACACATTAAACATACAAATCTGCCAGCAACATTTGTTATGTTTACAAATAAAGCACAAAATAAAATAAATATAACTTTCATGTATGAGACTTCTATAGAGAAATCAGGTTTATCATAGTGTCAACAATGCAACTGAAATGAAGATATTTGTTTTTTAATAAAACAGAAACATTGGGGTGTATTTACTAAACTGCGAGTTTGAAAAAGTGGAGATGTTGCCTATAGCAATCAATCAGATTCTAGCTGTCATTTTGTAGAATGCAATAAATCAATGAAAGCTAGAATCTGATTGGTTGCTATAGGCAACATCTCCACTTTTTCAAACCCGCAGTTTAGTAAATATACCCCAGTGTGTTGTCTATGAGGTATATCTCAGACCAGTGGATTATAGCGTATTCCTGAAAAGCTTACTTACCATGCAAGTTTATGAAGCGGATGCAGCTGGACACTACACGTGGGATGGTCTCTCCAGAGCTCTAGATGGCAAAGACAATGGATTAAATAATATGTATATACAGACTGCCTGCCCTACTGTACAACGGAAGGGAGTTTCACTTTACAGGACAGCAGCTATGTCTACTTAATTAGATGACTATTCAGGGCAGAATCGCACTGGGCATGGCAATATTGATACCCACTATGTAAGGGATTGCCAGGTTTGAGAAAACCAACAAGAGTATATATTGATAGGTGAACTGTCAAAAGGTGGGGATTATAAATACAGTTTATAGAAACAAAATCACAGTAGTTAGTAACTAGGGGAACCTACCATGACCGAATCATCCATGTAATGCAAGAATGTGCCTTATATGGACGCTTCTATATAAGGGCATGAAATACTCCCAGCTGCATAATAAATGGTTTATATTATTTATGAACAATGTAAGTTGTTTTCTATAAAGGCTACTGATCACATTCTCGCATATTATATTATATTATATATATGTAAAAATATCTATAGCTAGAGCTTTCTATGAAATGTATTTGTATTTTATACACAGATAGAAGTGAGCTGTTCTTATCAGCCATTTCAGACAGAAAGGCTCATTTTTGAAACTTTGTTCATTCCCCAGTCCTTGGTACTACCCCTGTAAAGGGGGATGTGCCTATCTTTGTACCTTTAAAGTCCAACCTACTATAACGTTAGGACAATCCAGTGGCGTAACCACCAGGTAGCAGCTGCTGCAGGTTCCAGGCATAGCTGCCCGGCCCTATATATTGCCACCCATGCTGCTCTGGGGGTCTTCTCCCCTCTATGGTGTCCAGAGTCAGTAGGTAACTTAATGAGGTCCCTGTTTGGTGACCGCTCAAAACACAAGTTATTTGCTGCCCCAGATTGCCATGCACGCCAGCTAGGATCCCAAACATGTAATTCTACTGAGAGGGAAAGGGAACTCTGGTGTTCCCATACTCTCTGAGCAATATAGTGAGATGCAGAGCAGCACGTAACAGAGGAAGAGGAGATAGATGGCTTCTATGGCAACTATAGGGGCGCCATCCAAATTTTTCTATAGGTCCCCAAAGTTCTAATTGCACCTCAAGACAGCCCCTTCATTTATCAGCAACTTAATGGTGCATCATATATCCCATTGAAAGTATAGGATGAGGTCCAACCTCCGGCTCCACAGAACACGTGGAAAAAACAAGTCCCTAGGGAGAAAAACAGGGATCACCCCCTAAATGTGCCTTTTCCACGCCTTTATCTCATTTTTAAATAACCTCCTCCCAGAATATAAAATGTCATTTTTGAGTGTGGTAAAAATAACCACGTTTTTGCACCTATTCTGCACAAAAATGTCCCCCCTCCTCCCAGCTCTTGCAGAGGTACACATTGTTACACTCCTACATTGTTACACTCCTACATTGTTACACTCCTACATTGTTACACTCCTACATTGTTACACTCCTACAAACACAGGGTCGTGTCATCATAAAAGAGCATTTGCACTTTTGTTAAATATTCTATTGGATCTATTTACCTTTATCAGGTAAATTCAAAGATTTTCTATTATTTCAGTCATAGAAAATCTCCTCTCACCTCAATTTACCAATAAAACGTAGCAAAGCTCAACTCCCTAGTGATACTTGGGGGTATATTTACTAAACTGCGGGTTTGAAAAAGTGGAAATGTTGCCTATAGCAACCAATCAGATTCTAGTTATCATTTATTTAGTACATTCTACAAAATGACAGCTAGAATCGGATTGGTTGCTATAGGCAACATCTCCACTTTTTCAAACCCACAGTTTAGTAAATATACCCCTCGGTGTTAGTCAACACTATCCCAGGGGCTCTGGTAAATAGGAAGAATCCCTAATCCCGACACTCCAGTTTTCTCCAAAAAGAAAGGGTAATTCTTTTCATAAATATTTTCATAAATCTATATGTCCTTCAACAGATTTAGAGCTGTGTGAATAGGAGAAAAATCCACATAGTCACAGATTTATCTTAAAAATAAGCTTTGACAAGCCCCTGACATTTTTACATATATATATATATATATGCTTGTGAATGTAATTAGTAGCACTCCTATGTAAACCAAAGTGTATTCTAAATTTAGTGGTCCTTTAAGTAACATGAACCGGACTAGCCAAACAACATAGAGATAAAATACTTAGCACAACACTAGAGAAGAAAGCAATGACAGGGGTGAAGCAGAAGAGTCACTGAGTTGTACCTGGGCACGGGACAGGTACCTCCGTCTCCTGAAAGCAGTGCAGAGGGAAAAAAACAAAAAGACAAAAGAGAGGATCGATCTATAATGGGTTAACAGGCAAGCGCAAGCAGCACAGCAGATCAGACCCAGATGACATTGCAACAAGGCGCAGGAGGAAGAGCCAGAGCCACTAGGGGCCTGATTCATTACGGATCTTAACTTAAGAAACTTCTTATTTAAGTCTCCTGGACAAAACAATGTTACAATGCAAGGGGTGCAAATTAGTATTCTGTTTTGCACATAAGTTAAATACTGACTGTTTTTTCATGTAGCACACAAATACTTGATAGCTTATTTGTACACTGAAATGTAAAGTTGATATTTGTGTGCTACATGAAAAAACAGTCAGTATTTAACTTATGTGCAAAACAGAATACTATTTTTCACCCCTTGCAATGTAACATGGTTTTGTCCAGGAGACTGAAATAAGAAGTTTCTCAAGTTAAGATCCTTAATGAATCAGGACCTAGAACACAATTTGTGCTCTTAGTAATTAACACAGAGTTGAGCATAAATCAAAGAATTCATACGAAACTTGTGAAGATTGGAGACAAAGGCAGCATTCAAACTTCTTGCAAATTTACCTCTAAAAAAGGTTTCAAAATTCAAATCCAGATAATAAACAAATTAGAGGAAAGGAGAGGGTTGGAGGCAGACACATGGCAAAAACATAAGAGGCAATTGTAAAACTCTTTTTGCATATAGTAAGTGGGGGTCAGTTAAAATTGTTATATTTGTATATTTGTGTGGAGTTTGTACTGTATATTCTCCCCGTGTTTGCGTAGGTTTCCTCCAACGCTCCAAAAACATATTGGTAGACCTAGGGAATTTAGACTGTAAGCTCCAATTGGGCAGGGATCGATGTGAGTGACAAATATTCTCTGTACTGCGCTGCGGAATTGGTGGTGCTATAAAAATTAATGGTGATGATGACTATGCTCTGCTCTTTTTTCATTTAAAATAATTAATCCCTTTATTTCACAAGCAAAGAGAATTGCACACAAAACTAGAGTTCACTAGAAAACACAGCCCAAATTACAATTGCATCTAGCAATGTAAGTGCGTACAGCATACACTGTCAATGAATTATAAATTGAACTCAACAGAAGACAGTGGAGTAATGCTTCCACCCTTACATGCACCTGGGCAAAACCATGTTGCATTGGGGGGAGGCAAATTTAAAATGTGGGGACAGATTTATAGTTAGGTTAAGGCATGTCATAGATCAACTTTAAATGTCAGTGTAAAAATAAAGCTACCAAGTATCTGCGTGCTACATGAAAAAACTGACAATATTTTCCTTATGTGCAAAATAATAAACTAAGTTGCACCCCTTGCATTGTAACATGGTTTGTCCAGGATCACATGTACTCCTTTTTTTTGTGTTACTTTTGGAGCTGTCTGTTTTTTATGCAACCAATATAGTTGGGGGAAGGGGGTGGATTGATCCAGGGATTTCATCTGATGGCCATAATAGGGGTCAGGAGTTAACCATGCCAGTATGTACTGCCTATGAATATATTTGCCCATGAGCAGGATAGGTTATGACATAGGTGCATTTGTTGTTGAATAATACCATTGCCTCTTACATGAAAGAGGAAGTTGGCAATAACCTGAGATACATAGCAGAGATGAGCGAGATAAGACAGACAGGACGCAGATAGATAAGTGACCGAGCGGAAGGTGATATTGAGACATGTCACTCGATGCAGTGAAGGGAGAGGAAGGAGAGCAAACAGGGGATTGAGGGAAATTAGAGTGCATGAGCTTAAGGTAAAATGACGAGGGTGGGGATCAGAAGAAATGCAAGAAAACAAAAATGCAGAGACAGGGACACAAGCGTCATGAAAAAAATAGTAGAAGTGTTTTGTTGAGCTGCAAGTGAGCGTCCATATTATCCAGGCATTTGTGAAAGCATACACAGGAGCTTAGGCTGTAAGATTATTCAGCACCGAACTGACAGAGAGAGACCCGCGAGGCCTTCTAGGAGGAGCCGTACTGCAGTGACTTCCCCAAACAGAACACAAAACTGGATCAGAAAGCAAAAGGAAGGGGCAGCAGATGTGGCGGGTACCTGTACAAACTCCTCCAAATCCCCGTTAAACAGTTTCTGGTTATACTGGGATGTCGGTCGTTGCCTTTTCAACCTCTGAGACCTATTGGTGCTGGTCTGCGGCCTGAAACCAATCGTGGGACACACAATTCACCCACACACATCACCTTGCTCCACGTTAATAGTATAACAGATCATACACATCAACCAATAACATGGCTTTATCACGGGAAGGGGGGGTCACTAGGCCGAAATGACGCTATGATCAAGATTAAGGATTCTTATTTTACATTAATGGGGACAAAAGTACAAACCTTTACCTCATAAACTAAGTTTTCAGTCACGATTTATCAAATTGTCAAATGATATACTTGTAAAGGTTCCCAATATTATAAGATATACTGTATATAAGAGAACAGAATTAAACAGCTATTTAAATGACCAAAGTATATTGGGTAAATGGCTGGAGAGGCACACAACTACTTTTATGTCATATTGGAAGAATTATATAGGCTTTTGTGAATTACAGATTTATGCAATTAACATGTATATTACAGATACATGTTTAGTAATAAAACAGTTATAAAATGTATTAAAATGGCTTACAAAGCAAAACCACCTATTGTTCTATTTTGCGTGAGGTCCTTTTATATATATTTGAAGGTATAGGTTTATCTATACCAGTGTTGGCTAACCTGTGACACTTCAGGTGTTGTGAAACTACAAGTCCCAGCATGCTTTGCCAAAATATAGCAGCTTATTGCTGGAAGGGTATGCTGGGACTTGGAGTTTCACAACACCTGGAGGGTCACAGGTTAGCCAACACTGATCTATACTGTGTACCCTTTACTATGATAGCAGATTTGGCAGTTGAGTTGCCTTATTTGCCACAGGATCTAATTAGTAAGCTGATGTATCAGTAAACATTTAACTTTGATATTGATGTCGACTGTTTAAGGGTGCTTCAGTTAAACCAGACAAGACACCCCAGCAATGACTTCGTACAGCCTGGTGACCTGTCATGAGATTTGTTTTATGAAGTTTGCTTCACTTCCTTCCTTTAAGTTCCTTTTTGTTAGTGATCTGACGATGCAATAAGGCAAGGTGAGCCCTGTGCCTTAGGCGGCTTGTTTAGAAAGGCGGAAGACGCAACATCATAGCCTCTCTCGCTGCTTCTGCTGGGGAGTTACTGTACAGAAAGGCTGCTCTACACAAGTGCAAATCGAAGTGTGAGGTTAGGCAGGACATGGTACAGATAAGCTACCATGATTATCTGACATCCAAACCACAATAGATCTTGTCACATCTGTTCTATAAATAGGGGACTACAAAAGAATCGGTACAGGATACATTCAAATTAACAAAAGTTTGCATGTTGCCTTTTTTGTACATTCATGATCATTTTAAAATGGCTTCATAATTGTCAACCATGTAAAGTAAATCCTAAGACACGACAATAGTACAAATGAAGGTCATTCTTTGGTGCTTAAAGGGGAAATCCAGCTTCAGAAAGTTCCATTTACAGTCAGATTATTTTTTGGTGCCTTTGATTACTACAACAGATAAGCTCAGATTTGTGCCTTTCGTACAACAGAATCTGCACAGTTGTATCTTAGAGCAACAAAAAAAAACCTGCCTGGACAAAATAACACTCTGAAGGTTTTTCCCTTTTAGGTATCAGTCATGCCGTTACAAATAAACAAAAAAAACCAAAATTAAAAAAACATAGAAAAAAAACAGAAATTTGCAAACATTTTTAAAAAAATCTGAAAAACGCTACACACACCAAGAGCAGTCCATTAAAGCCAAAAAGTTATTTCTTTTAATAGTTCCAGCTTTTACCCATCAAAGGAAATATCTGATTGGTTGCTTTGAATTATATCACCTTTGTTTTTGTTTATTTTGTCTGGATTTCTTTGGCACCGTTGTATTACATTGATTTTACCATGTGGAATAATACTTGAGATGGTTAAAATGTCAATTCACAAACACTGGATCAGCTGTTAACTTGGTCTTTGGTGTGTGGTTTCTGTTTTGGAAAAGCTCAATGGGACTAATATATGATAGTGAAGTCACTTCCTCACACTGTATACATACCCAGAGACATTACTGTGCGACAGAGCAGCTGGAAAGGAAAATGGAAAAAGTGAGATACATATATAAATACACAAGGGATGATAATATGCTTATAATCTTCTGTACATAATATCTGCAGGTTGTAGGTTCTGGTGTTTATTAGGAAAGAGTGTATTATAAGGAACAATAATGTACCCCTGCTGTAAATGATTACAGATATTAGAAGTCACCACAGATTTCTCTGACTTGTATAAAACATACTTGCCAACTCTCCCTGAATGTCAGGGAGACTCCCTGAAATAGGGGTGATCTCCCTCACTCCCTGAAGAGTCTGGCATTCTCCCTGATGCTGAGCCAGTACAAGACGTGGTTGGCTTCACCATCTGTGGCATGATGACACAGTTCAGAAATTGTGTCCTATGTCCATGTATTGATGCCTATGGAGGTGGCCATTTTCATGGAGACCAAGATTTAATCAAAGACTGACAGGTAAGACAACATGACTTCAGTAATGGAGACAGACATGTAAAAGACACTTCAGTCTCTAGAGATTCATTAGCTGCTTTTCTTTAACGCATAGTTGCCTACTCAGGAGAGCAGGGCAACCTCCCAGTTCTCACCCCCACAATAGATAAGTGGTGGGGGCGGGGTTTAAGGATTGAAATATCTTAGCCCCTGCTGTAATTGGCCAAAATTGTGACAATCATTCAGGGGGCGGGGCCAAAATGATATGATTCGTCAAGCCCTGTCCCCACACGCCCACCTCCCCTGGGATCTCCCTGAAGCCAACAAGGAAAAGTTGGCAAGTATGGTATAAAGGCACTTGGCCTACAGCCTCATGTTTATATGGTTAAATAACTCTGTGACTACTAACATCCCTAGCAGTTACAGTAGAAGTGTGTTATCCCATTTATAAACACTGAACGCAATTGTCTTAGCCATTTCCAGATTCAGAATCAATACATCTCATCAAACAAACCCTAACACATACTTGCCTACTTTATCATTTGGTGAATTGCAAGTGCTCACGTGTCATTGTGTCGCAGAGCCAAGATGACGCGATTGTTTTGACCATATTGGGGACATGGGGAGTTTTCTACGTATACTGCGCTTTTTTGCTTCTTTGCAAGTGCACAAAACACTTTCAGTGTATTATATGCCGAAAACACAATTTACATCCAACTCAACATGACCCCCAATGTTTTTTAAATCCAGACAAAAGTAAGACAAACTTAAGCTAGGGCCCGATCTGTACAAGATAAAATCTGATGCTGATGGAATAGCAGAAGATATAAAAAAAACCACAGTTGCAATAAAAGTCTCATGAAAACACCACTTATCTAACACAATAAGACAAAGTAAAAGCAGAATATATGTTTGCATATTTTCTTCCAATTCTGGCAGTACCTGACGCTCATATAATGATCCAACATGGATGATCAAGTCTTAAAATGAATAATAACTTTTATTTTGCGCAAACAAGTTCCCTCCACTCTGCAATAGTGTGTGTGTGTGTGTGTGTGGCCAAAAATTGTCTTGTTGCCAAATAAAGAATTGATAGGATCATTACCGACTGCTATCAGTGCTCAGGATCTTGCTTCCGTCTTCAAGAACAAGATTGATAAGATCAGACTAGAAATGGTATCATGTTCCTTGACAAGCAATCAGCTCAATTCCTTTGTAGCACCCTCTGACACTCTCTCTTCATTTCATCCCACAAATTAAGATGAAGTATCTACTCTCTACTTATCTTCCTACTCTACCTCCTGTCCCTCTTGATCCCATATCCTCACAAGTTGGTAGATCCCTGTCTCCTGTGCTCATTCCACCTCTAACTAAAATCTGTCATCTCTCTCTCTACTGATGTCTTCCCGTCATTATACAAGCGCGCAGTGATTACTCCTATTCTGAAAAAACAAAATTGTGACCCAAACTCTCTCTCAAATTACCGCCCCATCTCCCAGCTCCCATGCCCCTCCAAGCTTCTAGAGAGACTTGCTTACACTCGCCTCACACACTTTCTTACAGCAAACTACCTATGTTATCCTCTTCAGTCAGGCTTTCGCCCTCAAAACTCCACAAAGACTGCATTGACCAAGGTTGACAATGATTTGATCACTGCTAAAACTAAAGGTCATCACTCTCTTCTAATTCTCGGACAAACGCTACAATCCCTAGGTCTTCAAGACAGACACTGTCCTATTACGATTCTGATTCTACTTTTCTAATCGCTCTCTCAGTGTTCATTTCTCTAGATCCGCCTCTGCTCCGCTTCCTTTATCATTAGGAGTCCCACCAGGCTAAGTACTAGGTCCACTGCTCATTATTTACATTTATAACCCTTTAAACAGTGCCAACCCCGTGAAATCAAGACCAACGCAGAGTTCAGGTGGGGAGGAGTCATTTAGATTTTGCATGGGCTAAGATCAGAGTAATTCATGGTGCGTGCTTTTATTGTGAGTGCTTTACTGCGCAGAGTACTCACATACAGCAATGCTCTGCACACTGTTAACTGTTAACAAACATCATCTCTTTCTCTCTGGTTCAGAGGGACTGAGTGAGTGAGTGAGTGAGTGGATCCATTGATTCAGTGGGGGCTCAATGTACAAAGATTAATGAAAAGACATATTCGGAAGAATGGATAGGGTCCAAGGATGGGTTTATGGGGTCACCACACTCTTCTTGGGCTAGACCCCCCCTCAATAGCTTGCTATTGTTCCCACAAAACCATGGGTGTTTTCTCTCTCACCCAGATTTCTAAAACATCTAATTACGGCTCTAACTGCACAAAGGGATGGGGCAGCACGGTGGCTCAGTGGTTAGCACTTCTGCCTCACAGCACTGGGGTCATGAGTTTGATTCCCAACCATGGCCTTATCTGTGTGAAGTTTGTATGTTCTCCCTGTGTTTGCGTGGGTTTCCTCCGGGTGCTCTGGTTTCCTCCCACACTCCAAGAAACATACTGGTAGGTTAATTGGCTGCTATCAAATTGACCATAGTCTGTGTGTGTGTGTGTGTGTGTGTGTGTGTGTTAGGGAATTTAGACTGTAAGCTACAATGGGGCAGGGACTGATGTGAGGCTATTTGTTGGCTTACCTTTGTCTATGGCTTCCTTCAGCCGGTCACGCTTTGCCTGTAATTTACAGATGGTGCTTCTCCCTGCCAGATACTTCTGCAGCTTCTAGGTGAAGCACATAAATAAGAATATGCTGAGTCATAAATACACACAGCGCTCAGTAAAAATATTCCAAGATAACCAGTGGCACATTAATCTATGTAAAGGTGATTTATGCCCCAGAATATACATATAAAATACATTGCTCAGTGTTACCATGACTGCAGTTTTGTTAAAAAAAAAAAATAACATTCCGTTAAGAATTGTTTCCCCTTAATTAAAAACAGCTATATCCACTCCCACAAAACTTCCAATTTTAAATTAAAAAAACAACTTTTGAATGATAAAGCATAACATGCGAATCACACTTGGTCTGACCCACCAACAATCTGCAGTCTGTAAAGTGTATTTCTCTCCTTTTGGACACTTAGAAGTCAGTCACATAAACTATGACTTTATAATTTACACACCCAGAGTGATACAAGACACATACCACCATGCTAAGCAGTGTTTGCTTTTTCCAAATGATATAATAGGCACATGGAGAGATTTAGTTACAGTTGTATGCAAAAGTCTGAGTACCCCGGATCAAACTGCATGCTTCAATGGATCTCAAAGTGAAATGAACCCTTTCATTCCATGAGAGTAGGTGCCTACGCTCCCGGAATGTCTGGGATCTCCCGGGATAAGTGAAAGTAATCTCCAGGACTCCCAAAAGAGCAGGCATTCTGCCGGAGAACACTTACCCAATGTGAGGTCATCACACCACTGCCACTCTGTGTTTATTGAGGTGGGCGGGGCTTGTTTACATGATTGCCCCACCCACTGTATGACTATGTATGTCATGAAGCCCCACCCAGCGCATATTGTCCAGAAGTAAGGTTTAAAAACTAGGCACGAAAGACTTAAAGATTACGTATTGCTGCACATTTTAAAGCACAATTACTATTTATTTGCTGAAATTAACAAATTACAAACACAATGAAAGTGGCATGTGCATTAGTTTGGGCACACTTCCAGTTAAATATAAAAGTCTCTGTCTTGAGGTCTTTAAACTTGTTAGGCCTCAACTTAAACCAGGTGAGGACAACTCCAGAGCTTCTAACCTCTCTGGATGTCCGACTTACTCTCAACAAACAGGTTTCGCTAAACAGCTGACTGAAGACTTGAAAATAAAAATAATTGATTTTTATAAGTAGATATCAGATTTCCACTATCAGAAACTCATTAAGAAATGGAAATTAAAGAGAAATTGTTGAAACTAAGACAAGATCTGGTAGAATGAGAAAAATATCTGATAGATCCCATCAAAAGAAGAAATATTAGAGGGGTGGAAAAAAGGAGACCAGCAGAAAAAAACCCAATCCAAAACATACCTCAAAATCAATCAAAAAGTACATACAGTATATAAAGATTAAGGTTTTGAAAGTGGCCTTTACGGTCAGTCCAAGCAATTTAATATTACTGAAAATCTATGGGGAGATTTCAACCATTTAGTACATGAACGGAGATCTAGGAATACTAAGAACTTGTGAGCTAGAAGAGTTCTGGAGAAGGAAAAAATCCTAAAGCAAGAATACAAAGGGGTATATTTACTAAACTACGGGTTTGAAAAAGTGGAGATGTTGCCTATAGCAACCAATCAGATTCTAGCTTTCATTTTGTAGAATGCACTGAATAAATGAAAGCTAGAATCTGATTGGTTGCTATAGGCAACATCTCCACTTTTTCAAACCCACAGTTTAGTAAATATACCCCAAGGACTGTTAGGGGCATATTCAAATAGAATTGGCGTCCTCGATTACGTGCGGCCACACGGGTCCCGGTACCGCAACATTGCGATTTTGCGGCTCCGTAGCGGCCGCGAATTCTAATTGAATATGCCCCTTAGCTGGCTACAAGAAATGTTTGGTGTTTGATTTCTGTCAAAAAGGTGTTACAGCACTGACAGGGTATCCAAATTTTTACACATGCCAATCTGTTAAATTCAGCAAAATAAGTAGCAAATTAATAGTAATTGTGCATTAAAATGTTATTTTAAGTGTGTACCCTGCAGAGATGGTTCAACGGAACATACGATTTGACTAAAGGTGTCCAAACTTTGTATACAACTGTATAAACACATATCTTATTTCAGGCATATCAATTAGCTTAATAATACACAGGTTTTAATATATTGTATACATGGATTTACTTGCTAATTAAAGAGTTACTATAGTCCCCACATTTTTAAATTTAGTTATTATAATGAAGTATCTGGAGGTAACAGTAGTACCTGTCTTGTATAACATTTGGTCCTTCCACTCAGAGTCTAACTTTTTGTTCAACCTTCCCCTACGCAGTTAGCGGCACAGGGCGAGAGAGAGAGGGTCACGTATAGGACATACCTGCTTCCCTATGCTATGTTAATGGCCCATTCTACTGCCGTTGCTGGCAGAAGAATTTTGACAGATCCACGCCACTAGTTGGGGATGAGGGGAGGGTAAAATAAAAACAATAATTTGAGTGGAGTTGTTCTTTAAATGAAAACTGTGGTAAAAATCTTTCTGGTGTTCCTCTCATTTACATTGGCACTGTTATTTCTTAGGGCTAGAATTACTAATTTGTGGGTTTGATGTTGCCTATAGCAACCAATCAGATCCTACCTGTCACTTTGTAGAATGTAGTAAATAAATGACAGCTAGAATCTGATTGGTTGCTATAGGCAACATCTCCACTTTTCCCCGCAGTTTAGTAAATATACCCCTCAGTCTTCCCACAATATTTCTACTCCCACCCTCATCATAACAAGCCTGGTATCCTCCAACCTATTCCCTTCTCACTGTAACATAGAAGGTCTCCGTGTCCTGCTGGTTGGCTCGTCTCTTTGCTGTGCTTGTCTTACTGCTGGTGTCCGATCCTGTGGACTTAAGAGACTCGGTAGACTGGCTGGACTGAAAAGCATCTGACAAGTCAAAGTCATCAGCCCCAATAAGATCTAGTAGAGCCTGAAGAGTAGCTTTAAGAGTCTTGTTCACCTGCAAAGGAAAATAGAGAACAGAAATGTGATTATATGTTGCTGATAGGAGAAGAATCTAGCCTGTATCATTGGTACGGGAGGAATGGTAAATCTTCAGGTTATAGTATGTACTAGGAATGGGTTGGGTACCATTTAACGACTCTGATTATGCCGACATCGTGTATACCTACAAAACAATTCCGATTTCCACAATGCTTATAAAAAGAAAAAACAGACTTACCATAAAAATGACAAAGTAGATGCCCGACATGCTTCTGCTATATACCGATTGCTGTGAATGACGGCAGTTTAAATTTACGCCACTTATCATAGCGACAGTGATATTTCTGTAGTTAAAGCGGCGATGCCAGGACCCGTGTGTTATATAAAAGTGTTTATCGTGTTTGTAATTTTATATACCATACCCTAACCATAACTCTAATCCTAACCCTAACCCTATCCCTTACCCTAATCCTAACCCTAACCCTAACCCTAACCCTATCCCTATCCCTTACCCTAACCCTTACCCTAATCCTAACCCTATCCCTAACCCTATACCTTACCCTAACCCTAACCCTATCCCTATCCCTTACCCTAACCCTATCCCTTACCCTAATCCTATCCCTTACCCTAACCCTATCCCTTACCCTAACCCTAATCCTAACCCTAACCCTATCCCTAATCCTAACCCTATCCTTTACCCTAACCCTAACCCTATCCCTATCCCTTACCCTAACCCTATCCCTTACCCTAATCCTAACCCTATCCCTAACCCTATCCTTTACCCTAACCCTAATCCTACCCCTATCCCTATACCTTACCCTAACCTTTAAATTAGCTAATAAAGTCGTCCTGGCATTGCCGTTTTAAATACAGAAATATCACTGTCGCTATGATAAGTGACCGAAATAGAAACTGCCGTCATTCACAGCAATCGATATATAACGGAAGCATGTCAGGCATCTACATTGTCATTTTTATGATAAATCTGCTTTTTTCACTTTATAGGCATTGTGGACATCGAAATTTTTTTGTAGGTATACACGATGTCGGCATAATCAGAGTCGTTAACATGACTACCACCGCTAGGAATTATAGGGAAGGCAGAATTGCAGAGTTATGTAGTCTGTCAAATGTTTATTGTATTCACAAGACAACTGGCAATAGACTGCCAATAGGTATTGAAAATTCAGACAATGCACATCTGTAACTGTCCATGTAACTCTAAAAGGGGATAAACTAAAATGGTGGAAAACGCTAAATAATTAATAAGACACAACACCTAATCTGTCGTGTAGACCTTTTATTTCTATAAGGCATAGAATTTGGTGATGTGGAAACATTGCATATTGCAGTACTAAACAAAGACTATAGATTTCCTTTTTATAAAGCTATATTTGCAGATTAGGTAGTACAACGAGAGGTTTTGTTACAAATGTACAAAGCAAGCATTGATTGACCCATAAGAGACTATACGGCTAAATCAATCTGAGCGGTAACGGTAAGTTTTCACTCACATGCAAATGTTGCACCTATTCACGCCTAAAGTTCCACTCATTGCGCCCAGCATTTCACCTAATTCAATGGAATTGCTTTGTCTCAGTGCAGGGTTTGGTCTGTTTTAGTGGGAACCAGTGCAGTTTGTACAGCTATGGTGTTGGTTAAGGATTTGAGGAAGAGGCATGCTCTTTTTTTAAAGTTACTTAGTTACTAGCCGAATTTCTCTCATCCATTTGAATAGCTCACTAATTACAATAGGGTTTCTACATGTTGGAAACCCCATTGAAATGAATGGGCTATTGAAATTAATGGGAACTTGGGTCTGGATGCAAAAACCACAGATTGATACATTTACCCCTTGGGATCTTTCTCCTTGAGAAAAGTACTATGTTCTGGGCGAAACGCGTTTGGCCCCACAAACAAGTCTTATTATGGTTGGAAAACCTACTGTGTACTGCAGAAACTCTTCCACACAGAATACAGCCAGCAAGGAACCATGCTCAATTTTTAAAGAGGATTGTGGCACAATGGATTAGCAGCTGTGGCCACAGCGCGATTAGCACTACACACTGAGAACAGAGGTTTACAAGTGTCGGCATCGGGCATTCTTTTGCCAATGGACGATTAGAGGGAGTGAGACTGGACCTGCTATCCTGAGTGAAACCCGTTTACAAGTACAGCAGAACACCGAGACTTTACACCAGGATCAGAAGCGTTAAAGCGGAACACAACAGTCTACCTTCCGGAGAGGTAAATTAAGAGACAACTTAGTACTTTTAATTTTATTATTAACATATTCCTACTGTCTATTCCCTGAGAAAAAGTAAACGAGAGTGAATTTCCCATCATACCTGATATAGTATATGTAACTTTACAGAACCAGGAACGAGTCTTACATGTCCTGTTGAGGAGCTCCCCTCATACAAGGAAGCAGGTAGAAGGACTACTTGAATTGCAGAAGACTATTATTAAGATTGGTATTTTTACATATTTGCAGATTATTACACTGATATTTCCCCACATTCTAAATTGCAGAGACATGGACAGGGATACATCCAAATGAGGCAAACACCAGGATTGTAAGATCTAATCTCAGCAGATCCCATATTAAGTAAAGCGTTTTTAACCTATATTATATTGAGAAACATTATGTTGCATACATTGTATGTCAGCACTTAATTTAAATTTAATTTCATATAATTACTGTTACTATTCAAGTCTGACCCATTTATCTGTAAAGCAAAAGTATATATGGGCAGCACGGTGGCTTAGTGGTTAGCACTTCTGCCTCACAGCACTGGGCTCATGAGTTTGATTCCTCACCTTGTCTGTGGGAAGTTTGTATGGTCTCCCTGTGTTTGCGTGAGTTTCCTCCGGGTGCTCCAGTTTCCTCCCACACTCCAAAAACGTACTATTAGGTTAATTGGCTGCTATTAAATTGACCTTAGTCTCCCTCTGTGTGCCTGTCTGTGTGTTAGGGAATTTAGACTGTAAGCTCCAATGGGACAGGGACTGATGTGAGTGAGTTCTCTGTACAGCGCTGCGGAATTAGTGGCGCTATATAAATAGCTGGTGATGATGATGATGAAAATACAGAAGAGCGCTGGTTATGGTGAAAACAGTAACTTGTATTTATTAAAAAAACTATTTATAAAATATATTATATATTGATCACATAGAAGTGACATATTAAAATATACACGCTAGTTATGGCAAAATAAAGTGCAATTGCAAACAAATCCAGACTCCTCTTAAAGCTGATCTAGGGGGTATATTTACTGAACTGCGGGTTTCAAAAAGTGGAGATGTTGCCTATAGCAACCAATCAGGCTCTAGTTATCATTTATTTAGTACATGCTACAAAATGATAACTAGAATCTGATTGGTTACTATAGGCAACATCTCCACTTTTTCAAACCTGCAGTTTAGTAAATATACCCCTAGGACTCTGTATATATTTATAAAGTGATCTATTGTAGAGAATCATCATCATCATCATAACATTCTAAGCAGCTCACACAGCTCTAGGTTAGAGAGTGTACTGAGCATGTATTGAGCCCTTCATTAATTCCTGTTGCGGCTTCGCTACGTACATGTTACATCACTCTATTATGATTTTTTTTTTATCCCTATGGATTACTTCAGGAAAGAAGAAAGAAGATTCCCTATGGGTTTAAGCAAATTTTTATTTTAACTAATATGCTTCTTCATAGGGTGTGTGTCTTATTTTCTCTTAACACACACACACCCACACACACTACATTGTGGAACTACATGTTCCAGCAGGCCCGGGCTGCCAGGGTACACTGGTATTTGTAGTTCCACAGCCTCCAGCATGCTCTGGCAGCCATGTATATTCTGGCACTTGTATGTCCAGGAGTGCCAGCATGCCCAAGCAGTCATAGGCAGTCAGGGATTGCTGAGACTTGTAGTTCCACAATAGCATTTAATCTAATTTTTTACTTATCACTATAACCCGGCACCCACCACCCCTGTGATGCCAGGAAGAGCCTGTTGTCACTAGAGGGGAGGTCCAACGCTAATTTTTTGTTGCTGCCAAATTCCCTCAAAGATAACCGCACAGACTACAGCACTGGTGCTGCTGGCTATAATACACAGTGCAGGTGCAAACGCAGGATTTGTAGAGGGGGGTTTCCACAGCACGCCGCCAGTGGGCGTAGCTATAATATTAGACAGTGCTTGGCTGCTCTCCAACTCTTCCTATTCCCATAATATACATGGGCAATGCTGCGTACACTACTGTTAGGTGCATGCAGCTCTCCCTTTTTCAAGCAGAGCTGGGTGAAGCGGGAGCAGGGTCCAGCCACCTCAATTATACAGTGCCCCAGGTTTGGATGGGAGGTTTGCCTATGCAGTGCATTACATAGTGCAAACCTGTTTACTTGGGATCGAGCATTTTATTCATCATGCTATGCACTCTTCCAGATAGGAGTAAATTTGCTCTTGGACAAACCATATTACAATGCAAGGGGTGCAAATTAGTTTATTATTTTTTACATAAGTTAAATACTGGCTGCTTTTTCATCTACCATACAAATACTTGATAGCTTTAGTTTTCCACTGAGATTTAAAGTTGATATAGGACATGCTCTACCCCAACTATAAATCTGCCATCACATTTTAAATGTACCTCCCCCTACAATGCAACCTGGTTTTGTCCAGGTGCAAAGTTACTACCTCTTTTTTTTTTTTTTTTTGCTTAGCTCTCCTTATTGAATCAGGCCTAGTAAGCACACTTGGGTAGGACCTTTACCTTCTGTGTCATGTAATTGTATGTTATTTATTTGTATCATGATTTCCTCAATGTTCAGTGCTATTTAATAAGTTGGCACTATATAAATAAAGAATAATAAAAATAATAATAATGATACAGAAGGGGATACTTGCAGAAATGTCTATACACAAGGCAGTAAGTACACCTACCAAACAGAGTATTTACTAAATTTTTCATTCATAAAGAAATACTTGTTGAAGAAGAACAATTTTAAAAATCCCTGGCGGATATCTTACCTCTTCTGTTTCCAAATGCTCCTTCTCCAATCTGGACTGAATGTGCTGGAACCGAGTTATCAGCTCTTGGTGGAACAGTGGCTCAGATCGAACTTCAGATACCTGAAGACAGACATAATGTGACACATTTAGTTATAAAGGATAAGATGAAATAATTAGCTCATTTGACCTCCAGTACCACCTCTAAGTTGATGACACCCAAATCTACATCTCTCCCCCTGACTCTCCCCTTCTATCTGATGTGACGAACTGTCTCCAGGCTACTTAAACATGAATATTCCACAACTTCCTAAAGGCCAACAAGTCCTTAACATGTTGATTCTAGCATGTCCCCAGAAATCCTTACCCTCAACAACACTATCATTTCCTCGGTCTCCCAAACCCGCTGCCTTTTTATCACACTCAAACCTCTGCTTTGCTTCTCAAACCCAATCTTTCTATCAATCCTGTTATCTTCATCTTCAAAATATTGCTAGAACATGTTTTTTTCTTAACCAAGAAGCAATCACAGCTCTTATCCATTCTCTCATCATCTCCCGCCTTGGCTACTGCAGCCTCCTCCTATCTGGAATTCCCCTCACACATATGTCCCTGCTTCAATCCATCCTAAATGGTTTGGGACGAATGGTCTTGCTCTCTCCATTTCCGCCACACCACTCTGCAAATACCTTAACGGGCTACACATATCCTCCAGAATTCAATTCAAAGTACTCACCCTCACCTAAAGAGAACTCAACACCACCAGCCCTTCATACATCTCAAACAACATCTCATATACTCTCCCTCTCTCACTCTTAGATCTACCTCTAACTCTGCAAACCCGTCTTGCTCCTCTTCAATCCATACTGAAAGTTGCAGCCCAGCTCATCCTCCTCTCCCGTCGTTCCTCATCTGCCTCCCCTCTCTGTCAAGCTCTACACTGGCTCCCCCTCCGATTCAGAGATTCAAAATCCTCTTCAAACTCCTCACCCTCACATACAAAGCCCTCTCTAACACCACTGCTCCTTATCTCTCCAACCTCATCTCCACTCATACTCCTTCTCGCCCACTACGTTCTTATAATGACCGCCGCCTAACCTCCCACCTGGTCACCTCTCACTCCAGCATTCAAGCTTTCTCCCGTGCTGCCCCCCTCCTCTGGAACGATCTCCCCCGTTCCATCAGGCTTTCCCCCAGTCTTTCCCCCAGTCTGTCTAACTTCAAACGCTCCCTCAAAACCCACCTGTTCAGATTAGCCAATCCTTCCTCCATCTAACCCTCTTCTCTATCCTCACATACTCATCTTACTCTATCTCCCCCACACTCTCCCTCCACGCCTTCTCTCTCACGTTCATCTCTTCCCTTTAGTTCTTGCCCTCCTCCCTATCTTCCCTTTCTGTATCTCTTGTCAGTCTCTCCTCTACCTTAGATTGTAAGCTCCTTTGAGCAAGGCCCTCTACTCTTATGTCCTCATCCTCCCGTTTTCCCTCTTTTCTACTTTTCATCACTCTACTTGTGCCGCTGTCTGTCCTCCTCTCCTCTGCCTTTACATCTCCATCTTTGTCCTGATCCCATTAGTGGCGCCCACACTTGTGGGCACTGGTCCAGCCTCCTATCCTCATTTCTCACCTCACTACCCACTTTATCTGTGCACTGGTAGTCATTATTACCTGTTTGCCCGTGTATCTGCTTTCTGCCAAGTTTGTAATTATTGTACTTTTTGCACCTTATTTGTACTTTTTGTACTCATTGCACTTTGTCTTTGTAGTGCCTGTATGCTGTGTACTGTTTTCCCATGTCTATGTACGGCACCGCGGACCCTTTGTGACGCCTTATAAATAACCGATAATAATAATAATAATGATAATAATTATAACTTGCACCCTGCCTCCTCTCTGATACCCACCTCTCATTCCCACCTACAAAGACTTCTCTCATACCGCTAGCTACACTAACTAACATGCCTGACCAGAGTTTCCCCCAGACCTGCTCCCACCTATACTACTCACACTGGGACACCCTTGCTGCCGATCTCTGCTCCGAGTCACACTTCCTCATCTTGTTCCAGTTGCGCACTTTTCCCACTAGATTGTAAGCTCCCACGAACAGGGCCCGCCATTTGTTTTCACGTCTGAATTAATTTTTTTCAATTTATATGTTCCTGTATAGTTAAACTCTTTTTTCCTTACTGTCCGGCCTGTAACTCCTTACACATCAATAATAATAATAAGATAAATAATAATAAGATAATAATAATAAATAAGATAAATTTATCACTTTATTATGGGGAAAAAAGTAAAACCCGCACCTCATCCCCCTCATGGGGCTGGAAGTCAAACCGAGCTGGAGGGCAGAAGGCATCACTGCGCATCTCCATCATCTTGTTCTTGTCTGCCTGTGCATCTAAGTTATCCACAGAGCCCTCAATGGCCTGGAGACCTTGCTGCCTGGAGGCCTGGATCCGCTCCTCAGCCTGCAGGTACACTCGCAGTGTCTTCCCCACAGACAGGTGGAAGCCGAGGTCACAGCACTGCCGGGAACAGGGAAACAACACATTACTGAGGCACAACGAGAACAGAAGTTGTATAAAGAAGAGGAGGATCCTCTTACATCGATGAGGTCACTGATGTCGTGGATATAGTAGTTATTGAGGTTGGAGTTCACGGTGTTCAGGTTAATGAGATATTCATTCCTGGCCTTTGTGCACTTCTGACTGTTCTCCAGGTATTTCTTCAGCCTCTGGAAACACAAGACAAATATTGGAAATTCAGGCAATGGAAACCCATGACAAATGTGGACCTCTTTATATTACTCCCAGTGGGCTTATTTACAAACCATAAGAAAATGTGGACTATATATGTTATAATATGCAACTTTGATTTGTGTACAGTAGTATCTGCATTACTGTGTCTGACACGCATTCTACACGGACCACTGCAATCCTGCCTCTCTCGTACTATGGCGCAAAAGTGTCTTTGCCGTCAATGTAATCTGATAGCGCTAATATGTCTCAAAAGCTGACATTTATCCGAGTCACAAATGACTCTTGCTATGTGACACACAAACATCAAGCTTGCGTGTCACACAGCGAGAGTCATTTGTGAATCAGAAAAATGGCATCTTTCTTTCTTATCGGAACTTCTAATCAACAATTCTAATTTTTATTTTATATGTCATATCACATAAAATTCAGCTTTGCAATGCACCCATAGCGAACACCTGCAACCATTGTGTGGCATGAACCAAATTACAGCCTACAAATTAATTAGGAACTAGTGGCTAAAACTGCATTCTTATAGATTGTGGTCCTGCCCCCAATATGGCTAACCCCACTGTGTATAAGTGATTGGTAAATAGATTTTATCTGCCTGTGCAACAAGGTGCCTAAGCATTACTATATCATACTTGCCTACTTTTAGGCACTGAAGTCCGGGAGATCCAGGACAGGGGGGCGTAACTAGAGGGCAGGAGGGGGGCGGCTGCGGTCAACCCCGTCATTTTGGCCCCACCCCTGCATCAAAAATTATGTTTTGATGCAGGAGGGCGGGCCAAAATTACGCGATTCACCAAGAATCACGTTATTTTGGCCAGGTAATTGCCGGATGCGGGAGACTTGCATTTCTGCTTTCCCGGAAGTCCGGGGACCGACCAGGATTTCGGGAGTCTCCCAGACATTCCGGGAGAGTTGGCAAGTATATTACATCCCTCATCACTAATCATCTGCAATTATCAAAAAAATATTGCGGAAGATGCTGAGCGTTACGTTGCCCCAGAGTTACTCAACCGGAGCAGTAAGAGTTAACTTACCGCTTTGACGGGCCAGTTTCTGTAGCGGTGCGCATGCGTCATCTTACCAGCTCCCACATTTACAATAGAACTGATAGCCCGGGAAAATAAATAAAGCATTGGAAGTCTTTATGAAACCCCAGAGGTAATCTGTTTGACGTACAGGGCAATAGGACAACTACCATTGGTAATAGGGCACTTCACCTTTTTATAAATAGACCCCCTTAGTTTTCTAGGATATGAGGTGTGGAGTAAGCTCTTCACTAGATCTCCCACCCTGTTCTCCTCAATAGAGGCCTTTAAATATTTTATATACTGTAAACTTGGTTGTTAGTCACCTACTGGACAGACACCGTATATTGCAGGAAACCAACTTAAAATACAAATATTTATATTGTACTGCTTGCCTTCTCAACAAGCCTCTCGCTCTTCTTCAGAGAGCTGCGCCTCTGCCCCCTATCGGCGACCGGTGAGCTCGCAGTTTGCTCGCTAACTTTGCCCGTGCGCTTCTCCTCCTGCTTCTCTGCCTCCCGCAGTTTGTGCTCCGAGTTCAGACAATCATTGTGGTAGAGCTGGTAGGTCTTTGTGGCCTGTGGATACAAAGAGAGAGTTAGTGATCCTACATTGGATCAAAGTAGGTATCTATGCAAAGTGTCCATATTAATAAATCGATAGATCACTGTAATTTGTTGAGTCAATAAGGGCAAGTCATATATAGCCATTAGCACTTGCCCCTAGATCAGTGCTTCCCTACTCTCCCGGAATTTCCTGGAGGCTCCCAAATTTCGGGGAGCCCTCCCGGACTCCCGGAAGAGTAGGCAACCTCCTGTATGTGATGGAGGTGGGGCTTAATGACGCAATTTAGTGTCATTAAGCCCCGCCCCTGCTATGAGATTCTGTGACTGCCTAGCAGGGGGCGGTGCTACGGTCACCATGCCCCCTCCTACCCTCTGTCACATGACCTCTCCTCTGCCTCTGAGGATCTCCCGGAGGAAAGTTTTGAAAAGTGTGTAATTATGCCTGATACACATCAGTAGTCACATGGACAGCCCTCTGATAATCAAAAGGGCCGTACATTACCCTTAATTGCAGTAATGATCTAAAATAACCCATTTAATCAAATAAAGAGACATCTGTAATATCAGCAGACATTTTAAACAAGTGTTTCATGCTATATAAAACCAATTTGACAATAAAGCAGGAAGGAGCTGTGGGCTTTAGGTAAGGGCTCAGAGGGCCACATAGGGCCACAGGGCCGCCCGTTGCTCATCACTGCCTTAGATTCTTCTTTAAAGTGTACACATTGACCTTTCTTTTGCAAAATACTGATTAGCCTGGTTTTCCCCTTGTTAAAGTCACTTATTTTAAAGCAGACATATAATTTGTTCTTGTGAAAGTGGTTTCTGCTCTTGCTGACTTGAAACTTTCATGATGACATCTTTCAGATATTCTACTGTACAGAAAATGCTAAAAATACTGGAAACATGTTTGAGTTTAGTTCCACTTTAAGCTCTTTTTAGAACTGTCTGCTCCTTCCGCATTTTATCACAATGTAAAGGCTGGTCAATATGTGAGAAAATGTAAACCGTTGCATGATCCAACAGCTGTAGGAAAAAGTGAGTAAGCACACATCAGAAATACTACTTACTGTACAGGCAAAGTAGGCATGTGCCTAGGCCCTAAGGTTCAACGGGCACATAGAAATATTAAATCATCATCTATTTATATAGCGCCACTAATTCCGCAGCGCTGTACAGAGAACTCATTCACATCAGTCCCTGCCCCATTGGAGCTTACAGTTGAAATTCCCAAATATAGACACACACTCACACACAGACACAGACACAGACAGACAGAGAGACTAGGGTCAATTTTGATAGCAGCCAATTAACCTACCAGTATGTTTTTGGAGTGTGAGAGGAAACTGGAGCACCCGGAGGAAACCCACGCAAACACAGGGAGAACATACAAACTCCACACAGGTAAGGCCATGGTCGGGAATCGAACTCATGACCCCAGTGCTGAGAGGCAGAAGTGCTAACCACTGAGCCACTGTGCTGTCCATGTATTTACTTTTTTATTATCTTCATTTTTTGCTACTCTGTCTTTATCAATCACAATTTTCAACGCTAAATAAAATGGATTAAGGATGTTGAGTGGTCACAAACAAGTGTGATGCACAGTTACTAACGTCGGACAAACTCCGAAAACAAAGTATAGGGCTGTCCAGCTATGGCCCTATGAACAAGCTGGGGCCTGACCTTGCTTTAAATAGATGTGGCGTTGGTTTTATGTTGCAAGCGATTTCAATAGGAAGCACTGACTCTAGATAAAAGTAAACTACATTCCTGATATTTACTTCTTTACATAAAACCAAAGTAAGGTATCTGGGTTCACCTGGGAGCAGTTTTAGGAGGGGGGCGGAAAAATCAATTTTACAAAGACTGAGAAAACTCTCTCAGATGTTGATTGATTTAGAAAAGTGAAAAAGTAGATTTATTGCATTGCAGAACATGTTTCCGCCTTATTATGAGCAATAACGATGACTCACATGAGCAAAACAGTTTCCACATTTTTTTTACTGGCTTTTCAGTATTATTTTAAAAAAGTATACATATGCAACCCACGCATACACAGGGAGAACATACAAACTGCATACAGAAAAGTCCCTGGTTGGGAATCAAACTCATGACCCCAGTGCTGTGAGGCAGAAGTACTAACCACTGAGCCACCGTGATTAACCTATGAATTGTATAATTGCATTGTATCTTTTGTGGCTGTGGCCAAAACATTACATCATCATCATCATCTATTTATATAGCGCTACTAATTCCGCAGCGCTGTACAGAGAACTCGCTCACATCATTCCCTGCTCCATTGGAGCTTACAGTCTAAATTCTCTAACATACACACACACAGACAGAGAGAAACTAGGGTCACTTTGATAGCAGCCAATTAACCTACTAGTATGTGTTTTACTAGTATGTTTTTGAACTGTGTGAGGAAACCGGAGCACCCGGAGGAAATCCACGCAAACACGGGGAGAAAATGCAAACTCCACATAGATAAGGCCATGGTCGGGAATTGAACTCATGACCCCAGTGCTGTGAGGCAGAAGTGCTAACCACTGAGCCACCGTGCTGCCCGGTCATACAGGCGTTAACATTTGTGATCAGGATGTAAGAAGGGGTGACTTCTGACAACTCTTACATGCAGATCATATTGGACCGCTGTAGACCCCTTCTCTGGTGTCAGCTAAATCTGCAGGTCCTTTGCTGTAAGATTTTCTTTCTGCTCTTCAACAGTTACCTTTAGCTTCCATTTCTAAATGATGTTTCTAGCAGTGGAAACTCCTGAGCTGGAAGTGTGTAGATATCCTTTTATAGCCTCTCCCTGCTTTGTAAAAGTCAATTATCATTATTTTTAAGTCCTGATTCAGCTGCTCAGAGGAGCCCATGGGTGTTGAGAACAGCAGTGTCCTTAGAGGTTAAAGGGGTCAGAGTATTTTATTTCAACTCTGTAATTGTCTTCACCAGGCTTAATTTAAGGTCTAAGAAGTCCATTGAGTTATGAGGACTTGAAAAAGAATTAAGGTATTTTTGCATCATCTGGAAGGCTGACCAAACTTTTGCACCTGCCACATTCATCGTTATATTTTTTTCAATCTGTTAAATTCATAGTCGCCAACTCCCGGAAACAAGACTGGAGTGCGGGAGGGGGCGGGACGAGGTCAATCGCTTCATTTTGGCCCCACCCCCCGCAAAACCGCACTTTACGTCGCAGGGGGCGGGGCCAAAATGACGCGATTGGCCTCGTAATTGTGCATTAACATGTGCAGAAATATGAAATGTTTATGTATCCAGCAGAGGCTGTGTTAATTTCTTTTCACCTTTCAATGAAGTAGGCCCATCTGTCATTACAGACAGGAAACTATTATCTTGAGCAGGAGTGTGGAGCTCAAGATATCAGAAGTGAAAGGTTGGTGGAGCAATAGACTGTACACAGGAGGCCTCCATCATCACCATCACCATTTATTTATATAGCGCCACTAATTCTGCAGTGCTGTACAGAGAACTCACTCACATCAGTCCCTGCCCCATTGGGGCTTACAGTCTAAATTCCCTAACACACACACTAGGGTCAATTTTGGTAGCAGCCAATTAACCTACTAGTATGTTTTTGGAGTGTGGGAGGAAACGGAGCACCCGGAGGAAACCCACACAAACATGGGGAGAACAATCAAACTCCTCACAGATAAGGCCATGGTAGGGAATTGAACTCATGACCACAGTGCTGTGAGGCAGAAGTGCGAACCACTACGCCACCGTGCTGCCCTCCATTAAATTATTAATTTTCCCGGACCCTATAACCAGCTTTGGGATGCTAGTCTGGGCCTTTGCAGAATGCTGGCTCAGCCTCACATATAATACCCCCCTACGCACACACCTCCCTGAAAGGAAACTGGTGGATTATGGAAGGCTAGAGGAGTCGAATCTGCAAGCACAAGTACGCAATCATCCCACCACCAGTCCAAAATGCAGTTAAAACATACATCAGGCTAATGTTGCTCTTGAGTTGCAGGATGTATGGCTCAATCTGGGTACTCTCACAGTTAGGGGTTAGGATCATAACATTAGTAGAAGAGTCATGGGGGGTATATTTACTAAACTGCGGGTTTGAAAAAAGTGGAGATGTTGCTATAGCAACCAATCAGATTCTAGTTATCATTTATTTAGTACATTCTACAAAATGACAGCTAGAATCTGATTGGTTGCTATAGGCAACATCTCCACTTTTTCAAACCCACAGTGTAGTAAATATACCCCATGAGGTTGTGGATGGTTTATCATAAATTTGAAATGTGTGTAGAAAAGACATCTGGATTTTTTTTTATATTAAGAGCCAATTTTAATAAGTCTTCTCTATTGTCCGACAGCAGGATGTTATGGGCCCCGACTTACATGACTACCATGTAAATGGAATTACCCAGAAGTCCCTTCACCTTTTGGACAGGCTTATTTGCATAGTGGCAGGTACATATTCATGGCCTTATCTGTGTGTAGGTTGTATGTTCTCCCTGTGTTTGCGTGGATTTCCTCCGGGTGCTACAGTTTCCTCCCACACTCCAAGAAACATATTCGTAGCTTAATTGGCTGCTATCAAATTGACCATAGTCTGTCTGTGTGTGTGTTAGGGAATTTAGACTGTAAGCTCCAATGGGGCAGGGACTGATGTGAATGAGTTCTCTGCACAGCGCTGCAGAATTAGTGGCGCTATATAAATAAATGATGATGATGAAGATGATGATGATGAAGTCTAGGTCTGATGTGATTTTGTATTGCAGTGGCCCCATATAAACCTCTTGTTCGTCTGATGCAGATACTCACCCCTTGCAACTCAGACACTAACTTCATCAGATCCTCCTGTTGCTGAGCTCCGATGTCTTTACTCTGTGGGGAAGAAAATATATAAATGAATTATCTGTAAATAGATATGTAAATAGCTATGTAAATGTATCTCCAAACAGCGACACAGATTCAAACACACAGTTTTAAATAAAGTGTTTGTGACAGAAATACTGATGTATATTTAGAATGCAGAAGACAAGACAAAGCTAACTGGAAAAAAGAGAGAAAGAGAGAGCGCAGGAAAGAGAAAGAAAGAGAGAGGGAGACATTGAGAGAACAAGACAAAAAAGATAAAGGCAAGGAGACAATGAGAGAGCATGAGAACAAGAGAAAGAAAGACAATGATCGATCAAGAGTAAGAGAGATAGTGAGAAAGACAATGAGAGAGCAAGAAAAAAATAAAGAGGGGGAGACCATGAGAGTGCAAGAGAACGAGAGACAGACAAAAAGACAATGAGAGAGCATGAGAACGAGAGATAAACAGAAAGACAAAGAGAGCAAGAAGGAGATAAAGAGAGGGAGACAATGAGAGAATAAAAGTATGAGATATAGGGGGTATATTTATCAAACTGCGGGTTTGAAAAAGTGGAGATGTTGCCTACAGCAACCAATCAGATTCTAGTTATCAATTATTTAGTACATTCTACAAAATGACAGATAGAATCTGATTGGTTGCTATAGGCAACATCTCCACTTTTTCAAACCCTCAGCTGGATAAATGTACCCCCTGTCTGTGTGGTGTATGTCATTGCTGTCTGTGCATATATAGCATTCAGTACAGTGCTCACTTCATCCAGCTGTATTTTACCCATGTTTTCCTCATGCTGGGTTCCGTTTGGAATGCAGCGAGAGAAGCCGCCTATCTGTAAGAACCTTGAGAGTTCATTTATACATTACTTTCCCCACAGATTCCATGCAGTTTGCCTGCATAGAACTTGGAGTGGAAACCGTACATAAAAAAATAATAACACTCATTACCCATTATGCAGAAGTGGCACGAAAAAATACTTAGAGTCTGATTACAATTTTTTTGTGTACAAATTTGTGTTAAAAATGCACAAGTTTTTCTGAACAGAAGATCTGTCGCCTGCACACAGAGGAAGCAGTCATTTAATGGCTGGACTAATATTCATGAGAATTCAACAAATCAATTCACTAGCAAGAAATATCCATGATTCCTAGTGAAAGGATGGACAACAATGTCATGAATGTTAGTCATAATCTTTGTGAGTCCTCTTTGAAGAGTAGGCAACCTCCCGGACACTTGTGGAGACACTAAGCCATACCTGCCAACTCTCCTGGAATGTCCGGGAGACTCCTGAAATTCGGTTACGTCTCCCGGACTCCCGGGAGAGCAGGCGAGTATCCCGCATACGGCAACATACTCCAAAATGACGCGATTCGCGATGAATCGCGTCTTTTTTGGCCCTGCCCCAGCAACAAAATTACGTAAAAATGGCGTTTTTGTCGCGGGTGTGGGGCCAAAATGACGCGATTGACCGCACCCAGTCCTCCAGCCACGCCCCCTGCCCGGGACCTCCCGGATTTCACTTTCCAAAGGTTGTCAAGTATGCCCTAAGCCCCCCACCCCCCTCCCCGCTATTCAATGTCGTGAATTTCTGCTTTTTTATAGTAGGGGGCAGGAGGGGCCTGATTCATTAAGGATTTTAACTTAAGAAACTTCTTATTTAAGTCTCCTGGACAAAACCATGTTACAATACAAGGGGTGCAAATTAGTATTCTGTTTTGCACATAAGTTAAATACTGTCTATTTTTTCATGTAGCACACAAATAATTGATAGCTTATTTGTACACTGAAATTTAAAGTTGATATTTGTGTGCTACATGAAAAAACAGTCAGTATTTAACTTATGTGCAAAACAGAATACTAATTTGCACCCCTTGCATTGTAACATGGTTTTGTCCAGGAGACTTTAATAAGAAGTTTCTCAAGTTAAGATCCTTAATAAATCAGGCCCAAGGAGAGGTTTTAAAAGTTGGCAAGTATGACATTAGTTCAACACACAAAATGGCTGACTTCACTGTGTATAGGTGACAGTTGCCCTGTACACTTTACAAAAACAAACAACAATACCACTATTTAGTCAGAGACGAGCCCCATTCTAACCTTCTTTGTGAGGCGGGTGATGTCCTCTCCGATATGTGTGAGGCGTGGGATGAGGTGTGAGGTATACACATCATTCAGTGCGGCGTGATCTTTGCTTTCTTGTCGCGTGTGGTTTAGGATCATGTACCAGCAGTTCACAGGTGACAAGAGGTGCTGTTCCTTCCTAAACAAGGGAGAGAAAGTGTGAAGAAGTTTAGTGAGATTACAGAAAGGAGGAGGAAATGGAGGTAGGACAGACAATTAAGAAAAACACAGACGACAGTATTAAATGTGGAAAAGTTTTGAAATATGGATACATAGGTGTAAGACTGGCCTTTACCATGCAGTTGTTATTGAACTATAACTGTTATCCAATCATCATTTATTTATATAGCGCCATCAATTCCTTAGCACTGTACAGAGAATGAATGTCATTCACATCAGTCCCTGCCCCATTGGAGCTTACAGTCTACATTCCCTAACATACACACACAGACTAGGTTCAATTTTAATAGCAGCCAATTAACCCGGAGGAAACCCACGCAAACAAAGGGAGAACATACAAACTCCACACAGATAAGGACCTGTTCGGTAATCAAACTCATGACCTCAGTGCTGTAAGGCAAAACTGCTAACCACTAAGCCACCATGCCAATATCAAAGCATGTTTGTAGATGTAGTTCAATGACTTAATACACTGTTTATTTAAGCCTTTACCAATGGAAAGCCAGGGAAAATATCCAAATACCCAGGAAACAAAGCCAATGAGTCAGCAGTCACCTGAAGCTGTGGTGTTCCTTGGAGTTGCGAATCTTGGAGGAGAAGCGGTCACACAGTTTCTCCAGGCTGCGGGAGTACTCCAGGGTGATCTCTGCTTTCCTGCGCAGGAACTCGCTCATATCCTGCAGCAACTGCTGGCGGAAATCCACCTGTACGTCCATACATTTTACTTGCTCAATCAGCTGGAGGCGGATCTCTATGGAGAGACAGAGAACAGGTCACCGTGCCAGCTTATTCTCAGGGTGTTCCAAACATGTTTAAAGTCCACTGTCATGTTTTTGCTGGTAGTACACATGTAAGAAGTTATCCAAAAGTACACATAGTGATAGTATCACTAAATGGTGTAGGATATAGAGGATAGTATAGATCTATTCTAGATAAAGAGATGATCAATTTATAGACAACAGTGCCTTAAGTTTATAACCCTAAAACACACACATATATATATATATATATATATATATATATATATATATATATATATATATATATATATATATATATATATATATATATTGCATATATAGAATAACATAAAAATAGTTTCATGTGTTAATTTCATAAACACCCCTGTATAGTTTTCAAGACAACATTCTCCTCCCCCCTTGTTTTTTTCTTTCTCTATTTTTATAACAATATTTGGAAGCATACCAGTGACAAATAAACAGGCTTTGGAACTTCTTTGCAAAGAGTTAGATATAAACACCTAGGGTGAAACTAAGACGGCTTTGATGGCCGCCCTACCAAACATAGACGCCCGAATAGCAGACAAAATCCCTGGGGAACAAAGCTATACAACCCTAATAATTCAGATGGATCCACAGATCATGGATTATTACTTTCTAGGGAATCCAGTAACTTTAATTCCCATGATCCTAAGGACTCTTACTTAGAAAGTACCCTGAGACATCTTAGAAATGTAGGCCCCAATTTAAAGCTCCGACACATCCTGCAGTACTTTTGACTGCAGAGAAAGAGATCAGAGAGCATGAGACACAGCGCACATAAAGAGCTCCTCGCCCCGCTGCAGTCTGTCCAGTGAGCACCATACTACCAAACCCTGCATTGAATATATCTGTGTATTGGAAAAAAATGGGGATTTGGATGGTTCCCTTATGGGGTTTGAGAAAGTCTGCCAACAGTATCACCTGCCAAAGGATCAGTCGGCTTTTTAATCAACCCCAGAGTTGCTGGTAAATTTGTTTGTTTATCTTCCTCCATAACATATTTTGTTAAAAATAGTGACTAAAAACAATAAATAAGTGGAGAAAAAAACCCAATAAAAGAACTAACGTAAAAATATAACAATATAACAATAAATCAAATATAGCAGAAGCACATCAATAGTATAATATGTCAAAATATTGTACAATAGGACAGAGATATATATAAAAAAAGTCTTCTCAGTTTGAAGAGAGTTTATAAACTCATAAATATGGGAAGACGATCTGTAGTAACACAGAACTGTTTACTCAAACTATCTGGTTTGTAAATGATATCAGATTACCAATTATGTATATCAATACGTGGGTAAATGGATCAGCTGTGATATTTATGACAAGCTGCAAATGAATATTTGATGCTGTAGCTAGTCACAGGTAAGCAAACAACATGGTGGAGGTGTAGAAATACCAACAGTATATAAACATGGCCCCATTGGCGATATAGCAAAAAGAGTTATAGTCATGAAGGAATGTTAGCACTGGAACTGAGCGGACTCTGCTATAAGACAATAAAGGCTGATCCAGCCTTGAACTAGTTGAGATGTTTTGCAGATCAGCCTCATTCCCACTGACACCCAGAAGGTGTACATAAGGGACATTTGTACAGAGATAGCACTTTCTGGGATATGCATGGCCTTACAAGGAGAGAAACATTTGGTAGAATTGCAAAAGACTCCCTTGGCTGGCCACTTAGGGGACAAATTGTTCCCTAATAGTTATGGCTTAAGTCTCAAAATATGTTGTCTTCATGAAGTTGCATTTTAACCTTCATTTGGATGACAGCATAGCTCTGAGCAAATATGGTGCCTAATGCCGTTCCCAAAATCTGCAGTTAAAGCTGCTGGTTATGCTTAAAATACTTATACCTGATATATGTCAGTAAAAATGCAATGTGTAAGATACAGTTCTATCCTCAGACAATAGTGTTTAAACAGCTTCAATGCCTCCATCGTACTTGATTACAAAATACAAAGATGTGACGTCCACTGCACCTAGTAAGTACCGCTCTTTCCATTAAATTAAGTATGTTTATAACAGGAGTTGTATCCTTTAAATGTGATGGAAGCAGTTGGATAATAGGATGAATATATTAGTCAATATATTGCAATAAATTGGATGTGAATTAACCCAGTCCCCATGCAGGGTGGCTATCATGAGTTTTATGTATTTTCGAAAGTTAATAAAACATGTTTTTTTACAGTTCTTATTATAAATGTATCTATATTTTTGTTCAAAAGGTTTTCATTTATTCCTTTCACCAAGTGCGTATGCAATTCTTTCAAGCACGTCAGTGAGGTCAAGTGTTTATGTAGAGGTGTTTTGTTTTGTTGTTAGTTTCAAACAAGGGTGACACACAAACAACAACGTAAGATGCAAACATATACAAATAGTACACACAAATGTGTCAAGCCCATGAATAGTTTTAAGTTTACATGGCAACAGCCAAATATACGAGTAGTAACTTTCAAAAACAGAAAAATAACCGAGAGGACAGAGCCTAATACAAAGAAAAATGGAGAAAGCCACCTCTAAAAATATATATATATATTTTGGGATCTATTTAGTGTTTATATTTTTGTGATTGATAAACTATATGGTAGATACTGTTGTCGAGTAGGGTTTTAAACTTCTGAGTGTAGTTTACTTAGAGTGCAAGTTTTGCGTTATAGAATAATGATTTTTGCATGCTATCATTTGATTATATCTGCTATCCTGATAATGACTATTGGACCTTATTTGGTCATAGTGGATTTGACCATATTCCTTTTGAATTTGCCATTGTTTTCAGTCATGTTTTTCTATACTTTTGTTGTACATTTTCCAACTGGTTAATCATCTCTGAACCTCTAAGGGCCTCAACAAGCTGTTTAGTCTCATCTCAATTTCTTTACCAGCCACATTAAGTGATTTTTCTATCATAAAATGAACTAAATTCTAAAGAGAATTTAGACAACTTCTCCTCCCTTTTATATTGTCTAGATAAAAAGGAAGTGTTTTTGTTTTGCTCAGAAAAAAAACTTCCCAGTGTAATTCAGTTGCTTTTATTAATAATGTTCCTGTATTTTAAATAATTGGTTCATATTATTAATATTATATAATCAGAAAGCATGTTATTGGCTCTATGCTGCCTCTGAGCTTTAAAATCCCTGAAGGATTGCTCATTAGTGAACTCCATTAGCTGCATATATGACGTGATCTAATAATAAGAAATTAAAATGTAAAACAGAATATACGTCTGGGGGGGAGTAAGAGCAATCTATAAATAGATCTCTCTGATCAAACACAGTACAAGCGAAAGAGAGGATCTATGTATATGGTAATCTACTGCCTTAAATGGCTAACCCTAAAACATATAAAGCAAAAATAACAGACTTTTAAAAAAATATATCAAGTAAATGTTATTTTTGATCTATGGGGGTATAAAAAAAAATATAAACTGTATATAAACTGTATATATATGGTATACTAAACTGCAGATTTGAAAAAGTGGAGATGTTGCCTATAGCAACCAATCAGATTCTATCTGTCATTTATTTAGAACATTCTACAAAATGCCAGCTAGAATCTGATTGGTTGCTATAGGCAACATCTCCACTTTTTCAAACCCGCAGTTTAGTAAATATACCCCCAAAACTAGACCGTGAACAAAGCACATCCAATCAACCAATCATATTCTGTAGATTTTGCCTATCGGTTGTCATTAGCTATTCAGGCAACACAGACATATATGTGGGCACTGCAATATTTCATACTTACCTACTTTCTGTATTCTGATTCCGGGAGATGGGCGTGACTGGAGGGCGGGAGGGGGAAGGGCGGGGCAGGGCAAGACAAATCGCGTCATTTAAGCCCCGCCCCCCGCGACGAAAACAACGTTTTGATGCGGGGCGGGGCTAAAATGCCGCGATTCTGGCTGAATCGTGTCATTTAGCGGTGGCTGCAGCGGGATGCGGGATATTTGCCAGCTCTCCCGGGAGCCCGGGAGATTGACCCGAATTTCGGGAGTCTCCCGGACATTCCGGGAGAGTTGGCAAGTATGCAATATTTGGGTTCCTTTAAAACTCCTGATGGGATTATTCTAGGCTCTGTTACAGCCTTTGCCCTGACCAGTTACTCTGATATTTTCTATGAAGCCCCATGTACCATAACAGCACTGACAGTTAAAGCATACGTGTGCTACACTTGTATTATTGTATATTGAAAACATGGCTTATTATTCCTCATTATAAATGGGACTCGGGTCCATGTTCACAATCGCCTCGCACGTGCCTCCTTGTATCACACGGTTTGTAGGACAATGTTAATCTGTATAGTCATGTTACCCTGCGGGGTAAGATTCAGCCTCTTTCGCTCCCTTGCACAGCAATGCTACTGCCAGGAGATGACAGCACTCATTACGGGTAACAAAAGACTCTGTCACAGCAGGGCCCCCTCCCCACCGGGACATTAGCAGTTGTTGTGTTGGTCCCACATGCTTGAGGAGAGGGTGCTCTCCAGCAGCGTAAACAAGGAGACGTTTACTTTCCCCTCTCATATAGAGAAGCACTTATGAGGGCCAGCTAGCCACGGTGATGCCATCTTTATTTAAGGCACAGACAATACTTTTAGGACAAATTTACAAGGCAGCTGTACACTTAAAAAAATTATATGACTGATCACATACATGTCACCTGGGTTCTTAATGGGCCCTATACATCCATTTCTGTGAGATGTGAACTTATCATTTTCTGTCACCTTTTTAGATGGATCTTATATTGCTAAAAAATCAGTACACATGCAGCTAATAACATAAAAATATAAATTACTTTTTTCTACATTTATAGGAGCCTATTTGTGAAGTCTTAAACTCATACTCGACAACTTTGGCAAGATTGCCCCCGAGAGATCGGGGGTGGGGCTCGTCAAATTGCATCATTTGGCCATGCCACCTAAGTTGACATAACATGTTCTGGCCTATTACAGCAGGGGGTGGGGCCATGATGACGCGCACACGCGTCATAAGTCCCGCCCCTCGTCGCTTAACTTATCAAATGGCCGGGAAGCGAGAGGTTGCTCTATTACCCCGGGAGTCCGGGAGAACTCCCAGAAATATGGGAGTCGGCAACTATGATTTCGGGAGAGTAGGCAACTATGCTTAAACCATGCAGAAACTGCTTTTTCCACATGGTTTAGGCATTTTTAAGTAAAATTGTACTTTAAGAAAAGCCTAACTCAGGAGATATCAGAGATATGTCCCGCATTAGGAAAATTACCGCATCCTGCATTAGACAAATTACCGCATTACCCACAGTCCCCATAATAGTCAATGGGGACTGTGGTCTGGGCAATTTTATCAAGTTTTTTTGGAACTTGTTCGCAATAGCTAATGTCATCTGAAAATGGTGTTAACCATTGAATCCTATGGGGAAGGCATAGCTATAGAGCATGCCTGGCCAACCTGTGGCTCTCCAGGTGTTGTGAAACTACAAGTCCCAACATGCCCTGCAGCAATCAGCTACCTATCTACTGGCAAAGTATCTTGGGACTTGTCTGCGATAGAGGGATCTTTGGATTCCTGCACTGCAGCTTACCTACCTGCTCTCTCTGCGCATGCGGGACAGACAACAGGAATTTTAAGGTAAATTAAGTCATCGCTCCTATCGAAGGCACTGTCCCGGGATGATTTTTTAATAAATGCTTCCCAACAATCATCTGTAATCCATACTTGCCAACTCTCCCGGATTGTCCGGGAGACTCCCGCATTTTGCGAGAGTCTCCCGGACGAGTGTGGCAATCTCCCTGATAGGAAGGGGGAAAAATTTAGTTTAAACGCCGCGATTCACCCGGAATCGCGGCGTTTAGCCCCGCCCCCACTGTAAAATGACGCAATTTGCGTCATTCCGTCACGGGGGCGGGGCCAAAATGACGCGATTTCGCAGTCCCGCCCCCTGCACGCCCACGTCCCAGACGGCATCTCCCGGAAAAAGAAAACAAAATGTTGGCAAGTATGCTGTAATCGCATGACAGATGATAATTAACAGGGCAAAACCATATTAATAAATTGGCCCCATAGACAATTAATATATGGAACGTATAAAGAAAAGTGTTCACTCCTTAATTTTAAAGAAGTGTCACCCCTTACCCCCCCCCCCCCCCACACACACACACACACCAATGTATTGTGGCCCTCATTGATTTTAATTGTCTTTAACGTATGAAGTTGAACCATTAGCAGACTGGAATTTCTAAATTACAGATTAACACAGTCCAAGTTAATAGGCCAGCCGGCACATGTACTTTCACTATATATCCTGTAAGACCAACACAGATATAAAAAATACCTGGGAATATACAACATTCCGAAAAACTGGGTTGGGGGGCTTGTGGGGAGGAAGATGGGGAGGAAGATGGGGACAAAGAAGAGGAGGGGTGGCTGAATTATGGAATAGGCATTAAGTAATGTTTTAGATGCTGAAAGATGAACTTAAGGATCTATGTTACAATTTAAGAAGTAGGGACGACTCAGAGAATAGAGATAAAGCCCAAAGGCCTGTGTCATTAAGCAGAGCACAGCATAAAAAAAGGAGTAACTTTACACCTGGGCAAAACCATGTTGCATTGGAGGGGGAGGTACATTTAAAATGTGGGGACAGAATTATAGTTGGGGCAGGGCATGTCCTAGACCAACTTTACAATTCAGTGTAAAAAATAAAACTATCGAGGATTTGTGCATTTAGAAGAAAAAAAAACAGCCAGTATTTAACTTATGTGTAAAATAATAAACTAATTTGCACCCCTTGCACTGTAACATGGTTTGTCCTGGAGAACATTTACTCCTTTTTTTGCCTTACTTTCCTTAATGACTCAGGCCCTGAGAGTGTAATTGTGGAGTTCTATACTGGGGAGTGGTGGTGTCGGGTTTCTCTAAAGAGCCAGGTAGCCCATACTTCCAGTCTATCATGGAGATAGTAAGTGCTCTTTTCCATGCATGCAACTTGCCAGGAGCAAAAGAGGCGGTGGGGCAACCTGCTTCAAGTGAGACGCAATCGCTGATGAGGCCGCTGCGAATACATGGGTACAAGTTTCATTGAGTGTCCATAATAATTTTAAAGACTTGGAAATACACAGATGGATAGAAACAGGTAGCCCAATCGCATATCTTCCAAATGTTCTGATTCAGGACTCTTGTCCCAATTGCCAGAACTGTTGGGAGCTGAGTGCAGCAGTGCAGTGGTATCTTGTAGAAGGGGGTTGGGAGCCACCTAACATTTCAGAAATTATAGTCACATCACCGGGGGACAGTGACTTGTCAGTGGGTACAATTGTGCTACAGATGGGAGATAATTAAAATAAGTGATGTCCTTCAATATAGTCAGGTAATCTTGGGGTGAAAAAAATGTATGACCTGCAAGCCTTGAAATAAGCAATACACCAGTTTGAAAATGTGTATAAATACACATACAGTTTAAATCGCCTGACACACATCTTCTCACGGCATACCAAGATTGTTAACCACTTCTCATTTGTGACTTAGCCATAAATTTGAAATAGGCTACTCATAAAACCATGCTGTGGTTTAAGCTTACAATGAAAAAACACCAATATATCATTATTATATTTCTATAGCATAACATCGTGCTACCGATCATTTGCCCTGCCAATATATTGCTTCCTACTGACGCCATCTTCGATGGTGCAGAGCTTTTATTTAGCAACAGCAATAGGGAGAAACTAGTCTAGTTATCATTCATTTAGAACATTCTACAACATGACAGCTAGACTTTGATTGGTTGCTATAGGCAACATCTCCACTTTTTCAAACCCGCAGTTTAGGAAATATACACCCAGGTCCCTTTCTCATGGACCAGTTTTGAAGTAAAGCCACTAAAGGGTCTATTTATCAAAGCAGTGCTATCTGTGGGTTTTGCCAGCAATAGCTGCCTTACTCAAAGCATTGAGAAGTCTATTTAACAAGGATCGAAACGGTACAAGTACCGCTCAATTCCTTGCTCAGGATAACAAAAGAAAATAATAGAAAACATATATTAATAAAAATATATTTTTATTTTTTTAAATATTTTTGAACTATTTGAACAATTTTTTATATTTTACTTTTTTTTGCCCACTAAGTCTAACTGAAAGCCCACCTGTGATATTTTTTTTTAATAAATAAAGGCAATAAGTGATTTTCTTCTTAATAAACGGCAATAGCAATTCAGTCTTATCGCCACACATTGACACATCGGCCTCTATGTTTTTATATAGCCATCAAAATAATTTTGTGCAAGTTAATAATTATTGAAAACGAGTATTTAATGTTCAAGTATTACATTATAATGATGTTCTAAAATATGTAGCATTATAGGGACTGCAGTCAGGCCAAGTTTTGAAGTTTTTCTCCCTCAAGACCACTTTTCTGTGCTACCCCTCGTTGACTGTAGAAGCCCTCCATGGCGCCACCTAGGGATGAGCAATATTACAGCAATAGTTTATTCTTACTTCCAGAGACACAATCTTTGAGATCCACTTTTATTTTGTCATTCCACACTTTGGGCCTCATTTAGTGTTGGACGTAATGTCCGTTTCAGGCGCATCATGCACATTTCCACCGATGCGCATGCGCAGTAAGCAACAGTTCTGCTTTTCAGATGCAGTGTACACTGTGACAGCTTGCGTCTCAGTACGAGGCAAAGGGTGGAACACGGAGTTATGTAGGCGGGACCGTGAATAATTCAAATACTATGGACGTCTACCCGCAAAAACTACCCTAGTCGGATCAAGATGCAGACGGAACACATGTCAAAACAAGACTGAAAAAGTGCGTCAGGAATTAGGTGGCGCAAGTAGCTAGCTGCAGGAACTGGTCGCAGCTTGGTAGGGTATTACGAGTGGGACACAACTGGGGTTGCATGCCACTCGCAATACCCTACCACGCTGCGGCACACTCCCACTCCTACTCTTTCATGTAAGTCTTAGACGCACATTGTGTCCGACTCTAAATGAAGCCCTTTATGTGCACATTTACATTTTGTGTAATGTACAGAGCTGCAACAACAATTGTCAATTTATTCTGTTAATTTAAAATTGAAATTTAAAAGTAACATTTTCGACCGCAAATCGTGCAAACATTTGTGGGAAATGAAGAGCAAATTTAATATTTTCTAGATCAGTTTTGAAAATTTTGCTGATCAGTTTTGAAAATTTTGCTCATCCCCAGTACCAATATTATCTAGTACCTGTATTTTATCTATATTAAACAAATGGAAATAATTTAGCCCTATTTAAACATGTTTATAAGATATTACAATAGTTATCATAAAAAATAACTATAGCAACTATGGTCCATGAAGATGTTCGTCCAAAAGGAGCTGGTGTTTACAACTGGCCAACCTTCCCGATTGCCGGAGGCCAAATCCGTTTACCATAACTGGGTGTGGCTTGGCCAGATCAGTGAGTAGCGCTCATTTCCAATCAGTAATGTTGACAGTTATATTATTGTCTTATTCTCCTCTATCATCAAAGTATCAGAACTGTGGGTTGGTGGCTGGAAGCTAAACTAATTTAACAAATCTGTGAATGACTGTTGGTTTGAATCTGGATGATCGGAGGAACTAAAAAGAGCTGAAGATGCAGAAATTATAAAAAAATAAATAAAAAAAAAAAAAAATTCTATTCAAAATGTGGTTTAAGATCTGCAAGCTGATCAACAGTTGAGTACAGGATACAGGATATTGACTGCAGATAAAGAAGTATTGTAGATTTGGTGACCAATCTATAGAAGATTTCTAGAGTGCAGGAGTCAATTACTACTGACCCCTGACCCCTTTAAACAGGAGTCAATTTTACAGTAGTATTTTAGTGTGTGTTACTATTTTAGTATGTGCTGTCCATGTGCATAGCTCGTTTTTGCATTTAGGTGGATAAATCCTGAAAGATTTTAAGGCGAGTACAGTGTCAGACAATTGAAGGCACTATATGGCTATCACAGCACAGTATACAGTATTACAAAACTTGAGAACATTTATTATGTTGCTATATAGTTATATTTATTTAAAACAAGTCCATAAATACTTTCTTGTACATAATTTATTTGCATAAATATAGCATTTGCCAGTAAAAGCAACATCTCATAAATAATAAATAGCAATAAAGGATTTGGTACACAATGACAACCTTTGTTTTGTAACGGAATTGTGAGCACTATAAAAATCTCCCTCTCCCAGCAAAGCAACATGGGAGAGTCGTGCACAACATTCTATATAGTCTTTACACTGCAGACCAAGGAGGAAGTAACCGCAGTGTCACCTTATTGTATAAATTATTTAAAGGAGCGATCTAGATGAAAATAAATGAACTCAGAGATGTCATTGCACCAAAATTTCACTCTTTGAATCCTTGCATACTGAAATGCTGACCCTCCCTCTCCCCCAAAGATAAATAAATATTGATTTTTTATTTTGAAATGAGGAATGAATGAAGATTAAGGCCAGTGGCAGCACTACCGTGGATGCAGGAGGTGAGGGGCTCTAGGTGATGGGGGAACAGCAATGCCACATCAGAACATAGGCTTCTTTTGTCTCAAACAGAACTGGGTGCCCAAGTGGTTACAGTGCCATTGCCGGGCCGCTGCCCAAATTTGTTATGGGTTTTGTTATTTGTTAAGACAGCACGGTGGCTCAGTGGTTAGCACTTCTCCCTTAGAGCATTGGGATCATGAGTTCGATTCCCAACCATGGCCTTATCTGTGTGGAGTTTGCATGTTCTTCCCGTGTTTGCGTGGGTTTACTCCGGGTGCTCCGGTGTCCTCCCACACTCCAAAAACCTTCTGGTAGGTTAATCGGCTGTCAACAAATTGACCCTAGTCTGCGTGTGTGTATGTGTGTGTTAGGGAATTTAGACTGTACGCCCCAATGGGGCAGGGACTGATGTGAGTGAGCTCTCTGTACAGCACTGCGGATTTAGTGGCGCTATATAAATAAATGATGATGATGGGACCCGGCGATGCATACTTCCAATTAAGGGCTCTATTTATCAGAGGAGGAATATACACCATACCTGCCAATGTTTTCAGACCACAAAAAGGACGCACGGCGTCTGATAAATTGGGGTCATAGTTGGGTAGATTAGTGGTGCTTATCTTGTCTTTTCATTTTTTCTTTTTTAAATGTTGACAGGTATAAAACACTATGAAATGAGAGCTCCCATCTTTCTCCACACTATATTACTGGAGACAATAAGGAATATTATATTTCTGAGGCTGCAGTCACATGGGTGTTTTATAATCGCGGGGAAAAATATGTATTCTAAATTTCTTGTGCACAGGGATGTTATATCTGAACCACGCTGACACTCTCAGTCTAGCAAGGCTGGCCTTTGTGAGATATCCACTGCAAGGTCCCCCTATCCCACTAGAGGTGGCATGGCCGGCTCTGCGACAGTCGCCACTCACCTCATACCCCCTCCACCCAGTAGCGGACCTACCATTTGTGCGGCAAGTGCTTTGCACCGGGGCCCATGGAGATAATGGGGCCTGCTGCATGGCGGATGAAGAGGGTTGGGGGCGCAGGTTCCCTCCTCCCGGCCCTCCTGCACTGGGGACCACAGTTCGCCAGTTCCGCCTCTGCCTCCACCCCACCTCTCGTCTCTCCAATTCCCTCCTCCATCCTAGTTTTCTCCCCCCCCCCCCCCCCACCTCCTCTCAGGTTCTCTCTTCACCCAATTCTCTCTCCTCTTCCCCCCTCTCCTGGACACCTCCCCCCACCCCTCCCCTTCCTCATCTCTCCTCCCTGGCTCTATTTCTTCTCCATCCACCTCTATCTGATTCTCTTTCCCCTCCACCCCACTTCTCTCTGGTTCTCTCTCCTCTCCCACCTCTCTGGTACCCTAATAGCGCTATGTGTCAGATAATGTATTTCTGAACACAATGATTTCTGTCTGGGAAAAAATGTTTTGGTTTTTCTTCTAAAACACCCATGTGACACCAGCTGCAGTTAAATTGTAAAGCGCTACGGAATCTGCTGGCGCTATATAAATAAATGTTGATGATGATGATGATGATATCTGGTGCAAGAATGCTGAAGAAATGATCTAATTTAAAGAGCAAGCAAAGCCAATATTTGAATGTAAAATACAGTATATCAACGGCTGTGTATTACTCAATTGAATATTATACACGAAATAGCGGACATGTTTACTATAAACATGATATACTGTACATATTTACAGTATGGATCCGAGATGCAGAACTAAGAGGCTCTTAGATAGTCTATGATAAGAATTAAGTCTTTGCATCTCGCAAGCCAATCCCTACACAGGCTACACAGATGTCTTCACATTACAGGGTTGTATTTACTAATAATTGTTCACTCCATTAAGTCATTAGCTAAATTGTAATAAACACTGACATCAATTCACCAAAGGCAAAACTCCATCCCATAAGGTTAACTACCTCCCCCCAAACTACAGCTAAAAGAGGCTGTCTCCTGGGATACAGAAAATTTCCTGCCTGACCCATTTAGACCCCGGCTAAGAGCTGAACATCTCTCTACTTTGCTGGGACTGGCAATGACAGCTGCTTTTAAATGCAAGACCCCCTTGCCCTGGGATATGACTCTTTGAACCGCAAACCCCCCAGCAACAAATGACCTCTACCTAATGAAGTCTAATGTGTGAAAGGTCACTGGTCTTGCTCAACAAGGCAGAAATACTCATATTTCATATGATCTATTCCTAGTGCTTTTACTAGAAACTAGACCAAGTTACCAGCACTGGGCAAAACACTGACACAATCTGAATATATTTATAAAAATGAGATTAAAATTGCATGTGAAATTAATCTAAACAATAAATATATTCTCTGTATTTATGCTATGCAACAATGACATTACGTGGCCTGCCGTACATTGGTTACCATAACATCTATGTGCATACCTGCCTACTCTCCAGGAAGGCTCACAAATTTCAGGGAGTCCACTCGAACTCCCGGAAGAGCAAGCACCCTCTTGGATCCTGGCGGAGGTGGGGCTTAATGACACAAGTCTTATTATTAGGCCCCGCCCTGGCTATGTAATGTCATGAATCATTACATAGGAGGGGGTGGGGTGATGCAATAGCGCCACCACGCCCCCTCCTGTACTTGCCTCCCCACTTCCGGAAGGAAGGTTATAAAAGATTGCAAGCATGTCTATGTGTACTCAGAAAATAATGTATTAGTTTCACTTCTGTACCTGTGAGAAAATCCATCTCACTAAAATCCCTGCGCTCATAGTATAAACTGCCATGTCAGCAACTTCAGCATTTAATACAACATTTTTGCAATTTTGTAAATCACAAGCATGGATATAAGATGTATTTGTTATAAGCATTAATAACATACTTACCAACTTTCTGAAGTTGGCTTCCGGGTGCCTGCTGAGGGAGGTGGGCGTGAGGGGGGCGGGGCGCCAAAATCGCGTCATTTTGGACCCGCCCCAGTGATGCAAACGCCTCATTTTACACCAGGGGGCGGGGCCAAATGCCGCGATTCCCGGAGAATCGCGGCATTTTGGACCAAATTCTGCCCACTTCGCTAGGAAGTGGGCAGATTCGGGAGATTGCTATACTCTCCCGGGAGTCCGTGAGACTCACCCAAAATGCAGGAGTCTCCCGGACATTCCGGGAGAGTTGGCAAGTATGATTAATAACATTCTTGCCAACTTTAGGCATATGGTGAATTAGGTGAAATACAAGAGCAGAGGGGGCGAGGCGTAGCAAATCGCATCATTTATGGCAGGGGCGGCCCAAAATGGCGTGAGTCATTGCAAATCGCGCCACTGAGGCTTCATCTCGCAGGGGTTATGCAGTTTTGAGAAATCTACCATTAGTAGTCAAGCCTTAATAAAAGACTAATCACAATATACAGATAATAACACTGACCCTTCTTGATTAAAATCAGCTTTAAACAGTACTCCTCTCTTATTGTGCCATTCTTTAGACATTCTTTGAATTATCTGTTTCTGTAGTCACAAGTTCCTATGATACCAGGGTTAGATCATAGTTGCCTACTCTCCCGGAATGTCCGGGAGACTCCCAATTTTTTGGGAGTTCTCCCGGACTCCTGAGAGAGCAGGCAAAAATCCCGCATCCAGCTGTCGCAGTTCTTTAAGATGGTGTGGGCGGGGCTAAACGGGCCACCACACGTGGCCACGCCCCTCAGCGGATTCACTCCCGGACAGCTGCTTCCAAAAGTAGGCAAGTATGAGTTAGATGGGCCACAGGTTGCTTAAGTCATTTAAAAAAAACAAAACTTTTTTCTGTTGTAATAAAAAAGAATTTATGGAAGGGACCCAGCGTTAATCGAGATCAGCCCTGGCATCTCCAGGGGCCAGTCAGATATTATATATGCTGTATATATGCTCTGCTTGAAGGCAGCCCACCTCCTATTGATTTTACCCTGCTTACTGACAATTTGGTCAAAACAACCACACAAGGCCAATTTCAGAAATATTTCCAGGGCCACTTTAAATTCCCAGTCCGCCCCTGTGTGACACCAAGCTCATGTGATCATTCAGAGCCAATGTACTGAAAGCTGGCAGCTTGGCAATGTCACATGATGTATCTTAAGAAAGCATGCTCTTGGCAATATTTGGAATGATCACTCTCTTATTAATACTTGTCAACATTTATATCTGCCCAGAAGATGGCTACCTTCAAGGTGAATTCAGAAGAAACTATACAGATTTAAAACATAGTATATATATATATATATATATATATATATATATATATATATATATATATATATATATATATATATATATATATATCTATATATTTTTATATCTAAAAAGATAGTTACACGTTAAAGATTTATGTACTAGAGAGTGAATAAATAAAGTGCAACGACCGCAGAAGACATTTCTTACGGAAAATAGTCATGGTCACAAGCAAGTCATAAGTTAGACTCCATAACTTATTACAGAAACTGTGCATGCCATGTTAAAAACAAAAACATTTCTGTTAAGCAGCAACTTATTTAAGAGTCTCCAGTTGTCATTTGAGGTGAATAGTTTCAATTGCTAAAAATATAACAAAAAATTGAGGAAAATAGGGTAAAAAAAAAAATGTATAAATTGTATTTAGAAATGTACCAAATGAAGTAGATGTCCAAATGGTCTATAAAAAAAACATATATATCAAGCAAACGTGTCAGGACCATAAAGGACTTTGGGCTTTCATTAAGGAGAGTTAAGCAAAGGTAAGTAAGGCAAAACCATGTTGCATTGGAGGGGGAGGTAAATTTAAAATGTGATGGCAAATTAATTTTTGGGGTAAGGCATGTCCTAGATCAACTTTAAATTTCAGTGTACAAATAAGCTATCAAATATTTGTGTGCTCCATGAAAAAACAGACAGTATTTTCGTTATGTGCAAAATAATAAGCTAATTTGCACCCCTTGCATTGAAACATGGTTTTGTCCAGAAAACTTGAGTAAGAAAACTTACTCAATTTTTTACTTAACTTTCCTTAATGAATCATGCTTGGAGTGGGCTCTCCAGAGCATGAACTTTTGGTCATACATAATTTTCCTAAAGGTTTAAACATATCCGGTCTATTCTATTCCTGAGAGTCTACAGAGAAATACTGTATTCTCCTGGTCATTCCTGCCACAACATGACATCTCAGCCTGGAATTACTTTTCAGTTCATTACAGGGTGTGACAACCATCTCGGTCCATCCATATGTCAAGCGGCTTTAATGCGAGAGAGCAGTTAGATGATTCAGCTTCTTAATTAGAGAGCAGTGGGACAGTTGGGGAAGTTTAAACGGTCCGTTAAACCAAAAATAGCAACATGATTTGCTCAATATAAAAGAACTTCTAATACCACACAGAAACAGTATGGAGGGGAAACAGGTTGCACACAAGGTGGTAGATTTACTAAAGCTTCCAAAAAGGAAACGTGGAGATGTTGCCCATAGCAACCAATCAAAATCTAGCTATCATGTTCTAGACAAATGATAGTTAGAGTCTGATTGGTTGCTATGGCGACACCTCTACTTTTCATTTTTAGAATCTTTAGTGATCCTACCCTGGAGTTTAGAATGTTAAGTTTTGTGTGTAAGACAAATGTCTAACCCATATGCTGTAACAATGCTTTCATTAATGTGTGCCTATAGGCTCGTACAGCATGGACACTTTCCCTGGTGAACACATTATGCACTGTGCAAGCACCAGAGATCTTCTATCTATGATTTTAGTTTATGCTGCACTCACCATGAATCAGTATGGTTCTGTTGGCTAAAGGAAAGCTACAGTGTATACCAGAAAAATGCAATAATAAATAATCGACTATATTAAGAAGTATACTAGACTGTAGCGCATACAGGGATCTATTTATTATTCAGTAGCGGTGAAAAATCATCTTGCTGCAGATTGATGCAAATCGCAACAATACATGATGCAGTACCGCCGTTACGCCACAAAGCATGTTTTGCCTAATTCTGCTGTCCACATAGAGGTATGTGGGGACAGCGGTAAGTGCCAGTGATTAGGTCAATGCCAAAGAAATCTCTGATTTCTGCTGCATTACCCCTTTTGTTAAATAAGAAAAAGTGGTAGGAAAGTTTTTTGAGGGCATATACACCACTTGTTAAATAGACCCCCACAGACCTCAAACTCATAGATATATTATTCTTTTTAGTAAAAATTGCTACTAATGTATGTTTTCAATTGGGACATTTCTGTGTTTTTCACTCAAATAATTAAAGGGATGTGTCTGTGCTTCCTTACACGAATATTAAATAAAAAAAAAAAAACAATAAGAACTGAGGGATGAAATAAGCCTGAAGGAAATTAAAAGCTGAGGATGTGACATGTAACTAAGGTCCATATTCAATTTGGTTCCGGGATTGCGCTAACGAGGCAGAACTGGGTGCGAAGGTAATCCGTGGCACAGCAATAAGACTGATCTTCCTTTACCTCCCCATAGGGTTGCGAAGGAAAATCCGCGTTATTGCTGTACCATATTACTTTCAGTAAAACGCACTCCGCGCATTACCATGATCACAGACCTAATTGAATATGGCCCTAAATTTATCCCTCCAAGGTCAAAAGTTTAACTGGGGATGTGTACGCCTATCTGATGTCATAGGGTAGGGCTAAGGAGTAGTCTTTAAAAGTGATGGGCAGAGATTCTTTGAATTGAAGCTAGTTGTTAAGAATCCAAAAACTAATAAATAAAACACAACTTTTTTTTCCCCCTAAGATTGACACCAAATCTAAATACACCAGTTACTGCACATTGTACACTAACTTTGCGTCACATAAAAGATCCTTTTTTACCAAACACCCTGAATAGAACCTACAACTTACACTTACTCCAACATCACCCACAGTCTAAAAAAAAAGCACAATAGTCCTATTAAACATCCCAATCCAAACACATTATAGAAAACGACACAAATTAATTCCAAAATGTATTTGAATTATTATTATTATCCTTTATTTATAAAGTGCCAACATAGTACATGGTGCTGTACATTGATGGGATGATAATACATATAAATCACATATAACTGTCACGAGCCGCGGCGGTACTCACAGCCGCCGTGGCTTGCTTCCTGTCCTCTCTGGCGTCCCGGCCGTCACCATGACGACCGGGACGTCACTACCTCCCAACTCCCGACCGTTGCCTAGGCAAGGGCCGGACGCCTCTTCAGCGCCGCGTCCCAGCAGCCGGGCGCGCACGCGCATAGGGGGCAAGTAGTCAGATTCAGCCTGTGGCTGAATTAGCAGGCATTAGCCTGCAAGTGTGGATTCCAGGGCTAAGCCCTGATTGGTGTTTAGGGCAGCAGGCAATTAGCCTGCAAGTGTGCTCTATCTGGGGGCAGGCTCTGATTGGCTGCTGGCTGTATTTAAGGCAATGAGGTCTGCTGCCTCATTGCCGGTTATAGCTTCTGTTGCCAGTCTGCTGACCTGCTCTGTGCATTGTTCCTGCCTGTTGAACTTTCTGCTGATTACCTGTGTATGACCCTTTGCCTGGATTTGGACTTTGCTTGTGTATCTCGTGACCCTGACCTCTGGCCTGTTTACCGATCTTCCTGTCTGCTCGTGACCCTTGACCTCGGCTTGTTAATTGGAATTGCTACCTGCTGCCGGCCCTTGACCTCTGCTTGGACTTCACTCCGCTTGCCTGGGTTCTCCCCAGCCGGTACACACTTCCCGACCCTCTGTCAGTCTGCAGCCCAGCCTGTCCCCACTATGAGGGGCTCCAGTGAACACCTGACTGGCAGAGTAGACTCCGGGTTGTGTTGTGCCGGCTGGAGGGGTTCCTAACAATAACATGACATGAAACAAAAGGTAAAGATGGCTCTGCCCAGAGGAGCTTACAATATAAGAGGTGCAGTGTACACTTGATACATAAAAAGAATAACAGTCGTATCTGGTGCTGGGGAAAGTGTGTTTGGTAAATGTAAAGTAAACATATTATCAGCCAGCTATATTAGAGCAGCTATTGGCCACTGGTATATCTGTGCAGCTACCGGTGGTGTGGTAGTAATGAAAGGAGAAGAGACAGCGGGAGGTGGGGCCATGAAGGATGCAGCAGTCGCTGTAGAAATGTTAAATCAGTCAGTGTCTGGCAAACTTTACTGTCCTTCATCATTTATCTTAACTCAGTCTTCTTCCTCTTCTGGCTCCGGTAAAGGCTGTCACTCTTTTTCTTCATGACCTGTGGTTATATACCAGCTCAGAGTTGCTGTCTGCCTGGCATTTTACTTAGGCATCATACTTGCTACCGGACACGGAGCCAGGACACTTGTAGCCCACGGTCACCCATGTGTGGCAGCAAAGGGGTAGCATGGTGCCTAAGTGGGGGCAGCACGGTGGCTTAGTGGTTAGCACTTTTGCCTTACAGTACTGGGATCATGAGTTCAATTCCCGACCATGGCCTTATCTGTGTTTTTATGTTCTCCGAGTTTGCTTGGGTTTCTTTCGGGTGCTCCGGTTTCCTCCCACACTCCAAAAACATACTGGTAGGTTAATTGACTGCTAACAAAATTGACCCTAGTGTGTGTGTGTGTGTGTGTGTGTGTGTGTGTGTGTGTGTGTGTGTGTGTGTGTGTTTGTGTCTGTGTGTGTGTTAGGGAGTTTAGACTGTAAGCCCCACTGGGGCAGGGACTGATGTGAGTGAGTTCTCTGTACAGCGCTGCGGAATTAGTGGCGCTATATAAATAAATGGTGATGATGATGGAGGCCACATAGATCCCCAGAGGAGGAACAGAGATGGCAACAGTGATGACAGCTGAACTGAGATGGTATTCCAGTAGATGTTCAAGGAAACCCTGTCCTTGGCGTGGTGACACGCCTCAGTACCACCTCGTTATATCCCCCAGGCTTCTCAATTTGAAATAGGTCACAGAGCTGATCTAAAGTCCAACTATGTCTAACTGCTATCTGCATACCACATAATATTAATTAACATCCTTTCCTAGAAATGTCTCCAATGAAGCAAATTAGCACCAAACATCTCACGAAGTGGCGGCATTGTCCCGATTCCCCAACTTGAAAATTTGGGAGGTGTGCATCGTGATTGCACACCTAGTATTAAAAAGCATCATCATCAGCTATTTATATAGCTCTACTAATTCCGCAGCGCTGTACAGAGAACTCACATCAGTCCCTGCCCTATTGGAGCTTACAGTCTAAATTCTGTAACACACACACTGAGGCTAGGGTCAATTTTTATAACAGTCAATTAACCTACTAGTACATTTTTGGAGTGCAAGAACACCCGGAGGAAACCCACTCACACACAGGGTGACTATACAAACTCCACACAGATAAGGCCCCGTTTGGGAATCGAACTCATGACCCCAGTGCTGTGAGGCAGAAGTGCTAACCACTGAGCCACCATGCCAATAACAAATCATTCTTATAGTGTAGTTCAATGAATGAATGCACTGTTTATTTAAGCCTTAACCAATGGAAAGCCAGAGAAAATATCCAAAGACCCAGGATACAAACCCAATTGGGTATATTTATTATACTGCGGGTTTGAAAAAGTGGAGATGTTGCCTATAGCAACCAATCAGGTTCTAGCTGTCATTTTGTAGAATGCACTAAATAAATAATTAGAATCTGATTGGTTTCTATAGACAACATCTACACTTTTTCAAACCCACAGTTCAGTAAATGTTCCCAAATTAGTCAGCAGTTACCTGAAGCTGTGGTGATCCTACAAGCTGTGAATCTAGGAGGAGAAGCAGTCACACATTTTCACCATGCTGCAGCAGTATTCTAGGGTAATCTCTGCTTTCTTGTGCAAGAAGTCACTCATATTAGGAATTGAACTCATGAACCCAGTGCTGTAAGGCAGAAGTGCTAACCACTAGGCCACCGTGCTGCCCATCAGAATAAATAGGATCAGAATTGCACACCTAGCAATAAAAAGAAAAATCCTCAATCCAATACTTGCCCAAACCACACCCGATTCACCCAAACTTCACTTGACCATGTCCATATTCCTGAAAGACCCCACCCACTTTAGAATAGTCCACAACCCTTTATGGGTCAGAGACAATCCCAACAAAATCTGTACTATTAGGAGATATGTGGGGGGGGGGTCGACTGATGGAAAATAAAAAGGCGGCCAGGCTGCAAACGCCATCTATTTTCTGTAAACTCATAAGAGAAGTGAAAGTATGTCAGAAAGAGGATGTAAAACTACATTTCACAACTATGCATTTCCTCAAAAAAGTAGAAGGAAACCCCTTATGCAAAGAAAATATGTACTTATTATTATTATTATGTGTTAGATGTATTGTCTTCATATGTGTCCTTATCTGGAAAGTCCTAGGGGGATATTTACTAAACTGTGGGTTCGTGAGAAGGGAATAGGTTGGAGGATATCAGGTTTGCTATGATGAGGGTGGGAGTAGAAATATTTTGAGAAGACTAAGGGGTATATTTACTAAACTGCGGGTTTGAAAAAGTAAAAATGTTGCCTATAGCAACCAATCAGATTCTAGCTGTCATTTATTTAGTACATTCTACAAAATGACAGCTAGAATCTGATTGGTTGCTGTAGGCAACATCTCCACTTTTTCAAACCCCTACTGTTTCACTTGAAATCTCAAATTTATTTTTCAAAGACTATGGGGTCTATTTCTTAAAATGCAGCGATAAGACTGATCACCTATCAATCATTAAATCTCGGAGCGGCAGCTCAGCGATACTCATATGCATGTGTGACCTGGCTTGTGGGTTCACAGAAATGCATAGTTTAATTTAATAAAAAAAAAATAATAATAATAATTGTAAAAAAAAAAAAAATAGATAACATATGCAACAAAATATTAGATATTTCAACATTTATTTAAAAGAATAAAGCATTTTGCATGCATTTTCCTCCACTTTGCATTGAAAAGCAATTACTGTAGGGAATCACTGATTCTTATCGCCGATAGGGCCAACCATCGGCGATAGTACTACTGTTGGCGATGACCCCATGATGTATAGCAAAGCCCTATCGATGTCGGAAAACACCCATTGTCGCCGGAGATAGGGCTTTTAACCCTTTAATAAACATACCCCTGGATTACAGTACTGATACCATATAAAATACAAATACCTGCATAACATGGTGATAAATGGCACAAATGCTTCTTGGCAACGGGAACTAGGACCATGGGGGAAAGTCAATGAACTGGTGATGACAAGCGGTTTTCTATTTTCTGTGTAAGCAGCAGCTGCTCGTTGCCAACACAACTGAGTGGCGGTATTACTGTGCCAGTAGCGACTATGAAAGATGGTATGTACCCCTGTGACAGTCATTTGACTAGCGCGAGTCATTGTGGAGGACATTGGTGGGTATGTGGCAGACGCTGTTAGACATTTTGTGGGAGGCACTAGCTGGTATAATGTGGAGAACACTGATTGTGGTCCTATATCATAGATGCCAACTCTCCCGGAATGTCCGGGAGACTCCTGAAATTTCGGGTAGGTCTCCAGGAAGAGCTGGCGATTCTTCCGCATCTGCCCACTTCACTAAATTAGAGTTGGCATGTACGGGCGGAGGCGGAGGGGCTTACCGATTCGCGTCATTTTGGCCCCACACCCAGTGATGTAATGCGTTACGTCACCATGGGCGGAGCCAAAATTACGCCATTTGTGAAGCCCCGCCCCCTCTGCCCATACACCCCTTGTGCCCTCCAAGATCTCCCGGACCCGGCCAATATAAGGTTGGCAAGTATGTCCTATATGAGGCATTATATGTCTACTGGCTATACTATGGAAATCAATAAAAGTAGTATAAAATACTATGGTTAATCTATATGGCTCCTAAATTTTGTTCCTGGTTCCATGATTTTGAAGGAAAAATTCACCTTTATTAGACTCCAGATAAAGCTAAATAGGATTCGTAGGGATAGGATGCTATAACTTTCTTACTGCATTCGTAACTGAAAATAAATCAAGTGGTTGCAAATACAGACTAAACAAGTTTCATGTAACACTGATATTTGGATTTTTGTTGCTAAAAACAATTGCCTTGGCGGCCCCTCACTATGCATTGTTGGACTAATTTGGTCAAAAATTACCAAGTGTATGGTCAATTTAGCAGCAATCTTTTAACATCCCAGAACACAAACATATCACATGCTGCTCTGTCATCTTACATAATCACACGAGTGGACAGATCACTGCCTCCCACATGATCAGCAACTCATCTATTGAAATACTCTGTGTTATTGTGAACATTCCAATCATTTGGTCTGGATAAAGTTTGTTCTTGTTCCACCCACTTCCAAAACTGTCACATCCAGTTCTCTCACCCTACTAAACACTCCAAAAAAACAAGTAAATACCACTGCTTTCAAGATAAAATACTAAACATCCATTGAAAGCATCCGTCCATGCTTTATACTTTTTCTGTTCATATGGGGAAGATCGTTACAACACAACTAAAGCCAAACTAATCAAAAGGAAAATGAAACTACTAACACTAGAATTTTATATTGTAGCATTTATTTTTGCACACAAGCAATTTTTACTTACCCTTTCTACAGCTTCAGATGAGTATGCTGAAAGTGGTTGTTATGACAACGACTATGCCCTTCTCTGACTGGCTACTCAAAAGTGGAAGTACTACAAAAAAAAGTTTTCCCAGCAGTGGCCTCTCAGTCTGTGGCTTCCGGCTTGTCCTCATTGCCCATCTTACATTAACATTCTGCACATGCAGCCCTGTCCTCACTAAAACAATCACATAAATGGACATGTGACAGTGCACTCACCTCCTGAAATACCCTGTGTTCTATCCCCAGCCACTTCGAAATGATGGCAATACAGACAAGCTTAAAAATTAAAATAAAAATGTTCTCTGACCCCAGAAAAATACCTTAGAAAACATACTAAAGGCATAAAGGCATACTTGCCAACTTTTCCTCGTTGGCTTCAGGGAGATCCCGGGGGAGGTGGGCGTGCAGGGGCGGGGCTTGACGAATCGCATCATTTTGGCACCGCGCTCTAAATGATTGGCCAATTACAACAGGGGGCGGAGCTAAGATGACACGATATTTGGGTAATTAGGCCTCATCCCCCGCCAATTATCTATTGCGGGGCGAGAACCGGGAGGTTGCCTTGCTTTCCCGAGAGCCCGAGAGGTCTCCCAGAAATGCGGGAGTCTCCCGGACATTCCGGGAGAGTAGGCAACTATGCGTTAAAGAAAAGCAGCTAATGAATCTCTAGAGACTGAAGTGTTTTTTACATTTCTGTCTGCATTAATGAAGTCATGTGGTCTTACCTGTCAGTCTTTGATTAAATCTTGGTCTCCATGAAAATGGCCACCTCCGTAGACATCAATACATGGACATAGAACACAATTTCTGAACTATGTCATCATGCCACAGATGGTGAAGCCAACCACGTTTTGTACTGGATCAGCATCAGGGAGAATGCCAGACTCTTCAGGGAGTGAGGGAGACCACCCCTATTTCAGGGAGTCTCCCTGACATTCAGGGAGAGTTGGCAAGTAAGATACCTTATATTTGGAGAGTCATGATGTACATTGTTGCACATGACTACCAGGTCCTGTGATTATGAAGATGTCTTATCTCTGCCTATTGTAACAACAGAAAATCTTCTAACAGGCAATTTATTAATAAAAGGTCACTGGGCAGCCGAGCGCTTCTCAGTTCCCCAGCAATACTGGCTGGCAGCAGAAAGAGGAGTATTTCCCCTCAACAAGGCCCGTCTGGGGAAAACTGCGCATGCATGACCTGGCTTGTTGGCTCTCACATACGTGCTGGACCTGGAAGCCCGAACTTGAGCTTCGAGTTTCAGATTCCATTAAAAAAAAAAAAAATAATAAAGTTTAAAAAAGAAAAAAATACCTCGAAAAAATACAAAATAAACTTTATTTAATTTTTTATTAAAAAAAAAATAACAAATGCTTTATTTTAATAATAAAGCATGTTTTCCTGTACCCAGCTTCTGCTACCGCTATTGTACATGATAAATAGGATTTACAGAGTGGTGAAAGTCTTCACCGGGAAGGGGGCTTTAATACAGAGGGGTAAACACGAAATCTGGCGAACACTCTAGTTTTTGATGGATTTAGTGCTTATTTCCCTTTAATAAATAGACCCCTTATTTTGATTTCCGTGATGTAATATAGAACTATTGGTGAAGGTAAAACACATCTGAATATGAAAATCATACTTACCAACTTTGAAATGTTGGTATCCGGAGCCTGCGGGGGAGGTGGGCGTGATGGGGGGGCGGGCCTCCAAAATGTGCGTAATTTTGGACCCTCCCCCCGTGACGTCATTACCCGGGCCAAACGCCGCGATTCACCGGGAATCGCGGCGTTTGAGACCTAACTCTGCCCACTGGGCAGATCCGGGAGATTGCCACACTCTCCGGGGAGTCCGTGAGACTCTCGCAAAATGCGGGAGTCTCCCGCACATTCCCGGGAGAGTTGGCAAGTATGATGAAAATAGCACCTGCTATAAGTAATGTTCGCAAAAGCATGTACTTTTTTCCTCAAATAAAAAAATAAATAAAAAAAATAAGTCTCAAATTGAAGTGTGTGTAGCCAGCTACCATAAAATAAAAAAAATATTAAAAATCCCCTCAAAGTTCTGTGATCTTTATAAAAGCACTCGGTCTCATACCTTTATACGGTCAGGGAACTCTTCAGTGACTTCTAATGTTATTTGATTGTACAATAGGGAGAACATTATTCCCGCTATATCGTTTTAAAGGCTGCACAATGTGTGGCGCTATGTCCATGAATATCATATTCATAAGATTTACGGCTCAGTGCTGGGGTGCTATGCACAGATCATTGCCCCTGAGCAGTGATAGTACATCGCTATATCACTGCGATTCACAAAAGCAAAACAGTCATTTTTCTGTTTATATTAATTTCCATGAAAGTACATAAAATGCTTGTAGCTCATGGCTCGTCCAAGCACTCTCATTTTTAGCATTCCCTACATTACTGTTGGTTTCTGTCTTCAGGGAAGCCTTGTAAATCTGGGTGAGGTTGGGGAGGGGGGTGAAGGGTTCCTTACTCCCTTAGGAAAATCTAATGGATTTCCTAAACTGACTATGCAGCTAACCGCTGCAGACAGACCGTCCTCTGTAACGCAGGCTCTGGGTAAATGACACAGTACTGAAAAAAAAGGACTAAGAAATAAGTGTATGTCAACATATACTGCATAGTATAAGGTATATATGTAGATGAAGTAATTCAAGTCCCGTTTATCATGCTCGGATACTGAAAGAGTTAATGTAATGTCCATCTCTTATATTATTATTATATAGTTTTGCTTCTACCATGTTGCTCAGGGCAGCGAAAATGTACAGGTACCTCCCTGCCTTACACAGACCTGGCCTTGTGTGTGGATACAGGAAGTGGCTTTCACTTACATGAATAAGGCATTGATGAACCAGACAAGCTGGCATCACCAGCCTTCTGCGTTACCCCAGCAGGGGAAACACAGCTACACGGCTCCGCTTGGCTATGGCACAGCAATGAATACAAACTCAGGCATATCTGCCAACCTTTCCTGCTTTCCTGTGTCACCGTTCTTAACATGTATTTTTTCACCAACGCACTGCACTGTCCCTGCTTTTAATATAGAAAAGAGAGAACACAACTTTACTCTATATGTAAACCCCAAAATATGTTTTTCTGTTCTAGCGACAGTCTTAGTAAGAAATGAGAAAATGTCTAGTTAACTGTACGACTAATCCCCCAAAAAAATAAGCAAGGTCCATATTTCTTTTTAAACTACTAGAAAGCTCACTGCAACTGCCTCAATTCTCCCATTTGTATGTCGATACCACTGGAATTAGATATGGAATGGTGATGACACTAAGAATAAGAACTGAGGGATGAAGTAAGCATGAAGGAAATTAAAAGCTGAGGCTGTGTCACTAAACTGTAGGTGGTCTTCTAGGGTTAAAAGTTTAACTGTGGGAGGTGGACGTTCTTCTCATGTCACAGGGGAGGGCTAGGTATAGACTATAAGACTGATGGGCAGAGAGTAAATCTGGAGGAGATCAGGACATTGCCTGCCTGCCCACCCTCCCCGGTTGGCTGAACTCCAGTGCCTTTTCTGGATTGTCGGGCTGTTCTATGGTACCGGTGGCCGGTTCCTGGTATGTCTGGCGTTGGCGTGTGGAGATCCAGGATGGCGTGTTGCCGGAAAACGCAGTGCAGTCGGCGGCCAGTGGTTGGGGCGCACATCATGGTAGTGGGCACGATGAACGCGCCTCTCTTCGATGAGTCGTCTATAGTATCGGTACAAGTACCTCCCCTGTGGATTGGCTTGTGGATGCATTCCTTTTAGCGCAAAGGGGTTGCGGGTTCTGAAGTGCCTGGGATCAATGGATCTGGTAAGGTAGATATGTGCACCCAAGGTGTGTTTTGGTTGTCCGCCCCTGCTTGCGGATATCCCATGGTTAAAGCTGGGATATCCTGGTTGCCTGGCAGATATCTACAGACTCTTTTCTCCACCACCATATTTGGTTGCAAATAAACTCCTTTAAATTTTACCACATTTATGTCTCGTGTCAGTTCAATTCACAGAAATTAACTAGGTATTAAGAGGTTTAAGTGAAGTGAGGGATATTGGAAAATGTATAGCAAGCACAATTTAAAAGTCTTGTCTTTCTACAAATGTAGCAGAAAAGATCAATGTGCTGATATAGGGGTACAGACATATATATTTAATGTTGATATTTAAAACTACAATACATGTATATTGTGAATAACAATTTGTGATCAATGTAAAGTGTCCATTTCTTATCAAAAAGTGTAGTGCACCAAATCCATATAGTGTCTCCAAGCTGACTTGAACATGAGTACCTGGCAACATACCTCCCAGCCATCCTGAATTAGGCGGGACAGCCCCGATTTGAGGGCTCTGTCCCGCCATCCCAATTGTCCCGAGGGTGTAATATTTGGTAGGTATTGTATGTTTACTTCATGACAGAGCAGCGGTGAACAGGACAGCACTCCAAAAGCACTAAGGCACTCCCTCGGCGATATACACACACATATATATATATATATATATTTATTTATTCTTTTTTTTTGGGGGGGGGGGGTTCTTTGGCTGGACAAACATTGGAACCGCAACTGAATTACATCTCCAAAGATACCAGATGCTGGCTAAGCACACTCAGAGATACACATCAGTTTTTATGCAATGTTACAGATAGCGGGGTTTCTGCAATGCTGCAAAAAAAAAAAAAAAAAGGGATAAACAGAGACAGGTCTGTGGCAGGAAGAGTGAGCAGTGCGTGCAAAGAACTAACAATGAAAGACTATAAACAGTGTCTGCTGACAAAAGGAGATACAGACATGTATGCACAATTCCAGCTGCCATATATTCAGATTATTCTGAGGTGAGGTGAATCAAAAGTCTAAAGGATTTGCAGTGGTTGCAGGAATTAATATTACTGTTATATAATATACACTGATTTAATGCAAATTGCAGTGTCTCCATTGACTTTACAAAAGCCCTGCTATAATAAATGAAGAAATGATTGCACCAGACTTGTATGTTGCAGAATCACAGTCATTCTGACAAAATAATTAACACTTGCTGTTTTGTGCAGCAAGGATGGCTTGAAATGTACAATGCTCAGCAAATCTAAACAAATTATTACGGGGATATGAAAATGAACAACATTCTATCATGTGGGCTGGGACTGGTGGACAGCAGCGATGATCTCCACAGTGTCATATTGATTATAAGGAGAGAATGCCACCCCCCTCACACTTTAGGAATTTACCAATCATGGAGTAGAGGACAAAACATCCCAGCCAATCAAAGTACAGAATATTCCAGCCAGTTAGAGATGTCCCTGAGAGCATTCAGCATCTGACTCAGTCTGCACGTAATTCAATCAGATGAGAGTGACCCAGAGAATGAAAAGCTGAGCTGCATACAGCCTCTGATAGAACAAGGCACTGCATGCAATGGTAAATGTTACTCATACTTGCTACCACAGAATGTCTGGGAGGCTCCCAAATTTCGGGGAGTTCTCCAAGACTCCTGGGAGATAATGGCATCTTCCTGGATCCGCATCACTTCCTTCAGAAATTCACTTCATCATGTCCCCTGTCCCCACTAAGCGATGCAAATCCTATCAATGTACAGCGTAAACGGCAGGCAAATCACGTCCAGTGGTGGAAGTGGGCTGGTATACGGTGGTACGTCATAACGTCACTTCTACTGCCTTCATTGTAAAACTATCACTTTCCATTCACTTACATTTTCCATACTGCCACTTCTAAATTTCCACCTCGACCACTGCTCACTACATGGGGGGTATATTTACTAAACTGCGGGATTGAAAAAGTGGAGATGTTGCCTATAGCAACCAATCAAATTCTAGTTATCGTCTATTTAGTACATTCTACAAAATGACAGCTGGAATCTGATTGGTTGCTATAGGCAACATCTCCACTTTTTTAAACCCGCAGTTTAGTACATATACCCCATGATGTGCTTTGGCAATTTCACATGATTTCTTTATCTTTTGGAACAAACAGTATCTTAGGTTTAGCTATTTGTTATTACATTTATGTGTGCATAGATGTCCTTAAAATAACCCAACAATGACATACTACACAAACGTGTGCATGTCAAATTGTTATACCCAACTGCGAAGTTTGCTGATTAGAATATAACAGGAAGTATCAAAAAGTTCTGATGGTGCACTTTGTGCTTGTTTGTGACTTTGTAAAATGTGTTGTTTGTACTAAATAGATACTGTAATCATGTGTACGTGCCTAAACATGATTACAGAGACATTGCACTAAGATTTGTTATAAGAACAATATGCTTCATATGGCTATTGTTGCTGAATAAAATAAAAATAACTCAAAGTTTACAAGTTAAAACGTAAGGGGTCTCTTTAGACCCTGCCATATTAAAAAATATTGTATTGTGCCTATTGCAGCAATAAAAACATTTTCCAGCGCAGATTTTATTAAGAAAATGTTCCGATGCTCAGCTAACCGGCGATACTGACTGACGGTGGTAGGAGGAGCCTTACCGCTCGCTAACCCAGTCAATGGTCCCACTGCGCCTGCACATTGGAACTGAAAGCCCAGATTTGGGTTTCCAGTTCCAGAAACAAAAAAAAATACTAATGTAAAATAAAAAAAATAAGAAAAAAAAAAACTTTATTGAAAAAAAATAATGGAAAAAATGCTTTATTTTAGTAAAACAATTTTTCGTGGATTGGCCATTGCCTATCGCCATCCTGAGATGGTGATAGCAATAGGAGGACAGCCATCCTTTGCATGGGGAAACTTTGGCACTGGCCCACGGCGAAGGCTACTGCCGGAAATAATCGGTGATAGCCTTCACCGGCTCTAGGGCTTTGTTAAATAAGGGGAAGCCCTAAATAAGAGTTAAAACTCCATTGGATTGGATTGAGGGTTTTTCACCCATCGATAAAGGTACCCCTAAATCTAAAAAAAATAGGCAATCATTTTCTATGGGGTAGAACTTTGTTGTTCAGGAGGCATTCGGACTAATCAACTGGGCAAATTGAAGAGGTGGCTTAAAATGGATTATTGCGAGTTAGGCTAGTGGCACGATCTTATCCACTGGTAGCTTAGTGGTTAGCACTTCTGCCTTACAGAGCACTGGGGTCATGAATTCAATTCCCGATCATGACCTTATCTGTTATGAGTTTGTATGTTCTCCCCGTGTTTGCGTGGGTTTCCTCCAGGTGCTCTGGTTTCCTCCCACACTTCAAAAACATACTGGTAGGTTAATTGGCTGCTAACAAATTGACCCTAGTCTGTGTAGGGCAGGGACTGATGTGCGTGAGTTCTCTGTACAGCGCTGCGGAATTAGTGGCGCTATATAAATAAATGGTGATGATGATGGACGTGATCAATAATGAAGCTAGTGTAATTTATATAGTCACGTCCAATAAGTTCCCAATAGGTATTGGGAACTACATCACGTGTACAGACTACAAGAATTATATTGTTTGTGATGTTAGTCAATCAATAACAAGAGGGACAGCACCAAGGACAAAAACGGCCAGGGTTCAAACACTCAAACTATGGACTGTCTAGAAATACATTAGGACCAGCTGGCAACTGTGCACCATCCAAACACTTATTTACCACCCTGCTCTTTCTATTCTGTTCCTGTTATAAATAGCTTTATGGATATACCTCATCACTGTTACCAAAAGTGTCTGTCTAGCTGTCTCCAAACATGTCTGTCTGGCCTGGATCCAGAGCTGACAATGATCATACAAACCCCGTTTATGATTGTGAGTTTGAGGGCTTTGTGGTCTACGACCTTGCACCGTAAGCTGTATCCTTGCTTCAGGAAAGCAGCAGAGGTGTGTGCATGAGTCTGTGTAAATATAGTAAGCTGTGTTTATGTTCATCTGAGTCAGGAAATCTGTTGAGGTGTGTGTGCGAATGTCTATGTATATAGCTGAAATGGAAAGAAAATGTGTGCGATAGGCGTTTCTTCGCCAATAAAGTCATTATTAGGTTACACTTTGCCCTCAGCCCGTGGAACCTCAGCAACAGACACTGGCTGAAGATTCAGTAAAGGAGGAAACTGTCTGGGTTTGTACACTGATAAACAGCTTACGAGAAGTGGGTCAAGATCCTGTACAGAGTGATAAAGATCAACACATGATGAGGTCTAGAGAGAGTTCCTCACAGGTCTATGCAGCATTTTAACCAATTTTAGTCTATAAAAACAACGACTCGATACGTGCAACTAGGACACCAAATCCAATCACCCCTACGAAATAATAGCCATACACTTACTTTGATGAAGATGAGTCTCATGGTTTGGGACTATGCAGTGAGTCTGATTATCCAATAGGCTGACTAGGGTGCAGCCCAGGGCGTAAGGCATAGTTGCCTACTCTCCGTAGGGAGACTCCCGAATTTCTGGGAGTCTTCCCGGACTCTCGGGAGGGCAGGCAAGTCTCCCTGATCCCGGCTGCGTAAACTAAACGGAGGGGGTTGGGCCTAGTGATGTAATGGATGCGTCTTCGCGACCCCGCCTCCTGTTTTTATTGGTCCAGAGTAGTGAAGTCTGTTTTGGGGGCGGGGCTAATGACACAATTCTTTAAGCCCCGCCCCCACACACCCACCTGCACCCCGGACCTCCCGGAAATCATCTTGCCCATGTTCGCAAGTATGGCGTAAGGCTTTGGGAGGTGGGGGGAGCGCAACATTTTTGGGGATGCAAAATTGTGACATGGAGAGGTATAAACTGAAATTAATTTAAAAATTGAAGAGAACAGTTGTTCTAAGAAAACATGAAAGGCTGAGAGTATGAGTCATCCTTGAGTGGGCACTCGAGGATAATCAAGTAGCAGAGACAAAGACAGTGACAGGCGCAGACGTGATCGCCCCCTCCGCCTGTACATCTTCACCTTTGTTCTCATCTCCTTTCTGCTACACAGTTCTGATTTTGTTGAAAACTAAATGAGTGACAAAGATGGCAGTGACCTTTATAAAAAACCAAGTCGAGCTTGGTTTCAGATTTCAAAAACATGGTAACATAAACGTTGGTGTGGGGGGTGGGTAAAGCAGCTGGATTTAAAATTAAGGATGGTGGCTTAGTGGTTACCACTTCTGCCTCACATCACTGGGGTCATGAGTTCAATTCCTGACCATGGCCTTATCTGTGTGGAGTTTGTATGTTCTCCCCGTGAATGTGTGGGTTTCCTCCGGGTGCTCTGGTTTCCTCCCACACTCCAAAAACATACTAGTAGGTTAATTGGCTGCTAACAGACTGACCCTAGTCTGTCTGTCTGTCTGTCTGTGTGTGTGTGTGTTAGGGAATTTAGACTGTAAGTCGCAATGTGGCAGGGACTGATGTGAGTGAGTTCTCTGTACAGCGCTGCGGAATTAGTAGTGCTATATAAATAGATGATGATGATGACGTCTGTTTATAGCCTAGGGCGGCCTGATCCTTTAAACAGGCCCTGACTATGCATCACTCTCAAGATGGTCGGAGACTTTCACACAGTAAACATTTCTTTTGTATTTTCACTATTGTTTTTACAGGACGGTCTATTGGCTGAATCTGGAAGCAAACATTGGCTGTGTCATATTTCTCCTTGCAAAAGGTTTTTTATACAGTTAAGGGTGTTGGAAATCAGGACTCAGCCTATACTTTTAATGTAAAACCTCTGTGTCTTATACAGTGGAGCAGAATTTCTAGATACAGAGATTCTGCCCCTCAGCGGCCAGATTGCTCCCAAGGTCCAGCTATCTCCACGCAGGGGTTTCCCAGAGGCCATCTAACCAACACATTTTTCGCCATGATTGAAAATTAAATTTATTGGATCCTTATTGGGCAAGATGGAAAGAAGGTGACCACTATGGTTGTGAGTGTGTGTCATTGTCCAATCACACTATTATTACCATTTATTTATATAATACTAATTCTGCAGCACTGTACAGAGAACTCACTCACATCAGTCCCTGCCCCATTGGAGCTTACAGTCTAAATTCCCCGACACACACAGACAGACAGACTATGGTCAATTTGTTAGCAGTCAATTAATCTACCAGTATGTTTTTGGAGTGTGGGAGGAAACTGGAGCACCCGGAGGAAACCCACGCAAACACGGGGAGAACATACAAACTCCACACAGATAAGGCCATGGTCAGGAATTGAACTCATGACCCCAGTGCTGTAAGGCAGAAGTGCTAGCCACTGAGCCACCGTACTACCCTATCAGGCTCCAGAGTAAGCCAGGAATTATTCGGCTGCTTGGCTCAAGTGCCACACAGACAGATATGATACAAATTGTCAACATGTTTATTTTAAGCACAACTTCTGGTAAAGTTTAATTTTATTTCCCACAATCAAGAAATGGGAAGTGATGCTTACAATAGTTTAAAATTTTATGGGGTTTTTAGAGTATTCATAGTCCTTTCACACTTAAAAATACCTCCTTATAAAGCAAACTGATGATTTACTATGCTTGTGCCACAAGAACCATGCTTCAGTCTTGGAGAGGTCTGGGCGCGGACTAAAAATTTTCCATAATTAGCCATCACATGCAGCATCCGCTTCTGTAAAATGGGGCTATGCAGCATCATTTGCTTCTAGTTTAGTAGATAAGTCTTGAACGGTGCAGATAAAAGGATGACACACTTTGTACAAGTAAAAACCAAAACTAAACATGCCCCATGTGCACAGCAAGCACCATTTTGCACTCCTATTTTTGCACATATTAATGTAGCCCCCGCTCAGACCTACCGAAGGAGAGTCCGGCAACCATAGCAGGACGGAGTTATCCCTGGTTTGGTAGGGGACAAGAAACAGTAGTGGGCATGTGCAATACCCACAGTTGGGCAGGAGAGGAGGCGGGAAGAGTCCTCAATGAGGTAATATAGGGGCCTATTTATGTAGCACCGCATTTAATGAAAGATACTTTTCAATCCTCATCGCACAGATGAGGATTGGAAAGTATCTCATATTTATTAAAATATCAACACAGGAACAGCCGTTCCGAAAAACAGCTGTTCATGTGAAGTCTTATACTTACTTTTCACGGGCTCTTCGTTTGCGGTCCTCTGCGATGTGGTTTCCGGCTTGCTTTGAATCCCTGTGCGAATGCGCCAACCTAAAAGCTCGGGCAAGCGCACAGAGATTTAGACTGCAAGATGGTGGGTCATGTGACAGGGAGAGATCACATGATCCCTCCACACATGCGCTGTCCAAGTCTGCTCTTCGAAGCAGAGCTGCCGGCAGTGAAACTTTTCAATTATGTTAATGTACGCCAGCCTCAGCTGGCATACATTAACATTAGCGTACATCATTTTTTTTATCAATCTTTAGTAAATAGCGATACTGAGCAGTGCCCATACACTGTTATGGGGACTGCTCAGTAAAATGAAGAGATATGCAAAGCAGCAGATATCTATGATATCTGCTGTGATGCTGTGATAGTGAATTAGAAGTTTGAGTTAAATCCCTGAAAACGTCAGGAAAACATTTGAACACACTTTTTAATTTCATAAATAGGCCCCTCAAGGAGAAACAGTGGGGTCTCTCAGCGAGTAACACAGGAAGGTGTGTTCACACATCAGGGGGAGCACCAATGTCAAAAGATTGGAGGAGGCATCAGTGAGCCTTACAGAATTGTTACAGGGCACAGAGCACTGGATCTCAAGAGGAGATGAGGAAAGGTGTGAGGAGAGTAGTAGATACCCGAGCGCAGAGGCTCTGAGGTGGATGAGGAGTATCAGACAGAGAATTTGAAAAGCAGTGCAGGGGGGCAGATATTATAGTTACACATCAGAGAGTGTCAGAGACAATATTTAGAAAGTGGAGGCATCCATAACCCCTACTGATTATATAGAGCAGGCCTGTCCAACCTGCGGCCCTCCAGATGTTGTGAAACTACAAGTCCCAGCATGCCCTTCCAGCTATCAACAGGTTGTCTACTGGCAAAGCATGCTGGGGCTTGTAGTTTCACAACATCTGGAGGGCCGCAGGTTGGACAGGCCTGATATAGAGGCTCCTTGTAAGAGACTGAGAGTATGGGCGTTTATGAACTAAGCTGACAGGAGTTGTATGCTTCCTTCTTTAAAGAAGATCGTCTGCATTTATTACCACAATGTTTAGAGGTTACCATAAATTTGATACCAACATTTCCTACAGTTGAACAACACTCTGAGTTCAAGTTAAGTATCCTGGGTTACCACTCAGAAGTGCAACACAACTAAATATAGATAGCTGTTGTAGTACTGCATAGTATAGGAATTTCCATTGTTAAGCCAGGGTTAGGCGAATGTTTGTGTGACTGGGCTGTGCTGTTGATTGACAACACTGTGCATTATATACATACATCTCAAACTGTATATACTGTATATATTATACCTTATTATATTACATATTGTTTATCTGCTGCTACCACTCCCATTTAGCTAAACTTCTAACTGATTAATATACTGCGTTGGTTTCTTCAGCTAGCTTGGTGTGCCTGGGTATTTGTTGGTAGGTCTGTGGTGGTACAAGGGGTCTCCCAAGACGCCCCTGGTGGGCGTCAGCCACGTCCCCACAGAACTGTGGAAGTGAGAAGAGCACACACTAGCATACAGATCTCACTAATATCCCTCTCATAGTGTGAAGGAGGTTACGTAAAATGAATATTATTTAAGCCTATCATTCACTTATCACATCTTCCTTCCAAATGCTATAACCATACCTCCTAATATATGGGAGGCTTGGTCACATCATGTTGGAGCATCTGGGGGGGACATGTCTAGAGCATTTGCAGCAAAAGGCTTTATCCAGCCTTCCTTCCCTACCAAAAACACCCCTGAATTGCAGAGTGCACCTGCCATATCTCCCAGCAGTCATAGCGATTGGGGCAACAGTCCTGGATGACAGGATAGTCCCCTAGTACCTGGAATGTCCCCCCTAAACGGGGGCAGTTGTGAGGTAGGCTATAATCTCTGTCTATTTGGTCAATTTCTCTTTCAGTTTCATAATTAGCCTATTTACTCTTCTCATCCTACTTGCCCAGGGCTCTCTCCTACCTGCACTATGCCTGTAAACAGAGAAAGTGAACAGAAAATTAGTGGCTCGTAATAGCAGAAGTTTCATAGATCCCCACAACCAATCCAAGCTCATAGGCAAACCGAGGGGGGGGGTTTGTTTCCTAGTGCCTGGAAACCCCCTCCAAGCCTGGGGCACTGTATAATTGAGGTGGCTGGACCCTGCCCCGCTTCACACAGCTCTGCTTAAAAAGGGGAAGCTGCGTGCACCTAACAGTAGTGCACGCAGCATTGTCCATGTATATTATGGGGATAGGAAGAGTTGGAGAGCAGCCAAGCACTGTCTAAAATTATAACCACACCCCCATGCATGCTGGTCACGCCCACTGGTGGCGTGGTGTGGAAACCCCCCCTCTACAAATCCTACGTTTGTCCCTGAAGCTTACTTTTTTAAAATGACACCTACCATTTAATATCTGCTTCATCCAAAACTTTTCAATAACACAACACACTAAAGAGGACGCATCACCAATTGCCATTTTATTGTTGTACCACACTGTGCCACGTTACAAAGACAACAACTTAGATGTGATGAGTATATAATACAGAATACTTTCTATGCTCTCAGGAGAGCTGTGAGATCTAGAGGAATCGGACTGGGTGAGCAGTCTACATTGAGAGCTTGAGTCCGCTTTCTCCTTTGACAGCCTCAGCCCACAGTCCCACAGCCCATACTCTACATTCCGATACCCACTGCTGTAGTGGTGGTATTGGCTGGTGGTGGTGCCAATAGATAGACACAAACCGCTGAAATTACTGCTCGAGTCTTCTGTGGCTTTTTTTCTGCTTCAGGCACGGTGATTGTGGACTAGTGCCAGCTCAGACATGCAACCTTCCTGCTGTGAGGTCTGAAGGAAGCTCTTCAAAGAAAGAGTATATTCTATAAAGAGCATGTTTTATTAAGCGCTTGTGTTATGTGTTATGGAAGAACCCATTTTTGTTGCAAACAGCATAATGCACAAGATATTATGCAGTACGGCAGTTGAATGGCAGCTGAGAACCTGGTGATACGTTACATTACAAATCTCATACAGGTGCCTGACACATTCTTTTTATACTCACTACCAAATGGATAAATCATTAAGTAACCACTCCGAGGAGGCCCTTGATATAGGCCTATCACATGGTCCATCTCAGAGCTCAGATCAGTGAGAGCCTCAATCTCAGCTAAGGTGGAATTGTGAAAACTTTATGCAACGTGACACTAAAAGGCTGGGCTCTAGGGTTGAGAACTGTATAAAGCTGGGTACACACTACACGGTTTTCGTCCAATGATCGGCTCAATCAGCCGACATACAACCGCTCGTTCAAAAGTCGGGTCAGTGTGTGTAGTGACACGATAGTCGAAAGTCTGCCCAAATGGACGATTGTCGCCTCATTTGGTTGGTCGTACCGTTTAATATTTTCATTCCAATCTCGTTTACGTTGTGTAGTGTGTATAAACTTCCGACCGATCCACAACAGTGAGTACGAAATTACAGTCATTGCTCACGACAACATGGCTGTAAAAAGTTGCTAAAGGGACGTCTACTCTTCCCTTTATCGTCCTAAACAAGGCTAGTGTGGATGCAGTCCATGGACCGAGCAATCGGACCATCGATCGCATGTAAAATCGCTCGGCATAGAAAGTTGGTTGAAATTTCTGTAGTGTGTACCCAGCTTTAGGGAGCAAGGAGTGGGAATGGCAATAATAAGGCATTAGACTTAACCAAAATTGGCAATTTGCATGCAGGACACTACCCTGAAAAGCTTGATTGTCCTTGTAGTCATGTGACTCTTATCAGGTCTAGAAGTTCATCTCAAGGTAAATAACAGTGATCAAAAAGTCGGGTGGGAGCAGTGTAATACTTGGCAATAATAATAAAAACTGTTGGAGGTTATTGCCCACACCTGCTAGAACTGGTCAGACTGGTGGTCAGTGGTCTAACACACACTGCTGGCTGTAGTGCTCACATAGTGCCTGTTATAATAGGAGAAACAATGGTTTATTCTATTATAATAACACTCTGTTGTGCTCCAATAGCTGGGCGGCTAGTGAAAACAGCCGGATGGAGCACCCAGGAAATAGGTGCTGGGGAGAACACTGCAGACTGAAAAACTAATAACTAACAATTTAATTGTATAAAACCATGTTGCATTGGAGGGGGAGGTAAATCTAAAATGTGGGGACAGATTTATAGTTGGGGTAGGGCATGTCCTAGTTAAACTTTAAATTCCAGTGTAAAAATAAAACAATCAAGTATTTGTGTGCTACATGACAAAGCAGTCAATATTTAACTTATGTGCAAAATAATAAATTAATTTACACCCCTTCCATTGTAACAATGTTTGTCCTCGAGCAAGCTTGCTCCTTTTTTTTTACTTTGCTCTCCTTAATAACTCATGCCCAAAAAGTTCACAAAAAAGTGGACATACACTTAAAACACACGCACACCTCTCAAGTGAAGGTAACATCTCAAGTCTTCAATATCCCACCCTCTATCATCCCCTCCCTCCCTTCATGGCATCTTTACTCTTTGTCAACCACACTTTCTAAACCAGTGAGGGGCAACATGTAAATAGCTGTAGGGTCTCATTCGCGGCCGTCCAGCCTTCAAAGGGGCCGCATAGAGGAAGGAGGGAGGGCACAGTACACACCTTCCTCCTCCGCGTTATGCTGTGTGACCTCCCGGCTCTGTGCAAAAGAAGTTACATGACGTTCTGATTAGATCAGGTGCAGTCAGCTGAGGGGCCCGCAGGTGAAGGCTCCACAGTTGCCCGCAGTTGTTCTTCACTCTTGTGCCCTTGATAAAGCTTGCACCAATATCTGCTTCCCAATGCATTTTATTCCCTTGCACAGGAATTTCACACAGCATCATTCAGCATGTGACAGCCTTCTTCCTTGTGGAAATATATGTATGTCATACTTGCCAACTCTCCCGAAATGTCCAGGAGACTCCCGAAATTCGGGTAGGTCTCCCGGACTCCTGGGAGAGCAGGCAAATATCCCGCAAACGGCATCTTGCTGTAAAAATGACAAGACTTGCGGTGAATCGCGTCATTTTGGCCCCGCCCCCGCTACAAAAACGGCATTCTGTCACGGGAGGCGGGGCCAAAATGACACAATTCACCGCGCCCTGCCCCTCCCGCCCTCCAACCACGCCCCCCTGCCTGGGATCTCCCAGAAAGAAGTTTAAAAAGGTTGGCAAGTATGATGTATGTGCTTGGTACACCGAGAGATGCTTCACCAAACACTAGGGCACAGACGCCGACCATTGCAGTTAGATGCAAAATTTGCAATGAACCACAGCAATCACTCAGACATTAGCTTTAATTACTCAACTTACCCCCAACAGATAGAAACGTATTGCTAATTGTTTGCTGTGTTTTAGTGCAAATTTTACACTTAAATGTCATGTTAGTCAACAAGACCTAGGGGTAAATTTATCAAGCTGCGTGTTTGAAAAAGTGGATATGTTGCCTATAGCAACCAATCAGATTCTAGTTACTATTTATTTAGTCCGTTTTACAAAATGACAGCTAGAATCTGATTGGTTGCTATAGGCAACATCTCCACTTTTTCAAACCCGCAGCTTCATAAATTTACCCCCAAGTGACTGTTATTACTGAATCAACAGCAAAAAAATTTAAATAAATAGCTTTGTGCTTGGTCCAGTTGAGAGCAGCATTAGGGTGCCCTGTAAGACCGTTGAGTAAGCGTAACTGAATAGTAACAGAGGAAGTGATTTGTGTGTGTTACTTCCTGTCACTGACAATTGCTGCAACAGATGTGTCAAATTCTCCAGTAAGATATTAATATAACATTGTAGTTACTTGCAAAAGGACCCGAATTTTCAGGTAGTGTCAGCATAGAAGATTTGATCTTATCCATCTTTTTGCTCCATTTTACAGTCTAGCAACTTGTCTTACATATGTTTTATGCATTATATATACTATTTATATTACAAAGTAAAGAAAGTTTCAAAACAGTTCCACAAAATATTTACCATATTATGAGGACCGGTCCTTGGTGAACAACCTGCTCTCCCGGGAGTTCGGGAGATCTACCGGGAATTCAGGAGTCTCCCAGACATTCTTGGAGAATAGACAAGTGTGATTTCTCATCACCTGACCAACGGTGTATGTGTTCCAGATATCTTTTCAGAATGACAAGTGAAATAACACATATCACAAATGGATTGTATACAATTAATCAGACACTAATTAGAATTTTTCTGGACAAGAGATGTGGAAAACACACAACAAGTAGAAGTCCTTAGGAACCGAACAGGTGAACCTCTGATCAGAGGATCATTTTCACTTAGGGGTATATTTACTAAACTGTGGGTTAGAAAAAGTGGATATGTTGCCTATAGCAACCAATCAGATTCTAGCTGTCATTTTTTTTAAGAGTGCACTAAATAAATGAAAGCTAGAATCTGATTGGTTGCTATAGGCAACATCTCCACTTTTTCAAACCCGCAGTTTAGTAAATCTAGCCCTTAATGTAAATTGCTTTAGACAGCTTGGCAGGAGATATCTGTTTGTTTTAAACAAACAGCAGTGTCTAAAACTGACATTGGCTCTAGTATTTTTCAAGCAATGGGCCCAATCTTCTGACATGGACACAATTGCAGCAATGAGTTTATATTCAAATTGTCTTGACTCCCTTATAGTCCTAGCCCTTTACCCAAAAAAGACCGTATTATACCCTACCTCAGATAACATTTTGGTAAATTGTGCTTCTTACCTACACCTATAAATACTTTTCAGTAATATTCCACCCCCTGTTCATATTCAGGGTAGGTCAGCTGTCAGCCCTGTGAGTGTGTTATATGCTTAAATTATTGAATGGCTAATGCAATGAGTCCAAAGTTCCTAGCTCCAGTAGGAGTGCAGGGAAAATAAACAGTGAGTTTACCAAGTTTGTAACCACATGCACACACAGCCCTGCTACCACGTGGACTAACCCAACAGCTTCCAGAGCCTTATAACCAAACATGACTCATGACACACGTCTCCTGCTGGCCAACAATGACACAATTCATATATCTCAGAATAAAGACGAGAGCTGGTCAACTTCAACAGAAAATATGCTCCACTGGTAAACACTGTTTATTTACTCTTGCAGTGGCATCAAATATGTGGATATAGTTTAATTTTTTACAGTTTAATTTTTTATATTTTAATTTTTTTATAGAGCACATTCAGCTTCTTTATAAAATATATTTATACATGTGAAAGTATGCTGCCACATTGCAAAACAATGATGGTTATTTATTTACTAACAAATTGCAGGATTGTAAAAACTCACAACAACCAATCAGACATGGGCATTCAGCTTTATTGAACAATGCTAATTGCTGATTGGTTTCTGTGGTTAGTAGACAAAATCATTCCATAGAAACGTTTAAATATATTAAGTACTTGTGCTCTCTCTCTCTGTCTCTCTCTCTCTCTCTCTCTCTCTCTCTCTCATGCTCAAAAAAGATCAACTGATGAAAACTGATACCTCATTCAAAAGGTACAGAAAAAAAAAAGTTATACCAGTCGACTCTCCCAGAATGTCCATGAGACTTCTGAAATTATGGATGATCTGCCAGGCTCTCTCTGTTGCCCGGCCAGATTACGATATGGTGGGCAGAACACAACGTGACAATGTGTTTTGCGTTGACACGCGTCCAGCAATACACGGTATGAATGTGCGTTTCTTGTCATCACACTGCAGTGGGTGGAGCATGATCAGGGTCACCATGAGGAATTTGGGGCCCCAGTACAGCAACTTTTTGGGGGCCCCTTCCACAGCCAATGGGGGTGGTGTCTCCACACCAGAGCAGTGGCATCTCCCACTCCAAAGGCAGGTCAAACCCCACACAGGCTTGAGCCCCAGTACTTTGAACCTGCCCCTTCCCCTCGGAGCCCCTGAGGATGATAATATTAATTGCGTCATTCTGTTGCAATGGGCAGAGCATGATGATTTGAGTCATGTCATTAAGTCCCACCTGACCTGACGTGATAGAGCCCCTTCCTCATCTCCCGTAGACATATATGTCAAAGGTACAGGGACGTAGTGGGTTTCTAGTGAGTGGTCACTGCCGTATTAAGTCCTCCTGTAGGACAAACGTGCCTGTACTTATTTATCCACATAATTGGGTCAATGAGACTCAATAATTCTCTCTACAGCTAGTTTTTGGACACTAATAGCCTCATCCTCCCACTACCAACCTAAACCAAACTTCAGTCCCCCCACAGCCTAACTTAGTTCTTTCCATAACCTAAACCAGTGTTGGCTAACCTGTGACACTCCAGGTGTTGTAAAACTACGAGCCCCAGCATGCTTTGCCAGCTATCAGATAGTTATCTACTGGCAAAGCATGCTGGGGCTTGTAGTTTCACAACACCTGGAGTGTCACAGGTTAGCCATCACTGACCTAAACCTAAATCCCCCACTAAATCCAATCCCTCAAACCCTCCTTCCTACAGTCTAACCATGACCGTCCCCGGTTAACCTCACCTGGAAAGAGCTTGAGAACTAGTAGGAAGCCGTGATAAATTAGGGAGTAGGGGGAAGTGGTAAGAAGCGAAAATCAGGGGAATAAACGGGTCATGAAAAGCAGGGTAATAGTGGAGAGAAGCTGGGCGGAAAACAATAGAGTGGTGGGCAGCATGGGATACGTGAAGCTATAAGTGACAGTAGCAGTATCAAGTATACAGAAGAGCGACCAGGTGAGCAATTGCTAGCGAGCAATTATCTTCCAGCAGGGTAATAGTGGAGAGAGTCGGGAGGGGGGACAGTAGCGTGGTGGGCAGCATGAGATGAGAGGAGCTATAAGTGACAGTAGCAGTATCAAGGATACAGAGGAACGACCAGGTGAGCAATTGTTAGCGAGCAATTATCTTCCAGCCAGTTATTCCTGTTTAAACAATTCTTTGAGCAACTGCACTTTGGAGCAATTACTGGGGAAAATTTGTTTGAACACATTACTGCCATACCAGTGCTACACACAGTGATTGTGTCCTGCATTGTACTGTATTTGTAATACAATAAGAACAAGGCAATGTTGCAATTGTCCTTTTAATCCCTTTGCGAGACATATCTGCTTTTTTTATTGCCCTGTTACTTTTGATTCCTATGGAAATCACTAACAGAACAAATACCAAGAAATCCAGAAAGCCCATTAGGAAACATAGCACTCATCCTCACCAAAAATTACATGTTTTTATGTAACGAGTCTTAGGTGACTCAACTTCAGCTATAGAAGTGAACTTGCTTTGCCAAGGATGAATCACATTTGAAGTCCCAGCTAAAAACAAGCTCGATCACCACTGCAGTAAGTCATAGTAAACCTATATTCCAGTGTCTTATATGAGAGATGTGTTGTTGGTAATTGCTTGGTATATTTATCCAAGCATCATTCAATTGTTCATTATAATTTGGCAAATGTAGGCAAATTCTTGGGTGGCACAGTGGTTAGCATTGTTGCCTCACAGAACTGGGGCCATGGGTGAGATTCTAACCAGGGTCCAATCTGTGTTGGGCTTGTATGTTCTCCCCATGTGGGGAGAACATACTCCAAAAACATACATGGTAGGTGAATTAGCTTTGGCCAAAATTAACCCTTGTGTGTCTTTGTGGTAAGGAATATAGATCCCAAGCTCCAGTTACAGATGTGAGTGTATACATATTCTCTGTGAAGTGCTATGTAACATGTAGGCATTGTACACAAACCAAACAATGAAAAAAATATAAAACTAAGTAACTCAGAAGCGAAAGTGATAAATTAATTTTTAAAAAATTATTGATAAATCAGTTTTGCAACCTTGTCCTCACTTGACTGGGAGCTGCAATGAGCTCTCTCAGGGCGTGGTACAGATGTTCATAGAAATATGCCAGCACTCGGCAGCGTGCAACGAGCAATGTCTTAATGTCCAAATTAATCTGAACTGTTCTGACATTCAAAGAAAGGGAAGACAATATATATTACCGCCCTCATCATATGACATACAAGTGGCATATACCAATGTTTGGCAAACCTGCAATCGATTTTAACCTGGCAAACAAATGCACAAAAATGGGCATAAAAGTGTATTTTACCTTACTGGTATCTTGGTGTCAATTTGTATGCCCAGAATTTCAGGATGCAATGTTATTTCATGTGTGGCAAGTCTACCTGTGAAGTCAGTGGCCCAAAGGCACTGTTTCATAACTTGGCAAAGTCAGCCAAACGTTATGGGGTCTTATTCAATGACATGGTGCATTGTGCACCAATGTTGTGTAACCGATAGCAACCAATCAGAAGTTAACTTTTATTTCCTCACCTCTGCTAAAAAATGAGATCTATAGTGGTTTATTATCACTGAAAGCCTCATCGCAGTCATAAGTCTGATCACAACGGAAAAATCAGTTATCGCTGCAATTTATGAAAAAAAATGCTATGTCCTGGTCGTAGTGTTAACTTCACTGGGTCAGTCTTCGCAGGGGTATGCATACGTGAGCCCTATAATTATATATTTTCATCTCTGCTTAACACATCTACTCCCAAATGCTGTCAACACAGGTTACTAGGTTACTAAATCACGAGATGTGTCCTAGCGCTACAGGCTACAAAACAGCCTAGTTCTTTATTCTGGTTAAAAAACTAAACAGAAAAAAGCTTCCTTATGTCTCACGTTGAGCCCAGGCCTAAGCACATCCATCCCCATTACAAAAAAATATTCATACACCAGTGTACATTAGCACCCATAAACAAGGATTATATTGCTTTTCCAATAAAACAAGAACTCACAAACAAACCTTTTTCATTGACATTGTAATTAATTTGCCTGCATGCGCTTCTGGTCATGTCTTCGAGAGCTACGCTGAAACAAATTTATCTCATGCATTCAATCCATGTGCATGATTCAATTCATCTATACACCAACACATGCACAAACCTCGCTCACGTCATTTGTGTTCCATTCAGTTGAACACACAGATCACAAAGCTACACAGAAGCCAAAGAGAACCACGAGAGAGGCAGAACTAAGACAATTACAATAACGGATATAAGTGACGTAGAAGAATGACCATTGTTACACAAAGACAGCAATGTGCTAGACGGTAGCAGCATAGATAACTAGTTTGTGCACTGCAGAGAGAGGTGTGAGGCCTGCAATAAGAAAATGCACAGGTCAGCTTAAAACTAGAGTCTACTTTTACAGTCCCTTCTCCCTGTTTATGTCGGATCATGTGTTTTTAAACACTTGGGGCTAGAATTACTAAGCTGCGGGTTTGAAAAAAAAGTGGGGATGTTGCCTATAGCAACCAATCAGATTCTAGCTGTCATTTTGTAGAAGGTACTAAATAAATGAAAGCTAGAATCTGAGTGGTTGCTATAGGCAACATCCCCACTTTTTCAAACCCGCAGCTTAGTAAATCTAGCCCTTGGACACAGAGTACAGCAATACAGATTTGAGTGATACAGTGTAGTATGAAGGATTGTGTACAGTCACATCAGGATTGTGTGAACAGGGGCAGAAAACAGTTGCCAATATATTCCTGTGACAGATTAGCCCTGGTTGGAATATTACAGTACTTGTCATTTAGAAACAATAAGCAATTCACTAACAAACTGCCTTAGAAGCCAGTCCTTCTGAGGCAACGGATTAGTGAATTGAGTAATATACTATATTGAAGTCCCAGTATAATAAAACAAAAATATATGCAGAAAACAGCAGAAGCACCACAAAGTGGGCTAAAAATGGCCTACACTGGAGTATATATAGATTTACCATACGGCTCCAAACTTGGTGGTCATAGCTCAATTCCAGTGCTGACTGGCCTTATTGTACGGTTGTCAAGCAGATCACACTTCACATATACAAATCAGACCAGTTTTCTCTATTGGTGGCCCTGGGGCCAAATAGCCCTCTGTGGCTGTCTTGTCTTGTGGCTTTCATTCTCCCTGTAACCTCCTCTGTTCTATGACACAGTTGTGGCCCACCAGTTATAAAAATATAACCAGCCCTTTTCTTGGAAAATGCCTGTGACAGTGTTGAAACTAGACACACGGTTGTATGAAGGAGAGGCGTGTTATTAGTTGCAGGGGAATTTGAACATGCTGTGATAATGATATATTGTATGTACTATCAAGTGCAACAGTAATGTGCTGGTGTACAATACATATTCTAATGAATGGGAATTATGTGGATAATAGAGGAGAAATGTAGAAAGATTGTCAATTGTTATGGAAACAGAGATAGTATTTTTCATGATATATAATGGTGTTGAGTATTATAATGAATTGAAAGGCATATTTAAAAAAAAATGGTTCTGGGCTTTATATCAATAGCCTTATGAGGTAACTGAGTTAACCTGGACAGGGCTCTATATTCTTTACAAAACATTGGTTATTGATGTGTATTATAATCTATTGGTGGCGGGTGCAGAATGTTATAATAAATTGGTCTTGAACTGGAGGCTCTGAACTATAATAGCCTTATCATTGGTTTGTCTAGTGGGCTTTATATGCTCCAGCTTGACCCTCTATACTGGAATAATTGAGTGATCTGAAAACATCTGAGACAACCTCGATTAAATTGAATTGGCTGAAATAACAGATTATTGTGCAGATAACAGATTATTGTACAGACAGGAGAAGAACGCGGCAATGTGTGACTCTGACGGCGGTATAAGCACAATATACTGTTTGTAGTCCAGTGATTGATGGATACAGAGTTAGCGCTACGCAGTGACATGTCTCTGGTATTTGGGAAACGCATTACACGTCTCTGATTAACCGCAGCGTATCTGTCATAGAACGTCCCCACTATACAGTCTGAGCGCTTTCTCCTCGCACCACCCAAGGAGTCTTTCTTTTGCCCGTTTGGACCCCTTACCTTTAATCTGACTTTCATAGTCTGCGGTTCGGTCCTTCCTTGGCTTTCCGTGAGATGCCATCCTGTACCCGGTGCCTGGCACTCACTGCTCTGCTGTCATATCACTTGTCAGCGCTGCCACCTTATATATCCATAAGCTCAGAGTCACCAGGGAACGCTGATCACTGATAGAATCCCGTCCACAGCAGTCTCTGGGTGATAGGAGTTGTGCAGTGTGCTGGGTACAGTCTAGGCTGGTCCCGGGAGAGGTTACTGCCTGCTACACTGGAGGACAGTGAGCTGCACGTTCATCCTGCCTTTCCCCGATCACCTTGTGTGCCAAGGGGGTGCCAGGGGCGACGTGCAGTGCCCGATGTGCGAGGCAGCGTGCTGGGCAGACCACGGACCTACAGGACAGTGCAATGCAACATGCAGGAAGTCCCTAGAGGTGCAGGCGGCGCTTACACATGTAGAGGTGCAGCGTGATGCAGTGCCCAGTGAAGGTGCAGGCAGTGTCCGCTGACTTCCAGCTGCATTGAGTGCAGTGCACCCAGGCACCGCCCCCTCCTCCCCTTCAGCTGTCTCTGTGTGATCACAGATTGATGTCTGTCCCTATAGCTGTGTCTCCAGCTGTCTCTAAGTGTAAGAAGACATCCGCCTCATTGTATATCTGTCCATAGGATATACCTGCCTGTGTATGTCTCTCTGGTCCCCTTTGTATCGCCTGTCCTGTGGATCTGCCTCCTCCCAGCTTATATATGCCTGTTATTATTTATGAATGAAGCACCAACACTCTTACAGGGATGTATAAATGAAGGAGGTGTATGTATTGTAGACAGACTGATCTAAATGATTTCCTCTCTATCACTTGTGTCTCTGTCTCTCCCCCACCTCCTAGGTCAGCATCTCACACAGTTTAGTGTGATTTTCTTCATCACAGTTACACTTCCCCATTTTTGGACCAATCAGACCCAGAGAATTGTGGGCTGATCATCTGTAGCTTGTATGGTACTGTGCATGCCGCAGCTCACTGGAAGACAGGGCATTATGGGTCCTGTAGTCCTGGGTGCTCTGTCATCAGCTCATCCTTGTTCAGACCCGATGAAAAGCATATTGTCTTCATAGGGCTCTTGAGAAAACAGCACAAATGCATTTGGTGTCAACACATAAAAGATGTTGTAAACACATTTAACCCAGTTCCTAAAGAACAATGTGTATGCAGTCCTTCCCATTGTCTTTTACACATTGATTTTATTAGTTTACCTGACAACTACTGCATAAAGCTCTGTCGTTTTTACATAAATCATTACTTCACAATGAATTGTCTATAGGAAAGATGCAAACCTTATCTTTATTGGTTTCGTACAGGGTAAACCATACCCATATTTACTACAAATTTAAAATATTGCAAATCAATTTCTATCACACTTGTCTACTGTTCCCACCTCGCTTGGAGATCCCCCCCCCCCCCATAGGCAAAATGAAGGTGGGGTGGGGGTTCTAGTGCCTGGAAACCCCCCTCCAAGCCTAGGGCACTGTATTATTGAGGTGACTGGACCCTGCTCCCACTGCACACAGCTCTGCTTAAAAAGGGGGAGCTGTGTGCACCTAACAGTAGTGCATGCAGCATTGCCCATGTATATTATGGGAATAGGAAGAGTTGGAGAGAAGCCATGCACTGTCTAAAATTATAACCACGCCCCCATGCATGCTGGTCACGCCCACTGATGGCGTGGTGTGAAAACCCCCCTCTACAAATCCTGCATTTGCCCCTGCCCCCCCCCCCCCCCCCTCCTAGGCCTCAATTTTAACCAAATTTTAACCAAATTTACCTAAAATATTCATAAACTGCACCCCCTTCATCGTTGCGGGCTGTCCCCCCATTTGTAGGTTACACTCAACCCACTTGTGGAAAAAAACCTAGCAATAATTATAAATTCTGATTGACTGCAAGTTTAGCTGAGTGTAGGGACTGGACAGAAGAGTAAGACGAGAGTTAACCCACTTAACACATATTGCAGTATATAGAATTAGCATTTCCTGTCTGTAATACAGAGTGCATTTTAAAGTAACTGTGACATCAACATGTGCTAGTGTTCTTTAATATATTGCCAAAGGTAAGTGCAGGGAGACAGTCTTCATGTTTATTACATGTGGTCCCACCCTTATAGCACTCCGGTTTATATGTAATGTTTGTGGTTAACACAATATAGTTTCCCTATGGCATAGTAAATCCCTATGGTGAACTGATAAGACTGAATGTTTGTTCAGCCTACACTGTGGATGGCTAATTTACAGTATCGCTATCTGGTCCAATACATGCAGGATCCACAAATACAATCGCTGGTACCATGTTGCTGTCATTATGCTTATCCCACAAGCCCTCTGAATAATGTCTCCCATTGCAGTGTCCTTCTGAAATATTAATGCACACAGATGTGATGATTGCACACACAGGATGATGTCTACATACAACGAGTGTAGACAGCTTTGCTCTTGGGCTCTAAATAAAACGCTTTATAGCCTTATCAGTGTTCATGGCTGTTTCGCCATCTGGTGATATGCTGCCTGGTTTATTACTGCTCTTACCTTGAATTCAAATCTAAGCATGCAGCAGTTTATAAATTGCAAAGAAGAATACTGTGCACACTCAGAACAAGGCAACAATAGTGCAGTTCCAGGCTGTACGAGTAAGGGTATAAATGTCATTTATGCCTCGCCAACAACTGTTCCTAGTTTCCAGGGATTTGACCCTGGAAATGTCCCTATGATCATTAGTACACACGATGCAAAGTCAGTCCAAACCCTGTAGTAAGTGAGAGAGTGGGTGGGTATGTGAGTCAATGAGCGAGTGACTTGCTATTCTGCCAAGATTTTTACAGTCTGCACAGGAGCTATAAATGTAATTTAACTATCTGCATCCACCACATATATACCAACGCTCATATACCATCCCACGGCCACCAAATACTGCCCCGGATACCATACGCCTTTACACGGTACACTGATGGGCTGTGGAGGCCTGTCATTGTTTATCAAATACAAGCAGGGTCACCCAGCGTTGCAGCCGGTCGGATTTGTAATGTGTAGCGGTTTTTATAAAATAGCAAATTATTTGGTAAACAGATCAAAAATGCTATTTAGAAAATAAGATTTGTTGCTTTTTTGTGTTGTTGTTATGTCGTGTTGTCACCAGGTTTCCTTCCAGCAGTCAAACAAACGTTTACATCCAAAAAATGATGTTTTTAATATTGTCATTCTGTCGTGTTGTCGCTATGTGATCTTACTTTTTCGATACTAAATAACTGTGTAAGATTTGTCAGCTTTAACTTGAGAGCCGTGGAAGATATTTGCCAACAAACAAACAAACTTGAGAGAGAGAGAGAGAGAGATAGAGAGAGATGTTAGTAGCTTTTAACTGTTTTGAGCATGACATTTGGAGAAAAGCATTGAGATGTGTTTTATTTAATCATGTGTAACATTTCTCTTAGTAGTGGATCTTAGGTCGCTGAGCATTTTGTGCCTATGGGCTCCAGAGAAGTGACTCTAGCCCTTTTGTTAACTGTTATATAGGAAATCACTTTAGGACTAAAATATTGTGTTGTTTAATTTCTGTAATATTACATAACAACAGGAACAAGAAAAGTGTTTCATACATTCTTTTTAGGGTGATGTTAGCTGTTTCTCCCCTCATTTGAATTAGAAAATATGGGGTATATTTACTTAACTGCGGGATTGAAAAAGTGGAGATGTTGCCTATAGCAACCAATCAGATTCTAGCTGTCATTTATGTAGTGCATTCTACAAAATGACAGCTAGAATCTGATTGGTTGATATAAACATCTCCCACTATTTCAAACCCGCAGTTTAGTAGTAGTCATACTGTGCAATGCTTTATATAGAACATTTAATTATTCACATTCCCAATGAAGCTCACATTCTATATTTCTTACCAAACAGACACACTGGCTTCTGCTGCATGCAAACACATGGAGAACAAAGTGCACACAGAACAGGATCGAACCCATGGCCCAAGCGCTGAGGCAGCAATACTGACCACAGTGCCACCCTAAATAAATACATACACATGGAATAAGAGAAATGTTTTGGGGTATTTTGTCTGTCCACCGTCCACTTTCTGTTCTAATATATGTTTGTACAGTCCCAATGTTGACCATCGGACACAGTGATACTTATTTCAAGATTCATATGTGCTCTGTCATCCCATTAAGACATGTAGCAGATCTCAAACACACATAAAACATCCCAAATAGGTCAGTGTGTATAAAGCCTTATTGTTCATTTACACTTTATATCTTTCATGAATAAAATGCACACTGAGGGAAATACCCAAGCTAATTAAAACGAGGCACAGACAGAAATAAAAACTAACAGGGGTATATTTACTACATTGCAGGTTTATAAAGATGGAGATGTTGCCTATAGCAACCAATCGGATTCTAGCTATCATGTATTCAGTACATTGTACAAAATGAGATCTAGACTCTAATTGGTTGCTATAGGCAACATCTTCATTTTTTCAAACCCGTAGTTAAGTAAATATATCCCTAAGAATTTAAATATAAGTGATTAATATGGGTCCTTGCCTCTGTAGCACCATTATACTCTTGTTCTAAATTGCATCACATGACAGTGTCCCCAAGAATTTTTATACAGTGCTTTAAAATGACATCTTTCTCTTGATTTTTTTAAAAATCATATATATTAAACCTGTATTTAAAGGGCAAAGGTCTAAAGGCCGGCTTCCCCCTGATTAGCATCACTGTGGCATGGAACGGAACAGGTGCTTCCACCACCCAATCAGGTGCCAGCTTCTCAAGGATACTCTCAGGATTGAGAAACCTAGGGGTATGTTTACTAATCTGCGGGTTTGAAAAAGTGGAGATGTTGCCAATAGCAACCAATCAGATTCTAGTTATCATTTATTTAGTACATTCTACAAAATGACAGCTAGAATCTGATTGGTGCTATAGGCAACATCTCCACTTTTTCGAACCCGCAGTTTATTAAATATACACCTTAGCCTGATAAAGATAAGCAAATATTTTACCACTATGATAATTTGGGCACTAGAGGTGCCAGAGTCTATGGCTGATGTCTAGATTTGCTCTATGTGTAGCAGTCTGATAATATTTTAGTTTTGCACCTATTAAAAATGTTTAACCATTAATGTATGACAAACATGACCCTTGTACCTAGGTATATATATAATACTTCTACTCGCCACTCTCTGGAATAAAGACTAGTATGCAGCAGAAATAAATGACAGGTCTTGTAATGTCACGTGCAATAAAATGTCTAGACTTTGTGCTTTCAAAATCCTGCTGGGAGAATTGTGTTTTGCAAAATAAAAGTCTTAGTAGAAGCATCACAGTTCTTGATCCAAGCTTTTCACACCTATGAACATTCACACTATTACAAACACCCAGAGATAGAACACAGGATGCTTCTATTCACAGGCTCACACCCACCCACAGGAAGCTGCACTGCGTGGATTTAAAGGTACAGCGAACCCTCTAGGGAAATTATCTTTCTGGGGTAAAGTGTTTGTGATCAAATGAAAAATAAATCACATTGGGGGAGAAGATGAGACTCGTTCTTGAATAAAATAAAAATCAATGTTATAATTGACGAGCTATAAAAAATAACATATATCATTATATCTAATGTTTTGATTTGATGCTTACATTCTTTAGTTTACCACTGCGTACTATGGAATGCTTTTAGTCATTACTAATGCTTCTTCATGGATAACAATTACAGCAACATAGTAACCAGAATAATAATCAAGCGCAGCATCATAACAAAATACTGTTGCATTGCACTTATGATTGGTGGAATTATACAGTCGTCGTTTAGTGTGTGGCAGTTATTAAACAATGGGAATCATTCAGAGGAGTCCTACAATGGATCGTTCATGATCCCAGCATTTTGGTATAAAGACCAGGGGCCTGATTCATTAAGGATCTTAACTTAAGAAACTTCTTATTTCAGTCTCCTGGACAAAACCATGTTACAATGCAAGGGGTGCAAATTAGTATTCTGTTTTGCACATAAGTTAAATACTGACTGTTTTTTCATGTAGCACACAAATACTTGATAGCTTATTTGTACACTGAAATTTAAACAAACAGTCAGTTTTAAATAACTTATGTGCAAAACAGAATACTAATTTGCACCCCTTGCATTGTAACATGGTTTTGTCCAGGAGTCTTAAATGTAACCCCCTGTCACTGTGTGTAGTGTGGGGTGCAAAGGGTACACAGTGCACCTCCTTCTCAAGCCCTGGCTAGCTGATGGGCATGGGTGTAAATGATCAGGGGGTCCCTGCACATGCAGGTGTTTCTTTGTAGTTAGTGGGACACAGGTAATGTCACTTTGTAATGCAGTGTAAAAGTCACAATAATTTGGGCGCCAGACCATCTCTATAACAAACTCAACTCTTTATTTACACTCTTCCTCCAGCACGATAATCATAATGGTTGCAGCAATAAAGAAATATATGTACAGCTCCTTACTCTCTCCAGCACAGTTCTTAATGAGCAATACGAATATGGTTGCAAATATATCTCATTACTCCTCCTGCACAGTTCTTAATGTTATCCAGATGTTATGTAACATAAATCATTGGTCTCTCTTACACTCCATACTCACTGCAGATACCCTTTCTGCAGGGGCACATGCATGGATGCTAATAGGCAGGCAGCCTCTCCTCCATGCAGCTCTGACACACTCTGTGTACCTCTCAACTGCAGCTCACCCCTCCTCTGCGGGGATGATGTCTCCTGTGCTCTGACACGTCACTCTGTGTACTCTCAGCCTCAGGATCTGACACTACAGCTACCAGGCCTCTTGTAGCAGCCCTCACTCCAGGGCCTCTTCCATGCGCAGTGTCCCCCTCTCTCTTGGGTTCTCTATAGTGGCATGGAGTTCTCCCCCTCATCCAGGGCACACATTCCTTGCCCTGGCTACGTCACCATGCTCAGACTTCCAGGGAATGCTGGGGGAGCCTGGGAGCTTCCACCCCAGGTCCCCAGCTACAACTCTCCTCTTGTGTCTCCCTTCTCAGTTCCTATCCCCCCTTAATGACAGCCCCTCCTTCCTCTCACTTAGTCTCACAGGCTGGGCTGGGTTATCACCATGGTAACCAGTTTATGTAACTTTTCAGAAACTTCTATCTTACCCTCTAGGTGACCCCTCCTCTATTCACTGAGGTAAAGGTTTAACTAAAACACCACTAGGGGGGTGTTACATTCTCCCCCGATTAGCTGAGCACCCTAAACTACACCTAATGGGGCTGCCTAGCTAATCTCACTCACACCTAACTCACATATGACCACTCACATGTAAACTTTTCTACATCACTATTGCATGAAAAATCACAGTGTAAAGTGAATACATACATAGCAATACAATGACAGTATCAATATAAAACACATTTCACATTGCATACCCCACAACACCCCCAATGGATGTAAACATGTGAGTCACAGGTGTCCTGTTTTCTTTCAATGTACATTTAAATATGGCTTTATGCCAAAGCAATGTAGCACCTGCCCATGCCTGCCCATGTCTCCCCCCTCCTGGGTCAAAAAGAGACAGGTGGCTCTCGTGGGCCCCTCCCAACAAATACATCTCAGCAATATATGCAGGGGTGGCATTTGACCAGCGGGGTTGTCTTCCCCCCCTTTCTCTCCAACGTGGACGATCTACCTTTCTTTGCTCCCCCTAATCCTCCGGAAGGGCAATATACAGACGTCACTTGCACAGCCTGCCTCTCTTTGCTTCCCCAAATCCTCAGGAAAGGCAATATACAGACTGCATTGTAATTGCACCTCACATGTTGAACCTTTTCTTCTTTTGCTTCCCACTCAGCTGGGATAAGTGGCACTACAAGTCTCAGCAACAAGCACACTGCTGCTCCATATACTGTCCTGGACAGAACTACTCAGCAAACAACTTGCTTTACCTCCTCATTACCCTTGGTCTCTGTTGGGCACCTAGAGACGGTCAGACATGGTGTCCCAAGGGTGTTTCTCCGGCTGGGCACACTGCTCTCAGTTCCTGTGTCCTGCAAGCACTTTCTCCATCTGTTGTGCTCGAGCCCCACGTTGGGCGCCATTATGTAACCCCCTGTCACTGTGTGTAGTGTGGGGTGCAAAGGGTACACAGTGCACCTCCTTCTCAAGCCCTGGCTAGCTGATGGGCATGGGTGTAAATGATCAGGGGGTCCCTGCACATGCAGGTGTTTCTTTGTAGTTAGTGGGACACAGGTAATGTCACTTTGTAATGCAGTGTAAAAGTCACAATAATTTGGGCGCCAGACCATCTCTATAACAAACTCAACTCTTTATTTACACTCTTCCTCCAGCACGATAATCATAATGGTTGCAGCAATAAAGAAATATATGTACAGCTCCTTACTCTCTCCAGCACAGTTCTTAATGAGCAATACGAATATGGTTGCAAATATATCTCATTACTCCTCCTGCACAGTTCTTAATGTTATCCAGATGTTATGTAACATAAATCATTGGTCTCTCTTACACTCCATACTCACTGCAGATACCCTTTCTGCAGGGGCACATGCATGGATGCTAATAGGCAGGCAGCCTCTCCTCCATGCAGCTCTGACACACTCTGTGTACCTCTCAACTGCAGCTCATCCCTCCTCTGCGGGGATGATGTCTCCTGTGCTCTGACACGTCACTCTGTGTACTCTCAGCCTCAGGATCTGACACTACAGCTACCAGGCCTCTTGTAGCAGCCCTCACTCCAGGGCCTCTTCCATGCGAAGTGTCCCCCTCTCTCTTGGGTTCTCTATAGTGGCATGGAGTTCTCCCCCTCATCCAGTGCACACATTCCTTGCCCTGGCTCAGTCACCACGCTCAGACCGCCAGGCAATGCTGGGGGAGCCTGGGAGCTTCCACCCCAGGTCCCCAGCTACAACTCTCCTCTTGTGTCTCCCTTCTCAGTTCCTATCCCCCCTTAATGACAGCCCCTCCTTCCTCTCCCTCAGTCTCCAGGCTGGGCTGGGTTATCACCATGGTAACCAGTTTATGTAACTTTTCAGAAACTTCTATCTTACCCTCTAGGTGACCCCTCCTCTATTCACTGAGGTAAAGGTTTAACTAAAACACCACTAGGGGGGTGTTACATAAATAAGAAGTTTCTCAAGTTAAGATCCCTAATGAATGAGGCCCCAGAAGAGGAGTGGGCATTTCAACCTGGACAGAAGAAGACGGGCATGGTTTGAAAAACTATTTTCGGAGGGTTAACTCGTCTTTTACCAGTCTTGCTGTGTATTAATGTTATGGGATGGGCTTCCTCTGTCACCCCACTCTACCATGTTTTATGGGGTTTCACTGGTTATTGTCACTGACTACTCCTACTGGCACCACTTAGCCAGACCAATCACTCACCTACTGTGAAGTGTCAGATGTCCATCAATGTAAGGTCACCCTATAACATCCTTGTAGTAGGCACCCCCAGTTCTGGAGCAGTCCCCTGGGATTTTGTCAATGTTTGGAATGTCATTTTGCCAGTGTACCACTTTGGGGAGCCATTTATTAGTGAGGGGCTTGGCTAGACCACCAATTTCGGGGACATATTGGGCCTGATTCATTAAGAAAAGTAAAGGAAAAAAATGACTAACTTTGCACCTTGGCAAAACCATGTTGCATTGGATGGGGAGGTAAATTTAAAATGTGGGGACAGATTTATAGTTGGGGTAGAACATATCCTAGATCATCTTTAAATGTCAGTGTACAAGTAAAGCTATCAAGTATTTGTATGCTACACGAATAAACAGCCAGTATTTAACTTATGTGCAAAATAAAAAAAAATAATTTGCACACCTTGCATTGTAACATGGTTTGTCCAGGAGAAAACTTACTTATTTTTTTGCCTTACTATCCTTAATGAATCAGGTCCATTGTCTGTAGTACCTTACAATCCATAAGAATACTAGTATCCGTCTGGTTCATGATCGTATGCCAATCTGACATTTTTCTTATTGGGTAGTTGTCACTTCGTTCCAACACACTTGTCGTACATAATCATTTACTAAAAATGATTATGTTGCCTAACTAAGCCTGAGCAAAGTCTCTGAACACCTACTGCAGGTAGGTATTAGGCTGCAGAAATTGAGGAGAACCATTCTGGAGTTGTCGGGGGGACTTCCAGTACTGTCAGTCTCTACTGTTCAGATTCAGCACCGGAGATGTGGCAGCCTGATACTGCTGAGCCGTCCCGGACCCCACTAGACCACCAGGTAAGCATGTAATTTTACTTTCTTTTATTATATTGCACACACACACACATACTTGTTTGTCTTGCATCGTGGGGACCCATGTCTGGAATATGCCACATGGGGAAACCCCTTTCTTAATGCCCTATCAACAGGTCATTCAAAAGGGTAGGTTTAGGAGCTAGACATTAGTTCAATTTCACTAATTTCTAGTTTGTTTTACTGGGAGTTGACCACTCCCTCCAGGTGCTGCATGCTTTAGAAAATGGAGATTCAGGGAAGGTTTTAAATGTAACACCCTGAATATATCATCATCATCATCATCACCATATATAATTATTTAATTGGCTAGGGAACTCAACTAGAAGGGATGCCTTGATGCTGGCAGGTGAGCTTGTCCCAATTCAGCCATATTGTGCACAAAATTCATCTTTATGTACATGCTGACACATAGTGATTTATATATTGTTTGTTTTGGAACGCTGGGCAATATTTTTCCATTGTCTAGGAGCTGTTTGTCACCATTTATACCACTTGTGATTTTCAGTTTGACCAAAATATTGACATTTCACAGTCTTGTGGGGGCAGTTTAATGTATTCCGGCCGTCTGAGGACATTCATACACCCACATTATACCGATACCTAGTCATAGCTGGTCCAACAGGTTATAGTCATGGACAACCATTGCTTATCAATTCAACTATTTCTCTTTATAGCTGTTATCCAGTTCTGTATGTAGAATTTCACAACTAACCAGTTTTGATGTCTCAGTGCGGATGGGTCAGCCATGATACATGCAACGCAACCATGCGTTCCTGGAATCCTGCATGTCTGAATAAACTTCAGCATATTCCTCTGAACAGTTTTGACCACCTCTCTGTCCAAGATTTTTTTCCGCACTTCTTTATGACCTCACAGAAAGCAGAATTGTCCATTACAGATAAATCTGTGACATACAGAAAACAACATGCTTCCCCCTTCTGAAAGGACAGTGTTAACCTAAGACGTGCCCACTGGTTCAGGGGCTGCTCATCCTCTGACTCGTCATTCTGTAGCTGGACTGGTTCTAAAGAAGAATGGATATGTAAATGACAGAGTTAAAAGGTAAAAATCTAAACAATGTATCAGATATGAGAGTTCAAACCTAACGTCTGAATCAGTGTTCATCTCTTCCAAATTCTTGCCTTTGAGTTCAGCCAGTCTTCCCCTCTCTAGAGCCATTAATAGTTTTCTGATCTTGACAAGTTGGAGGTTACCTTCTGGGAGGTGGTAATACTGCAGGTGCACCCTGATGTCATGCCCAAGGAAGTCCGCCAATTGATCCAAATCTTTGTCATTTAGGTTGAGAACTTTTAAAAGAGTTGCAACATGTGAGGGATAGGTAATGTCAAACTAATCTAATTACTTTCTACGAGGAAGTTAGTGGGAACTTAGACCAGGGCAGCACAGTAGATGTGGTCTACTTAGATTTTGCAAAGGCCTTTGATGCAATGCTACACAAGAGGTTGGTTTACAAAATAAGGGAAACAACATTTGTACTTGGATCAAAAACTGGTTAGAGAATAAGGAACAGAGAGTTGTGATAAATGGAACATTTTCTAATTGGTCCAAAGTTTTAAGTGGTGTACCTCAAGGTTCTGTGCTGGGGCCACTCATTTTTAATATATTAATGACCTTGGTGATGGTTTAGAGAGTAAAGTTGCTATTTTTGCAGATGACACTAAAGTCTGTAAGGTAATAAAATGGGAGCAAGATGTAGCTTCTCTCCAGAGGGACTTAAATAAACTGGAGGATTGGGCTGCTAAATGGAATATGAGTTTTAACATAGATAAATGTAAGGTTAGGCATGTTTACTTTAGAAAAGAGGCGACTAAGAGGAGATATGATTACTATGTACAAACAGAGCCGGATTTAGACCTCATGGTGCCCTAGGCAAGTTATTGGTTTGGGCCCCCCCCCCCCAGCCCCCCCACACGCCCCCCCACAGGATGGTTAAAAAGTATTCAAATATAGATTGCACATAAGAAAATATATTAACATACCTGATTATGGCATCTATTAACCTGTGTTCTAATTAGGGATGAGCGCACTCGGATTTATGAAATCCGAGCCCACCCGAACGTTGCGGATCCGAGTCGGATCCGAGACAGATCCGGGTCTTGGCGCCAAATTCAAAAGTGAAACTGAGGCTCTGACTCATAATCCCGTTGTCGGATCTCGCGATACTCGGATCCTATAAATTCCCCGCTAGTCGCCGCCATCTTCACTCGGGCATTGATCAGGGTAGAGGGAGGGTGTGTTAGGTGGTCCTCTGTGCTGTTTAGTTCTGTGCTGTTTAGTTCTGTGCTGTTTAGTTCTGTGCTGTTTAGTTCTGTGCTGTTTAGTTCTGTGCTGTTTAGTTCTGTGCTGTGCTGTGCTGTGCTGTGCTGTGCTGTGTTCTGCAGTATCAGTCCAGTGGTGCTGTGTGCTGTGCTCTGTCCTTCTGAGGTCAGTGGTGCTGCTGGGTCCTGTGCTGTGTCCTGTTCAGTCCAGTGGTGCTGTGTCCTGTGCTCTGTGCTTCTAAGGGCATAGTTATTTCCCCAATATTCCCCTGTGTTTAAAAAAATAAAAAAAAGTTTTTTTAAAAAATACAAAAAACTACTTTAATATTTTTTAATTACCACAAAATTTGCACAACCAATCCTGCAGTATAAGCCCATTGGTACTGCAATATTACCAAGTTCACACATTCAGCAGTAAAAGTCCAGTGGTACTGCAATATTACAAAGTTTACACATTCTGCAGTATCAGTCCAGTGGTGCTGTGTCCTGTGCTCTGTCCTGCTGAGTTCCGTAGTGCTGCTGGGTCCTGTGCCGTGTCCTGTTCAGTCCAGTGGTGCTGTGTCCTGTGCTCTGTGCTTCTAAGGGCATAGTTATTTCCCCATTATTCCCAAGTTTTTAAAAAATAAAAAAAAAGTAAAAAAAAATAAAAAATTTAAAAAAAAAAAAAATATATAATAATTATAACCAAATTTGCAAAACCAATCCAGCATTATAAGTCCATTGGTACTGCAATATTACCAAGTTCACACATTCTGCAGTATCAGTCCAGTGGTGCTGTGTCCTGTGCTCTGTCCTGCTGAGTTCCGTAGTGCTGCTGGGTCCTGTGCCGTGTCCTGTTCAGTCCAGTGGTGCTGTGTCCTGTGCTCTGTGCTTCTAAGGGCATAGTTATTTCCCCACTATTCCCAAGTTTTTTAAAAATAAAAAAAAGTAAAAAAAAATAAAAAATTTAAAAAAAAAAAAATATATAATAATTATAACCAAATTTGCAAAACCAATCCAGCAGTATAAGTCCATTGGTACTGCAATATTACCAAGTTCACACATTCTGCAGTATCTTGTGCTACATATAATGGAGACCAAAAATTTGGAGGATAAAGTAGGGAAAGATCAAGACCCACTTCCTCCTAATGCTGAAGCTGCTGCCACTAGTCATGACATAGACGATGAAATGCCATCAACGTCGTCTTCCAAGCCCGATGCCCAATCTCGTAGTACCGGGCATGTAAAATCCAAAAAGCCCAAGTTAAGAAAAAGTAGCAAAAAGAGAAACTTAAAATCATCTGAGGAGAAACGTAAAGTTGCCAATATGCCATTTACGACACGGAGTGGCAAGGAACGGCTTAGGCCCTGGCCCGTGTTCATGACTAGTGGTTCAGCTTCACCCGCGGATCTTAGCCCTCCTCCTCCTCCCCCCCCCTACAAAAAATTGAAGAGAGTTATGCTGTCAGCAACAAAACAGCAAACAACTCTGCCTTCTAAAGAGAAATTATCACAAATCCCCAAGGCGAGTCCAAGGGTGTTGGTGGTTGTCAAGCCTGACCTTCCCATCACTGTACGGGAAGAGGTGGCTCGGGAGGGGGCTATTGATGATGTAGCTGGCGCTGTGGAGGAACTTGATGATGAGGATGGTGATGTGGTTATTGTAAATGAGGCACCAGGGGGGGAAACAGCTGATGTCCATGGGATGAAAAAGCCCATCGTCATGCCTGGTCAGAAGACCAAAAAATGCACCTCTTCGGTCTGGAGTTATTTTTATCCAAATCCAGACAACCAATGTATGGCAATATGTAGCTTATGTAAAGCTCAAATAAGCAGGGGTAAGGATCTTGCCCACCTAGGAACATCCTCCCTTATACGTCACCTGAATAACCTTCATAGTTCAGTGGTTAGTTCAGGAACTGGGGCTAGGACCCTCATCGGTACAGGGACACCTAAATCCCGTGGTCCAGTTGGATACACACCAGCAACACCCTCCTCGTCAACTTCCTCCACAATCTCCATCAGATTCAGTCCTGCAGCCCAAGTCAGCAGCCAGACTGAGTCCTCCTCAATACGGGATTCATCCGAGGAATCCTGCAGCGGTACGCCTACTACTGCCACTGCTGCTGTTGCTGCTGTTAGTCGGTCATCTTCCCAGAGGGGAAGTCGTAAGACCGCTAAGTCTTTCACAAAACAATTGACCGTCCAACAGTCGTTTGCCATGACCACCAAATACGATAGTAGTCACCCTATTGCAAAGCGTATAACTGCGGCTGTAACTGCAATGTTGGTGTTAGACGTGCGCCCGGTGTCCGCCATCAGTGGAGTGGGATTTAGAGGGTTGATGGAGGTATTGTGTCCCCGGTACCAAATCCCCTCGAGATTCCACTTCACTAGGCAGGCGATACCAAAAATGTACAGAGAAGTACGATCAAGTGTCCTCAGTGCTCTTAAAAATGCGGTTGTACCCACTGTCCACTTAACCACGGACATGTGGACAAGTGGTTCTGGGCAAACGAAGGACTATATGACTGTGACAGCCCACTGGGTAGATGCATCCCCTTCCGCAGCAACAGCAACAGCTGCATCAGTAGCAGCATCTACAAAATGGCTGCTCATGCAAAGGCAGGCAACATTGTGCATTACAGGCTTTAATAAGAGGCACAACGCTGACAACATATTAGAGAAAATGAGGGAAATTATCTCCCAGTGGCTTACCCCACTTAGACTCTCATGGGGATTTGTGGTGTCAGACAATGCCAGTAACATTGTGCGGGCATTAAATATGGGCAATTTCCAGCACGTCCCATGTTTTGCCCACACCATTAATTTGGTGGTGCAGCATTACCTCAAGAGTGACAGGGGTGTGCAGGAGATGCTTGCGGTGGCCCGCAAAATTGCTGGACACTTTCGGCATTCAGCCAGTGCCTACCGCAGACTAGAGGCACATCAAAAAAGCTTGAACCTGCCCTGCCATCACCTCAAACAAGAGGTTGTGACGCGCTAGAACTCCACCCTCTATATGCTGCAGAGGATGGAGGAGCAGCAAAAGGCCATTCAGGCCTACACAGCCACCTACGACATAGGCAAAGGAGTGGGGATGCGCCTCAGTCAAGCGCAGTGGAGACTGATTTCCGTGTTGTGCAAGGTTCTGCAGCCATTTGAACTTGCCACACGAGAAGTCAGTTCCGACACTGCCAGCTTGAGTCAGGTCATTCCCCTGATCAGGCTGTTGCAGAAGCAGCTGGAGAAAGTGAGGGAGGAGCTGGTAAGCCATTGCGATTACACCAAGCATGTAGCTCTTGTGGATGTAGCCCTTCGTACGCTTTGCCAGGATCCGAGGGTGGTCACTCTTTTAAAGTCAGAGGAATACATTCTGGCCACCGTGCTCGATCCTCGGTTTAAAGCGTATGTTGTGTCTCTGTTTCCGGCGGACACAAGTCTACAGCGGTGCAAAGACCTGCTGGTCAGGAGATTGTCCTCTGAAGAGGACCGTGACATGCCAACAGCTCCACCCTCATTTTCTTCCACATCTATGGCTGCGAGGAAAAAGCTCAGTTTTCCCAAAAGAGGCACTGGCGGGGATGCTGATAACATCTGGTCCGGACTGAAGGACCTGCCAACCATTGCAGACATGTCTACTGTCGCTGCATTGGATGCTGTCACAATAGAAAAAATTGTGGATGATTACTTTGCTGACACCATCCAAGTAGACATGTCAGACAGTCCATATTGTTACTGGCAGGAAAAAAAGGCAGTTTGGAAGCCCCTGTACAAACTGGCTCTATTTTACCTGAGTTGTCCCCCCTCCAGTGTGTACTCGGAAAGAGTTTTTAGTGCAGCGGGGAACCTGGTCAGTGAGCGGCGAAGGAGGTTGCTTCCTCACAACGTTGAAAAAATGATGTTTATAAAAATGAATAATCAATTCCTCAATGAAGTACAGCACTGCCCTCCAGATACTACAGAGGGACCTGTGGTTGTGGAGTCCAGCGGGGACGAATTGATAATGTGTGATGAGGAGGAAGTACACACTGTAGGGGGAGAGGAATCAGAGGTTGAGGATGAGGACGACATCTTGCCTCAGTAGAGCCTGTTTAGTCTGTACAGGGAGAGATGAATAGCTTTTTTGGTGTGGGGGCCCAAACAAACCAATCATTTCAGCCAAAGTTGTTTGGTAGGCCCTGTCGCTGAAATGATTGGTTTGTTAAAGTGTGCATGTCCTATTTCAACAACATCTTGGAACTTTTTTTTTTGCATTATATGACCAAGCAACAGTCGTTTGCCATGTTCAAAAAGTAAAACCAAATGTAAAAAAATTCAAGAAATTAAACCAAAAGTAAAATGCCGTGTCATAATTTAAAACAAGAGGTATTGACGTGCTCTAAAACTACTGTATTGTTGTTTATATTTTATAAACACTACACTTGAAAGCTTGAGTCTTTCAATAGAAAAGTAACTGTCCATTGCACGAATATTTGCAACAGGGACAATTTTAGGGTTAAGAAAGTCAACTAATAATAACACTTCGACGCTGTGTGTCTTTATAAACACTACACTTGGAAGTTGGAGGAGGTATTGTGGCCCCGGCACCAAATTTACTACCGGGGCCACTCCACTGTGCAGTCCATATTTAGGTGTATCAGATATTAAACAACGGTGACAGTTGATGCCCAATTTTTTAATTATATTGTGGCCTCGGTACCAAATTGTGTACCGGGGCCACCCCACTACGCAGTCCAGATACTTGTTTAGTGGAATTCAGACCAGTTGAGGGTTTTATTATTATATTGTGTGGACCACTCTATCTATACCACACTACAACTCTATACCACTCTATTTCCTACTTTAATTCTATTTCATACTTTAATTCTATTTCCTACTTTAATTCTATTACTAATTAATTACCATAAAGAGGAACAAAATAAACCAATTTTACCAAAAGTATAATATGACTTAGACTTACAAACACTACACTTTAAAGATCGTGCCTTTAAATGAAAAAGTCAGTCTTCATTGCACGACTATGTGCAACAGGGACATTTTTTTGGGTTTACAAAGTCAAACAATAACACTTCGACCCTGTCTGTCTGGGGTCTCTCAATGACGAATTGTCTGTACCATGTTTGGAGGAGGTATTGTGGCCCCGGTATCAAATTGGGTACCGGGGCCACCCCACTATGCAGTCCAGATACTTGTTTGGTGGAATTCAGACACGTGGAGGGTTTTTTAATTATATTGTGGCCTCGGTACCAAATTGTGTACCGGGGCCACCACACTACGCAGTCAAGATAGATAGATGCGTATTGCGTATCATAGATAAAGTACATTCAGTGGTGTGGGGCAAATTGAAAAATATTCAAAATGCACTGACATTATCAAAAACAAGAGGTTGTCACATGCTAAAACTCCAACATGTATATGATGGAGAGGATGGAGGAGCAGCCGTATGTGTAGTGTAATGCAGATCTGTTGAAGGTTTTTTATATATTTTATTGTGGTGCCCAGTGCCCACTCCTCTACGCAGTCCAGGTACAATTATTGGTGCGAATCATAAAAGTTCAGGGTTTTTAAGATATTGTGGTGACCCACTCCTCTACGCAGTCCAGGTACAATTATTGGTGCGAATCATAAAAGTTCAGGGTTTTTAAGATATTGTGGTGACCCACTCCTCTACGCAGTCCAGGTACAATTATTGGTGCGAATCATAAAAGTTCAGGGTTTTTAAGATATTGTGGTGACCCACTCCTCTACGCAGTCCAGGTACATTTATTGGTGCGAATCATAAAAGTTCAGGGTTTTTAAGATATTGTGGTGACCCACTCCTCTACGCAGTCCAGGTACAATTATTGGTGCGAATCATAAAAGTTCAGGGTTTTTAAGATATTGTGGTGACCCACTCCTCTACGCAGTCCAGGTACAATTATTGGTGCGAATCATAAAAGTTCAGGGTTTTTAATATATATTGTGGTGACCCACTCCTCTACGCAGTCCAGGTACAATTATTGGTGCGAATCATAAAAGTTCAGGGTTTATAATATATTGTGGTGACCCACTCCTCTACGCAGTCCAGAAAGATACCTTGTTGCAACGTTTTGGACTAATAACTATATTGTGAGGTGTTCAGAATACACTGTAAATTAGTGGAAATGCTTGTTATTGAATGTTATTGAGGTTAATAATAGCCTAGGAGTGAAAATAAGCCCAAAAACTTGATTTTTAAACTTTTTATGTTTTTTTCAAAAAAAATCCGAATCCAATACCTTAAATCCGAACCGAGACCTTTCGTCAAGTGTTTTGCGAGACAAATCCGAACCTCAAAAATAACGAAAATCCGGATCCAAAACACAAAACAGGAGACCTCAAAAGTCGCCGGTGCACATCCCTAGTTCTAATCTACTACTGGACACACTGTGTGAGGAGGGGTCACAGCTGTCAGCCCATTGATCCGTCATCTTGCAAGCTCCTCTGCGAGAGAGGAGCTGACACAGATGCCAAAGCCGGACATCATGGCACCGAATCAAGCGCATAATCCCCTCTGGTGACCACAGGTTAAGATTTTGGTGTGAAAAAAAAAATAAAAAGGCAAAAAAATCTGTAACTTAGAATAGGATCGTTTTACATCTCATTCATTAATGCTCCAAACTAATATCAACTTTCACTTCTTATACAGCATCTTAATTCTATATGCACTTTTAGTGGGGGTATACATATTTATAAAAGTGAGTTAGGTGGCTTTTGTGTAAGTGACCTTTAAGGAAAATGCACATCATTCCTTTATGTAACATTCTGCCATCAACCACTGTATTATTCAGTGTTCCTTCTACCTATACCATTTTGATAAATTTAATAGAGGAACAGGAAAATTATCTTCAGTGTCCACTGATCTAACCAGGTTTTCCATGGCTAGGTACTCACCTCGCTCTTTGCAGGGTTAGATCTATTGACACTGCCACTGCGGTCCGTTCTTACACATGTGGATCACGCAATTAGTGGAAAGGGAGTCTTCGGTTACAGCAATCCCTCACCATTCAGCATGCACCCGGCAGCAGTGGAGGGGGGAGGTACTAGAAGAAGGTAATGATCAGGAAGAGGAGGGACGGATCTCCGCGCGGCTTGCATCTAGTAAGGTGTCTGGCTCCTAGGGAGGAGCTAGCCACCTGCAGGCCAATGAATAACGGTGCTCCGGCGCAAAATGGTCTTTGGCTGTCTGGCTTGTGCCTCCCTGCTAGCCCTTCCCCCGACTCGCGGCACTCCCCCACGAGTCGCGCGGGGAGGGGGGGGAGGAGTCGGGGGAGGGGGCCACAATTTTTTTTTATATTTTTTTTATATTTCCTTATGTCCCCCCCTTCTGGGCCCCCTGAGAGCCGCTAGGCCCTAGGCAGGTGCCTAGGTTGCCTAGCGGTAAATCCGGCCCTGTGTACAAATACATTAAGGGTCAATACAGAGAACTTTCCTGGGAACTTTTTACCCCAAGGACCATACACAGGACACGTGGTCACCCCGTAAGATTAGAGGAGATGAAATTTCACAACCAGCAAAGGAAGGGGTTCTTTACAGTAAGGAGAGTCAAGATATGGAATTCACTGCCAGGGAAGGTGGCGATGGCAGATTCAATACATATGTTTAAGAAAGGGTTAGACAAATATTTAGCGGAAAAGTGTATCCAGGTATACGACCGTTAATTAAAATGAAGGATAGTAGTGGATATAGGGTAAACATAGGACTGCAATATTGGGTTTGGGGGATTTTCACAATTGAAACAGATTGGCGGTTGCTTACTCTGGATCAATTTCAAATATAAGTGCAGGATCGCAGGAGATCCAAAATAGGCTGAACTTGATGGACTGGTGTCTTTTTTCAACCTCATCAACTATGTTACTATGTATGCTTTTGAGCCTTTGCAGAAGACATTGTTTAGCTCCACATGACAAAACAGCTGGTCTTGCAAATGTAGACATTTTCATTGGCCACTGCACATTCTTCATGCTTTTCTGCAATAAGTTCCATTGTACTTTGCATTGCTGGTGGCAGCAGGATTGGAACCTTCCTACCCTGTTTTCCTTGGATTTCAATTCTTGTGAAGTGCCAGCAGATCTTCTTCTTAAGCTCGGAAATCATTAGGGCAACATCTTTGTGAAGATCCAAAGCATCTCTGGAAGAATAGGTAGTTAACAGCATCTTGTAAACTTCCCCGTCCCTTCTTTGATTGAATAAGATTACCTGTGCCAGGGTAACCTTTGCAAGCAATAACCAGTTTTAAAGCAAAGGCTCTGTAGATGGTCCGCCTGCTGTTTCTCGAGATACAAGTGCATCTTTTTCACATCTTCAGTGAAAGGTAAGAACTGGCAGGTTCCACTTTTCCTCCTTCAGAGTTTTTAAGGCAGCTGATGAGATCATCTCATTCCAAGTTGTTTCATAGATCGTCCTGAAGTTATGCGCATTACTCACTATAGCGGTGCAGCCCCCCCCCCATCACTGCTTTGCATTCCAGAATTCTAAAAATCTTTTTCAAGCCATGGCCAAGAGGGTCTTGAACGTATTAGTTTCATCGGTCTAGCCAGCTACCAGCCTCAGAACGTCTACTACATGCAGAAAGTTTGATGAAAGTGTTCCATCTTCTCCAAAGCTCTTCTGGCATTTAACAGTAGCCTTCCCATTTCTCAAAATTTCTGCCAGATGTACACGTTTGCCAACATCTGATCCAACCTGGTCGTAGAGCTGCTGCCCTATCTACATGATGCATCTGTCATTTTTAATTGTGAATAAAATCATGTAATCTTGGGTCAAGTCGTTCAAAAGCTTCCAAAAGTCACTGTTGATGTCAAGTGGAACAGACTGAGCAAAGACACACAGAAACTGGACTTTTGTCAGGTTTGGGTTTGTCGCAACTTTGCTTTAGCTTACATTTCTTCATGTGTCCCCACAGGTATTTTCCTGCAAACAAACCTTGGCTAGCAGCACAATGCATGAAAACTGTGAGAACCTTGTCTTTTTCTGGTTGTTTGCATGAAATGAGAACACAGCGTCCTGTCTTTATTACCGCCGAGTTGTGAGCAAAGTTGACTCTATTCCGAAGATGTTCAAATTGCATGCGGATTTTCTTCAAGTGCTAGGAAGGTCTCCTGCATTGACTAGCATCGTCAGTTTCATGGGGACTTCATGTTGTGTCCCCACTAGGCCTGAGGTCCCCGCAGTGTTGGCGTGTAAACAGGTCAATGTCACACACACACACACACACATAGTTTAACTATTTCATACAGTATGTGGGGGAATAGGAAGATTGAACCCAGCCACAGTCAGTTAAACGGAGAATAACTATTTAACTGTGTACCCATTGATTGGGGACCCATTCTCCTACGGGGGACTTTACCTCAGCTACATTCCCAGACACAGAAACAGACAAGGTTTTGGAGGAAGGCATTTTATTTTCTCTATACTGCACCTTCCAAGACATAACCTTGGAACCCTCCTTCTCTTTCTCTTCCTTTTGAAGTCCACACTATCTCTCTATTTTCTCCTTTCCATCTTTATGTTGCTGTCATTTATCACCTGGTTTAATTATTTCCTATCCTTTGACTTGCCTACTCTCATTCTAGGTGATTTCAACATTGGCATTGACAACTCCACTATCTCTGCTGCTATAAACCACTTTAAATTACTTCATCACTTGGTCTTTCCCAGTGGACTTCATAGCCCACCCACTGTGATGGACATTCCCTTGACCTTGTCTTCTCCAGATGCTGCTTCATCTCTTGTTTCTCCAACTTGGTCTTCCTGCTCTCCAACTACAACCTCCTTTCCTTCAGCCTCACTTTACCTCATACTCCCCCCATTGCACCCATTCTTCTGACCCTTCATTGTCTCTTTGCCATCTTCAACTAACTTCTCTTCCCACCTGTACCTACTCCCCCGTCCTCCTTCACAGCCCATGATTTTGCTACCTTCAGAGACAAAATTGACACCAATGGAAAAATAATCTTTTCTCATGCAAATTCCACCCACATTCTACAACACCCCCCCCCCCCCCCCCCCCCCAATTTATCCTTGGTTCATTCTCTCAAGTAACCAGAAGTCTCACCATCTCACCCCACATCCTGCCTTCTTGACCCTATTCCCTCCCAAATTCTCTGCTCCTTCTCTCCCACTGCATGGCCACCTCTAGCTCACTTCTTCAATCTTCTTCTTCAATCTTCAATCTTCTTCTTCTCTCCACTGGCACCTTTCTATTCTCATTTAAACACACATCTCACTACACCTAAATTAAAAATCTCTTGACACAGTCTCTCTCTTCAAATAATGCTCTATTTCTCTCCTCCCCTTTGCACCCAAACTACTTGAGCGACTTGTGTAGAACAGGCTCATATTCTTTCCTCTCAGTCCATTTTCAGTTTCTCTGTAGATGGGCTTCCATCCCCAGCATTCTACTGAGACTGCACTCACAAAAGTGATCTATAATCTACTTACAGCAAAGCCTAAGTTTAACATAGTTGATGAGGTTGAAAAAAGACACCAGTCCATCAAGTTCAACCTATTTTGAATCTCCTGTGATCCTGCACTTATATTTGAAATTGATCCAGAGTAAGCAACCGCCAATCTGTTTCAATTGTGAAAATCCCCAAGACCCAATATTGCAGTCCTATTTTTACCCTATATCCACTACTACCCTTCATTTTAATTAACGGTCATATCCCTGAATACACTTTTCTGCTAAAAATTTGTCTAACCCTTTCTTAAACATATCTATAGAATCTGCCATCACAACCTTCTCTGGCAATGAATTCCATATTTTGACTGCCCTTACTGTAAAGAACCCCTTCCTTGGCTGGTTCTGAAATTTCCTCTCCTTTAAGATTAGGGGTGACCGCGTGTCCTGTGTATAGTCCTTGGGGTAAAAAGTTCCCATGAAAGTTTTCTGTATTGACAATTAATGTATTTGTACATAGTAATCATATCTCCTCTTAGACGCCTCTTTTCTAAAGTAAACATGCCTAAATTGGCTAACCTTTCCTCATAACTTAATGACTCCATAACCTTTATCAATTTTGTTACCCTCCTCTGAACCCTTTCTATTTCCAAATGATCTTTTTTATAGAGTGGTGCCCAGAACTGTACTGCATATTCAAGATGAGGTCTTACCAACGATTTATACAGTGGCAAAATTACACTGTCTTCCCTTACATCTATGCCCCTTTTAATGCATGCCAATACTTTGTTTGCCCTTGCAGCTGCTGCTTGACATTGAGCACTATTACTAAATATACTCTCTACGAGCACTCCCAAATCCTTTTCCATTATAGATAAATTAATTCCATTTAATTTATAGATTGTGTTCTTGTTTTTGATCCCTAAATGCATAACCTTACATTTATCTATGTTAAACCTCATATTCCATTTGGCCGCCCAATCCTCCAGTTTATTTAAGTCCCTCTGTAGAGAAGCTACATCTTGCTCTGATTTTATTACCTTACAGAGTTTAGTGTCATCTGCAAAAATAGAAACTTTACTCTCTAAACCATCACCAAGGTCATTAATAAATATATTAAAAAGGAGTGGCCCCAGCACGGAATCTTGAGGAACTCAACTTAAAACTTTTGACCAATTAGAAAATGTTCCATTTATTACAACTCTCTGTTCCCTATTCTCTAACCAGTTTTCGATTCAAGTACAAATGTTGTTTTCTAAACCCAGTTCTCTTATTTTGTAAACCAACCTCTTGTGTGGCACTGTATCAAAGGACTTTGCAAAATCTAAGTAGACCACATCTACTGTGCTGCCCTGGTCTAAGTTCCCACTAACTTCCTCGTAGAAACTAATTAGATTAGTTTGACATGACCTATCCCACAAATCCATGTTGATTCCCACTAATAATCTTATTGCCCACCAAGTAATCCTGAATACTATCCTTTAATATAACTTCCAGTAGTTTCCCCACTATTGATGACAGGTTTACAGGTCTATAATTCTCTGGTTGTGATCTCGTCCCCTTTTTAAACAACGGCACCACATCTGCTATTCGCCAATCCCTCGGTACTGAGTCTGATGATTGATGAGACTGAATCTTTGAAAATTAAGATTAGCGATCTAGCTATTTCTGAGTTTAGCTCCATAAGGACCCTTGGGTGTATGCCACCTGGACCTGGAGCTTTATTTATCTTAATATTATTCAGTCGCCTTTGGACTTCTTACTCTGACAACCAAGTATTAATTAATGGTATGGTTTCATTTCCATTTTTATGTATTATTCCTAACATTTGTTCCTCTCTAGTAAATACTGAAGAAAAGAGAGTGTTTAATACCTCTGCTTTTTCCTTAGTATAATTTATCAATTCACCCATCTCACTTCTTAGGAGACCTATATTATCTTTTTTAATCCTTTTGCCATTATATACTTAAAAAACTTTTTGGGGTTTGTCTTACTTTCTTTTGCAACTTGCTTTTCATTTTCTAATTTCCTTTTTGCATGCTTTATTACATTCCTTGTACCTACAGAAGCACTCCTCTGACCAATCACTTCTTCATTCTCATCCTCCTGGACATCTCTGCTTCCTTTGACACTGTTGATCACCCTCTTAATCTCCCCACCTTTTACTACATTGGCCTTCGTGACACAGTTCTTTTCTGGTTCACTTCCTACCTATCAAACCGCTACTTTAGTGTCTCCACATCTGACACATCCTCCACTCCACTCCCACTATCTGTTGGGTTAACTTAGGGCTCTGCTATTGGCCATCTACCACTCTGTACCACCTCTAAACTGACAACACCCAAATCTACCTCTCCTGACTTGACCTCTCCTCTTCCGTATTATCTTGTGTAACCAACTGTCTCTCTGCTATCTCCACATGGATGTCCCAACAATACCTAAAGCTCAACATATCCAAATCAGAGGTTATCATCTTCTCTCAAGCCATGAGTCACCACCTACCCTCATCTCTTCTTCACTGTCAATAACAATAGAATTTCCTCAGTTACCAAGACTGCTGCTTTGGTGTCACACTTGACTCTGGCCCTTTAATTTATTCCTCATATCTAGTCTCTGTACCAGGTCTGTCGCCTCCATCTTAGAAATATTGACTTGTTTTTCTTACACAATATGCTCCCAAAACTCTCATCACCTCCCGCCTTGTCTACTGTAACCTCCTCCTATCTCCTAAATGCTGCAGCAAGACTAATCTTCCTCTCTTGTCACTCCACATATTCCGCACCACTTTGCAAATCCTTACCCTGGCTCACTCTCATAGCCCTTTCTACCCTTTGTTTTCATGTCTGCATTTTGTCTACCTTATATGTGTTTGTTTTATGAATGTCCTGTTTTCCCATGCTACAGAGCATTGTGGTCTCTTACAAATCAATGATAGTAATTATAATAAGGACGTACAGATGCAAGTCATGCATGCCCCTTTGAGTTGTGTCTTTTTTTAAGATACACATATCTTGACATACATTCCGTACCAAGTACATTTTGTGCTTGCACAAGATGGGTGCAGTCATAAAGTTGATGATGATTGTCAAACATTTGCTCCAGTCGCAACTATATACTAGATATAAGGTTGCACGTTTTTTAAGATGAGTGGAACTCAAAATATTGATGTAGAAATGTAAGTGTGCACATGCATATTTGCGCACATGCAAATGGGATTTGTCATGCCTGAGATCTGTCTGTACCCAGACTGGGCGGTGTCTCTGGAGTTAGGCTGGTGACTATATACACAAAGCTGGGTGGCCTCATTATGTTCCTTTTCATGTAAATGAAAGGACTGGTACAGGTGGTAATAGACTAGCAGAAGAGACCAGACACAAACTGATTGCTGAACTAGACTGGAACCGTGATTGAACCGGAATACTGGAACTGGAATACTGGAACAGAACTGGAATCAGAATGCAGAATGGAATAGGAATGCTGGAACCGGAATATAACCGGAATGCTGGAACCAGAATGCAGACTGCACTGTCTGAGCTGGAACAATAGAAAAGACTGCAGACTGCTGGAAACCAGGTTGGTGCTTGAAAGTACAATGTTGCACTGGCAATGGGTAAGGGCTCCAGGAAGTCCTTTTATAGTTGTTGTTTCCTGGTTGGAGACTGCGGTCAGCTAGGCTAAAGCAGCACTCTGAGTTGCTAAAAATGGATCAGGTGACTTGATCCAAGATGGCAGCCCCAGGAACTGGTTTTGGAGGGAAACCTGGAGTGGAGGCTGCTATCCCCTGATTGGCTGAGAGGAATCATGTGACCGAATCCAAGATGGCAGCGCCCATATACTGATTCTGGAAGGACCTCTGGAGTGGAAACAGACTGGGCAGCACCTTGCAGAAATATCTGAAACCAGCAGAGCCTGAGGACCTCAGGGCAGCTTGAAAAGACAGCGTAGAGGTAAGTGACAGGACCGGAGAGCCAGGTGTGTGACAGGATTCTTTTATATTCAACTGTAAATCACCAGCTTAATGTTTATTTGTAGGCCTTAATTCAGTGTATAAATGTATGTTTTTGCCTTTATTTTTTATTTTGTCACTTTTTAATTAATTCAAAAGCATTCTAACACGCATCTCTAGCGCCACCTTTAGGCAGCTGCTCCAGTGCGATATGATGCATTGTCCCACTCCCTCCTCCTCACTGAATGTTAGGTGTGACGTCGTCATCATGTCCCAATGATGTCGATGAGAAGCTGCGCTGAGAGGAGAAGCTGACAAAAAAGAAGAAGATTGAAGAAAAGAAGCTAAGCAAAGAATTGTGAGAAAAGGGGCAGCCGTGTGATAGGAGGGCAATGAGTGAAAAGGGGCAGCAGTGTGATAGGAGGGAAATGTGTAAAAAGGGACAGCAGTGTGATAAGGGGCAGCAGTGTGATGAAGGGACACAGTGTAATGAAGGGGCAAAGTGTGATGAAGGTGGAGAAGTGTGGTGATGGAGCAGACATATCTGTTATTTGTTGCTCTTATTGTTGTGATTTTATAACTAGTGTTTTACTTAAAATAAAGCAAAGAACAAAACTGACCAACTTCTATCCTAAAATACATTAACTTGAGTGACACAGAGTGTTGTAGGGCATAGGATCTACAGGAGTCAGAACTGGAGAGGGGTGAAGAGTCTGGTCTGGAGAGAGATCCACCACTGCCTCCATGTATATATAAAGGTAGTGTGAAAATAATCTGTTTGGCAGAGGGGTATGTTTGAGAAAATCTGGTGGGTATTGGGCCATTGGAGAGAAAAGGTGGTGGAGAGGGGGAAATATGCAACACAAGCTGGTGGGCAGGGAAACATGTGTGAAAATAGCTGGCTAGGGCACCTAGCGCAGGGGTGCATATGAGAGTAAAGCTGGTGGGCAGGGGGCATGTGAACAAAGTTGGTGGAATGGAAGTGGCATGTGTGACAAAACTTGATGGTCATTGGTGGCATATGTGAGAATAACTAGTGGGCAGCTGAGCATGTGTAAAAATAGCTGGTGGGCCGGGGGCATGTTTGAGAAAAGTTGGTGGGCAGCGAGGAACATGTCAGTGTGTAACAGGTGAGTGATGTAAGTTTTTTTCCTTTGTTCAGAAATGTAACATTTGGAGCCTCTCTTCTATTATCCTGCATTTGCTCCTGGGCAGCAGTGAAGCCTGGACAGCATTCTACGTCCGACATCAGTACATCTACACACCAGTGCATCTGTTCTGCAGCCCTGCCACCCAGCCAGGAGGAGGAGGTAAGAGTTACTGTTTTTATTTTACAAATGTCAAGTGTGTGAAGGGCTAGGTAGGAATTGGGGGGAGGAGGGGGTGGTAGACTGAAGCTTTGCCTAGGGCGCCAAGCAACCTTGCACCGTCCCTGTTAACATGCATTAACATAAGCTTTTCTGCACCTGTGATCGTGTTACAGCAAGTTTCTGCACTTTGGTAGAGAATTCCTGGGTCCAGCAGGGAGACAGCAGGTGATTATGTGAACAGGAATTTCCCCTTGCAAGCAGAAGTCAGTTAGTCATACGAAACACAGAATTCTGTACTTGAATGATGTTTTTGTGGCAAGTAAAAGCCAGAAACAGTCTAAATCAGTGCCCAGCTGATAGAACCAGTGCTTGTCAGTGTCAGCCCAGTTCCAGTTTTGGAGACAGGCAAAAGCCCACCCCCACAATTCAGAGAATGTAGGCAGGAAGGTGTTAAATGTATTTTCCACCTTCAGACTTTTACTAAATCCATTACTTTGTCTTCTGACTTCCTTCGGTATGTTTTACAAATATCTTTACACCATCAGGCCGAATTGTTCATTTTCGGTGCCCTTGGATACAGCACCAAGTTGCTCCTTCTGATACAACTGCATCCACTGCAGAGAGCAAAGCACAGCTTCATTATGTCTAAGGGCAACAAAATTAAACAGCTCTGTCTGTTGGCATTCAACTATGACTTAAAAACACAGACACAGATAATATGGCTATAGGAGATGTAGCTACTCACTGAACTTTTTTATATTATATATTTTTTAATCGTGCCTTAGAAATATCTACTATATAAATGCCTAGTGGCGTGTGTGAACAAAAAACAAAAACAAGCTGCAGCGCCACCTGCTGGGCAGAGTTATACACTGACCTATATATTTCTTGAAGGAGAAGTGACAGTTGGGAGTAGTTGGTGGTTGCCGGGGGTGACAGTGGGGAGTTTTTAACACCTTAAGTAGCTTGATGAAGGATGTGACGATGAAGATGAAGGATGAGGTGATGGAGAAAAATGATGAGGTGGACAAAACCACGTTAAAAAAGGGCGCTTGCGTCGGGAAGTAACGCTCTTCCCCTGAGGAGGCCTGGGCTAGGCCCAAATGCATGACAAGAACCTTTTTAACACCTTAAGTAGCTTGATTTGACTAGAATGCACGAGTATCATGCACGGGTTAACTTGTGTTTTAATAAATGTTCAAGGTTGTCCAAATCAGCAGGCAACACAAGTCAGTTCTCTCCCTTTTGACAATACTTGTCCATTCTCCCAAAATTTTGGGTTGTCCTCCCGGAATCCCACTTCTCTTTCATGTGGAGTGGAAGTGGCGCTGATAGCGGTGGAGGGGCCTAATGATGCAAAATGGGTCAAGAGAACAGCATTAGAACACAAATTGCATCATTGTGCTATGGGGATTGGGGTCGTGATGTTGCGGATTGCGTCCTCACACCTCCTCACTTAGGACAAATTGAGTCATGTCCGTTGGACCTTCCCTCCAGGATCTCCTGGGTATGCTTTTACCCCATAATAGTTTATAATGTAAGCCCCAACAAATACCAAAATCAATTGGATGACGTTTGCAAACCAAATGCATTAAACTGAATATAATTTTAAAAGAAAAATCTCTAAATTGATCTTGTTTTGTAGCAACAATTAAGAAAAAACAAAAACAAATAATACTACTACTACTAATTATAATAATAGATTTCACATATTTACATTACATTTGTTTTTATACTCTCAAAACAGCTCTCAAAATCAGTGGTTTTGGAAACAGTATCCCCTCCCTATAACCTTAGCATTACTGAAAACTAAGAGTTAAAAGGTTGAATTAATAAAGACTCCACACTTTGCTATCTGCAGGATATTTCCTTGCAAGTTACATTTTTAAGACTATGATTTCCAGATCATTTAGCTTAAAGTGATTGGTAGAATTTCACAAATATTTTAGATAACCGAACCTCAGATTTTCTCATCTCTAGACACTGTACTAAACCACTTGTGTCGCCATCTTCTGGCAGCAGTCATTACCTGCAGCAAAGAACAATCCAGGTTTTATAAAGAAACCATGCTAAATTTACAAACATCATCATCAGCTATTTATATAGCGCCACTAATTCCGCAGCACTGTACAGAGAACTCACTCACATCAGTCCCTGCCCCATAGGAGCTTACAGTCTAAATTCCCTAACATACACAGAAAGAGAGACTAGGGTCAATTTGATAGCAGACAATTAACCAACTAGTATGTTTTTGGAATGTAGGAGGAAACCAGAGCAACCCCACGCAAATACAGGGAGAACATACAAACTCCACACAGATAAGGCCATGGTTGGGAATTGAACTCATGACCCCAGTGCTGAGAGGCAGAAGTGCTAACCACTAAGCCACCATGCTGCCCATAGGTAGTGATAATGGTTGCTGATTCATTTAAATGCCAGCTAAACATCAAAGGATTGTTGCCTGCTCATGCAGTTTATTAGCTGAGAAGACATCATCAGCCAATCATAGATCACCCTGCTGCACAGGCTGTGTGGATAGTTTGATATCTGTATGCAGGGCCACCTTCAGAAAAAATCGGGCCCAGTACGGGCCCCCGTGCAACCCGGGCCCCCCCCCCATGAGCGCCCCCCCCATGAGCAACACATACTTACCTGGGGCCCGCCGTGACAGCCAGGCACCAGGATCCGATCGCAGGGGTGGAGGAATCATTCCCCCTGCGATCATGTGATCTGTCACAAGACAGAATAGCGGAGACCAGAGGCGGGCCCCAGGTAAGTCTGTGCTAAGCTGTTGTACCGGGCCCCCTGGTGAGCCCGGGCCCGGTACAACTGTACCCCCCGTACCCCCCTGATGGCGGCCCTGTCTGTATGACTATAAATTATAAGGTGCACATGACCTCTTCTTGGCATCTTGTTGCTAAAAAACCCGTTGTTGCATGAAAAAAGGACTTTGAAGCTAGTAAATGTAGTGAGAGGTAAGGTGATTGTAAGGTGCCAAATTCTACAAACCAGAGTTCCAATTTATAAATCCAACAGATTGCTGAACTGGATACTTAAATTATACAGTGGGCCTGATTCATTAAGGAAAGTAAAGCAAAAAAAAAAAAGAGAGTAACTTTTCACCTTGGCAAAACCATGTTGCATTGGAAGGGGAGGTAAATTTAAAATGTGGGGTCAGATTTATAGTTGGGGTAGGGTATGTCCTAGATCAACTCTAAGGGCTATATTTACTAAGCTGCGGGTTTGAAAAAGTGGGGATTTTGCCTATAGCAACCAATCAGATTCTAGCTTTCATTTTAGTGCTTTCTACAAAATGACAGCTAGAATCTGATTGGTTGCTATAGGCAACATCCCCACTTTTTCAAATCCGCAGCTTAGTAAATCTAGCCCTAAATGTCAGTGTAAAAATAAAGCTATAAAAGTATTTGTGTGCTACATGAAAAAACAGCCAGTATTTATCTTATGTGCAAATAATAATCTAATTTGCACACCTTGCATTGCAACATGGTTTTGCCAAGGTTCAAAGTTCCAATTTTTTTTCCTTTACTTTCCGCAATGAATCAGGCCCAGTGTTTCTCTATATGCAACATATTTATTAAAATGGTTCTTTCAGTTGTGTCAGTGATGGGGGTTCTAATTTTTTTTAAATTAATTATTACAGTGATAATTACTGATGAGAGGAATCGATAATGACTGCCTCTTCGAAACCGTACCTTAAAATGTTTTCGCTATGGGTAGCAAAACATTCTGCAGGTGCTTACAGTTATGCTATAAACAGATTTTCATCTCACATTAGGTATTATGCACATTCCAAGAAAATCAAAGTAGTTTACTAACCAGTTTGTTGTGCGGGAGGGTTGCTATGAAGCAATGGGTGGTGGGAGGTGCCAGCATCCTGGAGCACTGTGCACATTTTGTGGGAGTGGGGGGCTGTCAATAGGGAGCGCGCACCCGATTGCTTCAGAGTTTTCTCTAGAAAATAGAGGATGTCGTTTCAATTAATGCAACTGGTTAACTCCTGTCCTATTCTATGTCCCACTCCAGTAAAATAAAAAGCGTGAAAAGGAAATGTCCTAATAGTCCTTTGTCTTCTTCTGAAAGTGTTACAAAGAATAGAGACAGTGATTCATCCCCAAATAGAGTTTCCCTTTTATTTTATAGGAATAACATCAGACCTACAACATTCCTTGTTGGAGGGTCAATAAGGATGTTCACACACAAGCACATTCCTGTTTGGGAATAACAGTGCAAAAAATACAGTGCAGAATGCTCTTGGCCCTGGATCAGGGAGAGAGACTTAGGGCTAGATTTACTAAGTTGCGAGTTTGAAAAAGTGGGGATGTTGCCTGAGAAATGTCTGAGAAAGAACCATCAAGAACCACATATGCAATATACTCAACTGTAACTACCAAGTAAGGTCTGAGAATCTGCCTGTGGATGAATTCAGATGGGACCTGGTGTACCAAAGATCCCTTTATTTGGGAAAATCTATGAGTTTTGCTATTCGGGTACGCAGATATTTGCTATACACTCGTTGCATGGAGGGGGAATCAAGCTACAAACCACCTGGCAGCGTTAAGAATTTGGGTAGTCAGTTTGTCAGAGGTATCATCCAAATCCTCGACTGACAGCCCCAAGAGAAAAGACCATAGATTTTTAGAAATGGGTGTTGAGGTAACATTAGATAGAAGGATGGCTATATCATCCTAGATCTTAGCAATCTTAGGACATGTCCACCAAATGTGGAGGAAAGAGCCGAATTCACCACAACCTTGCCAACCGTAAAGGGAAGCCAAGCCAAACATCCTTCATAGCAGATGGGTACAAAGGACCACCTGTAGGAAAGGTTGTATGCATTTCCTTAAGGGTGGAGATCGAGGATTTCGAAACTTTTTCCCTAATTGTTGACCAAGAGTCTGCCCAAATCGTTTTCCCAATTCATTTCATTTTTAGGGGTAGGAGAGTGTTTAACTGTACTAGAAAATCAGGAAGGAGAGCAATCCCTATAACAGGTCTCCAGTTGAGTCAGATATGCGGCAATTAATGGTTTAGGGATAGAGGAGACGTGTTGTCGTAATTGGAAAGTCTCGCCAAGCAGAGCCCACATTTCTGTTGCAACATCTCCAGCATACTAGTTACCCACGTCCAGAACGCCATGTACCACTCTGATGCCATTGGAAGAATATTGAGCAAAAGCAGAAGATTGGCCAGGAGCAAACTCAGGGTTTTCCCAAAGTGGGGTGAGGGGAGATGGAGCCGAAGTGGTGTTAAAACGAGTTTTGCAATGGTCCCAAATTTGGCAGGAGAAGAGAACTAACGGATGTGAGAGCACTAATGGGGATCTACTTTTAGATGGGACAGCCACACTAGCGGATAGAAGTAACCCTGCAAGAGCAAGCTTCTAGGGGCTTGATAGGTAGCAAACCAGGCAAAAGTCTGACTTAAGTGAGAAGCAAAGTAATAGAGACGAATATCTGGGAAACCTCTGCTGCCATTGGTGGCTTGTCTCTAGTGTGAAAAGCCAGTTCTTGCGGCTTATGTCTCCGAAAAAGAAAAATATATATATCAGACGCTAAAAAAGAAATTAATCCTAAATATATATAAATTAAATACAAGAATGCAGACCACTAAATGTAGGTGTACTCAAGGGAAGTGTCAATCCCTATTGGAAATAAATCACAGAAAAAACTGGACAATGCAGTAAGAGGGCTACAGAGCTTATAACATGAAAATGAACATATAAATATGCGTACGTATAATATATACAAGTTAACCGTGGTCATGCATTCTAGTCAAATCAAGCTACTTAAGGTGTTAAAAAGGTTCTTGTCATGCATTTGGGCCTAGCCAAGGCCTCCTCAGGGGAAGAGCGTTACTTCCCGACGCAAGCGCCCTTTTTTAACGTGGTTTTGTCCACATGTCACCACCTCATCATTTTTCTCCATCACCTCATCCTTCATCTTCATCGCCACATCCTTCATCAAGCTACTTAAGGTGTTAAAAACTCCCCACTGTCACCCCCGGCAACCACCAACCACTCCCAACTGTCACTTCTCCTTTAAGAAATATATAGGTCAGTGTATAACTCTGCCCAGCAGGTGGTGCTGCAGCTTGGGGTTTTTTTCCCCACACACGCCACTAGGCATTTATATAGTAGATAAGTGTGTGTATAAATAAAAAAAACGAGATATTTAAAAATTAATTAAAAAGTATAACAATAAAAAACTTTCCTAGAGATGAATGATTATTCATAACATAGCAGTGTGTGCGAATGAAAAAATGGCTTTTTACCACTAAAGATACTGATGATTGAATTACTGAGAGACACACGTTGATATCTCTAAGAAAAGAATCTCATACACCAATCAAATCTATGGTGTTTATAATTTAACCAATAGAAGGACAATAGTTTGAACTCCTAGATCTCTAAACATCCTTATTAGGAGAAGTGCCTCTCCAATGGTGTAGTATACATTAAGATTAGTATCTAATGAAGAAATTCTGCTGTATGCAAAGTAAACATGGATTTTATTGACCGAATGGAAGATGTACTGTAGAAATAGTCAGTGAGCCTAAGGATATAATCCCAAAGAATCACCAGACAAAAAAAACTGCATTTCATTCAATACTGATAAGCCGCTCCCACAGGAGACATCCGAGATTTGATTGGAGAGATCATTATAACAATAGATGTTCATTGTGTTTTGCCAGTCCACAGTTCCTTGCACCTTGACCAGAATGATGAAAGTCATGGTATCATACTTTCAGCTTCACAAGGTAACCAGTTTACATTACGTAGACAATTTAATAGTAAACAGGGAAGAGAAACGCCTAAGAGAGAGTATGGCTCCAATCTGCTCCAGAAGTTAGATTGGGGATTAATATAGATATCAGACCAATCTCTTTAGCAGTATCAGTGGAGAAACTTTGACATCTAGAGCCAGATTACTAATCTACTGTATCATTCCAACCTAACATTGAGCGTGTTCGTTTTAGTTACAAACAAGTTAATTGCAGTATCCAAGGCTTCCACATAGAACTGCTGCTCTACAGCCAGATTCAAACTCTTCTGTTATGACACCTGGATGTGGGAAGGAATTGGGCTGATTTGTATTGATTCCCTTGTCACACCCAAACAGAGCGGACCTATGTGGCATCCATGTTACTCCCTCACCCAAGTCAACTTAACACAACAGAACCAGACATAGTAATTACCCGGGTGCATCAGGTCTAGCGCACAGAGCCTTTAAACATTAAAAGGTGATAAAGGCATTTTTTTCCTCAGGTAGACTGGTAGACCCCCATTAATGTTCTAGATCTCTATATAGCAAGATCCACCTTCCAATACCAAACCTCACTTTGTCCTGATTCAAATGGACAATCAAGTTGTGGTACTACTGAAAAACAGATTAATTGGAGCCCTCAGGTGCAGCCATCTTGCTGCATACTTTAAGGTGTTGTGATGACATGCAAGAATTGGTTTATATATTTAATGCTATACTGACTGATGGAGCATTAATATCTAGATTACATCAAGCACCAGTAGAACATCAGCGGGAGCCAGAATGCATCGGATACTCCTGCTCACATTCTCTGCATGTGGCTGACTTACACTGTACCACACTGCATCCTGAGGCATTGTCAGCTACAAAAATATATTAGCAGTAACAGCTGTTTCAAAAAACGAACACATTTCAATTTAGAACGGGCAGTTTAATGACAATTCTTTGAGGAATGCAATCAATGGCAGAGCAAAGAACCTCTATCTGAACCATATACAAAAAAGTTACACATTTGTTAGAAAACCAGTTTTAATCTCCCCCGAAAAAAACAAACAAACAAAAGGAACATAACTGGACAATGGAAGACAGTGCGCGTTTGATTTATTCTGGCTTTGCATGGATGGTAGGCAAAACATGTTCAGGAATGAATTAGATATTTATTAAACACAATCCTTCTAGAGTTCCACATGATTGTAGCCTATAGTTTGTCTTCTTAGGGTTGTGGGGGGGACAAAAAAAATTGAGCACTTGACAGATATGAGAAGATCATGCCAAGACCTTTAATCTTCTAAACCAGTGGTTCCCAAACTGTGCACCTTGGCCCCCTGGGGTACAGCAGCGATCTCACAGGGGTGACGAGACTATTTGGTAATTATTTTGGCTTAGAGGTGCCTTGAAAAAAAACTTATGGAGAGCCTAAGGGTGCCTCGAACTGGGAAAGTTTGGGATCCACTGTTCTTAACATACATTGGAAAAGCCCTCATTATCCTTCCCAGCTTGGCCTTTTAGAACTAAGCTATACCTCCACTGATAAGACAGATCTGCGAAGGTCTAGGATCCAGTTTGACAACCCCTGAACAGAATCATGTAATGCTATGTAAATCCCTTTGAGTATCTTGTGGAGCACCAATACATTACATAAGTGTTTGTGCCTACTGACAGTATATTCATAGTCCACATACCACCGGAGCCCATTTGTGGCACAGTCACCTCACCCCCTATTAAAAACAAAAGACTTGCATTAGTTTTTCTATTACAGTCTACGTGACGGTTATTAGCGAGCCCACCTCTCATTTCTCACCCTATTCCAGCTGCGTTTCCACTCAGCTCCAAAGGTGTAGAATTCCAGTAAGGTAAGAACCCTCTAGCTCACACCCTCTATCTGCACTTACTAATAAACACGTGTCATATAAATCACACTACTGACACTTTACAATCTCCCAGTTTGTTTATGGCGATGACATGCCCAGTTCAAATCATGTAAATTGAAAACGGCGAGAGGAGCAGTGGTAAGGCCACCAGCAGCTAACGTTCCTCTGCCAAACTGAGGGAAAGAGTATGGAACCATAAGACACAGAAAGAGGGAGAGCATTATCTGTGACTCACAATACCTTTGAGTTAACCACTGTAATTTTCATATAGGATAGTAGGGTAAAACCATTAAGCTCTATTATCAGCCCTGCATGCCCGGTACACTTTTATTAAGTATTTATAGTAAAAGCGACGGAAGGAAGGGTTCTGCCATGAGGTGAGCATCTTAAGTAAAGGGCTATTTTAAAAAACTGTTCTTTAATGAGCCAGTCTCCCTTTTTGCCAGTGGGAAGGAAATATATGCTGGGTCCAAATCTACTTGCTGTCAGGCGCCGTCCCGCAGTCCTCCTGGGACGGCCGCCTGTGCTCAATCCCTGTGCATCTGGTTGCCAGGCAACCAGACGCGGAACTTCCAGCCAGACGGGTCTTCTGCGCACGCGCCAACGGGACGCTACCATGAACCTCCGGTGGCAGCCAATGACCGTGCCGCCGCCTCCCCCCTTCTCACTGGCTGCCCAGACTTTATAAGGCAGCTGCAGCAATGTTTCCAGTGCCAGAGTATCAGGTCTTCTCTCCTGCTCCAGCATTCCAGTAACCTTTTGGCGTATCTTGACTACCCTGCCTTCCTGTGCTCCTTTTTACCCGGGCCGTCTTGACTACTCTTTTGGATCTTCCTAGTGCCGTATTGCCTGACTGTTACCGACCCGGCTGGTCTGACCTCCCTTCTGGATATTCCCTGTGCACCTTGTTTGCCAGCATTGTTACCGAACAGGCTTGTCTTACCCTTTCTTTTCGTGCCTCGCTATACGACTTGGGGAAGGATCGCAACCTGCGTGTCTCCTGCAGTGGAGTCCATTCCGCCTTGCAGGGGTCCCTGGTGAAACCCAGGGGCACGTTAGATTCCACACCTTCCTTCCAAGTTGTGCCAACGCTAGCAGGCACGCAACGTACAGTTGTGACACTTACTGAACGCTACTTATCGAGACATGGGGAATTCTTATAATCCTGCTTCTAAACTACATACATGGATCGCACAGGAAGCCCAGGAATAGTTGCATATTGCAAAATTAGACTTTATTGCTGTATTGCTCTGTGACCACACTGTGATGAAACGGCCTTGCACTGATTGGGACAACAAAACAGAACATTCCATTCTGCTCATTGCTGAATGTTTTAATTGTAATGTCATTTTACCAACACTCGGAGATCTGTAAAAACAAACACAATCTTTATTTCAAAATAATATTTTGTTTTTTATAAATGAGTGTAAACACAAATTTACACAGCGTCCTATTGTATTACATACATATGATTACTTGGAAATACATTTATTTATTCTTGGAATAAATATCTCCATAGGATGAAACTTTCCAGTCTCTTTTCCACATTAATTAACTGAGGTTTTACAGTGCTGAAAAGAATATTTGTTTTCATAGAATTTTACATTTATAATAAAACTAAACCGGTCAAAATGTTACATTTTCTATTCAGTTTCATGATCGCTTTGTTAGGAATTTCAGAATGCAAACCTGTGGAGCCCAATCCCTTCAATATCACTTTGTACATAAAGATCACATACACATAAAGCGAACAAAATGTATTAAATATTTAAAAATGTGTAAAAGTAAAGCTTGCTTGCTATTGGTGATATTCTGGAGGTACAAGCACTAGTACAAATAATGAAACTAAAATTAACCAAAATAGAATATACATCTTTGGAAAGCTTAGGACAATCATATGTATGGAGATGTAAAAAAGAATATTGAACACAATGTAAAAAACAGCAATTTGACATTCATGCCACGGACATCTTCTAGTGTAATATAAATGGTGTAGTTAGAGACTTATATCATGATCCTTCACTAAAACACATAGTAGAATGGCAGAATCAGAACTGAATATTCTGGCTGGCCCACATAGCATCTTGAATCTGGTCCTCTCGGAGCAGACGTAGGGTACGCATTCCATAAAGGAGCTGGCTTTTCGAGTTCCCAATGAAGTTGTTGGACAGAAAGGCTGGTAGACCTCCGATTCCATCACGTAAAGTAAACAGTGGTACACGGACTAAACCCATCACCTGTATAGGAGAAGTGAAGCCGAAATGTAAATATGAGGGATTAGAAAGAACCAAGGATTACTGCTGGGAACATCACTCGTCTTTACACAAAAGAACGTTACCAAATATTTCAAGTTTAAGAAGTCCAGACTGCCAGGATTTTCACAGCTGGACTTTCAGTGCCCCCCAAAAGGCTGTGTTTTTTTATTAATTCACAGGTAAATTAGTACATTTTTAATGTTTCCATAATTATCAAGCCTGTGCTAACAAAGAAAAACCCGTAAACTGTTACCTATTTGGGGGTAGCTAGGATCAAAGATGAGGAACCCTCAACAAAAAGTACCAAGGAAAATATTACGGGCCCACTCAAAATCATTAACCGTAAAGAACCCTTTGATTTACATCCATCATACATTCGATTACGTTACAACAAAGGGCATAGGCCAATATAATATTTGTCCATTAAAAGGGGTTATCCACATTTGGGTAGCACCCAATTATTTAGGGACATTGGAAGGATTGCTACAACATCTAGGATGGGTGCAGTGTGTAAGGGCATTGCTGTTGGCTTATAACAATGTAGAGTTTAGCATGAGTCTGTCTTAGGCTTTATGTACAGGACTTGTCTGGAATCTAGAGGAAATAACGAACATTCTAGCCCATGTGACATAGAATAAACCAGACCCTCAGAGAATATCATAATCTTAGCAAGCTGTTCTAGAACCTCCACCCATTTCTTTATCCAACGTATTTTCATTTCTCCTAATAAGCATATACACAATTTGTAAAACAAGGAGTATAGCTTTGATACGGCTTAATTAAAAGGGAGAATCTTTACCAGCTTCTTAAGGGAAGACTCGGTGACATCAACCCACAAATGGGGCAAATTGTATATTAAGAATATAACTAGAATGAGGAAATTGATAACCACAATATATTGACACCATATTAAGTCAAGAGGCCAATTTCCTTGATTTTGAGTTTAAGTCACAGAAGGGCAAATTGGGACTAGATTACCGTAGGTGAGGACTAACGATACAAGGCACTAAACCAGCATGTGCGTACAGATTTCTTTGATGTATTAAAAGTAAATAGTCTATGTACTACATGCAATAAAGAGGCTAGGAGAGCTGCCGATATACCTGGACAGATCCAAGTCTAGTGTATATTAATGCCTTTTGTTGTGGAATGCCTTCAGTATGTATAGAGTAGAGAGTGTGTTTTTCAGTGTAGTGTGTAGGAACATTAATCTTTAGGTGACAGTGATCTTTGTTTTAGATTATTTGACTCTGGGGAGTTGGTTTTACCTCCCCTCTCTCTAGCTGCTGTGTGTCCATGAATACCAGGCATCATATCCTGACCTAAGCAGATCCCTAGCTACATCCAAGTTTGAAGATATGACAATTACAACGAGAGATACATTTTTCCTATATTATTAAAAATAGCAAACTACAATCAAGCACTGTCAATTATTCATTATAATTTTATATTATAAAAAAAAAATAAAAGTGACCTAATGAGTTTGGGGAAGCTATATTTCATGATCATCTATTTATATAGCACCACTAATCCTGCAGCGCTGTACAGAGAACTCACTCACATCAGTCCCTGCCCCATTGGAGCTTACAGTCTAAATTCCCTAACATACACAGACAGAGACAGAGGCACTAGTATGTTTTTAGAGTGTGGAAGGATACCGGAGCACCCGGAGGAAACCCACGCAAAACACGGGGAGAACATGCAAACTCCATATAGATAAGGCCATGGCCGGGAATTAAACTCATGACCCCAGTGCTGTAAGGCAGAAGTGCTAACTACTAAGCCACCATGCTGTCCCATATTTATTATGAACCAGACATTAAGCAGCAATAATGCATCACTGAAGCTCTTGTCTATCGATATACTTCATCCTGTACAAGTGCCTCCACAGATACTCAAAACACTGCAAAAGCCAATACCTAGATTTATCTGGTCAGCTAAGAGATCTAGAATATGTATGCATCTCCTGCATAAGCACCCAAGAGAAAGCCGGCTGACCTTCTAAAGTAGCGCTTCCCCTCTGTGCACATTTAGCCCCCTTGACTAGAATTTGGGTCAATATAGAAGCATACCTAACAGACTTACTCTCTACCTATATGCTTCTATGGATCAAACCCAAAGTTCCTTCCTTTTCCCCAGGTCCGAAATAGTGGACAGTAATTAGAGATGACATCATCATCTATTTATATAGCGCCAACATATTCCGTAGCGCTTTACAATTGAGGACAAACATAGTAAACTAATAAACAAACTGGGTAAAACAGACAAAGAGGTGAGAAGGCCCTGCGCGCAAGCTTACAATCTATGGGACAATGGGAGACATTTAAAAAAAGCTCCATTTGTTTGTGCATTAAGGAAACAATATCTTCAATAGATGGCAATGTTACATAGGAGACCGCAAACCATAACTCCACCACAAATCTCCCTCTCTATTCAAACTGATTCTCTGCTTTACAAGTGTTCTACCCTTTCAGTAGTGGTGGGGAGGGAGCATTGACAGCCAGGACCACATACTTTGACAACAGATAAGTACGTCTAATTGACGTTCAACGGAAACCATCCTAATGACTGCAATCTAAAAACATTTCTCTTTCTATTACAATGCCTCTATGGCAGCACCAAACTATGCTTTTAGATGTTATACCCACCTCCAATCCATGGTCTTTCGCAAACACAGCCTCTTTTTCAATAGTTTCAATTTCCTCCAATGTCAATTCTTTTGTGAAGAAGTGTGTGACTCCCTTCTGCGGGAACTCTCGGGCCTGTGAGCTTCTATAATCCTTCTCGGTCACTGCCAGGGTATCGAAAGAAGAGCCCAGTTCCTCCTGTAACTCTCGGTTCAGGCCCTCTTCCAGGGAAGAGTCCCGAGTATCCACAAATCCTCCGGGGAAACCGAGACGCCCATCAAACCGCATCATCATCTAGAAAATCAAGAATAAATAAGTACAAAACAAAAACAGCACAGTAAACAAAACAATCATTAAAATGAGCTTTATGGAGAAGACAATATCATGGGCCTGATTCATTAAGGAACTTAAATTAAGAAGTTTCTTATTTAAGTCTCCTGGACAAAACCATGTTAATGCAAGGGGTGAAAATTAGTATTCTGTTTTGCACATAAGTTAAATACTGACTGTTTTTTCATGTAGCACACAAATACTTGATAGCTTACTTGTATACTGAAATTTAAAGTTGATATTTGTATGCTACATGAAAAAACAGACAGTATTTATCTTATGTGCAAATCAGAATACTAATTTTCCCCCCTTGCATTGTAACATGGTTTTGTCCAGGAGACTGAAATAAGAAACTTCTTAATTTAAGTTCCTTAATGAATCAGGCCCTATGTTATGATCTTAGCTATAATGTAGGACCCTGTAATCAATGCTGTGTCTTCTGGTCTGCTCTGTCTCTACAAGAGGCTTGCACAGCAACCATGCTTCAGTGATCCCTATGCTACGTGGAGGTAGCTCAAAACTTAAGACAACCAGCAAGATGTGTACTTTGTTCCCCATCCATACTAAGCTTGCAGGTTCTCTAAAGTGCAAGTGCTTGAACTCTAAACTTAGCATAGGTTTTGCTATTGCAAGCTTTGTTCGTGTTTTATCCACTGCAGTATGAACGGTGTATAGCCAACACATGTTGAATATAGGCGATATCAGATAATTACTAGATACAGTGGAGGGGTGTGCCTAGTCCTTCTACTGTCTGAGATGACAACACAATTGGTGCCTTGCTCATCCCTTAAACTACCTAACCTTCAGTGTTCTCCCCGGAAAATTTTGCCAGCTGGATGGCATTCAGAAGCAGCCGGGTGGGGGCAGTGTTAATACTTTGCAATAATAATTAAAAATGTTGGAGGCTATTGCCCTTACCTGCCATGACTGGTGGCCAGTGGTCTAACACACACACTGCTGGTTTTAGTGCTCACATAGTGTCTGTTATAATAGGAGAAACATTGAATGGTTTATTCTATTATAATAGGACTCTGTTGGGTTGGCTCCAAGAGCCGGGTGGCTAGTATAAACAGCCGGGTGGCTAGTAAAAACAGTTGGGTGGCTAGTAAAAACAGCCGGATGGCTCGTAAAAACAGCCGGGTGGAGCACCCGGGAAATAGGTGCTGGGTAGAACATTGATCTTGTATAGGAGTATAGGATATACAGCTGCCATAGGGTACCTCATTTTAACTAGGGATGTGCACCGGCCACTTTTGGTGTCTCGTGTTTTGGATTCGGATTTGCTTGAGGTTTTGGGTTTGGATTTGTTTCGCAAAACACCTGACGAAAGGTTTTGGTTCGGATTTAAGGTTTTGGATTCGGATTTATTTTGAAAAAAACATAAAAAGTGTTAAAATCAAGTTTTTTGGTTTATTTTCACTCCTACGCTATTATTAACCTCAATAACATTCAATAACAATCATTTCCACTAATTCCCAGTCTATTCTGCAGAATCAGTGAACTTTGTAATATTGCAGTACCAATGGACTTATACTGCAGGATTGTTTTTGGATATTTTTTTTTAATTTCTTTTTTTTTTATAATTATTTTTTTTTATAACTTTTTTTAAAACAGCACAGCACAGCACGAGCTATAGCAGGACAGAGGACCACCTAACACAACCTCCCTCTACCCTGATCAATGCCCGAGTGAAGATGGCGGCGGCTAGCGGGGAATTTATAGGATCCGAGTATCACGAGATCCGACAGCGGGATTAAGACTCAGAGCCTCGGTTTCAGTTTTGCAATTGGCGGGAATACCCGGATCTGTCTCGGATCCGGCTCGGATCGGCAACGTTCGGGTGGGCTCGGATTTCAGATATCCGAGCCCGCTCATCTCTAATTTTAACCATATCTGTGGCAACCTGTTGTGTAGTCCTGGTAAAGGTGACAAGGCTTTGAGACGATGGGCGGGAAAGTTGCAGAGATGGCAACTGCAGCACTGCCGGTACAGTCTTTACACCTTTGTTAAATGTATAATTAAAACATAACTATAAAATTAGGCATAAATTTCCTTAGTGTCCATTTAAAGCAGCTGAGCCAGCATATCTGCCATTTGTAACTCACCTCTACATTGAAAACACTGAAAATGTACAGGGACGTTGGCAATGATGCAAGCACAATTTGGTTGCATTATTCCAGTGCCATGTATGTAATCCCTGTCTGTGTAAAGAGAATTCATGCTCTGTATTAGCGATCAATGACTCTTAAACCTGAAAGAGCGCTGAAATCACGGAGGTATGGAATAATCCCTAAATCCACTTCCTCTACAATGGTCACTTGGCTCTGTTGAATTGGCAGATACACTATATGGTCAGCTATTTAATACATTATTGTTTATCCAGTTAGACATAGCTGTGCACACAGGTTGTAAAATCAGTGCATTTTTACAAAGAGTTGCTGCTTTTCTTTTCTATCTGTATATGCTTATAGTTTTGGATACACTGGGGTAATTTTTGAATTGCAAAAACGTAAAACCGCTGCTTTTTGGTGGACACACAGCCCTTTTCTCCCTGCCTAAGGTCTTCAGTTCTCCGCTACCTGAGATCCCAACACTTGGACATCATCTCTTTACTTACAACGAGACACGCTTTCCCCTTCTGGGGAAAGATCATTTCTAGCCACAATTCAACCAATATAAGAAACAAAAGCACAAAAATAACATGTCATAAAGACAGCCCAGGCGGTATATTTACTAAACTGTGGGTTTGAAAAACTGGAGATGTTGCCTAGAATGCACCAAATAAATGACAGCTAGAATCTGATTGGTTGCTATGAGCAACATCTTCACTTTTCTAACCCACAGTTTAGAAAATATATCCCCAGATTACCTCTCACACTCATTATTAACTTAAGACACAAATGAAGCTAAACCAACAGTACCGTAGGAAAGAAAATAAAAATTTAAATGAGTAAAGGGCGTAGGCCGAAAGGTGAAGAAGTTGGACTTTGATCTGACATCTTATCTATTTCCACCTAGTGAAATTTTGCAGAGCACAGATAGCCCTTCTGGAGGTATTTCCAAAGTACACTTCCCAGGTCAGCAGATGACTTGTGCACATAAATCAGTCTATTTTTTATGGTTCGTAAATGACCCTTACTGAGCTAAAATGTTACCGATACTATCTAATTAGGTCTGACACAATTAACATAGTTATAGTGACTTTAGATACTCCCTACAGACATTAAGCAAATAAGCAACTTCCATTTTTCTGCTACTTCTGTAAACACAAAAATGGCTTTCCCAGAAGCGACTGCTTTTGCCATCTACGTTATTATCTGCATATTGTCAGAATAGATCAAGATTCCCTAACCCTTGTTTCAAGATTGTCATGTCAAGTGCTATAGAAACAAACTGAGCAAAGCAGTCTAAGTGCAGGTATGTTTCTAACTGCAAACATGTCCTTGTCATGCTCTGAAAACACAGTGGTTCACAGGCCTGACATTTAAATTTAATTCCCAGAATGCTCTGCTCCTGCAGTGGTCAGACTCAACAGTGTTATACATCCAAAGGATTCCCATCCTCACTAGTGTTACATATTGAGAATCCGTGTGCCCAAAAATGGGATTAGGTGAACATTCCTTTGAAAAGTTTAAACGTGTGCGCGTATCTCCAGACCCAAGTGATATATAGTGTCACGATATTATATATGTGAAGTTATCCAGTCTCATCGGTATTATATAGTGTATTATATATAGTGTAAAGGGTCAATGCTCAGAATCAAACTATAAAACAAACACTTATAGCCACAAAAGAAAAGTCAAACTTAGGTGCATCAAAAACAGTATAGGAACCATTGTAAGAACCAACAGTAAAATAGTATTGCAGATTACGGTTATCTATATTAATATAATATTTTCACTATGCCTCCGTACACGCAATAAGCAGTTTGTGGAGTCCATATAAAACCATTACCTTACGTCAAATGAAGTCCTCTGAAAAGATTTCACAATGTTGTTACATCATGTAGGTCTAAGAGCATTTTCCTTCAACTTCAAGATCTGGGGGTAAATGTATAAACCTCCGAAGCCGCTGGGGGTATATTTACTAAAACTCCGTCTTTGCAGGCGAAATTGAAAGCGGCGATGGCTTGCAAAGTAAAGTAAAGTCTGCGTTTACAAGTCTTCAGCGCTTTAAATTTCCCCTTCAAAGTTGCCAATTTCCGGCGACTTGCAGAAATCAGAGGTTCATACATTTACCCCCTGGACTTCACAGACTGCTTATTGAACGCGTCTCGTGTGGCAAAGTGAACACTGCCAGTGTGTGCCCCTTGGGCCACATATGTAAGAAGCGGACGGCGGCTGCACCTCCATGTCAATCAATGGCTGGAGCTCAGTGCAGGACCACTACGGTTAAAATAAATACACTGAATGAGTGACATTATGTCACTCATTCACTGTTTTAGGCATCCATAAATGCCCTGGTTCCCTAGATGAACGCCTAGTGGTCGTGCCAACCCTGACAGTGAAATTATAGGAATATAGCAAAATTATAGTAATATAATCAGCAATAATATTTTACTTTTGGTCCTCATTACTAAACTATTTATTGCAATATCTGTCACTATATGGTACCTATACAGATTACCAGCACGGCATATCTAGTGTCCCCAGTGTTACCAGCACGGCATATCTAGTGTCTACAGTGCAGCATTCTAGTGTCCCCGGTGTTACCAGCACGGCGTATCTGATGTGTCCCGTACAGCATATCTGATGTGTCCCCAGCATTGTATCTCTGATGTGTCCCCAGTGTTACCAGCCTGCACTGCATATCTGATGTGTTCCCTGCACTGCATATCTGATGTGTCCCCAGCACTGCATATCCGATGTGTCCCCTGCACTGCATATCCGATGTGTCCCCAGCACTGCATATCCGATGTGTCCCCAGCACTGCATATCCGATGTGTCCCCAGCACTGCATATCCGATGTGTCCCCAGCACTGCATATCTGATGTGTCCCCTGCACTGCATTTCTGATGTGTCCCCAGCACTGCATATCTGATGTGTCCCCAGCACTGCATATCTGATGTGTCCCCAGCACTGTATATCTGATGTGTCCCCAGCACTGCATATCTGATGTGTCCCCAGCACTGTATATCTGATGTGCTCCCTGCACTGCATATCTGATGTGTCCCCAGCACTGCATATCTGATGTGTCCCCAGCTCTATACATTCGTGGGTCTCCCACTCCCCGGTCTCACCAGCACAATATATCTAATAGGGACCCGCTCGAACAGCTTGGCCGTAGTGGGCGCATAGAGCATTACATGACAGGCGTGTCTATGGCCCTCCAGCTGCAGGGCTTCCTCCCGGGACACATTGCGGGGCCTCGGCCTCTCCTCTAGGGGCGGAAGATTAGACAGCCCCGCTTGTGCCATTACACCGCTCACTTCCCGCAGCACATGTGCGCAGCCGCAGACAGAGACAAAGTCACATGACAGCAACTCCAGCCAATAAGGTGGCGGAGCTTTCACCACACTATAGACACATAAGAAGAGCGCTCGCCTCTCTTTTGTACTTAGCGCCATCTACAGGCCGGACAACGAACAGGCTGGAAGCTCTGCGCTGACTATTGCTGCATTCTCCAGATCCAGCAATAACATTGTACTACTGCTTCCAGCAGCACATGGTGGACAACCAATCAAATTATTGGTTAGGATTGTTTTTATTGGTTAGAATTGCACCAAGAGCCAGAAATCACAAATGTAAATGAACATCCCAGTTTAGGCTCTGCTGTTATGAATGCCATTAAGTAATGTAAGTATAACGTCATATTTTTCTAACTAATTGTGTTTTTGCTGATGGGAAAACCTTTACATAATCTTTACATTTTCTTTCTTTATTTTTTACTGAGTTTGCATCCTTGTGCCTGAGAAATGTGAATTCAGTCCGGGAACACCTAGAAATCCTGCAGAAAGAAGACACAAAACTCTACCAAACTAATGACCTCACTCCAGCTTACCCCGAGTCCAGATACAACACAGACTACTTTATCAGTTACGGAATAGAACACGCACAGTGTGTTCCACCCTCAGAGTTCTCGGAGCCCAACTTCATCACAGAATCCTACCAGTTATGTACAAGAGGTCTTGTAATGGGTTTGTGCAGAGAAAGTGTTTAATTGATAACACATACTTGCCAACTTTTCCTCGTTGGCTTCAGGGAGATACCGGGGGAGGTGGGCATGCTGGTGCTGGGCTTGACGAATCACATCATTTTGGCCTAACGATGGCCACTATTTTGGCCAATTACAGCAGTTATCTATTGCGGGGCGAGAGCTGAGAGGTTGCCCTGCTCTCCCGGGAGCCCGAGAGATCTCCCAGAAATGCGGGAGTCTCCCGGACATTCCGGGAGAGTAGGCAACTATGCATTAAAGAAAAGCAGCTAATGAATCTCTAGAGACTGACAGGGCCACCTTAACTACATTATGGGCCCCTATATATATATATATATATATAAATATATATATATATATATATATATATATATATATATATATAGTGTGCGTGTGTGTAAAAATATATATGTATGTAAAAAAAAGTGATTTTATATATATATATATATATATATATATATATAAAATAACTTTTTACAAATAAATATAGGGGCCCCCTTAACTTACCTTAAGTCCGATCCCCTTCTCTTCTTTTTTCCGCTACGAGTCTCTTCTGCGCTCCTCCGTGCTGTGCTTGCAGTGAATGTTGGGCATGACATCACACCCAACATTCACTGTGAGCACAGCACGGAAGAGGGGACAAGTAAGGGAGCCGGATAGCCCGCTGACGTGACCGCTTGCCCGCAAGGTATTTTCTTTTTTTTTGCAGGATTTATTTTTTTCCAGCGCTGCCTGGGACGGGCCCCCTTGCCCGCAGGGCCCCCGGGCACCTGCCCATTGTGCCCAATGGAAGAGATGGCCCTGGAGACTGAAGTGTCTTTTACATTTCTGTCTCCATTACTGAAGTCATGTTGTCTTACCTGTCAGTCTTTGATTAAATCTTGGTCTCCATGAAAATGGCCACCTCCATAGTGTCAGGTGCCGTCCCCGCACCTTCACTCGGTGCCGGGGACAGGCGCCTGATTCCGACTCCTCGCCTAGCAACGGGACGAATGACGTACTTCCGCCCGGCCGCCGGCGCATGCGCAGGGGCGTGCGTCCCGTTTCCTAGCAACGCAACAATATCCTGTTCACCTGACCCCCGCTCTCCAATCCGGAACCAGCAATCCCTATTTCAGGAAGCCTGTATCGTGGATTGTTCCCCTGCTACAGCGTCTTACAGTTCCCAGCTGTTTACTGTCTGACTCTTTGGCTTCCGACCCGGCTTGTCTGAAACTCCCTGCGGATCTCTCTTGGGCATTGTTCTCTCCTTTGGCTTTGATTCCGGACCGTCTGACTACGCTTTTGTTCACCTCCTCTGTACTGCGCTGCCAGGCCGGCTTGACCTCAGGTCGCCTAACTACACTTCTGCCTGACCCTAATACCTTCCAACCGCTGGTCTGTACAGAGTCTCCTACCAGCACCACCTCACTGGTGGCTAGCCCGGAGGGCCGCGACCTGCGTACTCCTGCAGCGAATTCCAAACTTCCTTGCGGGGGTCCCTGATGAAAACCAGGAGTACATTTAGACTCCGCGCCTCCAGGTTAGCAGTGTCAATATCAGTAAGTGGCCTCAGCGTTGAACCGTGACACATAGGACACAATACATGGACATAGGACACAATTTCTCAACTATGTCATCATGCCACAGATGGCGAAGACAACCACGTCTTGTACTGGCTCAGCATCAGGGAGAGTTGGCAAGTATGTGATAATGTATACCTAATTTTGCCTTACTATATAGGTATTTTCTGTATAATTCAGGCATTATTTCTAACAACATTTTATAGTGGCAGGTTTGTTACAACAAAGGTTATAATTTCTGCTGTAAATCATGCTTATAGCATTTTATGTTTGTGTTACAGAGCAGCGTTATAAATGTTTTGTACTGGTTTTAGCATTTGCCATGATAGGTATGTGCCTGTGGGCAGCTAAGGCTGATAGACGGACTTTTCTCAGCAAAAAATATACTGGGTGACAGAAAAAAAATCAACTTATATTTGATTAGCTGAGGTGTTCAAATATTAAAATAACCTTTTGGAACTTTTGGGGTGGAATTCAGCTGGCCGCAGAGTGCCTTCAGAACGGTTGTGACGACACTCTGCAACGATGCAACATTGCGGAGTTTGGGTGCAAGGAAAAATCTGCGATGTTGAGGTACAGTAATACATGGAAACGTGCACAGCCGGTGGCACATCGCGCACAATTGAATACCCCATGGCCTTATATGTGAGGAGTTTGTATGTTCTCCCCGTGTTTGCGTGGGTTTCCTCCGGGTGCTCCGGTTTCCTCCCACACTCCAAAAAACATACTAGTAGGTTAATTGGCTGCTAACAAATTGACCCATGTCTGTGTCTGTCTCTGTCTGTGTGTGTGTGTTAGGAATTTAGACTGTAAGCCCCAATGGGGCAGGGACTGATGTGAGTTCTCTGTACAGCGCTGCGGAATTGGTGGCGCTATATAAATAAATGGTGATGATGATGATGATACCCCCCTTAGCTCCTTCCGTGTTCCATCTGGAAAGATCTATGGTCCATTTTACTCTGCTATTTTCTGCAAGATGCTGATAAGCATTCAGCAAAATTGGAAGCAGAATGACCCTCCTGGCATCTCTGCCCTGAAGTCATATATTTGGTTTCTTGCCCGGATGGAGAAGATTACCCATCATTTGAACGATAAGGAAGACAAGTTTCATCAAATCTGTGCAATAAGACTTTACCTGTAACTCTAATCCCAATGCCTCGAATCTCTTTACTACCTCATCTATATTCTGCCCTATGACTAGGCCTCAAATACCCCACCGAAACCACACCTATATAAGGCGTTCTATCCCACCTGCGACAACCAGGCCCCCTCCTTTCTTCCTACATCTCCCACCCCCATTTTGAGAGGAAAGCTATTTATATCAATGCATGAACAAAATTTGTATTAAATATTGGAATGTTTATCCTCTACTGTTTCCAGTACAGTATGCTTGTTGTTCCTATAATGTCCTGTATTTAGTTTTTTTTTGTTTATGTTTGTATTTGAAAATCCCAAAATAAAAAGGTAAAAATAAATAACCATTTGAGGGAGAATTATACCAAAGAAGGTGATTTAAGTGAAGAGAGGATGAATTTTGGTGTGACGGGACCAGTTAGGCTCTGGAATGATCTATGTAAAATGGCGCGATTGGTCGATGTCCTGTAAATTAGCTAAGGGCTTTAAAGTGCTGTGCTCAGCTTTTATGTCCGCTCTGCTTCTCACCACTGGAAATCTCACCATTCTATCTTTGCGATGTGAGACTACACTAGGTTTATGTTACTGGTTTCATTTGGGAGTGTGCAATGCTTCCAGGACGCCCCGCCAGCCAACAGGCTCAGACGAGTCAGCGGGTATCTATCCACCTTCCATGTTTCTCACTCTGCTCTCTGTACAATGGGGCATCATAGCAAGCGTGAGGCTGGTCTTAGCAGCGCTGGTGCAGTGTAGCCACTTGTGCATGTTGCAGAGTGCCAAATGGGGCTTCATGGCATGGCACTTGTGCCTACCTGGTGGGGGGGGGGGGTGTTTGGTACCGAACAACCAGCACAAGCCCTCAGTCCTCCCAACTGACCCAAGTTCAGCAGGACAATCTCAATTTTAGGACTCTGTCCCAATCGGGGACATATTTGTCGCGCGTGTGGAGATGTTGGGGGAAGGGAGGTATCTAATGGGCAGCCTAGCACTTTACAGCGCTAGCAAACCCTCTGGGGGGCGTGACCGCCTCCCTATCGCAGCATGGCCACGCCCACTGTCAGGGACATACATGTTGGGGAGTGAGAAATGTGATTTTGCTAAGCTGACCTCATCTCGTTGCCTTATAGCCATTTTGTTCTCTTATAGCTTAAAGACAGGTTAGATACAGCTAGTTTGTAGGAGTTATTCATTGTTTGCAGGAGACTGTGCTCATGACCTTGAATATGGCAGCACAGGAGATAAGCCAACTCCCCCCTGTCACTCATTCACTGTTTTAGGCATCCATAAATGCCTTGGTTCCCTAGATGAACGCCTAGTGGTCGTGCCAACCCTGACAGTGAAATTATAGGAATATAGCAAAATTATAGTAATATAATCAGCAATAATATTTTACTTTTGGTCCTCATTACTAAACTATTTATTGCAATATCTGTCACTATATGGTACCTATACAGATTACCAGCACGGCATATCTAGTGTCCCCAGTGTTACCAGCACGGCATATCTAGTGTCTACAGTGCAGCATTCTAGTGTCCCCGGTGTTACCAGCACGGCGTATCTGATGTGTCCCGTACAGCATATCTGATGTGTCCCCAGCATTGTATCTCTGATGTGTCCCCAGTGTTACCAGCCTGCACTGCATATCTGATGTGTTACCTGCACTGCATATCTGATGTGTCCCCAGCACTGCATATCCGATGTGTCCCCAGCACTGCATATCTGATGTGTCCCCAGCACTGTATATCTGATGTGCTCCCTGCACTGCATATCTGATGTGTCCCCAGCACTGCATATCTGATGTGTCCCCAGCTCTATACATTCGTGGGTCTCCCACTCCCCGGTCTCACCAGCACAATATATCTAATAGGGACCCGCTCGAACAGCTTGGCCGTAGTGGGCGCATAGAGCATTACATGACAGGCGTGTCTATGGCCCTCCAGCTGCAGGGCTTCCTCCCGGGACACATTGCGGGGCCTCGGCCTCTCCTCTAGGGGCGGAAGATTAGACAGCCCCGCTTGTGCCATTACACCGCTCACTTCCCGCAGCACATGTGCGCAGCCGCAGACAGAGACAAAGTCACATGACAGCAACTCCAGCCAATAAGGTGGCGGAGCTTTCACCACACTATAGACACATAAGAAGAGCGCTCGCCTCTCTTTTGTACTTAGCGCCATCTACAGGCCGGACAACGAACAGGCTGGAAGCTCTGCGCTGACTATTGCTGCATTCTCCAGATCCAGCAATAACATTGTACTACTGCTTCCAGCAGCACATGGTGGACAACCAATCAAATTATTGGTTAGGATTGTTTTTATTGGTTAGAATTGCACCAAGAGCCAGAAATCACAAATGTAAATGAACATCCCAGTTTAGGCTCTGCTGTTATGAATGCCATTAAGTAATGTAAGTATAACGTCATATTTTTCTAACTAATTGTGTTTTTGCTGATGGGAAAACCTTTACATAATCTTTACATTTTCTTTCTTTATTTTTTACTGAGTTTGCATCCTTGTGCCTGAGAAATGTGAATTCAGTCCGGGAACACCTAGAAATCCTGCAGAAAGAAGACACAAAACTCTACCAAACTAATGACCTCACTCCAGCTTACCCCGAGTCCAGATACAACACAGACTACTTTATCAGTTACGGAATAGAACACGCACAGTGTGTTCCACCCTCAGAGTTCTCGGAGCCCAACTTCATCACAGAATCCTACCAGTTATGTACAAGAGGTCTTGTAATGGGTTTGTGCAGAGAAAGTGTTTAATTGATAACACATACTTGCCAACTTTTCCTCGTTGGCTTCAGGGAGATACCGGGGGAGGTGGGCATGCTGGTGCTGGGCTTGACGAATCACATCATTTTGGCCTAACGATGGCCACTATTTTGGCCAATTACAGCAGTTATCTATTGCGGGGCGAGAGCTGAGAGGTTGCCCTGCTCTCCCGGGAGCCCGAGAGATCTCCCAGAAATGCGGGAGTCTCCCGGACATTCCGGGAGAGTAGGCAACTATGCATTAAAGAAAAGCAGCTAATGAATCTCTAGAGACTGACAGGGCCACCTTAACTACATTATGGGCCCCTATATATATATATATATATATATATATATATATAAATATATATATATATATATATATATATATATATATATAGTGTGCGTGTGTGTAAAAATATATATGTATGTAAAAAAAAGTGATTTTATATATATATATATATATATATATATATATATATATATATATATATAAAATAACTTTTTACAAATAAATATAGGGGCCCCCTTAACTTACCTTAAGTCCGATCCCCTTCGCTTCTTTTTTCCGCTACGAGTCTCTTCTGCGCTCCTCCGTGCTGTGCTTGCAGTGAATGTTGGGCATGACATCACACCCAACATTCACTGTGAGCACAGCACGGAAGAGGGGACAAGTAAGGGAGCCGGATAGCCCGCTGACGTGACCGCTTGCCCGCAAGGTATTTTCTTTTTTTTTGCAGGATTTATTTTTTTCCAGCGCTGCCTGGGACGGGCCCCCTTGCCCGCAGGGCCCCCGGGCACCTGCCCATTGTGCCCAATGGAAGAGATGGCCCTGGAGACTGAAGTGTCTTTTACATTTCTGTCTCCATTACTGAAGTCATGTTGTCTTACCTGTCAGTCTTTGATTAAATCTTGGTCTCCATGAAAATGGCCACCTCCATAGTGTCAGGTGCCGTCCCCGCACCTTCACTCGGTGCCGGGGACAGGCGCCTGATTCCGACTCCTCGCCTAGCAACGGGACGAATGACGTACTTCCGCCCGGCCGCCGGCGCATGCGCAGGGGCGTGCGTCCCGTTTCCTAGCAACGCAACAATATCCTGTTCACCTGACCCCCGCTCTCCAATCCGGAACCAGCAATCCCTATTTCAGGAAGCCTGTATCGTGGATTGTTCCCCTGCTACAGCGTCTTACAGTTCCCAGCTGTTTACTGTCTGACTCTTTGGCTTCCGACCCGGCTTGTCTGAAACTCCCTGCGGATCTCTCTTGGGCATTGTTCTCTCCTTTGGCTTTGATTCCGGACCGTCTGACTACGCTTTTGTTCACCTCCTCTGTACTGCGCTGCCAGCCCGGCTTGACCTCAGGTCGCCTAACTACACTTCTGCCTGACCCTAATACCTTCCAACCGCTGGTCTGTACAGAGTCTCCTACCAGCACCACCTCACTGGTGGCTAGCCCGGAGGGCCGCGACCTGCGTACTCCTGCAGCGAATTCCAAACTTCCTTGCGGGGGTCCCTGATGAAAACCAGGAGTACATTTAGACTCCGCGCCTCCAGGTTAGCAGTGTCAATATCAGTAAGTGGCCTCAGCGTTGAACCGTGACACATAGGACACAATACATGGACATAGGACACAATTTCTCAACTATGTCATCATGCCACAGATGGCGAAGACAACCACGTCTTGTACTGGCTCAGCATCAGGGAGAGTTGGCAAGTATGTGATAATGTATACCTAATTTTGCCTTACTATATAGGTATTTTCTGTATAATTCAGGCATTATTTCTAACAACATTTTATAGTGGCAGGTTTGTTACAACAAAGGTTATAATTTCTGCTGTAAATCATGCTTATAGCATTTTATGTTTGTGTTACAGAGCAGCGTTATAAATGTTTTGTACTGGTTTTAGCATTTGCCATGATAGGTATGTGCCTGTGGGCAGCTAAGGCTGATAGACGGACTTTTCTCAGCAAAAAATATACTGGGTGACAGAAAAAAAATCAACTTATATTTGATTAGCTGAGGTGTTCAAATATTAAAATAACCTTTTGGAACTTTTGGGGTGGAATTCAGCTGGCCGCAGAGTGCCTTCAGAACGGTTGTGACGACACTCTGCAACGATGCAACATTGCGGAGTTTGGGTGCAAGGAAAAATCTGCGATGTTGAGGTACAGTAATACATGGAAACGTGCACAGCCGGTGGCACATCGCGCACAATTGAATACCCCATGGCCTTATATGTGAGGAGTTTGTATGTTCTCCCCGTGTTTGCGTGGGTTTCCTCCGGGTGCTCCGGTTTCCTCCCACACTCCAAAAAACATACTAGTAGGTTAATTGGCTGCTAACAAATTGACCCATGTCTGTGTCTGTCTCTGTCTGTGTGTGTGTGTTAGGAATTTAGACTGTAAGCCCCAATGGGGCAGGGACTGATGTGAGTTCTCTGTACAGCGCTGCGGAATTGGTGGCGCTATATAAATAAATGGTGATGATGATGATGATACCCCCCTTAGCTCCTTCCGTGTTCCATCTGGAAAGATCTATGGTCCATTTTACTCTGCTATTTTCTGCAAGATGCTGATAAGCATTCAGCAAAATTGGAAGCAGAATGACCCTCCTGGCATCTCTGCCCTGAAGTCATATATTTGGTTTCTTGCCCGGATGGAGAAGATTACCCATCATTTGAACGATAAGGAAGACAAGTTTCATCAAATCTGTGCAATAAGACTTTACCTGTAACTCTAATCCCAATGCCTCGAATCTCTTTACTACCTCATCTATATTCTGCCCTATGACTAGGCCTCAAATACCCCACCGAAACCACACCTATATAAGGCGTTCTATCCCACCTGCGACAACCAGGCCCCCTCCTTTCTTCCTACATCTCCCACCCCCATTTTGAGAGGAAAGCTATTTATATCAATGCATGAACAAAATTTGTATTAAATATTGGAATGTTTATCCTCTACTGTTTCCAGTACAGTATGCTTGTTGTTCCTATAATGTCCTGTATTTAGTTTTTTTTTGTTTATGTTTGTATTTGAAAATCCCAAAATAAAAAGGTAAAAATAAATAACCATTTGAGGGAGAATTATACCAAAGAAGGTGATTTAAGTGAAGAGAGGATGAATTTTGGTGTGACGGGACCAGTTAGGCTCTGGAATGATCTATGTAAAATGGCGCGATTGGTCGATGTCCTGTAAATTAGCTAAGGGCTTTAAAGTGCTGTGCTCAGCTTTTATGTCCGCTCTGCTTCTCACCACTGGAAATCTCACCATTCTATCTTTGCGATGTGAGACTACACTAGGTTTATGTTACTGGTTTCATTTGGGAGTGTGCAATGCTTCCAGGACGCCCCGCCAGCCAACAGGCTCAGACGAGTCAGCGGGTATCTATCCACCTTCCATGTTTCTCACTCTGCTCTCTGTACAATGGGGCATCATAGCAAGCGTGAGGCTGGTCTTAGCAGCGCTGGTGCAGTGTAGCCACTTGTGCATGTTGCAGAGTGCCAAATGGGGCTTCATGGCATGGCACTTGTGCCTACCTGGTGGGGGGGGGGGGTGTTTGGTACCGAACAACCAGCACAAGCCCTCAGTCCTCCCAACTGACCCAAGTTCAGCAGGACAATCTCAATTTTAGGACTCTGTCCCAATCGGGGACATATTTGTCGCGCGTGTGGAGATGTTGGGGGAAGGGAGGTATCTAATGGGCAGCCTAGCACTTTACAGCGCTAGCAAACCCTCTGGGGGGCGTGACCGCCTCCCTATCGCAGCATGGCCACGCCCACTGTCAGGGACATACATGTTGGGGAGAAATGTGATTTTGCTAAGCTGACCTCATCTCGTTGCCTTATAGCCATTTTGTTCTCTTATAGCTTAAAGACAGGTTAGATACAGCTAGTTTGTAGGAGTTATTCATTGTTTGCAGGAGACTGTGCTCATGACCTTGAATATGGCAGCACAGGAGATAAGCCAACTCCCCCCTGTCACTCATTCACTGTTTTAGGCATCCATAAATGCCTTGGTTCCCTAGATGAACGCCTAGTGGTCGTGCCAACCCTGACAGTGAAATTATAGGAATATAGCAAAATTATAGTAATATAATCAGCAATAATATTTTACTTTTGGTCCTCATTACTAAACTATTTATTGCAATATCTGTCACTATATGGTACCTATACAGATTACCAGCACGGCATATCTAGTGTCCCCAGTGTTACCAGCACGGCATATCTAGTGTCTACAGTGCAGCATTCTAGTGTCCCCGGTGTTACCAGCACGGCGTATCTGATGTGTCCCGTACAGCATATCTGATGTGTCCCCAGCATTGTATCTCTGATGTGTCCCCAGTGTTACCAGCCTGCACTGCATATCTGATGTGTTACCTGCACTGCATATCTGATGTGTCCCCAGCACTGCATATCCGATGTGTCCCCTGCACTGCATATCCGATGTGTCCCCAGCACTGCATATCCGATGTGTCCCCAGCACTGCATATCCGATGTGTCCCCTGCACTGCATTTCTGATGTGTCCCCAGCACTGCATATCTGATGTGTCCCCAGCACTGTATATCTGATGTGCTCCCTGCACTGCATATCTGATGTGTCCCCAGCACTGCATATCTGATGTGTCCCCAGCTCTATACATTCGTGGGTCTCCCACTCCCCGGTCTCACCAGCACAATATATCTAATAGGGACCCGCTCGAACAGCTTGGCCGTAGTGGGCGCATAGAGCATTACATGACAGGCGTGTCTATGGCCCTCCAGCTGCAGGGCTTCCTCCCGGGACACATTGCGGGGCCTCGGCCTCTCCTCTAGGGGCGGAAGATTAGACAGCCCCGCTTGTGCCATTACACCGCTCACTTCCCGCAGCACATGTGCGCAGCCGCAGACAGAGACAAAGTCACATGACAGCAACTCCAGCCAATAAGGTGGCGGAGCTTTCACCACACTATAGACACATAAGAAGAGCGCTCGCCTCTCTTTTGTACTTAGCGCCATCTACAGGCCGGACAACGAACAGGCTGGAAGCTCTGCGCTGACTATTGCTGCATTCTCCAGATCCAGCAATAACATTGTACTACTGCTTCCAGCAGCACATGGTGGACAACCAATCAAATTATTGGTTAGGATTGTTTTTATTGGTTAGAATTGCACCAAGAGCCAGAAATCACAAATGTAAATGAACATCCCAGTTTAGGCTCTGCTGTTATGAATGCCATTAAGTAATGTAAGTATAACGTCATATTTTTCTAACTAATTGTGTTTTTGCTGATGGGAAAACCTTTACATAATCTTTACATTTTCTTTCTTTATTTTTTACTGAGTTTGCATCCTTGTGCCTGAGAAATGTGAATTCAGTCCGGGAACACCTAGAAATCCTGCAGAAAGAAGACACAAAACTCTACCAAACTAATGACCTCACTCCAGCTTACCCCGAGTCCAGATACAACACAGACTACTTTATCAGTTACGGAATAGAACACGCACAGTGTGTTCCACCCTCAGAGTTCTCGGAGCCCAACTTCATCACAGAATCCTACCAGTTATGTACAAGAGGTCTTGTAATGGGTTTGTGCAGAGAAAGTGTTTAATTGATAACACATACTTGCCAACTTTTCCTCGTTGGCTTCAGGGAGATACCGGGGGAGGTGGGCATGCTGGTGCTGGGCTTGACGAATCACATCATTTTGGCCTAACGATGGCCACTATTTTGGCCAATTACAGCAGTTATCTATTGCGGGGCGAGAGCTGAGAGGTTGCCCTGCTCTCCCGGGAGCCCGAGAGATCTCCCAGAAATGCGGGAGTCTCCCGGACATTCCGGGAGAGTAGGCAACTATGCATTAAAGAAAAGCAGCTAATGAATCTCTAGAGACTGACAGGGCCACCTTAACTACATTATGGGCCCCTATATATATATATATATATATATATATAAATATATATATATATATATATATATAGTGTGCGTGTGTGTAAAAATATATATGTATGTAAAAAAAAGTGATTTTATATATATATATATATATATATATATATATATATATATATATATATATATAAAATAACTTTTTACAAATAAATATAGGGGCCCCCTTAACTTACCTTAAGTCCGATCCCCTTCGCTTCTTTTTTCCGCTACGAGTCTCTTCTGCGCTCCTCCGTGCTGTGCTTGCAGTGAATGTTGGGCATGACATCACACCCAACATTCACTGTGAGCACAGCACGGAAGAGGGGACAAGTAAGGGAGCCGGATAGCCCGCTGACGTGACCGCTTGCCCGCAAGGTATTTTCTTTTTTTTTGCAGGATTTATTTTTTTCCAGCGCTGCCTGGGACGGGCCCCCTTGCCCGCAGGGCCCCCGGGCACCTGCCCATTGTGCCCAATGGAAGAGATGGCCCTGGAGACTGAAGTGTCTTTTACATTTCTGTCTCCATTACTGAAGTCATGTTGTCTTACCTGTCAGTCTTTGATTAAATCTTGGTCTCCATGAAAATGGCCACCTCCATAGTGTCAGGTGCCGTCCCCGCACCTTCACTCGGTGCCGGGGACAGGCGCCTGATTCCGACTCCTCGCCTAGCAACGGGACGAATGACGTACTTCCGCCCGGCCGCCGGCGCATGCGCAGGGGCGTGCGTCCCGTTTCCTAGCAACGCAACAATATCCTGTTCACCTGACCCCCGCTCTCCAATCCGGAACCAGCAATCCCTATTTCAGGAAGCCTGTATCGTGGATTGTTCCCCTGCTACAGCGTCTTACAGTTCCCAGCTGTTTACTGTCTGACTCTTTGGCTTCCGACCCGGCTTGTCTGAAACTCCCTGCGGATCTCTCTTGGGCATTGTTCTCTCCTTTGGCTTTGATTCCGGACCGTCTGACTACGCTTTTGTTCACCTCCTCTGTACTGCGCTGCCAGCCCGGCTTGACCTCAGGTCGCCTAACTACACTTCTGCCTGACCCTAATACCTTCCAACCGCTGGTCTGTACAGAGTCTCCTACCAGCACCACCTCACTGGTGGCTAGCCCGGAGGGCCGCGACCTGCGTACTCCTGCAGCGAATTCCAAACTTCCTTGCGGGGGTCCCTGATGAAAACCAGGAGTACATTTAGACTCCGCGCCTCCAGGTTAGCAGTGTCAATATCAGTAAGTGGCCTCAGCGTTGAACCGTGACACATAGGACACAATACATGGACATAGGACACAATTTCTCAACTATGTCATCATGCCACAGATGGCGAAGACAACCACGTCTTGTACTGGCTCAGCATCAGGGAGAGTTGGCAAGTATGTGATAATGTATACCTAATTTTGCCTTACTATATAGGTATTTTCTGTATAATTCAGGCATTATTTCTAACAACATTTTATAGTGGCAGGTTTGTTACAACAAAGGTTATAATTTCTGCTGTAAATCATGCTTATAGCATTTTATGTTTGTGTTACAGAGCAGCGTTATAAATGTTTTGTACTGGTTTTAGCATTTGCCATGATAGGTATGTGCCTGTGGGCAGCTAAGGCTGATAGACGGACTTTTCTCAGCAAAAAATATACTGGGTGACAGAAAAAAAATCAACTTATATTTGATTAGCTGAGGTGTTCAAATATTAAAATAACCTTTTGGAACTTTTGGGGTGGAATTCAGCTGGCCGCAGAGTGCCTTCAGAACGGTTGTGACGACACTCTGCAACGATGCAACATTGCGGAGTTTGGGTGCAAGGAAAAATCTGCGATGTTGAGGTACAGTAATACATGGAAACGTGCACAGCCGGTGGCACATCGCGCACAATTGAATACCCCATGGCCTTATATGTGAGGAGTTTGTATGTTCTCCCCGTGTTTGCGTGGGTTTCCTCCGGGTGCTCCGGTTTCCTCCCACACTCCAAAAAACATACTAGTAGGTTAATTGGCTGCTAACAAATTGACCCATGTCTGTGTCTGTCTCTGTCTGTGTGTGTGTGTTAGGAATTTAGACTGTAAGCCCCAATGGGGCAGGGACTGATGTGAGTTCTCTGTACAGCGCTGCGGAATTGGTGGCGCTATATAAATAAATGGTGATGATGATGATGATACCCCCCTTAGCTCCTTCCGTGTTCCATCTGGAAAGATCTATGGTCCATTTTACTCTGCTATTTTCTGCAAGATGCTGATAAGCATTCAGCAAAATTGGAAGCAGAATGACCCTCCTGGCATCTCTGCCCTGAAGTCATATATTTGGTTTCTTGCCCGGATGGAGAAGATTACCCATCATTTGAACGATAAGGAAGACAAGTTTCATCAAATCTGTGCAATAAGACTTTACCTGTAACTCTAATCCCAATGCCTCGAATCTCTTTACTACCTCATCTATATTCTGCCCTATGACTAGGCCTCAAATACCCCACCGAAACCACACCTATATAAGGCGTTCTATCCCACCTGCGACAACCAGGCCCCCTCCTTTCTTCCTACATCTCCCACCCCCATTTTGAGAGGAAAGCTATTTATATCAATGCATGAACAAAATTTGTATTAAATATTGGAATGTTTATCCTCTACTGTTTCCAGTACAGTATGCTTGTTGTTCCTATAATGTCCTGTATTTAGTTTTTTTTTGTTTATGTTTGTATTTGAAAATCCCAAAATAAAAAGGTAAAAATAAATAACCATTTGAGGGAGAATTATACCAAAGAAGGTGATTTAAGTGAAGAGAGGATGAATTTTGGTGTGACGGGACCAGTTAGGCTCTGGAATGATCTATGTAAAATGGCGCGATTGGTCGATGTCCTGTAAATTAGCTAAGGGCTTTAAAGTGCTGTGCTCAGCTTTTATGTCCGCTCTGCTTCTCACCACTGGAAATCTCACCATTCTATCTTTGCGATGTGAGACTACACTAGGTTTATGTTACTGGTTTCATTTGGGAGTGTGCAATGCTTCCAGGACGCCCCGCCAGCCAACAGGCTCAGACGAGTCAGCGGGTATCTATCCACCTTCCATGTTTCTCACTCTGCTCTCTGTACAATGGGGCATCATAGCAAGCGTGAGGCTGGTCTTAGCAGCGCTGGTGCAGTGTAGCCACTTGTGCATGTTGCAGAGTGCCAAATGGGGCTTCATGGCATGGCACTTGTGCCTACCTGGTGGGGGGGGGGGGTGTTTGGTACCGAACAACCAGCACAAGCCCTCAGTCCTCCCAACTGACCCAAGTTCAGCAGGACAATCTCAATTTTAGGACTCTGTCCCAATCGGGGACATATTTGTCGCGCGTGTGGAGATGTTGGGGGAAGGGAGGTATCTAATGGGCAGCCTAGCACTTTACAGCGCTAGCAAACCCTCTGGGGGGCGTGACCGCCTCCCTATCGCAGCATGGCCACGCCCACTGTCAGGGACATACATGTTGGGGAGTGAGAAATGTGATTTTGCTAAGCTGACCTCATCTCGTTGCCTTATAGCCATTTTGTTCTCTTATAGCTTAAAGACAGGTTAGATACAGCTAGTTTGTAGGAGTTATTCATTGTTTGCAGGAGACTGTGCTCATGACCTTGAATATGGCAGCACAGGAGATAAGCCAACTCCCCCCTGTCACTCATTCACTGTTTTAGGCATCCATAAATGCCTTGGTTCCCTAGATGAACGCCTAGTGGTCGTGCCAACCCTGACAGTGAAATTATAGGAATATAGCAAAATTATAGTAATATAATCAGCAATAATATTTTACTTTTGGTCCTCATTACTAAACTATTTATTGCAATATCTGTCACTATATGGTACCTATACAGATTACCAGCACGGCATATCTAGTGTCCCCAGTGTTACCAGCACGGCATATCTAGTGTCTACAGTGCAGCATTCTAGTGTCCCCGGTGTTACCAGCACGGCGTATCTGATGTGTCCCGTACAGCATATCTGATGTGTCCCCAGCATTGTATCTCTGATGTGTCCCCAGTGTTACCAGCCTGCACTGCATATCTGATGTGTTACCTGCACTGCATATCTGATGTGTCCCCAGCACTGCATATCCGATGTGTCCCCTGCACTGCATATCCGATGTGTCCCCAGCACTGCATATCCGATGTGTCCCCAGCACTGCATATCCGATGTGTCCCCTGCACTGCATTTCTGATGTGTCCCCAGCACTGCATATCTGATGTGTCCCCAGCACTGCATATCTGATGTGTCCCCAGCACTGTATATCTGATGTGCTCCCTGCACTGCATATCTGATGTGGCCCCTGCACTGTATATCTGATGTGTCCCCTGCACTGTATATCTGATGTGTCCCCTGCACTGCATATCTGATGTGTCCCCAGCACTGCATATCTGATGTGTCCCCAGCTCTATACATTCGTGGGTCTCCCACTCCCCGGTCTCACCAGCACAATATATCTAATAGGGACCCGCTCGAACAGCTTGGCCGTAGTGGGCGCATAGAGCATTACATGACAGGCGTGTCTATGGCCCTCCAGCTGCAGGGCTTCCTCCCGGGACACATTGCGGGGCCTCGGCCTCTCCTCTAGGGGCGGAAGATTAGACAGCCCCGCTTGTGCCATTACACCGCTCACTTCCCGCAGCACATGTGCGCAGCCGCAGACAGAGACAAAGTCACATGACAGCAACTCCAGCCAATAAGGTGGCGGAGCTTTCACCACACTATAGACACATAAGAAGAGCGCTCGCCTCTCTTTTGTACTTAGCGCCATCTACAGGCCGGACAACGAACAGGCTGGAAGCTCTGCGCTGACTATTGCTGCATTCTCCAGATCCAGCAATAACATTGTACTACTGCTTCCAGCAGCACATGGTGGACAACCAATCAAATTATTGGTTAGGATTGTTTTTATTGGTTAGAATTGCACCAAGAGCCAGAAATCACAAATGTAAATGAACATCCCAGTTTAGGCTCTGCTGTTATGAATGCCATTAAGTAATGTAAGTATAACGTCATATTTTTCTAACTAATTGTGTTTTTGCTGATGGGAAAACCTTTACATAATCTTTACATTTTCTTTCTTTATTTTTTACTGAGTTTGCATCCTTGTGCCTGAGAAATGTGAATTCAGTCCGGGAACACCTAGAAATCCTGCAGAAAGAAGACACAAAACTCTACCAAACTAATGACCTCACTCCAGCTTACCCCGAGTCCAGATACAACACAGACTACTTTATCAGTTACGGAATAGAACACGCACAGTGTGTTCCACCCTCAGAGTTCTCGGAGCCCAACTTCATCACAGAATCCTACCAGTTATGTACAAGAGGTCTTGTAATGGGTTTGTGCAGAGAAAGTGTTTAATTGATAACACATACTTGCCAACTTTTCCTCGTTGGCTTCAGGGAGATACCGGGGGAGGTGGGCATGCTGGTGCTGGGCTTGACGAATCACATCATTTTGGCCTAACGATGGCCACTATTTTGGCCAATTACAGCAGTTATCTATTGCGGGGCGAGAGCTGAGAGGTTGCCCTGCTCTCCCGGGAGCCCGAGAGATCTCCCAGAAATGCGGGAGTCTCCCGGACATTCCGGGAGAGTAGGCAACTATGCATTAAAGAAAAGCAGCTAATGAATCTCTAGAGACTGACAGGGCCACCTTAACTACATTATGGGCCCCTATATATATATATATATATATATATATATAAATATATATATATATATATATATATATATATATATATATATAGTGTGCGTGTGTGTAAAAATATATATGTATGTAAAAAAAAGTGATTTTATATATATATATATATATATATATATATATATATATATATATATATAAAATAACTTTTTACAAATAAATATAGGGGCCCCCTTAACTTACCTTAAGTCCGATCCCCTTCGCTTCTTTTTTCCGCTACGAGTCTCTTCTGCGCTCCTCCGTGCTGTGCTTGCAGTGAATGTTGGGCATGACATCACACCCAACATTCACTGTGAGCACAGCACGGAAGAGGGGACAAGTAAGGGAGCCGGATAGCCCGCTGACGTGACCGCTTGCCCGCAAGGTATTTTCTTTTTTTTTGCAGGATTTATTTTTTTCCAGCGCTGCCTGGGACGGGCCCCCTTGCCCGCAGGGCCCCCGGGCACCTGCCCATTGTGCCCAATGGAAGAGATGGCCCTGGAGACTGAAGTGTCTTTTACATTTCTGTCTCCATTACTGAAGTCATGTTGTCTTACCTGTCAGTCTTTGATTAAATCTTGGTCTCCATGAAAATGGCCACCTCCATAGTGTCAGGTGCCGTCCCCGCACCTTCACTCGGTGCCGGGGACAGGCGCCTGATTCCGACTCCTCGCCTAGCAACGGGACGAATGACGTACTTCCGCCCGGCCGCCGGCGCATGCGCAGGGGCGTGCGTCCCGTTTCCTAGCAACGCAACAATATCCTGTTCACCTGACCCCCGCTCTCCAATCCGGAACCAGCAATCCCTATTTCAGGAAGCCTGTATCGTGGATTGTTCCCCTGCTACAGCGTCTTACAGTTCCCAGCTGTTTACTGTCTGACTCTTTGGCTTCCGACCCGGCTTGTCTGAAACTCCCTGCGGATCTCTCTTGGGCATTGTTCTCTCCTTTGGCTTTGATTCCGGACCGTCTGACTACGCTTTTGTTCACCTCCTCTGTACTGCGCTGCCAGCCCGGCTTGACCTCAGGTCGCCTAACTACACTTCTGCCTGACCCTAATACCTTCCAACCGCTGGTCTGTACAGAGTCTCCTACCAGCACCACCTCACTGGTGGCTAGCCCGGAGGGCCGCGACCTGCGTACTCCTGCAGCGAATTCCAAACTTCCTTGCGGGGGTCCCTGATGAAAACCAGGAGTACATTTAGACTCCGCGCCTCCAGGTTAGCAGTGTCAATATCAGTAAGTGGCCTCAGCGTTGAACCGTGACACATAGGACACAATACATGGACATAGGACACAATTTCTCAACTATGTCATCATGCCACAGATGGCGAAGACAACCACGTCTTGTACTGGCTCAGCATCAGGGAGAGTTGGCAAGTATGTGATAATGTATACCTAATTTTGCCTTACTATATAGGTATTTTCTGTATAATTCAGGCATTATTTCTAACAACATTTTATAGTGGCAGGTTTGTTACAACAAAGGTTATAATTTCTGCTGTAAATCATGCTTATAGCATTTTATGTTTGTGTTACAGAGCAGCGTTATAAATGTTTTGTACTGGTTTTAGCATTTGCCATGATAGGTATGTGCCTGTGGGCAGCTAAGGCTGATAGACGGACTTTTCTCAGCAAAAAATATACTGGGTGACAGAAAAAAAATCAACTTATATTTGATTAGCTGAGGTGTTCAAATATTAAAATAACCTTTTGGAACTTTTGGGGTGGAATTCAGCTGGCCGCAGAGTGCCTTCAGAACGGTTGTGACGACACTCTGCAACGATGCAACATTGCGGAGTTTGGGTGCAAGGAAAAATCTGCGATGTTGAGGTACAGTAATACATGGAAACGTGCACAGCCGGTGGCACATCGCGCACAATTGAATACCCCATGGCCTTATATGTGAGGAGTTTGTATGTTCTCCCCGTGTTTGCGTGGGTTTCCTCCGGGTGCTCCGGTTTCCTCCCACACTCCAAAAAACATACTAGTAGGTTAATTGGCTGCTAACAAATTGACCCATGTCTGTGTCTGTCTCTGTCTGTGTGTGTGTGTTAGGAATTTAGACTGTAAGCCCCAATGGGGCAGGGACTGATGTGAGTTCTCTGTACAGCGCTGCGGAATTGGTGGCGCTATATAAATAAATGGTGATGATGATGATGATACCCCCCTTAGCTCCTTCCGTGTTCCATCTGGAAAGATCTATGGTCCATTTTACTCTGCTATTTTCTGCAAGATGCTGATAAGCATTCAGCAAAATTGGAAGCAGAATGACCCTCCTGGCATCTCTGCCCTGAAGTCATATATTTGGTTTCTTGCCCGGATGGAGATTACCCATCATTTGAACGATAAGGAAGACAAGTTTCATCAAATCTGTGCAATAAGACTTTACCTGTAACTCTAATCCCAATGCCTCGAATCTCTTTACTACCTCATCTATATTCTGCCCTATGACTAGGCCTCAAATACCCCACCGAAACCACACCTATATAAGGCGTTCTATCCCACCTGCGACAACCAGGCCCCCTCCTTTCTTCCTACATCTCCCACCCCCATTTTGAGAGGAAAGCTATTTATATCAATGCATGAACAAAATTTGTATTAAATATTGGAATGTTTATCCTCTACTGTTTCCAGTACAGTATGCTTGTTGTTCCTATAATGTCCTGTATTTAGTTTTTTTTTGTTTATGTTTGTATTTGAAAATCCCAAAATAAAAAGGTAAAAATAAATAACCATTTGAGGGAGAATTATACCAAAGAAGGTGATTTAAGTGAAGAGAGGATGAATTTTGGTGTGACGGGACCAGTTAGGCTCTGGAATGATCTATGTAAAATGGCGCGATTGGTCGATGTCCTGTAAATTAGCTAAGGGCTTTAAAGTGCTGTGCTCAGCTTTTATGTCCGCTCTGCTTCTCACCACTGGAAATCTCACCATTCTATCTTTGCGATGTGAGACTACACTAGGTTTATGTTACTGGTTTCATTTGGGAGTGTGCAATGCTTCCAGGACGCCCCGCCAGCCAACAGGCTCAGACGAGTCAGCGGGTATCTATCCACCTTCCATGTTTCTCACTCTGCTCTCTGTACAATGGGGCATCATAGCAAGCGTGAGGCTGGTCTTAGCAGCGCTGGTGCAGTGTAGCCACTTGTGCATGTTGCAGAGTGCCAAATGGGGCTTCATGGCATGGCACTTGTGCCTACCTGGTGGGGGGGGGGGGGTGTTTGGTACCGAACAACCAGCACAAGCCCTCAGTCCTCCCAACTGACCCAAGTTCAGCAGGACAATCTCAATTTTAGGACTCTGTCCCAATCGGGGACATATTTGTCGCGCGTGTGGAGATGTTGGGGGAAGGGAGGTATCTAATGGGCAGCCTAGCACTTTACAGCGCTAGCAAACCCTCTGGGGGGCGTGACCGCCTCCCTATCGCAGCATGGCCACGCCCACTGTCAGGGACATACATGTTGGGGAGTGAGAAATGTGATTTTGCTAAGCTGACCTCATCTCGTTGCCTTATAGCCATTTTGTTCTCTTATAGCTTAAAGACAGGTTAGATACAGCTAGTTTGTAGGAGTTATTCATTGTTTGCAGGAGACTGTGCTCATGACCTTGAATATGGCAGCACAGGAGATAAGCCAACTCCCCCCTGTCACTCATTCACTGTTTTAGGCATCCATAAATGCCTTGGTTCCCTAGATGAACGCCTAGTGGTCGTGCCAACCCTGACAGTGAAATTATAGGAATATAGCAAAATTATAGTAATATAATCAGCAATAATATTTTACTTTTGGTCCTCATTACTAAACTATTTATTGCAATATCTGTCACTATATGGTACCTATACAGATTACCAGCACGGCATATCTAGTGTCCCCAGTGTTACCAGCACGGCATATCTAGTGTCTACAGTGCAGCATTCTAGTGTCCCCGGTGTTACCAGCACGGCGTATCTGATGTGTCCCGTACAGCATATCTGATGTGTCCCCAGCATTGTATCTCTGATGTGTCCCCAGTGTTACCAGCCTGCACTGCATATCTGATGTGTTACCTGCACTGCATATCTGATGTGTCCCCAGCACTGCATATCCGATGTGTCCCCTGCACTGCATATCCGATGTGTCCCCAGCACTGCATATCCGATGTGTCCCCAGCACTGCATATCCGATGTGTCCCCTGCACTGCATTTCTGATGTGTCCCCAGCACTGCATATCTGATGTGTCCCCAGCACTGCATATCTGATGTGTCCCCAGCACTGTATATCTGATGTGCTCCCTGCACTGCATATCTGATGTGTCCCCAGCACTGCATATCTGATGTGTCCCCAGCTCTATACATTCGTGGGTCTCCCACTCCCCGGTCTCACCAGCACAATATATCTAATAGGGACCCGCTCGAACAGCTTGGCCGTAGTGGGCGCATAGAGCATTACATGACAGGCGTGTCTATGGCCCTCCAGCTGCAGGGCTTCCTCCCGGGACACATTGCGGGGCCTCGGCCTCTCCTCTAGGGGCGGAAGATTAGACAGCCCCGCTTGTGCCATTACACCGCTCACTTCCCGCAGCACATGTGCGCAGCCGCAGACAGAGACAAAGTCACATGACAGCAACTCCAGCCAATAAGGTGGCGGAGCTTTCACCACACTATAGACACATAAGAAGAGCGCTCGCCTCTCTTTTGTACTTAGCGCCATCTACAGGCCGGACAACGAACAGGCTGGAAGCTCTGCGCTGACTATTGCTGCATTCTCCAGATCCAGCAATAACATTGTACTACTGCTTCCAGCAGCACATGGTGGACAACCAATCAAATTATTGGTTAGGATTGTTTTTATTGGTTAGAATTGCACCAAGAGCCAGAAATCACAAATGTAAATGAACATCCCAGTTTAGGCTCTGCTGTTATGAATGCCATTAAGTAATGTAAGTATAACGTCATATTTTTCTAACTAATTGTGTTTTTGCTGATGGGAAAACCTTTACATAATCTTTACATTTTCTTTCTTTATTTTTTACTGAGTTTGCATCCTTGTGCCTGAGAAATGTGAATTCAGTCCGGGAACACCTAGAAATCCTGCAGAAAGAAGACACAAAACTCTACCAAACTAATGACCTCACTCCAGCTTACCCCGAGTCCAGATACAACACAGACTACTTTATCAGTTACGGAATAGAACACGCACAGTGTGTTCCACCCTCAGAGTTCTCGGAGCCCAACTTCATCACAGAATCCTACCAGTTATGTACAAGAGGTCTTGTAATGGGTTTGTGCAGAGAAAGTGTTTAATTGATAACACATACTTGCCAACTTTTCCTCGTTGGCTTCAGGGAGATACCGGGGGAGGTGGGCATGCTGGTGCTGGGCTTGACGAATCACATCATTTTGGCCTAACGATGGCCACTATTTTGGCCAATTACAGCAGTTATCTATTGCGGGGCGAGAGCTGAGAGGTTGCCCTGCTCTCCCGGGAGCCCGAGAGATCTCCCAGAAATGCGGGAGTCTCCCGGACATTCCGGGAGAGTAGGCAACTATGCATTAAAGAAAAGCAGCTAATGAATCTCTAGAGACTGACAGGGCCACCTTAACTACATTATGGGCCCCTATATATATATATATATATATATATATATAAATATATATATATATATATATATATATATATATATATATATATATATAGTGTGCGTGTGTGTAAAAATATATATGTATGTAAAAAAAAGTGATTTTATATATATATATATATATATATATATATATATATATATATATATATATAAAATAACTTTTTACAAATAAATATAGGGGCCCCCTTAACTTACCTTAAGTCCGATCCCCTTCGCTTCTTTTTTCCGCTACGAGTCTCTTCTGCGCTCCTCCGTGCTGTGCTTGCAGTGAATGTTGGGCATGACATCACACCCAACATTCACTGTGAGCACAGCACGGAAGAGGGGACAAGTAAGGGAGCCGGATAGCCCGCTGACGTGACCGCTTGCCCGCAAGGTATTTTCTTTTTTTTTGCAGGATTTATTTTTTTCCAGCGCTGCCTGGGACGGGCCCCCTTGCCCGCAGGGCCCCCGGGCACCTGCCCATTGTGCCCAATGGAAGAGATGGCCCTGGAGACTGAAGTGTCTTTTACATTTCTGTCTCCATTACTGAAGTCATGTTGTCTTACCTGTCAGTCTTTGATTAAATCTTGGTCTCCATGAAAATGGCCACCTCCATAGTGTCAGGTGCCGTCCCCGCACCTTCACTCGGTGCCGGGGACAGGCGCCTGATTCCGACTCCTCGCCTAGCAACGGGACGAATGACGTACTTCCGCCCGGCTGCCGGCGCATGCGCAGGGGCGTGCGTCCCGTTTCCTAGCAACGCAACAATATCCTGTTCACCTGACCCCCGCTCTCCAATCCGGAACCAGCAATCCCTATTTCAGGAAGCCTGTATCGTGGATTGTTCCCCTGCTACAGCGTCTTACAGTTCCCAGCTGTTTACTGTCTGACTCTTTGGCTTCCGACCCGGCTTGTCTGAAACTCCCTGCGGATCTCTCTTGGGCATTGTTCTCTCCTTTGGCTTTGATTCCGGACCGTCTGACTACGCTTTTGTTCACCTCCTCTGTACTGCGCTGCCAGCCCGGCTTGACCTCAGGTCGCCTAACTACACTTCTGCCTGACCCTAATACCTTCCAACCGCTGGTCTGTACAGAGTCTCCTACCAGCACCACCTCACTGGTGGCTAGCCCGGAGGGCCGCGACCTGCGTACTCCTGCAGCGAATTCCAAACTTCCTTGCGGGGGTCCCTGATGAAAACCAGGAGTACATTTAGACTCCGCGCCTCCAGGTTAGCAGTGTCAATATCAGTAAGTGGCCTCAGCGTTGAACCGTGACACATAGGACACAATACATGGACATAGGACACAATTTCTCAACTATGTCATCATGCCACAGATGGCGAAGACAACCACGTCTTGTACTGGCTCAGCATCAGGGAGAGTTGGCAAGTATGTGATAATGTATACCTAATTTTGCCTTACTATATAGGTATTTTCTGTATAATTCAGGCATTATTTCTAACAACATTTTATAGTGGCAGGTTTGTTACAACAAAGGTTATAATTTCTGCTGTAAATCATGCTTATAGCATTTTATGTTTGTGTTACAGAGCAGCGTTATAAATGTTTTGTACTGGTTTTAGCATTTGCCATGATAGGTATGTGCCTGTGGGCAGCTAAGGCTGATAGACGGACTTTTCTCAGCAAAAAATATACTGGGTGACAGAAAAAAAATCAACTTATATTTGATTAGCTGAGGTGTTCAAATATTAAAATAACCTTTTGGAACTTTTGGGGTGGAATTCAGCTGGCCGCAGAGTGCCTTCAGAACGGTTGTGACGACACTCTGCAACGATGCAACATTGCGGAGTTTGGGTGCAAGGAAAAATCTGCGATGTTGAGGTACAGTAATACATGGAAACGTGCACAGCCGGTGGCACATCGCGCACAATTGAATACCCCATGGCCTTATATGTGAGGAGTTTGTATGTTCTCCCCGTGTTTGCGTGGGTTTCCTCCGGGTGCTCCGGTTTCCTCCCACACTCCAAAAAACATACTAGTAGGTTAATTGGCTGCTAACAAATTGACCCATGTCTGTGTCTGTCTCTGTCTGTGTGTGTGTGTTAGGAATTTAGACTGTAAGCCCCAATGGGGCAGGGACTGATGTGAGTTCTCTGTACAGCGCTGCGGAATTGGTGGCGCTATATAAATAAATGGTGATGATGATGATGATACCCCCCTTAGCTCCTTCCGTGTTCCATCTGGAAAGATCTATGGTCCATTTTACTCTGCTATTTTCTGCAAGATGCTGATAAGCATTCAGCAAAATTGGAAGCAGAATGACCCTCCTGGCATCTCTGCCCTGAAGTCATATATTTGGTTTCTTGCCCGGATGGAGAAGATTACCCATCATTTGAACGATAAGGAAGACAAGTTTCATCAAATCTGTGCAATAAGACTTTACCTGTAACTCTAATCCCAATGCCTCGAATCTCTTTACTACCTCATCTATATTCTGCCCTATGACTAGGCCTCAAATACCCCACCGAAACCACACCTATATAAGGCGTTCTATCCCACCTGCGACAACCAGGCCCCCTCCTTTCTTCCTACATCTCCCACCCCCATTTTGAGAGGAAAGCTATTTATATCAATGCATGAACAAAATTTGTATTAAATATTGGAATGTTTATCCTCTACTGTTTCCAGTACAGTATGCTTGTTGTTCCTATAATGTCCTGTATTTTGTTTTTTTTTGTTTATGTTTGTATTTGAAAATCCCAAAATAAAAAGGTAAAAATAAATAACCATTTGAGGGAGAATTATACCAAAGAAGGTGATTTAAGTGAAGAGAGGATGAATTTTGGTGTGACGGGACCAGTTAGGCTCTGGAATGATCTATGTAAAATGGCGCGATTGGTCGATGTCCTGTAAATTAGCTAAGGGCTTTAAAGTGCTGTGCTCAGCTTTTATGTCCGCTCTGCTTCTCACCACTGGAAATCTCACCATTCTATCTTTGCGATGTGAGACTACACTAGGTTTATGTTACTGGTTTCATTTGGGAGTGTGCAATGCTTCCAGGACGCCCCGCCAGCCAACAGGCTCAGACGAGTCAGCGGGTATCTATCCACCTTCCATGTTTCTCACTCTGCTCTCTGTACAATGGGGCATCATAGCAAGCGTGAGGCTGGTCTTAGCAGCGCTGGTGCAGTGTAGCCACTTGTGCATGTTGCAGAGTGCCAAATGGGGCTTCATGGCATGGCACTTGTGCCTACCTGGTGGGGGGGGGGGGTGTTTGGTACCGAACAACCAGCACAAGCCCTCAGTCCTCCCAACTGACCCAAGTTCAGCAGGACAATCTCAATTTTAGGACTCTGTCCCAATCGGGGACATATTTGTCGCGCGTGTGGAGATGTTGGGGGAAGGGAGGTATCTAATGGGCAGCCTAGCACTTTACAGCGCTAGCAAACCCTCTGGGGGGCGTGACCGCCTCCCTATCGCAGCATGGCCACGCCCACTGTCAGGGACATACATGTTGGGGAGTGAGAAATGTGATTTTGCTAAGCTGACCTCATCTCGTTGCCTTATAGCCATTTTGTTCTCTTATAGCTTAAAGACAGGTTAGATACAGCTAGTTTGTAGGAGTTATTCATTGTTTGCAGGAGACTGTGCTCATGACCTTGAATATGGCAGCACAGGAGATAAGCCAACTCCCCCCTGGGGAGTATTCCTGTGTAAAAATGAGAGAATTTAGTAACATCTGTGTAAAGGGAGCATGAGTGATTAAAACCTTTTGGGGCGTAGTTTTCTGTAATACGTGATTGTTGCTATATGGATATGGACTTGTAACTAAGCAGAGCTAATTGTACACGCAAACCATGCAGTGTATTTATTTCTCTCCAGCTGATGAGCTCATAACTGATAAACTGACACAGGTGAACAATCTGATTTAGATTCGACAGGAGGTATGGACCCTGAAAGCATTGCCATTCACACAAGCTACATGCTTGAATACCCAACAGGAGATTTATAATAAGGGTTGCTCCTCCTTCTATTAATCAAAAGATGTGGTTCAATAAATGCAACTTTCTTGCAATCTTAAAACATCCTAAGCATTTTAAAAGTACAACAAAGCCAATGCTTTTTATATTAACAGGTTTAGAAATAGTATGCATTTTATGTTGTTAATATACATTTAAAGGTATATGCAAATTATATTTTATACAATTTTTTTTTTATTATACCCGTTTAGTATTGCCTCCCTATACAGCTCTCAGTGAATTTACATAGAACTTACTTGCAATACGCATAAGATAATTTTTAAATATAATTCTTCTTAAGAGCGTTCATCAAAAGTCCAACTGTTGTCTAGAAGAGGCTGCCTTATATTAGATGTTGAAATCTCCCTTTACTGATCATGTGGTTCAAATAGGACTATAATAAAATAAAATCCAGGGGTTTTCTATTGTATAAGAATATTTTTCCACCATACAACCATACAATAATAATCCAATAATTCTGACATGTATATATTATTGGGATTGCAGATAAAATCGTCATACTCCAAGTATCATACTGTTTTCTCTCTTCTCTAGAAGTTCATATCCAATATTATAGGAACATGTACCTCTATTGAACCATCTTTTATCAAATGGATAAACCCAACTCAAATTATTTCTTTAGTCATCCATCTCCTCTAGTGAAATTAGCCCAAATACCAAAAGTATGTAAATGTTTCCATTTGGAACATAGTACCTGCTGAATACTCCTTAAATGTCATAATCAGTGCCGTAACTAGACATTTTAGTGCCCTGGGCGAGATAGGGCACCGGCGCCCCCCATCTAAGTGGGAGTGACATTTGCCAAGTGGGTGTGGCCAACCTAATATGGGGGTGTGGCTAGTACTTTACTGAAAGAATTCTGTTACATGTCTGCAGACCCCAAACATGAGTACAAAAGCATGGAGGAGAAGAAGGAGCTCCTCTGTAAGGTGAGGTACAAGGGGTCTCACAGGCGACCACCGCCTCATTCACCTCCAGCTATTATCTGCTGTCAGTATAACTGATTTACATCTCTTTACTGGGGAAATGTCAGATAACATGTAAACTTGTATTAATTGCTGCCACTACCTGTACTTTGTATAGCTTGTTCCATCATATACTCGGTTGGATGGAGATCTGGCTTATTCTGGATACATGTTTGACGTTGCTATGCACGAAATCCCCAACAGTGTTTTGATTCCTTATGCACTCTTGAGCTCACTTTAATGTCTTGTTAAAGTCACTTAAATCTAATGTCTTAACTATGCTCCCTCTGAATCGCACACATATAATACATTAATATCTCTCTACCTATTTTAAATAGCATTGTTGAGGATGTTGTCATTAATGAGCACTCATTAACATGGGCAGGATAGGGGCACTTAATGAAGTAGCTACTTAATAAGAGTCTTCCTGAATTTAATAAGAAAAAAAAGTTAGTTAGTGGGGGATAAATAGGACGACTGTAAGCGCTGTTGCATTCTTTATTTGTTACAGGGACTTGTTATAATTGCTATAACACAAATGCAGTTCTGGCTTTAAGGTGTCAATACAGGCTGCAATTTAGCTGGACAATTAGCTAATTTTAGACCTGATTGGCCACAAATTGCAGTATACATAGTAAGATCCAAAAAACTGTCAATACATCATTCAGATATTGACCAAGATAGCTGGAAAATTTGGTCAGATGGTGACTGCATTTGACAGCATAGACCCGCCCTCCTCTAGTGCTTGCACCGAGTGACCTGTTTGCAGTGTCGGACTGGGACATGAAGGGCCCACCGGGGGAAATGCAGCGGTAGGGGCCCACTACAATGGGGTGTGGCCAACTGTAAGAGGGGTTGTGGTCAGTCATTAAAGGGGATGGGGTCAGGCCATGGAGGACAACGTATAGCACCTTAGTATGGTCCATAAAGAAAAAGAGGACATTTGCAGTGAGGAGCCGCGAAGGAAAAGACAGAAGAGAAGAAAGAAGTCAATAGGAAAGTAAGTGAAGGGGAGCAAATGCAGCATGGAGGGCACTGTGTGAAACAGGGGAGACAGGGAAAGGGGAGGGATGAATTGAATACAATCAATCATCATCAGCTATTTGTGTGCTGTCCATTCTTTGTGGTTAGTGTTCTCTCCCCTCATAGTGTACACAGAAAACAAATGCTATACTACAGTACTAGAGATCAACCATTCATCATATGAAAACCACAATATAAGGGTATAGACTAAAAATTAATATATCCATGAAGCACTATGGAGACCACAAAATTATTAGCATAAAAATATATGCACATTTAAAATATTACATAAATCTAATTACACTCTAGACACTGGCAAATAAAAACAGGACTCTAAAAAATGATCTACCCACAAAATGTACACTCAATAATAATCCAATGCCACTACAAAGGACAAAAGCAAAACATTAATATTAAAGCATATAGCAGATGCAATCCTATAAGGACCTAACTGTCTGAATGTGTTTTATTCTGATTAAGATATGCTTCTATAGGGAATAGAGTCCCACAATTGATTGAAAACAAATAAACATGGAACATGATATAAACAGTGAATTTGGTTACTAGTTTATTAGGAATCCATTCATTGGTCAGCTGCAATAGGATCCTTTTATAGAGGCACTGAAGACGTATATTGCAATGAAGCCATTCTAATTTATCTCCCTCCCTCCGAGGTCACACAGTGGAGAGCTCTAGAGAAGTTTGCACGATTTATTACTTACTGATTACACGGACTCACACTGCAGTTAGGATGGCAACTTTATGACTACAGGACGCCTGCAACTACAGCAGAAGGAGTAATCTGAGATCTGTGTCACTGTGAAGCATTTCTGCCTCTCTCTGTCTCAGGAGCAGGAAGTGTTCTCACGTGCTGGCTGTAGGCAGGGATTAGTTTGACAGTCTCCGTTTCATATGTAGACTGACCGCAACTCGGTAATTCTCTGCTCTGCCTCACCAACAAAGAGGGCGGGGTTATCAGGCAACAGGGCCTCCCGGGGGATACCCCGGCTCCCCGGCAGGCCAGTCCGACACTGCCTGTTTGGCCTGCTTATTCTTACCAGATTGCTGACAACCTTCATCTCCGTAACAGAGAGCACCTCTGCCGACCGGCTGTCATGTGACTCCTCCAGGAGTTATTTGTCAAAGTGAACCTCATCTTGCAGCTGTGACACCTTCAGGCTTTAACTTCCGCAGTGGAACGCATCGTTCCACTGACAGGATGTTCGGCATTTGGAACGCACATGCGTTCCACTGCGGAAGTTAAAGGCAACATCGCCCGCATCCGGCCCTTACTATCTAATGAAGCTGGACTACTGTAATCTTCTCCTTACCGGCCTCCCCCGCTCTGGCCTCACCCCCCCTTCGTTCTATACTCAATGCGGCGGCGAGGCTCCTCTTCTGCCTCCCCTTCCCCTATCGAATCCTTTTCAAGCTTCTTACCCTCACCTACAAGGCCCTCTCCCACTCTACTGCCCCCTATATCTCCAATCTCCTCTCCATCCTTATCTGTGTGGAGTTTGTATGTTCTCCCTGTGTTTGCGTAGGTTTCCTCCGGGTGCTCCGGTTTCCTCCTACACTCTAAAAACATACTGGCAGGTTAATTGGCTGCAATCAAAAAAAAAAATTGACCCTAGTCTCTCTCTCTCTCTGTCTGTCTTTCTGTCTGTCTGTGTGTGAGTGTGTGTCTATAGTAGGGAATTTAGACTGTAAGCTCCAATGGGGCAGGGACTGATGTGAATGAGTTCTCTGTACAGCGCTGCGGAATTAGTGGCGCTATATAAATAAATGATGATGATGATGATCCACACTCCCGCCCAGTCCCTGCGCTCGGCCAATGACCGTCGCCTCTCCTCCACTCTTAATAAACTCATCCCACTCCAGAATTCAAGACTTCTCCCAAGCTGCACCCTTGCACTGGAATGACCTCCCTCCCTCGCTCACTCCATCCGTCTATCCCCTAACTTGTGCTCCTTCAAACGGGTACTCAAAACTCATCTCTTCCTCAAAGCTTACCAGCCCTCCACTTAACCCTCTTTCCATGCTCGCTCTCATCTCCTGGCTCCTCCTTTGATAAGGGTGCGCTTGCTCCCCTCCTCTGACTCCCTTTGTGCCAACTGTCTGTTGCCCTCCCTTTAGGATGTAAGCTCTTATGAGCAGGGCCCTTCTCCCTCCTGTCTCTCTACCTTCTGCTTCTGCTCCAACCTCAATATTTTTGCTTTTCCTGGAGCATCTGAAGTCTTGGTATTACTCATTTATTGTTCTGTACTGTTATTCCCTGTACTGTCCATTGTTTGTACTGTGTACGGTGCTGCGGAAACCTTGTGGCGCCTTATAAATAAATAATAATAATACTCCTGTCCCACTAGCTCCTATTGTGTCATGATTTCCATCTTCTTCTAGACCATGATCTCTCATGAGCATGGTCCTCTTTACTCTTTGTGTATTATTTCTTGTTTTACCTGTATCTTCAGTTATAGATTAAACATGGTGTTTATACAGTTCCAATTATAAGACTACTTAACACAAAGTTCACATCACGATGCAATTACCTCAAGAGAGGAAAGCTTTCAAATTGTGTCAGCTAATGAATTCTTTCTACACCACCAGTGTTTGCCCAGCCCGCAGCCTCTACAGAGTGCAAGTGGAGACACTGCACTTGTCCTTTGTGATGTACCGCGCCCCAGATTAGCTTTATAAATCTGACAATCAGCCGTCTCTAGTCTGCAATGCTTGCAGACTAGGCACGGATACGGTTATTGATTAGATATATTTACATATCTAATTAATTAATAACTATCCTTTCTTTGCACTTCAGGATTGTTTTTAATACTTTCCATAACACAGATGTAAAATTATTTAACAAATTGAAGAAAAGAAAAACATGCACTAACGTTAATGTAATCAATGTCCAGTTTTATTTAAATAAGCTGTGACAATGACCTTGTGAGGATTTATGTCATAATGAACATTGCTTATGCTATTCTATCTGTATTTACTCAGTATGTGCTACACCATGTGCTACACACTGGCCAATCATATTGCTCAGCCCAGAGCAAACGGATCAGTCGGCTATTTGGCCTCACATATAGAATTGGCGAGCAAGACGACCAATAACGTGCCCATCATTATTTTGGTCACTGGGCATGTCTGCAACTCTAGCCAGAAAATGATCAGTATGGGTCATCTTCCAAGAGAACAGGCCCCGTGTGGTCTTGAAGTAATCCATCGATTTACATATGCGGCCATCTTGAACAACAGTTGGCATGATAGGCCAAGTGTGTGTCCACCCTCACTCCCATCAAATGATGAAAATAGGTACATTTGAATCATCTCGTTAAATGAGAACGTTGATCTGCTCATGAAGGCTCAAAAACCCTTAAGTCTTTCAAGTGGTAAAAATATATAATTATTTCCATCATTTCTGGTTTCCAAATCTTGGCTAAATTTAAGGAGATGGAAAACACAGGATCAGTAGGAATTGACCATGTAAACTAAATATGCATATTTCACTTATTCTCAATAGGGATTATTGGGTCCTCCAGTAAAAACACTATAAGGACACGGCGACCGATTTCCGAGTGATCGATCGTAGAGAAAGCTGCGTTCCTTGACCGTAAAGTGTCCTGAAAGTGCCAGGGTGTACTGACAGCACATTTTGCTAGAGGAATCAACAATCCATATTTTAAGAACCATTTAAGCTGTGGTGAAAGCAGCTCAGGTAGAAGGATTCACTTAACTCTTTCAGTGCATCTTGAACTCAAAAGAGTTGGCCATATTCATCAGAGATAACTTTAATTTAGACCAATGACGTCTGGACATAAAATTTTTATCCCATGGTCTTTCCTGTATGATGTATGTGTTTAAAAAAACAAAAACATTGCACTTTAATATTCTCCCTCCACCTTGAAAACAAGCACATTCTGTATGTATATGCCCAGATTGAAATGTGTGAGGAACAAACATTATCCGTTATGCTGACCGCCAAAACAGAGTCAGGGCATCTGCTACAACCCAGAGGCTTTTCTCTGCGCTCTCCCAAAAAAAAAAAAAAAAAAAAAAAAAAACTTTTTTTTTTTTTTAACACATACATTGTGCAAAGGACAAAATGTTTGAATACAAGCCATCAATCCTATACATCTGACAAGAATAGAAGATACAGGAGGAGACTATGCTCCCTGCTGTGCAATAAACTCACTTCCAATCTATTTTTGGTCACGGCTTTTAAAAAGGTCGGTCAAGAGGTTCACTTACCAGTTACAAAAATGGAAATCATTCAATGGCTTCCTGGCAGCAGTGTTTATGTATCCGACCTCCAAATGTGACATTGCGTAAAGTGTCAGTGTAATATTATTTTATATTAGTCTAGTGAAAATTGAAGTCCATTTTATGGTTCATGTGACTTGTATTGATTGGTGAGTAAAAAAGAAAGTACTCCCATCTCTGATACTTCATTTTATAAAATGTATTGCTTTTGATGGTATATATTTTTTTTTATTATAAATTCAATTATTGGGTAGCACAGTTATGTTTTTATGGGCATTTTATTTTTACCTCAACAAAGCAAGCAGCTCCCACTCATATTAATCGTTTCCATAGCCTTACAATATTTGAAGAGGACAAGTCCCGGTCATAATCTGCAGTAAATACATGCAAATACGGAGAGGAATATCTCTTGTGCAAAATAACTTATGTCCATTGGTATTTCTGACCACTCCTAATTATCTACACATGCCTGATTTGTTAACGTGTACCTTATACCCACCAACAATGGAGGCAGCCATTTTGTAAGCTGAATATATGAGCAGCCTCTCATTTCACCAGGAACTTCTGACACTGAAGCACAAGGCACTTTGAGCCTTTTACCTCAGTGATGGGTTGTAGAGAAAAAACAGTCGACAAAATGGCTGCCGCCTGTTCTATGTAGGCCAAAGTTACTTTTTTTTTATTTCATACAATAAGCCGTCAGACTCCAAATTAAAAACTACATTTTCCCCACTGCCCTCTCAAGATAATTTACAATTGATTAATCTGAAATCATCTGTCACAGAGATTGATGTCATCTATTTACAAATTCTTCTTTGTTCTTCTTTTGGAAAAGAACAGGTCTGAATAAACTATAGTCACACAGTTTGGACCTTGGAAGGGTCTTAATAAAAATATTGTGGTAGCTGAGCAAGCACAGTAAGGTTTGTTATGCGAATCGTAGGTAAACAAGGGTACGGGGGGGGGGGGGAGCCCCCTTTAAGAAGCAGAGTCTGAAGCTTCGGAGCTGTCTTTGACGTCGGTGCTCTCTGTGGCTTCACTGACTTCACTCACATCCTTGCTGTCCCCGCTGTCTTCTGTGACATCGCGTCTACCAGCATTACCTATGCACTTCTCATCTCGACAGCAGTCCCCCACGTGGCCAGACCGGTTGTCAGATTTATTTTCAATAGAGCTCAGAGGCTGAGGCCGACTCTTATCCTTCAATTCCAATGGTTTTCTCAATTGCTGTAAGAAGTTAAATGAAATAAGTGCTGTAGCATCATCATCAGATATTTATATAGCGCCACTAATTGCGCAGCGCTGTACAGAGAACTCATTCACATCAGTCCCTGCCCCATTGGAGCTTACAGTCTAAATTCCCTAACACACACACAGACAGGCAGACAAAGACTAGGGTCAATTTTAGGTAGCAGCCAATTAACCTACCAGTATGTTTTTGGAGTGTGGGAGGAAACTGGAGCACCCGGAGGAAACCCACGCAAACACGGGGAGAACATACAAACTCCACACAGATAAGGCCATGGTCGGGAATCAAACTCATGACCCCAGTGCTGTGAGGCAGAAGTGCTAACCACTGAGCCACTGTGCTGCCCGACGAACATATATTTAATTGGAAAATTATTTTCTAACAATAAAATTGAAATGAAAAAGTTTAGAGAGAAAAGAATCAGCTGGCAAAAGAAGAGGGTCTCCTGAAACATTTGTGGGACCCCCAGATCTACGTAGCAACATGCCGTTGGCCAAAAATGCATAGATATGGCCGATCTGTTCACACGGGTCAATTAGTAGTTCTTGCCAACATAAATTACAGCATGCCCATTAAAAGAAGATCAGTCAGGTTAGGCTGGTCTTTAAGAGAACAATGTTGGGGACAGTTTGGTTACATATCACCTGATCATCACCCAATGTGTAACCAGCATTAAAAACAGAGCTCAGTCAACTGTCCCTAACAAACCAATACTAGAACGGTCTACGTAATACAGAATTTCTAACCTCGTCAGCCATTTGAGTGAGATCCCGCTTCATAGCGTATGCATCTTCCCCATCGGCGTAATACTTGGGTTCCACCTCACTGATCCTGTGCAGGAAAATAGTGAACAAGTGAATTACTATGGAAAATACAAGTCAATTTACAAACATTGGCTTTTATATAAAGCACACGCTAAAACTAAAAGGAACTTATTTCTGTGTTGCTACAGTGCTCCCTCCATCTTTAAAGACTGTCAAAGCTGGAAATAGAGCGACAACTGCATTACAAAGAGGTTGGTATTTAAAGGAAGTAACACATTGTAATGTATTTGTTCAGAGGACATACCGGGTGGTATGTGATGGTGGGGTTATAAACTGGAGCCTTGTATTTATAGCAATTAAAATGAGCAGGAAATTCATAATATATAGATTGTGCAAAGTTAATTGAAGCATTGACCATATGCTTCACTAAACCAGTGCCATAATATGGCCAAGTCACCATTGAAGGGGGAATTTATATTACAGGTAAGATTAGTTTACATCCATTGTCCTTCGATAAGACAACAGATCTAGACCTGAGCTTATCTGTTGTGACATCCAAGTTGAATGAAAATAAACCAATGTGCCTAGATGGTAAGATTCTCTGAAGGTCGATTCTTGAAGGATATTTTTAAAAAATGGATTTACTTACATTTTCTATAACACTAATTGAAAGTCACAACTCTATTATTCAAGTCGCAAAACACAATTTTTATTTTATTTCACTTTTTGGTTCCCACCTTAGTTCATGTAAAAACTAAATACAGGTGTATATTGTATGGTGATCTATATTATCTATATTATTTTCTAATTGTCTGTATAGTATATAACATTTAATACTCACTGGAAATTCAATGTGTTGGAGTATAAATGGAGAGCTGCTCGATTGCTGAAAAGGTAAAACAAAGAAATAAAAAAAGTTATACATTAATAGAATAAACATACGAAAACTCCCATTAAAAGGTAAACAACTGTACTCGGTGTATAAAGTGGTTGCTATATTGCTTGAAACTGGTTTTCATATATTTATTTTCTAGCCAGACTCCATATATTAGTTTTTAAGACTGCCAAAAATTAGTAGAAGACAAACAAGTGACCCAAATATTTAGAGAACCATAGCAACCAATTAGCAATTGACCTTTAATTGTAGAGCAAGTTAGACAATGAAAGCAAGTTAGCGACCCAAGGTAAAATGTTGGGCAGCACAGTGGCTAAGTGGTTAGCACTCCTGCCTTACAGCACCGGGGTCATGAGTTCACTTCCTGACCATCTGTGAGGAGTTTGTATGTTCTCCCCGTGTTTGCGTGGATTTCCTCTGGGTGCTCCGGTTTCCTCCCACACTTCAAAAAACATACTAGTAGGTTAATTGGCTGCTAACAAATTGACCCTAGTCTGTGTCCCCGTCCGTGTGTGTGTGTGTGTTAGGGAATTTAGACTGTAAGCTCCAATGGGGCAGGGACTGATGTGAGCGAGTTCTCTGTACAGCGCTGCGGAATTAGTGGCTCAATATAAATGGTAATAATAATAGGTGACGAATCCAATAGACATCAGTTTTACCTACATACCTTTTCCGAACATGCAAAGACACATATTTGGCATTGAAGTTCTCGATCATGGCTCTGGAAGCCTGGTCCATCAATTTCTGTGCCAGGCCAAGTCGTCTGTGTGAGCGTTTCACAGCCTGGGCAAAGGTAAAGGGAACAGTCAGAGATATTTTTTAGTTATTGCAACGACTGTGCTTCTACAATAATGACTAAGTGGTGATAGGTGAATAACCAGCCACATGCCTCCCAGTCTCATCACAACCAAAACAGATTCCCTTACCAATGAGGTGATATGGCCATGTGGAACATCATCTGGGTCTTCTTCCCTGCAAACAGACAATCACTTTGAGGACACAAATGTCACACACTCCAACATGCAGTTTCTAGAGTGTCCTGCTACTAGTCTAAACTGATTAATTCACAAATTAAAACACTTGGGGAGAGAAATACACAAAAATAAAATCACAAGATATATGGCATGGTTGAATAAATAGTAAAGATGCATATGGTTCCCTATGTAATCTTTTCTTTCCTGTAGGAAGTGCTACCACATATCAACATAGCTTAACCAGGGGCTGGCTGGCAAATTTTAGCAAAAAAAAAAAAATAAAAAAAAAAAATGCAGGTAGCCCACTATAGGACTGACCCGGAAGATGCCCCTTCCCACACTGCTCATTTCACCTAAATGATATAACACAGCTATAATAGGCCCCCCTTATGTGCAGCATGTCATAGTGCAGTGTGCAGATAATGAGGGGCAGACAGAAGAGTCTCCCTCTGATATCTAGAGCCAGATGTAAGAAATTAAGGGTGAGACCTATTACTGTAATAGGGGAAGAGGTTGTGAGCGTGGGTGGGCGATAATCATTTAATAGTGGGTGGGAAATATTTATTTATTGGAGCAGGGCAATTTCATGGTAGGAACTATTTAATTTAAATAGCAGGGTCATGGTAACGACTCAATTTAGGGTGGTGTATAACGACATGATTTAATTAATGTTAGGTGGGATTATTCATTTTTATGTGGGTTTGAATACCAATTATTTAATATTGGGGATTTTTTTAGGCGGAGATGTGTGTATTTATTAAATGTGAGTACCATTAATGTAATGTCAAGGCATGAAATGGTTCACTCACTGCTAGACTGAGTTGAAGTGAGAGCTGCACAATCTGCCAATAATAGCTGGGCTGTATGCCCCACTCCACACACTACTGATTGTTAAGGGTCAGGTGTGTGCACTACTGTTAGATGCAAGCAGCTCACCCTTAATAAGCAGGACATACATCATCAACATTTATTTATATAGCAGAATCCGTAGCTCTTTACAATTGGGAACAAACAGTAATAATACAATACTGGGTAATACATACATACGTAGTGGTAAGAAGGCCCTGCTCGCAAGCCTACAATCTATGGGACAATGGTTTGATACACAAGGGTAAGTGCTACTTCATATTGAATATTTGTCCAGCTAGTATGCAAAGGTTACAAAGTATTTAGTGGGCTATGTGCTCAGTCACACAACTATGTTGGTCAGAGGGTTGCTGTCTTGTGTAGAGGGTGGTAATAGGGTAATCTAGGGAGATTGAGATGGTGGTAGAGGAATACTATAAGCTTGTCTGAAAAAGTGGGTTTTCAGAGAACTATCCAACTATCCTTGCAGTTGGGACAAAGTCCTGACTGAGCAGGAGAGTCACATAAAATTGTGACTGCCCCCACAGAATCAGGACAGTTGGCTACCGTTGCACGTGTTTTTGAAGGGGATGGGTAAAGTTGCACTTCCTAGCGCTATCTCAAGTTATAGCCATGTCGATTGCAGGCATTGTGGCGGTGTGGCATGGAAACCCCCTGCTGCCCCTCTAGAAGCCCTGCATTATTGTATTCATATTGAACTCTATGTGCATAACAATTGAGAGCCTGGGAGACAACACAGACAGCCTTATTCCAGCACTAATAATAGAGGAGCCCCCAAATATGGCACCATCCTCCGGATTCATTTATAAACCGCAGCATAGGATTCAATTAAATTGGGGTTGCCATGTATAACTGTCAGTAAGTGGCCAAGATGGGGATGAACTTGTTTATCAGTTTAATTTTCTTGTCTGAAAGTTATCAATAACTCATTAACATAATATCTAAAATGAGTTATATATACAGTAAAGTTACAGAAACGATCTAAATTCATTCTAAAACTTACATTTTTGCCAAGACGTAACCAACAATTTTTCCATTTTCATCTTCTGCAATGTATGACAACTGCCAGGGAAAAAAATAAAAATCAAATAAAATGCAATTTAGATGGGAGATTACAGTTCATTTGTGTTTTACATTTTAGACATAATTGGGGAACAAGCCTTGTCACATTTAAAAGACAAGGAAACTCATTGCAAACTGAAATATTTTAAAGCGCTATAAGTAAATCCTCAAATAAATATACAATGGAATTTATCATACTGAATGTATCTTAGATAAGGGAACCAGTAAGGAAGTATCTCTTATCCTAGGTATTGTACATATTCTGTTCGTAAGATATACAACACTGCAATAAGCCTATCAGTATCCAAATTGTCAAATAAAACGTTTAAAATTGTGCTTTATTTTATTTACTATGAAGACAAATCCAACTCTGTTAAGGCCTGTTGTGGTGTGGATATATATATATATATATATATATATATGTGCTTGAAAGGATCTCAGCTAAGTCTTGAACCTTTGAGGGACTGTAATATATAAAATAAAGCTTGTAACCTATTATTATTACTTTAAAAAGAAAAAAATAAATAAAAAAAATTGCTGCGACCACATGTCAACCTACACTTGCACTACCGTGGATAGGGATGGGGAAGGATTTAATGGAGAATACAGCATCCAATTTAAGCTGTTGTATTCCCACTGCTCCCAACCTTCAGGAATAGGGTCACTGGATCCATCATCATCACCATTTATTTATATAGTGCCACTGATTCTGCAGCGCTGTACAGAGAACTCATTCACATCAGTCCCTGCCCCATTGGAGTTTACAGTCTAAATTCCCTAACACACACACACACACTAGGGTCAATTTTGATAGCAGCCAATTAACCTACTAGTATGTTTTTGGAGTGTGGGAAGAAACCGGAGCACCCGGAGGAAACCCATGCAAACACGGGGAGAACATACAAACTGCACACAGATAAGGCCATGGTCGGGAATTGAACTCATGACCCAGCACTGTGAGACAGAAGTGCTAACCACTTACCCCCAAGACGGTTTACATACTTCTGCTAGCATAAAGAAACACTAATAAAAGCACGATTGTAACACCGGTGATTAAAGGGCTTAATGGAAACTGGTCTGTGTGAAGTCTAGATGTCTAAATATCACAACAAAACATTTTCAGACTGCTAATTGGCACTCCATCGGCAAGCTCATAAAGACAAACCTGAGGCCAGGACAGTCCATGGTAAAAGTAATACTTCATCTGGTAATTCTCCGGCAAACACAGCAAATTGCAATGCTGCATATTCATAAGGTCCTCAGGCTGCAAAAGAAAAACAGGTGAAAATGTTAGTATACTATTAACAATGACAAAGGTATAAAGAAAGACAGCCTAGGACACTGCCAATATAGCCAAACTACTACTTATAAACTACATACTAGGGTAATGATTATGGAACTACAAAAGTAAGCTTAATGGACAAATGTATATGTTTCATAGCTTTTCCCTGCATACCGTACACAAATATATTCAAATTTAGGTTCACTATTTTTTGGACCATCAAAATATGAAATTAGAAACAAAGAATTTCAGGGTTGTGGAAACCGCCTCCATAGAGCAGGAACAGAGAGCAGTTCATAAAATGTAAGAGATTTAATAATGAGGTGTAAAGTAAAAAGTAGATGAAGAATAATGTAAATTCTGAGAACCTGAATAAATAAACTTTAAGAGAAACAAAAGAATCTGATAATGAATAATCCAAACTAAAATTGGAATATCATGAAATGCAAATGATATATAATCTGCTGAATTTCCACAAGTCTAACAGCGGCGTTGTTCATTCTGTTTACGTCAGTTAATCTTTGTTAAACACTATGGGCCTGATTCATTAAGGAAAGTAAAGCAGAAGAATGAGTAATTTTGAACCCTGGCAAGACCATGTTACAATGCAAGGGGTGCAAATGAGTTTATTATTTTGCACATAAGGAAAATACTGACTGTTTTTTCATGTAGGACGCAAATTTCGATAGCTTTATTTTTACACTGATATTAAAAGTTGATCTAGGACATGCTCTACACCAATTATAAATCTGCCCCAACATTTTAAATGTACTTCCCCCTTCAATACAACATGGTTTTGCCAAGGTTCAAAGTGCTCCAGTTTCTTCCCACAGTCCAAAAACATACTGGCTGTTTAATATGTGTAGGTTAAGGTTTATGTAATGCCTACAGGTAGGACACAGGTAATTTTTTAGGTGTGGTAGAGAATTTAGAGAAGATCAATTGGTGCAGGGTCTGATGTGAACGATAACAAATCTCTATAAAGCACTGAGTAAAATGTTGACAACGTATAAATAAAAAGATAAATAATTCCTAATTAGATCCTTCTCCACCCCAGTGGCTGCTCCATGCACCTGTTTTCCAGGGGCTCTGTGGTCATCTCAGGTTCCTGAACAAAAACCGAAGCTGTGTGAGCAGCAAACCAATCACAGATTGTAGCTTCTGATTGGTTCTGCTGCAGCCATACAATCGCTATACACCGCTACATTCACTTATGGGTTAAGCGTTTGTCAATAAGTAGTGGTGTTTCAATGCAGGCGGCTGTTCATAGCTCCCAGCAGTTTTCTCTTAGTTGGGCCATTACTAATTTGGATTTGATAAACCATCCCCTCTGAACCATGCATAGAAAATCAATTCCAGTTGGGACATGGGGCAAGGTGTTACTGACTGACACATTTTGAAAGATCCACAGGCACTAATTATTTCACTTGTGACCTGAAATACCTGCACTGTTAGCAGTCCCTGAGGACTGGGTTTGAGAAACACTGGTGTAGATGGAAAACGTAGGACTCAAACTTCATTCATAGAGCAAAAAGTGTGTGAACACGTTTGATGCACTCAAAAGAACCCAGTTGTCACAAGCATAGCCTTTCATATCCCTATCCCTGGCAATACAAACAGTGACTTTACACCTGAACAATTCATTCTTTGGGTATCTCCACATGAAAAATACAAAAGTGTGAGAGAATTCTCCCCGGAATCAGCAATAATTAATGGAACAAAGTGCCAAGACCTGTAGAACCTGTCTGAAATGATGCCTGTTTACTTCTGTATTCAGACAATGATTCCCGAAGAACTGGAAGGAATCGTGCTGCCAGAAACCTTTCAGCAATGAAGTAGGCTGGCAATAAGAACAATTTGAACATGCGGCCAACCCAATCAGGAACCACTTTCAGGTATATCTCCCATGCATAGAATAGTTTCACAGTAAGTAGTATGGAAGGCCATGGATACAGCACAGAAGTGCACTCTACGGTAGCATGGATTACTTTGCAGAGGAGGTGATCTACTAAATAGTTGGTATTTTTAAACATGCGATAAAGTGTTACAGGTGAATAACTTAGATTTTCATTTTAGCTTACTCCAACCATGATATAATAGCTACAACATCAAACGACACTAACTGCAGAGTCTGTGAAAGTCTAGGTAAGGGACTTTGTGCCAAATCATCCATAGATTTTGATCATATACTCTGAGAAGCACTGAAAATAGCCAAATCTCGGACCTGTATAGTTCCCAAAATTATACATACACATGAAGGATAAGATAACAAGTGAACTGAGAATCTGGGTACATAATGCTGAATAAACAGCTTGTAGAATTTGAATACACAAAGTGCGAACATAGCAAATCTGTTAACTGTCCAAGTAAACTGATTTAGTATCATACATATTGCAATTACTATGAACAGTACAGGTAAATGATTTCGATTTACCCCCCATGTCCATCTAGACCAGTGATGGCTAACCTGTGACACTCCAGGTGTTTGTGAAACTACAAGTCCCAGCATGCTTTACCAGCTATCAGCTAGTTATCTACTGGCAAAGCATGCTGGGACTTGTAGTTGCACAACACCTGGAGTGTCACAGGTTAGCTATCTCTGATCTAGGCCATGATTTTGGTGGACCACTAGTAAACAATTATTTTCCCTATAAAATTATGGTGATACAGATCTAGATTGTTACTCTATGAATGACCCCATAACCCACCGACAGCAGTGCATGATGGGAGAGGGTCATGTATGAAACACTCCCCAATCACCGAGCAATAAAGTCCTGCCAAACACAATACCTGGTGGATTTACAAAGGACCTGAACCTGCCCTGGAGGATCACGGGAAAGCAGCCATGTTCCCCCATTGCACTAATACATATAAACTAAGGGCTCCCAGGACAGATTTATCATGTTAATCAACTACGAAATCAGGTTGCATCACCGGGACAACTGTAATGACACCCCCGGAGCCCCCACCCATATACACAGCGCTAATTGCCGGTTACCCGTGCGTTCCGGATATTCATGGCGGAGATCTCACTGTCACACGCTCTATTTCGCGCAGCCGCCGACTCGATCACGATCGACGCTAAGCGACCAATGAGAAGACAGCAGGACAGAACGGCAGCCAATAAGGAACCAGCAGGAGTAGGCGAGGCCCTTTCACGGAGGCGTTTGCCGTTCGCAGCGTAGTTATTCTGATTGGTTGTAATGACAACGAATCACTTCTCAGTAGGCGTGTCCATCTGATTTGATCGACAAGCCGTAAAGCGAGTTACGTGTCTGATGTTTGGTCGCAATTACACGTTACACTGTACTGACGGTGTTATGTCATTTGGACCTGTGTGATTTCCAATGTCATGTTGGGTCATAGTTTCCGATATTTCCATACATACCAGTCATGCTGTGCTTCTGGTCACATCACTGTGCAGTGTAGGCAAACCTTGTTTCTCTGTCATATATTACATTTATATAGTTGTGCTATATATGTGTCTATTTTTAATAAGATGGTTAGGGAATTTGATAGGCTTCCCTAAAAATGCATCTCTTTAGACAGGGAAACTCAGGATTTGTAGAGGGGGGGTTTCCACACCACGCCACCAGTAGGCGTGACCAGCATGCATGGGGGCGTGGCTATAATATTAGACAGGGCTTGGCTGCTCTCCAAATCTTCCTTTCCCCATAATATACACGGGCAATGCTGCGTGCACTACTGTTAGGTGCACGCAGCTCTCCCTTTTCAAGCAGAGCCGTGTGAAGCGGGGGCAGGGTCCAGACACCTAATTATACAGTGCCCCAGGCTTGGAGGAGGGTTTTCAGGCACTAAACCTCCCCCCTCCCTCGGTTTGCCTATGTTAGAGAAAGCTCAAAGGTTTGGAGGCTCTGGGAAAGTCTTTTTATATGAGGGAGGGAATTCAACAGTGTGGGTGCAGCCCAATGGAAATTAGAGCAGATATTGAGTATGGATGAGATTTGCAGCTCTTTGGGCAGAGCAGGGAGGTTGACACAAGGGAAGAGATGTATGTGCCAGTTGCGGGTCTGGGGGGGGGGGGCGATCAGGGCATTTGCCCCACCTAGCAGCAGAAAGCCTACCTTTAAAACAGGCAGTAATTAAACAATACTGGGTAATACATACAGAGAGGTAAGAAGGCCCTGCTCGCAAACTTACAATCTATGGGACAATGGTTTGATACACAAGGATAAGTGCTACATCATATTGAATATTTGTCCAGCTAGAATGGAAAGGTTACAAAGTATTTAGTGGGCTGTATGCTCAGTTTCACAACTATGTTGGTCAGAGGGTTGTTGCCTTGTGTTAGCGGTGTAGAGGGTGGTAATAGGGTAACCTAAGGAGATTAAGAGGGCGGTAGAAGAATACTATAATCTTGTCTGAAGAGGTGGGTTTTCAGAGAACGCTTGGAGGTTTGAAGACTAGAGGAAAGTCTTGTGGTGCGAGGGAGTGCAGCCCGAAAAAAGTCCTGTAACCGAGAATGGGAGAAAGTGATGAGAGTGGAAGAGAGACGCAGATCATGTGCAGAACGAAGGTGTTGAGTTGGGAGATATTTTGAGACAAGTGAGGAGATGTATGCTGGTGCAATTTTGTTGATGGCCTTGTATGTTAGTAGAAGAATTTTATATTGGATTAGTTGAAAAACAGGCGACCAATGTAGAGACTGACAGAGTGACTCAGCAGATGTAAAACGATTTGCAAGTATAATCAATCTAGCCGCTGCGTGCAAAATCGATTGTAGGGGCTCCAGTATGATTTTGGGAAGACCAGTAAGGAGGGTGTCACGAACACGTTCCCAGCTGCCGTGACTTTGGGGTGTTTGCTGTATGAGGTTACACACGATTCCAGCCCGCAGTCTCTCTCTACCTATCACACAGGTTATAGACCTACTGAATCGACCCCAAACAGAGCTAACACCCCCACACACTTCAGGTTTGCCACCACCTATTGAATACGGGCAATAGGACCCCAATATACTATCCCACACTGACACACAAGGCTTCTAGCTACCACAGGCTTACAAGGCAAACACATAGTTAACTCTTCACACCTCCAGACTGTTACACAAATGTAAATACAAGCACGCACTAAGCTTGTTAATTAAAGGTATCAACAAATCCCACACCAGCATTCAAAGGGTTAACTTGGTCGAGCTATTTCTTCTTAACAGGCTAATGGATTCGTTAGAATATCAAGAACGCAACATATTAAATTATAGATTTAATATACAAAAGTACAGGTCATTCAGATATAAAAAATAACTAATAAACAATAAATTGACATAACATACACAAGCAAAACAGTTTAAAATAAAAAGGATTAGATTCAGAGTATAACTTACATCGAAGTGGTATATTCTGGCAAAGGGAAATTAGCTTGGAAGATGGACAGTTTATCAATGTGAATTGATTTCCCAAAAGTGACAATTTGCTGTACCTGGTCTCAGCCTTTTAAAGACACTTCCACACCTTTTCCTATCCCCAGGGATTGTGGCCTGGGACACTTTTTTCCAATCACCATTTGCATGTTGCCTGATTTACTAACCAATTCTACTATGTGACCTAACTTTTCTGGGGAGCGTCACACAGATCTAATTTTATTATTAACAAATCCCCTATGAACTTGTCCATTTTTTTTATATCAAACACACCCAGATACAGTGTAATCGTAGAGATTATGCTCATTTCCTAAACTTCTCTGTGGGGCAGAATTCAGAATTTGACATATGAGTTGCCCTTCATCATGCCATGAAGGAATATGTGGTTGATCACTACTTTTATTGATTTTAAGTGGCATATTTTAAAACTGAATTCTATTTGTCTATATAAAGTATAGCCAAGTTAGCAGATGGGCTCTGTGATCCAGCCACCGTGCTGAGCGGTTCCTAAAAGTCTATTCAGGTGTCAAACTCCATCCCAGGTGTCGAAGTCGTATAATTGGATGAACGAAAGTATATTGGTTAATATTGTTTTATTGGTCGATTGCACTCAGTATGCCACGCTACACGTGGCATACAGCGATCGCAAGGTAAAATACGCACGTACACACTCGCATTACAACATTTAGTTATTTATGTAATTCATATTCATATTGGTTCCGTTACACAGTCATTTATGAGCAGTTAGTATTTAGTTTATTATTAGTTTATATAATATGATTATATGTACACTTCAGTGTTATTTAAGGTTCAGGTTATAAGAAAGGTGTCATGTCTAGTATCATATTAAACCCCTATTCACCAGCAGCTGTCCGGTGCATTCGGTGAAGAGATCGCACATTGCATACTCTAGTTATTGATGTTAGGGAATAAACCTTTAATATGATACTGACCATAAAATGCTAATAGACTAATTGTAACTGGAGATTCAGGCGGGAAGAACAGAGCTCATCGCCTGGAGAGATGACCCCCATCTTTGGATTCCTTAGATTGAACCAGCCTATGACCTGTTTACCCTGGACCCATCTGATATCTGGACCTATAGAAGCAAGCCACGTCATCTCTATTGTTCACTCTGTAACACTGTCTGTATATATAATCATAGCTGCACCCCCCACTAGCCTCAGTCTACTCTGATCACAGTATTCAAGGGTGAATTACTGTCCACTGGTGCCCGTGGTTAGCGCAGCGGTATGTATGTATCTTTTGGTATTGGCTGTACTGTATCTTAATATAATAATGTATTGAATTGTTAACTATTTACATCTGCTAAAATAAATCACTGTGTGCGTTGGAAACACAATACAATCGCCTATGCAATGCTTATTTGAAAACTATAGAATTACTTCAATACGGGCCAAGCTATATCTCACAGCAGGGGCTCTTTGAAGCTGCCACAGGTGACACTCCTATCTTCTCACACTGGAACATACAACAGACTTTCTGTCTTCACATTTTATAATTTAATAGCTCAATTTATCAATAGATTCATTTGATATAACATATTTACACTGCAGTTATGATTTATCCCTTATTCCCCACAATTATGTCATGGGTTAACCCTTATAAATAACTAAGTTCTCTATGTTCACGACAGAGAGTATTACAATAGTCGATGCGGGAGATGATGAGTGCATGAATGAAAGTTTTTGCACAGTCTTGTGTGAGATATGTGTGTATTCTGAAAATGTTTTTTAGATGTATGCAGCATGATGTAAATATAGTTGATGTCTGGAATAAAGGATAGTTGCGAGTCAAGGATTACACTTAGGCAGCGAGCTTTCCGGGTGGGTTTTATGATCATGTTGTCAACAGAAATAGAAATGTCAGGCAGGGGGATTCTATTGTTGGCTGGGAATAGTATTCTGTTTTTGAAAGATTGAGTTTGAGTTGGTGAGAGGACATCCAAGATGAAATGGCAGAAAGACAGTAACGCGAGACAACACAGATGGTGAGAGATCAGGAGAGGATAAATTTGTGTATCATCCGCATAGAGATGATACTGAAATACAAAGGAGCTTATTAGTTTTCCTAGAGAAGTGGTGTAGATAGATAATAGCAGATGACCTAGGATTGATCCTTGTGGTACTCCAACTGATAAAGGAAGCGGAGTGGAGGTGGATCCAGAGAAATTAACACTGAAAGAGCTATTAGATAGGTAAGATGAGAACCAGGATAGGACAGTGTCTTGAAGATAGGGATTGTAGCGTCTGTATGAGGAGAGAGTGATCAAGAGTGTCGAATGCAGCAGAGAGATCCAGGAGAATTAGAAGAGAGTAATCACCTTTAGTTTTAGCAGTGATCAGATCATTGACAACCTTGGTCAGCGCAGTCTCTGGAGTGTTGAGAGCGAAAGCCTGATTAAAAAGGATCCAATAGGTTCTTTTACAGAAAGGAAACGTGTGAGGCGAGTGTAGGCCATTCACTAGAGAAGCTTGGAGGGGCATGGGAGCTGATGGGGCGGTAATTTGAGAGAGTTTGGGTCAGAATTTTGTTCTATTTAGAATAAGCTTACATCCCTTAGGATGTAAGCTCGTATGAGCAGGGCCCCCTCCCCTCCTGTCTCCATACCTGTTCTTCCGCTCCGTCTTTACTGCATATGACTAGCCGGAGTTTCTGAAGTATTGGTACTTTTTGTTCATTGTTCTGTATAGTTTCACCCTGTATAGTCTACTGTTAGTACTGTGTGCGGCGCTGCGGATACCTTGTGGAATCTAACAAATAAATGATAATAATAATAATAATATTAAGTGTAATCACTGCATAATTGAATAGTGCTGGAAAGATACCAGTAGAGAAAGATAGATTACAGATTTTAGTTAGAGGTGATATGAGCACACGAAACAGGGACCTACCAATTTGTGAAGGTATGGGATCAAGAGGACAGGAGGTAGAGTAGGAGGATAAGAAGATAGTCACCTGTGTATAATTACAGAAATCCTGAAAACATGAGCTGTTGGGGGTGCGTGAGGACTGGAGTTAAGAAACTCTGCTTTAAACTAAGTTACTCTCAAGGGGGATCTAATGCAGCACAATGTCCCGTAGTAGCCTTGTGATATGTTCAGCACCTAAAACATTGCTATGGAAACATTGCTATGTTTTAGGTACCGTAATAGCTGGAAGCGTACACATCGGCACATCACCTTGGGCTCCAATGGGACAGCACTCTTAATTAAATTCCCCCTAAATTTAATTCTTCATAGTAAAATACTTAAAACAAGTAAATAAGAACATTGGTTATGGTGCATCTATCCATATTATACAAATATTTTAAAGATGTGATACAAATGATAAAAAGAAGTCATTCATGTCTGTAAACTCCTCAAACCCTAGTACAGTGATGGCTAACCTGCGGCCCTCCAGGTGTTGTTGTGAAACTACAAGCCCCAGCATGCTTTGCCAGTAGATAACTAGCTGATAGCTGGCAGAGCATGCTGGGACTTGTAGTTTCACAAAACACCTGGAGTGTCACAGGTTAGCCATCACTGACCTAGTAGTTACATGGCTTTGCATGAACATCTCTTCTTCGAACTTCACCTAATTTAAGACCACACAAGGATGTAAGAATAAAAAGCAGAAGGGGAGGTCAGATGAAGGGTTTATCTCTATCACAGATGAGGTCTCTGTGTACCAAGGGACGTTCCAACCACTCCCATTGATAACAGCGCCTTACTCTCTGCCACTCCAGTGACGTCCCTTAGACCCCGCCCCCTCTGCACGCAACAAATCGACCACCGGGGGTCGCTCTCCACCTCCTTCCTACTGCACCCTCGGACACACGGAGCGGAGACCCGCGATCCCCCTGTCACACCTGAGTACAGTGACCGAGGTGAGAGCACAGGACGGGTCACTGGCCAGGACTCAGCCCGGCCCTTCTATTGGCCAGGCCTAATGTCGGACTGGAGAGGGGGGAGGGAGCAGCGGGGGAGGGGCGCGGCGGTTGGGAGCTCAGCGTGCTTTGCCGCCCATTTTATTCAGTGCAGGAGATATAATGACTTATCCTTAGTTAGATGGATACTGTATAGTAGCAATGGACTGTGACAGTGTAACTAGTAATGCATGTCCCCTAGCGTGTAACTCGCCCTGATAGTGCATCTTAGCCAACCACAGGCTTTGTTGTCAAACTACAACTCCCACAATGCCTTGCGCCCATGTGTCTGACTGGGGGCTTGGTTTTTTTAATCTCCCCTACAGGTGTTAGATTTAAGCAAGATCATTGAGAACTTATGTTGTTACTGGTAATAATTATGTGAATTGTACAGATTTCTGTCATGTTAAGTTATACATTAAATTTAGCATGGATTTTAGAAGGCAATTAATACAATTATTAGAGTAAAGTTGTACTACTGCTCTTCACATTTACTTTCCACAGCAATTACCTGGGCTGATGTAATTATCTGGAGTTAAAAGTGTTTCTTTAACGTGTTATCAAATTTAACGCAGATTATTACAAAGGGAAATGTAGCAAGAAAAGTAGTCTGGCTTGCGTATATATATATATATATATATATATATATATATATAGCGTAAATCCATTTACTCAAGAACAAAGTATTTTTGCAGGCTTCTGGTTATCTTTATGCTATGTTCAATTACTAGTAACTTATTACTAAGGGCAGTGCATACATAATAATTTCCAAAATTTCATATCGCTCATTTTACTAGCCTGTATTTCTCAGTATTAGCCCCCTCCAATCGCTCACAGTATAAGTCTGTTAGCCATCCCCCTATTGCGCTCAGTTTCAACCTGTGCCCTCCATCCCATCGCTCACAGTGTCCTATTTCACACATTGCCAGCCTGCCCCTCCCCTCCCAAATCAGACTTGCCTCTCGGGAACTCCATTCCAGAGTGTGGAAAACTTACATAGGTTGGTGTGAAAGTAAAGGTGTTCCCACTTTTTCCATTAGATTTACTTGCTTTTTGTCCGTCTTACAGGATGGACTGGATAGGGGGGTTTGATTCGTATCACTCAAAGTCCAGGGAGTGAATGTATTCTTATATTCGGTGACTTTGCAGGGGAAATTTTAGACGGCAATGGTTTTAAAGGTAAGTTTTGCTTCCAGGTAAGGAACTTAACGTTCTTTACCTGGAAGGTGTCCTTCTTGCTGGCCATCGCATCAAGGAAATGAGTGTCTGAATTGGCTGCCCTACCTTTTAGGTCACCATCCCTTGTCTTTCCTGACAAGGCTGTTCTGTGCACCAATTCTTCTTTCTAGCCAAAGGTGGTGTCAAAATTTTATCTTAACCAAGATATTGTTATCCCAGCTCTAGGCCAGGACTTGGCATCCAGAAGGGAAGAAACGCTTCACCTTTTGGATGTAGTTAGGACGTTGATTTATGTATACCGATTGGCCTCTCAGCGTAGAACAGATAGGGCTCCTTGTTCTGTATGACGCATACAAGAGAAGATGGCTGGCAATGTAACCGATATATGCATGGTGGATTAAGGTTACCATCTGTCAGGCATACATGTCAAAGGGAGCTTCAGTGTTGGGAGATATTACAGCCCACTCTGCCAGACTGGCGAGTGCCTCCTGGCAGCGTTGCATGAAGCCTCGATTGAACAGTTGCGTCAGGCATTAACCTGGTCCTCCATCCATACCTTTACTAGATTCTGCAGGTTCAGTGCCTTTGTTTCAAAAGATGCCAGTTTTGGCCAAAAAGTTTTGCCCGCAGCAGCAGTGTCTGAGTTGTGCCCACCAGCTTGGGAACATTCCCATGATGAGCAGTGTCCCACGTATGCAATGAATGCGAAAATAGGATTTCTGTACTTGCTGTAAAATCCATTTCTCTGAATCGTTTGAGGAATATTGTGCTCCCACCCCTTTTATTTGTGTGTAATTTGTTTTTATTTAAATATTGAGAAGAATACAAACATGGAAGACCAGCAGCAAATGAAGCTTAATTCAATTATAGGGTCACATATAGGCCGATGGAGAAGGATGAAGAGAGGGAAGGGGAGGTGGAGGGAAATGATTTCAAGATGTATGAATTGTATTACAAGAGGAAGAATGCCCAAAGGGCAAAGTGCAGTAGGTTCAATCTCCCATATATTAGTCTACACCAGTGGTTCCCAAACTTTTGCAGTTCGCGGCACCCTTAGTGTCTCCAAATTTTTTCGAGGCACCCCTTCAAAATAATTATTGAGCAGTCCTGTTTTAGAAGTAGTTGGGTCAAAAAATTGTAATAAGTATTTAGGTCAGGACAGAAATACTTAGTTAGTTGTATGCAAAAATGCCCCCTCTGCATCCAGACACACTGCCCCCTCTGCATCCAGACACACTGCCCTCTCTCACACTGCCCCCTCTGTCACGATGTCCCCCCTCCTCTGCCCTCCCTCACGCTGTCCTCCTCCTCTGCCCCCTCTCACGCTGTCCTCCTCCTCTGCCCCCTCTCACGCTGTGTCCCCCTCCTCTGCCCCCTCTCACGCTGTGTCCCCCTCCTCTGCCCCCTCTCACGCTGTGTCCCCCTCCTCTGCCCCCTCTCACGCTGTGTCCCCCTCCTCTGCCCCCTCTCACGCAGTGTCCCCCTCCTCTGCCCCCTCTCACGCAGTGTCCCCCTCCACTGCCCCCTCTCACGCAGTGTCCCCCTCCACTGCCCCCTCTCACGCAGTGTCCCCCTCCACTGCCCCCTCTCACGCAGTGTCCCCCTCCACTGCCCCCTCTCACGCAGTGTCCCCCTCCACTGCCCCCTCTCACGCTGTGTCCCCCTCCACTGCCCCCTCTCACGCTGTGTCCCCCTCCACTGCCCCCTCTCACGCTGTGTCCCCCTCCACTGCCCCCTCTCACGCTGTGTCCCCTCCTCTGCCCCCCTGTCCCCCTCTCTGCCCCTCCTCTCTGCACCGCTGTCACCCTCTCTGCACAGCTGTCACCCTCTCTGCCACGCTGTGCCCCTCCTCTCTGCCCCGCTGTCACCCTCTCTGCCCCGCTGTGCCCCTCCTCTCTGCACAGCTGTCACCCTCTGTGCCATTCCTCTGCCCCGCTGTCACCCTCTCTGCCCCGCTGTCACCCTCTCTGCCCCGCTGTCACCCTCTCTGCCCCACTGTCACGATCCCTCACACTCCTCTGCCGCGGGCCACTCATAGAAAAAAAAAGAGAACACAAACTTACCAATCCGCCGGGGGCCGGGACCCAGCAGCCTCCTCTCTCCTGCAGCAGCTTGTTACTGACGTCGATATTCAGTGACAGCTGCAGGAGAGAGGAGGCTGCTGGGTCCCGGCCCCCGGCTGATTGGTAAGTTTGTGTTCTCTTTTTTTTTTCTATGAGTGGCCCGCGGCACCCCTGGGAGCCGCGGCGCACACTTTGGGAACCGCTGGTCTACACTAAAACTCCACCTGAGAATTTCGAGCCCGAGTCTATGTGGTATGACAGAGACTCCTTGAATTCAAGCAAGCGTAGCCATATCGCTGCATATTCAGGGACATTTTGGCCAGATAGGGTTACGTCGTCCATAAGCCTGTAGAGATCTATCCGTCTAAATCACTCCTGCACGCAGGAAGGCTTAGGAGACTGCCAATAGACGGGAACGACTGCTATGGCAGCGTTACATAAATGTAGAAGTAGGGATTTTTGTACTGAGAGGTGGGGACATTTTTAATACAAAATAGCCAGAAATCTGGCCCCTCTGAGATCTGGGAACCTATGATTTCGTCTGTGACTGGTTTCACCTGGCGCCAGAATGACGCTAATGCAGGGCACGACCACCAGATATAAAAGGGTTCCCGGTCCAGAGCCACATCTCCAGCATGACCCCGAGACACCTGGGTGCATCCTGCTAAGTTGGGAGGGGTACCTATACCAGCGAGAGAGAACTTTGTACCGCGTCTCCACCACAGTAAGACTAGAGGAGCTCACCATAATATATTGGAAAGCTTTGGGCCAAAATTATTCAGAGGTATGTCTCCCCAACTCTTTCTCCTTCATTCTTCTGGGGGACACTGCTACCGTGGGTTGTAGTTGAGGAGTGAGGGTGTTGGCACTTCACTAGTTAACTTATTACTTGAGACCTGCTGACAGACCCATCCCCTCTGCAACTCCCCTGTAGCTCCTCAGTGTAGATTAAGTGCCCAAGGAGTTGGGCTTCTTAACTGCTGGTGTAGATTATTAAGATTTTTTTCTTCTCCTTTCTTCATTTTTTTTTTTGTTTTAAGATAGAATATATTATAGCAGGCTGTGTATGAGGGTGAGAGCCAACAGGCTCTCACTCCCAGCGTGGATATGGAAAGTGTGACAGGCGGCTTCATTAGCCGTGGTCACACTTGGTGGTACCTGATGACCAGTGCTACCTTTGGGTATAGAGTGCCCCAATTCAGAGAGATGACTGCTGCCATCTTATGGTCCACTACCAAGTTCACCCTTCAGAGAATTTGGGTAAATTATTTACATCAAGTATTTGATGTACTGCAGTAAGACCCGATGGTGCACTTATATTATAGAAGTGGCGTGCATTGGGGGGCTAAGAGAGAGACGGTTGAAGCACAGAGGAGTGGAGCTGGATTTTAGAGCTCCCACCCCCCACAGAAGAGGGTGCGTTGGTATCTCCTAAGGCGCCAAGATCTGCCTGAGAAAAGTACACAGATACACTCACCATCTTCTGCTTCACTGCCTCTCCTGCTGCAGATTTGTACTAGTCTAGGAAGGCTAAGTGTATGTGTGTGTGTGTGTGTGTGTATGTATGTATGTGTATGTATGTATGTGTATGTATGTGTGTGTATGTATGTGTGTATATATATATATATATATATATATATATATATATATATATATATATATATATATATATATATATATATATATATATATATTTATGAGAGAGATGGCTAGATATGATATTGCCTTGTTGAATAGCAGCATATTCAAGACAGAATCGCTGCATCACAGAGTTGGCTGGGGCACAATACAATAGCATGCAACATGTAGCAAGATAGATCTTTTGACTGATAGTCAGAGATTAGATGTTCTCTTTTATAACCTTGTGTTGTATAATTGCTAACTGTCTCTGTATGTTCTATATCTGTGATTGTTTTCCTTTTATAATGTCTGATAAAGGGAAAGCACCAAAAGCAAGATATTTTTCTTACTCAAAATGCAAGGTAAAATTGCCAAATGTACAGCAGGACATAGATTGTGAGGCAGGGTCCCAGGGGGTACAGGCCCAGGATAGTATTTTGCTGTTAACGGAACAACCGGTGTAAGCTGTATCACTGGCACACTCAATGGGCACTCTAGTGCAGCTTCTCATCCGTCAGGCGGAGACTACAGCGATGTCTGAGTTCTCCTTCTACCTCGACAGGGGGGGGCTACAGTTTCAGCGGTGGAATTGATAGACTGAACAAGTTTTTAGACTCCCCGAGATCTTCAGTTCAAAACCAAACGTAAAAGGACAAATCATCCTCTTCCTTCGGTATCCGATTCGGAGATATCATCTGAAGAGGATGGAGAAATCCCTTGCGAGACAGACGTTCCTCAGGTGACAGATCTTGATGATTCTCACAGAAATCAAGACATTGAGGATCTGGTCCTAGCATTTAGAAGGACCTTAGACCTAGATGAGCCTACCACTGCGGATCAGGGTCTTTTTTAAAAAAATGAAGACGCACAGTCTGTTTTCCCCCTTCTTCTGAGTAACGGGAAATTGCGGAAGCAGGTTGGTCACAACCGGACCGCAAGGTAGTAGTTCCTAAAAGATTCAAGGCATTGCACCCACTACAGGTAGAACATGTTAACCATTGGCAACAGGTACCAAGGGTGGACACTTCGGTTGCACGACTGGCGCATCATACCACTTTGCCAGTCACGGACTCGGCTTCCCTTCAGGATGCTACTGACAGAAAAGTGGAAGGATTTTTAAAATTCATCTATGTAGCTACAGGAGCTTCTTTTAGACCTATGTTATCTGCGGCATGGGTTGCCAGGGCCATGGAGTCTTGGGCTGACCAGCTCGAGGCAGCGCTTCAGGATTCCGACCTTCTTCCCCTTGCTCTGCACCTAAAGGAGGCATCAGGCTATTTATATGAGGTGGCTCAAAATGCAACCTGAATGTCTTCCTCTGCGTCTGGCTCAGCGGTGGCAAAGAGACGGACCCTCTGGCTTAGATCCTGGGAAGCCGATGCAGAGTCAAAATGTTCTCGAGGTCTTTCCATATTCGGGATCGGTACTCTTTGGGCCTGAGCTGGATAATATCGCTTATCAGGCGACTAGAGGAAAAAGTACGTTCCTTCCAGTAAATGTACCAAAGTCTTGGGTACCCAGGTTCAGTTTGTTTCTCCAGCCCTTTCGGAACAAGAATCCCTAACACAGAAATAGTTCCTCGATAGCCCGGCTATCTCAAATTCCTGTTGAGTTTATTATCGCTGGGAGCGCAAGTTGATAAAATCAACCTGCCTTTCCAGTATAATTCCTCCTAGCTGCTTCACCAATTCACACTAGTGGTGCGGTTAGATCGCACTGCCTATCAATACTAATTATTAGCAAACCTTGCGATCTATTGGTAGCGCTTTGCGAAAACCCGGTTCTCGCATTCGGTATACCTGCCCTGTATACCGTCCTTCAGTTGGGCAATCCGCCTCGTCAGACAGCAACTGAGCACAATGAATAGTAAAACAGTGTATCTACGTTACAAAATCACACATTATACTACTTTTTGCGAATAAATCTTTGTGCGTTGGAAACACAAATCGAGGTTCGACAATCGTTATTGGTTAGCGACAATACGCACTTAACATTGGACTCCCAGCCTGTCTATCTCAGGAGACACTGTCGTCCCTTCACTGGTGGAGGGTTCAGGACCATTTGATAGTAGACAGGTCGTTGAGTCTTGGAAAATTGTCACGACGGATGCCAGTCTTCAGGGCTGGGGGGTTTCACTTCCAATAAATATTCTGAAGTTGAAGGCTATGTTAATCGCACTGAGGGGGGCTCAGGCTCTTCAGGGATTCCCAGTTCGCCTCTAATCCGACAGTGCCATGGCAGTGGCAAACGTCAACAAACTGGGAGAACAAGAGTGCCAGGGCAATGCAGGTGGCAACTCAGATCCTGGAATGGGCGGAACTATTAGTTCCCTCACTTTCGGCAGTATTAATCCCAGGCATGCTAAACTAGGAAGCAGGCAAGTCGACACATATGCTTGTTCGCAGGTGGGTCTTCCGGACCTGGACTTCATTGCGTCGAGACACAACCATCAGGTTCCCAGGTTCTGCTCAAGGGCCAGGAATTCCCTGGCGTTGGATCTAGACATCATAACAATGTGCTGGGAGTTCAGGTTGGGATACTTATTTCCCCCAATCCCAGTTCTTCCACGCGTTCTCGGGATGGTCAGGCAGGGAGGTCGGCCAGTAATACTAGTGGTGCCCGAATGGCTGCTCAAGGTCTGGTTGGCAGTGGGTCAGGGGTTTCGGTTACCTCTTTGTGACAACCTTCTCCTTCAGGGACCGTTTCGACACCAGGATCTGCCTCGAATGGCTTTAACGGCATGGCTGTTAAAGCCAGCCTCTGGAGGTCAAAAGGGCTCTCTTCCAGGGTGATGAACACTTTTGCGGGCCAGGTAACCTGTTTCTGCTTGTATCTACCACAGGATTTGGACAAACCTACGTTCGGTGGTGTGAGGGTAGAGACCGCCATACTGCGACTTTTTTAATCTACCTTGTCTTATGGCTTTTCTACAGCATGGTCTTGAAATGGGCCTCTGGTTGAGTTCCTTGGAAGTTCAGGTGTCTGCCTTATCAGTCTATTTTCAGTTGCGGTTGACTGACATAAGGACTTTTCTTCAGGGGGTGTTGCACATTTAGCCTCCCTATGTACCACCCACTGCTCCATGGGACCTTAATTTGGTACTTTCAATGCTTATGTCTCCTCCTTTTGAGCTTTTACAGTCAATGGATCGGAAGTTCTTAACATGGAAGGTGGTTTTTCTGTTAGCAATTGCCTCAGCTTGTAGAGTGTCGGAACTTGGAGCTCTGTCGTGCAGGGAACCATATCTTATTTTCCATGATAATAGGGCAGTCCTCCGTACTGTTCCGTCTTTTCAACCTAAGTTTGTATCGGGGTTCCACTTAAACCAAGAAGTTTTTCAAGAACCTTCTACTCCTGGAGATAACCAGATTGAGGTTTTGGATGTGGTCAGGACATTACGCATATATATTCATCGAACTGCGCGCATTAGACGTTCAGATTCTCTTTTTCTACTATATGATCCCCATAAACGGGGTTGGCCTGTTTCCAAGCAGAGCATTTCTAGATAGCTCATATCAACAATTAAGTATGCTTGCATCAGTGCGAACCGATCTGTGCCCAGTCGCATTACTACCCATTCTACCCTGTCAGTGGGAGCTTCTTGGGCCACGTGGAATGGGGTCTCGGTGGTACAGCTAAGCCGAGTGGCTACCTGGTCCTCGGTATATACATTTACCAAATTCTAACAGTTCAATGTGTTTGCGTATTCTGACGCTAGCTTTGGCCGTAGTGTTTTATACGCCGGGCAATCAGAGCCCCTTAGGGGGCTACTTTTGTAAGTCCCCATGGTAGCAGTGTCCCCCAGAAGGATGAAAGAGAAAACGGGATTTTTATACTCACAATATATTCTATTATCTGATCCAATCCAGGGGACACTGCATTCCCTCCCTTCTGCTCTTCTGCTGTTTGGTCTTTGGTTGTGTTTCTCCCCTTCCTTGGGGCTTTAGAATTACACTTAGGAGCTACAGGGGGGTTGCAGATGGGAGGGGGTCTGTGAGCAGGTCACAAGTTAACTAGTAAAGTGTCAACTCCCTCACTTCCCAACTACAACCCATGATAGCAGTGTCCCCCAGATGGAATCAGAGAAAAGGATTTGAGTATAAAAATCCCATTATCCCAAGCACCAGCATAGCCAGATAGCTTGGGGTATAGATTAACTATAAACAGTTGATTGTTATAAATTGTTATCGTGTGTTTTGGTTCAGTGGAGACGCAGCACAACTCCTCAAAGCTAGTCAGGATCCTACCCACACACTCCATAGCCTCTTTCGATTGTAAGTAATGTCTAGCCTGCAGGTATAGCCAAAATTCTGAAGCAGGTAAACCCAATTTGTCCTGCAACAGAGAAAAGGCCCGCACTCATCCATTGGCCACCAACTGACCACTCCTGATTGCCTTGCCCGTGGACCATGTTCTAAAAGCCCCTAGTGTTAGTAAAGTGTGGCTTAAAGTCTGGGTTGGCAATCAGGGGGGGTAAAGGGGATGAAATTAATTCAAATTTCGGAGCTGCTCCCACCCCTCTTATGTTATTTGTTCTGTTTGTTGGTTAAGTTTGGTTCTTGCTTGATTGTTCTTTTAGTTCTATCCTTTTGACGTTCGTTAAAAAAACCCCTGAAGGATCTCTATATAGAGGGGGAGGAGCAGGCCAGCCAAGTCTTTAGTTTTAGTAGTGCCATACTCACAGCACAGCGCCCTCTATACCCCATGGTAAGCAGCTTCCCCCGAATGGATTCAGAAAGATGGATTTTACGATGAGTACAAAAATCCTCTTTTCTTTGCTTAATACACTGCATTGCATGTGGCCAACATAGATTTATGCCATCACTTCTGTAAGCTATAAGTAGAGTTAGCCTTATTTTAACTACTCTATTTTGTCATTCCAACCATTTCACATGAGACTGCATGCCATCCATACTATAATATTGTGACAGAATTATCAAAACTGAATATTATTGAAACAAGGGCTCTGACAAGATGAGGATAAATAAATAATAAAAAATATTACCAGTGTATTGAAAGGGAAACTATTTTATTTCCTTTAGTAAGCATATGATTTACATTAATCTCTAAACATTTACATTAGATGATAATTAAAAATAGGGTTAGAAATCCTTTTATTTTATCTTTATGTGATGGTATATATTTTAAGTGAATTAGGTTTCCATGATCAAATTTCCCTTTAATTTGTAAATTGGAGACACTATTCCATATTAGATTCTCAATCATATTGTCTCAAACACTTTAATCGTCAAGATGAAGTCTTTTGTGTATGTTTATAGTCTTTGCAAAATATTTATTGCCATTTTAATGGAAAATTAATGCATGATTATGAATTTTTTTTCTCCTCATTTTCAGATATTGTCAAACATGAATAAATTCAGAAACATGACAGATGATGAGATCATTAAGACCCTATCAAAATATGGCATAACACATGGACCTATAGTTGGTATGTTGTCTTTTTCCAATCTGTGATGAACCCAGAATAACTAAGTATAACACATTTTATTTAATCAGTCGCCATGAAATGAAACAATAATAGGTTCTTGTATATGAGATGCGAAGTCCATTTTGAGCATTCTATTCTTAAGAAACTAACTTTAAATCTTCTAATAGTTTTTATTGATTTAGTTATCTTGTCTTTTTAATTTGAAAAGCGGTTATGAAACTGGAGTAGAAATGTATTTACATTTGAGACAGCTGTTTCAACACAGACGTTCCTATTGATTCAGTGTTGGAATGTTGCTTAATTGACCACACCTGGTGGTGTCCTAATGAAATGGGAACATTCTTTAGCTGAAGGGGAATCTAGTAACTAGGTACTAGTGTGTCTGTGTGACGGTGTGGGACTCGTATTTAATTACCAGGCGACATTATGTCCAGGGCCATCTTAACAACATTATGGGCCCCCAGGCAAAGCAGTGCATCGGGCCCCTAGATATAGATATATAGATGTATACAGATATAGATATATAGAGATAGATAGATGTACTTGCTCAGTGACCCTTGAAGGTTTTTTTCTTTTGCAGGATTATTTATTCTCATTAAGAGCCCTGCCTATGGGGCCCCCTTGCCCATGGGGCCCCCGGGCAGCTGCCCATCGTGCCCAATGGAAAAGATGGCCCTGATTATGTTGTCAAAGTGGGACTGGGAGACCATGGTTGCCCTATGGAACTCCCCTAAGGGAAAATTGAAGTACAGTACAGAAGGACGAGTTGGATATATTCTTTGCAACCCAGTCCTCTTCAGTGTTATCCCTATACTGTCTGGGTACTGGATAATGTCTTACAACACAAAGCATTAGATAGTGCCTCAGAGCTCAGTGTTCCAGGTGTCAGTCCTTGTCTGTCTCTCTTCATCTTCCAAATCTAGTTCACCTGTCATCTTGTTAGCTTCCCCTGTGTCTATTGACAAATAGGAGCTGGATAATCAAATCAAAGAGTCAATTGAGGAGGCAGAATTGTCACCAAAGTTGCAGTCGATAAAATTAATAGAAGTGGAAGGCGTGATTCAATTGTATGAGGAAGCACAGAGAAGGAAATTGAAGGAAGAACTGCATAGACACTCCAAATTGAATGACCAGGTCAATAAATTAGTTGCTAAAAAGTCCGTAGAGCAGCTGAAACGCTTTGAAGAAATGATGAATTTTAAGCAGAGACAAGAAAAGCATGAAGAAGAACAATTGGAGAAGGTCTCTAAGGATGATAGAGGACAGCAAGAGAAATTCAAAGAGGAAACTTGTTACAGAGCAAAGCTCCTGACCTTGAAGCTGTGTGATGCAGAGCAGTGGTACCAACAAGAGATGGAGTGTGCCCATCAAGAAGATTGTGGGAGACAGTGCGTTATGCTAGTGGTTCTGCAACCCATCCAGAAGATTGAAGTGGACTACAAGCACCAAGTGAAGTTGCGTGTGGACCTCTCTCTTTCCAGTCACTCTGGAAACCAGATGTGTGGAATATTATCCAGTATTGTTCGCTCCAGTAGTGAGAGAGGTTTCTGCACCCAGAATGATGTGAGCGTCGGAGAGTGGTCAGTGCAGGAGATGCGGATGTTGGTCGGTGCCATGGAGAAGGAGGTAGATGGTGCTGAGATGAGACAGGAAGCTGAAGAAAAAGCTGTCTTTAAGAAGCAATAGAAGCAGAACACTAACAGCGTGCAAAGGCTCAGGCTTGGACCCCAGCTCAGGACCAGAAGCACGTGAAGGAAGAAGGACTTCAGGAAAGACCTGCAAAGAGCACGATGCAGAATTGCCAGCAGCTGCAGAACAGCTGTGAGCAGTGTCTCAATGCGTTCATGCAATCCGGCATGTGCTGCAAAGACCCTCGGCTGAACAAGATCAAAATTCTCCTTCTAAGAGCCCTCACACTCACCCAAATCTCAATCGCAGCTTCTCCGTAGAGAGAAGTATATGACAAGATCAATGACTTGTTGGTGGGAAAACAAGTTATAGCTGTGGGTCGTCCAGTTTCTGTGTCTCTGCATCCCCAGGGCTTGGACTATGTATGTTACAAGTTGGCTGAAAAGTTTGTAGAACAGGGGGAGGAGGAAGCCGCTTCTTATCATGAAGCTGCCTTTTCTATTGCAGTGGTGGCTTCTGGGATATGGGAGCTGCACCCCAGAGTAGGCAACCTCTTCCTCGCTCACCGGCACAAGAAGTATCCTTATGCTGAGCCCTTTTACCCAGACTTTAAGGATGGAACGCCTCTAGAAGACTATCGGAGGATGCGGGGTTTCCTGGTGGAGGACTCTATAGTTGGACAGCTTCTAGAAGCACATGTCTGGAATTATCTGCCTGTATGCTGCCATTATTCAATTGCGCTGGCCTTATGGGACAAAATTAGGGTCTCACCCTCATGGGCTTAATCATAGTTGGCATTGGCTTGCACATATGCTGAACATGGAGCCCATGGCAGAAGTCGCAGCTACTCTGCTTTATGATTTCCTGGAAGTGTGTGGCAATGCTTTTAATGAACACATACCAGGGACAGTTCTGAAAGCTGTGGTTATTGCTCAAGGACGAGCATTTACCGACAATTGAAACGATTATCAAATCCAAGAGATGGGTTCGGTCACTCGAGAAGTACTCTCTGGTCACAATCTTTTAGCTAGTTAGTTCTCTCAAATTACATATTGTATTTTCCAGACAAGTCTTTAATATATTAAGCACCTGTGAGGTACAGTGTCAAACACTTTTTTTTGTACATATTTTGTCTACCAGATTCACTGTTGAACCTTTATCCAATTTCATAAAGTGCAAGTAGATATGTTTGACAACATCAGTCTTTGATGAAAACATACTGACTGTTTTTGAGGATATTACTGTCTAGAACATATTCTTTGAAGTGGTCCCTTCACTAACCCTAAAATAAGCTTTACAGCTATAGATGTTAAACTTATTGGTCTATATTTACCAGACGGAAACCTCAATCCCATTTTCAGTATAGGTACCACGTTTGATTTTTGCTGTAGCATTATTACACCACACCAGTTTGTATCTTTGTACACAAAGAGGTAAAGAAAATACTTCTATTTGATTTTTGCCATTTAAATTTTGCCAGTGACCATCTTGAGACTCATGGCATTTATTGAAGTTCACAAATGAAAAGTTATTTCTATTTTGACTTCAGTTTTTTTTTAAAATACCCCTGCTGTAGAGAAATAGGGGGGGAGGCAGGCATAACATATTTAAGTTGTAAGAGGGAAAGCAGCTGGGCAGGACTGGCACATGCACTAAAAATATAAGTGGCACATTGGGTCTGTGCTGATGCTGGAAAGCATTTTACAGTGGTCTGTTTTGTCCCATTAACTTTTGAACATTTAGCATTGTAGTTTCAGTTGTTCATCTCTGGATAAGTATTTTGGAAGACACTTGTATTCTAATTTGTAACGAATACCTGCATTATATTACACTTGTGTACATAATGTTAGTCATCAGCATTCTTTATTTTTGCAGGCTGTCATTTAAACTAGTGCTTACCAACTAGTGTAGATGTGGTGTTTCATTAAAGTACTGTGTTTGTATTTCTTACCCATTTTGGTTATATTTTTCATCCCCCTTACAGATAGCACTCGTACATTATATGAAAAGAAGCTTTTCGAGTATGAACGGAAAAAAACGACATTTCCGACTTCTACAAGTACGTAAAGCAGCTCTGTAAGCCCAATTAATAACTTTATAGAATAAATGGTTGAAAACAGAAGACACTACTATTTTTTAAGATTATACAAAACATAGGTGTCATTTACACGTGAGTGTACAGATTTGCATATTTTCCTTTAAAAGAAAATTAGATCACTGCCATAAATAAAGAGGTATTAAAATTTTCTATTTATCAGCATGGTTCTTTGTACAGTAAATTGAAAGTGAAACCTAGTTGAAGCCATCTTTTCTTGCTTACCTGCGTTTTCTTTGTTTTTAAAATATAAATACTGTTGGGAACTAATCTGACTTGTAAATGCAAAACAATGAAAACTAAAATCTTAGATTCAGGTAGTAAGGAGTTAAAAAATAAATAAATAAAAAATACATGTATGAGAGAACCTGTTGTATGTAAACATGTGTTATCTATTTCTGTTTAACCTCTCGAGATTCTGTAATGCATTTTCTATGGGAAAAGACGTTTCTAATAAAAAGTTATAAAAAAAATACACATATATCTCTGGTTTTGAAATTTTAATCTGTAATACCAACTATAAAGTTTTGTAACAATATGGGATCACTAACACATATAACTGTATGTTCAGAAATGCCCTTTTTTATAGGTGCACAAATAGCATCAAACTATAATTTGTCCTTAATCTTTAAAATGAGGATGAGAAAACGTGAAGATTTCAGTTTTTACTCATAATTATTGGATTCCTTTGAGGTGTTTTGGATGCTCAGCCACCACCAAAGCTTTTACTAATAGATAATAATTGGATTAATCTATTGTCCTATTCTTTTTGTTCAGATTCTTCTCATGAGAGCAGGCAACAGTATAGTAGGAGAGACTATGACAATGACAACGGTAAGAGATATTTAAAATTTGTTTTATTTCTAATATTTACTTTTTTATAGAAGAAACAAAAAATGGGAAGTACAACAAGTTGTACAACAACAGCACATAGGGGCGTTAAGATTCAACAATAAAAGGACCGTTAGATTCCATAACAGAGAACATTAAATACAACAAAGTAAGTTCAGATGATGTAGGTCAATCTCCCCTTCTATTGACCAAGCTGTCCCTTACTGAAGGAAAGTGGTCCAATGTGTCATTCTCTAAGGTGGTAAGTGGACCTAGTTTAGTGCAGACCATGGAGAAGCGCATAGATGTGGAACACCAATTATTTTAACCCATTTTGTGCCGTAAATTACATGTTCAATTACCTTCCTTGTGTGCTTGGTTATGTTTATGACAGGAAAACTCTGCGGTACTTCCCATGCTATGTAATTGATGGAGTAATTCAATAAATGTAAAAATGTATATATTTTGGACCAAAGATATTTCACTATGGGGATAGACACCATATACAGACCATGTCCTCCTTACGTTCACAAATTGTAAGACAAAGGGCAGGAAGAGTCAGGTGCAAGCTACCAGTTATATATGTTTTCTGGGAAATTGCTACAGCATTCTAACAGGATCGTTTCTTTACAAAAACCTTACATGCACATTCATTGCATAGGTCACATTCATTGCATAGGTCACATTCATTGCATAGGTCACATTCATTGCATAGGTCACATTCATTGCATAGGTCACATTCATTGCATAGGTCACAAAATACTGTGGAGTATTCTGGCAAATGCAGTACCACAGTCAGGAAGCCCACCAAGGGGAGGAGAAGTGGGCAATCTGTACATATCTATAAGACTGATGAGTGCTATGGGTATAACACAGTAGCTGAAAGGTATTAGGTTTGGAGTTAAGTTGTGTGCTGTAATTAAGCCTTGTTTGATTTAGTGTACAAAAGCCAATCTATACCTACAGGAGGAAAGGAATAAAAATATAATAAATAAAGCTACTCTCGTATATAGGCATAAGTGTATAATGTTTATAGTGAATATTATGAGTTGATTGATATTTTCAACTATCCTATGACAATAGAGCTGTGAAAATTTACCAGACAAGACAATATATACCATACAAGAAAGATATATCATGAACAATAAACATGCCTCTGTAGATAGATCTGTGCAAAGAGGACCAGATCAAAATCAATTGTATAAATTCCTTCAGTTATAAGTAGCACAGTCTCAGGTAGTCTCAGTGGTTGAAGGAGAAATGATGAATAATCCAAATGATGTGCAATAGAGCAAGTAAAGTTATTTCTTTAATGTTCGAGTCAATGAAAACAGTAGCTCTTGTGATGTGTCAATGGCTGTAAGATGTGGTGATCCCCAAGTTTAAAAATTTGTGTCCTGTGTTCTTAAGGTTAATTAGTTCATTAGTTCTTGGAAAAAAAAATATAACACCCGATCTCATTGTTCAAGGACAGATCAAACATGGAATGTCTTTTTGCAGCTTAGTTTTCTCTAAATAATATCCCTCAATGATAAAACATAGCAGAAATTCCACATAATTGGTATGATACTTTATGGAATTTTATGACTATAGTGAATTCAACTCCAAGGAAGGTCTCATCAGAATCAGATCAGAAGAAGGCAGGGAGGGCACTTTAACTAAAATGGTGATTATTTGTGAAAAATGTCCTGAAAATGAATACTAGATATTGAAGAAAACTCCCAATCTGCAAGGCAACAAGTAATTCTAGTAATGATATATACTTTAAAAGATCGGGCAAAAAGCAACAATGAAAGCGCTGGAAATTGTAATACACCACTGACCTAATACAGAATCCGTGAAACTTGATGGATGTAACCAATTTTAATATATTCTATAAATAAAACCATAGTAAATAATAAAAAAAAAATCTAAATCCAGGGGCAGATTGGGAACTTAAAGAGGCCCTGGAAATTAATTTTAAGTGGCCTCATGTAGGCGGGGCCAAAACTGTAGGTGGGGTCAACACAAAGTAGGCAGGGTTACCATGCCTCTAGACACAACATTGATAAGCCAGGCAGTGACTGAGATGGTGATAACAGAACAGGTATTGCATTGGTACAAGTTCCACCACAATACTTACACTAAATATGCTTCCTCGCGCAAAGGCAATCTTTTTACTGGCAGGAGTTACTGCCAGCGATATGCTGCTTTTACTGGCATGAACCCCTGCCAGTGGAGAGATTGCCATTGCATGGAGAAACCTTTTGAAGTGAGAAAAGCCCTATAGATTTATTAAAGGGTGTTTCATCTAGTAATAAATCAGCCCCTCAGTGCATGCAAAATCTTCATTGAAGAATCTATGAGCAGCAGTACCTCAAAACCCCATTAGCGCATGTACTAATGATGAATAAGACCCATAATGTAACAAAAGTTTATTCAGACACTTAGCACAAATCATTAAAGTCAGAAATCGGGCACTTACCTGTCATCCTTATGTGCAATTATAGCATTTGACACGGTTGTGCTTCTGTTCGTCCACGTCACTTCTGATCGGCAGCCACCAGCAGTGGTTCTGCCTGCCACATCGACTAGCAGAAAAGGATGAAGGAAAGGCATAAGGAGGCCTGTGGGTTCTGGGGGCAGATGGGAGCATAAGATGAGGGGACACTGGGAGACATACAAACAAAGGGGAAGAAAGATGGGGACAGTCTCCCATAATGTGGAGACAGGCACAGAAACAATTTGGAGCGTGGACAGATAAATGCATGGGGTGAGACGGCATTGGTATACGTACAAAGTTGTAGACCAAGAGACCGACACACATAGATGGAGAAAGAAAGGGACAGGCACACACAATAAAGAAACAGAGATGAATGCACACAAAATGCAGTTGAGGGGGACTGAAGAGGGGAACAGAGTTATAAAAGCAGTGTTCAATAAGGGAAATTTTTAAGAATATTAATATTTAGTGGAGCATCACAGTTAAAGAAACTGCAAAGTGGGGGCACATTGCTTGACAACCACCTCATGTCCAGGGGTAAGAGGGGGTAGGGGGTGGTCAGGTGCACACACCCAAAATGACAAAGGCACACGCACAACGGGGGACAGAGATAGGGGGTACATAGACAGACAGAATTGGGGGGGGGGGGCGGGCTGCTACAGATATAGAGGGTGGAATTAACATAGAGGGGAAAACGGAGAGGAGTGTATGTAAAGGTGTGCAAGGTTACTTGGAACAGGCCATGTCCTTTACTCAGTGAGTGAGAGGAATGAAAGAGAGGTAAATGGGAGGAGCAGGCCGCAGCACTTCCTCAGATGAGGCCACTCACCGAGGTAAACGTGGGGACGGGAATGCGCATGCGCACAGAGGCTGCGGTGCCTTTACAAATGGTCACACTTACTCTGTAATGGAGCAGACAGAGCAGCACACGGCCGAGTCTGTCCAGGTTCTTGAGCATGGGACTAGTCTTGCGGCCCAAGCCGCCTCATGACTTCATGGGGGGGGCCCATCGGCCTACCTGGAAAACTCCCGGTGAGGCCTATGGCAAATCCGCCCCTGTCTAAATCTAAGTCAGTGCACTGATATATACACCATAATCAATAAAAACATGTATAGTAATAAATACTAATCATATGGCATGAAAATCTAAAAGATATGTAGATTAACTGGTCTCATAACACAATTATATTGGCAAAAAAATCCTCCAATTGTTGGACTTTAAAATACTTAATACAGCCTCTTAATTTATTGTCCCAAAGTTCATCATCGTCCACATAGACTTAGAATATGACTCCTCTCTGTTGAGGTCAGTAACTTAATAATAATCCACATTTAGACATCCACAATGACCGTGGAAAAAATGTGCAGAGATAGGGATTGCAGGAATTAATGCTCAGCCTGGCTATATTTACTTTCCCCACTCAGCCAAATCTATTGTGATCAGGACCATTTTGGTTGTATATAAAAACTCTGTCAATCGTTCCAGGTATTGGTAGATAAAAAAACAAATGCATTGAAATATTGTGCATCCAGATGGCACTTTCCTGGTAAATAATCTGACAGCGTACCGTCTGTAGGGGTATTGGATGAATGGGAGTACCTAAACCCATGTTCCGAGCGCGGCACTCTCCTGGAAGGCAATGCTCGTTAAGCTAGTCTAGATCCGCACAACAATAGCTCCTATCTGGAGCTAACGCAACCTCTCCCGTTTCACTCCTGTGATGAGATGGACCGCCTACGCCACTCTGTCTGCTGCTGCTGGGAACCGGCTGGGCTTACTTTGCCACTGTTCTCTTTCGCTATCCCAAGGGTGCCCTCCTGCCGCAGTAGGAGGGGCTTGCAATGCTGCCATCACTGGACTCCTTGCCAGCATCCAGTACTGGGTTTCTTCTGTGTAACTGTCACTGCTAGTACTCCTGACCTCTTACTATGGATCAGGGTGTTGTGGATGGATCCCCCCTGGTCACACTGACCAGAGCTGTAGGGTAGCAGGCAGAGCGGTGGTACCGGAAAAGCTGGGTCCAAACCTCAGAAACAGCCGGGAACGGATTAGATTTTGGGTCTAATTTGTAGGTCACAGGATTTTCAGCATGGAAGATATATTCAAGCAGGTCTTTGATGCAAATTATGTTTGTTTGCAGTCACACTATTGGAGGTACCAGTGCTAAGGTCAGATGAAATCAGAAGAACAACTTTTAATACAAAACAGTGCTGTTTTTATACACAGCCTCACCGGATAAGCCAGTCCCCCTCGAGGTCTGAGCTATTTTTAGAATCGGGATGTAACCTGTTTACCAAAACATGGATTTACCTACAATGCAAAGCTAACAGTATTTACACTTATCTGTGATATCCTAAAACCTTGCTGTGATTTCCTGCATCTTATTTCAGAGACAGGAAATCTACTAGCAATCAAAGGGTCTAATTAACATGAATCCTTTCTTCAGACAGTTGCAGATTACACATTTCCAAAGAAAGGTACAAACCCCACACAAGCCATTTCCCCACATCATAATACACAAAAGACTTCCATCCACAAAGGCTTATTGTATCAGATATATACCTCCAGAAATAATGCATCTCCTCTAGCAAGGTTAAACAAGAAACTAATTTCTTGCCCATGTCTCAAAAATTAAGAATTTCCTATATCAAAATATACAGAATATCAGCCACTTGTAGGTCACTAAAACAGAATATAAACACCAATAACTTTTAGATAAGGTGTCACATCAGTGTCTCTTGCTCTCTGATGTGTTTCATCACTCGTCTGTGATTTCATCAGAGGGGAAAAAAAAAAGTTATATAAATACTTAAAAAGATGGTTTATTTAATATATTGGATGCAATAGATGATAGTAGTTTAAAAAAAGATTCTCCAATAAAAAACAATCTAGAATGGTTAGAAATACTCCTTGTTGAACATATAAAAACTTCAATGATTCAAAATTAGATGCATTATAAATCTTTATATACTCAAACAACACAAACATCAGATGGGGAAAAAAAGGTTTTGTTTTTTTTTTTTGCTCAGTATATACAATTAAATGAGAGGAAAATTACACATTAAAATTACCAACAGCAACTAATGGAGAATGTGATAAACTAATTTTTATCCTGTAGCTTTCATTAAAAAAAAAAAAACACACCTTGCTTAAACTATTCCGCCAGGACTGCAGATAATGGAACCTGTACTACCGAGGCCACATTCACAGCGATTGAGTATAGTCTTCTGATGTTGAACCAAAACAGATAAACAGCAATTGCAGTCATGTATGATGAGAATGGGCGGTGTGTACCATCCCTTCTGTGGACAGAAACTTGATGGAGGGGGGGAAAAAAGTGTGTCCAATGTGTTTCATTTAGCTAGGGTTTCCTCGTATGATGCTTGCGGCTGCATTTATCCGCGCGCTTAATTGACTGACTGATTAAAGACATATGCTTTGTCTCTAGTTAGAATATGACCCAGTGACTGATATGCAGGGTCACAAAATCATTGGAGCAAATTAACTGTGTGCCACTCAAATAATAAATATTGAATAAAATATATGTTCTAATTCATTGCAATGGCTGTAAATGAGGTGTATAGTCTAGTGGTTATCACACTAGCCTTGGGTTAGTTACATAAATATCTGCTTCATATTGCACATTACAATTATGCATATTACCACTTTGGGACTAGGTAGAAAGGAGCATGCAGCCTCCTACTGATTCCTCTAATGGCTGTAGGCTCTGCACTGTGCTTGTGGCACCATACAACCGCCCCCTAATTTTAATGCAAATAGTTGGACAGATAATGGAGTGTGTTAGCAGGGTAAGAACTCCGGAAATGGGTTGTATGATGACCTTCAGCTGGCCAAATGCAGTGCACTCAATAGCAGTGTTGTGGGTCCCCACACTCATCCCTCTGCAAATAGCATTTGCTCTAGATTTGAAACCTGTTGACATCGGCCACATGACTGCTGTGGGTACGGGCTGTAAGCAGAGGACTGGAGAGTGGGAATAAAAAATACTTATGATATGAATTGCATTGATTACATGGAAGGGAAAAATCTGCTGAACTATAATAAGTACAGACCCTATTTTACCTAATTAATTGTAGTAATTTTTTTGCTAAACCTCTTACACACAGACTTTCCCATAGTTTCCATCTGTGAACATAAAAGTACTTGTGCCAAGGCTTGCAAGCCTTACTAGGCCTAGTAGAGACCTTTAAGGTGGCTGGTACATAAAAGCTTTGAGAGAGAAATGTGTGGATGAAGGTTGTATGTTTAAATAGATACAGCTTCTTCCTGTAATGGATAAAAGGAAGTGTGCACATGACAGATAATAAGGGTGTAGGAGGCTTTGTTGTTTAATACACTGACAATAAATAATCAGGAAATAACAGATATTTCTTAACATTTTTAGTTAATCCTGTAATTTTCTTTTTGTAACTTGTTTAACACAATGATATAGTGTTCCTTGTTCAGTCATAATGTCCTAAACGCTATCCTTGTAACCAGATCTATAAATACAATATGAATTACATTGTCCAGTGAGAGAATATCTTGGACTAATGCAGGGAAACTATAGCAGAGAGATTTCCCAAAAAAACAAAGTGTACTGTGTGCTGTTAGTACATTATGCAATAAGAATAGAATTTCATTCATTACACTTTGGCCTACAGCACTTGGTATCCCCAGGTGGTCTCCCATCCAAGTACTAACCCAGCCCAATCCTGCTTAGCTTCCAAGATTCCTTGGAAACTGCTCCTGAAAGATTTACAGGACTGTGAGGCAATGTGGCAGCACCTGCTGATATCATCTCACAGTGATTGTGCTCCTTACATGCCTGTTATGTGCTTAATGGGGCAAAAGTCCACCTTCATAGGGATCAGAGAGAAATTTTAAAACTGGATATTGTAATGTTTTTATATTTTTTATATATTGGGGAAAAATAAAGAATATTTGTTTATTTTAATTTTTTTAAGCAAATCACATGTTTGTGTGGCTTTGTTTATAAACCCAATCTGTGGAGTGATAAGTGAAATGAAATACAGCAATATGTTTCATCTGATAAAAGTGAATAACTCCTACTCCTATGGCTTGTACAGGTAAGTTTCCCTTTACAACCCATCCTCTCTTTTTAAATTTTCCCTGCAAAGTTACCGATTTCCAGCAACTTGCAGAAATCTGAGGTTCATACATTTACCCCCTGATGCGTTTCATCATATGGACAGGCGCACTGCATTCAGATAATGAAAAGCCATTTAAAGGGGTTTTCTTGAACGTTGCTGGTATGTTTGATCTTTATTAAACTTAATTAAGGAAACTATAAACTATAAAATTGGTGTAGGAGTTTGTGGGTTATATAGGGGATAGATCGAAAAAGATGTAAAATTTTTAGGAGAAGCATCATTTTGACAGCCGCCAATCCTAGCCACGAAACTAAAATAGTTAGCCCATGAGTTGGTCAGTGTATCAAATTGTTTCAGGACCGGTAAGTAGTTGCAGTCTGCAGTACAGGATGTGAGTTTCCCTCTGATAGATGCCGCCTCCTCTTGGATTCTTCCATTTTTTTGTTTCCAAGTGGTCTGTATGTGCCCCTAGTACCGCGACTTTAGATTTTGTTTCTTTGACTGTCACTTGGAACTCTAACAATATATCTGCCTGCAACGAAGATAGAAGAGTTGGGATGGAGTGTAAGGCCTTCAATTTCTATGAAAGAGTATATATGTATAGATGAAGTCATTCGTTGGGTCACTTGTAAAGGAGACACTGGGTTGGGTGAGTTTTCAAGCAGTATATGCCCAACTTTGGCACTTCTACAGCCTCATCCTTTGCAAGTCAAAGAAGTGTACCAGAGGAGCGGATGTATTTGGTTTGCTTCTTGGGCCTCATTGTGCAGGGTGATATATTCCAGTATGTTCTGAGATACAAGCAGGTTGTTTATGCGGTGTAAGTTCTCGTAGAGATTTCAGCTTCGAAATAGTGTGGTGGAGGATATAATATGCTAGCTCAAACGGATGTACGTGAGGGACCCAGGGTTAAATATTATCTGAGGCCATCTGAACTGGTATAACATGACCATTGTAATATCTTGAAGCTGCCACCAGATGTCAGTATAGACTTAAAGATATATGTCCATAACCGGAGGTTATCAGCAGGTAGATTTTTTTTTAGAATTTAATGTTTATACTAAAGCAGCACAAATATAAATTATGTTCTAGCAATGCTTGTGTAGTCAGCACCATTTCAGCCAGGCAGAGAATATTGTGCTTGAGAAGCAATGCATTGCTGCAGTTTTATTTCAACAACTGCAAGGGTAGTTCTAAATGCAGGGTTCTCACCACTTCACTACAATTAAATGTTTCATCCAAAACCAAGCTTCTATACCCTATTGACACATGTGCCTAAACTAGATACACATTTCTTTTAACATTAGGATCTGCCTAGACAAATTGCTGAATGTTACATGATGCCTTTACATATTGTGTCAGTTTGTATTTTCAATTTGGTAGAAAGCTCAGGAGAGGTTAAAGGTTATGCCGAAACATAGTACAACAAATGGTCTCCCAGCTTTCCCAGTCCAGTAGAAATCTTTCATGCACAATTAACTTTTCCTATAATTCAGACCCTTGTTGTTCCCAGATTGACAGGATAAGTGAATTTCAGTTTCTATAACGGTCTCATGTTACCTTACATCCAAAAAGATCGAGTGGGTTTTATGGTCTTGGCAAACTTTAGCTTGCATGGGTGTCCCATTCTTAATTGCAAAACGATGGGAGTCCTATATATTGACACTGATAATTTTTTCATGCAATATGTAACATGTAAGTAGTACTCCAAAATGTAGGAATACAGCTTTCTGCTTAATTCGGAAAGGTCTACTATAAAGAGAAGTAAAAAAATAATGTTTAATAAATTAACCTGGTACTTTTATTTGCTAAGAATTGCAATACATTTGTCAAAGATATTTCCCCCCTCTGCCACAGTGTATATAAAGATCTCCTATTTTTCTTCTCTTGGTAACTAATACACATTTGTCCTTTAAATAGGTGACAATGAAACATATGAAGAAGAAACTTACACTAAAACTTACAATTACCCAGAAGCTTATCAAAGGGTAAGTGTATCCTCTAATGATAAAGACAATGCCAAAACTGTATTGAATCAAAATGAAAAACTTTCACATAAAATAGTCGTAGATTTTATACCTCTATCATAAAGCCAATTATATATAGTTAGTGAGGCTGAAGAAAGACCTCAAGTCCAACCTCCCATAAATTCTTTGTTGATCTAGAGGAAGACAAAATAACAACCCAATGTGACAGTTGCCTATTTAACCTCACATGGGATAAAAATTCTGATCCAAAAAATGGCAATTTTCTGAATGAATTGCCCATTGACTAAGGCATCCAGTCCATTTATTTATGCTAGTGAATTTGCCATCATTGAGTCATGTGGTAAGAATTCCACAGCGGTGAAACCATCTTTCTTCCATGACCCCTTCTCCTCTGAACGGTTCTTGGTACAAAGAGGTTGTTGGACCTTGTACATATTTATACATATTATACCCTCTAAGGTGCCTTTTTTTTTCCCAAGGCACCTTAGAGGGTATAATATATAATATGTTTTACAAGTAAACCCTTCCATTGTTCTTATTAATAAAATTGCCTGCCTCTAAAATACTTACAATTTCTCCTATGTCCTTTTTGCTGTGTAACGCCCAAAACTGTGCCCCATATTCAAATATGAACTAACTAGTGATGTATGTAGCAGTTATGCTACGTTTGCATCAGGTGTGCTGCTATTCGTGTTTCCGTACACTCTTATTCCCAAGTCATTTTCCATCTCTGTTTCCCCAATCATATTCCAGTTATTGTGTAGGTAGCATATTTATTACCACAACTTGGCTGTATAACTACATTTATCTACATTAAATGTCATCTATCATTTCCTGGTCCTGTTTGCCCTTTTGTTTAATAACCCTGCATAACTGTGCCTCATCAGCAAATATGGACATCGTACGTTGTAGGCACAGTGCTGATCCCTGGGGTTCACCCCTAATAACGTCAGCCCAATGAATATGTTCCACTTACAACTAATGCAGATGTGGTGGGAGAGCGTAACCAAGAGGGGGCAGAGAGAAGAGTAAACGGGGAACAGATTGAGAGGAGTGAGACACAAATATATGTCAGGTGTGAGGTAAGGACACAGATCGGTACACACGAGGAAGTCAGACAGAAAGGGAGTTAATAGGGGTCCTTTTAAGAAGTTCAAAACGTCCACTCTGCACATAAGCACACTTGGCCCCGCAGTAAGTTGATTTACACAAGTGTGCCTAGTTTGCGCTGGGGTGCATAGGATTGGGTCACAGAATAAAGGAGCAGCAGTTTGTACAGAAAGAGGCAAAGAGTTGGGCCAAATAAGGGTGTTTCATCAAAGTATGGAGTAGGCATAACTGCACCTCTATGAGGAAACATGATTTCAGTTTCTGGAGCGAGATTATTGAAATGCGATAAAGGTAAAGGCTGTCCCTATATCTCCACTTTCTCAGGATTAAGGTGCTGTATGTTGCAGGCTGTGGTATATATTTTTAGCTGAGCAAGCAATCTGGTGGGTCTCGCTCATACTAATATATACTACAGTACAAAGAAATGCATCCATTTACCGTGATTTAAGGATATTTCCATTGTTGGCATATTATTCAGTATCAGCCCCTCCATCCGAGATGTGTTAAAAGCAAACTTCAGCATTTAAGCTTTTATTGTTTAAAGGTTATTCCCCTAGCCCTTTAACCCTCCTGTACTGTGGGGGTCCTGTTATATGTAGGCTGCCCCTCTTGCTACGTTGTCACGCAGCTTTACACTATTTTCTCTTAAAGCCTTATGGGGGTCACAGTTGGCACTTTGACTTTAAGTGACATAAAGGTTAGTCATGGTATAACAAGAAGCAGGGCCAACACAGGCCTACTCGAAAAATGTATTTTTTAGCAGAGGCCCAACAGTGAAGAGATGGGGTTCCAGGGGTGGTACCCCAAAATTAAGGTTGTTAGATGGTAAAGAATGAATGTTTTATAGGTGGAAATAGATTTTAAGACATCCTGGAGGAATTGGATGCTGCATAGAAATATGTTGGCAATAAGTGAGCCACTATTGTCCAATGAATGGTACATGGAATCCTTAAAGTTAATAGAAACTCCACACTTCTATGTAAACCATGTAATACAGATGGCATTAGGGCTGTTAGCTTTTAATGTGTGACAATCACACAGCTACATCTAAATTGAATGTGTTTATTTTACAGCCCAGAGATGATCTGCAAAGCAAGTAAGTCATCTTTTTACAAATATTTTGTATCTTACACAACTAGAAAAATTCCAACATATATATTTTACTCCACATATTAACAGTTTAGATGTAAGTATATTGCACTTATGGTACCAAGAGGTGCACAGCTCACATTCTGGGGCTGTTTATGGGGGTGAAGAACAGATCTTATTTACACAATGCTATTGGACAACAGTTGGACTATGAAAATTAAAACTGATGTAAGGGAACAATCCTACACTATAGATCACTCTGATGCAAACAAACTGATAGAAGATACTTATATTTAATGATCAGTAGGAGGATGTTCTGAACTCCCTGATTTTTGGGGGGTATATATTAAAAAGAGGGAACAACAATAGAGCAACATTGTATAGATAAAGAATATTATTCTACACCTTTTGCACTGTATTAAATTATGTTGTGATTCACATAAGCACCTGTGGTCTCCCTCTTGTGATTAAACCCACACCAGAAGAACTCTGTAAACTCTATGGAGATCTGCCTACACTGCTGGTCGTGAGTGTATTTACACTTCTGAATTTGCCAGACATCGTTCCATCGTTTTTTAGTCCGGTTATAAAATCAAATGAAATGATGGGATGTGTAGGATAAAACATGATCGTGGGAGCGCACACACTGATGCAATATCGTAGCGAACAGTCGTTTATCATGTGATTGGCACGATAATCGGGTGACAAACCTGTAGTGTGTGCCCAGCTTAAGAGCAGGAGTGTCACCTAATGTAAGTGTGATGTGGGACATCATCTGAGGGCTGCAGCTCTAAATTTTAGATTAAAAAAAGAAAGACCGTTATGCATTATTGTACCGGCCAGCAAATCACAGGCACTCTTTAAAAACCATAACCTTCATTTGTAAACAGTCAAGTAATTAAAATACATAAGTTAAAATTGAATCTTGAGCCCTAAAGCTTACTCCCAAACTAAATCTACCTAAGAAGGAAGCAGAAATGTTATTCCCTGAAGCACTTACACATTTGTCTCTGACTTTCAATGTTACTCAATGTTTCACTCACTTGCAGAAGTTACAGCAGCAGGGAAAACACGTACCAGAACGTATCCCAGATACGTCATCAGTCCAGCTTTCCACAGGGGGTGGAGCCACGGAGACCAATCCGCCCAAAAAAGAAGGAAGAAGCCGAACAACAACCCATAAAGCGCTTCCTCCCGCTGTGGCTGCAGCTTTTCCTACTCGTCCTGTTTGCCGGGTTTCTGGTGTATATGTACCTGTGTCAGACAGACGAGAACCCTTTCCGTTCCATCGATGGAATCCTGTAACTGCGGGGGAAGGAACGCAGGATGCAGGGTGCTCCCATTACTGTCACATGCAAGAAGCTGCATGATCTCATGAAGTGGCTGCATACTGCACCCTTGTAACTTCACCCACGTCGCATTCACCAGAACACCAGCATTGCATCTGTCATCTTGTGATATGGCCAAACATCTAGATTTGTTTTTATATGTAGGTGCAAGAAAGAGCCAAACTAATTAACGTGCTCCATTTATAATCAAAATGCTGATGTTCTTTGACTTAAACTAATACCACTGTTCTAGTGCAATTCTAGTACTCTGCACTGGGAGTAACTATTGTATCCCTGTCTTTTGGCTATTGAATAATGTGATACTATTCTGTCTGTTGATACTGACAAATTGAAGGGGTCTTACCAGCTTCAGACAACTGTGCAACATATTATAACCATTTATGTTCTAAAGACACATTGTAGCTGTGTCTGTAATAAGATTGATTTATAGCTTTACATTAATTTTGGCATATTTCATTCATTTACATATTGCATTCACAATCTTCTTCACAACTGACTATCGCATATAAAAACATGCGATCATCACAAAATACTTTCCACTTTTTACTCAGATTTCTTTTCTTACGTCAAAATTGATCTGATTTTGAAAATAAATGTAAATAGCCACTTGTACTTTTATGATCTGTAATGTGTTAAAAGGGAAAAACACTTATAATCCAAAGAGATCAAAATTCTTTGCCATTATGAATGAAGTTGTTGGGTCCTAATGGTACCACAACAAGCAGGAGGAGTGCAAGTGAGTCAGTCAGGGGCAACAATCAACACTTGCATTTGTGCAAATAGATGTTCAGAATGATACACTTAGGGGTATATTTACTAAAATGCAGGTTTTGAAAAAGTGTAGATGTTGCCTATAGCAACCAATCAGATTCTAGCTGTCATTTGGTAGAATGTACTAAATAAATGATAACTAGAATATGATTGGTTGCTATAGCCAACATCATCCACTTTTTCAAACCCGCAGTTTAGTAACTATACCCCTTGGTTTTATTTCAGTCTCAACTCTGCTTCCTTGAGGGCTACTAAACAAATCTGGGTAAACCTGTGTTGGATGTTTTCCATAACCATACAAATATATATTGATATATATTTTTTTTAAAGCAATGAATAACCCTTTTTGCCTTACTATGTAGTCATTTAACCATTTGCTTTGGTGTGTGTACATTTTTACTTTTATGTCACCAACTACATTGGTGGTGGATAGCGATTTTTGCTGACGACATTATTTTTGAGATGGTATCTTATTTTCCTCAACATTTGGTAGCAGCCATTTTACTTAATGGCAGACATCAGCTGAGGTAACATACTTTGCAACATAATTCATTTTACCTGTGAGGTAATGGTCTGCAGTCATATTTTCCCATCTTTATTTTCCAGTTATGCAAACCAGGCGAAGTCAAATCATTGATGGTAATGGGGTGATTTGATTTTAATTATGTAATTGTGCCCAGGTTGTTGTTGGAGATGAGAGAAATTGGAGCAGAGCACTGTGTCCTGGATGGTGTGTTGTGTTAGAGATATGAGGTACTTTACTAGTAAGAAGTTTGGTGACTAAAATAATGATGGGAGACAAATAAGCCCGATAATAAATATAAAACACATATGTAAAAACCCCATATATGTGAACGTGGTCAGTGGCTGCTTTTATATGGCCAGTACTACAATCTGTGTCTGCTGATTGAGGTGACCATGGTGATTCTCCCAGAGCCGTACTCCTCTGTGTATACTACTCAGCAAGTCAGACAGTCTAACCGCTGCTCTCCTAGTTATATATTGGTGGTGAATAGTCAGGGGGATTCATTCGTTCACTCAGCTGTGGATTGTTCATATTAAAGGAAAACGGTCATTGATCCCCTGTGAAACATAAGGGTGTCTTATTTATTGAAATATTTTTTTTTGGGGTGGGGGAGTGTTTGAGCCACTTGTGAAGTTCCAGATTCATCACCTCTTTCTGTTACCTCAGTATGATTATGTTCTGCTCTTTGTACCAGTAAATTAATTTTTGACATCAGAAAATACATGATGGTGGTGGAGGGCACATCATATATTATTATGGTTGGATATATTTGGTATATTATTGCATGTTAAGTAAAGACAATAACTGAGAAGAGGGAATATGACAATGCCTGGATTATATTGACTTTTCTTCTGTCCAGGCTGATTAAAGTGGTATGATTGGGCTTTGTGTGTGTGACTTTTTTATTTTTATTCATACACCACATTTTATAGTTTTCTGAGTTATATCTCATATAGGAATGATAAGACATTTGGATCAAGCTTTTTGTTTTGGAAAATAGTTTGACAACAGCTTTTGACGTTTTGTAAATCTTTTGCCCAATTCTCTTCACTGACCATCTTCACCAGATGTGGGCAGTCTGTGGCTCCCTGGACCTCCCAGCCAGAAGTGCTTAGGACAAGCCCTATGCATGTTGTAACTTATAGTTCCACAAAGTTAGGTAACCACTGGTGCTCTAACCACCTCTATGACATACATACTATTTTCAGACTTCAGATGCTCTTAGAGCTTCTGTAGCTCCAACTGTAAAGATGACACAATTGTTCTTTTCCTAAATTTGCACCTTTGATCGTTTTGCAAAATTAGTACAGTGGTCTTATTATTCAGGACCCACCAATCTGTACAAGTTTCTACAACTGGCCAAGCAGGGTGTTTGAGTGCCAGCATTCTGTATGGTGATAGTCCCGACGCCCTGGTAGATGGCTATCACCCAACATACGGAGTTCATCACTCATATTGGTGATGACAGCCTCCCGGCACAATAGAACTGTAGATATTGGGGAATCCGATCAGCTTGTAAAGCTTATAGAGGCTTGGGGACCTGCAGAGTAAAGTCACCAATGACTTGGGGGGGGGGGGGGGGGGGGGGTCTGAATTTAAAAGTGACCAGAAATCTGAGAATTACATATTATGACGGCAGAGGAAAGAGGGTGGGGGGTGTTTTATGATGCCAAAGCCTCTCTGCTTACTACATCGTATGTCTAGTGACTGTGCCATAGTAATCACATGAACGCAAACTTATTCATTAATAGCAGTGTTAATCAAAGCTCTTCAGGAAATATGGACAACGCTGTATCTTCTTATAGGTAAACAGAAAACCCAAGTGGTGGCCACTAAAATATTATTTGTATTGTACAGAGGTCACTTGAATACTCTAATGTATAGAAGTTACTAGAATATGTTCTGCATTAAATACTGGTCACATGGAAGAATTGTATGTTATGTGATCACAACTCATTGAAATAAAATTCTGTAATACATTTTATTGACTGTATAAAACCACGCCCACATGGTCTCTTTCCACTGCTAGGAGACATTGGGCTACTTGTGTTTGCTCCCCAGGGCAAGAGTTACTATTCCTCCCCTGTAAATGGTGTTGATTTAAATGCAAATCACTGCAGTGTACAATTAATGAGTGATCAGGAAACACTTAGTTACACAGACTGAATAACAGAACAATGGACTTGCTGCACCTCTAAAGGGTTATTAGTTTCCAGGGACAGTCCCAGGTTTTAAAGGGGAGTTCCTGGAAATGTCAGTTTTCAGTAATGGCCAACTGAACAATAGACCTCTTTTCCTGCATTAGTTGTCATTCTTACAGCCTATTTTTGCTGTTTGGGCTTTAAAAGTTAACATGTATTAAAGAGGAGTATTTTAAATGCAAAAGATACATTGAAATCAAATGTATTAAGCATGACATGATGGACATTGTTCGTGCCCATCGTCCTTCAAAACAGTATTGTGTGTGACATGCCAAGGTTCACATGCTTAGCAGCAACCTGTCCCTGGAAATTATTTTACAGTATAGGCACCATGCAAGGTGATTTTTTTTTTTTTTTTTTTTCTCCCTGTGCACGCAAACTGCCTGCCAGTGAGTAACCCTATGGCAGGGGGGACCCTTAAGGGCTTACGCTGTCCGTACACGGATCACTCTGCCGCACAAAACGTCAAATCCATGTCGTATTTGGCCATAGAGAATAATCTGTCCATTCAGTGCATGGGCCGAATGCTTGGACACAACAAGACACGATCTGCGGAGTCGGATGAAGACCTAATAAATGGCACATCCATGTCACAAAGTGCATCAGAGACTTTTAGTGACTGATAGTAGGAAAATGCACCCTTTCTGGTTTGTTTGCTATTGTGGAACTACAACTTCCAGTAAACTCCGAACGTCATTCATGCCCTACAAAAACTAAGAATAATCTCTTCCCCATACAGTACTATTATTATTATTTTTATTTTTAAAAACACTGTCTAAAATATTGTACAGATAAACATTTCAGTACTAGTTTTCCCTTGAGGCATAGCTATAATGACTAGATTTGGCATTTCATTTTATCACACTGCATTTGGAACTTTATGATCTAAACTTTTTTTAATGGTTGTCTATTCTTATATACATTTTAAAATGTGTAAAGGTTGCTTTATGAGAAAATTCATGTATTGCAAGTATTAAAATTATGTTTAATCAATAAATTTTTTAAAGATTTTGTAACTCTTTATGTGTTATGTATTTGTCTAGTTAGTCAATATCAGAACATTGCAGTATTTTGCTTTTGGCTCTATAGGGAGCAGAGTAAGTACCTTGCCAGTTTGCATGGTGCATATTGTGTGAAATCATTCAGCATATGCCCAGAAATGGTACCACACATGCACTTATGCTGAATTCCATAGTCTTGGCACCTGGGCAGGCGGCACTGGGGGGTGGCAATGAAGGAGCTTTCTAAAATAGGCCAAGTGTAAGGGCATGTTTGCGTACTTGCGAACAGACCGGGAAACGGATGCCTACATGCCTGTTTAAGCCATATTGTTTGCGGGTGGTCAAAGACAGATGCAAGTAACCAATGCCGATCGGCAGCAATTGAGAACCGCTGGTGATTGGTTGTTTTTCGAATTCTCTGCTGATGCTGATAGGTGCTTTCTCCGTTGCATATACATATATTATGCTTTTGCCTGTGTGTTAGAGCTATTTTTGTTTCCCACATACATGAGACAAGGGGGCTAGATTTATTAAACAGTGGGTTTGAAAAAGTGGAGATGTTGCCTATAGCAACCAATCAGATTCTAGCTGTCATTTTGTAGAATGTACTAAATAAATGACAACTAGAATCGGATTGGTTGCTATAGGCAACATCTCCATGTTTTCAAACCCGCAGTTTAGAAAATATACCCCAGGGAATTGTTTATCCTACTTCCCAATCATGACAGCTGTTCCATTAGAGCATAGACCCACCAAGTTAGATTGTTTCAACCCTATATTGGCAATTTTTTTAAAATTATTTTGTTAGATATAGTTTGTTTTGCCATCCGCAATACTACATGTTGATATTTAAACGATCTAAACTCTTTATTTAAGTTGACAGATGTATTTAATTTATAATAATAAACTGTTTCAAAACTGGGATGTTGTTTCATCACAAAGAACACCGAAATAATCTGCCAAATGCAAATAGTTAAGCAATTAACATCTTATTTGTGAAGCTGAGATGTCAATGGATTCTTGCATTATTTTTTCTGTAAGTGTAATTTGCATTCTTTACAATATTAGATGCTTTTAAGTATGTACAACCCATAGTCTTGCAGTGCTCAAGCAAATTTTCATATAATGTAATATGTGTTAGTTCGTTTTTTTGCCAACCAATACATAGTTATTAAAGCTCCCATAAAAGCATCTTTCTTCAAGTTACTCAAAACTGAAATTGATGGTTCAATTTCCCCTAACCCAGTTTCTTCAAAAACACATTTTTGAAGTGTATTTGAACATGAATCCGTGTGTAATTTACTTTGCTCAAGGTCAATGAAACTTTCTTTTCAAAATCTTTTGCAGGGAGTAGTCATCCAAGCCACCCGCTTGTTTGTGGCCAGTCTCCGTATTTTATACACGTGAAACACATCATTACATTATCATTTACCAACAACCACTGAACTGTTTTAAACCAGTCACTGCTTAATCCCGATATGCAATATTTTGCAAAACATTTTTGATGCGAAATAGACTGATTCATAAGATGGACCAACCTCATCTGCAATGTCCTTGTTGGAAATCGCTGGGTCTGTTGTTGTGTTCGTACTTTAATTTCTCTTAAAGAAACTTGTTGTTTTCTGACTTAATTTCTTATTATGGATAACAGCTGGCTGAACACATATATAATTAGTAACGGCAACCAGATACGGCCCAAATGCTATTTGGACACCAATTATTTTTTTTAAAGTGCCCAGATATTTCACAAATGCTGATTATACACAGAAGGCCCACCATAAGTAACAAACACTGTCTTCACAGTCCACCAGCATGTGAACCGCTGACAAACGTGTCCGTCCTTCCCTGTGACACGGCAAGAAGGCAGTGACCCCTGCAAAAATCTCTTGCCATTCGTCACTCACTGTGATGTGGCCGAAAGGCAGTGACCACTTCCGCCCGGCACTGACGCGCCCGAAAGTCGCACTGCACTGATGTCAGCGCGACATTCGCCCATGCCACAGTGAGTGCTGGATGGCAATAGACTTTTGCTGGGCGAAACACCTGACAATCGTGGGGAGAACACTGCGCTGGGAATTGAAGTTTTTCAACAACTATAGAGTCATAAATTGCCCTAGCCCAGGCCTATCCAACCTGTGGCCCTCCAGGTGTTGTTAAACTACAAGTCCCAGCATGCTTTGCCAGTAGACAACCTGTTGATAGCTGGAAGGGCATGCTGGGACTTGTAGTTTCACAACATCTGGAGGGCCGCAGGTTGGACAGGCCTGCCCTAGCCCTTTAGGTTCACGTGATTTTCACTAGATTTCCATACTGCTCTGTTATGTTTAGCTGTTATTGAACTGAACAAAATCGTACCTCAAATATATTTCAAATAGGGCTTATAATCTCCCTATAAGGAGCACAAGGGAATATCGAAAAGGAGCATGGGACAATGCATTTATGGAACACAGGGAAAAAAAAAAGTACAACTGGTATACACTGATCAGTCACAAAATTAAAACCACCTGTCTAACTGTGTAAGTCCCCCTTGTGTCACGAGAACAGCTCTGACCCGTCAAGGCAAGTGATGCACTGTGTGTTCTGACATCTTTCTGTCAACCAGCAGTAACTTTTTCAGCAGTTTGCGCTACAGTAGCTCTGTGGGATTGGATCAGATGAGCTAGCCTTTACTCCCCACGTGTATGAATGAGCCTTGGGCGCCTATAACCCTGTCACCTGTTAACTGGTTGGACCACTTTTGGTAGGTACTAATCACTGCATACCAGAAACACTTTCACACAAGACCTGCCGTTTTGGAGATGCTCTGACCCAGTCGTCTAACCATCACAATTTGGCCCTAGTCAAAGTCGCTCAGATCCTTACACTTGCTATTGTAACGAGATAACCAATGTTATTCACTTCACTTGCCAGTGGTTTTAATGTTGTTGTTGATCAGTGTAGAAGATGTAACACCGAATAAAAGAAGTGCCCTGACAATGGGAAGTAGACTCCCTAAAATAAATTGTTGTTTTATGGTCTCATAAGTATGGTGATAAGTCTGTCAGAAATGCTATTGGGCCTTGGCCAGTCCTGTACCAGTACATCCACTAGTTCACAGCTGTCTTACTGGATTTTAAGATCATTTTTCATGTGGCCTTTAGCTTTCCTGTGGACTATCTTATTGATGTGATTCGATCCACAAGCCTGTTATCTAAACAGTAGTGACCTAATAGAAAGAGCCTTAGGGTAAGAGGCAATTAGGAGTGAGGTTCCGCGGAACATTGCCGCAATGTCCGACTGCGCATATTGGCAGATATTGCTATAAGCAAGCTCCGCTCGTTTTTCAGCTCACCTCTATGGGGAATGAGTCGGAATGAGCAGAGATTTCAATCAGAACATTTTGTGGATATGTCTCTGTACTGGAGACACATTGCACTGATGTGTGATTTGTCATATATGCCTGTTGCTTTGTTTCAGATGTGAAATCGGTCACTCTAGACAACAAAGTAGAGGTTAAGTAGTGAGTTTATTAGACAACTAATTGGAGGCACCAGCTGAGAGTTGCTGAAATGTAGTATATATGTATGTATGTATATATATGTGTGTGTATATATATATATATATATATATATATATATATTTTACACAATTGGAGTTTTAGCTATGGCCACATTAGCAAATATGAGAGCAGGGATTTTCTCTTAGCTAATCACAATATTAGTTTATTTTCTTTATGTAAACAGGCCATTGTGTTGCAGTGTTTGTCCTCCAGCTGTTTAAACTTTTACCTCCTTATGATTTTGTATCATAAATAAAGACGGGGGAGGGGGGGGGGGGGAGTTTGTCATCAAAACACAATAATATGGAATTATTATTTCATCGTTAACTGCTAATATAAAAAAAGTCTCAGTGATTCTTTCAGCATTATCGGAGATGTACTGTTCACCGTTTATTGTTGTTTTCAGTTTCATTTCCAAAGGACGTATTCTGAATATTCTGTGTACTGCACTTCATGTAAATCAAAATCCTTCAGTGATGTCATTTAGCCAGATTATATACCAGGTGCCTAACTCATTAAGGAGAGCAAAGCGTAAAAAATGAGTAACATTGCAGCTGGGTAAAACCATGTTGCATTGATGGGGAGGTAAATTTAAAATTTAAAATGTGCAAGAATGGGCATGTTCTAGATCAACTTTAAATTTCAGTGTAAAAATAAAGCTATCAAGTATTTGTGTGCTACATGAAAATACAGCCAGTATTTACCTTATGCGCAAAATAATTAACTAATTTGCACCCCTTACATTGTAACGTGGTTTTGTCCAGGAGAAAACTTACTCATTGTTTTGCCTTACTTTCCTTCATGAATCAGACCCAAGTGTCACACGAGGGCATCACAAGATTCTGCTGCTAATGTTTACCCTTTTTCTCGTGGTAAAATAAATGAAGTCAGCGTGGAAAAAAGTGCCCATATATTATGGTATTCTTATAGATTTCTGTATTTAAGTTTTAATTTGGATGTCTTATAACAAAAGATTTACCACTTTTACAATTATCGATTTTGTTTTAAATGTAGTTGACATAGAATATACAGTATTTGGATAAATAGTAGTATTTTGTAATGTTTCCATAAGGGGGACGTTTAATATTGGTAAGCTGGTTGCTATCACAGACTTATGTTTTAAAGTGGACCCATCACCTATCCAAAGTGGTGGCTCAACCAATGTTCTCTCCGCACTTTGTACCTCATGCCTCAATGTTGTCACTAGTTCCTGGTGATAGGCCCCACTGCACATTGGTTCAGCACACAAAATGGCGTCCACTTGGCATGTAGGTGATACGTTTCATTATTTCCTATGATAGTGCTGTGTTTGCTGCAATAGCGATCTCCTGCAGTGCCATGATAGGGTGGAAGCTGGGATATGAAGATAAATAAAAATTTCTGCCCATCGTCTGGTGTGGGAGTATTAATGAAACCCCAAGTTCATGGGTGGATATTATCCCAGTCTCACAGGTAGATAGGGTTCGAAACATCCCTCCCTCTGCAAGGCGACATTTTATTATGCCACCCCAGAGGGGAGAGACTAGGCATAAATACCTGAGGTTCCTCCATAATGGGTATTCGGAATAATAGCCACCATGTTGATGGGCAATAGATATAGGAGCTATTATTATTTTTTGGACACTGGAAATGGGTAACTTCGCAGCCTAGCGATATGGTCAGTATTACTGGGATTCTAGAGCACCCGTCCCTTTCTCAACGCTCCTCCTGCTCATCTCAGCGCACGGCCAGGGTTAAACACTCTGCTGTTTCTCATATTTCATGCTTTCACTTTTTCACTTAAAACCCCCAAAGGCATCACAAACTTGTGATATGACCCACAGAGAAAGTTTATAACGAAGTGATGCAAAGAACAGGAGCTTTGCGGATCATTTTTGACTACCCAGTCACATGTCCACATTTGGTTTGTCTATACGTAGATTAAATGTGACCCTTCCACAAGACGTTTGCATTCAGTGTTTCTGAACATGCTATGGTAAATGTGTGCTGGGTGTGTTACCCATATATGATATAAACAATAGGTCTCTGCAAACTTTCCAACATAACTTCTTGCACCCAGCACATTGCTGACAAACGTCCTAATTTACTATTGTAGCTACTCGCACTGAATTCATTTATGCTTTAAAGAGATAGACGTCAATGAAGTGTGAAGGTACAAGGTGATGTTGGAGCATTTCTACTTGGTTACAGATGTATCAAAACTTATCCCTTATTGGTGTAATCAATCTATCTCAGATAGCTATCTCTACAGCCATTTCTTAAGCTGTAGTTCGTAGGTGCTAATTAAATTAAAAGTGGACCAAAAATCTCTGAGGCACTTTGTACCTCATGCCTCAGTGATGTTATTCGTTCCTAGTGAGATGATACATCTATCTCTACCACTGTCAGGAGTCGTGCGGCCGCGGGCACCGCCCCAGCTCACTCCTCTCTGGTCCCGGCCGTCTCTATGATGAGCGGGAAGTCACTTCCTGTTCTCGGCCCTGACCGGACACCGAGTATTTAGATAAGTACATCCCGGCAATACAGGGCAGCCAGGCGCATGTTTGCAGTAGTCTCTCAGCCTGCGGGCTGATTAATTAATTAGGCTTCCACTAGTCTGCCCCTGAGGGCTGTTACAGGGCAAAGCCCTGATTGGCCAGCATTGGTATTTAAGGCAGGGAGGGCTTAGGCTCCCTACTAGTTATAGCATCCAGTTTTGCTGTTAGCTAACCTACTCCTGTGCTGTGTCTGGTGATAGCCTTTTGGATTGACTACTGTGTTTGACCCCTGCCTGTACCTTGGATTCTGCCTGCTTGCCTGTGACCCTGACCCTTTGGCCTCTACATTGGACCCTGCTGTGTTGCCTGTGACCCTGACCTTTGGAGGGTTATCTGACCATTCTGCTTGCTAGTGACCTCTGACCTCGGCTTACGTCTGACCATCCGCAGCCATATGCTCTGTTTCCTGGCCTGCCGCTACGGTTCTGTATTACAAACTTGCACTACATCTGGAGTTATGTCCTGGGGGCATCTGAGTACTGGTGAGCGTATAAATCTCTACGGGAAAGGCGGCTGCTAAAGATGAAGACCTCTGCCAACTAGTTCTGTAAGTTTGTGAACAGACCGTCAGCCTAACAACAACTGCTGACTTTTCCCATTGTTTGACTATACTCTTTGCTTACCTTGATGTCATCTGAAGCTATAGCTGCAAGGCCCCTCTCCTCTGTTGTTGTTGACATTCTATCACTGTACATTCTGGATGCTGCATACAGATTTTAATGCCCCACATGCACGATTTTACTTTTTGATGTATTAAATTTAAACTTTCACAGTTTAGTCCATTCCTTTATTTTCTTTACATATTGCACATCATGTTTGCACTAATCTCACATTAGAGTAAGCATAGAAACATTCACAATATTGCCATAGTCATAGAATGTTTAATAAACATAATGTTATTGACAAACGTAATGCAGGTCAGTGAATTCATTAGTAACTTTGTAATGTCTGTTATTTCTGAGAATTATTTTGAGCCACAAGAAAAAAATTTTTTTTTTTTTTTTTTTTTTTAAACCCAATAGTCTGTGTCACCATCTTTGTCAGTTTTGGACCTCAGTAAACCACCTTAGCCATAAGGGCTCATTCATACAAACATATTTGTGCTGTTTGATTCATGCATGGATTGGAAACAGAAGAAAATTCACATTGTAAAGACATTATTGATCCCTATGCACTTTGTGATGGGCTCTTGCAGAATAGTGGAGAATGCGTAATATTATTTTGTACCACCTCTGTGCTCTGTTTCTCCATAGGCTTACGTGGGTAGACAAAGTATATATGCTTAGGGATTAAAGACCTCTGTGCATGCAGAATTTACATCAATGTCTGATCCATATGTAATCAATGTAAAAGGTGGAAGTCCAGTCTGAAACGGGAGCCATGGGGGCTGCCTCATGGAGCTGCTTTTCCCGTAGCAAATTAGTTAATTTAACCCCTATTAAATGACAGCTCCCACCCCCAGCTATTTTTGGCAAGGGCTGCAAGAAGAACGGAGGAGCACCCAGTGCTAAAGCTAGGGTCGGAAGCCCGACCATCCTTTAATATGTGCTACTGTAGCTTTAAGCTGATGTTGTGATAATTACCCCATTGTGCTCATTTACTAATTGCTCATCCTACGCAATTTGAAATATGCCTCAGCCAAAATCTATTTATCAAATGTAGTATTTATGTTAATGCTTTAAAAACACACTTTTCTGTCTTCCAGGATAATGTTATAGAGACACCTGACAATTTCACTGTAAACAGTTAAATTAGCAAATCCAGAGAAAAAAAAAAAAAGTTGGAAGAGCCAGTGACCACAATCACCAGTTAACCTGGAAACACAAATAATATAGACTGACAACTGAAGAAATGTGGATACACAACCAGGTAGAGTGGAACCAAACTGGTTTTACTATAAGAAGACATGGCATCCTGGGACAGTGATCATGCCAGCTACACAACAAATAAATACATAGGCATTTCTGTATGGATAAAATAAGAACTCCCACATATGAACCTAGATATCAGAACCACTGTATGTAAATATCTTTGCTCTTAGCAGTAAGGACTAGTGTGAAGGGACACCAGGGGGTAAATGTATCAAGCTGCGGGTTTGAAAAGTGGAGATGTTGCCCATAGCAACCAATCAGATTCTAGCTGTCATTTATTTAACACATTCTACAGAATGATAACTAGAATCTGATTGGTTTTCAAACCTGCCAGAAACTCACCGCTTGATACATTTAAGCCCAGGACCGTGAAAGGTTTTTGCCCTACAATGCTTGAAATTGGGTTTGGCACATTTTTAACATTAGTCATTTGAAATTCGGGACTCTGTCCAGTCACAATCTCAGAATAACTTGTACCAGTCCCCAAATTACTTGAACAAACTTTTTTTTGCCATAGTAAACTGGGACTGAATAGAACTGCTGGGAGTATGGCTTCTCAGGATTTGAACACTAAAGTACAGAGCTCACAGTCTTCTGTGTAATGTAGTGAGCATAACAATGTTTTATGGTAGAAGCAGATTCATACATTCTCCAAGCATTAGATGATGTCCTACAAATGCCCTACAGGTCTCATTCATAGAGCAAAGTGGAAGTGGGATCCTTAAAATATGAACTGCTATCTATATTACAAACACTCTTATTTTTTGTAGAAAACAGCAGGAATGTGTTCTGCAAAGTACATTAGATTATACAGCATGTTCCTTTCCCCAGGTATATACACATCTTTTCTCAAGGTCATAATCTCACCACTGGGCACATTTAGGTACTAATGGTCAACAGCTGTTATTTGCACTGCGTAGCGGCGATTTTGTGCTTTGCATATATCCTCCACATGCTACTGAATGAGACATCCTACTATGATCCACAAAAATAAAAACAGACGCAAACATGTCTTCCGTGGTGTTATAAGTACAACCTGAGATTTTCATGTCGCTCACACCTTCAGAAGTATGTGTACAAGGTCCCTTTACAGTGAAAGAACTACTTTTGGCACATAACAGGTTAATGGAAACACGTCGACTTTTTCCTTAGTCTGAAATCTTTATGTTGACAACTGTTTGCTCACTTCCATGTCTGTCTTTTCTGTGCAGCTCCAATGCATTTGAATGATAAAAATGACGTAGACCCTTAAACTCTAGAACCTGTATATAGAGTTGGACATAAGTCCGTTTCAGTCGCCTAAAAACGTGACTTGTATAAAACTTGTTGCACTGCACATGCACCCAAATGATGCTTGTCTTTTGAGTGGAGCATATTATATACTTGCTCTTGGAGAGGCGGATCGGGAGCGTTCATGTGTAAATTCAGTACAGTTAGGTTGTTGTGTAGATGCAAGTCAGCCATAACCCCTTAAAGATGCGTCTGATTTTGACTTACACAGACTGTATCTTTAATATACATCATATCTTTGCACGTCCTATACTCATGGTGCAAATTTCTGACATGATAATGATGATAGACACATCTTTGCGCAGGACACGACAGTGTAGTTCCTTTATTTTATTGTAGGTCTCTTCTACCTATCTTCTACTGGGCATCCTGTTGCAGGTTAGGAGTCTTGGAGGTCCCAGTCACATTCAGCCGTCTGTTCTCGTAGTGCGGCTTAATGGATTTTCCATTATAAGCAGAAGAAGCCATGTTTTTAATGTGGGATTGATCACAATTGTGATTTTTGCAAGGACATCCATCACCAGACAGGTGACTACCTCAAGGTGTGTTCCACACACCCCCTGCAGGAGCAAACGTAGGATTTGTAGAGGGGGGTTTCCACACCACGCCGCCAGTGGGCGTGACCAGCATGCAATTGGGCGTGGCTATAATTTTAGACAGTGCTTGGCTGCTCTCCAACTCTTCCTATCCCCATGTATACATGGGTAATACTGCATGCACTACTGTTAGCTGCACACAGTTCTCCCTTTTCAAGCAGAGCCGTGTGAGGCGGGGGCAGGGTCCAGCCACCTCAATTACACAGTGCCCCAGGCTTGGAGGGGGGTTTCCAGGCACTAGAAACCCCCCCCCCACCCCCTTGGTTTGCCTATGCCCTGAAAAAGTCACCTGTCTGGTAACGTAACACAATAAATCACAATTACAATCCATCCCACATCAGAATGATTACTACTTCTGCTGACTACGGGAAAATCTCCATCCAGACGGACTAGGAGAACAGGCGGCTGAATGTTACTAGAACTCCAGAGACTCCTGCACTGCAGAGAACAGAGCCTTGTAGAACCCCAACAGCTAGTGGGAGGGAGGTGAGGATGAAGAAGACTGAAGGAGCGAATGATAGGTAGGAATTGAGCCAGGAACAACAGTAACGTGGAGAAAGAGCTAATCACAGATATAATACCCGTCACTACAAGCCCTGCACCTATTGGATGCTACATATTACTCTGAATCTCCAGGTAAGAATTTCCCCTTTATGACTATCTGTTATGTAACAGTGAATGCCCGCCAATGAAAAGTCACAAGCAGGAGTTCTGGCCAATCATGGTAAAGAAAAGACTGTCCACCATTTGGGAAGCATAGACACGGCAGCTCAAACATCAGGAACATTACCAAAGTTAACCTTTTCGGACCGTAATACTATTTATACTGCATAAATTCTCTTTATTTCAATAAAGGTCAGAAAATTAATTTAGTGCTTTAAAAATATCCAATGCAGTGTGAAGGAAGTACTTTTGACCTCTTCTGTTTACCTATGGAGTTTCCTCATAAACTGGGAGAGCATAATTTTAATACAGATGCCAAACTGGAATAAGCCAGCCCTTGGGTGTGATGTGGAATAAAAATGTGATGTGTTTCTTACTTTACTTTAGACTTTATACCATTGTTTTGCTTTCCATAGCTTCCCCCCGCCCAGGGCCATCTTAACAACATTATGGGCCCCGGGGCAAAGCAGTGCACTGGGGCCCATATATATATATATATATATATATATATATATATATATATATATATATATATATATATAATGTGGGTGTGTGGACAAGAATATGCTCACATTGCTGTGTGACTGTAGGACCCCCCTTCACAATTACTGTGTAACTGTAGGACCCCCCCTCACATTGCTGTGTGACTGTAGGACCCCCCCTCACAACTGCTGTGTGACTGTATAGGAGTCCTATACAGAGTGACTCTGGGCACAGGCCGTTAAAATCACAGGGTACAGTACTAGTACTTTATTTTATGCAGGATTTTTTTTTTTCAGTAAGAGCCCTGCCTGGGGCCCCCTTTCCCGCGGGGCCCCTGGGCACCTGCCTATCGTGCCTAGTTAAAAAGACGGCCCTGCCCCCGCCCCTCTCTCCTCTCCCATATCTTATCCCCACTTTAGTGAAACTTACAGATTTCTGCAATCAATTGATGGTTTGCCAACCACCAGATTTCCGAAGTACCAACCCGTTCAAAAACGCTGATTTTCAAACCACTACATTAGATATCGCCGTCCCATTCAGAATATTTATTGATTAAGGAGGCAAGAGGAATGGGATAAGAAAAAGAACGGGTTATGGCTAGTTTAGAGTGGCTTGGTGTATAGAGCTCTATTACCTACAATGAAACCACTTCCTGTCTCAAATTTCTCCAAGTTTGCAAACATGAATGTCCACAGTATCAGGTCAATGTCTTCTCTGCATATAAAGAGAGTAGTAAAAAAGGGACTTTAACTTTAGCAATTCTTTGGATTAGGTCAATAGTCTGCCTGGTATTGCCCCTAGCGTAACTGAAATTTTAATTATTTTGTCATACTAGAACAAAAAACAGGAAGTTCTGAAATATTGCAGCTATCATAACAAACAGCTGTTTAGTTTCAACTGTTTGAGTATTAATTTGTATTCATTCATTCATTGAGTCACCCAATCTTATTTATTGGGCCTGATGCTGATAAGTATCTAAAAACTGGTTGCTCGGGCGGGCATGCGGATGGCTGGATCGGATGTAACAAGGGGTCTGTATGGCCCCATGTTGCTATAGTGTTCATGTGTGGCCCCATGTTGCTATAGTGTGCGTGTGTGGCCCCATGTTGCTATAGTGTGCGTGTGTGGCCCCATGTTGCTATAGTGTGCGTGTGTGGCCCCATGTTGCTATAGTGTGCGTGTGTCGCCCAATGTTGCTATAGTGTGCGTGTGTGGCCCCATGTTCATATAGTGTGCGCGTGTGTGTGCGCACAGTATTTTAATATAATATGTGAGGGAAAGGAGGATCTTAATATAGTGTGGGAGGTGGGCTATTTAATGGTGGAGTGTAGGTGGGGGCTAACTATTTAAGGTGAGGTGAAGGAATCTTTAATTTAATGTTGGGGTGGTTTAGGGCTATCAATTGAATATGGGTTTGATTTTGGGGAGGAGGACTATTTATTAAATGTGAATATGAATTATTTATTGCCGGGGTGGTTATGGAAAATGGCTATATTTATTAAACTTTAATGCTATTTAATTTATTGTTGGGACTGTTTGGAGGGTGGGAAATTTGTTTTGAGTAAATGGGTATACTGTTAATTTAATGTTGGGGCTGGTTGGCGGGAAATAGGTCTACTTATTAAATGTGAATATTATTATTGTGGTGACTGGAGGGAGGCCTAATTATAAAATGTGAGTGCTATTGTTTTAACATCGGGGCTGGTTGGAGTTTTTTAAATCTCATGTACCCATTTTATTTTATTTTTTTCAAAATAGTGCATCCAATATTCCAGGATCAAGACAAGAAAGAACTGAGCTAAAGAAACCAGCTGCTACAAGTGGTGAAAGTGACCAAGACAGGTAGTAGAGAGCAGGACAGTCTGCCAACTGTCCTGAATCTGGTGGGGCAGTCCTGAATTTGGGTGACTGCTCACTTAGTCAGGATTTGGTCCGACTGCAAGGACAGTTGGGAGGTATGTCCCGCTTCACACTGTACTGCTTGTGAAGGCAGAGCTGTGTGCTTCTAACAGTAGTGCCTGTGTATTTGTCTAAAATGATAACCATGTTACATAATAGGGGCCCTGCTGTCTTAAATACCGAGCCTTAATCCAGCTCTGGTTAGGGGAAGGGAACTGATAGCTGCTCCCAGTTCCTGGACAGGACACAGCCTGCAGAGCAAGCAGAGGAGCTCTAAGTATCACAAGATTTGGTAATCTCGTGAGACAAAGAGCTTCCCTGCTCACTCTACAGGAAGTTCCCACCCTGATGGATGTCAGCAGCACCAGAAGCATAGATAAGTACAGTGGGCTGGGGGTGTCATAATGTGCCTGGGGGGATGGCATGATGTGGCTGAGAGTGCGTGGTAAATGTAATGTCTTATTATAATGTATGTATCAATGCCCAATGTTGGCCACTCCCACAACATAATGTGGTCACACCCTTTTCGGCACCACCGCTGCCCGGCGGCACATAGTTTCTTTCCTGCTGAAACTGAGGTGGGCCTGTGTACATTAAATGCCAGGGCTGATTTTTAGTCCCAGTCCAGCCCTGGGTAAGAAAACATGACTTCAGTAATGGAGACAGAAATGTAAAAGACACTTCAGTCTCTAGAGATTCATTAGCTGCTTTTCTTTACCCCTCGCAATAGATAAGTGGCGGGGGGGGGGCAAATATCGCGTCATCTTTGCGATTCTTCAAGCCCCGACCCCACATGCCCACCTCCACGGGATCTCCCTGAAGCCAACGAGGAATAGTTGGCAAGTATGTTATATAATATAATGTATATTTAATGTATCAGAGACCTACATTATCTAGTCTAGCAAAGCACTAACAACCACATATATTAGTACATTTTTAGCAATACTAAACTAAATGTATACTGTAAGTAACTACCTTTTATACTAAAGACTAAACTAACACAAAACTGTAACGTCTAATGATCCTAATTTTATAACTATTGGAAGCTTTTTAACCAAATAAATAACTAATAAAATGAACATAATAACATCTATTAGCACACTAGTTCTCCCAGCTAAAAAAACAAACCAAATTTTACTATGATCGCGTGACCAAGAACTATGCTAATTAGTTCCAAGTAGTGACCCGGGGCTGTGGGACTCTCCAACCTGCTGCAAATGTTGAAAAGTTACCTTATTATTAAAATAGAGAATAATGAATTCTGAAAGCCTATAAAACTTTCCAACAGGTTTGATGTATGAATAAGCCAACTGCATTATGCTTTTCAGAGAGAGACACACAAGTATAACAGTGGGTCAGTTGTTAGCACTTCTGCCTTACGGCACTGGGTCATGAGTTCAATTCCTGACCATGTCCTTATCTGTGTGGAGTTTGTATGATCTCCTCGTGTTTGCGTGGGTATTCCTCCGGGTGCTCCGGTTTCCTCCCACACTCCAAAAACATATTGATATGTTAATTGACTTCTATCAAATTGACCCTAGTCTGTGTATGTGTGTGTGTGTGTGTGTGTGTGTGTGTCTATATTAGGGAATTTAGACTGTAAGCTCCAATGGGGCAGGGACTGATGTGAATGAGTTCTCTGTACAGCGCTGCGGAATTAGTGGTGCTATATAAATAGCTGCTGATGATGTTTATGAAGATACATATAGTATTATAGTGCCAGCCCTAATCTGAGACACACCAGGGGATAGACAATTGCTCTGCATTATTTTACAACCTCAGACACCTATTGAGTAATACAAGTCCTGCCCATGTTTACAAGTCAGTGCAGTCAGGTGTTTGATGTGAGATCTGAGTATATATAGGAGATCTTGTCCTGTGAGTGCTGGTGTGGTATCTGGACAAGCAGGTTTCGCTGTCCCTGCAGTACATGCCAGTCAGCACCCGGCAGTGAGTGTGTTAAGGACTCATGTTTAAAGTGACACCTCCCTGCATGAGGCTCTGCTCCAGCTCTCACATGCTCAGGAACCAGGAACTCAGCATGAATTCCGCAGCTTTCCCCTAACTACAGACTGTGCAAACCTGGGAGCCTCGCAGAGGAAGGTATGTACTAAACTATATGTAGCACAATACAGCGGGGAACTGATGAATGTTGAACTCCTGAGAGCTGTATTGTAAGATTTACAGAAATAAAAATAAAATTGTTTTTTTTTTATTTGCTGTTTAACCAGCCAACCTCAGGTCAACGAAGTGATAAGGACTTTATGGTGATTGGTTCTCTATAGCTATAGGTATTTTGTTTCTATTTACTAAGCTGGGTTTGATGGATAAAGGGTTATTAAGTGTGACTTCAGTTATAGACTGAAGATACCTGCCAATGGGCAGGCATTTCTCTGGCAGTTGTTGTAAATGATAAAATGAAGAAAGTTTGGAAATATTAAACATTACTCAAGATTTAATTTCTACATATATCAAACATAATCCAGTTGTAAGAAAGAAATACTAGTATCCATCTCTGCCTGAGACGGTGGGGTGTGCGGTGTGGAATTGTGTGCAGAATAAAGACATTGAGCTTGTTGTGCTGTACATTGGGTATTTGTTGCATCCAAGACTGGTCCACCTCTGCCCCTGTAGCGTATGCGCTAGTTCGGGGAAGGGCTGACAAAGATTCAACTCCGCAGCCTATTAGGAACATTTTAAAGGAGAAAGAAATGCAGGTGGCCCAGTGATCCAGCCCAAGGTAGACGATGGGCAGGGACTGATGTGAATGAGTTTCTCTGTACAGCGCTGCGGAATCAGTGGAGCTATATAAATAGATGATGATGATGATGACTATTGGACCGGCCCAGGGGGCAGATGCCCCCCTGACCCCCAGCCCCTGCGTATGCGCTAGGTCTACATCAGGCATACTTACACCCACATATACGCTTACACACAACCAGGTCAAAAGCGCAAGAAAAGTTTGTTAAAATTTGTTTTGATAGCGACAAACACATTCGCTATTATTCTTGATCTAATACAGGACATATAATATTCGCTCTTGTGCACAAATTAAAATAGCAAAAATAATATTTTTAAAATATGCTCAGAAAATGCTGTAATAATGGGCACCATCAATGCAAAAAGCACCTATCAACTTCAGAGGTGAATTCACAATCAGCCAATCAGAAGCAACTAGCTAGTGCTGGCAATGTCATCATTATCAGTGTGCATTGTCTCCGCCCTCTTGCGGGTGCCTCGGACAGGTGTATAAGCGTCTCCGCGCTGGTCTGACTTGGCCCGATTTGTGTGTACATACCTTTACTGTACTCGGCCTTTTTTAGACCGCGCCAATCCTTCACTGTAACGTCTCTTCAGTCGTAAGGAGGTGCAAGTGTCAGACTCGCCCATATTCGTGCACTCTCTTTGTGGGCATGCACAGTGCAAACTTTCAGAATTTCCGTTACGCAAGTGGACATACGTCCAACTTAATATCAGACCCTTAAGGGGGTATTCAATTGTTCGGCTTGACGGCCGAAAAACTCACGCTCTAAAACTATTACAGTTAATACGGTAAAGTGCGCTTAAAACCGTTCATACGGTAATTTACTCACTGAATTTCAGCTCGCAGCTCCCTGAGCTGCGAGCTGAAATTCAGTGAGTAATTACCGTATTAACGGTAATAGTTTTAGAGCGTAAGTATTTCGGCCGTCAAGCCGAACAATTGAATACCCCCCTTAGTATTTAATTTGTACTTAATAAAAGAAACAAGAACTCAAAAACTTATGACGAATGCTGTGAGGACATTACAAGTTATCTTTAAACATGTAAAAACTATTGGGACAATACAGGTGCTGGCACAGCAGAAATTGAGAGCTGAGTACACTTGTACCAGGGTCCACATGTTGGTTTGTAGTACAGTGTTGTTATGGCAACTTACCTACTCTAGAATATTGGAACAGATAAAACCAAAATAATGGTTTGATAAAATTGAGTGGTATACTTTGATAAGAGTGTATATATTGTGTTTAGTAAAATATAGCTCACATATAATCCTCGAAATATGCATATTTTCAATTTATTTTAAGAATTTCTGTAAACTATCAATTCTTATAACATCCAGCCTGACACACAAAAATGTGACCTGACTTGCTGGTTTGGGAATCACTGCTAAAGGGGATATAATATTGTATTACTGTATAGTATAATAATTGCTACACAAATCCAGGATTTTGCAACAATATTCAAGTAACTAAACAAGTTGCAAAGAAATGCACAGAAACAGGCAGATATTACAAAGTCATGAGGTTTATATACAGCTTGAGGGCTCATTCACACATATATGCTGGGAAAATGGTTAAAACAAACAAAAACGTGCTATATTATGCTTTTTTCATGCACTTTTCGTGGAAAATACATAAAGTTAATTTGAGACTAGTGTTAACCTGGGTACACACTGACGTAATTATTGTGCAGATCACACGATAAACGACCATTTGGTCAGATAATGCAAAATTGTGTACGCTCCCACGTACATGATCGTTGGAGCGTACACACTGGTGCAATATTGGACTTAACAGTCGTTTATCATGTGATTGGCGCGATAATTGGGTGAAAAATCCTGTTTTGTGTACCCAGCTTAACCTCAGCACACAGTAATGAAGAAGGCGGCGTCCTCTGATCCTGTCAGACCGGAAGCTGTGACATCATAACTCAGCGCTACAAGCACAGGGTACCACAGACAGGCAGGAAGCTGCCACCTGGTGGGCCTCTGCTATGGGTAACACAACCTTTATCCTGTACATCACTATCCATAAATGTCCCGTTGTATATACAGCATCTGCTTAGTTTTTACAATCTCCGCCAGTTACTGAGTTAAATGAGCAATTATACTCCGACAAAAAACGCTGCCATCTTTATACAAATATCTATAGTATGTGAACAGGGGGTGGAGATTAAATTACTTGAACTCCCACTCGTTAAATGTCATTTACAAAGCGTTTGCGTAGGTTTCCTCCGGGTGCTCCGGTTTCCTCCCACACTCCAAAAACATATTGGTAGGCTAATTGACTGCTAATAAATCGACCCTAGTCTGTCTGTCTGTCTGTCTGTGTGTGTGTTATGGAAATTAGACTGTAAGCCCCAATGGAGCAGGGACTGATGTGAGTGAGTTCTCTGTACAGCGCTGCGGAATTAGTGGTGCTATATAAATAAATGATGATGATGATGATGATGAAAGCTGCAGAAATGGTGGTGCACATCCGAAATACTGTTTTATGGCATAATGTGCCTATTTATGTGCTAGAACACTCAATGTACTTTTTTCAGTATCAAGTGTACTTCTTCGTGGGAACTGCCCGTATTAATCACCGTACCAGTTTATATCCGTATCGGGCTAAGCTTTAAGAGGTTCAGTAGCAATTGTTGTACTATATACACACACAAGTTCCTTGATTGGCGATATCTGGAATTACAGAAATTGTTCTTATTGTCGTCAATGAAGGAAATCATCCAACAGGTAGTTCAATTACCTGTTGGATGATTTCCTTCATCTATGATAATAAGAACAACTCAGCTATTGTGGGACCGATAGACTTATTAACGAGGTTCCTTACTCGGACTGTGGATTGTATTTAATGTATCCATATCATCATCACCATTTATCACTGATACACACACACAGACAGAGACTAGGGTCAATTTTGATAGCAGCCAATTAACCCACTAGTATGTTTTTGGAGTGTGGGAGGAAACTGGAGCACCTGGAGGCAACCCCCTCCCAAACACGGGGAGAACATACAAACTCCACACAGATAAGGCTGTGGTCGGGGACTGAACTCAGCGCTGTGAGGCAGAAGTGCTAACCACTGAGCCACCGTGTCCTCTTATAGAGCAATCCTATGTATACAATTGATGCCGATTATTGTGTTTTTAGAATTATGGTGTTATATATGAAATATATGAGAAGGTTTTTTTTTAGATAAATCTGCTTGAGAATCTGAGTTCTAAGGGGAACAATGCGAGCAGAAATCAGTGCTGAAATTACCGTACTAATGGTAATAGCGCGCACTATTACCGTGCTAATGAGCACTATTACCGTAGTAATGGTAATAGTGCGCGCTATTACCGTAGTAATGGTAATAGCGCGCACTATTACCGTGCTAATGAGCACTATTTCCGTAGTAATGGTAATAGTGCGCGCTATTACCGTAGTAATGGTAATAATGAGCTATATTACCGTACTAATGGTAATAATGAGCACTATTACCGTAGTAATAGTGCGCGGGCTGCGTTGTTCACTTGAATTTTCCCCTAAGTGTCTGAATATTTTCTGTGCTTCCTTTTCTTCCTTTCTTTTGCTGATTAATTTATATTTTAGGCTTAGGCACCACCACTACAAGGAAACAGCCTGTTCAGGTCCTATTAGTGTTCATTATTGGTTATTTTACTCAATCTCTCTATTTATTATTTGAGCGCTGGTGTTTATTCAGAAATGTATTTTTGATAAGTGCATTGCTTAGTGGTCATCGCAGGGGAAAATTCCTTCCGCTAACTGGCCTATACTTTCAGTGGGACGCTGTTTGCTCCCAACTGCGCAATTTAAAAAGTAACAAGAAAACGTTAAAGAAGTACAAAATGTCTCACATAAAATGAGGACGTTTCCGACGTCCCTCCAAACGTGATGATAAACAGGACTTAGTCACATTTTTCGTACTGCTGGCTTGTTTCAATCTGTCACCTCAGTTCGGAAAGTGGTCACGTTAAGTGTTTGCACAGAGGCACTTCCTAAAGTGGATAGTGAGCGTACACCTATGTTTATGCAAGGCGGTAACATAGGTATAATTGTGTAAACTTACGTGTGCTGCACCTCTGCACAGGTTGCAGGTAGTAAATCACTTTTAGTCATTTTTCTCAGATAAAAGCAGCTAGCAGCCCCTGAGAAGGTAATTTCTTATTTAAAGTAATATTCAGCCATTATTTTACCATAAAATAAGCTACGTGACATATTGTGTACAGTGGTACATAATAAGCTTTATATGTGCATATATATTGCTGTTATATTAGATTTTTTGCTTCCTCATGATCCCTCATAATAAAGTAACACATAATAATTTTGTGATAAATGTGTTATTTTTCCTTTTATCCTGCCAGGTATTTGCACTGATAAGGAAGTTGTATATTTTCAGCCTGCCACTGGGAGATGTTTTCAAAGCAACATATCAAGGTCCTTTTAATTGGGAATGCAGGGTAAGTGTGATAGTGTAAACAGGCTTTATGTAGTTAAAAGAAACCTCACATGGATGATAAAGTATACTTTTTGGGCAACATATAGCACATTGTCACTACAACATACAATCATGATTCTGCTAGCTCACCCTCATTCTAAAATAGAGCATAAAGATCATTGTGCACCTTCTAGGTATGGCAGCAGAGTGTCTGCGGAGCTAAGTGCTAGCAGGTTGGATTTACTAGGAATGCACAGTGCTCTGTTCTAACTATAACTAGAAAACAACTAAAAGCATCCTCTGCCCTAAGAGATCTTGTTTTTGCAAAGTCCACATTCAAACAAGTAAAAGTGCACAGTATGGCACAAAGTGGATACTATTCATTGCAGATCCAGTTGTCAAGCATATTGTAAAGCCAAGTGTCTATCATATACAGCCAAAGATCCCAAATCAACTGCACCATGGTCAACAAGATAACCTCGTGTTACTATATATAACTCCTTGCAGCAATATACAGCCCCATTACAGCCTTAGATGTATCACATACAGTCCCATGACTCCCACAATAGGCCCTGCCCACCATATACAGCCCCATAATCACATACAGTCCCTATGCCCCCCCATATGAGGCTCTTGCCCATCATTTACAGACCCATTACAGCCTTAGATATATCACATACAGTCCCATGCCCCCATAATAGGCCCTGCCCACCATATACAGACCCATAATAGCCTAACATGTATCACATACAGTCTTATGCCCCTCAGATTGGGTCTGTATATGGTGGGCAGGGACTATTATGGGGGGCATGGGACTGTATGTGATACATCTAAGGCTGTAATTGTGCTGTATATGGTGGTCAAGGGCCTAATATAGAGGGCATGGGACTGTATGTGATACATCTAAGGCTGTAATGGGGCTGTATATGGTGGGCAAGGAGCTAATATGGGGGGCATGGGACTGTATGTGATACATCTAAGGCTGTACTGGGTCTCTATATGGTGGGCAGGGGTCTATTATGGGGGGCATGGGACTGTATCTGATACATCTAAGGCTGTTATGGGTCTGTAATATGGTGAGCAAGGACCTATTAGGCCCCCATAATAGGCCCTGCCCACCATATAGACAGGGCCGGATTAACCCGAGGTCTAACTGGGCTATAGCCCAGGGGCCTCGGGCATCCAGGGGGCCCTTCAAACTCCTCAGCAGCATTATTGATCGGTCGGGGGCGGGGGCGCCCCCGGCCCGATCGATGCTGCTGAGTACTGTCAGTGCAGTCCTCCGTCCCGGCGCGCTGTAGTCTGCTTACTGAGGAGATCTCGCGAGAGTTCATGAACTCTCGCGAGATCTCCTCAGTAAGGAGCTTATAGCGCGCCGGGACGGAGGACTGCACTGACAGGTAAGTGCTTGGGGGGGGTCCTCGCGGGGGGGTGGGGGGCGGCGGACAGCTCACATTGGGGGCCTCACGGGGAATGGAGGGGCCCCTTAGCCCAGGGGCCTCCATTCCCTTAATCCGGCCCTGCATATAGAGACCCATTACAGCCTTAGATGTATCACATACAGTCCCCATATCCCCCATATTAGGTCATTGCCCACCATATACAGCCCCATTACAGCCCTTGACCACCATATACAGCACCATTACAGCCCCCCATAATAGGCCCTGCCCACCATATACAGACCCATAATAGCCTAACATGTATCACATACAGTCCTATGCCCCTCATATTAGGTCCTTGCCCACCATATATAGACCCATTACAGCCTTAGATGTATCACATACAGTTCCATGCCCCCCGTATTAGGCCCTTGCCCACCACAGTAGTTTACACCTCTGTTCGGTAGCTCTCCTCATTGTGATTTCGATGTAATCAGCAAGGGTAGTACACGTTTATGATCACCTTATGATCTTTGATTATTTTTATGTAGAACATGTATCAAACATGACATAAGGCATCGAATAATCTCCAGTTCAAGTATAGAATTCTGTATCTCCCTTCCATGTCTATAACTAATGTTCGGTGTAATTTACATTCTGTTGCTGCAGAGTGGGGAAATCGGCACTGATGAACCAGTATGTCAACAGTCGCTTCACCAACTACTACAGAGCAACCATAGGAGCAGACTTCTTCACCAAAGAACTGCGAGTAGATGAAAAGCAGGTGCTAGTGCAGGTAAACAGAAAGTGCAGAAGAATGCTAAGAACAGACTAAATGCCACAGGAAAGAACAGTATGTATAATAAACAATATTACTAATTAGTGGGGTTTTTAGTGTACATTCCACAGTAAATTGTGGAAGCCTATTTTAAACGTCTTAGTGACCTCAATTCCCTATGCAAAAATGATAAACAATGAGTATCTGATTAAAATATATCTTGCCCTCACATCCTAATAATGCAACGTTTCCAGTAAATAAAAAGGCTGGTGATGTTATATCGCCAGGTATTAGAAAACATGTGATTAGATGATGTCTGCCTCCTCAGCAATTCAGCCAACCCGGGCCTATGTGGCATTCTGCAAATCATTGCATGTCCTTTGTATAAGATTCGGCAGCAGTAGTAAGCACCCCAGTCGTGGGGCCTTTACTAGTGGGAGCTGCCATGTTTCTTGGAAAAAATGGAAGGAGACTATTTGGGGATAATTATGAAAACTGGATGACAATGCAGAAAAGGTTCTCTCAGACCCACATTGCTAAACAAATTGTTACTATAACTCTAACGATATGTTATGTTCAAATGTTATTGTGAGATTGTTCAACCTTGTACTAAATAAAGTTTATTTAAAAAACAAAACAAAAAAAAAACTGGATTGACAAACATATCAAGACAGGTGATAATAAAGAAATATAAATTAGAATCGTCTGATCCATTAATTAATATTTCCAAAGGATCACCAGCAACGTGCAAAGGGATAACAGCTGAGGAATATTAGGATTGTCAACCAGGATTTTGTATATTTTAGGGGGAGGGATGGTGGAAGAAGGAATTCAATCCAGTGTTTATAGATGTCACCTTACTGAAATACAAGTAACTAGTGAATATCTTTAACAAGAACATATAAGAACAGGACACAAATAACCAACTCTTTTGTAGATCTGGGATACAGCAGGCACAGAGCGCTTCCAATCTCTGGGTGCTGCACTATACAGGTGCACGGACTGTTGCATTCTGGTTTTTGATGTTACATCCCCAAATTCTTTCCAAGCCCTCGATACCTGGCATAAGGAGTTCCTGATACAAGCTGATCCACCATCCCCAGAAAAATTTCCCTTTGTGGTCATTGCCAACAAGACAGACCTAGAAGAACGCCAGGTCAGTAGATGTTTTTTTTTTGCATCAATCACTTCTGTAAATTAGTTCATGTAGGTTTTTCCCACTTTGAGAATAAAACCAGAATTGGAGCCCAACTCGTTCACTATGATCTGAGTAAGGTCAGATAACTTATTTGGATCTTAACCCAATTATCTGGGCTGTGGTTGTACTTAATGAAGGTGATTTACAGAAAACAGACTCAGAGCGACAGAAGGGCATGGCCTCATGACCCCTGCCATTAATAAATTCACACAGCCCAACTTGTTCCCCTGTGCATGGTTTTACAGAGAATTTCCAAAGGTTTGAGTGAGATGGAACCATATAAACAGAGCTCTACAGTGCTTAGCCAACCCTACTACAGTTCCATCATGTAAACGGTGGTCTGCCATACTGCCACCTCTACCACATTCATTGTAACACTATAGAACTCTAATCACTTATATTTTCCATACCACCACTTTTAAATTTCCACTTTGACCACATATATATATATATATATATATATATATATATATATATAGCCACCATCAGGGGATCAGGTACCATCCCCTGGGGAAGATGGCGACGAACAGCAGCAGTGGACCACACAAGTCCAGAGATTTCAGGTTAAAAGCCACAGCTAGTTTATTCACCAGCTTGCAAACAACAAAACATAAACAAAATCTAGCCATCAGGCTACTAGTTAATACATTTTAGCGACACCCTCTCTCAGGTGTTGGACCTTGTGCCCAGACACACACACAACATATCATTGCTCACCACAGCAGAGTCTTTCAGGAGGCAACTCACCTGCTCCCCAGGTCTGAGACAATGATTACATATTCTAGCTGCCTTTTCACAGGCACCTCACAGGTGCATCTCTTGATCAGTCTGTTTAGAGACTAGCAGGCCAGAAGACCCGGACTGGGCCTTATGTATGGAGTCCACCCTTTTCTTTCTCCATACATAATATATAAATATATATATATATATATATATATATATATATATATATATATATATATATATATAATATATATATATATATATATATATATATATATATGCTACTGTTCTAATTCCCAGTAGTACTTGGGTATGTCCTCTGACAGCTCCTACTCATCGCCACACTATCATTGTATTCTTACATGTCTGGCATACCCACATATCATAATTCATCTGCAGCAATTCATCTCGAGTGGAATCATTCAATACCCGCCAATACAAGCCCCAACTCACAGGCTGATGTTACTCCCTGTCGTCTATCAGTCAGTGTGATACGCTGCAGAAATCCACATTAGAATCCGGATTAGAAGTTTGCACCTAGACCGCTACACACACCTTCCTTCCTACATGGTGAGCTACAGGGCAGAAACTGTTGTTGAGGTCTGTGGACAGGTTTGAGCAGAGTAGTGTATTTTATATATGGTGCCAGTCTGTTCTTTATTATTATTATTAATATTTATTTATAAGGCGCTACAAGGCATCCGCAGCGCCGTACAGAGACAAACAAAATCACAATACAATGGGAGACAGCACAGTACAGTAAACACAGCAACTCAGTACGCTCAATGCACAGCTAGAGAGGGCGGGGAAGGGGGAGGGAGGATCCGAAAACGACGGGGTCCAAGAAGGGGGGCGCGGAAGACAGGGAGACCCCCAGGGGGGAGGAGGGAGCGAAAGTGGACGTGGGGTGGAGGACCTTTGAGGAGGAGGGCTAAGTAGCTGGAGAGCAGAGTTAGAAGTTTTGGAAACAGGAGGAGAGATGGCCCTGCTCAGAGGAGCGTACAATCTAAGGGGAGGGGTGGACAGACAGAGAGACGCAGGGGAGAGAGGGAGAGTAGGGGGACAGAGGCAGAAGATAAGGTAGGAAGTTAAGTGGGAGACAGAAAGGCTTTAAGAAAAAGGTGGGTTTTTAGGGCCCGTTTGAAGCTGGACAGATTAGGGGAAGTTCTGATGGAGGGAGGGAGCTTGTTCCAGTGGAGGGGGGCAGCGCGGGCGAAGTCTTGGATACGCGCGTGGGAGGAGGTTATAAGGGGGGAAGAGAGGCGACGGTCAGAGGCAGAACGGAGAGGGCGGGATGGAGCTTTTCTTTAGATCGAAAAGCGCTAAATAGTCATGCAGTTCCCTTGACCTAAGCTTACAGATAATACATTTTATATTGCCTAGTGTGGCGGCTGCACCTGTATAATGAATGTCGTGCAGGAGACTGTCCACAACATTCACCACTGTTTGCAGTAACTCTGCCGAGACTCATATAAACATCGTTACAACGTGGCACATATATAACCAGAGCATGACCTTCTAACAGTTCTGCAAACATTTACTAGCACACATATACCTCCTACAAATCTTTCTTTTTGCAGGACTGTCATTCATTTGATCCCTGAGTGGGTGTTTTAAGTCTATAGAAGAGGACAGTTGGATCCGCTTCTGGGGAAAGGGTTTAAAAGCTGTATTGCTTTGCTGCTAGCAGGCAGTTTATTCATTGATACAAAGTATTGATGAGAGATAGATATTCACAGAGACATAGCAATGTGGAGTGAGCAATTCATTGCTTGAGAAAATGTATCATTCAACATAATCCAAACCTCCCTCAAATAGGCATTTGCAGCATTTCTTCCAGAGGTTGTTTAGATATTGAGTTTTTTTTACTGCATATTCCCTTATGATTACTGGCAGATCCTCTGTAAAAGAGTGCAAGCACTTTAACACTGTAAAAGAAAAAATAACTTTAAAAGAAAAATAACTCCTACCATATTAGCTTTGAGGAAAGGAAAGAATGATTAACATTCTGTTTTTAACCCACTAGACCAGATCTTCTGGTCTTCAAGTACTTCGGGGTATTTGTGATATGAAGTGAGGTGAGAACCTCTTGCAGAGTTTTAAGGGTACTATGGAAGAGTCAAACAAAATCAAATTTTGTGATAACAGAGTGAAATCTATGCAACCGACTCTTTCCAAGCTTGTTAATCAGGCACCAGTATCTCTTCTACTCCAGCTGCCAGTTATTACACCCCTCACACATTTTCTGCAGGAGGAAGCTAATGGTGATCACACACAGACCAATCACTGCACTGTTTCCTCCTGCATTCAGTGTATGAAGAGAGCGGTCACTGGCCATGGGAGTGAAGCAGATCCATACAATAGAATTACAATTATGTTGGAGAGTGAGGTCATCATGATAATGACTTGATTTGGGAAGGGTGGGGGAATGTAAAAATGACAAAGTGGGCAGTAACGGTTCACTCAATACAATATGGAAGTACTGCCAATGTTGTTTTGTTTGTTTTGTTACTTTATGCGCAGGTAACCGGTGATTATTTACTCCCAGCTGACAAATATAATTTCAGTGTTCTATAAATGAATAATATACACAGAGCATTTGGGGGCTATTTAAACAATGTGGTTGTGAAACTCTGAACTCTAAAATCTTTTTATTTATTTATGTATAAGTAACACCAATGCGCTTTGATGTAGGGATGATGGATCCACTTTAGTATGTGCAATTACAATGATCATTTGTTCTTTGGTGGTATCATGTGAGATCTAGTCATGCAGAGATGTTGCATGACCTCAAGAACTAGTTTTCACCATATCTGTGGGTTATAAATAATTTCCCATATCATCATATGATCTGGCCGTGGATAAAATGTCAATAATATAGTATGTTGGATGCTGTAGAACCAGCTGTCCCCTTAAGGGTCTCTAACAAAAATATTATTATTGTTAATCTTTATTTATATGGCGCCACAAGGTTTCCGCAGCGCCGTACAAATACAGAAAGAAACAGTAGAACAAAACAGTACAAGGTAAGACAGAGCAAAACAAGTAGAACCAAGACTCCTAAAGCTCCAGGCACAGCAATTACAGTGACGTTGAAGAAGAAATGGAATTGAGACAGAAGGGAAGAGGGCCCTGCTTGTAGGAGCTTACATACTAAAGGGAGGGGAAACAGACAGCAGGCATGGGAGGAGGCAGTGGAGGGGATCAGGTGCAAGAGGAGACAAGGAAGAGGGAGGTGAGGAGAACAAGGCTGGAGAAGGTGATGTGGATGGCTGGTACGCTTTGAGGAACAGATGGGTTTTGAGAGCCCGTTTGAAAGTGCTCAGATTAGGGGACAGACGGATAGAGCAAGGGAGGTCGTTCCAGTGGAGGGGTGCAGCACGGGAGAAGTCTTGAATTCTCGTGTGGGATGAGGTGATCAGTGTGGAGGAGAGGTTACGGTCATTGGTTGAACGCAGAGAACGGGCGGGAGTGTGAATGGAGAGGTGGTTGGAGAAATAAGAGAATATGGAATGGGAGAGGACCTTGTAGGTTATGGTGAGGAGTTTGAAGAGGATTTTGGAGAGGAAAGGGAGCCAGTGCAAGGCAAGGCAGAGAGGGGAGGCAGAGGAAGAGCAACGTGAAAGAAAGATGAGTCTCGCAGCCACATTAAGAATAGAGAGAAGGAGGGCAAGATGGGAGTGAGGGAGGCCGGTGAGGAGAAGGTAAATGACAACTTGATCCTGAAAAAATTAGCACTCTAGTGCATGTGTATTCTATCATCCAGGTCCACTCTAGATGTACTTTTCATGATGTGTCCAGACAAAGGCCTTCCCTATAAGGGGAAACTATATAGCAAATATTAATTTTAAAAGGCCATGATTTTCCATATGTTATGGGTAAAAAAGCCTATTGAGCCAATAACCGCTTACGAGGAGCGATCACAGGGATAGTCTCCATGTGATTGGCTGAGCGGTATAAGAGACTACACCTGATTGGCTGCCTGGCTATTAACGCTCAGTTTACAAAACACACATCAAGGCGACAGAAATCTACAGGTTGTGAGTAAATTTAAAACAAAAAAGACAGTTGTCAGCGCTTATCCTTTAAACTTCATATTTGTGTGTGTCTAGCAAAATGAAAACATGAGGTATTAGTTCATATTTTGATCAAAAGACTTAAGCCTGCATCCCAACGTCAAGGGTACCTAATTATATGCAGGTCCTACACTGACCTATATGCTTTAAATACTATTAAAATGCAGTTAAAATCAGATGCACTCACCTCCCAGGTATAGGGGTTTGCATCTAGCAAAGGCTGGCTTGTGAGCCACACCCAAATGTGTCTTAAATAGGCTTGATGGACAGCTGCTATGACAAAAAGGCAATATTTTGAAACATTTTTTCAGTGTAGGACCTGCATATAATGAAGTACCCTTGACGTTGTGAGTAAATTTACCCCGCCAAGAGTAATTTTGAGCCCCGGTACAGCAACATCTTGGGGATGTTACTGCACAAATGCTTAGGACAGAGTATGTGCTCCAACACAAAGCGTGGCCATGCTGCAAAGGGGGCGTGGTCATATCATTAATTATACACAGCTGGTATTATACCCCCACTAGACTACATAGAATATTTGCCTCGTCCTCGCCCTACTGTTGGCGGGGCTATGGCCACAGGGCTACTATGCTTCATATTTGGTTGACCTGTCCGACAGTCACCTCCTTCTGGGACTCGGTCCATAGTTTCTTAAACACCCTATTCAAAGTTTCAAAGGATCCCTGGGTATTTCTTCTGTGCTACCCTCCCCAAGACTTGGATAAATTATCCAAAAAACTAACTGCCCACCTCCTGACAGCTGCCAAATCACTCATAGCCCTCAATTGAAAAAATTCCTCACCCCATCTCTTTCGGCCCTCAGGTTTGGCACGTTGCCGCCATTGAGGATATTATATAATACCTCCATGATAGATGCCATGTTTTCAACCAAGTATGGGCCCCATGGCTAAGGGCAGAACGCACCTTTTCACCTCAACCAACCGCTTCTCCCAGCTTGACCCATGTGCGATGACCATATGAACCCTTCTCATTGCTCTTGGCTCTTTATACCCTGATTGTCCTATGAATATGGACACCGCTTAACTTCTACCCCAGCCCCCCCCCCCCCAATAATCTCTCTTGTTTCTGCTACCAACTTTTAATATCGCTCTCTAAACCGCAAAACCTGGTCACTGTTTGTCTAACATTACTCTCGAACATGATATATCACAATTGCTGTTTCCACAGTTTTATCGTTCTACTTTTTGTATATTCTTCACTGACCATTGAAAATAAAAAATAATAAAAAACAAAAACTATCTACGGCAGTTCTGGTTGTCCACGCAAATTTCTCTAAATCCGGTCCATTTGGGTAGATGTTCCCGTCACCAAAGCCCTACTGCTGTGTTGCAGTCAGCTCAGATGGGGGTATTGTAAAGATTAATTAGAATGTGCATGTACCATGGCAAACTTTCACTTTTTAGGTGCTGCTAATAGTTTGTTCTTCTGTACTATTTTTAGTTGCTTTGATGGTGTTGATTGTCCATGATGTAATTAATTTAATCAATTCTATTAAATAAAAGTACATTAAAATACATGAAGAAAAGCTCTGCTGGAGAGTCTACTTCCATATTTTAATAGCAGGAGTTGCCTTATAGTTTACTGTTAGTTTAGCTTTTAGGCGGAGTGTTTTCCGACACGGACCCATGACTACAATGAAACGTTTGCTTCGTTACAGATTCTTCCACGTCAGGTACAAGCGTGGTGTAAATCGTGCAATGCAGAGTACTATGAGACCAGTGCCAAGGAATCAATGAATGTAGATGAAGCATTCATGGGAGCCATCAGACTAGCCTTGAAACATGTAAGTGCCAATGAAAACTCATTTTTAGAGCCTATATTGAATATTGGTTCAGAACAAATTCTGTAACCACGTCCAAATGAGGCCTCACACACAAACATAAAAAGTAAAAAATACCACATATGCCATTTTTATCGTTCAGGCTATAAATGCATTATGATGATGATGATGATGATGATGAAATGCATTATCACTGTATTTTTATGGCCTGTCCGAATCTGTTTAGCACAACAAACAAATCACATTTCTGTACTTTTCTTGTTCGCTAGGAGTAATTTATGGGAAAAATAAGTGCAAAAAACCCCAGTCAAAATTAACTTCTGGTTCAGCAGTAGTGGTACAGACTGTGGATTATGTTTCTCCCCAGCCTTGAAGAAAGAATAGTTATATATAACAAATCTTATACATTCCCCTTTGGCCATTTGAGGTGTTAGAAGGTATGAAAATGATTAACAGCTGATAATTATGTTCTCACACATTAACTGCATAGTTTGTTTTTGTATCAATAAAAATCATATTTTGCTCTCTGCATTGGGTGGAAGTTTCATGTCTGCCCTCTGTATTGTGTGGCGGTCACAAGGGTGTTCTGTATTGTGTGGTGATCACAAGAGTGCTATGTATTGTGTGGTGGTCACAAGGGTGTTCTGTATTGTGTGGCGGTCACAAGCGTTCTATGTATTGTGTGGTGGTCACAAGGGTGTTCTGTATCGTGTGGCGGTCACAAGGGTGTTCTGTATCGTGTGGCGGTCACAAGGGTGTTCTGTATCGTGTGGTGGTCACAAGGGTGTTCTGTATTGTGTGGCGGTCACAAGTGTGCTATGTATTGTGTGGTGATCACAAGGGTGCTGTGTGGTCTTCTGGTACTGTAACACATCCACTTCAAGGTTGGATGTGCTGTGCATTCAAATATGCTCTTCCACAGACCACCGATGGTTAATTGAGTTACTGTCGCCTTCCTGTCAGCTTGAACCAGGCTGACCATTCTCTTCGGACATCTCTCATTAACAAGGCGTGTTCACCCACAGAACTGCCGCTCTGGTTTTGAGCAACGTTCTTTGTAAACTCTAGAGACTGTTGTGTGTAAAATTACCAAGAGATCAGCAGTTTCTGAGGTACTGAAACAACCCGTATGGCACCAACAATCATTCCACAATAAAAGTCACTTCAAACACCAGAATGGAGATAAATGTGATCTGCCTGAAGTACAGTTGTAATTTTTGACCATGTCTGCAAAGGAAGACCTGGCAAATTTTAGCCCGGAGGGTAAAGACTCGACTCAGCAGCACATTAGGACCATTTTAGAGAAAAAAAATGCAGGTGGCCCAGTGACACAGTTCAAGGTAGTCCATTATGGGACCGGCGAGGGTAGCAGATACCCCGCTGCCCCCCCAGCCCAGCCACCCCCTGATGTCTGAATGCTTTTATGCATTAAGTTTCTGCAACATAATTGGCTAATTAGATATTTGCATTAACTAGCAGGTGTTCAGGTATACCTAATAAAGTGGACAGTGAATGTTTAAATATTAGGATCAATATAGATACATACACTAGACAGTATTTATATATATTTATACATAGATTCAAGTTTTATTTTCTATTTATTTTTCTTAAGTTTTCCCGGCATGAGGGACAGCTGGGACGTATTTCCACTCTTCACTTTACATACATGCTGTGTGAACCAGTTAGTGTTGCACCCTTTGTATAAGGGAGGATGGAAGGGAGATGTAGGTGGTTGGAGTGAAGTACAAGCTTTGCCCTCCATGGTGCTGGCCACAGCCAAAAACAGCTGGCCATACCCACGCATCACCGGCCACACCTCCGGTGGGATGGCACTTCTCACAATAGACCATTTATAATTTTCAGCCCCAGGCCCATGTTGCCCTTAATCTTGCCACGTGGGTCTTTGAACTGGAAATTCTTTCCAAGTGTTTTCCATGAAATGAAAGTCCTTTGTATGGTAGCTTAATCAACCCTAAGTTTCGGGATTTTACATAAATCAGTTCTGTAGACAATGCACTACATCCGTGAAGTGCAAGGATATCACAACTAGCTCCTATTTGTCCAATAGTCACGAGTTGTCGATCAAACATCTTCTGTCCTTTGAGAGCATGGCTTGGTGTAGTATGGAATAGGACATACTTTTCCTGCTCTCCTGTAATAGCCGTTATTAACATCCTTACTTCTCCTTACCCGCTGCTGCTGGTGCCGGATACCTGGATCCTAGATATCCCTCATGCATTTGGACTACATTTGAGATCATTGCAGCCTTAATCTGCCATGCTGGATGAGTGCCCTACCTGTTGGCTGCTCCTGTGTGCATGGCCTAGAACTTGCTTTCTGGCTGCATTCACCTGCCCCCCCCCCTCCCTCCCTCCATCCACTCGCCCAGGCAAGACAGCTCCCTGATGGTGGGTCCCCGGCAATACATCTTTTTCCGGCGCGGCCCCTACCCTGCTGAGGAGAGATGGGGGAAAGCTATTTGGCCTGCTTGGCTCGGGATGAACTGGTCAGTAGAACCATCCTGGCTATTTTAGATGACCAGAACGTCACGCATTTTACAGGTGAATATATCGCCAAGACTTTCTTATACTATTATCAGGATTTATATAGGTTTGAGGTTTCATTTACTGAAACTCAATTTACTGCTTATTTAGATGCTATCCAGCTGCCTAGGCTCTCTCGGGAATCTGGAGAATTTTTGAATGCCCTCCTTACAGTAGAGGAATTTGATTTGGCAATTGCCTCATTTCCCAATAGCAAAGCCCCAGGTATGGATGGCATTCCTGTTGAGTTATATAAAAAGAATTCAGGAATTTCTTTGTTCCTTAACTTATGGATAATTTTACGCATCTGTTTGAAGGGAGTAGAGTGCCTGATTCTATGTCGGAAGTCTTGATTATGGTACTATCTAAACCTGGGAAAAAAAAAACCTTTATCCAGACTCCTATCGTTCTCTCTCTCTTCTGGGTTCTGATTGAAAAATATTAACCAAAATATTTGCCACTCGGCTTAACAGTGTAATTAGTCAAATAGTGCACCCAGACCAGATGGGGTTTATGCCTGGCAAGTCTACGATGACTTATCTACACTGCCTCTTTACGCATCTACTTATGGTCCATGGGGTGAGTCAGAGGCAATGGTGGTGTCTCTGAACACTGCCAAGGTCTTGGATTTGGTTTAGTGGATATATTTTTGGGAGGTGCTGAGGCGGTTTGGACTTGGTATCAATTTTATTCCATGGATTAAATTTGTTATATTCCGCCTCAGCGGCAAGGGTGTGCTCTAACGCTGTTTGCTCTGGGTAGGGGTACTCGAAAGGCATGTCCATTGTCCCCCTGCATTGTTCGCAATGGCTATAGAACCGCTGGCATGTTTGAGTCTCGTGCATCCTGATATTCGTGATCTCCCAACTGGGGGGGGGGGGGCGTGGATACTGTTGCCCTTTACGCAGATGACATTCTACTGTTTTTATCAGATGTTGAACGTTGCCCGACTAGCCATTTTGAGGCAGTGGATCATTTTTGGCAATTTTCAAGTCTCAAAATCAACTGGGATATATCCAGCATCTTTCTGGTCTCTATTGAGTTTATTCTACGTCACTCCCAGCAGTGGATGCTGCATTTTAAGTACCCGGGAATCTGGATTTCCCATGTCCCAGAGGAATTTATTAAACTAAATATTGATCCTATAAAAGAATATTTTAAGCTCAAGTCCCACTTATGGAAGCGACTTTCTCTCAATATGTCGAGGAAAATTAATCTTATTAAAATGATTTTGCAGCCTAAAAATCTTTACGTTTTGCAACACTCTCCTATACTTATCCCCAACAGACTATTGCAATTTATCAATACATGTATCTCCTCATTTATTTGAAGTGATAAATGGGCCAGGATTAAATTAAGGGTTTCTCTGAACCTATAAATATTGTACTCAATTAATTAAATAAAGTGGCAGGAAAAAACGGAAGCTGCAAACAGCATTATAATCATAAAAACATTTAATTACACTATACATTTTTCAGCAAAAGATTTAATAAGAATACATAAAAAACGGCATATAATACCCATACAAATATAAAGACCTTTGATTTGGAGCAGAAGGTGAAATGCAGACATCTCTTACAACTTCTTAAAACGTAGCTCAGCTTCTATTATTATTATTATTATCTTTTTATCTATGAGGCACCACAAAGGGTCCGCAGCGCGGTACATAGATGTTGGACTAACAGTACAGGGTGACAATGCATAGCGTACAATACATGGCATACACGGTAGTACAAAACAAAGTGCAGTAAGAGCAAAGTGCAAAAAATATAGACAAAGTGCAAAATGTATAAACAGGTATCAATTTAGCAGAGAATAGTGTACAGGGTAAAGAGGTAAAAGTGAATTCTGATATAACGATAGGAAGGAGAGAGGTGGGGGAGTGAATAAAGGGATGCGCCTGTGCCCAGTAGAGTGGGCAACATTTACAGGATCAGGGCAGAGATGGAGAAGAGGAGGCACTGTCAGACAGAGGTGTAGAAGAGGAGGCACGGGAGAGAAGGAAAGGTGGGGGCAGGAGTCAAGTGACGAAATGGAGAGAAGAGGCGGAGGGCTGAGGGCAAACGGACAAGGAACAAGAGGAGAAGGATACAAGGAAAAAGGGCCCTGCTGAAGGGAGCTTACCATCTAAAAGGGAGGGCTGTCACGATCTGCATCCTGCAGCTCCTGTCTGCCAGGAACTATGTTGATCTCCTGGAATTGACCTCTGCCTGTGACCCCTGATTAGGCTTGTCTGTGACTCTGTTCCTGCTTTCAGCTCTCCAGTGTTTCTGCATTATTTTGCTGCAGAATATTACCAACAATACCTGCTTTCAGCTCTCCAGTGTTACAGAGGACTAACCTGTTGCAGTTTGTTACCAGCAGTCACCACAACCTTGTGGTAAAGTCTTGCAGATCATCGCATCCTGTGTCTGTTACCTTCAGTGCCTTGCTCCGCAAACCATTGCACCTTGTGGGGCATATTCAATTGTCGGTGGAAACACCCAAAATCTTGCGCTCCGCGCACTATTACCGTTCTTACGGTAATAGTGCGCGGAAAAAACGTTTTCTTGCTGGATTTCAGCTCTCAGCTCCCTGAGCCGCGAGCTTAAATCCAGCTATATATTACCGTAATAACGGTAGTAGTTTTAACGCGGCGGGGAATCCAGACAATTGAATATGCCCCTGTGTGTTATCTCCACTACTTTGTGGTAAATTCCTGCAGACCATAATATTCAGCATCTGTTGTTTACGGAGTTCTTTTGCTATTTCTGCCATACCCTACCGTACTGTATCCTGAAACCTGTGTAACTGGTGTTAAATAAAAACCACTTTGTTTACTACGCTCTCTCTGTGGGACAAGAACATTGAAGGGACAGGAGCAAGGGGAAAGAAAGATGGGCGAGGTATAGAAAGGTTAGTTAGAGAGAGAGAGAAAAGGGTTGGAGGAGGGCAGGGTTAGGCGGAGGTGGAGTAGGTTAACCTGAACAGGTGGGTTTTAAGGGAGTGTTTTAAGTCTGACAGACTAGGTGAAAGCCTGATAGAACGGGGGAGAACATTCCAGAGAAGTGGGGCAGCACAGGAGAAGTCTTGATTGCAGGAATAAGAGGTGGTGACCAAATGGGAGGTAAGACGACGGTCGTTGGATGACCGCAGTGAACGAGAAGAATTGTGAGTGGAGATGAGGTTTGAGAAATATGATGCAGTGGAATTAGAGAGAGCTTTATAAGTGAGGGTGAGGAGTTTGAAGAGAATTCTAAAGCGGAAGAGGAGGCAGTGAAAGGCTTGACAGAGAGGGGAGGTAGATAAGTCGGGCTCTAGCATTAAGTATGGATTTAAGAGGAGCGAGACGGGTAAGGCTGAGGCCAATGATGAAGAGGTTGCAGTAATTAAGGCGAGAGATGATCAGAGAGTGGATGAGAGTTTTTGTGGCCTCAGAGGAGAGGAAGGGTCTGATCTGCACTATGTTGCGTAGATGGAAGCTGCAGGATTGGACAAGGGATTGAATGTGCTGGGTAAAGGAGAGGGAGGAGTCAAGGGTGACTCCCAAGCATCGAACTTAGAGAGAGGAGGATATGATGGTAGAACCAATAGTGATGGAGAGGATGGGATGGAAGGAGTCTCTAGAGGGGGGGGAGAATGTCAAGTTCGGATTTGACCATATTAAGTTTGAAGAAATGTTAAGACATCCACAAAGAAATGGCATAGAGACAGCAGGACACGTTATTGAGGATAGAAGGGAAGAGAACAGAAGAAGAAAGATAGATTTGGGTGTCCTCAGCATATAGATGATACTGGAGGCCAAAGAAGCTGATAAGATCACCCAGTGAAGAGGTATACATAGAACAGTAGGCCAAGGATGGAGCTCTGAGGGACTATTACAGGAAGTGGGGAGGAGCCAGAGAAGGCGCGGTCAGAGAGATAGGAGTTGAACTAAGTGAGGATAGTGGCAGGAAAGGCCAAAGGATCGAAGGGTATGCAGCAGGAGAGGGTGATTTACAGTATCAAAGGCTGCAGAGAGGTCCAAGACGATGAGGAGGGAGAAGTGGCCTTTGGATTTGGCAGTTAAGAGGTCATTAGTGACTTTAGCTAGGGCAGTTTCGGTGGAGTGGAGGGGGCAGAAACCAGATTGAAGAGGATCATGGAGGGAGTTGACAGACAGCTTCTAATCTAAATCAGGGATCTGTTAATAAGGAGAAACAGCCTCAAATTTCAAATCAGTTCCTTATTAGCTCCATATAACATATCTCATTTAAAAGGTATCAAATGCTCTGTATTAATATTCCATAAACAGGGATTTTTTCATATATTAGTACCAAGTTCCTCACTGAAGCAAAATATAGAAGGCAAACTTTAAAGTGGACACATGCATAAGATATAAATTAAGAAAATATTTTACGAGACAAAACTACTCTTCAATTACCCACATTCTGGGATTATTGTACCAAGCAAAATCGTAGTCAGGTTGTCCACACGATAGTCTCAGCTGGCCACCTGTGAAGCTTTCGACCACGTCTGAAATGCAAACTTTTATCTACTGAGGACAAGCCTCCAGCCAGATATCCACTTACAGGCTAGTACGATACATCGTTACCCCAGTGGTCTAAATAAAAGCATTTTCTTTCTTCCTCTTCTACTGACGCGTTTCGCTCCTACTGAACCTTTTCAAAGCATGTGAACGAGTGCATACGAACCTCCTTATATTCACGCAAATTAATTTAAAGCACATATTTTACACATTAAGGCAGCAGTGGTTCTCCATTTTTCTCCCTTTACAGATTTTATTTAATTTCATTATTAGCTCTGCCCTAAGCATCACAATATTCATAAAATATCTGATGTTTACTATAAAATCAGACCAACCAGTATAGTAATCCATAGTTTATCATATTTCACACCTACAGACCACACTGTATCCATAAATAAGTTTGGTTACATATTAATATATATTTGAACATTTAAAGCACAAATACATAAGAGATACAGAAATACATAAAATAAAAACTACATTGCCGAAAATAACAAAACAAACCTTCCATAAATCTAAATATACAGAAGGATGATCAAAAATATAATCATAATACCCAGCTCTGATTATTCACACTATTAAATTCTAAATTTTCATCAAGGCCCCTTGGGTGTAAAGTTTAAAGCAGTGATGGGCAAACTACGGCCCGCGGGCCAGATCCGGCCCACTTAGACCCGCCAATATTTTAAAAAAAATCATTAAAATATGCATAAAATTATTAGGGCCGACCCTGTGTGTCAGAACCTTCATTTTTATGCCTTCCCAGCTATTTCCTCCATTACACTTCATCCTCCTTCCTAAAAGGACACTTCATATGTCAATCACTCAAACACCTGCCCGCCCCCTAATGGCTGAAAGTCATGTGAGAAGAGATGGGCTGGGCCATATACTAAGGCGGATTTCGATTGGCTGCTGTGTTGTCAGTTAGTGGCTCACCAGAAAGACGGATCTGCAACAACCTGCTGAAATAAGTGCTGTGTCTGTACAATCGCTGCACCTATAGAGGTAACACTGCTATATAACACCCTCCCGTCCCATTCAAAATATTTGTATTATATATTTCGATATTTAAGTTTTTTAATAAATTATATTGGCCCGCCTAAAGTTTTTCTTTTTTATTTGGCCGCTCCTGAAATAGTTTGCCCATCACTGGTTTAAAGCTTAAATATCCAACAAGTCTCTTTCTGACATAATTTCACAAACCGATCCCCTCCTCTGTTTCTATTCTTTATATGCTCTATCCATAATAGTTTTAACCCTTAGGGTCACTCCCATGTACCAAAGAAAAAAATGTTTGGCATTTAACTATGTTTCTTTTTTGTTCCCTAAACCTTCCTTTTAGGCTCCTGGTAGTATTGCCCACATATTGCAGTTGCATTTGACACTGTTGACCACTCCCTCCTCATACAAACGCTACAATCCCTAGGTTTTGAAGTCACTGTCCTATCCTGGTTCTCATCCTACCTATCTAATCGCTCTTTCAGTGTTAATTTCTCTGGATCCACCCCTTGCTCTGCTTCCTTTATCAGCTGGAGTACCGCAAGGCTCAGTCCTAGGTCATCTGCTATTCTCTATCTACACCACTTCTCTTGGAAAACTAATAAGCTCCTTTGGATTTCAGTATCATCTCTATGCGGATGATACACAAATCTATCTATCCTCTCCTGATCTTTCACCATCTGTGTTGTCTCACGTTACTGACTGTCTTTCTGCCATTTCATCTTGGATGTCTTCTCGCCAACTCAAACTCAATCTTTCAAAAACTGAATTAATTATATTCCCACACAAAAACAGAAGCTTCCTGCCTGACATTCCAATTTCTGTTGATAACATGACCATAAATCCCACCCTGCAAGCTCGCTGCCTAGGTGTAATCCTTGACTTACAACTATCATTTATTCCCCACATCAACTTCATATCTAAATCATGTTACATACATCTATAAAACATCTCCAGAATACGCACATATCTCACACAAGACACTGCAAAAACCTTAATTCATGCACTCATCATCTCCCGCATCGACTATTGCAATTCCCTCCTTACTGGTCTTCCCAAAGTCAGACTTGAACCCCTATAATCTATTATGCACGCAGCATTGATTTTCCTTGCTAACCGTTCTTCCTCTGCTGAGCCACACTGTCAGTATCTACATTGGTTGCCTGTATTTCATTGAATTCAATATAAAATTCTTCTAACATACAAAGCCGTCAACAAAATTGCACCAACATACATTTCCTCACTTGTCTCAAAATATCTCCCAACTCGACACCTCCGTACTGCACAAGATCTGCGTCTCTCTTACACTCTCATCACATCCTCCCATTCTTGGTTACAGGACTTTTTTCGGGCTGCACCCACTTTGTGTAATTCCCTCCCTCACACAGTAAGACTTTCCTCTAGACTCCAAACCTTCAAGCGTTCTCTGAAAACCCACCTCTTCAGACAAGCTTATGATATTCCTCAACCACCATCTTAATCTCCCCTATTACCACCCTCTACACAGCTAACACAAGACAACAACCCTCTGACCAACATTGGTACACACACAGCCCACTCAATACTTTTACCTTTGCATTCTAGCTGGTCCAGTGTGCAATATGATGTAGCACATGCCCTTGTGTTTCAAACTCCCATTGTCCCATAGATTGTAAGCTTGCGAGCAGGGTTCTCTTACCTCTTTGTCTGTATGTATTACCCAGTATTGTTTTATTAATGTTTGTTCCCAATTGTAAAGCACTACAGAATTTGCTGGCGCTATATAAATAAATGTTGATGATGATGATGAGCAAAGACATTCTAGTACAATTAATGAAATCTTTCATTTGAAACACCATTTTATAAACACACAAGGTAACAATGTGTTTAGTTTGTAATATCATCACATTAGGCAATTAGATTTACCACATTTAAAGCAACCTGTTGTTCTTTTTGGGATCCAGTCCTCCTTTACACCATCCTTTATTTCTAACCTAATCCTACTAGGTGCGTAAAAAAAGAAGCTATATTAGCATTATGCTAATTTATACATTGTGCTATATTGGTGAGTAAATTTCAAATTATACTCATAAGTGTTTAAGTGAGAGACAAAATCCTGTGCGGTTTGTAAATCCCCATTCCAAATAATAAATAAATCATCTATATACAGGCCATATAGCATCATCATTATTTATATAGCACCACTAATTCCGCAGAGCCTTACAGAGAACTCACTCACATCAGTCCCTGCCCTATTGGAGCTTATAGTCTAAATTCCCTAAAACAGACAGACTAGGGTCAATTTTGATAGCAACCAATAGCACCAGGTTCAACCCGAAAGAACCACCCCATTTAAATTAATTTTCAAATAGTCACATATATGTATATATTTGTGAATGTCGGGGCGAATCTTGTGCCTATGGCCGTCCCAAATGTCTGATAAAAAAATAATTATATTTAAACAAAATAGAATGCAGTATAAAATGTTATAGCTCACCTGATACCACAATGTCCGGAGATAAATAATAACGGGCTCCCAGGTGGAGTCTGCAGTAATTCGTGAATATTAGGAATGTAAAAAAATAAATAAAAAATAGGTGTGACCGAAAATGTAATAAATAGAAAGTGATACACATCCTTAGAAATCACTCCCTCAGACAGGGCATCATTCAATACATTTTTCAATTGACCTTTAAATTTGTTAATAAGATCTGTACTCAAAAGTACATTGAAGATAGAATAATGTTTGATTGAAAGCTTCACAAAAATAATCATCCCTCTTCATTATAACAATCCCCCTTTATTCACTTGCTTATTAACAATACATGCATTTCTATATCCTTGTATTTAATTAATTGAGGAGTACAATATTACTCTGATAGGTTCTCAGCGAGTTTAAGTTTTTTATTTTGAATTTAGTTTGTGTTTAAGAGGAACTTGGCAGCTTCTAATGAAGAGCAGCCTGAGACTCCATGCAAATTAATTATATATGGAATATATTGTTTGTATTAGGATTAAATGAAGCACTCTTTGCAGATCCAAAGTATCGGGCATATTGGCTCTTCCTCATCTTAAATTGGAGTATTTGGCAGTGCAACTGTCCCACTTAACTGAATGGGAACAGTGTCCTGATGGGGATCCTTGGTGAGGAAACGGGGGATCCAACTATTCCACTTCAGGCTCTTCTGGTGGGCAAGAAGGGTAAAAAGATTGCCCCTATTACTTTGCAGGTGATTGAGGTATGGACTGCAGATTACCTTTATCAAACTCCACGAACTGCAGAAATGGACTGAAGCTAATATTTGGCATACGTTTGGGGCGATTGCTGTGTATCTTCATTATTGTAATTGTGTTTAAATCCTTTGACCAACTGCGGCAGTAATTTAGTGTTCACAATTCTGCCTTTTACCATTACTTACAGAGACATGCCCTTTATTCCCAGTTTGGCGATTCCCCTCCGCAGCTCTCTGCCTCCCCTAATAAGAAATTATTGCTGACTATGGGTAAGAGAAAAGACTACACTCTATTCTGACCTTAGCTTTCATTTCACACCTGAAGGCCTATTGCCTCTTAAATCCAAATGGGAGGGTGACCTTGGGACCACTCTGATGAAAAATGGAGTCATATTCTTAAAGTATTACAGATGCCACCTTGTACATTCGGTTTCGATACCCTGATACTTACTCCATAGGGCAGTGGTTCCCAAACTGTGCGCCTAGGCTCCCTTGGAGATCTCACAGAGGTGCCTCATCCAGGGCCAGTGGAAGGCAAGGCAGGGGGCTACCTGGTAATTATTTTGGCTTAGGGGTGCCTTGAAAATTTTGGGGCGAGCCTAAGGGTGCCTTGAACTGAAATCCAATGCCATAGGGTATCACTCTCTGGTTTCTTTTGGCACGGTACGGGAGTGTTGAGTGGTGAACACTTTCTAGACTGCAGTGTGGAGATGCAGGTGGGGGACACGGCAATTGCTGTCTCTCTCTCGCTCTGAGAATAAATTGAACAAAACGCTTTTTTTTTAGATCCTTGTTCTTGTGACTTTGGCAAGTGTTATTGTAGCACTCACGGCTTGCTGCTGACACTCCAGATTTTCAGAAATGGAGAGTTCTGGTAAATGATACAATGAACACTAATAGGAAAGCAAAGCATAAAATATCATAAGATCTGGTCCCGTTGGTACACTTCATGATATAGAATATGCTCTGGTGACTCAGAAGTTTGTCAATACCATAATTCCCAAATACATTTACCACTACACACCTGGAATGCCTGACCTTGCTTGCTATGTTAATTATTATTGTTCATGCAACTTGTATTTTATCATTTCCTACACGTCTCTGTCACCTCTGATATGCATTTGGTCGCTTGACTACTCATTTCTGAGGGCTACTTATAAATACCATCTGTCTTAACTTGAATGCAAGATATGTTTGGTTTACCATACGTTCTTTTTGTTTGTCTGTAAAATCAATAAAAAGTACTTAGTTCGAAAAAAGATCCTGTCATTTGTGAGAGCCATAAAAGGGAGACCCTGCCTTCGTTTGGCTGATCTCCTGCTGGATAAACCCCATACATAACTTTTCCAAACTGAATGCTGCCAGCGCGGGAGGCCACCTTTGGTAGGAAGACCTTCGGAGGTGGCTGTGTAGTCCTTTCCACAAATAGCGGCTGGCTTTAGCACACCTGGCGGGCTGTGTTCCCCTACTGCTGAAGGACAAAAGGGAACTTTTGAATCTTCAAAGCTATAAGGGGAACATAGACCAAACCAAGAAGGACTGCTTGTATGCTTTATTCTGCTTCTTGACTCTGTACTGGGTTAATTGTAAAAGGAGACAGAACTGGGGAGCATCGATAGGAGCAATACTATAGAGAAATGGATTTAATAGGAAGCACAAAAACTCCATTATTTGTACATTCCATCACTTGAATGATATATAGAGTCCAGCTTTGTATATGTGTAACAAACGTACATAGAGGGGCATTCAATTTCCCACATTGTTTTAAAGAATGCAGGCCACGCTCAATTACTACAGTAATTTTAACATGGATTGTTGCTTGTGGCTCAGAGCGGTGAGGAAAACTCAGCATTGAGATTACCGTAGTAACCGTAATATTGCACACTATTACCGTAGTAACAGTAATAGTGCACGGCCTGCTTTGTTCTAAAGAACGCAGGAAATTAAATTCCCCTCCAGTGTCTCCTACTTCAAAGGGGGCACTTTTTTTCCCCCCCAACTGGCCCCATATTCCACATTGTAGGCGAAAGATACAATTTAATTCCTTTCCTTATACTTACTTTATCCAATGTTTTACTGCCTTACAGCATGAACTACCAGGACAAAAGGCTGATGACGACGAATCTGTTACCTTATTAGAAAAGGAAAGAAGTAAACGTCGAAAGTGTGACTGTTAACGTTGGACTTACATCACTTCACCCCTAACTGTACGTGTTCTTCTGTCTAGAACTATTTGTTCTAAGAATACCTCTCACTAAACCATAAGACTCTCTGGATCTCTGCAAATGTAACATACTACTGAACGGACTTTTGTAGCTGTAGTGTGTGCGCTTTGCTGCAAACATGATATTTCAGATCTACTTGGTATGGAACGGATCGAATACAATCTACCAAACCAAATAAGTTATTTTTCTTCACCGGAATCTTTTCCCATGACTGCTTTCATGTTACACTGAAGAAACAAGTTGCTGAAGATCAAAAAATAAAAATATTGTTTAACAAGAGATAATACAGTGCTCCACGCACTGACGGGAGTAAATATTTAACCAATTTTTGTGTGTGATAACATTTATGATTGCTGGGATAGGGGGGCAAGTTGCGAGCGGGGAACATGTTAATTTGCGTTCCAAATATCTTATACAAGATCAGAGTAAATAACTTGACTGAACCAAAGTATAGACAGATAAACCTTTTTTGTTCTTAAACCTAATGCTGCACTAAACTAGTTTATTGATCTGATTGTATGATCACAGCAGTGTAAACTCATCACACAAAAAAGTGCAGATTTATAGGACCAATGATCAGGGCCACTTCTATAGATTTTTTTGGGGGGCCAGAGCATTCGCTAGGGTCAATTTATTTAAAAAAAAAAAAAATCGATTTGCCCCAATTTTTATATAACCCACATTTTGTTTGAACTACCTGCTGACAACTCATTGGAGTAAAGCAGCAGCGAAGTGGTCAACTCTGACAAGCCCATTATCAAGCGGGAAGCAGGCACTTCTGCTAGGTCCAATCTCAATAGTCTTGGCTGTGGATGACAGAGGGGGCGAGGATGTTAGGAACAGTATTTGTTTCCTTGCACCAAATATGCAGCTACCTTGTTTTAAGAGAAAATCATGCGCCACAGCAGCACTGTAGACCTATATCGCACCAGCTGTATCAGATCCAATATACTGAGAATCTTAAGAACAGGGAGATCAAATGAACCAAGATCTCCCAAAGCATAAAAAGAAACATTAGAGCATATAGTTACAACTCAATCACACCACAAAATGTGACCGAGCCCATTCAGGAAATCTGCAGAAATAGCTACAATCTTATGGGATCTTGGAATAAAAAAAAAAAATTTACTTTGATACACAATTTCCATTAGGACATTTACTTAAGGCAACAATACTGGATTAGGTTTTATTTATTTTCAAACTGGGTTTTCCATTTCAGCAAATTGCAGGTTAAAAAAAAAACAAAAACAAAAAACAAAACAAAAACAAAAACAAAAAAAAGGTCACCCAGATTTTAACGGAAACAAATTTCATGCACAGCCTCCCACCCTCGGCTTCCATGAACCTCCAGGGACACTGAAATTTAAACCAAACTGCTCGGTGTAGTTTTGTTGAATAAACCTGGTCAGGAGACCCTCTCAAATTCTACCAGGAGGTTGTTGCGATTGTAAAGTGTAGTTTATCCTTTAAATTTGCAATATTAAGTCCTCCTGGGTTTGGAAAGAGAATGTAAAATGTGCACATTGAATCGGGGAAGAGCAAAACTAAAAAGAAGAACAAGACAACACTTCAAAAAAGGTTTTTAATTGTTCAAAATAGCACAAAAACGACAGATAGCACTATAGTAATATTGGATCACTTTGAGAACTCCTCTACAATGGAAGTAATAGCTTTTCTTCTCAAAGAAAAAAAGGCAGGTGAGGTTTTAGCAGGAGATTCTAGGCGGCAACACACAGTAACACTATAATACAAAAATGAGAACTGGTAGCGACCATTTCACGTGGGATCCGCGTATTTCGTCTCCACTCTTTCCGCACTCTCTCCCATTAAGCTGGCAGAAAGTATTTTAAACAAAGCTGTAATGCTTCATGAGGCTGAAAAACTAGGTTAAGAATCTCACGTTTAAAAGTGTGTGGGGGGGGATGTTAGTAAGAAAAGGCTACGTTATCCTCAAGATATTTTCTCCCATCATAAAAATACTTCCATCGTTCACCGTTGCCTGTGTCCACATTTTAGGATGCAAATTACATTGGCTGAGCAAACACTCATTCTGGGAACAATTCATAGAATTGTCAAACTTTTCATAACTGTGCAGAAATCTCCTTTATAGCCCCAACAATGCAGTTCCCCTGTTATGTTTAGGCAGCCTGTACTCTCTAGATGTAAGGATATTAACCTGGAAATACTCAATAAATCATACAATTCACAATAGACAAAAAGGGTATGATCCCGGTTACAAATCATGGGGGCAAAAATTAGAGAATATATATATATGGGCAGCCTAGCCCCTTGCTCATCTCTCTTTACAAGAAGCCAATGCTGTGCCATGAGTGAACCAGAAAAATTAAACACTTGGAACCAGCTAGATTAAAAATACAAAGCAAAAAGGAGAAAATGATATATAATTTCTCACGCACAATTAATCAACTCAACACAAGGATGGTAGTAATAAAATTAAAACACTGAGATAACAAATCCTAGGTGATTTTTTAGGTTGTTTTTTTTGGTGTTTTCTTTTTACTGGTTTTGCTTTTATACAAAAAAATCCCCATGCTTTAAGCTACTTCAGATTTTTTTTGCCTTTGTTTTTTTCTTATAAATTTGTTTTTGCCTTTACAAAAAAAACCCTTAAACAGTTTGTGAACTGTGTTTTGAGTCAGTTCTAACTGTTTGTATATATTTATATATGTATATTTATACTTATGTATATGAATAGAAATTGTGAATGCTTGGCTTTTCCTGCACCGTGGCCAACGATGGGTGCTGGTTATTTCTGGCAGGAAAATGAAAAAAAAAGTTTGGTGATTTCATTTACAGGATTGGTTGGCGGGCATGCCTGTTTAGCCAGGAAGAGGAAGATGTTTCTGTAGATCAAGTTTCTAAAGTAAACTGCAAAACAGCAGCTAAAAAGGAGACCAAAGAAGACAGCACAGAAAAAAGAAAAAGGGGAAGGGGGGGGGGGGGGGGGGGGCTACTATATTATACATTTGAGCTTTGGAAGAAGGGCTGAGTTAGAGGACAATTTGTCAGGAAAATCTTACTTTTATGCAGGAACTAAAAAGAAAGAAAAGGAAAAAAAAAAAAGAAGAAGGAAGGGCCATCAATAAGTATAATATCACTTAAAACAAAAAAGAAAGAGAAAAGAGAAAAAAAAAACAACAAAACAAGGTTTTAAACAAATTTGAATTTAACATATAAAAGGCAAACAATTGCAACCTGTTCACTGCCAGGAAAGTCTGCCATGCAATGCACTGATGACTTCCAAGTCTTGAAAGGGTTAATCCAACAGTAGTGATTAACGAATCATGGAAGGAAGCCTTAAGTGTTCCAAACCAAACTCACACATCACTCAGCATGAAGAGGTTAGGGGGTCATGTTCTTTAAACTTACGCTGTTACGCAGTTAACTCCCCTTTAGATTTCGTCTCAAGAACAGTGGGACAAAAGAAAACTGGACTGCACAAAATGAAATATTGTAATAGAAATTGAAAGCGTCATTCAAAAAAAAACAAAACAAAAAAAAACTTTGTTGCAATATATATATAAAAATGTGAAATTTTGATGGTGCTTTTGAACTTTTCCAAGTAACTTCCTTAAATCCATTTCAAGATGTGGTGTCCGCAAACCTCAGAATGAATTCAAACCGGCAAAGCGCAGATGGAACTAAGCAGAAAACGCCAAACTCTGTGTTACCAGCTTACAAGTCTTGCTTGCATCCCAACAGTGTAGACACGTCTGCACCATTTAACAAAAGAAAAGGGGCAGGTGGTTGGGCAATAACGTTCCAGGAATTATGTCCAGATGAGTGGCAATGCCCACTTTCTGTTTCGCACAGCTTTGCCGTCCAGGAGAGAGACACTTAAAACTAGCATCAGGATGGGCCTTGCCAGGCGAAGTTAACTCATGGCGACCCTTTGCTCATGTATTTAAAACTTTTACACCATAGATATAGCTGAAATACAGTCCAAGTGCTTCTGTTGTCAAAACAAAATTCAGTATTTCCCCCCAAAACTCCCTCTTTGTAGTCTTGTAAAAGAAAAACAAATGCCAAACAAGCAAAGAGACCTGGACGAATCTTCTACAGCATTTCAGTAAGAAGCCTGTATTGTGGGCCTGTCTGCTTGTGCACAGTTAACAACATCTGAAAGTTCATTGTTCCAATGCCATCCCCCCCCCCTGCTCCTGCAACTCGCTCCATAGAAATACAGAAGCATAAAAAGGTCATCTGAAGAAGTTCATCCCCTCCGACAAGGGGGACAACCAATAAACAAAAAAATAAAAATAAAAAAATGTGCTTTTTTCAAAGTTATTTATAACAGAAAAGAAACAAAGAAAAAAAAAAAGGGCATTAGCCCTTCCTACCAACCCCATGCGACTGGCAGGATAAAAAGCAATAAAAAAGGATGTAGACTGAGGACCAGCAAAGAGTTAGCTGTACAAGCATCATTTTGTAGACTGGGCAGGTGCTTCCACCATGATCAGGGATGATCAGGCTTTGCTTTCTTTGGAGCAGATTTCCTGGGGAAGAAAATTCAAAGATTGTTTTTATTGCAACATTACTATCAAGCACTGTTCTAAAAACGCTACAAGTATATACAATGAGAACAAACTTCATAACCCCTATAACGGGGGAGTAATGTATCCCAAACAATGGAAGACTAATAACTGAAAAGGACTACATGCATTCTAACACAAAATCTCTTGCCTACAAGTTTTTATTTATAAACAAAAAATGATTTAACAGTATTAACAAAACTGAGAAGTATCATTAATCTTTTATTATGATACAAAAGTAATTAGCTTAAATAGTGAGTATTTCACTTACCACCAGGCTGCTTAAAGACTGGCTTAGTGATACAGACTACTTGTTGTCACAAACCCTCCAACTATCTTTACATAAACAGCTACAACCAATAGGTGGACACTGCCATACAGTCTGCTGACCGGGAGGGAGCACAGCAAAATACAGTTTAGATCAGATGGAGGTCAAGTGAAGCAGTGAAATATATGAAATAAAAGAGCACAAGACAACCTAAAAGAAGCAGAGGCGTGGGGGGATGAAGAATGAAACTCCGACCAAGAGTTAAAAACAAATAAGGCGATTCAAGACATATATTGCTTAAGGAAAAAGAACAAATTAACATATTTCCCCCCCAACCAGAGATCGGACTTATTTTCACCACCAAATGTTGTTCTACTGGCAGACTCAACATATGTTGCCTGGTCTCTCCAGTACCAGATCTAAAACTAGCAACAAAGCCATTAGAAACTGCAACATACATCACTTCTCTAAAAAAAATAAATAAGAGGATTTATGTACTTACGTTAAATCCGTTTCTCTGATTCCGTCTGGGGGACACTGCTTACCATGGGTTGTGGAGGGAGCTTGGGGGAGTTGGCACCTAACTAGTTAAGTTTTAGTACTGCCGAAAGACCCCTCCCCTCTACAATCCCACTGGACTCTTCAGTTTATTAAAAAAGCCCTAGGAGTAAGGCCAGTCAAACAAGAGCACACAGAAGAACAGAAGAAGGGAGGGATCGCAGTGTCCCACAGACGGAATCAGAGAAACGGATTTAACGTAAGTACATAAATCCTCTTTTCTCTTTCATCCAGTCTGGGGGACACTGCTTACCATGGGGACGTTCTAAAGCAGCCCCTTAAGGGTGGGACTACTCTGAAAATCCCGCTCGCAAAGCATTACGAGCAAAATCTGCATCCGTAGATGCAAATACATTAAATTGGTAAAATTTTGTAAACGCGTGGACAGAGGACCAGGTGGCTGCTCTGCAAAGCTGGTCCGCAAAGGCCCCATTTCTCGCTGCCCACGACGCCCCTACCGATCTGGTGGAATGGGCCGTAAGTCTCTCTGGCACAGGACGGTTAGCCTTTATGTAAGAATGTCTAATCGTTGCCGTAATCCATCTAGCGATCGACTGTTTTGAGGCTGGCCAGCCTCTCTTATTAGCATCATAGAGGACAAACAAAGAATCTGTACGTCTAATTTGTGAAGTTCTTTTTACATAGATGCGCAGAGCCCTAACCACATCCAACTTTTCCATAGTCTGGAGATCAGATTGGGAAGAGGATGAAAAGGCCGGGACTACAACGTCTTGGTTAAGGTGAAAAGCCGAAACTACCTTCGGAACGAAGGAAGGAAGGGTTCTTAGGACCGCTCTGTCCTCGTGGAAAACCAAATATGGTTCCCGACAGGACAAGGCTCCTAATTCCGAAACTCTTCGAGCAGAAGCGATAGCTAAAAGAAAGAGGACCTTCCAGGTCAACCACTTTAATTCTGACACACGCAAGGGCTCAAAAGGAGGCCCTTTAAGCATTTCCAGTACCAGATTGAGATCCCATGGTGCTGTCGGCGGAACATAGGGAGGCTGAATATGCAGTACTCCCTGGAGAAAAGTCCTGATATCCGGTAAATCGGCTAATTTCTTATGGAAAAAACCCGAAAGTGCCGATACCTGGACCTTTAGGGAACCTAACCTGAGACCTGCCTCCAGGCCATCCTGAAGGAACGCTAACAAGCGAGTGAGGTGAAAGGAGGATGAGTGGCAAGTCCTACTTTCGCACCATCTAATATAAGCTCTCCAAATCCTGTGATAGATGCGAGCTGAAACTGGTTTTCTGGCTCGCATGAGGGTGTTCACCACATCTGGAGAGAAACCTCTAGCTCTCCAGAGGCTGGCTTCAACAGCCATGCCGTTAAACTGAGCTGAGGTAAATTCTGGTGTAGGAATGGACCCTGAAGGAGAAGGTCGTCTCGAGATGGAAGACGGAACCCTGGTCCTTCTGCCATGGAGATTATGTCCGCGTACCAGACTCGGCGCGGCCATGAGGGAGCTACTAGAATTACTGGTAGACCCCCCTGCCTGACCCGTCTGAGGATGCGAGGAAGCATGGAGATAGGAGGAAATAGGTACCCCATCCTGAACTCCCATGGCATGGTCATGACGTCTATTGCCACGGCTAAGGGGTCTCTTGACCTTGCGCAAAACCTGGGAACCTTCCTGTTGTGTCTGGAGGCCATGAGATCTATGTCCGGAAGGCCCCACCTCTGAACCAGGGACTGAAACACTTCCGGATGCAGAGATCACTCCCCCGGCATCATCTGGTTGCGACTGAGATAGTCTGCTTCCCAGTTGCGTATTCCTGGAATGAATACAGCCGATATTCCCGGAACATGAAGTTCTGCCCAAGACAAAATCTGGGCTGCAGTTTTCATTGCTGCTGCACTCCTGGTTCCTCCCTGTCTGTTGACATATGCTACAGCCGTGGCATTGTCGGATTGAATTCTGACAGGGTGGCCCTGGAGGAGGGATTGTCCTCCTTTGAGGGCTAGGAGAATAGCCTTCAGTTCCAACACATTTATGGATAGGGATGATTCCTGAACCGACCAAAGGCCTTGAAGCCGGAGGTGAAGGATTACCGCCCCCCCAACCTTTCAGGCTGGCGTCTGTCGTTGCTATGACCCACGCCCCCGGAGAGAAGGATCTGCCCACTGTTAAGTGATCCTGAATCAGCCACCACTGGAGGGATTCCCTGGACCTCGGGGATAGAGAGATCTTCTGTAGGTCCAGACGTAGGTGGGATCCTGACCACTTTGTTAACAGATCCCACTAAAAACAGCGAGAGCGGGCTCGAGCAAAGGGAATGGTCTCGAAGGAGGCCACCATCTTTCCCAGCAACCGCATGCACAAATGGATTGAGGGTCTGGGAGAGGACAAGACCTGGGAGGTTATACTCTGAATTGAGGTGGCCTTTTCGACAGGCAGGAACACCTTTTATTGGCTGGTGTCCATGATGAGGCCCAAGAAAACCATGCGCCGACACGGGACCATCTGAGATTTCTTCAAGTTGATGAGCCATCCGTGGCTCTTGAGAATCGCCAAGGCAAGGGATAAGTGATAACGCAAACAACTCTCTGAGGAGGACTTGAACAGATAGTCCAGATAAGGCACGACCTGAATGCCCAGAAGGTGCAGACGAGCTGTCATAACCGACATGACTTTTGTGAAAACCCTCGGTGCTGTGGAGAGGCCGAAGGGGAGGGCCCGGAACTGATAATGGGAGGGTCCTACAGTGAATCTGAGGAGGGACTGATGGCCCTTCCAAATGGGAATGTGAAGCTATGCATCTTTTATGTCTATGGAAGCCATAAATTGATCCTTCTCCAATCCGTTTATGACCGACCTCAGAGATTCCATCCGAAATCTGTCTACCCTTAGGTGTACATTGAGTGACTTTAGGTTTAAAATGGGTCGGAAGGAGCCGTCCGGCTTCTTCACAAGGAACAGGTTTGAATAAAAACCCTGTGTCTTTTGGAATTCTGGAACCCTGCAGATAACCTTCTGAGAGAGAAGAGAAGCGACACAATCCTGTATTGCTTGTCTTCTGGATGGATCTCGGGGTAGGGGGGTTACGAAGAACCGATGGGGTCTGGGACCCAGCAGGTCTATCCTGTATCCCCCTGATATAATGCCTCGAATCCAGGGATCCTGGGAGGACTCTGGCCACTGTTGAAGCAAAAGAGACAGACGACCTCCCACTGGGGTTTCCCCCCGGGGAACCAAGTGGTCGTCAGGACGCAGGCTTCTCCCGAGTCCTGGAGGCCTGGCGCCTGGCCGAAAAAGAGGATCTTCCTCTAGAGGAGGAGCCTTGGGCATTTGGCTGTTTACCCCTAAACGACTGTCCTCTGGACAAGGAGGATCCTCGAAAGGGCTGACGGAAGGAGCTGAACCGGGGTTTTTTGCTTCTACCTGGGAAAACCGGCAAGGAAGTACTCTTGCCCCCCGTAGCCTGGGATATTAAGGTATCTAATTCCGGTCCAAACAAACCTGCTGCTGAAAAAGGAATGATTTCAACAGTTTTTTTTGATTCTGCATCTCCTTCCCAGGATTTCAGCCATAGAGTTCTTCTAGCTGAAACGGATGCAGCCTGTATAGAGGAGGAGACAGCCGCTGAATTTTGAGCCGCCTCATAAATGTACCCCGATGCCGCTTTTAAGTGTAAGGCCAAGGGGAGTAATTCAGAACCCTGTAAGGCCTCTGCCAGCTGGTCTGCCCATACTTCCATGGCTCTAGCCACCCAAGCTGAAGCGAATGTGGGTCTAAAGGACGAACCTGCAGCCGCAAAGATAGATTTCAGTTGGGATTCAACCTTCCGGTCATTGGCATCCGGAAGGGACGCTGAACCAGGAGCTGGAAGTAAGGTGTGTTTTGCTAAACGTGCAATAGGCACATCTACTTTTGGGATACTTTCCCAACGAATTACCTCCTCCTCCTGTAAGGGGTACAAGGAGGAGAATCTTTTGGGAACTGAGAACCTCTTCTCAGGTTGTTTCCATGCTGCTTCAGCAATATCTACGAGTTCCCTAGAAGGGGGAAAACGGCAAGCCTTTCTTTTGGCTTTCTTGAACAGAATTCTGTCTCTAGGCGTAGGATCCTCCGGTTCTGGGAGGTCTAACGCTTGTCTAACTGCAAAAACCAAATCATTAAAAAATTGGTTTCTAGAACTATCCTCCTGTTCCGAAGACTGAACTTGGTCAGAATCGGAATACACTGCCCCCTCATCCTCAGAAGATTCCTCAGAATCTAAAAGGACCATGATAGGGTTATTCGATCTAGGTCTCTTCCTTTTAGTGTACGGGATGTTTGGGGACTCAAGCAACAAGTTAAGCTTATTTAAACCTTTAAGGAAAGCTGTGGACCATGTCGCTTCTGTGGAGATAGTGTTTTGGTCAGAAAAAGAAGAGGAAGGTCCTGGTAAGGACGCTCCAATAGACCCTGTAGTAACAGGGAGGCCCAGCTGAGTGCTATTACTAGAAGCCACCGAAGTAGCCATATTAGATAGCAATTGGTTAGATTGTAATACCATCTGAGCTAAGGAGGAAACCGACTGTGTCAGGGAGGCCACCCAGGCCGGCTCCTCCGTCAGAGGGGCTGTGGGCTGATGAGTCCGCACAGTGGAAGCCCCTGCATCACAGGCAGAACAGAGGGCCAATTTAGGGTCCCCCTGCCCACACGGTAATTTAACTTGACATTTTGAGCAAGTAAAATATTTTGCAATAGGGCCCTTTCCCTTATCTGTCATTTTTTATAAAGGAAGGCACACCAAACACACAGATTAAAGGGTTAATCTAGCTGTGTAACAGAGAGAATAGAGAGAGATATGTATGCAGAAAACAAATTGTATAACAAGAAACAACTAATCTGTATAATAAAAGTTGTACTTGCAATAATTAAACACCAATTGTTTTGTAGGCAAGCAGGAGACTATAATGTAAACCTTACAGCCTACTTTTTTTTCCACAGAAAATAAACAATATGTGTGTTTAAAGGCAATACTTAGCCCAGGGCCATAAAGGAGAGAAGTCCACGGCAGTCTGTCCAGTGTCTGCTCCCTCAGCTCTGATCTCTCTTCCCGGGCTTCCTTTGGCGCCAGAAGACTGGGATATACCATCTCTCTGTGGAAGGAGGGGGGAACTCTATGTATTAGCTCACCCCCCCCTTCAATAGCTCCAATCGTTGAAAAAAAGAAAAAAAAAAATGGAGCGTGACAGGTAGTGGAGACCCCTTTACAGAGGTCTCCGCAGCGACATACCCGGCGCCCTCCTCCTATGCATGAGGGGGGAACCGTGGTATAGCCCCCTTCCTCCTCTTCTCCGTAGCGCTGCTGGCCCGAAATACAAGATGGCCGCCGCTACTTGCAGATCCGATAACCGGCACTCTATGCCTGTCATGGCAGCGCCGGTTATCGGGGAGGCTGGAGGAGTGCAGCGGTCCATGAGACCGCTTGTCACTCCTCAGTTTAGGCACCCTTTTAGAAAGTTTCCCTGTCAGTGAGAGCCTCTGGCTCCCATCTGACAGGAGAATGCCTGCGCTGCTGGCTGTGAGTGTGTTCTCTCTCATAGAACACACTCCAGCACTGTCACCAGTAAGAAAGATAATAAAAAGTAAAAGAAAGAAATAATTTTTTTTAAGATTACACTAGCTATAAAAAACGCTGCCCAACTCCAGGGCACCTGAAAAAAACTGGAGAGTCCAGGGGGATTGTAGAGGGGAGGGGTCTGTCGGCAGTACTAAAACTTAACTAGTTAGGTGCCAACTCCCCCAAGCTCCCTCCACAACCCATGGTAAACAGTGTCCCCCAGACTGGATGAAAGAGAAAATAAAATATCACCCCTCTAACCTGCAACTCTCATTACTCGCTCCCATTCCTGGTTATAGGGCGTCTCAGAAAATAAATATAGAGTGTGTGTGTGTACTTTCCACATGCAACCTACAGACTCCCAAACCAACATGGCAGTGTTACTGGATCATATAACCCCAGTAAACATTTTGTATATCAGACCATCCAGATTGCAATCTGTAGCATTTAACGTTGTGCATTAGGGTTTCCTACAGATTTTAAGAAAGACCCTCTAACTTCTGGCCCTACCCAATTTTATTACAGTTTGCTCACAATTGTAATGCGCAGCAGAGAGTGCTAGCGCTATATAAATAATTGTAATATTTGGTTGCACAGATGGACATTGCTGACGAAGCATGCCTGGTCCTCATAGTGATCCACAGCATGAGGCCATTACCATGTGCATTGACCATTATGGAAAGTACCAAAATGCAGCCTGCTGCATCCAGCACCAGAACAGTAAGGACCAAGTGCCTTTGTAGTGGTGATCTACAGACAAGGTGAATGTAGCACAGGGCAATGTACTACTTGCGACACGCCGTTTCTGAATTAGTAGCCAATTGGTCGAGAGAGCGAAGGTGAGACAGCAGCTGTCTTCTCTGAACACTTCCGATTGGGCAAAAGACTGCTAGGAAAACTTAACTTCCAAATGGAAGCGCTATAAGTATCAAATGCCCAGTGGGCACTTCAAGGTTTGTTTTTCTTAATGGGTTAAAGAATAAACAATGTTCTTTATTTTTTTTAAGTCACCTTTAATATTACATTGAATTTGTATTTAAACAGGTTTTACCAAGGTCACACCTATAACTTTTGTGGACAGAAATTTTTCATAAAGGTCTCAGATTTGACGGCTTTACTGTTGGAATATGTGAATGCAGTAGTTCTCTTTAGCCATCACAATGGTTCATCAGCTGAGAGGGCAGTAGCTTAGATAGACAAGCTTTGGCCAAGCTAAGTGAAGGGCGCAAAATCATCAAGTAATTAAAGTTGTAGAAAGAGCTCACACAATAGAGTAAAAGGAATCCATTTAATCTGAGGTGCAGGTAGCGGCATCCGCAAATACCTGAAGCCAATATGCAGGTTCTATAAAAAGATCATTAATCTCTGTGGTAAATACGTCCTCTGTACTCACTTAAAAGCAAGACCCAGAAAGACATGACCAGCAGGCACGTAACTGAAGGACGGTGTAAGTGAACATACGTTCAACAATCACTCTAATAAGCATTCATTGCCTGGTAAATGCAGCAAAACTGCACTGCAGACATGACTACATGCGAGCTGAAGGAATTATTTACTCATAGGCCCAAGGGAAGTCATGGATACCACAAAACATGCTGGAAGAATGAGGAAATGTGATCCAAGAGTATACTCCCTGCAGAACACGGGATACAATTGGAAACAAGTACTGATAGTGTACAACATGAACCTCAAGTACAACCACAATTTATGAGGACTGGTAGCAGTGGATCATGAATAAAACCAGAATGCAAGAAACAATAGGCCCAAATGACTTTCATCTGTTCAAAGACATTAAGAAAAACTGATCAGTTAACATTGGGAAAATGCCATATTGTCCAGTTTTTTGGATAACTCATGGGGGAAGATGGCAAATACAGTAGTTATCTCTGCTCAATATTCCCCTTGCACCTCTATGGAGTGCAAGGAAAGATGAGCGGAGATTCCAGCCATTACATTGGCGCAAGGTGTCCTCACTGAATCTTACTCATGGTGTCCCAAAATAATAAAAAAATAAATATTTTTTTTTTTTAAATTAATCCAGAAACCCAAGAGAACAGCAAATACTCCACACAGTTACCCCATCAGCTAATTCTGCCACAACTAACACTAACAAGACCGCACCTTCTGATGTCCCCAACAAGCAGAGGGTTCTCCAAAACATTCCACCGATGGAACTTCTAAACTGTCACTAACTGTCTGCAAGCTCAGTCACCACCTGTGGTTTTACCAATGATGGCCTACAACACTAAAGTATAGGATTAGATAATTCCTTTCAATCTGCAGGCAACGATGTGGGCATGGGGAGGACATTAGAAGAAGAAACCCCTGGCCCAAGGATCACGGTTTCGGTAGTCACGCTGTCAGACAACCTAAAGGGTGGCATCGAAGTGGGTCTAGGACCAGAAGATTTGAACGAAAAGGCAATCTGTAAGAAGGACCTACGGCTATCACTAGTATGCGAGTACCATGTCCTACGTGGCCAAACTGGAGCCACCAGAATGGTCTCTTTAGTTTCTGTCACACCTGCGGGAGATTGGGAACGCACAGTCCAGTGAGGAAGAGGTACTAGCAAGACTCTGAGCGGACTCCGCTAAAGATAATGCCAGACCTGCCTCAGCCTAGGGAGCCCCACTAGTGGTTGGTACCAGCTGTGAAGGCAGATTTTGTGGGGCGCTTAAGAGAAAGAAAATAATTGTCTACCTCCCTGGTGCGAGTCATTACCAGAGTAACTTCACCTATGGATGTCGTCAGTGACCTAGCCCAAACTGGTTCCTCCTTGGCGGCCTATCCAATTGCAGGACGACGTTTCTCACACAACTCCCACCTCACACGGCTTGCAGGTCAGACTGTCCACAAGATAATATAGAATTACATTTAGCATAAACATAGTGTTAAACAGAATTTCCAGTGGATCCTTTCGTTTGGAAGTCTCCTTTTCAGCCATAGTGTGAAATTGAAGTAGCCACCGGAGAAAGAAGTAAAAGTTTTGGATACTCAGACACTGTAATAGTACAGGCAGTCTGGACACTCTGACATAGAGCCACAAACACTACCAATATATTTAGAGAGCAACAGGTAGATGAGGAAGCACAGCAGGAGTGAAGCAGCCTCATGCAGTGAGAAATGAGAATAGAAACACACCCAGACTAACCTCACCCGTTGCATGAGCTTAACCCCCACATGAGCACTTCCAGGAAGGGCTCTCTCTCTCCACTCTGTCAGAGCATGTTGCCGCTGCTTTTCTATACAGTCGTTCTCTTGCTCAGACCAATTGCTCGTTGCCAAGCCCTGCCACCGAAACAGTTCTCCCCCTGAAGGAAACCTGCTTTGGTGGTTTTCCCTTTTGTTTGTTCAAGCTGCTCGTTGCTAGAGGCAGAACTAGTCAGTGCCAGGGAGGCAGCTGTTTCAATGGGACGCTCGCACTACTATAAGGCAAAAGGAGCTGCCAAAATGATGGGAGAGCGCGCAGACCAATGGGCTACTGTCCCCTGATCAGGGACCCAAATTGAAAGCAGCCGATAGGCTATTCATTCCCTGGGAGGTGTCCTTGATCAGTAGTTAATGAGATCTGCACACACATATAGTGAAAAAAGTAAAATTAAATAAAAAAATAAAAATAAAAATGTATGGTGCCCTTGCTCCAAATTATACACCATGGTCACAGGGTCCCCCAATGGCAGGAAAATACATAGAGTGGTCATGTAATATTGTGAGCCTCTTTTCCATAAGAAACAAAACAAATCAGTGTCATTTAATTATAAAGTGTTCGCACATTACACAACGCTGTTGAATCAGTTTTATTTGGTGTTGGCATACTTACATTTCAGGGGAGGATACGGGGCGTTTATTTCCGGGTTTACCAGCCGAACCATCTTTGCTGGATTCTACAAGTGAATTTGTAACAGATTAAGGGTGAGAAAAACATCCAAGACAGACCCAAAACCAACAGAGTATTCTCAACATTAATGAATCATTTACCTTGCAACCACCTGACTTGTGTAGCAGGTCCATAGCCCTTTTCATTTCGCGCAGCAATCCGAAAGATGATTGCAGGTTTGGTGGTGTAGTCTATGTGAGCATTGGAAAGGCTGGAGGACTGCACCAGGCAGGAAGGATTAGGGCCACAGTATACCCGCATGAATGCCAGCTGAGCCGGCGTTGTTGACTTCTGTTCAGCACTCTGATTGCTTTGGATGGCCAGGTACACAGAGTACTCTATGATCTTCCCGGATGTAACAGAAGGAGGTTCCCACGTGAGGTGAGCACCATCAGGGCTCTGTAGAAAAAAATGATGCATAGCAGTTAGTGTACCTATCAAGCTGCACACTTCTCCATAAGAGGTAATCCACTAGGACTGTCAAAGCTGAAAAATGCGCACTTGTACTTTCGTTACTCAGACTACAAAGGAGTCTACATTTTAAGTAACTAATAAAACTTACATCATTTAAATACTTTATCATAGAAAATATGCATAACACTATTTTAAAATAGAAGTATAATCCTGAACTTTGTTTAAGACCTAAATGGCCTTTAAGCCAGCAGATGGGAATTCTTCTCATCATCCAACTTTTGGTACCTTGCTGATCTTTATGGCACACGGAGCACCTGGGAAACCAGGTAGACAGGTCTTAAAGGCAGAAATCTCACTGAAGGGTCCACGTCCACACGCATTTATTCCGGCAACACGGAATTTATAGGCAGTGCCAGGCTGCAGTTCTTGTTTCTTTAACTGGCTATAATCTGGGAGGACACCAGAGTCATCCTGCAGAATACAGAAGCATCATTATACTGTAGAAACAACAAATCCTCAAATTAAAAAAAGTACACAAGTGCCCGAGCAATACATTCGGGAAATTTCTTATCAGTGTAAATCATAGAGCCATTAGTGGCAATGGACTATTTGGTGTTTCAATGTAATCGAACAGGAAATCTGAAATGTTTATGAAAAAGGCTTCTCCACAATACTTTAAATATATCAAAACTGCTACCATTTGATTTAATTGAATATCTGCATTTAATTGTGGATCTTATTAGCAACTTTCATGTTATCTTGTAATTTACATTTATTGGTCCTTTAAACCCATTCCCCACAATATTTTTAAAAAGGTAGGTATAGCATCACTTCCAAGGGACACGTTAAAAGGAACACCAGGTGTTTGGATGGAGTATACACAGGACACGCGGCCACCCTCTAAGGTTAGAGGAGAGGAAATTTCACAACCAGCAAAGGAAGGGGTTCTTTACAGTAAGGGCAGTAAAGATATGGAATTCACTGCCAGGGAAGGTTGTGATGGCAGATTGAATAGATATGTTTAAGAAAGGGTTAGACAAATTTTTTGCGGAAAAGTGTATCCAGGGATACGACCGTTAATTAAAATGAAGGATAGTACTATAGATATAGGGTAAAAATAGGACTGCAATATTGGGTCTGTGGGGATTTTCACAATTGAAACAGACTGACTGTTGCTTACCCTGGATCAATTTGACTAGAGTGAGGGATCGCAGGAGATCCAAAATAGGTTGAACTTGGACTTTTTTCAACCTCATCAACATTTATTTATAAAGCACCAGAAATTCTTGTTACTATGTATGTATGTATGTATGTATGTATGTATGTATGTATGTCTTAGTAAGTATTATCTTCTGCCTTATAAGTAGACATGGACTATATATGCATCAGCCTTCAAACAAGTAGGTATAAAGCAATTATATTTTACATTTGAGCATTCAAATAACTTCATTTTGAGAAACCCAAGAACTCAGGCTGCATATGTCCTCCCCGTGTTTATGAACAGTCCAGCAAAATAAATGTATTTCATCACTCTGAACTCCACACCTCTTAATGGTACTCACATCAGTGCTAGATTCGTCAGCAGGCAAGTAGTAATGTGTCACCATCATATTTGTGGTTTTTATCACGCCAACATCAAACCATTGGTTCTCTTTTTTTAATTGAGCTTTAGGCTGCTGTGGGGGTAAATCCTGTTTCTGAAATGAAAGTAGGATGAATACCAGGATCACAAAGCAGACGCCTATAGAGCTTATTATGCACGTTTGTATAAACTTACTGATTCAATGCCATTTGCTACTTCGGCAAGAGCTGCGGCGGCCTGCAATTTTGCAGGACTGGCAATCACCACAGGCTGAGGTGCTGTGAAGGCGTTCGCTGGAGCCAAACCTGTCAAAGAAAACAAGGGATCACTATTTGTAGAGTACAAACTGCGGAAATTTACATACACACCCCAAAAAGGGAAGCTTTCTGCATTACCTAAATGCATATAGTGTTGACACTTACTGTCTGTGGCTGTAGAGGGTATAAGTGCTACTGCACTGGTCACTGCGTTCGTTAGCTCATTGAGCCCATTACTCTCACTAGCAGGATCGTTGAGGCTGTCCGCTGGTGCCAAGGCCTCCGTAGGCAATTGGTGCAACTGTTGCAACTGCTGTAGTTGCTGTAACTGCTGTTGGTGCAACTGCTGCTGCTGTTGTAATTGCTGCTGTTGAAGCTGATGTAACTGCTGCTGGTGCTGAGCTTCTTGTAATTGTTGCTGCTGATGAACCAGAGCCGCCAGCTCCTGCTGGGTCAGTACTATTGGAATTGTGGTGGTGGGTCCTTCAGACGTTAGATGACGCAGCTCAGCATGAGCCACGTCAGAAGTGTCCATCGACTCTGCAGACGCTGCTTGGAAACCCATAGGACAAAACACAAAAACTAGTTGCAGGAGATAGCATCACACCTTACTTATGCTATACTTAAAATTAATTTACTATTGAAGCATTATAAAGTAGCATTTTGGTTTCAAACCCATCCCTTGTTCGTACACCCTTTGGGAACTTACCCATCACCGCCTGCTGTGCGGCCTGCAGTACTGCCTGAATGGCCAAGGCCTGAGCCTCTTCAGTAGCAGCAGCCTGGGCAGCAGCTTCAGCCGCTGCAGTTACCGCTAGCTCCTCTGGCGTTAACCCAGTGACCATGAGCGTGGTTGTCTGGCCCTCTGCCATTAGCTCCTGAGGAAGGGAGAGCTGTTCAACGCCCTGTTGCTCAGCAGCTGCAGCCTCCTGAGCACGTTCAGCTTCCATTGCAGCTTGTAGCTCTGCTTCACTGTGCTCAGGCACTGCAGTGTCCATAGCCTGTGCCTCTGGTTCTCCCTGGGCATCCTCAGGAGGCTGGAGGAGGTCAGCGGAAAGCTGAGCTTGCGGTTGTTCATTGCAAGAGACCGCGTTTGAACCTTGCACAGCATCTTCAGAAGAGGGATCTGTCAGAGATGCAATATTCTGGAAGGACAAAGACCATGAAATAATACAAATTGTTGAAATAAAGAGAAAAGTGCTGGTGCCTGTATTACAGTAGGTAGACGTTACTATATGCTTACCGGTACAGAAGGGCCAGGAACAGGTGTGGATTGTGTCACAGTTGTCACTGCTCTGGAAACAATGGGCTGAACAGTTGAATGTGCTGGAGAAGAGGAGGCTGTGACCGCTACAATGGTCACTGGGGAGGAGGCAGCCACGGCACTGGTGCTGCTACTGGAGGCAGGTTCCTCAGCGGGGGCAGTTTCCTGCTCTCCTTGCCCATTCGCAGCTGGTGGTTGGTCTACAAAGGGATCATAAAGCAATTAGGGATTACTACTGTGCTGTCACACACAGACTAGTATACAATAGAGATAGATCAGAAATATATATTTATTCTAACACAAAATGCTCTTTTAGGCATTTGTTCCTATCAGGAATTGCAATCACACAAGTTTATTTAACAACACTTTCGAAAGAAGTGCTTTATAGTTTGGACGGCAAATATGACCTTCTCCTAACATTATAGAAGCAGCTTTCATTTGCTGCACAACATGAATTTAATCTGAAGCCTATTTAGCTGCACAAAACGCCAACACAGGTCCCAAACACTTATTCATACACTCTATGGTTAAACTCAGCTGTGCACAAGTTAACTGGAACAGATAATCTTACTTCCTAAAACAGATATATAAAACATTAAATCAGTATATAATAACTGGAAAGAACTAAACAAATTGGACTAATCACTTGTTGGCAAAACCTCAGTACCACGCGCCTACCCTTCCTGCAAGAACAAAGCCAAGTTCTGGAACAGGTGTGCGAGACGTTGTTATAGATTAAGAAGTCAGAGTTTTAGGTACAGTGCTGCCCCCCAATGGGGAGATTGACAAAACATCCAAATGTCAGTATCAACTTAAGATAATTTTTTATCAAATTAAAATGGCAGAATTGTCAGACTTAGAAAAAATGTATAAAGTACCAGGGATTAATTCAAACATTTCATTAATAAGTGCATTTTATAAATGATATTTGACAAGTATACAAGCTACAGTCTGAGATTTACAGCCTTTAATCTAGTCAACAAGAGATTCTAAAGGAGTCACTTTCAGTGCCGAGGATAGGTATTCACCTTATATAAATTAGTGGATTGTGCTGAATAACGATCAATAATTCGGAGTCTACAAAGCTCACTGAATTCACCTAAATGCTTTCACAAGAAACCCAATGCTAAAATAAAAAAATATAAAGTCCTGAAGATGGAGTCAACATTACTAGGCCAACACTGGACTAAGACACAAAACTTGTGTAGAACTTTGCAGTATACTAAAAGGTACAATACACAGTAATTTTTGACCCTCTAACATGAAGCTGACATTTATTCTCCCAGGAGGTTCTCTGATAATTCAAGCGTTGCATTTGCAGAAAAATCTATCGATTCATGACAGATTTATATGGCTGTCACTGCAACCATATAAATCTGGCACATGGATCCATTTTTATGTGTGTCGCCCAGAGCCAATCTGGAAGCTCCTTGGTGGTCATGTGAGTGGAGGGGGTGGAGTTTTATGCCATGAATGTTCAATAGCAGTGATTCATAAACTTTTTGGCAGCTGGCACCACAGATTCTCAAAATGTTTACGAACCTCCTTAAATATAAAAATTAAAATCAGAACATATGACTGAAGTATAAAAATGTATTCCATTTCAAACTCCATTTGAATCCGTGTATTAAAAATGATTTGCTATAATAAAAAAATCTGACTTTTTTTTGGGGAGACAAACCATAAAGATATAGTCTACCTGAGGACATTGGATCTTAAAGAAAAAATCTCCAAGCCATTTAAGCTCTTCCCTCTTCTACATCATGTAGAGAACGGATCTTTCCAAACAACCCCACAGGAAACAGCCGGAAAGAACCTCCAGAAAAACATTTAAACTTTGTTAAACTTTTAACAGAACAAGAGCACAAACATGGTGTGTTTTCGCAGAAAAGGATTTAACATAACAAAATACCCCGACCAATCTCTTTAACAAGGATCGTAGAGGACCAGAAGATCGGTCTGTCTTTTCTGACACATACTGGATGTTGTCAGGGCATTAAAGTAAGTGAAGAAATCCTATTACAATGGGGAATTATGCTGGGTGAAGTTCTGAGATCAAAGATATAGCCCAGATCCCTGATGCCGTCCACTCAGGAATCTGAAGTAGAATTAAACCACCGATACCAATAGAGAAACAGACGGCTCCAACCATAGCTGCCACTGGGTGGGCTAAAAACCGGTCACACAGACAAAACAGAGGACTGTGTCGCCTCCCAAGTCCTGGGCCAGACTGTTTGGCAAACAAACACTGAAGCCTACATCCCCCAATATTCGGACGCCTCTCTGATGTGCTCAATGAGAGTCACTAATTTAGACCTAGGCCTCCTGACTGCAAACCTTCCTGAAGTTGCTCTGACCACTATTCTACAGCCTTACAGACCCAAGAGGAAGCCGAGACAAGTCTATAGTCCGGCTCAGCCGACTCCTTGACCGACTAAACAATCCACCCTATTAGTCTCTTACAGTCCTCACCAGGGCTCAAGGAGTCCTCAATGTTCAACACAACTACCTTGTAAGCCGTCAGCCAATTACGGATCGCAGAAAGCCTGACACAGTTGTCAGCTTCCAGTGACCATTGGAGCGTGAAGTTCAAAATATAGTGGTGGGAAATTTAAAGATAAAAATAAAAAAAAAACGAAAGCCCAGCTACATCATGTGTCACCTGTCTGCAAGTAACTGGTTGACATGGTAATTACATGACACATTGCAAACTGTAAATCACCAACTTGCATCAAAACCTTAAAAAACTCCAGGGACTACTTACAGTGAGCCCGGCCCATGTTAAACACGCCGCATGTTTAGAGTGGACTTCTGGAGACTTCCTTTACAAACTTCAATGTCATAGACCTGAATGGTCAGATCCAAATGCTTCTTTAAAATAAACCCATTCAATAACTTTGTATTACCTTATCCTATCATAAAACATACAGTGCACCCTGTATATACCGCCAATTTAAAACAGGTCAAAAAAACTGGCATTACAAAGAGGGCAAATACAATTAAAAGAATGTATCTGGTGGTAACTAGGATTCTAAGACTACACCACTTTATGCATTATATAAGACATTTAGTCAAATTATGGGCCGAGTGTGGTACATTTAAAGAGATTACTATACTATAAAACCATCCAGGAACCTCACCTTGATTAGAGCCCATGGTGGCTGTAACAGTTGTAGCTGTATGGGTAGTTCCGGTTTCATGCGTCTCACAAGGTGGGTTTGAGCAAACCTGCTGTGTGGGAACAGCTGGAGGCGCGTTGGGTCCCATATTAGACGTAGATGTGGTTGCAGTATTGGTGGTGTGTGTTTCATGGGTTTCGCAAGGTGGATTAGAACACACACGTTGTTCTAAAGTGTTTGGGCTAGATTCTGTAGGCATTACGGTGGTTCCCGTACAGGTTGTCTGGTGAGTTCCGCTAGAAGATTGCTGTGTATTTTGACCTTGTTCTACGGCAATATTGGACCTTGCTGTAGTTGAGGTGTTGGTTGTACCAGTCTCATGAGTCTCACAAGGTGGGTTAGAGCAAACTGGGCTTACAATCTGGTTGACTTGTGCAGCTGAATCTGCTGACACCGTCATGGTGGTGCGAGTAGAACTTGCCTGATGGGTCTCGCACGAATCACCAGCAGACCGCTGGTTATTTTCTGATGTCCCAGAGTTGATGTTGGACTTTGCTGTGGTTGCAGTCTGAGTAGTGCCAGTCATCATAGTCTCGGATGAATGATTAGAGGATACTGGCTGGGCTTGTGCACCGATGGATTTGTCAGCTTCTTTGCTAGACGCAGTACCATGTTCCACCTCTAGAAGACTAGACGAGCCAGAACTATATTCTGCATTCACAGACATGGTGGTTTTCGTAGAAATGGTTTGATGCGTTTCGCACGGTGGGTTGTTTGGTGTTCTCTGTATGTTCTCTGACAGTCCTGTGCCTATATTAGACCTTGCGGTGGTTGGTGTGTGAGTGGTGCCAGTTTCATGAGTTTCAGACGGTGGATTAGTGCACAACTGGACAGCATTACCCGGCTGCTCTGTTGCCAGATTAGATGTAGCCATAGTAGCCGTGTTTGTTGTATTGGTCTCATGCGTTTCACAAGGTGGGTTAGAGCAAATTTGCTGTAAATCTTCCGACTGTTCGCTCATAATGTTAGTAGGCACAGTCATAACTGTGCGGGTAGATGTGGTCTGTAAAGTCTCGCAAGGTGGATTATTTGGTGGTCTTTGCAAATTTTCATTGCCAATATTTGGCCTGGCGGTAGTTGGAGTCGGCGTTGTGCCAGTCTCATGAGTCTCACAAGGTGGATTAGAACACACTCTGACCACCATTTCTGTCTGCCCATTGCCAATATTTGACATTGCTGTAGTTGAGGTCTGAGTAGTTCCAGTATCGTGGGTCTCACAGGGAGGATTTGAACACACTCTTACTATAGTTCCCAGCTGAGCACTGCTGATGCTTGCCATGGCGGTGGTTGGAGTTTGTGTTGTTCCCGTTTCATGCGTTTCACACGGGGGATTGGAACACACTCTAACAACGCTTCCATTCGCCTGGCCCATTGTTACATATGTCCCAGGTTCCTGGCCTTCACATACAAACTGCAGTGTGCCACCAGGTTGCTGAACAATGCTGCTGAGATTCACAAGGGTGGTGGTGGCAGTATTTGTGGTTCCTGTTTCGTGGGTCTCGCAGGGGGGATTGGAACATACAAGGGTGACTGTGCCAGGTGGTTGGTGGTCTCCTTGGCCTGAGTCAGCTATAGTTACTGTTGTTGTGGGCTGATCCGTAGTTGGCGAAGCCAAAATAGAGACAGGAAGGTCATGGACAGGCTGGGCTTCCACACCGCTAGGAGTGGTGATTAAAGTCACTTGGGTTGGCTGAGACATTGGCTGAAGAAAAAACAAAAAGAAGAAGATCACGTACACTATAAAGTCCACAGGTAAACAAAGTTACATACAACAATATAATGCATAGGGTTTTCTGGCTTTTTCCCCTCATTAAAGTGTCACAACAAGGTACAGCTGCTTCTATCGAATAAGACTATGGTTCCAATAATGCTGTGTAAAGCATCATTTATATTAAAATGAACCAAAACTTTGCTGTTCAACAAAATCAGTGTTTAGCTTTTCACATGTCAGTCTAAGAGAAAAACAAAGCCAATTAAAGAATAAAAAAAAATTATGTTTTTCAATATTACTTAATAGTCCTGTTTTAATTACAGAAGACCTTAAGGAAAAGATGTGAAGCAGCCTTGTCACCTGCATAGTGATTGTCGGTGTGCTCAGCCCAGAGGCTGCAGTGAGAGAGGTCTGAGCTGCCGACATGGTGATGGCTCCAGGATTGATCACCTGACTTGATAGCGTGGCAATGGTTCCCAAGGTATTTATTGGAGTTGCAAGTGAAGCAGTGTTGTGTACCCCACCTCCTGCCAGACTTGATGAAACGGTTCCAGTGACTGTGCCAAGAGTGGTCATCCCTGATTACAAGAAGTCAAAATAAAATGTAAAATAAAACAAAAAAAAACACAAAAACAAAAAACAAACACAAAACTAATTGTAACTAAACAAAGCATCAATATTAGAGCGATACAAATGTCACAATACATTATCTGTTAAATGTGAAACCCTACGAATCTACTCCTACCAGTGCCCAGACCATTTTGGGGAGAAAAAAAAAAAAAAAAAGTTATATAAAAATAAACGATTCTTTACTGCTCATTCCCATTGAAACAAAGCATCAGAAGTTGGATAAAGCCAAAAGGTAAACAAGCTCAGCATTCCATGTTCTCCATCATGCTAGAAGTCAAACAGAGCTAGGTAAGGAATGAAGGGGGATTTTTGTACTTCTTGTTAAATCCCTTTCTGAGGCTCAGGCGTACATGTGCGCGTGGGGGAACATTGAGGGCAGTTTCATCCCTTAAGATGTTGTACTTTTGGTTTGATCAGGTGACTTACTGAAACCTGTTGCTTTGAGGACTCCTTTAAACAAGATTTTGTTTTCTTCCCTAAATTGCTTTCAGTTTTGTCCTAATAGCAATGCAACTTTTTCACTACTTGGCCATGGAAACATGTGTCACATGTGGAAGAGTGGTCCCTAGGTCTAAATAATAGAGAACTTACAAATGCAACAGGAGAAATGGGGAGGGGGAAGGGGGGGGGGGGGGGGCAGAGGATGTCCACACTTAGGTAACCCAAGTCTAAATAACTTCGTTAGTAAGAACTTGAGCATAATCTTTGGTCTATGATGGAAAATAAATAAACTAAAAACTCTGATACTCAAATGTTTATGGCTACATAACACACCACCACCTACCTGTTGTCCCCTTAACCACCAGAGTAGTCACAGTCGGTTTGACTGCAGATACAGTCACAGGAGTGACAAGTCTCATGCCACTCATGGGCACAGTTCGGAGGATAGTGCCAGGCTGGCCAGGAGCTCCCTTCAAAACCACCTGTCAAATACAGAAACACTATTTAGACCTGACAGAAAGAAGCCAAAATGCAATTTTAGATACAGTAATTGTCTCCTTTTGTACACAGACCTGTGTTAACCCCTGTTGTCCATGGCTTGTTGTAAGTTTAGGAACAGCGGTTATTATTTTTGCTGGTGTCCCAGTGCCTGATGTTACCATTTTGGTTGTGAGGATAGTAATTGGCGACTTCATCCCAGCGCTGCTTGTAACACCTATAATAAAAATCAGACCCAAATCAAGATGTAATTAAAACAAAATTATACATTTCTGATGCCAGCATCTTAATTAGAGGAGGACGGGAGATCAGGTTATATTAAAATCTCTGCTAAAACTGAACATAACATAACAGACCCCTTGGATCACACACACACACACCTGTTGCTCCTGCCTGTGTGATAATTGCAGACATCGGTATAGTTTTTATGATTGTCGTGGTTCCCGGCTTTGTGGTGTTTGGCGAGACACTGCTGATGCCCAAAATGGTAGGCTTGGTGCCTGTTCCTCCAGCCTGCGTGGTGGTGATTATAGTTGTGGGTTTGCCATCTGCTGAGGTCACCAACTTCAATATTGTTCCTGCAGGAAGAGGTCCCTTGGTCTAGACATAGATAAGGAGTGGGAAAAAAAACAAAATTAAAAGAATTTTAAACTGAAAACAAGCAACATTGTGCTAAACAAGTTACTGGATGGCAATCACAAGCATAAAAGGTTACCACTATTTAGAACCCTCCCTTCAGCAATACCTGAATGATCTGTGTTAAGGGCCCAGAAGACGCCTGTCCTGTTATTGCAGACGTTTGGACCGGTTTGGTTTGGACTACAGACATCATTTTACCAAGATTTGAAATCTACGAAAGAAAAGCAGCACTTAAGGGTTGACAAGCAAAGGGAGTCAATGCCCACTACATGTTAGTATCTTCTCCAACCAACACCCATAATAGAGGAACAACTTACCAAAGTGCTGCCACCGGGCACAGAAATCGGACTCTTCACCAGAGTGATGGTCTTTGTGACTCCTCCTACTACGGTAGTTACAACTTGGGCTTGCTGGGCGACTGTGACCGTTCCCGATTTATGCACAGTTATGATGGGTCGAGTCTGTGTGTTGGCAGCAGAAGAAACGGAAGTGCCCACTTGTGCTGCCGCGGTCTTCAACATGCGCGTGGCTGGGTTACTGACCTGTGATGAAAAGGGGAACTATAAAACGATTATTACTTCCATTCAATAAATTGACAGTTTCAAAAATACAATATCTGCTGACAAATGTCATGTATACATAAACCTGAACACTGAACAGAAAGAGCAAACAAAACCACAAAACTTCAAACCACTCTTCTGTAAACATATCAACAATACCCAACATAAGCCCCTTTCTTACCATGATTGGAGAGGATGCCATTTTCACAGAAGTAGGGAGTGTGGTTGCGCCAGAGGACATTGCAACAGATTTCACCATGGTGGTTCCAGCAGGCATGGTCAGCATGGTGGGTGCAGAGGAAGGAGGTATCTTCTGTGTAGCAGCTGCTGCTGCAGCAAGAGCGGCCATGCCGCTCATTGGTTGACTGCCTCCAATAGCCTGTGGTCACATATCAAGATCGTAAGTACATCTTCTTAGTTATGAAGACTGCCGTGTTATTAACTTACTATCATCAACACACACTATTCTTAAATAGTTTTGTTCAACAAACCACACACACACACACGGATAAAGGCATGTCATTCAGATAATACTTACAGCCCCTTGAGTGCTTTGGGCAGGCATCACCATTCTCACACCAGGGGGAAGAGAGGTGAGAGTTACTGGCGATTTCCCAACTTGCGTAGCTGGCCGAACAGTAAGAAGTGGTGTACCGACTGTGGACTGCGGTGCCCCAACCTTCAGGACAGCTGGGACAGCTAAAACAAATTGGTACATTTATAAAGATGTTTATAATTATATTTTAGATAGACACAGACATAGAAGAGGGGGTTGGTGGAAGACACAGTGTAGCAGGTATTTAGCCAAGAACTTGCCTTGAGGACGTGGAGCAGCAGAAACAGCAATTGGGCTCCCAGGGATTGTAGGCAAGACCTGAATAGTGGCTGTCGTAGGAGGCATAGAAGCAGCCTGTGGGATCAGGGTGATGCCGGCGTGAGCGACAGGTTGTACAGTTGGAGCAGCTGCTGCAGGAGCTGGGCTCTTGGGCGGATTTACTGGCACAGACGGAACAGGATTGGCCGGCGACATGGCTGCGGCAGCAGCTGGGATGTCGTATTTCTGAAGTTGCAACAAGTAACTGTCTGCAGTGGATACTGCTCCCCAACTCACCTCCAGCGAGTTTGTATTGGCTCTGACTAACTGAACACGAGCAGGAGCAGGGGGCTTCTCTGTGAAAGACAGAAGAGTGAGTCACTAAGCCCCAGACACCTGAACATTTGCATCCTAAAGAATGGGGATTATAATCATCTACGATAATACAGGAGAACCAATCATTTTTTTTAGCAACAAAGGCATTTGCACAGAAGAGTTGGTTACAGTAATTGCTTAAAGTGGATTACACACTAACTTAGAAAAACCAAATCCTGCAGGTAGATGACGGAACAGTTCAAATCAAGGAACAAAGGTTTCATGAAGTAATTTAGAACCGCATAGATTCATAGTTACTTAAGCATGCCGGAACCGGTTACTCACCTGTTTCAAGATACCACAGGTCCTTACAACACACTTGGTTATTCCAGGCTTTACGGTAGCCATCTCGACCGCTCCATATATACAAACGGGTATTGATTGCTACAGCACAGTGGCCAGCACGGGCCCGTGGAATGTTATCCTCCATAGTATCCATGACAATATGTTCCCATATCATGGAGTCTACAATTGTAAATAGACACTGGTTAACAAAACCCACCTAGAATAAATGGGGACAATCTTCTAAAACTAGCCAGTGCCTTAAGCAACCACAAATAAAATTACTTACCAAGATTGAGACAAGCAAGGGTGTTTGTACATTTCCATTCCTTCTCATGGGTGGCAACTTTGACGTCGTCCATGACCAAAGGCACCCAGCCTCCAAAAACATACATTCTGAAGGAGAAGAAAAAAAAATGAAATCTATCGTTTTCATAATATTGGAGCGAGTAATCAAAAGGAATGTAGGAGAATGTGTGTATTTAGCTTTCATCGTGGCCTGTTATCTGCAAGCACTACTGCTTATTTTCTTGTATATTCGGCCTGAGACTGCTTAGTGACATCAGTTTGACTACCGTGTATGACGTCTACTATTATGGCCACTGGTAACTAACGTTTGTTGGCAAATTGTTTTTGAAAACAAAAAGGTCTTTAAATTTTTACAAAAAAATAAAGAATGGAAGGTAAGAAGACAACGAAGGCTTACTTGTTGCTTATAGTCGTAGCAGAATGAAGACTTCTAGGAAGAGGAGCAACACCATTCAGATTGGGTTTACTCCATGTCAGCGTGTCTAAAAAAAATAAATAAAATAAGCAGAGAGCATAGTTTAGACCGAAAACGTACAAGATCATCATCCCTGCTAGTAGCAGACAGTTAGTGTAAAAATAAAAAGTCTGAGGGGCATGTGTGGAGATCCGAGAAGCATGTGGCAGATTTTGTGGGATCTGAGGGTATTTTGTGACCAGTGGGGTCTGAGTAGCATGTGGTGAAGTTTTAGAATCAGTAATGGTGGGGAGATTGTAGTTGTCTTGGGGCTCTTTTTTTTTTTGTCCCCCTCTTTCAAAATAATGGTAATGTGGAGGTTGGAAAGCCCTTGAAGATCATCAAGTTCCAAATCAATGGACTATAGTGAGGAGGTGTGTTTTAAAAGTCTCTTGTCAGGGGGAAGGGGGGTAGGGAGTTCCATAGAGGGGAGCAGAACGGGTGAATTTTTGAAGGCGGGAGGGAGAGAGAGATGGATATCAGATAGAAGGGGAGGCGGATGTCAGATACAGATCTAATGTGTAAAGATGGAGTACATCGTGTGATGACATCTGATGTATGACGGGGATGTGCTGGTGAGTAGCTTAAATTGAATTCTGAGGGTTAAATTTATTAAGCTGCAGGTTTGAAAGTGGAGATGTTGCCTATAGCAACCACAGTCTAGCTGTCATTTTGTAGAATGTACTAAATAAATGACAGACTTATTGGTTCAAATAGCCAACATCTCTACTTTTTAAAACCCGCGGCTTGATAAATTTACCCCTTGATGTTATGAGAAGCCAGTGTAGGTATTTGTAGAATGGTGCTGCATATGGGGATCAGCAAGAGAAAGCTTATTCTCACTGCAGTATTTAAGATGGACTGTAGCAGGGATACTTGAGAGACTTTAGTTGGGTAGTGACACTGGGAAGGATAAGCTCTGTTTCGTGCCTACGGAGATTGTAGTAGCATTGGGACATCAAAGTTGAGATGGCATAGAGGAGGTGAACTCATAGAACAAGAGGATTAAGAGGTATGGAGAAGCCTCAGTTATATAGAGGGAAAGAGCATTCAGTTTCTCAGATTAGACAATGGTATTCCAATTTGCGAGAGCGGAATGGCAAAAATCAACATTAACAGAGCAAGTTTAAAAACAAGAGTTTCTATTATTCAAATACTGAGGAAAAAAAGTAAACTTACCTATATCCAATATCCACAGGTCACCAAGCCGGCATCCACTCATACCACCATATATTACCAAGCGAGACTTTTTGCTGTCTTTATCGGTGTACACCACAGCAGTGTGAGATTCCCGGGGTGGAGGCAGAATACCATAAGTTATGGGGATGTCCCAAGCTACAACACCAGAGCCAGGACGCAACTCCAATATGTACAGATCATTCAGGTACCTTTTTCGAAGAAAGAAGAAAAAAAAAAAAAAAAAAATTATACATACAGTGGCGTGTATAATATATATTTTATTGCTTGCATTGTACAATAAACGCAATACAAAATGGGCAAAAACAGACGCTCAGGATTTGCAAACCTGGGAATGTTGTTCTTTGGGTCCTCACTGTCGTTTGCCAACCCACCAAACAAGTAGCATTTACTTCCCACCAATGAAAAACTGTGTCCGAGCCGTGGACAAGGAGGAGGACCATTTTTGGGCGCTTTGGCTTTCAATCGCTTCCATTCCCATCTGCTTGCCTGAACACAAAAGAGAACAGAGGTCAAAACACAACCTAGTCCCTCCCCTTCCTTATAGTCCAGACACATTTAGAAATACTGATATATAATCCAACATCCTCTCTTCCAAAATACTTTCAAGAGTACAAGAATAGCAGAACTAACACCTATCATTACATTGTACAATTATTATGAAATTTGCTTTAAAAACTATGAAAGAGTGGATCTCAAGACTACAAGCAATGGTAAAATTAAGTAGGTCCTTGGGGGATGTAAAGACTCACTTATATTTCTAATGAACTTGGCAAAGAAATGTAAATAAAATTATATACCTGCAGTTCATACAAGTCATTACTGTATTTCCCATATTCCACCATTCCCCCAAAGACAAGTAAGCGAGTCCCATCACAGACAAATCCATAGGCGGCACAGCCTGGAGGAATGTCTCCTCTCACTGCGGGAATGAACCACTGGTTTGTAGCTGGAGGAAGAGAGTAAAACAGGACATTAGTGCACAGGGCTATACATACAGACAGAGGTTGAGAGGGTCCTGCTCAAAAGTTTACAATCTATGGGACAATGGGAGTTTGATACAAAAGGGTAAGTGCTACATCATACTGCATATTGGTCCTGCTAGAATGCACAAATTGATCCAAGTAGTGAAGGGATGTGCAGTGTATGCATATCAACGCAATGGCCCATGTATTCCCTACACACACTTTGAAAATTTGGAAACTCCTGCCCAGTGACACTGTCAGCTCTCCTCTCAATGCAGTCAGGAGAGATGTACTGACAGTTCAGGCAACAGACTGTCTCCATAAGTGGATAGACTATTTTAATACAAGTATAATTTACACCATCCATTAATATAGTCTAATCTGAGATTGTAACTGCTTGCAGCAATATAAATCAGCTTGTTCTCTGGAACTCCTACTGAGGGAACAACCAGCAACATTAGGCTGCACATGGAACGCTGTTGTACATCGAGTCAGTGACATGACTATAGTCAAGATTGTCCAAGTGGAGCACTTACGAATTTTATAAAGCTTAGCCACTTCACGTCAAGAACAAAGCAAAATGGTACAAATTGTCTAACTGCATGTGGCTGTTGTAACTCTCCAGGCTGGAGTTCTTTAAAAAATGACCCATAAATTAAATTAAGCATACAGCACATGAAATGAAAGCAAAAAAAGTGCTGCCTGACATAGGGCCATTCAATCCTATGCCAACACAAGTATTATTCATACAGGCGACAATTTAAAGCACAGAACCTTGCAAAAAAAAGAAAAAAAAAAAAAAAAGAGCATGGTGCATTGTAATAATTTTTTGCATAAATATTTGGTAAATAACATTAAAAAAAAAAAAGTGTAATTGATAATATAGACCTTCACATTATGAACTGAGAGGCATTGAGATTTATATCTGTATAAAAAAATTCTCAGTGGGGCATGCCTTCATTGAAGAGAAACATGAATGTGGTATTTATTTGCGGTTTAGTGTATTTGACGATGGAAAAAAACAAAACAAAACTATATAGCATTTGTAGGCACATCTCTGAGCACTAGGAACTATGGTACTTATTATACAGACTGTAACAAAACATGAACTCCGCCCACCTGTTATTCCAGGAACTCCGTTATCTTGACCAAGCAGGGAGTTTTCTTAATTGAGCTATCAATGGAATGGCAGGTGGGTTCATGCCCCCTGCTCCCCCTCTAGAGTACTTGTACATCATACGTCTCAGTCTTCCTCTCTGTGAGGAGAAACACTGTCCTCCCTGGGAAACACTGTCCTCCCTGGGGCTGTGCACCATCTCCCCCTTTCCCCATTATTTAAAAGTCACTCCGTCCCCTCCTTGTACACTACCTTCTGCAGCAGTCAAAAAGTTAAGAAAATTACAGGTGGGCAGAGGTTTTTCAAGTGGTGTCTGTATAATTGACAAGTACCGGAGATTTGATATAGGTGAGGCCTAGCTTCTGTGGGAAGGTTGGAGAACCAATGCAATAAGTTATAAAACAAGCACATGAAGCAAGTAGAAGAGTCACCAATACAAATAACATGCAGACCTATTGTACTGCATTTCTCCCAGTCACTAATAGTAGATGACAGAAGAGCTTTTATACTATGGGACCATGTAAGCACAGAAAATACATACAAGCTCACTTTCTTCCAAGAAGATTCTCCAGACAATACTGTTCAGAACCAAAATAGTGTGAAGAATGTAGGAGGCAAATGGATGATGGCAAATGTCTGACAGCTCACTTACATACTGGGTGTAATATATATCACACAAGGTGAATCCCATTCAATTAAAGTATTACTTTTTTTTTTTTTTTTTATAAAGATGTTAAACATGCATAATAGACCAGCTTCCATTGCATATAAAACCCCTATGCTGTGTTAGATTGTTTCCTAGATACACACTATGTAGCATTAACCGGAAAGGCAGAGACTCCATCTTTGGCAGAGCCCTGTCTATGCCCAGCCCCCACAGCTGTATCCTCTGGCCATGTCAGCAGCTTGAAAAGTGTAACACAAGATATTTATGTTACTCTGTCCAAACTAAGACATAGTAGTGTGAGCCAGCAGAATATTTATTTTACACCACATCAGTTTATTGTGCTGTATAAATTGGTGGTGCTGCCCTCCTCGTAACAGAGTGTCTAATTTTTTTGTTCTTGTCCATAGAAATTGAGCCTCAGGAAAGTGGAGAAAAGACTAACAAACAGAAAAAAAATAAAAATTCTAAGAATAAAAACAAAACAAAAAAAAACAATGAAGAAATGACAGAATAATTGTGTGCCCAAGGCATCAATCTGCTTCTATAGCACTCACCGAAGACGCCCTATGCAAGGGAACATCTGGATTTTTGGGGCACATTTCTATTTCAGACCCTGACTAGAAGGAGCAGGGGATTCTAAAATCAGCATTTGTGTAACTACGTTGTTGGCTGCAAAAAGTGTTTTTCCGGCACCAGCAAGTTTAAAATAAAATGTAAAAAATAAATTACTGTTGTCCTTTATAACCTATAATGGTTGCTTTTCATATGTTCATACAGAAAGGGGAATGGGGTCCCTTTCTTAAAAGCACAAATACAACTGGCCACCTGGGTTTCTGGAAACGTTAACCTCTAAAACAAGATGCTTTCAGATATAATGAATACTCCAGCATATATCTGTTTAAACATTGGCAAGATTTTGCAAAAATGAATAAATAGACTAAAAACAATACATACTGCATATTGACTAAAAGTGCTGAATGGGATGATCAACCCCTACCACAAAGCATGCCCTATATTTCCTATCTAAAAATTAGTACAAAGTAACTATCCTTGCCAGCATTGTCTTGAAATAATATTTGCCTACTTAGGACAATAATGTCAAAGGGAAGACTAGTAAAGGGCCTACATAGGACAATACCTACAAAATTACTGGCTGTTCTAGAACAGGCCAATAGACACAACAATGCAAAACTATTTCCCCAATACAAAGCATACAAACCAGTGTGTCTTTTGTGCTATCATTGCCCTAACACTGCACACACTGACAACGTGAAAACTTAAACTTGCAGGTAAATGCATTTAAAATATGTCATGCCCTAAACCGTGGTAAGTGACAAAGCTAAAGAAAGCAGATCCCTGCTACGGAGGGAGGGGAGAAGAGCTTCAGATGCAGCTTTTTGAAACTTGAAATTGGCGCCAGGTTCTCAGCTGGTAAAATGTGCAGCATACAGCAAGAAGGGGATTGGTTATGTGAACAACATTCATCACACAGTACTTTAATTATATGCAATATGGGTGGGGATTGTATGCAGATACTAAGACACCTTAGACAGGCAAAGCCAACTGACAGCTTACTATGTAGAGACATTTTCTCAATCACTTATTACTTTACCTCTACAAAAAAACAAAGGAATCAGGATTTGCCATGATTATATGCAAGCAAAAAAAATCATTAAATAGGCTCAATAAAGAGGTCACTATGCAAATCTTGAGTCACAAGTTACAATTAGACTTTAAGACAATACAACAAACTATATTTATATGTGAACGGAACAGAGCATAAGAATACAGTGTATAATATTGAACATAAAAACGGAGCTGAACCATTTCGGGAAATGGAAATTAAATCTCAATTATGGGTGAAAAGAATAAAATAAAGATTGCAAACTGAATATCTGCATCATAATTAAGACTTTATACCAAACATATTTTCCCTATTCACAGCACAATGCACTGACAATAATGGGTGTGAATAGATAGTGTAGATAAAGCGCTGTGCAGTATGTGCAAGGCATAGAACAACAACCTTTATAGGACAGATAGCATGAGTGTGTGTGATGGCATAATATTTATAGGAGATGCAGCAGGTGTGTGTGTGGATGACATAACAGTGTTGGCTAACCTGTGACACTCCAGGTGTTGTGAAACTACAAGTCCCATCATACCCTTCCAGCAATAAGCTGCTATATATTGGCACAGCATGCTGGGACTTGTAGTTTCACAACACCTGGAGTGTCACAGGTTAGCCAACACTGGCATATAACATCCACACACCGTGGCTACGTGGTTAGCACTTCTGCCTTACAGCACTGGGGGCATGAGTTCAATTTCCTAACATGGCCTTATCTGTGAGGAGTTTGTATGTTCTCCCCGTGTTTGCGTGGGTTTCCTCCCACACTCCAAAAACATACTAGTCGGTTGAGTGCTAAAAATTCACACTAGCCTGTGTATCTGTCTGTGTGTTAGGGAATTTAGACTGTAAGCCCCAATGGGGCAGGGACTGATGTGAGCGAGTTCTCTGTACAGCGATGCGGAATTAGTGGCGCTATATAAATAAATGATGATTATATATAAGACAGGAAGCAGGAGTGTGTAGATCGGATAATATTTATAGGAGATGCAGCAGGAGTGTGTGGATGGAGTATAAGGATCTCATAACATCCATAGGACAGGCAGCAGGAGTGTGTGTATGGCATATAATAAGTATCTCATAATAACATCCATCAGGCAGCAGGAGTGTGTGGATGGTATATAATAAGGATCACATATAACAACATCCATAGGACAGGCAGCAGGAGTGTGTGCACTGGGTAGGACAGGGAGCCGGGGCCGCCCCCTCCTGTCTCCAATCCTCCTGCTGGGCGAACCCGCCATTTTTCTGGCGGAGGGCGGTGCACAGTGCCCAGTGGGGGCTGCTATATCCAGTCCTGTCACTTGCTCACACTGAGCTGTAATCCCGGTCGCCCAGCTCTACAATGAGCAGCCCCTCAGACTAACATATGTTCTGCAGATAAACACACACAATGTACTGTACATATAACACAGCTGGTACAACTTTCCCCCCTAAGACACTGCGTGGAGCGCTGAATCCAGCGCTGTAACATGGCGATATGTGACGTCACTTACCGGTGTTGTACACATGCAGCTCGTCCACGATCCCTTCGTTTCCTCCACCGAACACTACGATCAGCTCTTTGATGGCCACGGCCCTGTGTCCGTGCCGGGGCCTGGGGACGGGGCCCGACCAGCCCACCACTCGCTTCCAGCGGGGCTGTAGGGCGGCGGTTCCAGTCACCGTTGGAGGGGCGGCCATGGCGGCGGCGGTGACAGTTCTCGCACCGGCGAATACGTGTAAAACAAAGAAAAAGAGAGAGAAACCAAGGTCCAGGGGAGGCGGATAAAACTAGCAGGTTACTGGGGGACACGGCTGAGGCACGACGTGTACAATGGGGTAGATAAAACCAGGAACCCGGGGCTGAGGCCTTCTGGTTGCCGGTTCTCACTGTGGCGCTGTGGAGTCCATGGGAGCCGCCATTTTATGACGGCGGCCGGAGAGAAAACAAACTGATTCCCGCGCCCGCCGCTGCTCTTCGGGGCTCCTCCGCTCTGGGGGGGGACCGGCTGCTATCCACACCCCCCTCTGCAGCCCACCCGGTTTCCGCCCCCGCCCGAGCTTATTCTTTTCTTTAAAGTCGCCCGGGAGCGGCGAAGCTGAGGGAGTCCATGGGAGCCGCCATCTTGTGCCGTCCAAACAAACCAATAAAGAGCTGGTAGGAAAACCAAAGATGGCGACGAGCGGAGCGACAACACACCGAAAAAAACCGCCGCCTCCTCCTCCGGGCTGGTGGGAGCAGCGTTAGACAGATGAGAAATTAGCCCCCGGCACCGAGAACACAACAATCCGCTGTATATAGAGGGTGAGAAGTACAGACTCCACCCCTGTGGCCACCGCTTATCTCATATAACTCGGGGTATCTGAGGTAAAATCGGGGAAAGGAACAAAAAACAAATGACTGCCTGTACAAGACTTATTCAAAAAATGTTGGCAACCGGGATAATCGGTGTGCAAACATGAGACAGGGCACCGGAGCCTCTTTTCACGCCTCCCTGGGAGCCGCCATCTTGTCAGCGACCGCCTCCCGTCTTCCTCCTCCTCCGGAGACAATAAGATGGAGGCGGGGATTTAGCGGTGCGGTTAGGGGGGGGGGAACCAGAGAGGCTGAGTGCGGCCGAGTGCGGCCTGGGCACCCATGACAGAAATATGAGCATCTTACTAATGTGTGGGGAATACACATAAGTATGATGTGGGACACACTGTCTAATACATATAAGATGGGTGCTGATCAATGCAGATTATATTACACTTCTACACCATCCATCGTAATAATAAAGACTATACATTATAATAGGAAAATAAGTAGAAAGAAAACCCCTTATACAACAACCCTACTATAGAATAGAGGTGGCTTCCAGCAGTTGTGGAACTACAAATCCCAGAATATCCCGACAGGAAGTGCTGGGACTTGTAGTTCCACAACAGCATAAAAGTCCACAGTCCTAATGATAAACCTATTATTCTAGTAATTAGGTGACAATGCCACAGATGCGGTGTTATGTTTATGTGACTATTAAAACTTAACTATATATGACTGGACTGTATGTTATATGATCACGTTACAGGGCTCCCAGACAGGATGTGCTGGGACTTGTAGTTCCACAACAGCTAGAAGCCCACAGTCCTAATGATAAACCTATTATTCCAGTAATTAGGTGCCACAGATGTGGTATTACAATGTTGGTGACTATTAAAACTTAACTATAATTGATTGGACTGTATGTTATATGATCACGTTACATGAGGGTTCAGCTCCTGACATGTAGTTATCAGTGTGACACTGAGCATTCCCCTGTCTCACATAATACCATAAACCATATTTATTTACTTTCTCCCTGCACTTGCAAGTGACACATGGAGCAGATATTTTATGAGAGACGTTGGCAGGGAGACGCCAAGGAAGCTTTCATGGCTCTCTGGAAGCCGCCATGTTTGAACGTAGCCGTACCCTGCACGTCTGGAACACAAACACCAGATGTGGGAGGACTCTTCGCTCCAGAGTGGTTTAGGAGTCAATTATTATTGCTGCGGCTCTTATCCGAACATATTAATATTAGATTTGAGGCATTACTTCGGCTTTTTAATAACTCGGCTGTACATTTACACAAAAATAGTTGTTTTTAATATATATAATTCGTGTTAATGTCTGCAAGACGCCATCTTGTTGACCACTCCTCCCTCCGATAAGGAAGAGGCAGACACAGTAATGGCGGCGGCTTCTTCCTGCATGCCCGGATGTGGGTAGGAGTACAAAAGAAATCCAGCTGGAGACGATCAAATACACGTATATGTTATTGTGTCGTTCAGTAAAGTAATACATTCGTATGTGTAATGCCTTAATGAAACGTTTCGCGAACATAATATGTTCGGGCAAGCTAGTTTTTGCGCGCCCGTCTTTCTCTTCCCAGTAACTGTCATGGCGCCTCCTCTGCAGGAGCGGCCGCCATTTTAGACTCAGTTCCTAACAACGGTTGCTAAGGCCTGGTGGCACGAGGTAGAGGACGTCGCCATTTTGGTAGGTTTACCCCCACCTCCGTGTCTCCTGTGCAGGCGGGAAACATGGCGGCTCATTAGCATAAACACGACATTGAGTAAAATAGTAGATGAATGTTATAGAAATGGATGGTGGTGATCATAACTTTGCTAAAAACTACTGTTGTGTGTATGTATTGTGTACAGGCATTAGCTTTGCTGCATATTTGCCCATACTTTGCAGTTTCGATTAGCAGATTGCCCATATGCCAAAGTCATCTTATACAGTAAAATATGTTGTGGTATATATTCAGAATGTAATGAAATGCAAGTTGAATCTTACATTTGAGTGCTTCATAGTTATTAACAGTACACTAAATAAATTGAAAGAATTGACCAAGTTTAATAAACATCTCATGATGGGGATTGTAGTCCACTTTGAGGGGGAGATTCAGTTGCTGGCGCGGTGATGTTCTACACGTACATCACCACAATGTCCAACTGCGCACATTGCCAGCTCTTTTTTTTTTTGCACACTTCAATGGGATGCAAGGAAAATTGAGCGGAGATTTCTGCCATTACATGGACGCAGGCCCGGCGTTCCCATTAGGCAAACTTAGGCAGTTGCCTAGGGCGCCGGGTCCTGCAGGGCTCCGCTGACCCTTCCAGCATGCATTACTCCGCCTACTGTGGAGCAGCCATTGAAAAGAAGAGAAGACAAAAAAATAGAAGAGAAGAGGTTTGAAGAGTTCCCCTGCATCTGCTGACCAGACTTCAGGAGAAAAAAGAGTGAGTAAATAAAATCTAATTATTTTTTTATAATTATTTTTCAAAAAGAGGGTGCCCAAAGTACAATCTAGCAAGTAGGGAGGTAAAAAATTGTCTTTAAAAAAAATGGCTGGGTAATATCACTTTTTTTTGGCACCTTATGCTCTATATTTGACTTGCAAACTATGGGGTAGAATTTCTACCCCATAGTTTGCAAGTCAAATATAGAGCATGAGGTGCCAATAAAATTGTCATTTTTTCCACCATAGTTTGAAAATAAAATATAGAACATGAAGTGGCAAATAATAGTCATTTTTCTCCCGCAGAGTTTGCCAATCAAATATAGAGCATGAGGTGGCAAATAGTAATTTTTATACTGTTTTCCACCTCATGCTCTATATTTTATTTTCAAACTATGGTGGGGGTGGGAGGGTTTGAAATTTTGCCTAGGGCGCCGAGAACCCTAGCACCGGCAATGTTTCCCCATGGACTTTCTGAATTGATTCCCCCCCAGAGAGTGCAATATGTGACAAGTGCCTAAGAAAGTGTTCTTCGAAATTATCTTTACAAGTCATCAAGTATGACTCTTATTCAGACACATTAGACTTTTCCATGCAGAGTTAGTAAAAAAACGGATCAAATTTCTAAAAACATATTCAAGTCAATGAATGTCAGTAATAACAGTTTGAAACTGGGCGTGCAGAGCAAATTATGTTTGTAATGTCATGTTTAATGTTTTGTTGAAGGCTCATAGATCTGTCCTGCCAAGATGACAGGTATTTGCATGGTGAGCTAAGCAGATTGAGTTGGTCCTTGCTGAATGTGGACAAGGTGCACTGGTGCCACATCCACATGCAAAAATGAGATTTCATTTGGCTGGATAAGAATTTTATAAGAAATAGCAGTAGTAGAGAGGGTGCATTTGCAGGGACTTTCTCTGGTTTGTGGAGGGCCGTAAACCCCTTTTCTCCCCAGAAAAGGAGTTTATTTTTAAGAGGTGGCAGCGATCAAGCCTTGGCCTACGATTTTAGTGGGACTTCTCTCAATCTTCCAGGTGAGCTTACAGGAAAGTATATTTTTAGGTGAATTTCTTCTAATGTAAACAAACATTAACATGTACATACTATAGTGACTATAATGAACAAAGCCCCTCTGTCTGAATGTGTAGGTGGCCTATGTGTGCTTGAGGAAGACAAACGGGTACATTTGCACAGATAGAAATGCACTATGGGGGCCCATTTTTCAGTTCACAAGTAAGGCATATTGGGACTACAATCCATGTTTGCAAAGACCTCTGTATATATATTTGTAACTACTGTAACTAGCTAAATAAAATGTATTACAGATATATACCGGCACCAAAAGGAGCTATAGGGATAAGGTATCAATATAATGTTATCATGTTTCATATGTATGTGTGTAAAATCATGTCATATTTAGATAAATTAATGCTGTTTCTCTTGCACAGCCATTTGGGGGACATTGCTGACCATGGGTATAAAAGCCACTTTGCTGGGACTAAGGCACTAAATTCTAACAACCTGACTGGTACAGCTCCCACAGGGTCCGTGGAAGTACAGGCAGAGCCATGACAAACAGAAAGGAGGAGGTGCTTCTTCCCATTGGGTGGCACCTTCCCTCTTACAGGATTTTCTGTGAGGAAAAGCAATTTACATAGCCTCTGGTTCTTTGCTTCCACTGCCTGGGTGATAAAAGTGGGCAAGCAAACTCAGTGATGCATACAGTCTGGGATGCCTAGATCCGAATTAATGCCTTTAGCTGAGCACATTAAGGAAGTGCCCTGTGTACTTGAGCGACGCTGTCCTAAATGCAGGTCTGGGTCTGTCCAGGATGTCTTCCTTGGTTGTGGCGGATAGACGTAGTCTCTGGTTCAGATCTTGGGAGGCAGATGCAGAGTCCAAGAAAGCCTTAAAGGCGCTGCCCTATGATGGAAGGGTTCTCTTTGGTCCAGAATTGGATAATATTATTTCTCTGGCTACTGGAGGGAAAAGTTCTCTCATTCCAGTTAATGTGTCACTCACCGGACCGTGAGTGCCTCTTCACTGGTGCGTGGCTCTCCAGTATTCCTGCCAGCACCTATCCTGAACCGTGGCCGCCCGCCATCCTGATGGTCTGCGCATGCGCAGTTCCTAAGAATTCTTCTGACCTTTACTTTTAGTTAATTGGTTGATCAGGCAACACTCCCTCTTTAGAGCACCTGTGTTCATTACCTCGTTGCCTGATCTTGGAGTCTCATTCCCTGTGAGTCTCTGAAGGTGTTCCTGTGTACTTCTCCGTGTCTTCAGCTTCCTGCTGATTCCTGCTCAACTGATTGCTGGTTTCCAGACCGCTTCAAGTCTTCCGTTTTCTACTATGTCTTCAGTTCCCTGCTGATTCCTGCCGGTTTCCAGACCGCTACAAGTCTTCCGTGTTCTACTATGTCTTCAGTTCCCTGCTGATTCCTGCTCTAATCATCTGCGGCTTCCAGTCCGCTATTACCTCCAGTGTTCTACTCGTGTTCGCTATCTCCAGTGATTCCTGCATTGCTCATCGTTGTTCTACCCGTGTCAAGTTCTCTGCCTGTGTGCTGACCCGGACCCTGATTACCGCTACCACTCACCTGTGGCTTCTTTACTCGTGCTGGCGTGCAGCCGCTCAGCTGTTCCTGTATCCTCTCGTGGACAGCCTGCTCAACTGAACCGCGGTATGCTTACTTTCTATTGACTGTATTCGTTTACTGAATATCCGCTTGGACTGTTCTCCACTTACCCACGGAATCCTCTATCTCCCTGAGACTGTGTTATTACTCCGCATATCTGCTGGGAAGTTTACCTCTTTGTTCATTTGTGAGATACATATGCTAATTGACCTTCTGCTATTAGCCTGGATTCCAGTAGTGAATTCGTCTCTGTCAAGCAGCGCCTGCCACACCAACATAGACTTGTGCATATTGTTTGGGATCAAGTTCCTTGTGCTCTCAGTGTCTACATTCTATGTTTCCACTCATCGACACCTGCACCTGGAACAAGTCCTCTCACTACAAGCAGTGGTACAACTTGCTGTACGCAGACCACTGCCTTCCCCGTTACCTACCTACACCTGGACAAGTCTTCTCACTATAGCAGTGGTACAACTTGCTGTCCGCAGACCACTGACTTCCCCGTTACCTTCCTGCACTTCTTCACGTCCATCAAGATCCTCGTGTTCATATCTACCTAATCATTAACCAGATTGCTGCTAGTCATTGACTTTTCTATTTGCATCCTCTCACCATCTGCTGAGTCATATGTTCCGCTAGTCACCCTGCTACCAGAGGACCACTGTGTAACCCACACTACTCTGGTAAGATCATCATCTGGTGATATCCTGGGCAAAGACTCCTAGTGCCCGTGACATAATGTCCCTAAGGGCCAGAGGTTCTGGTCCTTTCGCTTTGGTGGTGGATCCAGGAGAGCTGCCGCGAGTGGCCAATTCTTTGTCCAACGGGGGCGCCTCAGACAAGCTTGGACAGGATGACATCCTGGCCTGAAGCTGTCAGACAAACAGCCTACATAACTTACCTCTTTCCCCACCGCAAGTTCGGTGGTGGGAGCTCATCTCTTGTACTTTTGGGACTGGTGGATCCGTTCTTCCTGGATGCCTGGCTAAGAGACATCGTGACTGGAGGTTTCGTCCTGGATCTCTTGTGGATGCCTCTGCAGCGTTTCCTCTCCTATCCACTCCCCTTCCTCGAGACGCCACCAGGAGATGGGTCCTTCAGGGGGCCATTCAATCTCTGTTGTAAAGAGTGATTGTTCCAGTCCCGTGAGAACAAAGAGGTTTGGGTTATTACGCAAACCTTTCTCTTGTACACAAGGTGGGTTTGTCCTTGCGCCCCATCCTGAACCTGAAGTCCCTCAACTTACACTTGAGAGTAGCCAGCTTCAGGATGGAGTCAGTTTGCTCCGTGATCCATGAGCGGAACAATCCCATCCAGTACACCCTATGGCATTGAGGCGGGCTTCCCCCTGTATTCCATTGTCGCTCTCCTCCTCTTCCCACACAGGCTTCATTTCAACATGGTAGCAGCTCCTCCTGTCCCCTGTTGACATCCGTGACTTGCCGGTCCAAACTGCATGGGAAACTGATTTGGAGATCACTGTCTCAGCGGAGGATTGGGAGAAAATCTTTCAAAATATCTATAAGTGTATCAATCCCTCTGAGATGATGATTAAAATTGTACACAGGTTGTATCTCATCCCAGATAAGCTCCACAAAATGTGTCCCTCAGAATCTAAATATTGTTGGAGGGATTGTGGCGAGATTGGTACTCTTGTGCATATTTTTTGGATGTGCTCTAAACTCCATTTACTATGGGCCGAGGTCTTCCATCTAATATCACAGACTTCTAAATCCAATATCTCCCCCTCCTCCGCTATGACACTTTTACAGTTATATCCTCCCTATCTCCAGCGCCATAACCAATACACCACCGGACACGTACTCCTCGCCACTAGGGTGGTAATAGCACATAATTGGAAATCTCCACTACTTCCATCTCTCTCTAAAATTATCACCAAAACTCAACGCAGTTATAATATGGAAACCATTGGCTTTAAATACTCTACAGCCGTATCCTCACCACTGATCAAATGGTTCCTGTGGTATGAATATTACACGGAACACCGACCCCTACAGAACCCTTACTTCTAGTCTTGATTCTCTGAGCTTTTCAGTATTGATGGACCTAAATGTACCCACTTGACACTCTGCTTGTCTCTAGCTATGTCTCTCTCCCATCTATCTCTTATATAAGTATTATCTCGTGTATGGTATGTTTGCTATGTGTTGGCAATGTTGAATGTATATTTTTTTTACATCACAGATTGTACCCAGTATCCATTGCTATGTTTGTTATATGTCTCTTTATAAACTCAATAAAAAATCTTTCAAGTTAAAAAAACAAAAAAAAAAAACAACTGGTTTATTTTCTCTCATGTCTGCACATACAGTAATTTTGCTAGAAAGCAGCTAAGAGAACATTAGGCTGTTTGCAAGCAAAATAAGTACACCAGCATTGAGCCACACCTTCTTTTTTAGGGTACTAGCTGTACAGGAATATAAATGCACTATAAACATAGAAAAAAGCACACATTTTTGTCATTATTATCAATATTTATTTATATAGCGCCAGCAAATTCTGTGCGTTACAATTGTTGTCTTCACTTTTCCATACCAATGTTAATCTATATACACAATCAGTGTATTAAGTATCAAACTGCCTTAATCACATTCTGACCATCTACTGCTTTGAGTCATCTCTGAATGGTTAGGTATATAATAAATATATACTGGGTCTTAGTACAACCAAAATCTTCAAGTAGACCACAGTCAACATTAGTTCCTCAACATTCCCTTATCACATTGCTCTGCGCTTCTCTCCTCAATAACACAAGAGTCTAATAGGGATGGATTGAGAGTTCCATAGAAGACGTGTTTGGCAGAAGTCTTGCAGCCGTGTATGGGATAAGGTTATAGAAGGTCACAGTGAGAATATTTATGGGTAAGGTTAAATATAGGTGGGAAGCTACAGCCATGATGCTTCAGTTTATTTGGACAGTACAGATAACTATCTTCTTTAGGCCACCATCAAGTGGTTGATTTGGGGTACCTAACTTATTTGCTTATCATAGGGCTGCTAAATTAATTCATATTACATTTATTGCATAAACTGCAACCTTGCATTCGATTGAAAATAATGCCAATTGGTACATATACATTTATTTGGATTCAATACACTGCAGACACCCCAAATGGTTAATATTGCATGATACAGAGAACTCACATCAGTCTCTGCCCCATTTGGGGTTTACAATCTAAATTCCCTAATACACAGACTAGGATCAATTTGTTAGCAGCCAATTAACCTACCATTTCCCTCCTAAAGTTCCATGCCCTGGCCTGTGCCATTGCGGTCCTGTGGGTCTCGAATGCTTCCCTTCATTCATCGTTTTCTCGTCGGTGGAGGAGTGTTGGAGGAAGACCATTGCGCTGACCTGCTTACCTGACTGTCTTTGGGCCTAGGGTTTGCAAGACTCCTTCCTGCCTCTAAGGGTTCCAGTTGCGATCTTGGAGCCCACAGCAGTGACCATCAGGATCTCTAGTGAGTGTGCCCTCCATTATACATATTCTCTGGCCGGGCACCGTCCCTCCACATGGGCCAGCTTGCATCTTCTGTGGAGTTTTGTGTTGATCATCAGCCAGTCCTTTCAGTGCATTTTAATAATACATGTGGCACACTCTACAGCTACCTGATACAGAATCTCTAATTACCTCTGTCCATTCACCTATCTTGGTGTTTATCACTTCCTCCTAAATATATATTTTGCTTCAGTAGCATACTTCAGTCTGCTGTTGTATATAGTCTGTACGCTTCATAACCTAGGTCTCAGAACCTACCCTGCATAACCTATACTATCTCTCATCTTTGACTCTCTCAGTTCTCTGGGACTACCAATCACTATGGGCAAGAATTCCCTGCCTCTGGCAGGTTGGATTGTTTTTCCAGGTCATTCAATGTCTCTTTTCCTGCTGAGCTGCAGCTGTCAGGGGTCTCAAACTGTGATGGAGCCTCCGACTTCTGATGTACCTATAGCTCCCATGCAGGAGGTGCTGCACGCTAATTCCTCTGAAAAGAGGGTACCGGACAAAAATAAAGTTGACTTGTCCTCATTATGCCAAGAAATGCAGAAAATAAGAGACAGAATAGGTGAAGTGGAGGTAGCATTTCCACTCTGGAGGATACTGCTGCACCTATGAAATAGAAATGACCAATTTGGAGTTGCAAATAGTCTCCTGTAAACAAAAAGTAAACCTGACATTGAATGGCGTTTATGCTGGAATAATGTTGGATTTGTGGGAGGATGGTGATTGCCCGGAATCCTTCTTGGAAGACTGACCTATACAATTGTATGGGAGAGATGCTGCACTGCACAGTTTGCTATTAAAAGGGCACATCACACTTCTAATCAGAAACCGTCACCAGGTGCTCCTCAGCGTACCTTTGTTGCAAAAATTCTTAATTTTAACTAGAGATGCTATTCTACATCTTGCCTGAACCAGGGGTTCGCTGCTATACCAAATCCAAAAGATGGCTGTCTTCCTGGATTTTTCTACTGCTGTTCAGAAGACTAGGGTTCAACTCCTACAAGTCAAGAGATGATTGTGCGATCTTCAATTACTGTATACTATCTTCTTGCCGACACGGCTGCGGGTGGTAGTGGATGGTACCACCCAATTCTTTGACTCTCCACAGGCTGCTGTCGTCTGGCTGGATTGTAATACTCTTCAATAATCCTATCCAGGACTGCGTAGCATATATTCTCCTGCATATGGACATTTCTCCTTTGCTTTCTTTACAGCTGGACATTGGTGGTATTGTATGCTCCTGTTTCATGTTTGACTATTTGTAATTTTCTTTCACCCAGTTTCTCACATGCATGATTTACTCTGTGACTATCTAACGGTGTGTACTGCCTGTTGGTTACTTCACCCTGGCCGGGACCTCACAGCACTTTAAATAATTTTTCAATTCTTTACCTATTTGACAGAGGTACTTGATATCTGCTGTGCATGAGGTAGAATATAATCCGCCTGGTTTTTCGGACCACTCCCCCCCCTTCTGTTACACTTTGATTATAATATTACCAGGGGACAAGCCCTTTGGACATTTAACCTGTTTTGGTTGTCTCTCATGGGGGCTGGTTTCGAGTTGATTGCTCTATGGGAAGGGTTCTTTGCCGTGAACACCCACACAATGCGAAGCTCCCAGTAGTATGGGACTCATTTACGCCTTACCTTCGGGGCATCTTAATAAATAGGGTTGTGGGGCTCAAGACATTTTCAGGGGATAAGGAACAGCAGTTGGAGCAAACTGTAGAGCTATGGAATCTGTTTATAGTGTGACTCATTCCACTGCTTCCTGTCTGAATTGGCTTTCTGCCAGAAAGAATGGACGAATTACCTGCTAAATAAATCTAAGCATAAACTGCTCTTCAGGAAATGTCCATTATGTGGTAGCAGACAGGGCTGGTAGTTTTCAAGCCTACCTGGCACACGTGGAGGGTGCCAGTACTACTGTCCCTATGATTATAGATACAATGGGAGTTGAGCACTCCATTGCTGAAGTCTTTCATGATTTCTATAAGGATGTGTGCATTATAATGAGCAGGATCTCTACAGGTTTTTAGACACCATCTCTCTCCCGGTATTGTCCACTGACAGTTGACTGTTCTTGGTTTTCCTTTTACACTGAAAGAGGTAGACAATGCCATAGTGTCCTTCCCTAGTGGTAAGGCTACAGGCTTGGATGGTCTTCCTATAGAACTTTACAAGCAACACAGAGCGCTTTTTGTTCCTAAGTTACTAGACACCTTCAATACTCTCTTTGAATCTGGCATAATGTCCTGAACTCATACCTCTGTCCTCTCCACTGATGTGAAAATTATAGCACAAAATGGTCCTTAGAATTAATTGGAAGATCTTGGAATTAATTAATCCGGATAAAACAGGTGTAATGCCCGGAAAGTCTACCTATTTGAATTTAAGGCGCTTGTATACTCTCATGCAGGTGGCCGTTTCTGATTCCCAGGAATCTTTCTCTAGATGTCGCTAAGGCATTCAACTCCGTTGATTGGTCATATTTATGGGAGCTAATGAAATAATTTGAGATGGATCCTGTATATGTTAATTGGGCCAAGCCTCTTTATTCTAACCCAGTGGTGATAGTGAGTGTTAACAGCTACGTTTCCCGTCCCTGTAAATTGGAGCACTGGACAAGTATGTCCAGTCTCTCCTACCTTATTTGCAGTGGCCATTGAGCCTTTCGCTTGTTTAATTTGCAATACTGCCACAATTCGGTGCATTAGGACTACTAATAGAGAGACCAAGTTGGCCCTTTATGTGGATGATATGTTGTATTTTCCATCAGACACACAGGACTCCTTGTACGACTTTATCCTGGTAGTCAATGACTTTGAATACAGTAAATAGAGTGACAAGGCAATATATAATTATTGTGTTTATGCTGGCTAAATTCTCTATAGCCAAATTATGGATGGCTCCTGCTAGTCCTCATATGCGCAGTTGGATTAATTTAGTATTTATATTACGGTGGGACATGAATGTTTTGTCTATACTAGTAGGAAATGCCCCTTGAAGTATGAAAATATTTGGGTCCGTTGGCTAGACTCCTCTTTTGCTTTGCCCGCTATGGCGAGACCCTCTTTACTGGATTAGACCCACAGGCACCCTCGTTGTTGATGTCATTGTTTTCAATGTTTTACTTGTTTTCCTGATTGTGCTGGTTTCGATGCTCAAGTTGGTCCACGTGACTTTCTTGGTTTCCCTTGAAAATTTCTCAATATTCTCTGTATTTGATCTTTGTATCTTACATATCGTTGTCTATCTATTGTCAGTTTTGGTTCTGTCTAAACCATTTACATTCTACAGTGCTATATTACTATATCTTATATATATTATGTGTTGTTTGTCTGTTCGCAGTTAATGTTTTTTCTGCTTGTTTGCATTGTTTATGTATGTAATACAAATTAAATAAAAAATAAAAACACAATGGATTTAAAGAAAAAAATAGTACTTAAGTGCAGTTTGTAGCTACTTGATCTTCTTGAGCAATTCTTTCCTTTGGGCTTACATGGATTACAACTCTCAAGACAGCTAAATTAAATAAATCAGGGGAAAGAGACAAATAGTATATCCTTGATCAATAATGGTATCATTATCAGATATTATTCCTTCCTATACCTTCCAACCTCCCCCTAAAAAAAAATCTACGATATTGCAGGTTTCACTTATACCTATATGTCTTTAGTTTGATTGTTATGTACGATCTCTACTTCTATCGTCACTGATAATTATATCTTATTTTTGTACAGCATTTTATAACGGAAATACATTTCTTAAAATATAAAAAAATCTATATAAAAAAATAGAATAATAATGGTATCATTACTTCCACATTTCATGACTACACTTATTCTGAGGCGTTGTGCTGACATAGATCTCTGGGAGTTTTAAGTTCTTTCTAATTTCTCTCTAATTGCAAGCCAATTTGCAATTCAATTAAGAAAGCCTCACTATTCCCACTGTGAGTCATCTACACACTCGCTTCAAAATATGTAACGCTCACACAGTTTGAAACATATATTCTCCAACCCAACACACTGGGTTTTGCCTTTAATAAACCTGCCATTTTAAATCATTAAGGAAAAATCGCAGATAGTGACCATTTGGGCGAATCGCAGCTAAGTATATTTTACCCCAGATGTTCCCTTCATGAATAATCTAGGACATAAAGGAGGCTAAGTTGAGCAGTATTTTAGGAGTAATACGTTGGAACACATTTACGTTTCAAACACACAAGGTGCCTTATCCCAATGCATTGTGCTGCTCCTATGCTGGCTTTTGTTTGGGATTATGTAACAGGAGTTATATTGGTCTGGCCCAAGGGTGCACAAACTTTTTTAATTTTTTTTGTTTTAGCTTCTTACCAGTATTAATTTTGAAAGTTAGAGGGCCACATCATGTGGCCCCTGAAGCAGGGGTGGATCTAGAAAATTGTTGTACCACACAGACTAGGGTTAATTTTGTCAGCAGCCAATTAATCTACTAGTATGTTATTGGAGTGTGGGAGGAAACTGGAGCAAACCCATGCAAACACAAGGAGAACATACAAACTTCACACAGATAAGGCCACTGGATTTCTGCATGACAAGACCTCCACTAAATAAAACATGTAGGTTACACAGCATCATTTGAGATCAGAGGATGAGGGGCATGCTGTCTGCAGCATATGATCACCCTCCTTCCTCTGTTGGAAAAAGCTGCACGATTCTAGCTTGCTACTTCAGGGTGCCATTTTTAGACAGGACTTATTATGAGCCAGTATGCTGCAAAGTTGTCTATTTTTGGTTCCACTTATGTGAACAGATACGCTCTATTGTGGGGTACATTAAAAACAAGCGCAACAGATTGGCAGATGGAAACGTCTTTGCAGAATAGAGTTGTACTGTTGCAGCATTACAGCTAACTATCAAAAACTGTGCAAAATCACCCAGATGTACTACTGATTTGTCAGATTTGTTTGCTATAGCTTAACTTAAATTAAAATGCCTGCCAATATATGTATATATTACTACATATTGGAATCTCTTTAATTAAATGATTTGTTTTAACTTATTATTTAGGTTGAGCATTATGAACTGAAGGGCCGCATGAAGTGTATCAAGCTGCTTATCTGCTCTAGCCACATGCAGCTGGCTGTATCTTCAGGCAGCCATGGCTTGGTTCCCATGTTTATAGACCCACTCAACGTTATTTACATAACCCCTGTCATTTATCCAACTCCAGGGCATGTCACATGCTTCTCCTGTGTGACAACATGAGTTCATTTCCTCCCCCTCTCACCTTTACACAGACTGAAGAGAGTGAAAAGGTGCTCACCCATTGGGCCTGAGTCAGTAAGGAGAGCAAAGCATAAAAAGGAGTAACTTTACGGACCCCTCACCAGGGGCCGACGTCTCCAACTATCTGGCCGGTTGTGTGCCCAGCTATTGTGGAACTACATATTCCTGCACACACTGGCAGCCTTTGATTGCAAGGGCATACTAAAGCTTATGGTTCAACAAACACCAGCATGTCCTTCGAGTAGCAACGCGCCATTAAATTCTCCACTGCTCAAAGTTCAACGCAAAAGTTTTAGTTCCACAGTACACTGTCCTGCTCACCAGACCTTGGACTTTTCACATGAAATCTGGTAAGAAGACCCTTTCATTGGATTAGTGGATATTTTGAGCACAATAAGTGGATGCAAAAGAATAAAGTATTCATAAAGAGCTACGCTTATGTCAGGCGCCGTCCCCACACCTCCTCGCTGGCCGGGGACGGACACCTTCCTTCCCCGCTGAAGCACCCTGTTGCTAGGCAATGGTACGCTCCTTCCGGCCGTCGTCAGGGCGCATGCGCATCCATTGCCACGGCAACGGGACGCGCACCCTGACTTACTGTCGGCGGTCAGCGCTTCTCTACATCTCCATGGTTGCTTACTTAGACGATATTCTAATATTCTCCCCTGATTTGCCTTCCCATTGTGTGCATGTGAGAGAGGTTCTATCATGCTTACAATCTAATCACTTTTACTGTAAATTTGAGAAGTGTGTTTTCGAAGTTCCACAGATTCCTTTCTTGGGCTACATTGTCTCAGGAGCCGGCCTCCTGATGGATCCAGAAAAATTGTCCGCTATCTCAATTGGGCCAGGCCGTTAGGATTGAAAGCGGTTCAAAGATTTATTGGCTTTGCCAATTATTACCGTCAATTTATCCCGCAATTCTCTTCATTGATTGCCCCCATCACTGCTCTCACTCGAAGGTCGGCCAATCCCCGGAACTGGTCTTCTGAAGCCATCTCTGCCGTTGACTCTCTAAAGAAGGCCTTCGCCTCGGCTCCAGTGCTGGCTCAGCCGGATCAAAACAGACCCTTCTTCCTAGAAGTTGATGCTTCCTCCATTGGCGTTGGGGCAATGCTATCTCAAGAGTCCGCCTCTGGGAACTTACTTCCTTGCGGGTTCTTCTCCAGGACATTTTCCCCCTCTGAAATGAATTATGGCATCGGTGATAAGGAACTACTCGCAGTAAAGTCAGCGTTTGAGGAATGGCACCACCTCCTTGAGGGCGCCCTCTACCCTGTTACAGTCTTCACCGATCATAAAAATCTTATCTACCTTCGGGATGCCCGTTGCTTGAATCCCCGCCAAGCCAGATGGTCTTCATTTTTTGCCCGATTTGATCTCAAACTTACCTACCATGCTGGTACCTTGCTCTCTCCCGGTCCTTCGACATTTCTGATGTTCCACCTATTGTTGAATCACCACCTGTTATTGAACCTTCTTGCATTGTGGCTCTCGCCCGTACCCCTCCAGTTGGTTGCTCATTTCTGGAACCTCACCTCCGTCTGAAGGCTCTTCGCTGGTCTCATACTTCCAAGTTCGCCATACACGCCGGGGTTGAGAAGACTTTCTCGCTGTTGTCTCGACACTACTGGTGGCCTACTGTCCGTACGGATGTTTGGGACTTCATAGTCTCATGTACAATCTGCTGAAAACAAGGTTCCTAGGCAACTCCCCTCTGGTTTGCTCCAACCTCTACCCATTCCTGACCATCCGTGGTTAAGTATCTCAATGGATTTCATCACTGACTTATCCCCTAGCTGTGGCTTCAACACCATCTGGGTAACAGTGGACAGGTTTTCGAAGATGGCCCATTTTGTCCCTCTGAAAGGCCTCCCTTCTGCCTCTAAATTGGCACAAGTTTTTATCAAAGAAATCTTTTGTCTCCATGGTTGTCCTCGGGAGATAATTTCTGACTGTGGTGTTCAGTTTATATCTTATATTTTGGAGGGCCTTTTGCAAAGATCTTGGTGTTGCCCTAAAATTTTCTTCTGGTTATCATCCACAAACCAACGGGCAGACTGAGCGGGTGAATCAAGACCTGGAATTGTTCCTCCGCTGTTTTTCATGCCATAATCAGTCCAATTGGAGTCTCCTGCTGCCTTGGGCTGAATTCGCCCACAACAATCACAAGCATTCTTCCTCTGGATTCTCCCCTTTCTTCTCTGTGTATGGCATCTATCCCATCAGTCTCCTACTGTCCCTGCCACCCACTCCATGACTCGAGATATGGCCAAAGTTTGGTCTTCTACGAAAAAGAATATTGAGGTCTGGGCATCAATATAAATCCTCTGCTGATCGTCACAGGAGACTGGTGCCTGCCCTTCAGGTTGGAGACAAAGGGCTAAATTTACTAAGCTGCGGGTTTGAAAAAGTGGGGATGTTGCCTATAGCAACCAATCAGATTCTAGCTTTCATTTATTTTTTACCTTCTACAAAATGATAGCTAGAATCTGATTGATTGCTATAGGCAACATCCCCACTTTTTCAAACCCGCAGCTTAGTAAATCTAGCCCAAAGTGTGGCTGTCCACCCGAAACCTCAGACTTCGGGTGCATTCTATGGAGTTGGCATCCCGGTTCATTGGTCCTTTTCCTGTGATCCAAGTTGTTAACCCGGTTACCTTTATATTCCGACTCCCCCCTTCTCTAAAGGTCCATTATACCTTCCACATCTCTCTGCTCAAACCCTTGGTACTCAATAAATTTCTTCATACTACTCCTGTCCCTCAGCCCATTCAGACCTTGACTGGTGACGAGCATGAGGTTAGCCAAATTCTGCCCGAACGTAGACTTCGGGGACGTTCTTAGTACCTTGTGCATTGGAGGGGCTTTGGGCCAGAGGAGAGGTCTTGGGTCTTTAAAGAGGACTTGTTCCACGACTGTTGGCCACTTTCCAGAAGAGGCAGTTGTTATCCTCGGATTCTCCCAATAGAGAGGGGGGGGGGTACTGTCAGGCGCCGTCCCCGTGCCTCTTTGCTGGACGCCTTCTTTTCCCGCTGAAGCGCCCCGTTGTTAGGCAACGGAACCACGGCAACGGGACGCGCGCCCTGACTTCCTGTCGGCAGTCATCGCTTCTGACCTCCGCACCACTGCCCACGAATAAGGGCTTACTTCCTCCTATTTATTGCAGGCTCTGGCACCATTAGGGTGCCAGAGCAACTAGGTTACTAGCCTCCAGCACTCCTTATGTATTCTTGCTTCCTGATTGACTATCTGTGTAACGACCCGGCTTTCTCTGACCCTGTCTTGGATACCCATCTGGATTTGTGCTGCACTCTCTGGTTTGACCCTTGGCTTGCTGACTACGCTCTGTCTCCTGATTTGGTACTTCATTTGCCCGCACAGTTCCTGACTCCAGCCTGTACGCCCACGATTACTCATCGCCATCTCGCGAATAGCTTCCTGGGTGGGCCGCGACCTGCACGTCGTTTACCGCAAAGCCCAAACTCCCTTGTGGGGGTCTCTGGTGAAGACCAGCGGCGTGTTAAACTCCGCGCCTCCCGTTGTAGCAGTGCCAATATCCGCAGGTTGCCGCATTCCCATATTGTGACAGCTTATATGCATAGAAGACAAAGTTAATGCAGAGCATATACCAACGCGTGTTGTGGTTTACTTGCTACTTCCTCAGGGTGTCTCTATAGAGACATCTGCATTTGTAGAAGGAAATCCCACTGATGCCATAATGTGTGATCACAGGGATTTCCTTGCAGGGTACAAAAGCTTGGGAGACTGACTCAAGTCTCTCCAGCAATACTAATAGATCCATGCAGACATGGTCTAATAATTGCTCTACAAGTTACTGTGAACTCCAATTTGCATGTGATCTGTTGGGGCTGAAAATAGGCGACACACATTGGAGTCAAACTTGACTCGTCAAGGTCTACCCTGGTAAAAAAAAAAAAAAAAAAGAGGCAAGGATAGTTAAAAAGAATTATTTTTCTTCAAAAAAAAAAATACCATTGCTAGTGGCACTCTAAATTCCTAAAACATTGATAAAAGTATTATATATCTAACATCTCCATACTACAGAGAACATTTTGAGGTCATTTACTTGGGCTGCAATAATTGTGTAAAATTAGTCCTGAAAATAATTCAGGAAAAAAGTGTATTTTTGTGATTTCCCCCCCCCCCCCCTCATTTCTCACTTATGTAATGCTCATAAAAAAATATTTAATTCTATATGCTACCAAAAAAAACAAAACATAAAACAACAAAAAAATAAAGTTTTCTTTTCACTTAGAAATAAATAATAAAACAAGTTATTCCTGGAGAGCCAAAACACCACTAAAATACAACAATTATTCAGACCATTATGATGTAAGCTAATAAACATATAATTGTTACTCAAAACCTTGTTATACAGAACTATATGCACAATTGTTTTAAAAAAAAGTTATAGTTTTTTATATTTTGAGATTATGTCCTTTCATATAATTAATTTCTTCCCCTCAATGGATATAAAAGCAATGTGCATATGTACCAATTGCAACCTCACATGTATCTAAAGTGTACGGTTTTAAAGAAATGAAAGAGCAGATGACACAGCAGTGCAGATAAAGCAGAGTTTACAGTATGCTGGCTTTGTTAGACCGCCTGTGTGTCTGAGTGCAGAGTGCATGAGAATCAATGTCAGAAGCACCGGCCAATCCTGACATCGGTAACACTAGGACGCCTCTCTGCTTAGCCACACTCAGGAAGTGCTTAAACTGCTGCAATCCAAATGGGGGTGGAAGTTAAACATTACAGACGTCCCTGCCTGCTTGCTTGCTGTCAGTGAGCAGGATCTGCTTGCATTGTACACAAGCCTCACTGCACTGTTTAATGTGAGAATTAATTGAGAATGAAAACTTCAGGCACCATAGAACAGGATAGTTCTTTGTTGCATGTGGCTGGAGGTTTTGCTGTGTGTCTGGTGATTGTGTGCACAGGCGTGTTAGACACAGTCAGCACTGAGCTGGGCTATAGTCACTATGCTGAGAAACATAGCCCTGAACTTCCTGGTTTCCTCTCAATGCCTTTCAATTCCATTATCAATGTTGGATACATCTTTCTGGGCATGTACTGGCTATCCCAGGATGAAAAGACTATCGGGATCAAGGACCAGACCGGACGTTATCTGAAGAATGTCTTCTCCTGGATGGCACTGGCCTATGGCCCGGTCCAGTGGCTCAGGCTGTGGACGCAGACACAACGTGCAGCAATTCTAGATCAGTGGTTTACATTGCCTATGTTTGCTTGGGCCATTATTTGGTGCAACTCCATACTGAAAAACTGGAACAGTCATCATTTCTTGGGAATTGAGCTCCTCTCATTAAGCAGCTATTTCTTGAGTGTATTTCACCCACAAGGCTTTGAATCAGCCCTGGCTTTACATATGGTATGGGCATTTGTTTCTGGACTAGGACTGCAGAACAGATACGGAGATTCGACCACAAAGAAATACTTGGCCAATGCTCTTATTTCCTCCCTTGGATTTGTAGGACTAAAGCTTCTTGATCATTGGTTGGCTCAATTTTTTCTCTTTAAGAGACTGACTGGTCACTTCTGGTCCAAAGTGTGTGACATCTTGCAGTTCCATTACGCTTTCTGCTTTTTAACTCACCTAGACCGCCATAGATCGTTGAAGTGGAATAAATAAGGACTCAAGCTAGGACCGACACTTCAGATAGCAATCTCTGTGTTGTTACCAATTGTAAACATCCAATCAGGAAAGAGAATTGGGTCCACAAAGAAAGCAATACTTGAATTAAAAATATATTTGAGATTTTGTGAGAAAAATAGCTTGAGGATATGATTAGAGTAATGGAGGCTAAGTACAGTAAACTTAGAGCCTTGGTTTTCATTTTAATATTGAATGCCCCGTTAAACATCAACCGTGATAAAATATTAATTTGTTTATTAAATTAAAAAACATGTAAAAGCATGAGATGGTTTATTTTTTCACTTGTTTTATGTACGACCAGCGTGCCATCTGTATGAATGTTGTATGTTATTCCCGTATTAGTGTGGTTTTGCTCAGTTTCCTCTATTCAAAAAAGACTTGCAGATTAATTGGCCTCCAACTAGATAATAGACCCAGGAGTCTGTGAACGTCTGTTGTAGGGAATTTTGGACAGGGCCTGATGTGAATGAATCATCTGTAATTATACAGTGCTGCATAATATGCTGGAGTGATATGAATAAAAATAAAATATCAATAGACATCTAAACAAAATATAACATAGAAAATACTTGGAACACAATATTTAAATTTTTGGGTACAACATTGCACAATGTGAGACACAAAGGGGCAAGCGATCTGCAGCAGCAATGTACGACTGCGTGCACTTGTGCGTGCTACGGTTCCCCGCATCACGGTGTGTCCAGCACACCTCTATGGGGAAATTTGCAATGCTGCAACTGCTCGGAGACACGCAACACATCATAGCCCATTCTGTATAGCGCCACGCGGCTCAGATAGGTATAACATATAGAAGTATATATATGTACCTATAAAACATGGGGGATGAGCGGCTATAGGGAAGAGGGGGTGGGGTACTACAGGAAATAACATTGGAAAAGATTTGATGTTCTGATGTCAAGGGTGGTGTGTATGCAGCCACTTAAATGGGCACCTGTGCCAGTACACAGACAAGGGTATGATTATCAGTTTACATTATTGCTCTTAAAGAATTTCAAATCATAGTGTGCATTGTATTATTGTCTTGATAAAAGTCCATTTGTGGACCCAAATATTGATGGATTATAGAAAACACGCTTTGACTCTATTCATAATACCTGAGGGTGCCTTTTGTGTCTGTCTGGGTAAGGGAACCACTTGGAACCCTGCAAATGTGGCCCAACTCATGGAGTAATATATAAACCCTTTTCTCACTCAAGTGTATTCTATCATTAAATAAATATGCTCATCGTCTGCTGTGAACATATTCTACCATAATGGAGTTTAATATATGTATTAACATTGTTGATCCACTCACACATTAAAAAATCCACATTTCCACTTTCTACAGAACTGAATTCATACATCCAGCAAAAGTAGTTAAAGGGATTGTATGATATAAAATGCAAACTAGCTACTGCAGTGTTTCCCAATCCCGGTCCTCGGGGAACCCTAGCAGTTCATTTTTTCCACATCTCATTGCTGGAGCACAGGTGTAATCATTACTGACTGACACATTGTAACAGAACCACAGGTGCTTTCATTTTATAACAGGTGAGCTGGAAAACCCGTACTGTTGGAGGGGGATACAGAAAGAAAAAAAGGGAAGGGGGGGGGGGGGGGTAGAGTTTGAACACACCAATACAGCATATGCAGGTTTCAGACATTATACAATATACAGTATTCAGTCTACTGTGGAATTTGAAACTAACCCACCTGACTTGGTCTAGGTCTTAGTGGACCCAATTAAACACTCTGTCGGGGCGCATCTATTGGCAAAGGACCACCATTAGCAGGGTGAGGAGAAGGGTTATTTACCGGAGCACCACCCTCAGGCACGTAGACATGCCATTCAAACCATTTAATCAATGGGGAGGATGGTCTCATAGAATAGGGGATATCTAGTGTTTCCATCTCAAACGCATATTGGACTTTGGTCATTACCTTTGACAGGGTGGGGGGGAAACGGCGCCCTCCATGCCTGGGCTATGGAGGCTCTAGCAGCAATAAGTATATGGTTAAACACAAAACAGGCCTGTCTCGGGACATGAGGCGGGTATACCTGAAGAAGGGCAATTTCGGGAGTCTGAGAAAGAGCTAATCCGGTCACTCTCTTAGCTAAGTCAAATACCTGAGCCCAAAAAGAGCGTAAAACCAGGCATGTCCAGAAAATGTGAAGCAAATCCCCAACCCTCGAGCATTGTCTCCAGCACAGCTTAGACTGGGAGGGCCACATTCTATGAATTCTAGAGGGGGTCAGGTATAGTCTATTAACTAGTTTGATAAACATTTCAGTGTGGTTTAAACATTTGGACATACGGAAAGCATTTACCTGCCTGCCACTGGTCCTCTGTGAGGGGTATCTGGAGATCTGATTCCCACTGGAGTTGACTAGAACTTTTGGCTATTGGCTCCGGGGAGGTGAATCCGTACCAGAAGGTGATCCCAGCTCTATTGTTTCCTTTCGTAAGTTTCGAGAGGAGTGGGGCTGGAGGGGCCTGTAGGGTCAGGTTGTATCTCGAGAGGGAAGATACCCAGTGCCTGATTTGTAGATATTTGTAAAAATCTCTCGTAGGTATATGGAATTGGTGCTGACATTTCGTGAAAGACATCAACCCCTGGTCATCAAATAAAGATCTTAGGTCTACTATGCCATTTGCTATCCACAGGGACAGATTCACGTCTGGGATCAATTTAGCCAAAGTCCTCAGTGACAGGTTATTAGTGGGAAGAGATATGGTAGGTGAATTCTCAACCAACTTATCCCAGGCTCTCAGTGAGTCACTGGCTAGCCGGGACAGGGAACCACAGGGAGGGCGCCACCGTCTAGGCAGCCAGAGTAGATCCTGCAAAGGGAAATGGGGATTGCGAGCCCTTTCCAAATCTACCCATGGTTTTGTATTGGGGGGAAGAGACCAGTCTCTAATTTGGGCCAGAAGGCAGACCATATGATACCTAGCCAGGTCTGGGAGAGCTAGATCACCTCTTTGTCTAGTTAAGGACATACGAACACTATCAATTCCTGGAGGTTTATTCTTCCAAATGTATGAGCACATGATAGAGTTTAGCTTGTCCAGTATAGGTTTTGGTAAATACAAGGGCAGCGTATGGAACAGATACATTAGTTTTCGGCAAAATCATCATCTTAAAGGCTGCCAGCCTACCTAGCCCAGAGACCTCACTGCACATCCATGACTTTGTCAGGGTAAGGATTAGGGGAATCAAAGCCGCAAAAGTTAAGGTCTACAATGTTGTTTATCGAGGGAGTAATCTGAATACCCAAATAATGGAGCGCCTCAGACTTCCAAGAGTAAGGGAAATGAGCCCCAAGGCTCGACACTTTAGATGGCGGTAGGTTAATAGGTAACGCATCAGATTAAGTGGTATTCAATTTATAGTAGGACGCTCTACTAAATTTATCGAGTATATCATGAAGGGGCGGCAGCGAGGTCTCTGGGTCAGTTACAAATAGTAAAATGTCGTCTGCAAAAAGACACAGCTTGTGAACAGTCTGGTTGAATGTAACCCCAGGAAAGGACTTGGTCTGTCTAATAGCTTGAGCTAGAGGCTCTATTGCTAGAATGAAAATTAGGGGAGAAAGAGGGCACCCTTGTCTGGTGCCATTCGAAATCTTAAAATGATCGGATAGAAAACCGTTATTAGAGTACTCTAGCTGTGGAGTCACTATAGAGGTCCATGATCCCATTCAAAAACCTATCTTTCAGACCAAAGCGAAGAAGGACCTGCTGCATAAACCCCCAATGCAACCTATCAAATCCCTTTTCTGCATCAAGGGAGAGAATTACTAGGTGGGACCTATGCATACTTTCAATGATGTTAAGGACTCGCCTTGTATTGTCAGAGGCCTGACGACCACTGACAAACCCCACCTGATCCGGGTGTATGAGCTGAGGGATGAGGTTTTGTAATCTATTAGCAATGAGCTTGGCGTAAATTTTAATGTCAGTATTCAACAAGGCAATAGGCCTGTAGTTAGAGCAATATGCAGGGTCCTTCCCCGGCTTCGGGATTGTTATCAACTGAGACTCGAGCATCTCTTTGGGGAAGTGTCCCTGCTCAGTACCAGTATTCTACAATTGCATAAGAATAGGGGCTAAGTCAGACTTGAAAGCACTATAGAAATTATTAGTATAGCCGTCTGGGCCTGGGGCTTTATCTTTCGGTAATTTTTTGATAACCTCTTCAATTTCAGACTGTGTCCACGGGGTATCTAAGGACATGGCTCTTTCAGGATCAAGACTGGGAAGATTGAGGCCTTGTAGGAAGGAGTCTATGGCTTTGCTATTAGGCTGGATCGTAGTGGGATCTTCCTTCAAATTGTATAGGGTAGCATAGAACTTTGCGAATATATTAGTTATGTCTTTGGGGTTAGAGGCTTTTCCATCACTTCCCACCAGCAGACATTTTATTCTGTTCCTGGCTTGCCGGCCTCTTAATTTACACGCTAGCATCTTCCCTGCTCTATTCCCAGCCACGTAGAATTTTTGCTGCAATCTATTTAAGGCTGCTTGGGTCCTAGCCATAAGTAGTTTCTGTAGTTGGGCCCTTACCTGAGTAAGTTCCTTTTTAAGCTCTCTAGATGGGCGGGCCTTATTTTGAGCCTCAAGAACTTGAAGTTTGGCTTCTAACTCCTTCTGGCAATGTGCGTTCGCTCTCTTCAATCTAGCCCCGGTCTGAATGGCAACCCCCGCACCACCCCCTTTAGAGAACACCAGAAGTTGAATATATTAGTCTCTTCCGGGCTATTGGTTTGGCAGAATGAGGAGATAGAGTTCTTTAAAGCCAGTTTAGCTTCTAGCATGGTCTAGGAGAAGCAGATGAGGGCGCGACAGACGCCAGGACCAGAGTAGCGGAGCATGGTCCGACCACGTCAAAGGCAAAATCTCCAAGCGGATAGACCTTTGTAATGTCCACTTATCCGTCAATATAAGATCTATAAGCGAATACGAATTATGGACATGGGAGAAATATGTATAATCTCTCCCCTCTGGCTCCGAGACCCTCCAGACGTCATACAGACCATGCTCCGCCATAAGCCTCGAGAAAGCACCTGCTGGGCCTAGCTGAGAGGAAGCAACGGAGGGAAGGGAAGATGAAGATCTGTCCATCCTAGGATCCGCCCTTATGTTAAAATCACCCATCGTTATTAGACAACCCTCCTTATATTTATCCAATTCCGGGAAGATCTCCCTTAAGAAAGGTACCAGGCGAGAATTTGGAGCATAGAGGGAGGTGAGAGTGACTAAGGTGTCTTCCAATGGGCCAACTAAAATCAGGTATCTACCCGCTTTGTCCGCTACCCGCTTTTTGAGGGTGAAGGAGGTATTAGAGCTAAACAGAATGGCAACTCCATTGCAGTTTAGTCGACCATTCGCCATATAAAAATTGTGGGATAGTGATTGTCTCTAAAAGTGGGAGGGGGGGGGCTAAAGCTGAAAAGTGAGTCTCCTGTAATGCAACAATATCTGCCCGTTGTTTAAAAAAGGAGGACAGCGCCATACGGCGTTTATTTGGTGAGTTTAAGCCCCGGACATTAAGAGAAAGTAGCTTAACCATCTAAATTGAGGGGGATAGTGCATTGTCTGAATGAGGGGAAACTACAGTATACCACATCCAAAAGCCGGAGAGGGGAGCGAACCACGATAGCATCCTGAACAATTTGAGTGCCTGGAAGATAAAAAATGTAAGTGGCAAAATAACATTTACAAACCAAACACACATAACCCCAACTGTGGCTTCCATCCTTAAGAGGTAGTCTGTTTTCTCCAGTTTCGAACATTTGGAGTTGGACAGGCTACCAAGCAGTTGGGGATAGTGCCGATGGCGGAAATAGGTACTAAGCCTCTTATGAAGCACTTTTCGACTAATCATCTCTCACTCTCGATTTCGGGACAGGAGCCGTCTCACGCACTGGAATGTCCCAAGATTTCAAAAGAGCAATGCCATCTTCTACCGATGAGATCACATGGGAGACATTTTGGTGACGAACCAGCAGCTTTACTGGGAAACCCCATCAGTACTGGATCTCTTGTTCACTTAAGGTGCTGGTTACTGGATCTGCGTTTAGCAATAGTAGCAGCCGAGAAGTCAGGAAAGAATTGGAGTTCTTTAAGAGTTGACGAACTTTCATCCAGCCTAGCCGCCTGTAGTAAACGCTCTTTGACCTGAAAGAAATGGACCCTAAGAAGGGTATCACGGGGGGAGGGATTCAGGACCGAACCTCGGTCTTGGGAGACGATGAATACGGTCAATAGTTAAATCGAGATCGGACGCTGCGGGTAAGTGTTTGTGGAATAGGTTGATAACAAAAGGCAGAAGCTCACATGAGGAGACTGTCTCTGGAATCCCTCTTATTTTGATATTGTTACGTCTCGACCGGTCTTCCATATCCGCCGCTTTTTCTTGAGGTGTTAAACTCCGCTCTCAATTTTTCGTGTTCGGTGATTAGCTCATTGTGGGAGGCTGCCACTTCCTCAAATTTATCTTCCAGATGACCTGTTCTTCCTCCCAGTTCAGTGACTTCACATTGAATATATGTAATTGATGACCTCATTTCTGATAGCAATTCTGACTTGAGTGTAGCAAGCATAGATTGCATAGCTTTAATTGTGACAGGTCCATCCGCATCAACGTGGGAGGGAGAAGACGGAGAGGCACTGTTGGGGCCCTCTAGCGAGGATGGTGAGGTAGCCGGCAACGTAGCATTTGCAGGATGCTTGTTTTTCCACCCCATTAGAGGAAGAGGAGGCCTGCGGTTTAAAGAATTGGCCTGGCGGCGGGGATTGGATAGGTTTAACTCTTTTTAGTGCCATGGCGCCTAGCCTAGATCCGATTATAGACTGAGAAAAGATAAATGTCAAGCCAAGGACTTGTAATATTAACTGGGTGCGGGATCCGAGTACAGTTGAGAAGACTAGGCGAACCAGCGCCACATGCGAGGGGTGTGCTGCAATATGGTAGGGGACCCAAGAAAGCTCAGTCCAGCATTATATGACAAAGCACATACCACTACCACTTCCTTCCCCACTGGTATTCTTTGGGGCAAGTGCTAGGCAGGAGAATAGGGGCTTCTTCCTCCAGTAACAGCCCCACATGCACAGAGGAGTAAGGTTTATTCCACAGGGTACCTTCCAGTGTAGCAGCTGTGTAGCAGCTTCCAGGACCGCCTCCAGCTCAGGACTGCACACAGGCTCCTCCAACTTGGTGACCCAGCAGCCAACACGGAAACCACTCCTTTATAAGTAATTAGCAGGGAGGTCCAGCTGGTGACTTTCAGCGGTGACTTATCACTTAGGGCCGGGCAGTTCATCACAGTGCAGCCTCTTCGCTGGTTTTCGCCGCTGTCCGCAGCAGGAAGTGAAGAAACGCAAACCGGAAGTGGAGTGGCTGGGGAACCCGCGAAACCAGAGCCCCCGGCAGTAACGGCCGCACACCACCGACCTGACACCGGACTACGCTGGAGTAGGCAAGACAGTGCCTCCTCTCCCCAGGGGGCCGCTCCGGGTTACTGTGCTCGAGGTGGACCTGCTTGCAAGCTGTTCCTTCCGCCCGACTGCCAAACAAAGGCGCTTGGAGGGGTCTCACGGGTCTATCTGCATGCCCTGAGGTTTTTGACACAGAAGTGGGTAAGTGTTTATGGTCTGAAAATTAGTTATAGAGTCTTCAGAAGGGCAATTCCTGTGGAGCTCCTTCCATACAGGACTGACCAGGATGGCGACCAAACTCCGCCCCCCAAATGCACATTTTTAACACAATAGAATCTTTGCGCGTATACTCAAACACTCTAGATTTTTTGAGGTACAGTCCTAGGTCACATCTGATTGGGTGGCTCAGGCCCTGGTGGATATGTATAAAATATATATATATTTGCTAACTTAGTGTAACTCACCCTCTTTCAGGAATCGCTGCTCAACCCTTTCAGGGACTCCTGGTTAGCTTGTGGTTTTCCCATAGAAATACTGAGGTGGGTCTACAATGCCTTGAAAAAGGTAAACATCTTGCTGCCACAGATTGTCAGTTTTAAATATATTGTAGTAGGATTTTGTGACACTGGACCTACTATGTTAAAAGAAGTATTCCAAAAACATTTCCACATATTACTAAAATATCTAAAAACATAAATGATTACATTTACAGTGTAAATATGCTCCTGTTTGTAAGCAAATTTGCAGAGGTGCAATGCATGATCTCAAGAGTCTCAATGTGTTCATTGACTCCACCTGTGGATCACGTTCATTATTTTGTAAATATAAATTACTCTCTTCGAGGGTTCCTGCAGCATAGGAAATTACACCAGAGACATGACTGTAGAGAGGTACAAGTCTGGTGAAGGCTACAAGACCATTTCAAAGACATTGAACATCCCTCCGAGGACAGTGTAGTTGAATGTACAGACATGGAAGTAGTAGCTACAAAAGTTTGTGGCTGCTATAAAAATTATTTATATCAGTCAACAATCAAAGAACGTTCCACAAATATAATCCTTAATGAAATTGATAAAAGCATAAAAATGGAGGGGGGAGGGGAAGGAGGGGCACCAATCATATATTTGCCTGCAAAGAGTTTCCAAGACATCATCTAGAAGATACTACACATCATCTGCAACGATTGAGGTCTTGAGTTTATCGGAAATTTTTGGCCTGAAAACTAAGACATGTATGGCAAAAAACAAGCACTTTAAATGTGCAAGCTAACTCCATCTCCACCAGGATGTATTGCTGGCGGTAAAATGAAGATCTAGGTATACTTTTCAGTCAGGGACTGGTGATCGATGGTAGGATGAATGGTACAAAATTCTGCTACCTTTTGCCAAAAAGCTCAAACTGGAGAGGCAATCTGCCTTTCAACAAGGCACTGCAATTAGCTCTGCTTATTCACAGTATTCAGGCCTTAGGTTTGATTCCAAACAGGGCAACATGTATATATAGTTTGTGTGTTCTCCCTATATTTGAATGGGATTCCGCCGAACACGGTGGCTCAGTGTTTAGCACTTCTGCCTCACAGCATTGTGGTCATGAGTTTAATTCCTGACCATGGCCTTATGTGTGGAGTTTGTATGTTATCCCCATGTTTGCGTGGGTTTCCTCCAGGTGCTCCGGTTTCCTCCCATACTCCAAAAACTTACTAGTAGGTTAATTGGCCGCTATCAAAAAACTGACCCTAGTCTGTGTGTGTGTGTGTGTGTGTGTGTGTGTGTGTGTGTGTATGGGAATTTAGACTGTAAGCGCCAACGGGGCAGGGATTGATGTGGGAGAGTTCTCAGTACAGCGCTGCGGAAGTAGTGGCGCTGTATAAATAAATGATGATGATGGCTTCATTTTCTTTTACCCCATGGAATTGACCCTCGTTTGTGTTCCATCGGGGCAAGGACCAACATGAATGATTTAACTTTCTCTTTTAAAACACTGAGTAATAAGTTTGCACTATATAAAGGCTAATAAACAATAATAAAGTACATTATGTCAGAGCAGTCAGTCCTGCTGCCCATTTAAAAATCACAGTGTACATTCTGATCTCACACCTCCCCATTACAAGCAAGCATTCACCTTCCTAAGCCGAACAGCCTATAGCAAGCTTAGGAAGGGGGCAACTTGCTTGTGATTGGTGAAGGTGCTCAATTTAAAGTGGGAGGAGGTAATGTGTGAGTAGATCCTGCTTCTATTCTGAATAGGCAACACCAGAATGTGACTGACAGTTCTTGCCTCAATAGGCAACAGTGAGATAATGAGGCGGCAGAAAGAGCCTGAAAGAGGAAGTGAGTAGAAATAGAGGAGAAACACAGCAAGTAATATACATTTATATAGAGATATATGATTTTATGGTGTTGAAATGGAGCGTTAAAACTCAATCATACTACAATAATTACATTTTTGTCCATTTCCTTTAATACGCTACATAATGGGTCACATGTAACATGTCACATCAGCGTTTTTGTTTAAGAATTAAACATTACAAGTCATGTTAAAATATCCTCTGTAGTCCTCCACTAATAGGATGTCTTCAAGTTCAACTACCATGAGCTGCTCAATCATTCCCTAACTGCAGCAATGTCTCCCAATGTTCAAAATCTTTTACTACAACGCTGAAAAGGTCTCTTATTGTGGCCCTTGGCTGCACTAACTGGGGTGCAATGATGGGGTGTACCTGGCTGAAAAGGGTGTCCCAGGAAAGGATGTGAATGCCTCACATCACCTTGTAGGACGTCCTCTTCAGCTATTTAGTCCGCTGGACAATCAGAATAATTAGTACAATGCTGCTCAGGGTTTCCAACCCCGTCAAGAGTGCAGCCAGAGAGTTTGACGCTTTTGTATACAAGGTTTTTCACGCCCAACTTCCCTCATATCTTGGGGCTATTGAGTGTCTTAATACTATTGTAATAATCTGTCATGCTTCTCAGATCTCCATCATGTGTTTCCTTTTCAAGTCTCATTGTAAAGAAGTGATATACATGAATTTATTGAGCCTACGCTGCTAGATGGTACCATTGTAGGCTCTTTGTGTTTTCAATGTTTTTCCTAAAGGGTCCTTCTGGGCTGAAAATAAGAGCAACTGTAGTGACCGTCCTTGTGAGTTTGTAATCCTGGAATGTTTTTTTGTAGGTAACCCTGGCTGACAGCAGAACCTTTGGGAGAAAGTTACTGTTAACAGAGGTTTTTTTTAAATGTGCAAAATTGACCTCTATTGCTGTAGCCTCTGTAGTATCTCAAATTGCTAGTTAAATAGAGACTTGGCAGTTAGCTGTACAAATTAGATGCACAGCTATAGAGAGTACCTAAACATAGATTGCAGATAGGACAGGGGTTACATTTGCAAAATAGGTTATGCATCTTTTCTTCTTGTTAAAGCAGTGTACTTATTTACATGTATAGAAGTAAAAATAATTGAAAGCATTTCACTCTCAAAAAAGTGCTTAGTTTTGATTAAATCTAGTTCGTTTGAGGCTAAATGCTGTATATATTTATCAACTAAATAAGGTCTTGAAAAATAAGTGCCTTTTCAGAAGCTATTAGGAGGTTGTATTCTAAACAGTATGCTAGCAAACTACTACTAACTAGGGATCTACTGATCCCTATGCTGTATCGTGTATAATGTCCACATAAACAGCAATGACATCCGCAGTATGTAAAGGACTATGAGAAAACGGGGGAACAGCAGTTCATCAAAACAGACGAACCAACATAACATAACAAAATGGTGGCATAAAATCACATATGTCAATTTATCTTTCAATTTAATGCCGTTAAATAAAACATGAACTTGATATAGATAGATAGATAGATAGATAGAGATATATATATATATATATATATATATATATATATATATATATATATATATAGCAGCACGGTGGCTAAGCGGTTAGCACTTCTGCCTCACAGCAGTGGGGTCATGAGTTCAATGCCTGACCATGGCCTTATCTGTGTGGAGTATGTTCTCCCCGTGTTTGCGTGGGTTTCCTCCGGGTGCTCCGGTTTCCTCCCACACTCCAAAAACATACTAGTAGGTTATTTGGCTGCTTTTAAAATTGACCCTAGTCTGTGTCTCTGTCTGTCTGTGTCTGTGTGTATGTTAGGGAAATTTAGACTGTAAGCTTCAATGGGGCAGGGACTGATGTGAATGAGTTCTCTGTACAGCGCTTCGGAATCAGTGGCGCTATATAAATAAATGGTGATTATGACGATTGTTCCACACAATTTTTTTTTACAAAAAAGTTAATTTGGTTCTGCCAAGATGAAATCATATGCAGTCCTATTTTTTTTTATTTTTTTTTTAACCTTCTTAACCTTTTATTCCAACATTTGTTCTTTCAGAATGAAAGTGGATTATGTCATGTAGATTAGCAACTCAGATTCCTACTTTCCGGCAATCTGAACAAATGAATTTAGGCAACAAAATAGGAAAAAACAAAAAAAACACAAAACGTAGAATCGTAGAATGGTGTAATTGCTTCCACACGCGAGAAGCAAAGGCTATTTGATGGTTGGACAGCACAGTGAAACATTGGACACATTAAACTTTAAAAACACAGGCACGTTTATTAAGTTAAATAAAGAAGCAGAGATACTCTGCATCCCCCCCCCTACCGCAGGACATATGTATTTCAAGGTCTTTCCTCCGACGATAAAATGGCTGAACATCAGCGCTGCATTTAGTATGTGTCGCAGATCAATATAAAAATATAAGCAGACAAAAAGTAATTGATAGGACCATATAAAAGCATAATGTTCTATTAGACACAGAAACAATAAATATTAATATACAACCGTCCAATATTAAATACACCAGGTGAAGGTCTGCTAGCTTTCAGTCATTTCCACGGGCTTGTTTAGTAGAAGTGTCACTAGGAGCACAGCTGGATTTCATACAAACGCTTCCTTTTTTTTTTGTTTGAGCCTCAAATACTGTTTTTTCTGCCTGTTTGTAGGCGACCACATCTCCAATGTTAATAAAGCTACAGTGACGATCATTTCATCTTGCACATAGGTTCTGCCTTCCCAAAGCAATAACACGAAGAGCTGGGTGCAGTTTCTTTCTGTAGAATTACAGCTACATGCCGGAGTAGTATTCTTTGTTTCCCCAATGTCTCCTTACCAAGCAGCTAACTAGGAAAGTCATCGCTCTCTTCAGGATACCCTCGGGTCTCTGAATGGTCTCCTACAGAAGAATATAAAAGTTGTATTATTTATGCAATACTGCCCCCTAGTTTAATCAGTTTAACAGTTGCTGCACTACGTGTAAAGATCTGTTTTAGATGACGAAACATAAAAGGGGTGTGTGGGGTCATGGAAGGGGTCACTGTAGCTAGATCATGCCTATCGCTGAGAAGCACTAATTATTGACCAAGACAGGGGGTAAACGTATTAATCTGCGCTTCTGGCAAATCGCAGATATTTGGCGACTTTGCCAGGCAAATTTAAAACGGCAAAGTCGCGATTTGTCAGAAGCGCAGATTAATACATTTACCCCCAGGCGTGACTTAAGGCGCCATCAGTTAGCAATCACAGTCCCTGACCAAAGGTCACTCTACATCAACAGTCATTACCACATTCCAGGTTAGAATTCTAACCCCAAAGTGTATTTTAAACGTTCTCCTGTGTTTTATTTTTCAATTTTTCTGTAGTTACAGAAAAGCTCCAACTAGCAGTGAATAAAATGTATAGGCTATGTATACGTCATAGTAAAAACCGTCATAGTTTTTCACTTTATTGAGGAGTGAAACGCTGCCCAGTGGCGGAATAGTGTTAAAGTGAAGTCACAGTAACTGGAGGAGAGAGTGGAAGAACTCCGTAAAGCTGGTTACCTGGACTTGTTCCAGAGTACAGGAGTTCTATGCTGTTTATTTTCCCCTGGTCGTACAGTGCCAGCTGCTCCACAAATCTCTGTTTGGCAGGATTGATGATGATCTGGTGATGTGGCATGGAGATAGCTGGAAGAAGAATGGTGGCGTTTAACATACTGCACAGAGGCCTGTACTGGCTGCGAGGGCTGACACTAGTCGAGAGCAAATTTAATTTTTGCAGAGGTGTCGGATCTCCGTGACTCACTCCTGCTGAACACATCTCACAAACAGAACTTTAGAGCCAATCGAGCTGGCTGTGCAGTACACAGCCGCTCTCTTTCAACATTACTTCCAAACAAATATAACAAGAATATAAGCAAGCTAAAAACACTATAACTGCAATGTTTTCACACTTAATATCTTAACAAATAAATAACACACACACAGGGAAGGGGGACAGCTGCATTCACTCCTTTCTGTTGATGTCATCCACAGAATGGATGACGTTAACATGCAAAATAAAACTGTTAAATATATGAAATGTAGACTTGGGGTAACCAGTCTGCCAGTTCTCTGCCTTCTCCTGGCACCTCAATCCTCTGCAGCCCTGTTGCTTTAATTAGGGTGGCAGGCGATTGTGCTAATCTTATTTGGATCTATGTAAAGCTGGCGGGCATGGCATGACCCAGAGGGGGAAGGGAGTTGGTAGGGATAAGATGGGGGGGGGGGGGGGGGCATCAATATAACCAAATCCATGGAATGGTAGGTGGGCACAATCCATGTTTCTAGTGGCACCCTGTATAATTAACACGTACCATATCAAATTTTAGTGCTCCTAGTTAGTAACGTTCGCTTAAAGCACAGAAGTTACAGCCATGACAAAACATTAAATAACTTTGAATGTACTTTTGTGCTAATAAATAATATTGAGCAAGAGTAGCATTACAAGATGGGTGGTATAGAGCACTGTACATCACAACTCACCAATTGTAAGGTACTGACTATATAAAGTGTTTTCAACCACTTGGTTGCATATTCGGAATCAACAAATTTATTTTGGAATTCTTACCACTGCTCGACACAAAATACTCTGTAATGTCACATAGAAAACAAAGGTTTTTCTTATTTACAACTAAACAGACGATACATTGATTACATAAGTATTCAACCCCTTTTAAGAAACCCTGAAATGAACCCTGGTGCAATTAGAGGTCTTCAGATGTCCCCTAACTGGAGTGCACCTGGGTACAATTAAAGGGTTTTTTCTTTGAAAATGAATACATCTGTCTGCGGGAGCTGCCATGGTTGGTTAGTGCATTTCTAAGCAATCACGATGATCATAGAACATTTGAGAAAATGTTATTGGAAAGCCCCAATCAGGGGAAGTTTATAAGAAGATTTCAAGTCCAGTCTATGATAAAGAAATAAAGCACATCTCTGAATCGGTCGGGAACAAGCCATCCTCTAAAAAGCAGCATCATGTGAAAATTGCATTTATTAGGGAGGCCTATAAAGAGTTACACAGACTTTCATGCCGATATGGGAGAAATTGTCCAAGGGACAAAAATAGACCAGAAACTTCACAAAACGGCACATTATGGGAGGGTGGCGAATAGAAAAATACTATCTGGTGTAGAGTGTGCCAGAATGAATGGAGGAGACCCGAGTACCAAGTGGCGGAAGATTGTATGATCCAATGAGATAAATATTACACATTTTGGCTTAACCCCAGGCGTGAGTATAATGCTATAGGGGCTCTCCTCCGCTTCAGGAACTAAAAATCGTGTCTAGAAGAAACGGCAAAAAATAATGGAGCAAGAGGTAGGCAACTCATGGAGGGAAAACCAGCTAGAGAATCATAGGGCTTAGAAGATTGATATCTCAGCAGGACAACATTTAGCGAAAGCTACAGTGGAGTGGCTTAAAGAGTAGCTAAAGCCACCATTTAAAATAAATATACATCAAAGGCTGTGTATCACTGAGCTTTGCAGAATTGGCAAGTACACAAGCACTGTGCAAATTGGTTTATTAATACACAGATGCAGGGTAACACATTAACTCAAAGTACTGCATGCTCTGTTTTTTGACCTGTGTAAGATCCCATCAGGACCCTGTCCTAGAGATGTTGGAGGAGCATCAGCTGTTTGTAATGAAGTGGGCAGGTAATTCTTAACGGTTTCACAGAGCTGTAGGAGCGCGTCACCTTAACATTGAACAATGGATTATTACCTCCATGGATCATATCGCAATTTACATTTTGGGCTTCCGTGGTCCTTTAAATAGAAACAAAATGTCCTGGAGTGGCCCAGCCAAAGCTCAGGCCCATAGATTATCTGTGGAATGATTTCAATCTTGCCAATTACCACCTGTCTCCATAACCTGATGAACTTCTGCAATGCTGCAAAGAGGTACAGACTCACAGCTGTCGCTGATGCTAGAGGTCTTTTTTTTTTTTTTTTTTTTTAGTTCAATGGGGAATAGGGAGTACAGAAAACAACAAGGGGAGGCGGGGTGTACAATCCAAATGATTCAAGAGACAAGTTTTCAAATTTTCCAAATATAAGCATGTTTATCACAATTTATCGAAAACATAGGGGGATGGGATCGCTTGTGTGTGGGGGAAGGGGTGGATGTTTAGTAGTGGAGAGACGAGGGAGGGGGGAAGAGGGGCCATGCGTGGGGGATCTTAATTACATGTTGTTCAAAGGCTAGGTGTCCTTTTTGTTTGTTTTTTTATCAAAAATAGGCGGTGAATACGTATATAAAATGATTGTATTTTTTTGTATTTGTGAACGATTAATAAACAGATTTAAAGTCGTTTTTTGTGACATTACAGAATATATTTTGGTGTTGATCAAGTACAAATTCCCAAATCAATCCATTTTTATTCCGTGATGCAAGAGAAAATTATATGTGTAAATGCCAAAAAAGTGAATCATCTTTATAGCCATAATCTTCTGACCGCTTTAAAGCATTGCAATTTTTGGCTTTTAAAACACAGTTATGCTTTAACATTCCATATTACATCGGTACTCACAGAATACGTAGAGGGACAACATTAACCGACACTGCCATGATAAGCCTACAAATATAATTTACGGTCTTGGCCAAGTGAACCAACGTTGGTAATTCAGAAGGGTAGTGTGCAGAGGTTTCTGTTTTATAAAGGACTGTGCAGAATCATGCAATGGACAGTAATTAATAAGAAATTATATATAAAAAAAGCACAAAGCCTTAAAACATAGGATAAAAAAAATAAAAATAAAATAAAGTGAATGATAACTGCTATATTTAATGGCTAATCTGCCATTTATTCAGAAGAAATATTAGATCTGAAACATTTACTATTAAGATATTTTGGTCCGGTTCCAGAAAGTTTAATTAGCCATTAAATATGTCTTTATTCTAATTCTGTTTTATGCATTAGTAACATTCCGTTTGCTTTACAAACACAACTACAATGTACCAAGCTATTACAATCTCTTTGTATTTGTATCTGGATAAGCATTATTATACAAATACTACATTGTGTGTTTTGTTTATAATGTTCATGCCACCAGAGGACATAAAAGCAGCGCCACATATCTTTACGGGTATCACCCTGCCCTAGGCTTACCTTGAGGGTCATCTGACGCCTGGCTGCCTCCGCCTGGCAGGTCACTGGAGCAGTAACTTGGTCCAGCAAGAGCATTAGGGGTAGGTGATCTGTCTGAGGCTGAGAGCACTGTACTCCGACACTGCAAGGCTGCAGCCTGTGACGTAGCGATACACACTTGTCTGCCTGGAACATCCCCACTATTGCCGTCCTCCTGTGACGCAGCAGCATTGGAAAACTCTGGGACACTTTCATCACTCTCCACCGGAATGTTCGGAGATCTCTGAAATGTCCTTTGAGTTCCACTTGAAGAAATACTGTATAGACTGCCCAACTTGTCTTCATATTGGGAAACAGACGGGGTGTAAGGTCGGACACTGCCTAATGCTGGAGGATTAACCAGGATGCAACCTGGGGTAAATTTGTCAGTATTTTCCTGAGGGGTTAATATGGAGTCCTGCAAACTGGAAAGGAGATCCAAGACCAGAGGAAATGAAAGAGACCGCTGTGCATTAATGTCATGTCCCATCTCTGGAGAAGGCAAGAACATCTGCAACCTGCTCAGGTCATTAAACACCTAGAAATCCAATGTAAAGAGAGAAGTGAAAGCAATGACTTCATCGGGAATTTTACAGTCTTCTTGAAACTAATAATGAAAGCTGGAATTTTTAAACTCTGTCTCTTACGATTAAAGGGAAATACATCATCTCCTAAGTAAAGTCTCTGTATTTTATATAGATGCTCAGTAAAACAAGGACATATTTACTTTCATCAGTGGGAGGTACCATCTCTCTTAGTTGGCCAAGATAAAACTAAATAGCTACCGTAGATACCTGTGTGTTATATTGCTGCAGTCAAGTGTTCACTTTGTGAAAGAAAATGGTAAAAAGTAGTTTTTATGAACCGAAATAGCCGACACATCATTATGCTGATCTTTTTTTTTTTTTACTTAAAGGTTTTACGATAACCTTTTATAAATACAAAAATGTCCCTGCTGAGATCATATACAATAAAGCAGTCTACTAACAGGGGATACAGAGCACACATGGCACTTGAAAGTTGTTTAAAAAGATTTTTTTTCCCACCTTGTACAACTTTCATTTATTGGTTTCTACACAACCACCTGCAACGTTACCTTCTCTGTTTTTCAACAAAGCTGTTATTTCATCCAGGCAGACTAACTATTCTTTTTGCCCTTCTAGTATGGAAAGCCGATTACCCAGGAACCCTGTCTTATCGTCTCCATAATCTGCTGCACTGTTTGTTCATGTAACGATTTCCTTTCTCACAGCTGCTCCTTCATGACATTTTGTAACTGGTACCCATAACGCTAGCACTAACTCCCACTTATCTGGGAGCATGAAATAAAAGTAGCTATAGTTATACATCCTGTTTGCAGACTTTGGAAATGTATTATAAATAGGGATGCTCAGGCTCGGTTCCCCGAGAACCGAACACACCCGACCTTAGCAGATCCGAGTACCAAGCCGAGCCAGCTCGGTACTTTTGCGCGCCCTCGGAACGAGGCAAAACATCATTGTTATATTATGGGATTGTGCGAGTTTTCGATTCTGTAAGTACCGCCCTCCACGGTGATCCAGCACCATTTCACAGAGGGACACAGAAGGGGTAGCACAGTTCTTGGCAGTCTCTTGAGCAGTTGGGCAGCATCATAGGTAGAAAAGAAAGAGGAGGGGGAGCAGTGTTCTTCAAAGTCTCCTGTGACATTCAGGAGAGCTCCATTGCTAATTGTCATTGCTGAAATACAAATAATAGAGCTAGGCAGGCTTGGTCTAAATCTGCAGTCACACTGTACTGTGTTATATAGGTAACACACAGAGGAGATATCCATAGCTAATTGTCATTGCTGAACTACAAATACTAGGGCTAGGCAGGCTTGGTCTTCTGAATTTGCAGTCAAATTGTATTGAGTTATCAAAATGGATTCACAGCAGTAAACAGAACAGCAGGAGCACCAAGCAGTTGCTGGCACCAGTCATGAGAATAGTAATCCCTCTACGTCATATGGTAAAGCCTACGTTAAAGTGCATAGTGTTTGTAAGTCAGGGAAACAAATGTAAAAAAAAAACACCTTTCACCTTGGTCAAGAAAAAAAGAGCTGTAATCCAGGCAAAGTTATCTGCAGAAAAAAATAAAATTGCCAACATGCCATTCTACACACACACACACACACACACACACACACACACACACACACACACACACAGAGGTAAGGAAAGAATGAGGCCTTCGCTTTTCTCTAGGAGCGCTATTTCTGCAACTGTCACTGAGGCATCCTCTTGTAAGGTCATTCGGACTCCAAAAGTGGTGTCCAACTACTTTTACGTGTAAAAGCTGAGCTGTAAGAAAACAGTAAGGCATTAGAGGAAAATGTATGTTCAGATTCAGAAAGGATTCAAATCGCTGAGGAGAGTCTATCCACGAGTACAATGTGTAATCCTGACCTGTCTGATAAAGAAGGCCCCTTTCAGTATTTCTGCAGATGTGTACATGAACAGCCCGAGTGTAGCCAGTGATACACAAATTGAGGATGCCACTTTGGAATTGCAACAGGATGAGGGGGATATTTGTGTAGCTGACGAGGGCACTAATGAGGATGTTGATGAGGATGATGTTGTTTGTGTAAGTCCTGCACCAGTGGAAACAGTTCTGGCACGTGATAAGAAGAAGGCTATTGTCATGCCTGGGCATAAGACCAAAAAATCCACCTCTTATGTGTGCAATTATTTTCACCCAAATACTGACAACAGTTGTCTAGCCATTTGTAGCGTTTGTAAAGCCACAGTCAGTAGAGGTAGGGACCTTAACTATCTAGGAACCTCATCCATGTTACACCATTTGAAGCGAGTTCATGGCAAGTTGTTGGGAAAATATCAGAAAAAAAAATAACAAGCAGTCCATCATCAGTTAGGTCCCTTCTCTCAGCTAGATCCTGACACCTGCCATGTACAATCACAACACCGTTCTCATCAATATCCTTAGTAACAATCAGAGTTAGTCCTGCATCCAAATTGCTAAGGCTAGATTACTCCTCCACTATCCTGGATTCCCAAGAAGAATTCTTGAGTGTTAGTCCCACTGCTGCTGCTGGGGGTGAATCTTCATCCAAAGAGCCGACCAAGAAGACGACTACTAGTAGTTTTCAACAATTGACTGTTAAACAATCCTTTGCAAGAGGAAGCAAGTATAAAAGCTGTCACCCAGTCACAAAGCAGATCACAGATGCCACGGCGACTATGCTCGTATTAGATCTGCATCCAATATCCACTATTAATGCAGCTGGTTTTAGACAGTTACTTGAGGTATTGTGTCCCTGTTACCAAATTCCATCAGGACACCATTTTACTAGAAAAGCTATTCCTTACCTCTACCAGAAGGTTTGTAAAAATGTAATTATTGGGCTACAAAATGCCATTCTACCACTGTACACTTAACCACAGATATGTGGACAAGCGAAACTAGGCAAACTAAAGATTATATGACTGACAGGCCACTGAGTTGGCGATTCGCCTTCACCAGCAGGAACAGCAGCAGCATGTACCCAAGTACGTCACATTTGTCAGAGGCAGGCTACTCTGTGTATCACCGGCTTCACTAAGAGGCATACAGCTGACAATCTGTTACAAAAACTAAGGGATGGCATTACAACATGGCTTATTCCGCTTGGACTCTCCTCAGGATATGTCATTTCAGATTACCAATATCGTGGGAGCATTATAGCTGGGTGAATTCCATCACATTCCCTGTTTTGCCAACACAATTAACTTGGTGGTGCAGAGCTTTTTTAAAATGACAGGGACGTGCAGGAGATGCTGTCTGTGGGACGTAAAATATCTGGACATTTCCGGCATTCGGCAACAGCATGTAGGAGATTGCAGCAGCTACAAGAGCAATTTAATTCCCCTGCCACCAACTGAGGCAAGGGTGGTGACAAGGTGGAATTCCACCCTGTATATGCTTCTGCAGATGGAGGAACAGCGAAAAGCCATCCACGCTTACTCCACAAGCCATGACATTGGGAAAGGAGGAGGGATATATTTTACTCAAGCGCAGTGGAGAATACTTTACGTGTTGTGCAAGGTGCTGAAACCATTTGAAGTAGTCACCTGAGAAATGAGTTCAGACACTGCTAGCTTGAGTCAAGGGATTCCCTTAATTAGACTTTAGGAAAAGCAGCTTGAGAAACTGAAGCAGGAAATTAAACAAAGCAATTCCGCTAAGTATGTCGGACTTGTAGATCAAGTACTTTATTTGCTTCGCCAGGATCCAAGAGTTATCAAAATCTTGAAAGGATCACTACATTTTGGCGACTGTGCTTGATCCTCGGTTTAAGAGCTATGTCTTTTCTTTGTTTCCAACTGACCCAGATGCAAGGAGCTCCTGGTGAGCAAGATGACAGCTCAAGAGTTACGTGACAGGACAGCGTCTCCTCCTTCAGTTTCTCACTCAACTGCTGCTAGGAAAAAAAATTAGCTTTCCCAAGAGACCCAGAGATGATGCAGATGACTCAGCACAACATTTTGACATCTGGTCTTGTCTACTGTAAAAGAATTGACCAGATTTAGTGACACCTCTGCTGTAACTCCACCTGATCCTACTATCAACATCCAAAGAATGGTGGAGGATTATTTTTAATTTTTTTTAACCGTTATAAAGACAACAGTTTTATTAACAAAGAACAACGTTGCTTGCAGAAGTAATGTAAGCATGGATGCCTAAATAGATGTGTATATGTATTACCTTCAACTTTGCTGCTGTTTCATCAAGTGTTTGTAATCTGCACTGTACATCTACAACTATATAATAATTTTGTGGGAATTGAGGCTGATTCGAAGCTCAGTGATGAACTTGCTTTTTGCTGTGAATTACAATGGCTCTTATTAGTGCATTGTCTGGCACCCTGGATTGGTCTGGGTCTGATAAAATCATGCATCCCAGGGGAATCAGCGCTCGTCACCATGTATTAGCTGTAGAATTACCACTGTCATCCAAGGAACGGGTGGAGCGATCAAATGAACCATAACTGATTTCATGATCCAAGGACAATTCCATCTTGCACCACTTTTCTTTTCTGCCACTGCTGTGTGCCAATGTTTCCTAGATGTGCTATGAACTGCCGTGTGTTTCAGTCATTCCTCAAACCAGAACACGGGGGCCAGTGAACATCTCTAATTATAAGTGCAGATAATAAAAAATATACAGTCTAGAAAGAAAAGCAACACAAGTCTATAGAGCTTTAGACTGTATTTGTCATTGAATATTTCTTTCTTTAGGCCCTTAATGCTCCTTTAAAAATGCTAGCTGCAACACAAGTGAATTGATTTTATACATACATATATATATATATATATAAATAAGGGACTATAACCAGTTACCTCCACCATACTGGGACGTTTCTTCTGCCGTCCCAGGCACCGACATGCCAACAAACAAAGCTCTTGAGCAGCCTCTACAGGAAAGTGTCCTATCCGAGAGTCTAGGTGAAGTTGGCAGATGCGAGATGCCGCTCTAGACACTTTGTCTTCTGCGACTTTGGTGCTGGAGGCTCGTTGTACAGAACTGAACTCTGCCTCCTTATCACTGTCCTCTTCATGAACAAGGTCTTTCTGTAAGAAAACAGGGACATATAGAGAGTGTATGTATATAGTATATATTTTTTTATATAATTAAATAGTACACACACACACCTCTCTCCACACATATATACATACATCTATATATACACACACGTCTATATTTTATATAAACACAAATATATACACAAAACACGAGAACTGCTGCATTTAAAGAAATGTCTAATTTAAGACCACAAACAAGATAAACTCTATAAAAAGCAGTACCACTATCCAAACGGAAACTGCATCTTCCTCTAAGTACCAATACAATAAAGTAAGATACATAATCTGCGACTACTAATTCTTCTTTTGCACTAGGGGATTATTCTGCAGTACAGGCATTAAAATATCCATATCTACTGTACACATACTGAACACCCATTCAGGTTAGGAAATGGGGCCTAGAAGAAGCCAAAAAGCCCTTTAGGGTAGACAAATACAGTACATGTTTTGCAGGCCTTCTTCCTAAACGCCCGACAATTAAATCCCTCTTTTTTTTTTTTTTGGTCTGGTTAGGAAACGCTCTTTATCGTATGTTTTATGAAGACATACTGCATCTCTATTGATAAATAACACAAGATGTTCAAAATTATCCCTGTGGCTAAAACCGGTCACCGTCATGCACAGACTACTACAATCTCTTCCATTCGCGTTCAGCCACTTCCCCATTTTCTCTTCTACAGTCATCAATCTTAAACTCAGAGGCTACGACATCTCCTCCAGCAATTTCCACTGTTTCACATTAGTTACAATGTGGTTATCACTTCCCGTCACTCAGTTTCACTTACTGAGTCCTTCTGCTTACATTATATAGCAATCCATCCACTGAGGTGCTCATCTCTTCCAATGCATCTCCGATACTTCTCTCATCACTGTGTCCTTTCTACACCACTTTCCTACAGTAGTCCAATATCTGAACTTGTGGTTGTTCCAAATAGATTTGTCGGACATGCTGGAATGCACATATTGCGTCTATATACAGGGGCAAACGCAGAATTTGTAGAGGGGGGTTTCCACATCATGCCACCAGTGGGCGTGACCAGCATGCATGGGAGCATAGCTATAATATTAGACAGTGCTTGGCTGCTCTCCAACTCTTCCTATCCCTATCATATACATGGGCAATGCTGCGTACACTACTATTAGGTGCACTCAGCTCTCCCTTTTCAAGCAGAGCCGTATGAACCGGGGGCAGGGCCCAGCCACCTCAAGTATACAGTGCCCCAGGCTTGGAGGGGGTTTCCAGGCACTAGAAAACCCCCTCTCGGTTTGCCTATGATATACAGTATAAATATTATGACCGTCCATCCTATCACCTACATTGCATGTTCTAGAGATTCCTTCCCCAGAGCAACAACTAATCACTTAAGCCACTATGGTGCTTCAATCCACGGGAAGATTCACAAAAAACGTTGGGAAGCCCTGATCGTTGTAAGTAGACCTCAACAAATCACTGGTGCCTGGAACCCTGTATAGATTAGTGCAGTGGATCCCAAACTTTCTCAGTTCGAGGTACCCTTAGGGTCTCCATAATTTCTTCAAGGCACCACTAAGCCAAAATATTTACCAAGAAGTCCCCTGCCTTGATTACAAACGTCCCTGGCCGCGGCACCCCGGGGAGCCACGGCACACAGTTTGGGAACCAATGCATTAATGGAATAATTTGTGGTAAAACTGGACAAGATCAACAACCCTCCCCGATCATGTCTGCTGGTAGCCGAAGCTCCCATCAGCCTATCATTCTGTCTCCTGGGTGTAATCGGCAACTGAATGAAGCCCTGGCACTTGGCGGGTGTATTTTCCACCACAAGGGAGAGCAAGACATTTACTTACCACCAAAACAATGTCGTCATCTTTGTATACGGACTTTCTGAATGGATTGTATTTTTTATATCAATTACTAGAATTGGGCTTTGCATTGTATATTAGCCTCTTGCACAGGGCCGCTTTGTATACTGCCCACCAGATTAGTCTCTGCTTTGTATAACAGTCACCAGGACTAACCTTGCCACCAGATAGAGACTATTTTGTACAAGTGTTTCCAGAATGGGATCTGCTTCCAATACGGACTATGAGAAAACCTTAGGTGTTCTATATTATCCACCAAATAGAGTGGTCACTAGAATGGACTTGGTATCTGTATTGTCTACTTGTCTTAAGAATTTTGTTTGCGTTATACACTAGTTAGCAGAATGGGGTTTGCAGTGTTTGATAGTCACTAGAATGGATTATTAGTCACCAAAATGAGTTGTTTTGTATTTTAGTTGTCAAGCTGTACCTTGCACATTACCCACCAGAGTGGGCCCTGCTTTGCACGTTGGCCACTAAAACTGGGCTTCATCATCGTCATCATTTATTTATATAGCGCCAGCAAATTCCGTAGCGCTTTACAATTGGGAACAAACATTAACAATACTGGGCAATACATACAGACAGAGAGGTAAGAGAACCCTGCTCGCAAGCTTACAATCTATAGGATTGGCATTTACATACACCGGACACCCAGAATTGGGGTAAATCTTGCTCAGCACACACTGTGTTGAGAACTAGTGCTGCAGTCCACAGCAACCAGTCATTTGCTTTCTAATAATCTATTTTACAATAGATGAAACAAAGATGATTGATGTAAATAGCACCCACAGAAAGCAACCAAAGTAAATGGGAATTCCACACTTTCATATCCCAACTCACACAAAAATGATTTGATATTTTACTAGCTATTTAAAAATATAAATAAATGAAATCTCTTTTGTTCAGGAAGAATACAATATCTGGGTAACAGATACAGACCAAATTTCAATTGAATGACTGACATTACAGCCATACATTTTAGAGTACAACACACATTAACTTTTTTTTTGTGTGAATTATTGTAGATCAAGCGTGAGAAGGGAGACAAACTTATTAATAAGACAGGGTGAGAAAGGGGGTGAGAAGGGAGGGTTGCAGTCGGACTCCTCACGTATTCATTTGCATACAAAAATTATTTCAAAGTGCCAAATGGGGAGATGGAAAAGAAAAGGGAGTCAGAGCCAAGGCTGAGGCAGTTAGTTTTGCTCAGGATAGTGCGTTAAGTCACCAGCTTATTTATAGGTAGAAAAATAAGTGTATATTAACGGTTTTAGCGCCATCCAGGTAGCGATAACACAAATGTCCCACGTTTAGGGTGGCACTGATGGGAATCCAATGTTGCATGGCACTCTTACACCTGGCACCCCTGTAAATAGTGACAGGCTGCCCTCCTGGATACAAGACTGCTAAAGTACCATAAAGGCCTGTATCCTCCCCGCCATGTCACCCCAGCCGACAAAGGCTGGGGTGAAAAATATGACAGCCCCGCATATGGTATTGCATGGCAACATGCTTTATCAGTTAGAAATACATACAAAAAATACAAAGAACAAAGTGGTCAAAATGTCCAAAAATTTAATTAAAAACAGAAACAAAAAGATGTTTCAACGCAAATGTTTTGAAAGGATCATTAGCGGGCTTATCAGAAGATAACCAGTTAGTCCCCTCCGACAAGCTGCAATGGAGCCGTTGCGGTCCAGCTGCCCAGGCGGACATCCTGTTCGCTCACCCACGTATGCTACTAAAATGAATGATAACTAGTGTGTGCCCACCATGACTTCCAGGATCAGAGAGTACAACTCAATAACAGGAAACCGATTGTTGCTCGAGGTGTCGAGTTTGCGCTTTGATGCAAAACAAAAATAACTAAAAAGCTTTGTGTTTCTTATGTTAAAAGCCCTATGTGCATTTCTAACCCGGGATCCATATATAGGCCTCCATCATCCACTGGTCACATCAATAATCAACAAAGCTGGGTTCACAATGCCTGTGTACAAACCATATTGATAAATTCTCTGCAAGTGAACATATAGAGAAGACGACAAGTCAAGGGGGAATAATTACTAAACTGCGGGTTTGAATGAGTGGAGATGTTGCCGATGACAACCAATCAGATTCTAGCTGTCATTTTGTAGTATGTACTAAATAAATAATAACTAAGATCTGATTGGTTGTTATCGGCAACATCTCCACTCATTCAAATCCGCAGCTTAGTAAATATACCCCAAGGACTCTTTAATGAGCAAGGAAAGTGCTTTTACATGGTATTAGTATCTTCTCCCCTTTGTCTCCTACAGCCCGAGAGCCATACATGGGGCTCCATCTCCCAGTATAGCTGTATAAATAGAAAGCACAGCGGTCATCACTAGGATGCCCACTGGGCAGATTTGGAGCTGGACTAGATACGTCACCAGCTGATATACGAGAGGCATCATACCGGTTCTGTGTCTAGGCGAGTATGTGCAGCAGCCGTATTAATAAATGATCTATTAAAAATAAACAGCATTTTTCAACGATAAAAACTTACGCTCTTTACAATTTAAATAAATACAGGATATAGGTTCCAAAACAGTTCTCTGCTGTCAGCTAAATAAAATGAAGGATAAATCTTACCAGATATTTAGTGTGAGAATTGCCATCGCTGTCTATGGCTTTTCGTCCTGTTAGTACTTCCAGTAAGACCTAATAAAAGACAGAAAGGGACATGGATAGTGACAAGAAGATACACACTTGGGGCCTGATTCATTAAGGATCTTAACTTAAGAAACTTCTTATTTAAGTCTCCTGGACAAAACCATGTTACAATGCAAGGGGTGCAAATTAGTATTCTGTTTTGCACATAAGTTAAATACTGACTGTTTTTTCATGTAGCACACAATTACTTGATAGCTTATTTGTACACTAAAATGTAATTGATATTTGTGTGCTACATGAAAAACCAGTCAGTATTTAACTTATGTGCAAAACAGAATACTAATTTGCACCCCTTGCATTGTAACACAGGCTTAAATGTGGAATTATTATATGCATCTAAATGCTAATTGCATTTTTAAGAGATAAAAGTGGGAAACTGTCAGGTGGGGAACAGCAGGTGAATCATATTCCCACCGGAGGAGGGGGTACTAGGACCACAATGGAATATAAACTAATCACACACATTACAGGACAAATACATGATCACTCATAAGAAACAAAAGAACAGTTTCAGAGTCTGCATATGCAGAATAAGGAAGTGTCTGCAGACAGTTTAATCACCACAATACGTTTCTCCAACTGTCCTGCACTTCATTTTATCAGCAGGGTCGGACCAATATACAGCCATCTCATTTACTAAATACTGAGCGTGCCTTCTGCCTGTAGGGTCACTAGTTCCTAGAGAATGGAGTGTAGGTTCAGCCCTCAAAATCCACTCCAAACTGAGGGCAGGGAACTCACCACTCCGAAGCTGTAAGTGTCCAGTTCAAACGTAAGCTTCCCCAATTTCACGTACTCGTCGGGTAGGTACGCTAGCGTCCCCCTCACGGTGTTGGTTTGTGCCAAGGTGCGACTTTTCCCTGCGTTGCATGTATATCGGCTAAACCGAGCTAGTCCAAAGTCCCCAATTTTGGGCACCAACGCCTGGTCCAAGAGGATGTTTGAACTCTTGATGTCTCCGTGGATGATGCTGGGGTGGCAGGTGTGCAAGAACTGGATCCCGCAGGCTGCGCCCCGCAGGATGCTCAAGCGCTGCTTCCACAAGAGTGTCGGGAAGCTGCCCTGCGGAAGGGGTAGACAGATTATCAGCCTTTATTAATATAGTGCGCTGGGCGGAATAGAACCCATGCTTACAGAGTTCAGCTCCATTTACTACCAAAGAGCAATTAATACAGTCATATTCCTTAAAAAAATAAAATAAAAAAATAAATAAATAAATCTTAGTGTAAAACATAAATAGTTATACACAACATTTATTTAGAATGTTAAAAAAAAACAACAAAAAAAAAAACGACATGTCCATCTAGTTTAATCCTCCCAACTCAAAAGTTCCATTCATTTGATCTTGAAAATGGCAATACCTCCACCCCCACCCCAAAACAAACACTATAACCCAATCAATTTGCAGTAAGGATGGACTCCATATTGTCAATCAGTCCTGTTCTTTAATGACGTTTTAAATGGAAATATCTATTGTATTTCAGTCTTTTTGTTTTACATGCAATAGACCCATAGGGTTATTTTGCAAATACAACCTCCTGATCTTTCCTTTGTAAGATACACTAGCGCAGTGGTTCCCAAACTGTGCGCCTAGGCTCCCTGGGGTGCCTTGGAGATCTCACAGGGGTTCCAGTGGTAAGCAAGGTGGGGGACTACTTGGTAATTATTTTGGCTTAGTGGTACCTTGAAAAACTTATGGAGATCCTAAGGGTGCCTTGAACTGAAAAAGTTTGGGATCCACTGCACTAGCTAGTAAAATGTATCTAAAAGTACTTGCAGTGTGTTTAAGACCCTCAACGTGAAAAGTTAGTCGTACGGTGGATATCCAACCCACTGACAGATTGTTACACTGTAGGCAAGGTTAGATACATTCTGTTAGAGACTGTATCCAATACATGAAAGAAAATAGGCAGAAGATCATATTTACACACATGAATTAATAATTTAAAAACAAGAGGTCCATAAAAAAACTTGACATTGGCTAGAAGTTAAATGTGGGTGTCATGCAAGAACTTAAAAAAAAATATTTCCCTGCACATAGTGTAGAAAGCTTCATGAGATGTTATTAATAAGGGATGGACAAATGAATATAGCATTGCTGTAGCAGTCATGTGGCATTATTCAAAATGATAGGCAATGTAAATGAAATTTCTTGCAGAATGGCTACAGACTGATTCTATCGCCTCCCTGCTGGTCATACCTGGTGATGCAGCCGATCTTCTAGTGAGCCACTTGGTAAATACAGATAAATAAGGCAGTACTCTTCTCCATTCATGCAATAACCAGCTAAATCAATTATGTTTGGGTGACGGAGACTGTGGGGACAACATGAGAATTCAATACAATCTTCACTGTAAATAGTTGTATTACAGCCAGCATTATCTATATTGCAAAATACAGCATATGAAGCAAAACCGTAGGCATCATAATGATACTTTATGAAGACCATTGACGCATATTCCTGGAAGCAGCTGGGTTGTACAGCTGTATCCAAATTTAACCTCAAAAGGGAACTACACTCCCCCTCCACACACAAACACACACAAAAGCACTGCATTATGGATTACGATGATCGGATTCAATAATAAATTAGGTTTTTTTTCCAGAAACAAGGGGAGAGAAAAACAAATAGGATCACATAAAGCTGAAAGGGCAAACCACTCGGATAAAACTATATATAATGCTTTGTTAAAACACTTATTTAACACAGAACAAAACCAATAAAACTCCCCTTACAAAATAGATCCGAACCCAGTTTAGCCACAAAGCCCCCTCTGCCTCTCTCTCAATGTAAGCCAATCATTATCATCATTAAAAGGATGTTTACACACAAAACTAAAAACTCAGTGCTATCTTCCTTAATGTCTGTCTTGAGATGTTTCTTCTACGTGCACTGATAACGTGTGTGACACTTATAGGGTGCCCCCTGCGTGGGTGATAACGTGTGTGACACTTATAGGGTGCCCCCTGCGTGGGTGATAACGTGTGTGACACTTATAGGGTGCCCCCTGCGTGGGTGATAACGTGTGTGACACTTATAGGGCGCCCCCTGCGTGGGTGATAACGTGTGTGACACTTATAGGGTGCCCCCTGCGTGGGTGATAACGTGTGTGACACTTATAGGGCGCCCCCTGCGTGGGTGATAACGTGTGTGACACTTATAGGGTGCCCCCTGCGTGGGTGATAACGTGTGTGACACTTATAGGGTGCCCCCTGCGTGGGTGATAACGTGTGTGACACTTATAGGGCGCCCCCTGCGTGGGTGATAACGTGTGTGACACTTATAGGGCGCCCCCTGCGTGGGTGATAACGTGTGTGACACTTATAGGGCGCCCCCTGCGTGGGTGATAACGTGTGTGACACTTATAGGGCGCCCCCTGCGTGGGTGATAACGTGTGTGACACTTATAGGGTGCCCCCTGCGTGGGTGATAACGTGTGCTTGCTGCTAATCAGAAAACAAATAAAAACTTGTCAGACTTAAAAATAAATTCAGAGTGAAATCTGGTCCACCACGGTCTGACATACAGGTCCCTTGACATTCTGCATATATATGTTCCCCTGCCAGCGGGGGCGTGCAGGATGTCTGGGGCCCAGACAGAGAGCCTGAACACCAGACCCCACGTACGTAACCCTCGGGGACTGGGTGTTGCTTGTAGTATTTCACCCAAAACGGACATTTTTAGTTTTGAGTGGAATTTAACTTTAAAAGGAGTCTACCAAGGTTCCGTCTCAGAAACAATTATTGTATCTGAAAGCCACTTCTTAATTCCACTGACATTATGGGGTAGATTCAATTAGTGGCGTTGTTTATTTTTAGAACAACGCTGTCCGTGCATTATTACCGGTACTACCTGCACATTATTACTGCCATTACGTTAATGTCTCTACGGTGAAAAATCCGGAGAAATTACCATAGTAACGGTAATAATGGATGGGCAGCGTTATTCTAAAGAACAATGCGGCTAATTGAATCTACTCCTTTATATATAAAGGAGGAAGGAGACAGATTCAGTAGGAATTCTAGTACATAAAAACATGGCCCCTAACATTGTAGCTTTAGGGGGAAAAAAATGGGGAGTTCAATTCCACTTTCGATATGAATTAGGAAATAAAAATAAGTGTTAAGCTAGCCTTCCCCAGAGGCGGTGTTAAAAAAAAAAAAACCCCAAACATCATCATCTCCCCACTTCTTAAGCACAGCTGCAGCTACTCCCACATAATTAGAACAGCGTCCTAATGGGATCTGACAAAGGTTCAAAAACTGAGAACGCAATCATTTGAGTCAGTGCCCTGTGTCTGAATCAACCAGTCCACACAATGCATTTCTGCAGAGCAAGTCTGCCAAGCTATCAGTCACTCTCTGTCCGCCGAGTGACTGAAGCTTTGCTCTCCTAACATAATATACATGGAATAACTGGAGTGCTTCTACGTATTCAGCTCAGTAATACACAGCCATTCACATAGGTTAACTAGTGGATTTAATCGTTCTTTCATTAACAGGTTTCTTCTTTGAAAAGCATATACTATTGAAACATTACAATATATCACTTTTTTAAGTCCCTCAAATTTACCACCTATACCCTGTATACAAGCCATTCCAATCCCCTTAGCCAAGAAATAGTCACCTAAAAGTGGTATACTATACTACACTAGGGCAGGATTCAAAAATACCCTACTTGTGCATATAGTATGTCTGTCTATGTGACACCACTGCCATTAATTACATGTATTTTACCAGCATTTTTAACGCTAATACAAGGCATATAAATGGGACTAGTAATAAATGACCTAGTATAATGACCTACAAAACAATGGGATCTATTATAAGTGTTATTCTGACCATATCTTACGCTATCCACGTGCGTTTAACGATTGTCAAACTGTGGTTAGAAATCGCTAAACACAAGCAGATACCTCGCCTAATGTGGAATGGATACTCATACAAATACTGCGTACGCCCCTGCGATCTTTCCCATATCACTATAAAAGTTTTACATTTTGAATTCACTTTAAAACAAGCACTTTCTTAACAAGAGCAAGATTTTAAAAGTGGTACAAATTACTTACTAGCCTTACTTCAAAACATACCTCTATCTCCAAAATACATACCGAGCCTACAGTAAACTTATACGGGTTTATGCATGGTTTAGTGACAAATTAAGAAATGATGATTGCGACTGCCGGGGTGTCAAATTTTACTTTTCTTGATGAGAATGGGGCGTCCCAGGCTGAATGTGTTCTAGGTGCAGAAAAGCTGCCAACGTTCTGCAACCACATGTAACACCAAAGACTCTCACTGCAGGGTGAACTATGTAAATGAGCCCCAAGGGGTGAAACATGGTGAAGATTCAGGTTCAAGGGAGGTGGCAGTATAGCGTTTCCCCCCCAAAAAAGTGATCTGCGTTTCACACGTGCTATACAGTGTTGGAAACTGTGCGGCGACCTGTACTTTAAAACGTGCACCTTCTGCATCACCTGGATGCACCTTACACACTAAATAGCTTTTTATGTATTATAAAACAAATAAACCAAACAGGACATGTGTACTAAAGGTGGTTCCCTCGCTCGTAGGACTTCTAGACATAGTTTGAGGCTCGAACAAGGAATACTTTAGAGATCGTGGGTAGATATGTAAGATTTTTGCAATGGTTGAATAATATGTGTTGACATTATTGGTAACTACGTCTAGACACGGTCAGAAAAAACAACTGTTCAGATAAATGTTGACAACTGTATTCACATATTACATCGCCTGATCTTCTCAGTGTTATGAGTATGAACTGCAATGAAGCTTATTAACCTAATAAAAAAAAAAAATAACCTATTTTATGGTATGTTGAGTCTTGCTACAAAATAAAGAGAAAAATTGGGGCATTAAATACGGTTTTACATACTCTGTGGTTCACTCTTATTTCCCCTTCTGTGCCCCATTTTATTCGTGTGACTTACTCAATAAAAATATTATTTGGGGAAAAAGGTCGGGTTTAACAATAGTAAGAGACACTGAAGTGAAAATTGTACTTTTGCCAGCATCCACATCCCTAGCACATGGTGACGTAGAGCTTCCCAAACCAAGCGTGGTATCGCTCATTGCTATGGGTTCAGTGGTCAAATAGAGAGAGCGTGTCAGCATATTTATTACATTACCCTTCATGTCAGAGGTATTCAGAGAGAATAAGAGGTATGAGGTATTCAGTGAGCAATATCTTAATTAAGTTTGAGGCCAGACGGCACATGTCTCCCTCTTCGGCAGCAGATCAACAATTGTGTGTTCAGGTTTAGTTCTGCTGTAACATAGGCCAGGGCTCTAGTGGCAAACTACAGGATCTGTGCCCAATGTGGACGTTGATGTAGGATGAAAACCGGCGGTTTTGTGTATGAGCCAAGCAGGGGGAGCACATCCGAAACACACTAGGACCAGTAAATATAGCTGGAAGAAGGCGCAGACAGGCAGATGGCAGGCACCTTCTGACTGCAGTTACCAATGTGCCCGATAATAATCCCATGGAGTTCCAGCATCTGGGGCACGCAGCTTGTGGACAGTGTATGACCAAGTTCATCTTGATCTGAACTTGGTAACACCTCCGACCAGTGTGCCTTCAGTTAGATCAGCCATTACCAATGACCTGGGCAAGTCATTAACAATCTGCCACTAGGTTTTGATTTCAAGACAACTGCGCGGTGCGTTTATTATATTGGAAGACGGGCATTTAACTGTGCAAGTGCTGCACTTTTTCTCTTGATTTCCTTTCCGATTAGGCTACTACATCCAGGAATGTTTCCGTCACGGCTTCTTTTCTGCCCCGCTAGGTTTGTGGAAGCTTTTTATTTTTAGAATCCCATGAGTGTTGAGGAATACTAGGAGCACATATGAAGTGTGTGCCTACATAGAACCCCGTCCTTCTGGATACAGCCCAATACTAAGTGTACATTAAGGGTTTCGTCCATATGTGTAAAGATACATGATTAATTTCCACCAGAAACCTAGTATCTGACCACACTACATTAAAATGGGCAGGAAAATGGAGACATTAAGGGGCCGATTCAGTTCTAATCGCTGTGCCGCTCCATTACCGCGATGTCCGCTACACACATTTCCGGATACCCCAACAGTGCAAATATTGTAGTGTGGTGGGCACATCGCTTTTTTTGTCTTCATAACGGATGCCCACATAGGCAAACCGAGACGGGGTACCTAGTGCCTGGAAACCCCCTCCAAGCCTGGGGCACTGTATAATTGAGGTGGCTGGACCCCACTCCCGCTTCACACGGCTCTGCTTGAAAAGGGAGAGCTGCGTGCACCTAACAGTAGTGCATGCAACATTGCCTATGTATATTATGGGGATAGGAGAGTTGGAGAGCAGCCAAGCACTGTATAATATTATAGCCATTATAGGGTGTGGAAACCCCCCTCTACAAATCCTGCGTTTGCCCCTGGCCCATTTGACAATAATATTAAGTAAAGGGAAATAACGATTAAACAAGCAAGGAGCAAGACTTTAAGCAAAACAACAACTACAGCCGTATTAAGCTTTGACTCTTTGGGCTTAGGCATTGCCCAACTTCTTACCCCGTCAGCAGTGCTCGCCCTCCTTATTGTAACAGACATCTACTGATAAATTCATCTTCTCTACATTTATCATGTTTGCCCAAAACACTTTCATGCTCAGTGTCTGTTTGCTTAAAAAGATGATGGCAATATAAAATATATGATGCTCTAAATTTCCTCATCAGTGTTATTAGTTGCCATTTTATATATGTAAAGGTTTCCATACCTTGGCAAATATGTATATGTTTCCATTGCATTTACATATACAATGTAGCAGATTGTAAGCATTTTGTTTTTACCCGAGCTACCGAATTACATTCAAAAGTCTTACAACACATTCAAATCACATCAGTCTTTCTGGTATTCAAGAATACACGTTAAAAAAAATAATAAAAAAAAAAAATTGCAATTTATTATCAAAAATATTTGGATATCTACATCAATTTATTTTACACTGGTCTTTTTTTAAAAAAAAAATAAAAAAAAATGGCGATTTGTTTTTTTTAAGCTTTTTGTATACCCATCTTCTTCATTACATTTTTGTAAAATTTTATGAAATGTTATCTAAAGTCAAAAATGTAAGAAAACAAATAGAAAATCGCTCGTCCACGATTTTTCTAGCGTAATTCTTTCTCCATTTTCTTCTGTGTGTCATTTTTATAAAAGAACCTCTATACATTCCCCGTCGTCTGCAGAGAACAGAAACGAGCACGCTGCTGGATTGGCACTTATATCCTAAAGGGCCTTTCAAAGTTTCATTGGTTTTAAGAGTCATTTTAAGTCTTTATTTTTGGTTGTACATCCCCTGTAAAACCAGATTAGTTTAAAGGATCCCCTTTAAACCAAAGAGCCATTTACTTTAGAAGGTTACAAGACTTTGAATTTGTATTCAGTCTCCAGCTCTCATTATCATCATCATCATCACCATTTATTTATATAGCGCCACTAATTCTGCAGCGCTGTACAGAGAACTCACTCACATCAGTCCCTGTCCCATTGGGGCTTACAGTCTAAATTCCCTAACATACTCACACACACACAGACAGACACACAGACTAGGGTCAATTTGTTAGTAGCCAATTAACCTACTAGTATGTTTTTGGAGTGTGGGAGGAAACCGGAGCACCCTGAGGAAACCCACGCAAACACGGGGAGAACATAAAAACTCCACGCAGATAAGGCCATGGTCGGGAATTGAACCCAATTTTTAAATTGGTTGGGGGAGAGAACCTGTAGCCAATCATACCATCAGAATGTTCACAAAAGCCATGAATGAGTATTTCAGGAGATGTGCACTGATGTTGTGGCCTGATTTTGTGTGACTATGTTAGTGTGGACAGGGGCTGTGTGTGAGACAGGGGCCGTTGCATGCATTGATGAGAGGAAGAGAGGTAAGCAGAGTTAGACAGAAGAAGAAGCAAGGTCCAACAATGGCATAGAATATTGATGTCAGGTGCCTGTTAAACTAATGCGGGAAGACTGCAGTGTCAAACCCACTTCTAAGAGAAACTAAACTCATACATCCAACCTCTATGTTATAGATGCATTAAGAGATTTTTCCTGCAGTTTTCCTTACCATGTCAGCTTCTCTATCTCCGTAAGGAAACTCTTCTTCACCGTGCTCCACTCTAACTCAGAATCCTAAAAAAATACACAAGGCACAGTAAGAGGTCCTTCTCCAAACAGATATAGCATAATACAAAATACACTTGCAACCAAACAATTCACTAGGAGACGGTGATATCGGGGAGGCACTTTGTTATGGAACAGAACTGCTCTATCACGTGTGATGCTTCCAATGTGGTATATTGTACTGGAGAGACGGGGAGAAATTGGATACAGAGAGGATGACGATCTTTATAGGGAAGGGCAGCATCACAAAAATTTAAGGCTGCTTCCTTTACTTTATAATGGGGATTCCCGCAGCCACACTGGGGGCAGCCAAGGCAGGACCACTTAGTGACCCCTGTAATTCTAGAGACCTCACCCATGCCAGCAGAAAAATTGCGCTGTGCCCAATTCAGACAGACCCTGAACACAGCACTGTCCATTCAGTAAACGTATTAAAACCGGACATCGCGCGCTTACGTTTGAACGGTTCCCGCTTCTCAACACTGGTTTAAGCAGTCGTTAGATCACTAATGGGAGTGAATGATCCAGAATTGAGGGTTTAGCTCACTTGGAACCCCCACAGTCCTGGTCGGTACGGCAGAGAAAACGTCTGGTGAAAATTAGGCTCTAGGGTTAGTCTGGAAACTGTATTTTCAGTTAAGCTCCCTTAAAGCAATACGTAACAAAACAATTTTAAAACTATTTAATTTAATTTTATGATCACAGTCACTGACTGGGAGCTGTACTGATGAAATCTCTGAGTTATGCTGTTCCTTATATATTGAGAGCAAATAAATCAGAGGGTGCAAGTGCTTTGCAACTCTGCAAGCAACAATATACGCTTCAGGAGACTTTTCAGACTCTTTGTCTAACTACATATCAGAATTTTGCAGAGTGGCCTTTACAATGAAAACTTAAGCTAAGGGTATAGGACAGAAATATGCCAGCACAGCGAAGAATGCCGTAAGCCCCCTCCGACTAATTTTCTGACTAAAGAAAGCCATTATGACATTCCAGGAAAGGAGAAAACAATTTTGTCTTCATATCATATCATTAGCTTCAATAAACCAACTCGGTTTTCCAGAATATATATAGAAGGCACTATTGGGAGAGAAACAAAAAAAATGCACAAAGCAACTATTGTATAATACACTGCAGCTCACCTGCTTTAGCCGCTTGACTGCATAGTCAGTGTTCCGGATGGTTGCTTTATACACACAGCCAAATCCACCCTCTCCAATAAGAAAAGACGGGGAGAAGTTGCTCGTACCCTTGACCACCTCTTGAAAATTCCACAACAAGTGCTTGGGTGGCTCTATTAAGTTACTGGGGGTCGGGGATTCCTGGAGACAGAAAACATTAAAAAGATGTCTTTTGTCATTAAGTCTAGCAAAGCATTTATAATTAAAATCATATATACAGAGGCCGGTGCGGTAGTGAGTCATCAGTCATAAACCGGATAATCTGTAAACTATGTCACTTATGCTTAGCAAATTGTTATGGACCAATATAAGGAATATATTTTTCTCTTTCCCAACAGTGAGGATATTATTTTCCTGTTCGTTGTTCCATAATCATTGATACTACAGTGATGGACAGATCCATATATGTGCAGGAAGCTTATGTAACAGTGAATGCTCTTTCAGCTCATTGTTTGTTGGTTCTCTTGACGACATTATAGTGTCAGATGCAACAGTCTTAACACCATGTACAACTTAAGTTACGGAAGAGAAACTAATTGCAACATCAGTTGAAACATTGCTATTTTTAAATCTTTGTATGGGCTGGAGTGGAGTTAAGCCATTTAAACCTTGGTACTATCAGTAATTTTGTATGAAGATGTTGGCTCATTCCTCCATATGTTGTACACTTGACAACATTCCTCTATTGTCATGCAGTTTATTTATAAGGGCCGCCGTATTATGTAGCGCTGGAGAATATTTAATCCTAAATTCCCTACCACACAGACACACACGGTTTGGTCAAGACACTTGGGTCCATTTTTGTCAGCAGCCAATTAGCCAGTATGTATTTGGACTGTGGGAGAAAACAATGGCACCTGGAAGAAATCTACGCAAACACGGGGAGAACATGCAAACTCCACCCGGATAGGACCATGGTCAGAATAGAACCAGTGGCCCCGAACACCTATCTGCTCCTTATTATCACACTGAAAGTTCCCTCTATAGTTGTTCATGCTCGTTATTTAAACCGATGTGTCTCTGTGGGTGTTAGAATTTCCATTGCCAAGTGTTCTGTTGGTCAATTCTATTCTATCCTTACTGGGGTAAAAATAAAAGTGTCTACTGGATTATTTTTGTTTCAACAGTCCAGGGATCAATGGCCAAATTCATTAACATATGGGTGCCTTAGGTCGACCACACACATCTCATACACTCACCTCCCTCTTCTATATTTCTTTTATTGCAATGCTGAAAATAAACTATATATCTTTTTTTTTTTATAAACAGATTTATTAATTGATTTTCAGGTACACTCTCAACGCTTCATCGTCATCAAATCTGTCCATACAGAATTCAACCAGAGCGTTTTAGGAATAAAACTTTAACATGAGTTGAAGGGTCATCGGGGAGCTATAGCGATCAATGATATTGAAAGCTATATTGATATTGAAAGTCAGTGCAGGGTTAATGCAGCACAGGCAAAACGCATTACAATGTGGATTTAGGGACATAACTAACCCAATAATGCTGCCGATACAGTCTATGTAGGAGGGGGGAGTGGGGGACGGAGACCCAGAGAGAGCTCTACCACCATAGTACAAAGTTGAAATACACAATTTGGCACCTGGCTCACTTACCTGTACTGAAGAATGGATATTACTGTTACTGCTACTGTCGGAGCTTGAGGTTTGTGATGGGCAGACGCTGCTACATATCATGTGTGGGGGAGGAGGTCCAGGTAGGGGTAGCGGGCTCTCTAGGGAGAAGATATACATAAAGACTAGCTATTATAGCTGGAGCATATCTAGAAGAGTCACACACACAACAAGAGATCTTTTGAGACATTGAGAAAAAGACCATCACAGTAGAACATGTCCAATAAATGGAAATGAGTATCTGCGCTATTCACCAGTATGTGGAATGGCTGCCACAAAAGGGGGATGTAAAGGGAGGGGTTCCCACCTTCCAGGAAAGATCATCATACAACCAAAGATAAATATAAGGAGTCCCCAGGCGCCTGGGGACTCCTTAGATTTATCGTTGGTTGTATGACAGTATAACATGTGCTTGGAGGAAAACAAACACAATCACTAATGTCTGTAGTCACTATCTTATAATCACACTGTTGAAGTCGAAATAAAACACAGCTAATAGATTTGCAGATCAATGCACAATTGTGATGAAAATATCATGTTAAAAGAAAAATAAACAGCATGTTTGAATTTTGACACATATGTCCCAAATGAGTAAAATAAATAAATATATTCTTACATTACTAAGATTGATTTAATCACTTAATTATCTTAATGTATTCACAGAGTTCTATCAAAGAGAAATTTAGGGAGAGTGGTGGGAATGGGGAGACTAGAGAAGGAGACAGAGTTGATATTTATTATAATTATTCGGACAGGTATAGCCGGTGGATAGTAAAATTATATATGGGTATTTGAAGAGATTGTAGCTCAGAAAGGGTGGTTAATGGTTAAGGTTTTTCTATGACTCATCATATATAACAAGATTAACACTTGGAAGACGATACTGCAAGTACTAATGCAACAGTAAAATCTAGTGTATAAAAATGCACAAGCCAATACAAACATAATAACCCTAATACTGATAGCCAATGGAGACTGTAGCCAGGTGTAAATCTGCATTGATGTCTGATAAACGAATGAGTCACGAGTTTGAGATATTATTATTTGACAATGGTATGTAAAGTGATAAGTACTGGATCCAGACGGATTGTATTTAAAATGTAGGATACAATTCTAAACAGGATGAAGGGAACCCTCAATTATTTACCATTCTAGATGAATGGTTACACTTATTTAAACTGTAGCCACAAAACTGTATTTTTAATATATCGCCAAGTTATTTTTGTTACAATTCTAGTTAGTTTGAAAAGTTTCTTTATTAAACCACCCCCCCCCCCCCCAATAAATAAAAAAATGGCAGACTAGTCGGACTCACAGTTTTGCGATCTGCCATCAAATTCTATGTTTCTACATATTAGTTCTCAGCCATTGAGTTTTTAAATGATCATTTATATTGATTTTGTTTGACGATATGGTTTACTTTTTATAGATAAAGAAATATTGTCCATAGACCGCGTCAGAGACACATAATTACTGAAAGGGGCAAGATTGGTAAACGTTGTAGTTGTACAGACAGTGCCCTTGGGTAACGAAGCCTGAAGGCACTAGCTCTGAATGGATAACACATACTATTGTAGTAATACACAATTGATGTTAACACAACCTATGTATTAGGAAAGCTTGTGTATTATAAGGAATAGTGCACCTACTGTAAATTATTACAGATATTCAAAGTCACCTTGGATTTCTGCGGCCTGTATAAAAGTAATCTACCTATAGCCTTAGACTTTTTTTATGGTCACAAAATTCCAAAGGAGAGTTCTGATATACCTATAATTTACAGTAGAGAGATTATTACATGGAATGAATGGAACTTTGAACATATCACTACAGTAATAAGACAATTTTAAAGTTTATGTACCAATAGAGCGCACAGTTTCTGCCTGCGAAGGCCTAAAAGATGGTTTCTTCTTCTCTGAGAGACTGTGTTCCGGGCATGGCGGGGTGTACCGGGGTGGAGGGGAAGGTCCTTTGGTTGGAATAGTGTTCCGTGTAGCAGGCAAACTTGACTGGTACTCCGACCACCCTGTTGAGAGACATCAAAGAGCGATGAGGAATATTCATGAATTTCTCACATTTTCCGGTTATGGATTCAAAAGAACCTTCTAAAATCCCATATATGACACTGGCCTCAAGACTTAGTAGGTTGTAAAGAAGCAGAGCAAAAATCACAGCCTGCAAACTCACAAGGGTATATTTACTAAACTGCGGGTTTGAAAAAGTGGAGATGTTGCCTATAGCAACCAGATTCTAGCTGTCATTTTGTAGAATGTTCTAAATAACTAGAATCTGATTGGTTGCTATAGGCAACATCTTTTTAAACCCGCAGTTTAGTAAATATACCCCACAGTCCTAGTAGAGATGAGCAATCTTTTGTTATCGTTTTTTTTAACATTGGTAACCTATAGTCAAAGAAAAGACCAAATTTTGTACTTAGCATAACCGAGTGACAAATATAAACACAAAAAGCTTGTATTGCAAAAAAAACACAAACGGTACAATCTATTGTTTCTTTAATAAAACATATGTAACAATTTGTAAGTAAATACTGTATAGTAGCAGGAGAAAATGAGTTAATCATGTGGAGAGTTGGGCAGGATGGGGACTCCTGTTGATTTGACCAATTCAGCATACGCAACGCGTTTCAGGACAAAGTAGCTCTGTCATTAGACATGCTAACAGCGGGAACAAACTGTACAGTCTGACTGTTACGTAACATGGTTATAAGAACAAAATCATTAAAACTCAGTATTGTAATGATTTTATACTTCTAACAAACATTCAAATAGAAAGTGTGTATACAGTTCCTGTCTTCAAACAGTATTAGTAAGTAATTAGTGATTTTTCTATGTTTCCTACGTTTAAGCTAGAACGGAAGTTAAATGTATGTCATACATTTTGGTAGATATGAACTTAGATTATCTTATGGTTTCATAGTCAATATTATACGTTACATCTTGTATATTCTAGCTTGCCAACTGTTGGCATATGCTAAAGGAAATCTGTTCCTATCAAGTTACATACATAGGTTACCTATAGTTAACCTAGAAAAAAAAAAAATGTAATATAGCCACAGGTCAAATTGGGCACAAACTAACTGAAGAATTATTTGGGTCTATAAGTACACCACCATTAACCATGCATTAATGCAGCATTGACTATTCATTACAGCACTGAATGTAAATTAAACTGAAATGCACTAAAAACGTACATTGTTTAGCCCAAAAGAGCTTGCATTTGCAAAGTATTCCATTTTTAAAATAACCTTTTTTTTTTGTCCCACAAGATACTTTATCCAACTTTGAACAAATAATATACGGATACCTATATAAAATACAGGTAGTCACAGAATCTCATTACATATTAAAGTTTAAGGAACAAAAAAAAACAACCAAAAAACACAGTACTTGTATCTGTATCTAACATTCACATTAAAGTGTAGTGACAAAGGAATCAATTAACTCAAGATCCACTGCACCATAAGGTAATGGTTTACATGCACATCATGTCGCCCACCCAGCCTTCTATCAAGAGCTACCTGCTTATATGTCGTGTTGCAGACTTTTAGTGTTTTTTAGTGGTACTAGGGCAGTGGCGCACGCAGGGGGGGGGGGGGGGTTTCTGAGTCTCTAGAAACCCCCCCTGCGCTAACTAAGTGGCCACTGTCCTATACAGCAGCCGCGGCGCTGTCAAAGAAGCGTCCGCGGCGGTGCTGTATTGTATACAGCGCACCGCCGCAGACGCTTCTTAGACAGCGCCGCGGCTGCTGTATAGGACAGCACTGGTGGTTTTGTTTTTTTGTTTTTTTCGGTCGGCGGGGAGAAGCCCCCCCCCCCCCCCCCCCCCCGACAATCCTCCGTGCGCCCATGTAGGGGAATATATAATTGGCAAAATTCAAGTTTGTTTTCTCCCACCCACTTTTCAGAGCCGGGAAGGGAGGATCCATAGTTTGGGACAAAGCTACAAAATATGTGGTTTTTCTTGTTTTTTAATTAATCATCTGCGAGTTCAAGGATCTTGTCATTTTTTATAGCTACATAATCCAAATCCTTTTAAATAAAAAATCAGGACTCACAGCGTTCAAAAACATTGTGTGCCCGCAATAAACTTAGTTTACGGAGGATCAACAGCAGCTCCCCTACTCGAGCGTTTCTATTCATCCAGTTCCACATGACCCCTTGCGTTCGGCTGCATTGGCGGCCCTGCTGCTCCAGGAGGCGCAGGTCAGTCTGGTCGAAAATGATCATGGAAGCTGAAAACCAGAAAATAAATGGTTAACTCACAGGAGAAGGAATACACAGTCCACCATATAACACTGTTGTCCGTGCTTCATTCATTTACATGGGTTGCCCATCATGGCAACGCACCACAAAGATATATTTGAAAGGCTCATCAGAGCTGCCTTATTGTAAGACCGGTGGGAAACGCGATGCACAATGTTACAGAGGGCTTCTCCCCCCTTCTTCGGGTATCAAACACTAACACTTATGGGGATATATACCCTTCAAGGCTACTCACCTCAACATTACTATAACTAAACGTCATGTGCAAGCACACAGTATGTATTAGTTGTGAGCTGTCACTTGTTATAGTGCATCACTGATATTACTGGATATAAGTTTGAGAAGTGGAGGCACTTGCAGATCATACTGAGAGCATCATCGCTTCACAGTGGAAGCTACAGAAGGAGATTGTGCTATTTAATTATTAAAAAGATAAGCTGGAAAATGGTTTTAGCGTATCTAATGAAAATATAAAGAAATTTATACAAATGGGGATAGTGCCTGCTACAAACAGCAGTCAAACTGCATATTTCAAGCACCACCATTGTAATCTTTGTAGAAAATACCTTCTCCTATATCTGTTGTCATGATTCCAGGGGTCCCAAAGGCTATTTGTCTGCATCGACCAGTGAAACTGGCAGAGACACCTGCACCAAGTCAGCTATTTACTGGGCTACCGCGCAGTCTATTACCCACCTTCAGTGCTGTGGACGCGTAAACATAATTTCATACCCAGGCAAATATTGGAATAAAGTTTAATACAAATCATCAAGAGCACTATAGCTATTTAATGAAAATAATAAATCAATCATGCTATGACAGTTGTAACAAACACACAAGGGAACACAATTACAGAAGGATATCAATCTCCTTATAGTTAACCCTGGGGTAACCATTTTAGGCTAATCCTTTGTAGAGAGACTCCTCGCCCAATTTCACCCGGCACACAGACTCACAGGCCTGCAGGAAATGAGAATGAAGGAGGAAGAGCGCCAGCCCTTCACTGTAATCTGAACTGGTCTGTCCAGTAGGAGCCGTAACCCCTCTCACCAGTCTGGAGACATCAAGCTTCAAAACCTCTATGACAAAATCGTTTGGGGTCTCCTCTGGTCTCCGGGCACAGCCTTTTTATCCTGGCTCTGGTGAACCTTCCGGCATTAACCCCTTGCAGTCTTTCAGGGAGACCCTGAGCTCCAGACCTAATAGCACCTCCTATGTATGTTACCTGGCCCCCCTCAGTGCATAGTCCCACTACCTGTCATTGCCTAAGCCAGCGTTTAGTGAACCTATGGAGCAGGCTGCACTCTGAGCAGTCTTCGTAGGATGACACTTTCACCAGTTGGATCCAGGCCTTTTACAGACATAACAGTACATACATGGAGACAGTTTAATCATACGTTATACTTCACATAAAGTGTCAAACAATGAGTGAGGTTATTGAAAGGAGAGCGTGTACCAGTGGGCTGAACCTTTATTGTACATACCCAGAAACCACCTCTCCCAGAACCTGCTGATCTGGGGTATAAAGGACGTAAAAAGTGCTCGGACCAAGGGCCATACTTTGTGAAAAACAAGACACATCCATGGTGGGATAAAGCTATCCATTAGTTTCATCAGGTGTGCCCTAAAATCCTCTTCAACCCATCTAAACCATGCCTCTGCCCAGTTACAGATAGAAGTACTTTACTTTCTTATCAGACATTTGTTTATATGCAGATACCCCGCTTCCAGAAAATGATTCACCGCTAATAAAAATAAATAGATAAGAAACTCAGGCAGAACAAGTTGGACAGCATTGGTAAAGAGAGTGGCTGGAGAATACTGCTGTTTGAACATGTATTTAAAATGATTGCTCAATATAAAACAAAACTTGACTCATAAAAAAGGATCCTGGTCATATTCACAGGAGCTGGTCCGAACGCCAGACATCTGTAATAAAATGTGACATTGCAGATGCTTTTACACCACAGTAAAATGTCAGTTGTTCTGCAGAGCCAATGTCCTGCTCTGCACCTCCGCTCCCCCATTGCATTGTGGGCCGGGAGAGCAGAAATTCCTTTACATTATCCACCCTGTGAGCTTGCGCTCTTGAGCTGAAAATAGAGCAAAGCGCTACAGTCTGAGTTAATCATGTAATGGCTGTAATTAGCAACAGAGGGTTGGGAGGTGGAAAAAAAAATGTAAATAGTCCTCTTTTATGGACTTTTAAAATTTTAATTTCAATGTATAACAACCACCTAACATTTGTTGGTTTCAAAAACAGTGTAGATAAAAAATGATCACCTGGTTCAATCAAAATCTGATTAGACACAATATTAATAAGACTATGGGGAATGTCTTGTCACCCATTGTCATGAGCATAGCCTAGTCAGAACAATTAGGAAAAATATATTAATGTGGTCATGATCTATCTTAAAAAGCTTAAGTCACTTTAGAGAACATGGTTTCCAGGAAATTACTATCATCATCATGATTTATTTATATAGCGCCAACGTATTCCGTAGCGCTTTACAGTAATGCAGACAAAAGGTAAGAAGGCCCTGCTCGCAAGCTTGCAATCTATTGGACAATGTGAGCTTGATGCATGAGGTTAAATGCTAGATATTGCATATTGGTCCAACCAGAATGCAAAGATGAAAAGCCGGTCACACAGCAAAGTTGGTGAAATGGTTGTCTTATGTTAACTGTGCAAAGGGTGGTAAAAAGGTAACCTAGGGAGGTTAAGGAATTTTATAAGCTTCCCCGAAGAGTCGGGTTTTCAGAATGCTTGAAGATTTGAAGACTAGAGGAAAGTCTTAATGTACAAGGGAGGGAAATCCAAAAAGGGAGTACAACCGGGAATGGGAGCAAGTAATGAGAGTGGTTGAGAGACACAGATCTTGTGCAGAAAGAAGGTGTCTAGTTGGGAAATATTTTGAGATGTATGTAGGTGCAGTTTTGTTGATGGCCATATATATTATTAGAAGAATTTTATATTGAATTGGATGGTGAAAAACCAGTGTAGAGACGGAGTGTCGCTTAGTATAAGACAAACGATTTGCAAGGAAAATCAAACTAGCTGCTACATGCAAAATATATTATAGGGGTGAGAGTGATTCAGGGAAGGCCAGTAAAGAGGGGATTGCAATAGTAAATGCAGGAGGTGAGGAGTGCATGAATTTAAGTTTTTGCAGTGTCTTGTGTGAGATATGTACGTATTCTGGAAATGGTTTTTAGAGGTATGTAACAGGATAGATATAAATTGAATGTGGGGAACAAAGGATAGTTCTGTGTCAAGGCAGCTAGCTTGCAGGGTGGGATTTATGGACATTACTATGTGAGCAAACAAAGGGTTAACATTCTGATGGAGGAAAAAAGCAAGATTCAGGTGCCCATAGTATGTCACCTGGCCTGATTGTTTATCCTGGGGTGCCCTGTTCTCACAGAGGAGCAGCCCACACTTTTTTTTTTTTTAAAGACTTTATTAAGTTTTGTGACATAAAATACAAGTGACAGTATGCAGTGTATAATCTACTAAATATTCAGACAACCCTTTTTTATTGACAAGTTAAGAGCCCAACAGATACTGAAAGTTTCTCTAAGGTTAATTTGGCTAGAAAAGGGCTATATGGGTTACATCAAGTTCAGTATATATTCCTTAAGGGAAATTAAGTGGATCAAAGCAATAGTTTCCATAATCCATGTTTGATGAGACCTCTGTATAAATTTGTAACCAACGGAATTAGACCAATAATATGTGTCAATGACATATACAGACCCCATAAGGCACCTATAGGGATATCTCCTACAATATTTTGAGGAATTAAGGCCATATCTCTGCAGTACCCCAGAAGAGATTAGAATATATTTGTAGAATGCAGTACCAGAACTGTTCTTGGACAACAGATTAGCAAACCAGCACACCTCTGCTGTTATGTCACAGAGGAGGGGGTTTAGCAAGAAAGCTTAAAAATAATTAAATGATTGCAGAAATTGTCACTTTTTAGCTATCCATATTCTACCAAAGAACTGTCCATAAGTACCAGCCTTATCCTGGCAGCAATTTGCACAAAAGAAAAGATAATTCTTCTGTTTCTGTGTTTTATTTTAAAGAAACGGTTTTGCATTCATATTTCTTCATGTCAAATATTATCAACAGAATTCATGTGTTAGATAGGTTTGGTTTTTATAACGCAGGGAGTGGTTTGGTTTACAGTACTCTGATTAGTTTATTTTGTGATTGCATTTTGGGATAAGTCTGAGAGTAATGGAATACTACCCAAAAGTGTCAGCTCTTGAACCAAGTCATAGTGGAGACAGGACTTAAAACGCGCTATTAAAATTTAAAATTGATCAGGTGGTTTTGGTTTAATTAACCCTTTCACATCACGCATGCCCAGGTCAGTCTCACCGTGACACCTGGTAACAGCATTAGTTCCCTCCCACACCCGGTAACAGCATTAGTTCCCTCCCACACCCGGTAACAGCATTAGTTCCCTCCCACAGCCAAGCATACGTACTGGGATCCCAACCTTGGGACCAAGAGCATTTTCCCGACATACTCACCTTTGCATCTAACTGACAGCTCTCCAGGATGCGACAACCTTTGTCTAAGTGCAGCCATCAGTGCAAATGTATCCATGCCACATGTTTTAATATTAAGCAAGCTGAAGCTGTTCTTGAAGCTCATTTGTAAAGAGGCGGAGTCATAGCAGCTTCTAATTGGGGGGTTGGATTGTGTGGTTCATCTACAGTCCTGGCAGCCAGCTAGCGGGGAGTCAGGAATAGAAAGACATCATTATATACTAGGCTGTGCAGCGGGTAAAAAAAATTGTGAATGGCAGCAAGTAGCTTTGTAACAGAGAATTGTATACACCACTGCTCGGAATCCCACTTATGCATGATTTAAAAGAAAAAGAAAAAATAAGAGAATTAAAACAATATCGTGATCAAGTTTATCCTGATCACCTGATTTTAAATGACACAGTCTATAAAATGTCATCAACGGTGAGTATTACACCCACAGCCAATTACCCAATTCCCTATGACTGATAACAATGCTAGTCTTTTCTTTTATATTCATTTCACAACTTGGTTACCAGGATTCTCAGGCTGTGGATAACACAGGGACGGCCCTGTTAGGAGTCACCAAAACAGCAGCAGTGATTCAGCAGTGAAGATATCCGGAGGTCACATGTTGTGAGAGAGGTAGAAAGGAGAGGACACTGCAAGATATATATGTACTGCGGTGTGACAATGACATGTATATGAAACAGGCTTTACACTCCACCGTCACAGGACAACACTATACATACAGCAACATGGCTACACTAGTTTTATCAAGAAGATCTGATTTGTTGCACAACGGACAAGAAACATTATAACATTGGACATAATAGAAGGATAGCGTTCAGAAATGTATCACTCCCCCCCCCCCCTTCCACCATGGCAATTTGTCAGCCTGAATGGGACTGGGCAGATTTAATTACATGGCATTTTAAGCTAAAAAAAACGAAACTATTAACCACACAATGGTGACTCAACTCTGTGCCTTTTGCAGCCACTTCACATTCAGAGAACACTCCTGCTCCCTCAGTCAGTATAAGGTTCATTTTCTTGTTCCAAGTGGAAAGTCCCTTAAAGTATAAATATTTCAGGTGCATTTCGCTCAGTAATGCTCAGGCACCAGCTGCCTATATTAATGGTCCATGTGAACACGGAACATTTATTATTTTAGATATATATTTTAACAATATATGGCTTGTACAGCTGTTCTTGCTGAATATAACATGGGAACTCCCACACCTGAAAGTTGTTCTGTTCGCAGGTTACGGCTTCATAAACTTAGCAAATGTACTACCATCTTGCGTGACAGTTTGGTCAATGGAAGAACTGTTCCACTGGAGTATATAGATGATATTCCAATTTATATAGACAGAGGAAGCAGCACGGTTCCTTCATAGTCATAGGTTTTATATTATAAACTATCAAGCCTGATCCAAAAACAAACCAACAAATATCTAATAAGACTCTCCTCTGGTCTACAAACTTTTAAGCGTTCTCTAAAAACCCCATCTCTTCAGACAAGCTTATAATATTCCTCAACCACCCTCTTAGCCTCACTACATTACCCTATTACCACCCGTTACACAATTTCACACAAGACAACTACCCCCTGACCACTTTTACCTTTACAGCCTGGCTGGGCCGAAAAGCAGAATGTAGACTTAGCCTCATGTGTCAAACTCCCATTGTCCCATAGATTGTAAGCTTGCGAGCAGGGCCTTCTCACCTCTTTGTCTGTTTTACCCAGTTTGTTTATTAGTTTACTATGTTTGTCCCCAATTGTAAAGCGCTATGGAATATGTTGGCACTATATAAATAAATGATGATAAAAGTCCCAGGTGAGCTACACATCCACCCCCGAAATCTGTTCCAGGTGACACCACGCCAAACAATGCCATTTACTGACCTCATCTACAGTCTCACATAGGTGCCTGAACTATACATACATTGATTTGTAGAAAATACATAGCAAAATGACAGCTATGAAGAAATATATTATATATATTTTAAACACTTCTCTTGCAAAGCTCAATATAACTGTCAAGAGAGACTGGTGATGCTAAGAAAACATTCTGCAGTTTTGCTCTATTTGATCAATAGGTGGCATATAGATAATACTATTTTATATTGGCAGAGGTAGTTATAAACTGCATACTGCTGATTCCCTCTTCATTGCACCACTCTAAAATCTCATCTACAAAAAAAAACCACTGACAACTTGATTTTTGGCAAACAAAAAGGTCACAGTTTATTAATTACAAAATTATAAAAGGGTGGCGGCGATAGCGATCCAATCAGCTAACGACGAATAATAGCAAAACCGAACAGTGTCTGGCCCACAGGCACTAACCACTGGCCCCAGGACCTAGTCCTTTACGATCGTCCGGTGCTAAATCTGGCGTCATCGGAACTACTCCCCTCTGGGCTCACGAGGACGTACACGCACAGGGCAGGTCAAGGGGTCCTCGCACAGAGGTACCAAGAGCCAGGGTGCTTCGAAAGGAGTAGCACTGTGTGAATTAGTCGCTGATTGCAAAAACTCTCCTGCCTACTGTGACTACTTCAACATAGTAAAGACATCTAATTAAATAAAATTCCAGAACCGGGTGGATGGGAGGGATTTCCTGAAGTCAAGAGGGAACACGCCTACTGAAGCACTAATATATATCTATATATATTTAATTTTTATATGCATACAAGACTGGACTAATATCTATGGTCCTAAGGGACTATCCAGAACCTTGAAATATTTATACATCTTGGACTAATTATATATATATATATATATATATATATATATATATATATATATATATATATATATATATATATATATAAACAAATACAATAGATAGTACAGCGCGTAACTCTGAGAAGATAAACAAGTTCCAATTCAAATATTGTCCTTTGGAAGAAGTGGATATCCTATGTTCAGGAGGCTGCCAAAGTTCCCACAAAGCCAGTTGGTGGACTGGAATAATCTAAAACAAAATAAGTAGGAGGGGGCGCCACTTAGTATAATACTGTATTCAACAATACAGATAGGTGTACCGCAAGCCAGAATTTAAATCACCAAGTGGACATAGGCACTCAGGTATTAGAAGTGAATCAGTAAGGATAAAAACACACAGAGGAGGAAATATTTCCAAGACCACCAACACCATACCGATATGCATACCAGATAAAAGAACTTTAAAGCTTATCTGTAGGTATAGTCGGTCCCTTCATAGATAGAGTAGCTTTGATTCCCCTTCAGGTTGGTGGAGTGTTATTCTCAACACTTACAGGAGCATGAACAGACACTTCAAATATCCTCAGTGGTAGCCACATTTATATAGAGGAAAAAAGGGGGAAGACTCTCATAGTGTAATACCATATGGTTACACATTTATTGCAGAGTAAAATACAGATGTACACTTACATTAAAAAATTAAGATATATGCTTATCTGGGTATCTTTGAGCTGGAACAGGACAGCAGGATTCAGTAACTATCACGCTACCACATTGCCAAAGATCCAGATCACTGAGTCCTTAGGAAATAATCCTCAGCCAAGTTCAACACAGAATGCGCTGCCACGCTATTAAATATAAATCAGCAGGCTCTTAGAATTAAACCTCAACGCGTTTCGTCTCATCTAAGCGGAGACTTCATCAGGAGGAATTATACATACACATACATACTCCATAGGCAGCAGCATGTCACCAGACTTAACCCTGTAAGGTAAGTGGATGCTTCGTGACAAACATGTGTTTATCTGCATTCAGCTTAATGCCTCATTTTTAATAATACACATGTCCAGATATGTAAAAAAAAGACAACTGTAGACAAATAAAATGAATCATTCTTGGCAACAATGAGGGTATAATTAACTTTACAGCCCAATGATTCAGAACGAGAGTGTCAGGAAACATCTCGGAGCAACATCAGTAAGCTGCATTTCACATTAGGTTCGCTAAAAGTCAATATGCAATGGGAAGAACTTGGGGAGGACAGTTGCGTTGTAAATGGAAAGGCGTGACCAGCATTCTTTTCAGCGTCCCGGTTTTGATCACAGTAACATTTACAACGGCGAGTCATAATAATATGACCAAGTAGGTAACAACATGATTGTGTTTTTACATAACATCCGTGGTTCTGATGAAAAAGAATAACTTTATTGAAAATGTTTTAGATGGATCACTTTTTAAAATATACTTTTAAGCTATGTATACATTTAAAACAGATCATTTTTACACTCGCAGTTAAGCACCAAAAATCTAATGTTTCCTTTGTTTTGTTATGAATCTAAAAATAAACGTATTAATGTTTTATTCAATAAAATCTATACTTTGCTGGTGCCAAACTATTAAATCCTCTTTGTGTAATGTAAATCCGATGCCCCCCAAAGCACTCATTATCTCGTTTGGAAACGGATACAGCTTTATAAAAAATAAAATAAAAAAATAAATAAATGACTACTTGCAAAATGCCACTTTTGTGAAGAAGCACAGTCAGAGTGGCAGCTTAATATCCCTGCCTGCTCCACTCAAGCTCGACACCTGATGGAATCTAGTTTTATTTAATGAGCTTTGGTATACCTATTGCATTTCATTCACGAAGGCTTGAAAGGTACTACACAAATATACTATATAACTCTGCACAGTCCGACTGGCAAAGTGCGACACATACCACAAAACGTATTGGTTTACAGCCATAATTGCACCCCAATGGGCAGCTTGATTATGTTATTTTTGCTATACTCAAACCAAAAAACTGTAGCAGAATTAATCAAAGATTTTGGCAGCGTAGAGACACCAGTCAATCAGAGGTAGAGATTAAAATCATTAATTTGGGTATAGGTCTTCAATCCCTTTAAATTAACTTTAAATGTAATCACTAGTTAAAACCAGGATGTCTTGTCATGTTTGTCCTCATCTTCCTGGAATGTTGGGCAGTATGGTTTATTAATTGTATAGGGTCATCGGGAGCCCTGCTCAAAAATCTGACAAATGTAAAACCTCAAATGACATATTTAAATATCTTTATATCTAAGAAGTTCCTCATTTTCTTTATATATATATATACATACACCAGCTCACATTGTTTAGGTTTAGAGGTCCACTATCTGCAAGTATCACATCATCACCATTTATTTATATAGTGCCATATTTTTTTCACGACAAATCTGTCTCTCTGCATTCAAAGTACGAATAGTGTAAAATCACCTAGGATGGAAAACTGTGCCTGAAAAACGTGTACTAGAAAGAACAATGAGTACAAAAAAGATATGTAGGAGTATGGTCTCTGTGTCTGATCTCCACCCGTGAGAGTTATACCTTGATGTGGCAGGTTATATATGGCAGATGAACATGCATTTAGTGAATACACACTACTGATTCTAGTAAGGAGCTTTCGTCAGTCTACACACGTTGCCCTGCAACCTGCACTTAGTAGGACTTTGCTATTGTGTTACTAAAATACTAGGCACTGAGCTTCACACACATCTCAACACTGACACTTTGCCCAGAGTTCAACACAATAGGATTCACAAAAACGTATCTATTCTACACTGAACTTGGCTGCATTCCCAGCTAAAGAAATTACACACACAGTAGACTCTGGTAACAGTAACCGCATAAGAGAGGATCACAGTGAGGTTGAAGGTATATAAATAAAAATTAAATAAAATATCAGAGAACCTGGTTATAATACAATTCCTAACTATAAATTTTAATCACCTATAGCAACATCCCTTATAAAACGGGATTGTTGAGATTTATTTAGTGGCCTCAAGATTCCTTGAGAGCCTCTAGAACAGCCTTAAGCGACCAGAGGCTCCTCAGCTGTTGTCTAAGTAGATTATAGACGATATTGATCTACATATTCGGCCATGACAAGCCAGCACATGTATGTACAGCAAAGCTTAAATTTATATTCATAAACTTATTTATTATTAAAAAAAAATTTTTTTATAGTATATGCAGCCTCTCAGAAAAAAAAAAATGGCGACCTAGAAAATGAAATGTACCGAGTCACATATACATAAATTATGTTTCATATAGAATAGAGTTGGACACCACAATCTTCCCGTACCAGTTTGATAGGAGCTTCACATCACTATCAAACGCTCAGGGGTAGATTTACTAAACTGCGGGTTTGAAAGAGTGTAGTTGTTGCCTATAGCAACCAATCAGATTCTAGTTATTTAGAACATTCCACAAAACAACATGTCATTTTGTAGAATGCACCAAATAAATGATAACTACAATTTGATTGGTTGCTATAGGCAACATCTACACTTCTCAAACCTGCAGTTTAGTAAATCTAGCCGTCAGTCTGTGCTCTCCTGCTTGTCTCCATGTCACAAGCTGCCCTGACCACACCAGCATAAATCAGCCATGTGGACAGGTCACTATCTCACACAAGATAAGCACACGTAACTTCAGAAAAAGTATGCGCTGCTATTTATATAGCACCAACATATTCCGTAGTGCTTTACAATTGGGAAAATTCACATTAACTTGTTGTCTACAGGTTGTTCTATGCTTGGCCACTTCTAAAACGAATACGTTTGGGGCGACTAGGAGATGAAGAATCATCACAAAATGGTGCTCTGACCATAGCAAATTGAGCCGTAAAAATAAGTAAAATTCACAAAATTAGTATTTTAAGTAGAGATGGGCGGGTCCGGTTCTCCGAGAACCGAACCCACCCGAACTTTGGGTATCCGAGTACCGAGCTGAGCAGCTCGGTACTCTCCCGCCAATTCCGAATCCAAATCGAGGCCGAACGTCATTGTGACGTCGTCGGATCTCGGGACTCGGTTCTCGCGATACTTCAACTTTATAAATACACGCCTCCACAGCAATCCATCGCCATTTGACAGAGGGAGAGAGCAGGGTGTAGTCATAGGCTAATTAGAGCAGGGACAGAGAAAGAATACAATATTGTTCTTGCAATTGCTCTAACCAAAATCGCTAGTGCAGAGAGGAGGATAGAGGTTTATTATTTTTTCTTCATATTTGGCACTCCCCAGCGCTTTTGGGTTGTCCCCCATAATTGTGCATTAATATTTCTGGCTGTCAAAAGTCATATCTGTCAGCAGTATCTACTCAATAAATGTTAGCACTCCTCAGTGTTTTTGGGGTGTCCTCTCTAATTGTGCATTAATATTTCTGGCTGTCAAAAGTCATATCTGTCAGCAGTATCTACTCAATAATTTTAAGCACTCCTCAGTGTTTTTGGGGTGTCCTCTCTAATTGTGCATTAATATTTCTGGCTGTCAAAAGTCATATCTGTCAGCAGTATCTACTCAATAAATTTTAGCACTCCTCTGTGTTTTTGGGGTGTCCTCCCTAATTGTGCATTAATATTTCTGGCTGTCAAAAGTCATATCTGTCAGCAGTATCTACTCAATAATTTTAAGCACTCCTCAGTGTTTTTGGGGTGTCCTCTCTAATTGTGCATTAATATTTCTGGCTGTCAAAAGTCATATCTGTCAGCAGTATCTACTCAATAAATTTTAGCACTCCTCTGTGTTTTTGGGGTGTCCTCCCTAATTGTGCATTAATATTTCTGGCTGTCAAAAGTCATATCTGTCAGCAGTATCTACTCAATAAATGTTAGCACTCCTCAGTGTTTTTGGGGTGTCCTCTCTAATTGTGCATTAATATTTCTGGCTGTCAAAAGTCATATCTGTCAGCAGTATCTACTCAATAATTTTAAGCACTCCTCAGTGTTTTTGGGGTGTCCTCTCTAATTGTGCATTAATATTTCTGGCTGTCAAAAGTCATATCTGTCAGCAGTATCTACTCAATAAATTTTAGCACTCCTCTGTGTTTTTGGGGTGTCCTCCCTAATTGTGCATTAATATTTCTGGCTGTCAAAAGTCATATCTGTCAGCAGTATCTACTCAATAATTTTAAGCACTCCTCAGTGTTTTTGGGGTGTCCTCTCTAATTGTGCATTAATATTTCTGGCTGTCAAAAGTCATATCTGTCAGCAGTATCTACTCAATAAATTTTAGCACTCCTCTGTGTTTTTGGGGTGTCCTCCCTAATTGTGCATTAATATTTCTGGCTGTCAAAAGTCATATCTGTCAGCAGTATCTACGCAATGGATTCAAAGCAGTCCACATATGATCTAAATGAGCAACCAGGTTCTGTCACCAGTCCTGATGTTAGTGTTCCCAGTACGTCATCTGGCCAAGGCGATGTCAAACAACAGAGTGTTTTCAAATTAGTGCAAAAAACAAAAACCAAAAAAAAATTTACTGTATTGAAGCGAAAACGATGTGTAACTGAGCAAAAGTTAAGTGACGATAAAAAAAAATTTGCAAGCATGCCATTCTACACACGCAGTGGCAAAGAGAGAATGAGGCCTTCACCTTTGGCTATTAGTGGCAGATCCCAAAAAGTTACCCAGCCTACAATTGGTGCACAACTACTGTTACGCGTCAAAGCTGAGCTGCAAGATACCAGTGAGGCATTACAGGAGAATATTTGCTCTGATTCACAAATGACAACAATCCCTGTGGAGAGTCCATCCAACAGTGGGATGTCTAATCGTGAGCATTCTGCTGATGTGTGCCTTAATAGCCCGAGTGTAGCCGGTGATACCCAAATTGAGGATGCCACTTTGGAATTAGAAGAGGATGAGGGGGAGATTTGTGTAGGCGACGAGGGCGCTAATGAGGATGTTGATGAGGATGAGGTTGTTTGTGTAAGTCCTGCACCAGTGGCAGCAGTTCTGGCACGTGACAAGAAAAAGGCCATTGTCATGCCTGGGCATAAAACAAAAAAATCCACTTCTTATGTGTGGAATTATTTCTACCCAAATCCAGACAACAATTGTATAGCCATTTGTAGTGTATGTGAAGCCACAGTCAGTCGAGGGAGGGACCTTAACCATCTTGGAACCTCGTCTATGTTACGCCATTTAACGAGAGTTCATGGCAAAGTGTTGGGAAAAGCTGAAAGTTCTTCCCAAAAGAATACAAGCACTCCCTCATCAGCTAAGACCCTCCGCTCACCGACATACCGACGGCCACAAAATACACCCACCACACCATCCTCATCAATATCCTCAGTAGCGCTCGGAGTTAGCCCGGCATCCCACTTAAGGCTGGATGACTCCGGCACTATTATTGATTCCTCTGAAGAAAGCGTTAGTCCTGCTGCTGCTGTTGCTGCTGCTGGGGGTGAATCGTCATCCCAGAGGCAGGTGAATAAAATGAGCAGTCCTACATTTCAGCAATTAACTGTGAAACAATCCTTTGCGAGGGGAAGCAAATATGACAGCAGTCACCCAGTCGCCAAGCGAATCACAGACGCCATGGCTGCAATGTTAGTGTTAGATCTGCGTCCAATCTCCACCATAAACGCAGCTGGTTTTTCACAGTTAATTGAGGTTTTGTGTCCGCGTTACAGAATTCCATCGCGACACCATTTCTCCCGTAAAGCTATTCCACAACTATACCAAAAAGTGTGTAAAAATGTAGAGATTGCGCTGAAAAATGCCATTCTGCCCACTGTTCACTTAACCACAGATATGTGGACAAGTGGAAGTGGCCAAACCAAAGACTATATGACTGTGACAGCCCACTGGGTTGGTCATTCACCTTCACCAGCAGGAACAGCAGCAGCATGTACACCACTACGTAACATTTGTCACAGGCAGGCCACTCTTTGTATCACCGGCTTCACTAACAGGCATACGGCTGACAATTTGTTACGCAAACTGAGAGATGTGATTGATGCATGGCTTATACCACTCGGACTCTCCCCAGGGTATGTCATTTCAGATAACGCCAACAATATAGTGCGAGCATTACAGCTGGGTGATTTCCAACATATTCCCTGTTTTGCTCACACCATCAACTTGGTGGTGCAGAGCTTCCTACGAAACAACCGTGAGGTGCAGGAGATGCTTTCGGTGGCCCGTAAAATTTCAGGCCATTTCAGGCATTCAGCCACAGCATGTAGGAGATTACAGCAGCTCCAAGAGCAGTTTAACTTGCCCTGCCACCAACTTAAGCAAGAGGTGGTAACTCGGTGGAATTCCACCCTGTACATGCTTCAGAGGATGGAGGAACAGCGCAAAGCCATCCAAGCATATTGCACAAGTCATGACATTGGGAAAGGAGGGGGGATGTATTTCACTCTTGCACAGTGGGGAATCCTTTCAGTGCTGTGCAAGGTGCTGAAACCATTTGAAGTTGTGACATGTGAGGTCAGTGCAGACTCTGCTAGTTTGAGCCAAGTCATTCCTTTAATTAGACTATTGGAAAAGCAGCTTGAGAAAATGAAGGAGGAGCTGAAAGCAAGCAATTCAGCAAAGTATGTTGGCCTTGTCGATCAAGTACTTAATTCGCTTCACAATGATCCTCGAGTTATTAAGATCTTGAACTCGGATCAGTACGTTTTGGCCACTGTGCTTGATCCAAGGTTTAAAACCTACATTGAGTCTTTACTTGTAAATGAGCGAGATGTGAACTTTTGCAAGGAGCTATTGCTCAGCAAGTTGGCCGCTGAACTGGGCCTCGGCTTGACGACGTGTCCTCCTTCACTTTCTCAAGCTGTTGCTCGTAAAAAATTAAATTTCCAAAAAAGAAGCAGGGAAGACACAGGGGGCAGACGAGAACAATTTAACATCTGGGCTGGTTTGAAGGATTTTTCAAAAAAAAGTGTCACTTTGCCCATAAGTCCATCCAATATGAGTATAAACATGCAAAGGATGGTGGAGGATTACTTTCAAGAGGTAGTTGATATGGAAATGTCAGACAGTCCCTTTCCTTACTGGGAAGAAAAGCAAGCTATTTGGAAACCCATGTACAAACTTGCTTTGCAATACCTAAGCTGCCCACCCTCCAGTGTGTACTCTGAACGAGTGTTCAGCACAGCAGGGAACTTAGTCAGTGATCGCCGTAGAAGGTTACTTCCCAAAAATGTGGAGAAAATGATGTTTATAAAAATGAACTACATCTTCCACGAGGAAGGCCTTCACCATCCAAGACATGCAAGCACTGACTGTTCTCTAATGGCGGATTCAAGCGGCGATGAATTGATAGTCTGTGATGATGACGATAACACTGATGAGGGTGAGGATGAAGCTGAAGATGATGCCGATAACATCTTTTTAAAACTTTCTATGTAAGTGTAGGGTGCAATCTACCCCCAAAGAGGAAAGGGACTTGTGGCATTTCCATATCACATACCATCTTGAAAGGCTGCTGTTAGGGCAATTTATCCTTAAGGGTAGGGTGTCATAGACAGAGTGACCCTAAACTGGCTTTGTCCATTTTTCATAATATTGTACAGTCTATAATGGCTGAATTTTTTAGTATTTTATACAAGTGGAGGGGGGCCTAGAGAGACAGAAACCAAACTGGCTTTCTCCATGTCAATTAATATTGTACAGTCTATAATGGCTGAATTTTTTAGTATTTTATACAAGTGGAGGGGGGCCTAGAGAGACAGAAACCAAACTGTCTTTCTCCATGTCAATTAATATTGTACAGTCTATAATGGCTGAATTTTTTAGTATTTTATACAAGTGGAGGGGGGCCTAGAGAGACAGAAACCAAACTGGCTTTCTCCATGTCAATTAATATTGTACAGTCTATAATGGCTGAATTTTTTAGTATTTTATACAAGTGGAGGGGGGCCTAGAGAGACAGAAACCAAACTGTCTTTCTCCATGTCAATTAATATTGTACAGTCTATAATGGCTGAATTTTTGGGTATTTTATACAAGTGGAGGGGGGCCTTGAGAGACAGAAACCAAACTGGCTTTCTCCATGTCAATTAATATTGTACAGTCTATAATGGCTGAATTTTTTGGTATTTTATACAAGTGGAGGGGGGCCTTGAGAGACAGAAACCAAACTGGCTTTTTCCATTTCTTTACATATTTAACTATAAGTGTAGGGTGTAATATACATTCAAAGACGATGGCTGCATTGCCAATATGCATAGATGGAGAGGAAGACAATCTGTTTTGTGTGTAGAATAGGCCTACCAACGAAGAATTAAACTGTTTTTTGGGATGATTTATTACCTCAACAATTAGATTACTTGTCTCTAAAACAGTTGGAGCACTAAATTGGGTTAATTTAGGCCCAAAAACATGGATTTTCCCAAAAAATAGCAAAACAAAACCAAACAAAACCAAAACCAAAACCAAAACACGCAATGGAGGTTTTGCAAAACCAAAACCAAAACCAAAACACGACGGTAATCCAGATCCAAAACCGAATCCAAAACCAAAACACGGGGGTCAGTGACCATCTCTAATTTTAAGCCAGTATAGACTATACTACATTAATTTCAAATAAAGCCTGGAAATACAAAATACATCCAGTAACTGTCCTTGATGACACTTTATACAGATAATTTAAAGATCTGGTCTGGAATTCTTATAATGAGATCAAGTAAAATGTCACACAACTAATGAAAACAGACGTGCTTAAAGGGGTTTTTTTCAGAATGAAACCGATTCAGGAAGAAATGATAGTTTAGATCGCGTGCTAAATGATGTCAGTGGCTGAACAGAAGGGATTCCCCCCCTTTAGAAATAGTAGTGGGAGGCTCACACTTGGAGAAGGAAGTACATCAGCATAAATGTAAGGGTGGGGACTGTCCCACTATGCAGGGTGGAGAGGGGTAATCCAGCATTGTAAACAATGAAACTGTTAGTATCAGTAAACCATAAAAAAAAGATTAAGTATTTAAGTGACTGCTAAACATAATATTGCAAGATGCTTTATATACAAAAATATACATTGCATTCCACTATAGCAATAAATATAAATATATATATATATATATATATATATATATATATATATATATATATATATATATATATATTATTATCATTTATTTGTTAGGCGCCACAAGGTTTCCACAGCGCCGCACATAGTACAAACAGTAGACTATACAGGGTATAACAGTACAGAACAATAAACAAAAGTACCAATACTTCAGAAACTCCAGGCAGGCAGATGCAATAGACACGGAGCAGAAGAACGGGTACGGAGACAGGAGGGAAGAGGGCCCTGCTCAAGCGAGCTTACATCCTAAGGGAGGGTTAAACAGACCAGGCACAAGAGGAGCCAGTTGAGGGAATGGGAGAGAGGGGAGAATGAGTGGAGGAGATGGGGGTTTAGTGGATGGCTGGTAGGCTTTGAGAAAGAGGTGAGTTTTGAGTGCACGTTTGAAGAAGCACAGAGTAGGAGAGAGGCGGATGGAGCGAGGAAGGTCATTCCAGTGAAGGGGGGCTGCACGGGAGATATATATATATATTATTAATAGTAAAGAACAGTATTTTAAAATTTGACACTATGCCCCATCTCCCACTATTCAACGCGTGAATTTTGGCTTTTTTAAAAGTAAAGGCGGGACTATGGTGACGCAACAGAGGGATCTCCCAGAGGACAGACTTTAAAAGTTGACAAGTATGACATACATACACCCACAAGTTTCAATGAATTTGCAGAAGTAAAGAGGCATGAAATAAGGCTGCTTATATTTCTTAGGCACACCAACCTTGCATGTCTATAAGCATATTGTAGAACACTACACACTATACAACTGTGGTCAGCGTTGAACATTGGCTATAAAGCCAAGTATGGCTGGTCTTATGTAATCTTTAAAGGGGGTGAGAGAGGGAAATATTTTAGCTTGGCATTCCCTTCAAAGAAGTTAAGAGAAAAATGTAATTCACAGTTTAACATTATGGCAGGATATGAGCAGTGGTTCTGAAACTATACAGCAGGTCAGTCACTCTGCTAAACGTATCATTTTAGAAACTCACAAAACAAAGGTAAAAGGAGGAAAAACCATTGAACTAACAGAGGAAGCAAAAGGTGAATGAGACAAAGTGCTAGAGAGAAACATCACTAAACAAATATTGATAAACTGCATACTTCATGTATTTAAAGACCTTTTCTTTTATATGTATCTATGGTCACAAGGTGCTACATTGCTGAGATACAAAAGGTAGTTTTGCTGGCACAGAATGTCTTTCCTGCCATTGGAAATAACATGCAACTATAGCAATAGTGATTGCAATTATTTTTCATCTGGGCCAGACTTTGCCGTTTCATGGGGAGGTATGGTGAAAAATCTGCATCTGGGCAAGCCATGGTGCAATGCACGGAGGGCAAACGCAATTTTGTTTTTGCATGCAGGAAAAATCCTGGCTGCTTTTGTACATAGCACTCGAATACTAGGCAGCTTTATTTTTACACTGCAATTTAGAGTTGAGCTGGGATGTGCTCCCCGCCAAACTCTAAATCCGTCAACATAGTTTAAAGTTTGCCAGCTCTACAGTGCAACATGGTTTTGTCAATGTGCAAAATTGCACATTCCAGTTCGAAGTTAGGTAAACAATGTTGTCTTAAGCTGGGTACACACTACAGAAATTTCAACCAACTTTTTATGCCGAGCGATTTTACATGCGATCGATGTTCTGATCGCTCGGTCCATGGACTGCATACACACTAGCCTTGTTTAGGACGATAAAGGGAAGAGCGGACGTCCCTTTAGCAACATTTTACAGCCATGTTGTCGTGAGCAATGATGTAATTTCGTACTCACTGTTGTGGATCGGTCGGAAGTTTATACACACTACACAGCGGAAACGAGATTGGAACGAAAATATTAAACGGTACGACCAACCAAATGAGGCGATAATCGTCCATTTGGGCAGACTTTCGACCATCGTGTCACTGCACACACTGACCCGACTTTTGAACGAGCGGTCGTATGTCGGCTGTTTGAGCCGATTATTGGACGAAAACAGTGTAGTGTGTACCCAGCTTTAGTAAGTGTACACTAAAGGGTAAATTTATCCAGCTCCGGGTTTGAAAAAGTGGAGATGTTGCCTATAGCAACCAGTCAGATTCTAGCTGTCATTTTGTAGAATGTACTAAATAAATGAAAACTAGAATCCGATTGGTTGCTATAGGCAACATCTCCACTTTTTCAAACCCGCAGCTTGATAAATATACCCCTTAGGCAGAAAAACACCACACAGCAGATTTCTGTGTGTCCATAGAACAAGGAACTCTGACCTATGGCACTGTAAATGCTTGTATACAAGTCGTTTTTTTCTCATTTACTCACATATTTGAGATGTGTGTGGAACACAAAAGATGTTAGACAGAACTATACACATTGCATTTTTATCAGTGGTCAAGCTGCAGGGCATCACATATTTGCATGTACTTTCTTACAAAGTTCCAATGCATGGTATTCCAAAATGCAAAATCATAACAAATAAGATCAAGTCCTTTACCACCCATTTCAGCCAAGGCAACAACCCTTTTGGGTGCCAAACATTTGTGACTGTCCCAGAGAAATTAGGACCACAGTCCAGTAAGCAATCATCGAGCTTGTATAGAAACCAGCTAGGACACAAACACTGGTGAACACGGCTTGGGTGGGTGTTAGAATAGAGGTAATCTCTACAGTATACATGGTGTCACACTGACACTTTCCTCAATGCTTGACATACCATAAATACTACAGCTCCAATATCTGAAGAGAGGCACTGATGGAAACAAATGTGCGCGGACATTGTGACTACAACGATGTAGCGCACAACAGCATGGGGTACAATTAAAGCTAGATGCTAGGGTTTATTTCTCCTAACACATGTATGAAACTGGCCGTACAATGAGTGGACACTTTATTACCTGCCCTGTCCATTTAATGGTCTACCTAAACCAGTGACAGCAACATATTTGCAGATATGAGCAGGACCATCTCTCCTCCTGTTTCCACCACTTCTAACTCTGCTCTCCAGCTACTTAGCCCTCCTCCTCGAGGGTCCTCCACCCCACATCCACTCTCGCTCCCTCCTCCCCCCTGGGGGTCTCCCTGTCTTCCGCGCCCTCCTTCTTGGGCCCCGTTGTTTGCGGATCCTCCCTCCCCCTTCCCCGCCCTTTCTAGCTGTGCATTGAGCGTACCGATTTGCTGTGTTTACTGTACTGTGCTGTCTCCCATTGTATTGTGATTTTGTTTGTCTCTGTACGGCGCTGCGGATGCCTTGTGGCGCCTTATAAATAAATATTAATAATAATAATAATAATAATAATATTATCCAAATGGTGAGATGCAGAGAAGCCAACGGGTTCTTGTGTGCACAGATCACAGGAAGCAACTCTGAGGGCTCGTTTGTCCTCAAAGACACACTGAACACCGCTGGAGTTTTCATGCATGACGGTGCCACAGGTGCACTAGGAAAAGGCCACCGCCCAAGAAACAGCCAGTCGACAGCAGTTTTGTGGTTGAAACCAGGCCACTGATATAAAGGGACTAACAGAGGCTGACAGTGATGCGATATGGCATGCGTGCTCCTCTCTCGCCAGCTTAAAACAAGATGGCACTGGTGCAGCGGGCTATGGAACACAAGAGGATAGGAAACAGTGTCTTGTTTGAGTGATCACAGTTTACTACACTTTCATGCCGATAGGCGAACACAGAAAGTGGCACCACAAGTCCACTGATCTGGCCTGCCAGGCGTCAGTAATGTAGGCCACTGGTGCTGTCATGCTGATGGGTGCAACATTGTGGTATGCAACTAAACCAAACCTGATCACCACTGCTGGTCAGTTACAACACGGCAGCAGTATGCCCATCTACAAATGGCTTAATTCAGCAAATTTTATAATATCCTGAGCTAAGTCTACAAACTAGATGCTTCCATTTGGTTCCTATATTGTAGTTTCAGGCTACTGGATAGTAAAAGGAGTTTGCAAAGATATACAGAAGCTACACACGAACTTATGTTTGGAGAGTTTCTGATTCCGGTTTTTTAATGTGTCATTAGCTCTCAGACTGCTACTGTATGTTGTGTTCTACCAAAAATACAACAGTGACATAATTTCCTGCCTTCTACAGCACATTCAGAGCAAGTGAAGCGGTGACATTTAATGCAGCCCTCAGGACACTTATTTAAGGGGGAAAAAAAATTACAACCTGCAGGCCAGAAATGTTTCTAGCCGCACAAAAGTAGATTTTCTTGTACTACGAAAATAAAAAAATAGAAAGGGATGAGGATATAGTACTTGGAGTAAAATAAATAAATAATAATAATAATAATAATAAAAAAATCTTCCTTAGTGGAATGCAAACAATTAATTCCATCTACTTGCCATAAGAATCCGTGGGTTTGATTTGCATAACCATGCCCCTTCAATCTGGTTGAGCCCCACCCCCTTTCCCCGATGATCGGAACTCCTCAACACAATTTAATGGGATGAAGATTGCTGTGTAGGGGAGGGGACTAACCTGGTCCCCCCTCCTGGATCCGCCAGTGGTCAAATATATCACAGTGTATAGGCAACTTGATGCACTTCAGGGGTTAAATGGTGCAGCCCTATAACCTTTCAAAGGGCCACAGATTACCCCTTAGGGGCAAATTTATCAAGCTGCGGGCTTTAAAAAGGTGGAGATGTTGCCTATAGCAACCAATCAGATTCTAATTATCATTTATTTAGCACATTCTACAAAATGACAGCTAGAATCTGGTTGCTATAGGCAACATCTCCACAGAATTCACACTAAGGGCTAGATTTACTAAGCTGCGGGTTTGAAAAAGTGGGGATGTTGCCTATAGCAACCAATCAGATTCTAGCTATCATTTTGTAGAAGGTACTAAATAAATGAAAGCTAGAATCTGATTGGTTGCTATAGGCAACATCCCCACTTTTTCAAACCCGCAGCTTAGTAAATCTAGCCCTAAGGATTCTCTTTTGTACAGATTGTAGTTTAATTGGACTTCCAAGGACCCCTTCAGAGCATCTAATAAGTACATGTGATAAAACAAATGTCTCTGCTACAGAGCCTATGTGCAGAAAACTGTACGTATAAGTCACTTGAGCCCATGTACATTATTTTCTTGTTCTGATGTTTTACAGATGAAATAACTTTTAAAATCAGGGGTCAGCTGTAGCTCACACAGGCCTGGAAACTACAGACTTCACATGCACGGACCTCAGTAGTCTCTATGACGGACATATGTGCTGGGAAAACACTGGATATAGGACACTCATTTTAAAGAGTTTCCCAGGTGTTGCGCTTTTACTCATACAATATTGTCAGCAGACGTTGGCAGGCGAGAAATAAGCCATGACACCATCTAAACTGAACACAACGATGGGAAGGAAGCTGATCAGATATCGCTCATCCTATTTTAAATATTATTTTCAGGCATTTGTTAGCAGATGAAAAGCGCATTAATAGCGGATAGGTGTGAACGAGTCCTGGAGTGGGACTAAAAATCAGTCCTGGGTTCCAAGGCTTAACAGCTTACATTTCCGTGTCAAAAAAGTTTTGGTCATTCATGAAGCATCTATCAGTGCCACAGCTTACCCAGTAATCAGATAAAAGTGGAGGGCAGTATGTGGCTTTTATTAAAAACAGATGTAGGGGGTTGATCATGAATCTTTTTTTTTTCTTTTTTTAAAGTTTGGGAACCCCCACTGATACCCTTAGGCAGAGCCTGAACCCACAGTAAATGAAAGGTCACGATCACAATGGATGATAAGGGGGGGGGGGGGGGGGGGACACACAACAAGCACAGTATACCATTCAGTGACAAGTGTGTCGGGACACATTCAAAATCTAACATTGGGGATATTTACTAAACTGCAGGTTTGAAAAAAGTGGAGATGTTGCCTATAGCAACCAATCATATTCTAGCTGTCATTTTGTAGAATGTACCAAGTAAATGACAGCTAGAATCTTATTGGTAGCTATAGGCAACATCTCCACTTTTTCAAACCAGCAGTTTAGCAAATATACCCCGTAGGCTTTAAAGCCTTGAACGCTTGCAGGGATTTATAGTAAATATAGCCATTAGAGGTAACACCTTTAAAGGACTTGTTATGTTTAGACATTATTAAAATATATGTTTCATAAATAACAGGACTACAGAAAGGGAAAGAAAACTAAATGGCATGACATCACCTGTTTACTTTTATTATTTTTAATTGCATAAATATTCCATTTTCTCACCAACTATTCAGCTGTGACACAGTACCACCCTCCAACATGTTTATCAGGGCAGATGTGTTACAGGAATTTATGAGCAATAAGTGTAATCTATTAAAAGAAGTTTAAGTAATGAAATAGGAATGATAGGTAAACTACTGTAAATTACACAAAAGCATGAGTTAACAATAATCTTCAAATATACGAATATACTCATCCTGGTGTTATTTAAACATTGATGTGAAATGTTAAAAATGTATGTGTAATCTGGCTAAGCAGGTGCGTCATGACACTAAAAATGTTGGGAACTACTGGGGAAGAAAGTTACCAAATCCCACATTAGGTGACTAGTAAACAAACATTCTAAATCCACAGAGCTGCCTCACAGTAATTACAACTGAACATTCTAAATCCACTGTCCCCCTCAGTGGAAGACTAGTGAACATTCTAAATCCACTGTCCCCCTCAGTGGAAGACTAGTGAACATTCTAAATCCACTGTGCTCTCTCAGAGGAAAGAATGAGCAGGCTAAAATCACAGCAACCTCTCTCTATATGAATGAGCACCATCAACCACTTTAACCTCCCAGTAGAACACATCTTAAAACCACTACAACAACCCAGTAGATGAATATGTATCTTTAAACCACTGCAACCTCTTTGTAGATAAGAGTACCTTACACAACCACTGTTCCGTCTCTGTAGATGACAAGCGTGCAAATCGAAGACATACTACCCTTAACCGTAAATGTCAGTCAGCAACAAAAAAAATATACTGCTATTTTTGTCCAATGAGAGTCCTAATTCCACTGTACCCCCTCACAAATGAGGATACAAAATCTCAGAAGATGACAAGTAAGAACTGCTAACTCGTTGTCTACACTTTATATCAGTGTCTTACATTGAGTCCTTTGAAACACTGTATTCAAACCACTGACCATAGATAACATCAATATGGATTTTATCATGATTGCTAGGTTTAAGAAACCCACAGAAGCATTTTTGGCTCAGTAAAGATGTGCTACAATGTATATAAAATATTTTACCAACGTGTCTCTAGCCGGAGTCCCCAGGACTGCTACATGCAGCCGTTTTTACCGGGGGATATATAGTGCAAAACAATTTACTTCACCACCATTTGAAGAACGGCAACAGTTGTGTGGGAGCAGGAGGGCCAATCACAAGCTGCTCCGATGTTTGCGATTGGTCCTCCCTCGCAAGCCAATCCCTGGTTTTTCATCCAGGGCTATAAGAATGGAGAATGCCTGGATCAAAACGGCTGCATCTAGGAGAGGGCCACTTTAGTAGAAAAAGATAAGATAATTCTGCAAGTGGTAGTGCTGCTTGAAGGTGAGAACCCAGACAATCCTAAGAGACAATGCTATTCAAGGGGGTAGGTAAAAGACAGACAACTCAGATATACAGTTGCAAAGCCAATGTGAGACGATATAATACCTAATCTGTAAAATAGACTTATGCCTATGTCCTCCCCTATATGAAAGAACTATTATTTCTAGATAAAATCCTGGGGCCCGATTCATTAAGGATCTTAACTTGAGAAACTTCTTATTTCAGTCTCCTGGACAAAACCATGTTACAATGCAAGGGGTGCAAATTAGCATTCTGTTTTGCACACTGACTGTTTTTTCATGTAGCACACAAATATCAACTTTAAATTTCAGTGTACAAATAAGCTATCAAGTATTTGTGTGCTACATGAAAAAACAGTCAGTATTTAACTTATGTGCAAAACAGAATACTAATTTGCACCCCTTGCATTGTAACATGGTTTTGTCCAGGAGACTGAAATAAGAAGCTTCTCAAGTTAAGATCCTTAATGAATCAGTCCCCTACTTTTTAAAGTGTAAATTAACTTGAAAGGAACAAGAGAACCTCTCCAGATTTGACTCTCTGAATTTACAGGGGGCCTATTGGTACGTTTCCTATTCTTTTCCTGTAGAATCCCATTTTATTTTTTTCTGTTTAGTAAATATGTACTTAGTGTTTGTTATTTTATAGTTTTATTTCATATAAATATTATGTTTAATCTCAGATTAAGTATAACATGTATTCAATTCTGTCTTTGAGCACGGATTTTGAACCCTTTGCTACAACACAATAGCAAAGTAGTGGTAGCAGTGAGTGAAAAGACTGGTGTCGTGATTTAGGGGACTTATTTAGCCATTTGGGGGTATATTTACTAAACTGCGGGTTTGAAAAAGTAGAGATGTTGCCTATAGCAACCAATCAGATTCCAGCTATCATTTATTTAGTACATTCTACAAAATGACAGCTAGAATCTGATTGGTTGCTATAGGCAACATCTCCACTTTTTCAAACCCGCAGTTTAGTAAATCTGCCCTTTGGTGTGACTGGCATATAAACTGTGCAAGTGGTATAATAACCCTTTCAGACTATCCACAACACAGCCAGCCTGGTAGTAGGAAGAAACAATCAATAAGGAGCAAGATAAGTTGCATTATACAAAATGGCTAATAGTAAAATTCTCAAGTCTGTTTTTTTAAACACATTTTGAATAGGATCTGCTGAGCAGTTTCTGGTAATCAGCAATTTTCTGGCTAAAAGAGGACAACTACTGTTAAATAGACCTAGGCTGGGTACACACTACAGATTTTTCACCTGATTATTGTGCCAATCACACAATAAATGACCGTTTGGTCTTATATTGCATTAGTGTGTACGCCGCCACAATCATGTTTTATCGTTCCAAAGCACATTGTATCGTTTGCTTGATTTTATAAACGGACTAAAAATCTCTTACGGATGGAACAATGTTGGGTAAATTCTGCAGTGTGCGTATATACAATCAGGACCAGCAGTGTAGGCAGATCTCCATTGAGTTTAGAGAGTCACAATCTTAACAGCCGATGGTTATGACAGATGAAGAGCACAGATCTGAGGGTAAATCGTGTACAGCAGTGGATCCCAAACGTTCTCAGTTTAAGGCACCCTTAAGGTCTTTAAAAAAAATTTCAAGGCAACCCTAAGTTAAAATATTTACTAAGTAGTCCCATGCCTTGCTTACCACCGCCCTGGCTGCGGCACCCCTGTGAGATCATCGTGGCCCCCCAGGGAGACGCAGCACACAGTTTGGGAACCACTGGTGTAGTGTGTACACATGAGTCGGCATGCTGATCAGGACTTTCAGTCCTTGGTAAAATCATTGACTATATCATATCAGGAGACATTTTCTGTAGCGTCTACCCAGCCTTGCTAAAGTACGGTGTGCATAGGAAAAAAAAGTGCCCCCTCACAACTACATAATTATATTAAAAAAAACAACTTAATTTCTTAATCTTCTATACATTTTTTTGTGAATTGTTAGTATCTCTCTTACATACTGTAAGTTGTATTTTAGTCTTACAAGCAGCTGACATCCCAATCCTTCCTAATTCTAAGACAGGGCCATAATATACCTCCTGGATCCTACATTTGTAGGTATAACCAACATCCTCAGCTGACACTCAACATCTTACAAGGACTTTCCCCCGAAACTTACACTATTCGGCTGCGCCGTTTACGAACTCACCAAACTTTTTCCAGTCTGTGTCGTCCAGTGAGTCCATGATCTCACAGAACCTGCACATGACCAGGGCGGGCACCTCGTACAAGAATACTTTCTCTATGCAGGAGCTGGACATGGTGACCAGGAGGCCAAGCAGAGCACAGCCAAACACAGCGAGCCAGCCCCGGCGTCTGTCATAAGGCTGCAGACTGGGTAATGAATAACTCCATACAAGTGAATCACTTCCCTTTCGAAATACTCATTGCTATATCACGCCTGCTGGGGGACGCGGATGGCGGAATGCGGCGGCCATGTTGTGTGTGGCAACAGATTAGTTACATATACAGGTCAGTGATTATGTGGCTGTGTTTCCTCCCCATTATCTATAGTTAGTTAATAGTTAAAATACAAATTCCTACAAGCATAAGGTTGAAAGTATTTTTTTGGCAGCAATGATAAAACTCTTTATTTCAGGGTTAGATTTGCTGAACAACTCCATAGTAATACCAATACTTATGTTGTGTTTTTAGGGATGTGTCATAACTCAATATTCACAAACTGCGGAGTGTTTTTCTGTGAGAACTTAGTTGTTTATTTTGCCTCGGCAGATCCAGGACTAACATCAGATCGCCAGTTATTTCTATAGCGCCACTAATTCCGCAGCGCTGTACAGAGAACTCACATCAGTCCCTGCCCTGTTGGAGCTTACAATCTAAATTCCCTAACTTACACACAGAGAAAGTGTCTAAGGTCAATTTGATAGCAGCCAATTAACCTACTAGTATGTTTTTGGAGTGTGGGAGGAAACTGGAGCACCCGGAGGAAACCCACGCAAACACGGGCAGACCGTACAAACTCGTCAGGAATCAAACTCATGACCCCAGTGAAGTGAGGCAGAAGTGCTAACCACTGAGCCACTGTGCTGCTCCACTGAGCCACCGTGCTTCTCTCTTTCTCTCTCTCTCTCTATATATATATTTTATATATATATTTTTTTTTTTCCAATCTGTTCCTTCTCCTCTAAGAACTGAAATTCTGTACATGCCTTTGAGTAACCGATTGTCTTATATTCAAGCAACGTTTCAGTCAGCTTGCAGGTGGCTTTATTGGCTGAGTGGTGACTGGTACAGACTGTAGCTATCCGCTGCCTGTTATGATCTAGCCGTGACCTATCACCTCTACATATTTGCAATATTATGATATTTTTGTGCGTGTCTACTGCCATCTATGTGGCTGATGTCATAAGTTTTATTAAATTATTTATTATACTCATGATGTATGAAGGATGTGGCGCAATTGTGTCAAGAGCCTGTATTGTTTGTGAAATGCGCCAGTATTGTACCCCGACTCATTATACCAGCCCTGTGTCCTCAGTGAATATGCAAGTCCTTTGGCCTCATTGATTATACCAGTCTTGTAATCTCCACCCCCTGACATTTATTTAAATCTCTCCCCTTGCAACACAAAATCTTAGCCAAATATCATGCATTCAGGAAGGGCTGCCGTCAAAAAAGTAGCATTTCTCACCTCCGCAGTTATTGCCATCTAAGCTATCACAAGCCAACAATTGTTCTGTGAGCCACATTATTGCACATTCATACAATATTGTAGTATATTGTATATGCATTGGGTTTTTTTCCCCAGCATCTGCGATTTCTGAGAAGTGCTTGGACCACGAGTCTCATTTTGGGTTCCTTGTTTACATGGTTATGTACATATTTACATTGGACAGAAGACATATCCAATCTTTCAGCTCCAGCAGCAATTATGGAGGTAAGCTGTAACAAACCATGAAACGTCTTAGGGCTAGATTTACTAAGCTGCGGGTTTGAAAAAGTGGGGATGTTGCCGATAGCAACCAATCAGACTCTAGCTTTCATTTATTTAGTACATTTTACAAAATGACAGCTAGAATCTGATTGGTTGCTATAGGCAACATCCCCACTTTTTCAAACCCGCAGCTTAGTAAATCTAGCCTTAGTATCAAACTGGTCAAATAATATAATTATTTCCATTTGAAGGAGCCTGTTAATTTCAGATCACATCCTGAAGGGGGCGCTTTGGACCTTTGACATTTTCCTTCACAAAACCACTATAGAGGTTTTGTGTGTGTAGATAAATAAATCATTCAGTGTTGGTTAGTAAAAGTAAATATACTTTTTACACGTGGATGTCAAACTCATTGACAGTCACATCTCTGAGTAATCTGCGTGTTCTGAGGAAGAAGCAAGCGGTATGATCTTATGTCTCAAACTAAGAATCTGAGTAATATTAAGCAAACTGAAAGCCTGCTTCTGTCTGTTAACTGGTTAGGTACTGATGAATAAGTTTGAAAGTTATATAGACAGGTACAAGATCTAGGACGTTTCTGACTTATTTGGGGTTTCCCAGATAATGGCTTTTTCTGTAATTTGGGCGCACCATGTTTAAATATAAATTACGTCTCTGTCACCCACCTCCTTATAAAATTGTTCAGCAGGGCTCCTCACAGTGGCTAGAGTTAGAAAGTGATCGTATCTGTGAGCGACATTATTACTGAAAAGCAGCATATTTTTTTTTCTATATTTTCTTTTTCATTTTTGAAACTTTCCACATAGTGAGTTTCTGGATATCGCATTCTATACCGATATTGGGTTTCAGGAGCAGAGAGTAAGGCTGGCCACACACCCTACAATCTGATCGTTAAAACCAATTGTTTTTATAAAATTGTTAAAGAATCATGCGTGGTATGCAATATAGTCAGATGTAGATGACCAAATATCTGATTATTTGGAATCTTTTATTCAAATGGCTTTGATTGAAGCAATCACCTGAGACTAGCTTTGGCCAGGAGTTTGCATTGTGGAAATGGTCATGCACTCAACTGCATATCAAAGAACGTCCCTAAAAATGCACCCTCTACACCAAGGAAGTAACTAGAAATTTTTTGGGTCCCTTAGCAAAATCTTGAAGGGGTTACAAAGTTTATAGGGAGAGGCACACCTTGCATTGTGGCATCAGTGGGGTAATATCATCAACCCCCCCTCCCCCATATCATCAATAATACCCCCAAACCATGTCCTCTATTAATCTCCAGTTTTTATGTCCCCATCACCCCACTTCCATATGATCTTGTCCCCATAAATCCTTCCTATCACAGAGCCCCCAGAACTCTCCCAATATCATCAACTCCCATTTCTGCTGTCCTCTTACTAAACTTACTGGGCTGACCTCCGTCCTCCTTTTGCTGTCTGCTTGCCCAAAGATGCAGGGAACATTAGAGTTCCTATGCACTGCATCCTAATGCTTCAAATCCCTTGTGTTGTTGCCGCCAAATGTCTACAAAGTGCACTGTAAACCTATACACTATGCCGGAACATACCACACCTAATTTTGAGGTACACATCGGCCATTTTGTGCCTCATGAAGTACCTCCTCTGAATCTAACGCTGGGTACTCACTGTGACAAAGGGAGTGGTTTGCCACAGGTTTCCACGATAGATATTAGGTATTTAGCTGACATTCTGCAGGGCAAGACTGCAGACAGAATTACACATTTGTACAGCAGTGCACCTATGTTAAAAAAAATACAGGTGGGGGACATATAATAGTTTAAAGTGCGATTTAACGTAAATATTTTTAAGTAGTTTGGAGTTATCGTTTTCCACAGCTAACAGCAGCTGACAGGGTGTGTCTGCAGCAAGGCTAATCGAGCAGAGCACCTGATGAGAACTCCTTTATAAAGCCAAGGTGGGAGTGGCACCTGTCTATCAAGCCAGGGCTGTGGAAGAAGTCTAAAGTATTTATTTAAATCTGTCATTTTCATTTGTTCAGTGTGACTGATGCCAGACAGTGACCGGTGTCTAGGGAGTTGGTCTCTGTCTATTTATAATTAGGTTGACAAGAAAGTGTGTGGAGCGTTATGTTGATTACTTTTCCATCCTGACAATAAAGCAAGAAGTTGTTCGTGTGTGCATCACCAGAAGGGTGGCCGTGCCACAACAGCTATGCAATCTTTATAACGATTTCACCAACAATTGAAAGTGCCGATGAGCATGATGATTCATGTGTACACACCTACACGATTTACCTTTAGATCTGTGATCTTCATCTGTCATACATATCCACTTTCCCGAAATGTTTGTGAGACTTCCGAAATAGTGGGTGATCTCCCAAGAGAGCCTGACGATTTCCATTCAGCCAGGCCAAACAGAAAAGCGATGAGCAGGAACCCAGCATGTTGACACAATTTGTCTCATCATGGTCTGCCCCCTGGTGGCTTGAAAGCCATATGCATTATCGCGCTTCAGTGGGCAGGGCGTTATTACACAAGTTGTCAAATATGTTCCTTGTGCTTTTACTATGAGAAAATTGTGTGGTGCTAAAACCCATGCCTGATGGTGTCACCAGCGTTCCCACTTTTGCTCTGAGGGACAGAAGATGAAAGTCAAAATCAAGGAGAGTACATGTAAGATGAAAGAAACCTACGGTGGACTTCCCTTTTAACAGTTTAAATTGAGCTAATGTATTTCTGTAGCTTCTTTCAATACAAAAGTCACAAATTGCCAGCTCTATGGGCAACACAGTGGCCTAGTGGTTAGCACTTCTGCCTCACAGCACTGGGGTCATGAGTTTGATTCCCGACCACGGCCTTATCTGTATGGAGTTTGTATGTTCTCCCTGTGTTTGTGTGGGTTTCCTCCGGGTGCTCTGGTTTCCTCCCACACTCCAAAAACATACTAGTAGGTTAATTGGCCGCTATCAAATTTGACCCTAGTCTCCCTCTCTGTCTGTCTCCCTGTCTGTCTGTGTCTGTGTGTGAGTGTGTGTGTCTATATTAGGGAATTTAGATTGTAAGCTCCAATGGGGCAGGGACTGCCCCATTGGAATGTGAATGAGTTCTCTGTACAGCGCTGCGGAATAAGTGGCACTATATAAATAAATGATGATGATGAAGCTTGTAATACATATATTGGGGACATTTATGAAAAGGTTGCCGTTACCCATAGTAACCAATCAATCAATTAAATCAAATGTCTTATTAATTGCTCTACTCATAAAACACTTTACCTGTGTAGCAGTCTTCAGAAATGTCTGTTTGGGGCTGCCATCAGAAACTGTGGGGCCCAGTAATAATTAATCTGGCAAATTAATCATAACATAAATAATATACATTATATAACCAGGGATTCAATGTTACTACAAAATAACAGGAATTCTAAATATGTACAAAAAAAAAAAAGAAAACTAGAAAAATAAACATCTAATGACATCTGTAGGAATTAAAGAGATCCTAGGGATGAAAAAAATAGACAAGTTGCCTCTGCAAAGTATGAGAGGCCTATACTCCCAGCTAAATAAACAGATTTAAAGTATGAAAACATAAGAAAACAACAACACATACCTACCAACTATTGCTGTCCCAGAGGGGAGATCAGCTGGCAAGTGCAGAAGGGGGGCGTGATCACATATGTCACCTTAACTCTACCCCCATTTGCGATTAGCAGCATTGTGCAGTGGGGGCAGGGCTTAGTGATGCAATTTGCGTCATTAAGTACCGCCTCTGTCCGAGAGAGTAGGCAAGTATGAGTAGGGGGTGTGGTAGAAGGGGGAATTAAAGGGGTAGAAGGAGGTAAGGGGGATCTAAGGGGGTAGGGATCTAGTCATTGGTTTTGTTAGTTATATAGCTTAAACTCTATTAAGTTAAGTTTGCATTAGTGCAAGTAGCAGCTATTTAGACAAGGTAGTATTTCTCAGGTTCTTTAAATTCTAAGGGGCATATTCAATTCCGATCACCGCGGAAAATGCGCAGTACTGCCGGTAATACGGTATCGCAATAACGCGGATTTTCGTACGCAGCCCTATGGGCTGCGAACGAAAATCCACGTTATTGCGGTACCGCGGATTACGTTCGCGGCCGTTTCGGCGCGATCCCGCGAATCGGGATCGGAATTGAATATGCCCCCAACCGTCTAATCCAAATAGTGAGGCAGCCACTGTGTAGAAAACTGTGTGATGTATAATTTGCAGTGACATCTCTTCCAAATGTTACATAGCAGTATCTCACTTTGTATAAAGTCACTGATATTTAACAGCAGTAGGACCAAGGGTATCGCAAAACTGTAGTATACAACACCAGCAATATCTTAACAGTATCTGAACACCAGAATTACAAATATTTTAGCATACAATACTCAACAAAATATACTTCCCCAAACCACCAAATATGCTTGTGTACGAGCCGCACCAATTAGTGCTCTGCCTTATCGGATGCTGACTGGGCGGAGATTGTGGTAGGTATGAATTTATTATGGTGGATTTGGTCTCCGTCACAATCATGTTGTGAGGCTCAGACATTTCTAGTTACCCCCGGTTCTTGTATTTGTATATTTTATTAATATTGTACCTGCACAACGTCATGAGGTTCAGTGCAATCTGATTTAGAATGTTCCAATTCAATAAATAAATAAGAGATACCTTAGGAATAACCTTGTCATTTCAATTGCTTTAAAAACAGTAATCAGGGAAAAGTGTAACAAGAAATCAGCTGATAATAATTCTGCAAAATTTGGGCTTGGGGGGAGGGTAAAAATGTTCCAAAAGAACCAGCCAATAGGCAGAAATGCTATATATTTTAGTAATGGGTTTTTACCCGAGACACTATTGTTATTCTAGTGGTACAGTAGTGAATGACAAGAACTGTGTTGCTTTTGTTAGCAAAAATTGTTTTTGTATATATGTGAACGCACAACCTCCTCCTGCCAAAAAAACCCCCAAAAGAAACAAGCAGAGTGACCACCTTGTTATGAAATCTACATAGCAGCAATGAGGTGAAAGCTGGGGCACATCATCATTCTATAATGAGAATTAGCAATCCCATACAAAGATTGCATTGTTTTTCCCCTAAATTGTCTTATGGCTCAGGAACGTGGGTATGATTGGAAGGTTGGTCGAATCCGTCACTCCCCTCAATAAATTTTAGTTTTTGGTTATACCTGGGCAGGTAATATGTAGCACCATCATTTGTTAAAAGGCAAATGTCAGGGTCCCAAGGGACATATATTTGAACATTTATTTGAAATTAAAACATAAGCTGTGACTTGTTTGCATTGTGTCTCTTGGACTGTGCCTCGACAACCTACAGCTACAGAAAGGCATCATTCAATTCACATCACAATCAACAGCTGCAAACAATGAGTGAGAAACTACAAGCAGATGAGTATGTGTCTATAAGGGGCATTTTCAATTAGGTCCCGGGATCGCGGTAACGCGCCGGAACGGGGAGTGAAGGTAATCCGCAGCATCACAATAACACTGATTTCCCTTTGCACCCCAGACAGTTGTGAAGGAAAATCTGCGTTATTGTGGTACCGTTTAACCTTCAGTAATGCGCACTCCGCGCATTACCGCAATCACGGAACCTAACTGAATATGCCCCTTACTGTCTTCAAAGTGTACAGGACCCAAATAGGTGAATTCAATTGGCCACCCTACTCTCGAAAGTAACGCGGCCTGCGCACTATTTCCGTTACTATGGTAATAGTGCGTATTATTACCGTTTTAGTACAGTCATTTCTAATGCTGATTTTTGTCAAAATCCGGGTTTAAATTGCCGCATGAACGTTAATAGTGCGCAGGCCGCTTTACTTTCGAGAGTAATGCAGTCAATTGAATTCCCCCAAAGAGTAGTTGCAATAAGTACCTTGAAACTGTTCAATTGGCAACCAGTTGCGACAGACAACTGCTACAGTTCTCAGTGGAGGAAATTGATGAACACGCTTGATGCATACCACAATATACCTTGATTTGCAATTCTGGGCCTGAATGGTCCGCCAAGCCCACATCAAGGTGTATTTCTACTGCCGCGAGACACCTCCGCAAACAGCAAGCGGGCCTCAGAGTGCAGAGAAAAATCTCCAGATGTGCGCTGTGCAAAAGTGTAAATGTCACATCCAATGCCACCCATTTCTCCACTTTAGAATCGCCCCTCCAGGAATCTTTATTTCATTACCCAGAGTGCAAAACGGAGCCAGAAAACGGGACCCATTATAACCATTACAAGTATAGGATGAGATCCTGGGAGCTGTTGCAAACTTAAAGTTCCTTTGCAGAATTGATATCACTAGTCATCACTAGTCTTGCTCCGCACAAGAAAATCTTGTTTCTTGATTGCTCCGCAAAACGTCGGCACACCAACACGCAGTTCCCTGACCATAGACACAAGGACATACCAATTGTCCATATATTATTCACTTTATACATGTATTAGCATTGCTTGTGTGTGTGTGTGTGTGTTCATACAGTGTCTTAGTATTCAGGTTCTTAACCAATCTATAGAACAACATTTCAGTGTAGCATTTGTTGTTCAATGTGACATTTTTATTTCAAAGAACTAAAACTGAATTTTTCTTCTTTTTTTTTAAATTGAACACTATTTTATGTTACAAAAACATCATGAAAAAAAAACAAACTGAAATTTGCTGTTTGCATAAGTATTTTATGAACACACTTTAATATTTTGTAGGGCCCCTTTTTGCAGCAATAACAGCTAGAAGTCCTTTGGGGTAAGTATGTACCAGTTGAGATGGATTTTGTCCCATTGTTCCAGGCAGATTTGCTGCTTCAGGTTATGCTTGTACAGCACACTTTTCAAATAGTTCCATTGTAGGACATTCACCTTTTTGTTCTTGACCCACTATAATGCTAGTTTGGCCGTGTGGTTGCGGTCATTGTAATGCTAAAATAACTTTTTTCCCTAGCTCATACTTGCCAACTTCTTCTAGTTGGCATCCGGGAGCTGCCGGGGGGAGGTGGGCGTGTGTGTGGCGGAGCTCCAAAAATCGCGTCATTTTGCACGCGCCCCCCTGTGATGTAATAATGCAAACGCGTCATTTTACAGTGGGGGGGCGGGGCCAATTGCCGCAATTCCCGGAGAATCGTGGCATTTCGGACCAAATTCTGCCCACTTCACTAGAAAGTGGCCAGATGCGGGAGACTGCCATACTCGTCCGGGAGACCCACCCAGAATCCGGGACTCTCCCGGACATTCTGGGAGAGTTGGCAAGTATGCCCTAGCTTAAGGTTTGTTTTTTAGCAGTTTACTATTTTTTTTTTTTCTTCTATTTTTTTCCCATATTTTTTTGCAATCGTTTTTGCAGAAGTTTGTATTGTGGTAGTGGGCTGGTAAATCGTTAGCTAGCTGCTCTGCTCTGTAGCGATGACCAGAAGACAGGAGGTGACGACTGTAGAGGTGCAGACAATGGACAGGCTGCAGGAGATGAATCTATAATGGACATACATTTGATTACAGTTAAAAAAGAACACAGAAATTTGATTCCCACCAATATTTTTTAATTAGTTTAAATGGAAGGAGCTCACTGGTAGCCTGAGTGAATGAACTTGGCAGCTATGTACTGTCAGCTGTTTAGACAGCACAGCTATTCACATCAAAGGAACGCACCAGGCTGTAGTAATGTCTGCATCTGACAGCCATGATAACTAACAGAGGTCTTCTTTACTCTTTTACAACCCTACGGACTGTAAATCAGTACTGACTGCATCATTGGAAGAACTACAGGATAACTAGCACAATGGGCAGATTCCATTTATACCTGTAACAAGAAAATAACTTCAATTGCAGACCTCATTATACACTAAGAGGAAAGACTTGGGGCTAGATTTACTAAGCTGCGGGTTTGAAAAAGTGGGGATGTTGCCTATACCAACCAATCAGATTCTAGCTTTCATTTATTTTGTACCTTCTACAAAATGACAGCTAGAATTTGATTGGTTGCTATAGGCAACATCCCCACTTTTTCAAACCCGCAGCTTAGTAAATCTAGCCCTTGGTGTTCCAGAGTAAATGACAGGCAGGTATTCTTACTGCATACTTTATTTAGTTTTTGCTGCACTTATGAATACAGTACAATACTTATAACACCGATAATCTTACAATTTCAACTGCTTGGAATTAAGAATGTATGCAAATATTTATGCAGATTATAATTGTTTAAATTCTGCCTGGCCCAATCCAATTTGTTGCAAATACTTCCCTTTACTCATGGGGTGCCATGGTGGCTCACCTCTGGGCCCGTCCAGCTGGAGCTGCCTCCTGTCTCACCTTCCTACGCCTACAGGAAGTTGCTGCATACTGTACATCCACTTTCAAGTTCTAGTGATCACTACTAAATGCGGGGATCTGAGTAAGCATGAGCTGTGATGAGCGGAACCATGGAGAGGACTGTGAGTGGAGAAACTGTGTGTCTTCAGCATGGCTTCCAAGTACACCTTAGATTGTACGCTCCTCTGAGCAGGGCCATCTCTCCTCCTGTTTCCACCACTTCTAACTCTGCTCTCCAGCTACTTAGCCCTCCTCCTCGAGGGTCCTCCACCCCACGTCCACTCTCGCTCCCTCCTCCCCCCTGGGGGTCTCCCTGTCTTCCGCGCCCTCCTTCTTGGGCCCCGTCATTTGCGGATCCTCCCTCCCCCTTCCCCACCCTCTCTAGCTGTGCATTGAGCGTACTGAGTTGCTGTGCTTACTGTTTACTGTACTGTGCTGTCTCCCATTGTATTGTGATTTTGTTTGTCTCTGTACGGCACTGCGGATGCCTTGTGGCGCCTTATAAATAAATATTAATAATAATAATAATAATAATACACATCAGTGGTGCTGGGGGTGTGGTACATATTAAGAAAAGGGCATTTAAAAAAATAAAAATATATACATAAAACATAGGTGTACTGGCCCTTTAACTTCATCCTAGTTGAACAACGTCTCGATCCCTACCAAGCCACTTTATAACCTTCTTATTTTTTGAGACTATGAAAGTAACGTTTTGACTTTGAACCAGCAATATGTATATTTATTTATATATTTACCCCTAGAATTATATTTCACGTCTCTTGCTTCAAATGTAGTGTTGTTGAAAAGATTATCTTTGCAAGTAATATTTCTTCTTATAAGAACCTATACCACATACTAGATTATAAAATCCATTTTTAATAGTTTAGTGTTTAAGTATTTCTTTTTATATAATACCTCCCACCAGTACAAATTTTTATAGGTTGAAGGCAGCATCACTGGACATGGGCATGGCGTGGGTGGATACCCAAGAAATATGAGCAACTAAGACCATGCCCCAATCTGGAATGCTGAGTAATATATTAAGGTTTTTAGTTAAATGGGGTAGGGAGATCTGGTTGTATCAGGTGTGTGGCAGAGACTTAAGCTGGGTACACACTACAGAAATTTCGACCAACTTTTTATGCAGTGATTTTACATGTGATCGATGTTCCGATCGCTCGGTCCATGGACTGCATACACACTAGCCTTGTTTAGGACGATAAAGGGAAGAGCGGACGTCCCTTTAGCGACTTTTTACAGCCATGTTGTCGTGAGCAATGACTGTAATTTCGTACTCACTGTTGTGGATCGGTCGGAAGTTTATACACACTACACAGCGGAAACGAGATTGGAACGAAAATATTAAACGGTACGACCAACCAAATGAGGCGACAATCGTCCATTTGGGCAGACTTTCGACCGTCGTGTCACTGCACACACTGACCCGACTTTTGAACGAGCGGTCGCATGTCGGCTGTTTGAGCCGATTATTGGATGAAAACTGTGTAGTGTGTACCCAGCTTTAGCAAGATTATGCGGCTTCAAGGACAACAATCAAGATGGGCGACCTGACACACAGCAGTTTCATATCTGTCCCGTATGTTTGCATGACGGAATCAGAGGACAGTGAGCAACTGGGGCCCTCTGAGAACAACAGGGAAGGGGGGTTGGAAAAAGTGCCCCCTTTATTGACCACTCCAATCGCTATAAAATATCAGGTTTTTGCTTGCACATCACAGAGCCCGAACATGCCACAGAGACGCATCACACGGGAACTTGTGGTGAACGAAATTCCCCCCTGTGTGTCTTATGATGACGAATCAATGGGTTATATTTACTAAACTGCGGGTTTGAAAAAGTGTAGATGTTGCCTATAGCAACCAATCAGATTCTAGCTATCATTCTGTAGAATGTACTAAATAACTGATAGCTACAATCTGATTGGTCTGAAATGTCTCCTATACGGGAAGACTAGACAGCCTTCTTGCTGTCTAACTCCATCACTAACCAGTGTTTTTCTCCAGCCTCTAATAGGCTTTCTGTTTCCCAGACACTTTGAGTCATGCAGAATGAATGCAGCATCAGTGCCAGAGGAATCCTAGGCTCTGCTTTTGTCTTTCACGTATTCCTGTAAATGAAAGTCTCTGGAAAAGAAAAAAAAAAAGCCTCACCAAGCAAAGCTCTAAAAACACTCAACCATAAGTCAGGTTAACTGCGGGAATCTAATCTTACATTGCATCTACACATAAAACTGTTTTCTTCAGCCATTAGGAAAGGAAAGACATGTCTCTTATGTGCACATATACTATGTATTCATTATACACACTCTTGCCGTTGGTATTATGCAGGCCTGAAATGCTGAAAAGGCATATAAAAGTTGCTTATCGTACACAATCCTCTTATCTAGCTTTCTTTCCACAGACCGTTATATATTCCATCAGGGTACACTTTCTAGAGGCCCTATTTTTTTTAATATAGATAAAAGACAGACAGTGCGGATGAACAAAATCGGAGGTAGTGTATTTTATTATCAGATCTTTAAAACTCTTACATAAGAACAGTGGTATAAAATTCTTATTTGGGGGAAATTGTTGGCAGTATAATATATACCAGACCATGTGGCCTGAAACTTTTTCCAACTGGACTTGGGTGTGATGTGCTGGTCACTCGAGGGCTCACTGCCATCCAACCGTCTAGGCGCGAAGTCAATTTATACACCGTACAAGAGGTCACAATGGGCTTCAATATTCTTTACAACACATAAGGGATCTTTTGGGCCTTTGTTTGTTTTTACTCTCAGAGGTATATACCGGGGTCCCCAACTGCTGGAAGGAGAACTTATGGACAAAAGTATCCGGACGCTTGACTAATACACCACCAGGGACTGTTATGACACTGTATTCACATACATATACTTTAATTTGGGGTTGGTCCCCCTTTTGCAGCGATAACAGCTTCCTCTCTTCTTGGAAGGCTTTCCACAAGATGTTGGAGTGTTTATGTGGGAATTTGAGCCCATTCATTATGTGAAGCATTTATGAGGTCAGGCACTGATGTTGGATGAGAAGACCTGGCTCGCAATCTCCGTTCCAGTTCATCCCCAAGGTGTTCGATGAGGTTGAGGTCAGGGCTCTGTTCGGCAGTCAAGTTCTTCCACTCCTCAAACCATGTCTTTGTAGTCCTTGCTTTGTGCACTGGGGCACATTCATGTTGGAATAGAAAAGGGCCTTCCCCAAACTATTGCCACAATGTTGGAAGCATAGCATTGTCCAAAATGACTTGGTATGCTGAAGCATTAAGATTGCCCTTCACTGAAGATAAGGGGCCTAGCCCAAACCCTAAAAAACAGCCCCATACAATATCCCTGCTCCACCAAACTTCACAGGTAGCATAATGCAGTCAGGCAGGTAACGTTCTCCCAGCATCCGCCAAATCCAGACTCGCCCATCTGACTGCCAACCAGAGAAGCGTGATTCATCACTCCACAGAACACGTTTCCACTGCTCCACAGTCCAGTGTTGGTGTGCTTTACACCCCTCCATCCGATGCTTGCCATTGGTCTTGGTGATATGAGGTTTGCATGCAGCTGCTCAGCCATGGAAACCCATTCCATTAAGCTCCAGCCGCACAATTTTTGTGCTTACATTAATGCCAGTGGATGTTTGGAACTCCTCAGCTATGAAATCAGCATTGGCGTTGGCGACTTTTACGCACCAGTCTTTGACCACGCTCTGTGATTTTACGTGGTCTTCTGCTTCGTGGCTGAGTTGATGTTGTTTCTACATGCTTCCACTTTCTAATAATATCACTTACAGTTGACCGTGGAATATTCAGCAGGGATGACATTTCATGAACATACTATGACTACCACGTTTGAAGTCACTGAGCTCTTCAGAAAGACTCATTTTGCATAAAAAATGTTTGCAAATGGAGACTGCATGGCTAGGTGCTTGATTTTATACACCTCTGGCAACGGGTCTGGTTGAAACACCTCAATTCAATAATTAGGTGTGGTCAAATACTTTTGTCCATACAGTGTACATTCAGAATGCTGCAGACTGGGATCCAGAAAACATACAAATAAGCCCTACAATTTTTATTATTTTTAAGTACACAGCTTTAATCTACTTTAACGATTCCCATTGTTGTGAATTACTACACTATTATCACTCTCGTCTTGTGCTTTTATCCAATTTTGCTGGGGCTGGTTGAGGGTTCAAAGGAAAGGAGCAGCTGCTATTATTAATCACGTTATTAAATTGCTTCTAGTTTCCTATGTGGTTAAAGCTAGTAAATGTATTTTTTATTGTTTCACTACTAGAAAACCCCCTTCAAGCCTTGAGGTTGCTGGACCTATGCACTAGACGGGCGTGATCTCTGACAAATAGAAAGAGGTACTGTTAGGATCCGAAAGAAAGTATAATACAAATGTACTCTGAGACTTGATCCCAGGTCATGTGAATTTGGAGAGGATTGTGCTATTTGACAAACCACAGCAGTAATTGTTCCTTTCAACTTATATAAGAGAACTTGTACTGTAGAAATTTTCCTAGAGCATGCTCAGTTCAACCTATTTCACACTTCCTATCTGTAGCTAAGCCTACTCCCCCGGAATTATGGACTCCTGGGAGAGTTGGAAGTTTCCCCAATACTTTTGGAGGCAAAGCTTAATTACCGCATTAAGTCCCACCCACGCTATTCAATTAATATTTCAGGTTTTTTTTTATAGCAGGGGGTGGGGGCTAAGGTGTCACCATGCCCCCCCCTTCCCTACAGTTGTCACATGACCTGTCCTCTGGGATCTCCTGGAGGCCAGGTTTTTAAAAGTTGGCAGTATGAGCCAACCATTACCTGTGGTAGGACTGGTCTAAAGTGGTCTAAACACACAAGGGAAAGTGTGAGAGTAAACAACAAGATATTCTAGGAAGAGTATAAACATAGCGGTAATGATATATCATACTTGCCAACTCTCCTGGAATGTCCGGGAGACTCCCAAAATTGGGGTCGGTCTCACGGACTCCCATTAGAGCAGGCAAGTCTATCCCATCCCACAACTGCCTAGTCTAAATGACGCGATTTGCGGTGAATCGTGTCATTTTGGCCCCGCCCCCCCGTGACAAAACCGCATTTCCGTTGCGGTGGCAGGGCCAAAATGATGCGTTTGTCCATGCCCCGCCCCCTCCCGCCCTCTAGTCACACCCCTCTCCCGTACTACACTTGCTGAAAGTAGGCAAGTATGGTGTATATTTTGCGTAGCATGGTACCATATACTGATCACATTAATTATGAGAAGTTGTTAGCAGTAATTTTAATTATAAAATATGCTATACTGTCATTTTAAAATAATAAAGTCCAAGCAGAACAAAAATGAAAGGGGAATTCCAAGCTTAAGACCACTTCTGCCTGGGAAATATACAAAGTTCCGCAGCCAAATGCATAGGAGCAGTTTTGAAAATTTTGCTCTTTTCTACTTTTGTTCCAGGTCACCACGGCTATCAGTATTCCCCGGAATCCTGTGGATTATCTGGCTATATTGTGCTCACTGCCAAGTGGAACTCTGCCTTGTTCCATCAGATGGCAGACTAGCAACTGTTCTTGTACACCAGAGAGCTAGGCTAAACCATTTCAAAATAAATCAATAATTTTTAAGGCTATTGATTTCTGCAGCAACACATTAATTTCAATACTGCTGTCTGATATTGTCATTCTGTCTATACCTTTGGCCCTAGTCCATTATCAGTTTCGACTTTAAGCCACCCAATTCATGTTAAAAATGTACAGTATTTTCCTGTTGGTGTATACTTTCATGAGGATAACTCTGTAATGCTACATTTAGCTCATGTACGTCAAATGGATCAATACCTGCATTTTTTGTATCCAAATGGTGGCACCCAACATACAGTGAAAATAATTATTATCTGTCAGCAATAGAAAATCATTCTACATCTAGCTATAATCAAGCACATAAAACAAATCACTGCACACATGACACTGACATGACACATTTGTGTTAAAACATTTTCACACTGTGCAAATCTTCATGCCTCTAAACATGAATAAAATGCAGCATGCTGCCTAAATGTTTGATCATTATGACAAGTAGTTGATAAATGTTGAGGTGTGAAGTAAGCTAAATTGGTTAATATTGTTTATCGTGCGATTGTGATTAGTGATGCAATCGCACGGATTAATAACACACATTTTTATTCGTACTTACACTTGTAAATAATACATATTTTTTAAGCTTCCAATACACATTTATTTATTAGTAAAATGTGTTAGAGATTATTTATACATAAATGATATTATATTAAAGGTATCTAATTATTTAATGGCAGTGATGGTTGCGGGAAATAGGTATATCTCTGAAATGTAAATACTATAATTTATTGCTGGGGCTGTTTGTTGGAGGGAGGGAAAGCGGTTTATTAATTAAATGGGAATACTATTATTTTAATGTTGGGGCTGGAGGAAGGCCTAAATTATTAATCGTGGGTGCTATTGATTTAACGCTGAGGCTGGTTGTAATTTTCTAAATGTACCCATTTTTTTTTCCAAATAGGGCCCCTAACATTCCAGGATCCAGAGAAGCCGCAACTAAATAAACCTGCAGCCACAGGTGATGAAAGTGACAAGAACAGGTAGGAGAGAGCGGGACAGTCTGTGAAATGTTGTGATTCTAGTGGGACAATACCCATTTTTGGTGACTGTTCTGCCCAATGTAAGGGGCAGGCCAAGACTGTGAACTCTTTATGTACACACTGCATTCAATTTATTTAAATACTACACTATGGTGCTAGATGTCCTGAAAGTCAGGAGTGCTGGCACATATGTCACGCTCCGGTGAGTGGGCACTGCACCTTTGTGCCAATGGTGTACACAACAATGCAAGTTTTTTTTGTCTGTAGGAGGGTGGCCTAGCACTTTTCACCTGCTAGCCACGCCCCAATGATGCATAGCCATGCTCCCTAATTGTACGGACACAGCCCATCCCACTTTTGCGCCGCGGTACAATTTTTTGCCATGCTCAACTATAAGGGGGGCCCCATTAAGTTGTTGTACCGGGGCCCTGAATTCCTATTGGCTGCCCTGCCTTTCAGTGCAGGTGTGGGCTCAGTGATTAGTGTGGTCACGTGAGATGTGATAATATCACATGACCAAACTAAGCTTAGCACCGCAGCCACAATGACAGGGCAGGTAACAGCATCACATGTGCTGTTAGCTGCCTGCATCAGTCTAATTGGACGTTGTGACTGAGGAGGCGAGCGCCAACATTTAAGGGCAAATAAAAATACATAAAAAAAAACAAAACTTGTTAAAGAGTGCCTGCCGGTGTTGCGCCCCCCAGTACCCAGCACTCTAGGCTGCAGCCTGATCAGCCTAATGGTTGATCAGGTCCTGAACGGGTCCTAGAGATCATCTTTATCTATTTATATAGCGCCACTATTTCCACAGCGCTGTACAGAGAACTCGCATCAGTCCCTGTCCCATTGGAGCTTACAGTCCAAATTCCCTAACAAACACACACAAACAGAAAGAGAGACTATGGTCAGTTTAATAGCAGCCAATTAACCTACCAGTAAGTTTTTGGAGTGTGGGAGGAAACCGATGCAAACACGGGGAGAACATACAAACTCCACCCAGATAAGGCCATGGTTGGAAATCGAACTCATGACCCCAGTAATGTGAGGCAGAAGTGCAAACCACTAAGCAACCATGCTGCACACACATATGATGTGTCCACACACCAAGGTCATACACAACACTTACCCTAAAAGTAAAAGTATTCAGCTGCATAAGAATTTGAAGAGCAGCGCCCCCTGCAGTTTACTTGTAAGCCTGCTTTGAGAATTTTGTAGTCAGAGTTGTTTAGTAGATTGCTTAATTCTATTGGATAAGATTACCCCCATTGTCACCAAAGATGAAAGACTTTCAGCTAAAAGAAATGAAGCATTTAAAGATGTCCGTTCTCCAGCTATTATAATCTATACAGAGTCCTGACTGTTGCCGGAAACACTGCATTTCCTTATCTGAAAAAGATTCAAGAATATCATGTGCAGAAACATTATTCAAAACTGTTCCATGAAATATTAATCTCATTCTGCATTTGTCAGTGGAATTTGACCTTAGATGTTCCTTATGATTACTGCTCTGCCAAGAACACTACAAAAAATGCTGATAGTCAAAGCTTCACTTCCAACCAATCACAAGTGTCTTTTCAGACTGGCTGCTTGTGATTAGCCGGTGAAGGTGAGCCCTATAGTGTTGGTAGTTTTTCCTCTGAATTTTTTGGGTTTCTTTCCACTTGCGTTTGTGCAGCATAGAAGCACAGTGGTTAGCATTGCTGACTTGCAGTGCTGGATTTATGGGTTCAATACCAACCAGGGTCCTATTTGTTTGACTTTTAAAATCCCTGTGTTTGCCTAGGCTTTGTCTGTGTTCTCTGATTTGCTCCCACATTCCAAAGGCGTACTGGTAGGATAATTGGCTTCTGTGTGGTAGGGAATATAGACTGTAGTAAGCTCCTAATAGTGAAGGGGCCGATGTGAATGAAACAAATATTCCAAGCACTGTGTAATATTTAGGTGCTACATAAATAGCTGTTAATAAATAAACTATGACACATGAAGACAGAAGAAAAATAGATTTTATTTCCCTTATGGGCTGTAACAGATCAACTTTATCACTGCGGTGGCAAAGTTTCCACTCAAGGGTTCCCAAGCTTGTTTTGCAGCCCCCACAGCCCAGGTTGATCAGAAAGAGCCCCAGCATTTTAGCACAGGGCTGGTAACCCCCCATAGGGGCATCAGTTCTGTACTTACCAGCCTGGGGTTATTTTGCCTAGATCAAGGGTAACCCATGCACACTTTTATAGTGGAAATCTACCAATGTCCTCTAGTGGTCGTTGAGGATTTGAGGGTTGGCACCATGCCCATTTTTAAATGTATTTATTTTTTATTACACGTACAGGCAGAATGGTGATGCAAAAGGCAAACTTGAAGATTGTATCATTGCAACTTCACACCTGCGAAATATGCCCTGTTCTGCTGCAAAATTTGGTTTGTGTGAAATTTTAAGTCATTAATTTTAGAATATAGGAGAATAGATGTTCTCCAAAGTCAAAAGAAGCATGAAAGAAAAATGTAGTAAGGTTTTAATCTTGACGTATTCCCATGGTAAGGATAACAGTGTGTCATCCTTGGTTGAGCGCTTGAGGACAGAACAGTAGTAGAGACAAGAATGGTGACAGACTCAAGTGTGACAACACCCTTCCCCTTCACATCTTCACCCTCCGTAGCGCTAGTTCACGGCTCTGATCTGCTGTATAGTTCTGATATTAATGAAAAGTGAGTGACAAATATTGCCATGACCTGTTTAAAAAGCCAAGTGGAGCTGTTTTGAAAACACAGTGTCAAAGTTGAATAATTGGATGAAAGAAAGTATATTGATTAATATTGTTTTACCATGCGATTGCGATCAGTACGCCACGTATCATGGCGCAATCGCATGATAAATAACGCACGCATACACTCGGACTTAAACATTCACTTGTATATAGTTAATTTTTTTACAGTTCCAATCCACAGTCGTTTATGAGCAAATGTTATTTAGTTTATAATTAAATATTGTAATGTTATATGCACTTTAGTGATATTTAAAGTTCAGGTCACAAGAAGCATGTCATGTTTGGTATCATTCTAATCCCCTATTTATCCGCAGACGTCCGGTTCAGTCGCCGAAAGGATTGCATATTCCGTATGCTAGTTATGGATGATAGGGAATAAATGGTTAGAATGATATTGTCTGTGTAATGCTAATAGACCAGTTTAAACTAGTCCTTGGTGGGAAAATTAGTATTTATCCTCTGGAGGGTTGACCCCCACCCTTGGAGGGTGTCGTTTGAACTGACCTATGGACTGCATTACACTGGACCCTCCTGGAGCCTGAACCTATGGAAACATGCCTGTATTGTTTTCAGTGTATCACTGAGTGTATATAACAGGGGCTCTGGGACCAGCAGGCAGTCACATTGACCACAGACTTCAGGACTGAATGACTGTATGCTGGACCCAGCATTGTGCAGCACCGCGCTGCGTATGTATTGGCTGTGCTGTACTTATTTATTGAACTGTAATACTTTTGCTTTTGCTAAATAAATTGCTTGTGCTTTGGAACCACACAAATTGCATAGACAATGCTTATTGGAAAACAATGAAAATACTTTAATAACAGGAACATAGACAATGGTGTGGGGAGATAAAGGATGCCGAATTTCAAATTGGTGTCAAATTTGGTTTATCCTACTGCGTGTTACACTGGGTGGAAGGCTAGGGGGCGCTACGAACGTATTAGCCTAAGGCGGCCTGAACTCTTAACCAGGGCCTGGTTGCAGTTCACCAACAGCTAGAAAGATCGTCTTTCTCTATTATAAAATTGCCTGTCTGTAACATAATGTAAATTGTTGCAATTCATTCTTGCTTTTCTTCTTCCTTTCCTTATTGAACCGCTTTGCAATAGATTGCAGATGTGAAAAATGGGCTGGCTGTTATTTTTCACTGCCACATTATATTATATTACATCCTAAGTGGCCAACTTTATTATTATTGGCATTCCCCGTTAAGCAAATATGTTTGCAGTTACTTTCTAAAGCTAACACATATAGCCAACATTCATCCTATTAGTATGGTAAAACCACAGAGCCAATTGTTTCATCTTTAGAAGAGGAAAAACACTTATTACTAATGCTCAAAATAAAATAATAGTGTGCACAATAATGTAGAAGTATTACTTTTGTAATGTGTGTAGGAGAAACTTAAAATCTATTTATGGCCCCTGTGTTTATCATAGAATTAGATTGTAGGGTCTTTGGGGTTGGAAACTTCTTCCAAGTCATCATTGTAATCGTTTATTTGTAAGCAGGGGCAAACGCATGATTTGTAGAGGGGGGTTTCCACACCACGCCGCCAGTGGGCGTGGTCATCATGCATGGGGGGCGTGGCTATAATTTTAGACAGTGCTTGGCTGCTCTCCAACTCTTCCTATCCCCATAATATACATAGGCAATGCTGCATGCACTACTGTTAGGTGCAAGAAGCTCTCGATTTTCGAGCAGAGCTGTGTGAAGCGGGGGCAGGGTCCAGCCACCTCAATTATACAGTGCCCCAGGCTTGGAGGGGGGTTTCCAGGCACTAGGAACCCCCCCCCCCCCCCCCCCTCGGTTTGCCTATGGTAAGGTACCACAAAACACTGTGGGTTTAATAAACCATTCATAAAAAAAAAATCATACCTGCTTAAGTTGTCCTGTTTACCTCCAGGACACTGTTCTTTGTTAAACTCCAATGGTGCAATTGGGGCTAGCAGTGTCACAATGCACAATACAGCAATACTAAGTAATATGAAGCTTTATACAGCACAACACCATCAAATAATTTCCAAAAACCCTATAGATGAAAGTTTGAAAACATTTAATCTTTTACTAAGACCTGCAAATACTTCACTTCCAGGAAAACCAGAAACTTGCTGTTTAAATTTACTGTCAGTCATGCTTATCAAATTCTAATAACTGGGAATTAGACAGATTGCCTTAAGCAGAAACATTTAAACATGTTTTAATGTTCACAAAGCATAATTCTGCATTGCACAACACAAGACATACAACAATAACGATAAACTGACTAATAGATTACTGGAGAAATAATTCTATTTAATAATCACATAAACATGGTAAAGGATAACTGTGTTCTCTCTTGGCTTCTTTTACTGGATATGCTAGCACTATGAAGCCTATGGAATAAAATAAGTATTATTGCATCAATAGAAAAAGTTTTCCTGCATTTCTAAAACAATATATCATTGAGGCAGTTGAGCATTACACAACTAGCCCGGCAAAGCTGGCCCACAGCTGCAATAATTACTTACAGTTTCACCGGTTACATTGTTCTGCATATGTGTGAGTTGGCTCACAGACTTGGGGCTAGATTTACTAAGGAGCGGTTTGCTCAAACCGCCGCTTTTTAGCTATATTTACTAAAGCCCAAACCGCCGTTAAAACGGCCAGAAATTACATTTTTCAAAACCACCGCTTTACAAACCGCCACCCGGATTTTAACAATGATGAACATACAAACAGCCGGATTTACTAAGTTGAGGTTTTCAAAACCGCCACAAAGCTGCCATCCAGAAGGCCAAAATGAAAGAGGTGGCTGTGAGTGGCGAGATTGATCACACTGCTGCTGCCATTCAGAACATAAGAGAAAGCACCATTGACATTTTAATTATTTGGAAAATCATTATTTATTGATTAAGGGTCAAAATTAATATAATATTAACTTATGGGGGAATTTTTTTTAATATTTTTTTTAAGGGGACACTATTATAGCATTATATTATGCGGGAAATGTAAATATATAATAATATTAACTGATGGTTAATGGTGGATATAATTATTTATGTTGCACAATTTGTCATTACATAGTGCCCAAATAATATAATTAAATAATTTTTTCCCCCTCATAAGTTAATATTTAATTATTTTTGCCCCTTAATCAATAAATAACGATTGCCAAAATAATTTAAATGTCAATGGTGCTTTCTCTTATGTTCTGAATGGCAAAATAGTTCAAACAGCATGTTTGAGCTATCAAGCCATTCTGAAGCAGGTATTAAAACTGTCCTGTCCTGTCTTTTGGATGGTGGTTTTCATGGCGGTTTTAACCAAACAGGTAGCTTTTTCAATCCGCCACACATCGCCAGTTATTTTAAATTGAAGCCTCAAACCGCTCTATAGTGGCGATGGGTGGTGGTTTCAAACCAGCACCAAACTCGATTCTTAGTAAATCTAGCCCTTGGGCTTTCCGTAATATTAGTTTTAAAAAACAAACTTTATACAACATAATTTCTAAATATAATTTTGTCACATGAATTAATAAACATTATTTATTAAATAAACATGAATTAAACAGTGTTGTATTAAAAAATCTTTATTCTAATAATACAGGCAGTTTTGCAGACTTTTGCCCTGAGATAGCGTTACCAGGACAGGCAGCATCTATACTATATATGTACTGTACAAGCTCCCTACATAAGCATGCTGCTCTGTGTTCTCATTCTTCCATTCTCATTAGACCGTTTCTTTGTTAAGTAAATTTGCAGTCAATTGATCTGCTTATTGCTCGCCTGATTTGCCCTGAACTTTAATGCACAGATATCACAATAAGGTGAAATGGTCAAATGGTCCTTTATCCGACTTCCCCTCGGTTAATTCGAGGAGCCTGTGTAGTTTTTTTCATGAATGAAGCGTGATAACTGCAGCTTAGAGGTGCCATGGAGGTGATCATGTTGGAAATGCAGCTAGAGGGTTCTCAGGGACATTATCCCTGAGGAAGCCCCATATGATTGCAAGGGCGAAATGCATTGGGTTAGTTCTACTGCAATTCGGTGGAGTAACTTTTTACATTACTTCTCACACTTCAGTTGACTGCTGTTATCTACAGAAAACTGAACATCCATCAACTGCAACGATCGGGCTCTCTTTTTTTTGTCATTTATTTATATAGCGCCACTAATTCCGCAGCGCTGTACAGAGATCTCATTGACATCAGTCCCTGCCCCATTGGAGCTTACAGTCTAAATTCCCTAATATAGAGACACACACTCACACACAAACAGACAGAGAGGGAGAGACTATGGTCAATTTTGATAGCAGCCAATTAACCTACCAGTATATTTTTGGAGTGTGGGAGGAAACCGTAGCACCCGGAGGAAACCCACGCAAACACAGGGAGAACATACAAACTCCACACAGATAAGGCCATGGTCGGGAATTGAACTCATGACCCCAGTGCTGTGAGGCAGAAGTGCTAACCACTAGGCCACTGTGCTGCCCACGGTGGCCTTCACGGAGAAGCCGCACGAACACCCCTCAAGTCACACAGGGGAAGCTGGCTAGGAGGAGAACCCTCTACCTGCTTTCCCAGCAGCTCGGATTACCATTAAGTGGGGACCTTAAACAAGCACTGGTGAGTAAACTGAGGTACTCAGTGCCATATTAATTTTATCTACCTATTAAAACTCAGTAATTGATTCTACAATACCTATGACCCAATGCATTCCTAAGAATTGAATCATAAGACTCTGATTGATTTACATATCAGCCCTCTGGTGCACGCATTGGGAGCTCAAATGCATACACTGTGGATTAGTGTGGCCGGGTCCTGAGTACCAGCCGCCGCACGTGTGCGGCCATCTTGAAATTGATTCCGGCGACGTAGGGGTTAAATCACTGGCGGTAGGCGACATCTGAATGTTATTAATGTAAATGTAGTTTGATAAATAAAAATGTATATTTCAATGTGCGCTGTGGGGCTGGAGAAATGATACCCAGTGCCGCAGCTGTGAATGAGTTAAACCCAGTTAGGCGCCAGGGGGTGTAAATGTATGTTTTTAAATAAAATAAGGGAAAATGTGTGTTTGTGCACTGCAGTGCCCTTAGAAAACCGGCGAGCAGCACAGAAAGGGTTAATTCCCGGCGGCAGTGTAACTTACAGCCTTGGATCCTTCTCACCCCCCTCTGCAACCAGTTTCAGTAGCTGCCAGAGAGACTTCCACAATAGAGCTTCAGCAAGAGACAGGGCAGGAACTGCTGCCCCAGGATCTGGCAGCTTGTGGACAGGGGAGAAGTACACACCCCCTTCCATTAACTTCAATCTTAAAAGGTGTTAACTGCTCTGGGCTGAGGCTACATGAATCAACCCAGATTGGTTAAAGGGGCTGGAGGCCGGATTACCTCCTGCCAAGCTAGTGTCCAAAACTGTATAAAAAGAGACCTGTTTTACACTGAAATATATTAAACCATCTGTACTTTCTGGATATCACTAGTACCTCAAACTAGTGTAACTGTCCTTTTTAGGACCTTCTAAGATAATAAATATCACTGCTTAAGGAATCTACTTGGACGCCTACTTTCCTGCTATAATCCCTGTGACCTGCAGATTAGACCAAATCTAATCCGTTATCCGGCTGTTCTAAGAGTGGGACCCAGCATTCCAGTACCAACACTTTGCACACTACGCACAGCTCTGGCCAGTATGATAGGCCGGAGGTACATCCACAGCAACCCAGCCCAGGTCACCAGCAAGGGTGTACCCTCGCAGCGAGAAGGAAGCGGTTCAAAGTGCCGCTAAGGAGCCTAGTAGTGGCAGCAGCATAAGCCCCTCCTGCTACAGTCGAGGGTGCATTTGCGAAAAAGAAAAGGGGATGGTGGCAAGGCAAACCCAACAGGTCCCCAGCAACACTACAGACAGGGCGGTATAGGTGGTCCATCCTGTCACAATTACATAATATTGGATCAGCCATTTCATATATTAAACTTATTCGGGACTCCTATTTCTGCAGTGAATCTTTCAATCTGCAAGTGATTCCATGTGCTAAACTTTTGTACTTGCAGTTGCCTATTTAATTTATTTGGGTACCAATACTGTATTTGAATCCAATCCAAGAGGGTAGGGATTTCCTTCTAACTAAACCTCAAAACGGCAGCATTCTTTGGGAAACTCATATTACCCCAACCCCCCACTGTAATCATAAATGATGTCAAGAAGAAATTCCATGATGTCAAGTTTGTTTTTTTTCCAATGTATGAAAAAGTATTGTTTGAAGCCTGTAGCCAGATGAAAAGTTAAATCATAGCAATTAGTATATAATTGTCTGTATGTATTAACTAGTATTGTTTTACTACAGTGTTTGCTCCTAATTGTAAAGCACTACAGAATTTGCAGGTGCTATATAAATAAATGATGATATTATGCTGTTCTGTAGTGTGAGGAATGCTTATTTCTCAGCCGGTTAATTTAAATGTGGATAATGTTTAAAAATAAAGGATTTTGTTAACAACATTCTGGTTTATTTTGTAAACGTGCTTAATAGCTAGACAATAGCTGAAATAAAGACCAAAACAGTTTACACGTGCTGTGTTACAGACAGAGGTGTACTGAATCTATGGCCCTGTCCATGTTTAATAAATGGCCATATAGGTACAATAACAAAACTAGACATATTACACACACACACACACATTATATATATATATATATATATATATATATATATATATATATATATAATGTGTGTGTGTGTGTGTGTATACAGAACGGTCAGATAGATGGTCCTAAGTGCATACACACTGCAGAATTGACACCACATTGTTCCATTGCCTATAGATTTGTAGTCTCTTTAGTAAAATCAAACGTTACAATATGCTCTGGAACGATAAAGCATGATCGTTGGAGCGTACACTAATGCAATATCGGACCTGTCGTTTATCGTGTAATCGCCCGATAGTTGGGTGAAATACCTGTAGTTGGTACCCAGTCTAAGGGTCTTGTTTTGTCTTTCTCTAGAACATTAGATTATTTATTAGTTTAATTCACTACATTGTCTTTTTTTTATTTTTTACTATGCAACTATGACAAGGTCTTGAATCTTTTCCACATAAACACACACATCTATCTTGTAATTGTAATTAGTAACACTTGTATATAAGCTAACTTTTAATGTGGGCTTAGTGGTCCCAAATCTCTGCATTTGTGGACTCAAATTAACTAAGGATCACTCAGATTTCCACTGGGACTGCCTAAAAATCTGGTTGGCTGATTGTTGCCAGTGTGTGTGTGTGAGGTTATTGAATTTTGCCCCATGTAGCTAAGTGCCTCCAGTTGTGGAGTTTGACCACAGATATGTCTGGGGGAAACCCCCCCCCAAAAAAACATAGTTTTCAAAGCTTGTGATATCTGTTTATCGAAGAAGAACTTATGTGATGTACTCTATACGCAACTGATCAACATCAACCACAGCCGATTTAATTACTGGTACTGTTGCTGGAAAAAAACTTCCGACTGAAGTCTAAATTCCCTGTAGGCTTTGGCCGATGATATACGATTACTTGCAGAACTCTTGACATATCCTCTGTACACTTCCTGACGTTCTTTGCAATATGTACTCTAATTTTACATGATTTTTTTTTTCTTTCACATTTTCCACAGTCCCTCAATTCAGAACATATGTCAGGGGTCCCATTTCCCCTATATTAACATTACATTTTCACGTATGTTACACCACAACATTTACCCAGATAGTATTACTCTAAGAGGTCAGCTGCAGTTCATATTTTAGTAATGCAAAAGTTCCCTAATATACTGTACATACCACATACAGTATTGGAAATGTATGATTAGATTATGATGTGGAGGATTTATTTATTTTAAATTTACAATTTATTTTCCTGTGCACATGGTTTTTCATAAGTCCATAATGTGTATTCAATTTACACGCTGGAATAAGCCTGTTCGATAAACTATTTTGGTTATTAACAAAATTTTACAGTTTCTTAGATTTTATACCAATTCTTCCTGGTCTCTTGAAAAACATAAAATAGGGGAGTGACAGTAGTTTAATATGATCCGTTTACCCCTCAATTGCATGCCAAAAGATTTTATGTTCTGGTTTTGTAGTATCTGTCTTTGTTTCCTTGCTTAATGTCATCAATGATGTGACTGCGCTTGAAAGTACTCAGAACATCTAAACCATGTACAGATATGCTCAGAAATGTCAAACTAAAAATAAAATGGAGTCACACTTAGTGATATTATTGATGTAACTTTCTTTAAACATTATTTTTTATTAAAATATTTGGCAGATTCCTACATGATACAGACAAGCTTTGTGTTTACCTTTTTTTTTTTCCTTGCTAATGTTTCAAGTGGTTGTCACCGTTACACTCAAGAAAACACACAAAAAAATTCTGTGTAAAAAAAAAAATGTTTTTTTTTTAGCATTATTAACCTCAGTCTCTCCCATTCTTGTCAGCTGTAGCTTAGAAATAGTGCCAGAATACTCCCTTTTCTTACCCACTCTCTCCTCTCCCTCCTTGACTACTGCAACTCCTCCCATCTGGCATTCCACTTACTCATTTATCGCTGCTTCATTCAATCTTAAATGCTGCAGCAAGACTGATCTTCCTTTCGTGCAGCTCCACCCCTTTGCAAATTCCTTCACCAGCTTCCCTTATCCTACAAAGCCCTCAACACGCCACCCCTTCATACATTTCATATCTCATCTCAAGATACTCTCCAGGTTGCTCTCTTAGATCTATCGTTGAACTGCGCCTCATGTTTGATAACCTCATCTCACTCCCACCTGACACTTCTCGCATACTGCATCCGACTTAAAGAATTCCCTTCCACACGTTCAGACATTTCTGTACCGTTCAAATCTTTAAACGCTCTCTGAAACCTCTTCTCTTTATTGGACCTTCCCTACACCCACACTAATTACCTCTTACCGCTGGAATGGAAACTCTCCTCAGTAGCGCCCTCTCTACTCTTTGTTTTTATGTCTGCATTTATTTTGTCTACCTGGTATGTCCCCGATTAATATACACTATATGGACAAAAGTATTTGGACGCTTGACTATTACACCAACAAGGACTGTAATGACATTGTATTCAAATACATATAATTTAATATGGATTCGGTCCCCCATTTGCAGCGTTAACAGCTCCCACTCTTCTTGGAAGGCTTTCCACAAGATGTTGAGTGTTTCTGTGGAATTTGTGCCCTTTCATCTAGTAGAGCATTTATGAGGTCAGGCACTGATGTTGGATGAGAAGGTCTGGCTTGCAATCTCCTTTACAGTTCATCCCAAAGGTGTTTGATGGGGTTGAGGTCAGGGCTCTGAGCCAGTCGTTTTTCCACACCAAAATCATCAAACCATGTATTTGTAGTCCTTGCTTTGGGCACTGTCATGTTGGAATAGAAAACTGTTGCCACAAAGTGTATGCTGAAGCATGAAGATTGCCATTAACTGGAGATAAGGGGCCTAGCCCCAACCCTGAAAAACAGCCCCATACCATGATCCCTCCTACAAACTTCTCAGTTGGCATAATGCAGTCAGACAGGTAACATTCTCCTGGCATCCGTCAACTCCAAACTCGCCCATCTGACTGCCAGAGAAGCGTGATTTGTCACTCAAGAGAGCCCATTTCCACTGTTCCACACTCCAGTATCGGTGTGCTTTACACCACTCCATCCAATGCTTGGCATTGGTCTTGGTGATGTGAGTCTTGCATGCAGCTGCTCGGCCATGGAAACTCATTCCATTAAACTCCCACCGCAGTTCTTGTGCTTACATTAATGCCAGTGAAAGTTCAAAACTCTTCAGCTATGGAATCAGCAGAGCGTTGGCATTTTTTACGCACTATGCGTCTTAGCAGTCGTTGACCCTGCTCTGTGATTTTACGTGGGCTTCCACTTTGTGGCTGAGTTGCTGTTATTCCTAAACGCTTCCACTTTCTAATAATATCTCTTACAGTTGACCGTGGAATATCCAGCAGGGATTAAATTTCACGAACCGCCTTATTGCAAAGGTGGCATCCTATCACAGTACCTCGCTTGAAGTCACTGAGCTCTTCAGAACGACCCATTTTGCATCACAAATGTTTGCAAATTGAGACTGCATGGCTAGGCGCTTGATTTTATACACCACTGGCAACGGGTCTGATTGAAACACCTAAATTCAGTAATTAACAGGTGTGGCCAAATACTTTTGTTCATATAGTGTATGTCCTGTTTTCAGAAATGCTTACCATAATGTTCACAAAATCGCTATTTTTCTATAACATTCCTTTAATTATGCATGTCTTACTGTCGGAGGGGAGATGGGTGGATTTTTGCATAGTACAGAGTAGTCGCATGACTGCTCCTTCTATTACACCAACATGCACAAATTAAAATGTAATTTTAAAAAGGAAAAGATTATTTAAAAGGAATAAAGGTGTAGGGGCATTCCCTGCTTTGTGGTGGAAGGACACATGGCCTTTTTCTGACCATTAAAGGACTTAGGGATGGTGCAGAGTTGGTCACAAATTAGGAATAAATTACGTAAAAAAAAAAAAAAGAGCATGTAAAAATTGTATATTTATAGCCATAAGAGTCGGAGGCATCTCAAGATTCGGGCAGATGGGCACCAGTTGCAATACGCCCAGTGTAAGCTACATACACTTATGCCCATGTTTGTAAAAATTTGTTTTGAAAACTAAACACGCATTTGCTATTAGACACCAATAAAAACCTCTCAAATACAGAAAATAAAAAGTTGCACCAATCGGCATAGTGGATACGCAAACAGTTCGCTAGTGGTGGTGACGATCATCATCCACTACTTGCACCTGTCCTTGACCATCTGCCAATGATATGGCTTTCTCAGGCATATATGCATGTTTTGCCGGTCTGCAATTGCCTTTACTGCACTTGGCCTACTCCTCCCCTCCGTCTCTCCAGGCACAAGCTTGTAGAAGTACCATAACTATGCAAGTCTGCATAGGCACAAATACGTGTTCTCTTTCTGGGCATGTGCAGAGCAATTTGACTCGAGACGCTACGGATAGTGGTGTAATAATCACTCTGTATCCGCACTTTCTTTCCACCACTGCTAAGGTACCAGAGCACGGGGTAAATGTATCAAGCTGAGAGTTTTCCGGCAGGTTTGAAAGTAGAGATGTTGCCTATAGCAACCAATCAGATTCTAGCTTTCATTTTGTAGAATGCACTAAATAAATGATAGCTAGAATCTGATTGGTTTTTCAAACCCGCTGGAAAACGCTCAGCTTGATACATTTACCCCGAGGTCTCATTTTCTTTTAATGGGAAGCATTTTGTACCTCCCAGTTGTACATCTGTGGAAAAATGCATTTCTAAACACACAACTAACAACGTAATAAAAACTTGCAAACACAAAACTGACACATAATAAGGACAGTCCCGCAGTTCCCTCAGTCTCGTGATTAATTTAAATCATAAATGAAGCTAAACCGCAGTATTTATAATTTATATGAGCAGAAAGAGTAAAATTATAATTCACAGTCCATTTTCTGGTGTATTCAGTAGGTTACATCCTTACAAGACTGTAATAAAGTGATAATTTTTCTCCAGACTTTTAATGTACAATTTAGACATTGATTTGTATGACAATGTTATTATTTCCATATTTATATAGTTTCTGGGGTTAGTGCCCATAGATCTCTGAGATCACTTGTATATAACCTACTGTATATAATCTCCTCTTCTGTCATCTGATAGGACTTACTACACTTCTTGTTCAGTGTCTCCCTGTCCTATGAGAAAGTAGTTTATATTTAGGTCCTCTAACTAAACTGCAAGCTTATCAAGCTACTGCATTCCAGTGCTCATCTGATTGAAGGATACTTGTTTATAAAGTAAGTGGCGTCCCTGTAATTAGCCTTGAACAACAGTGATGAGTGTAAAGTTCAACCATAGCATTATTCGGCAAAGAGAGAAACATCAGTGTCTATGGAAATCCTAGAGGTCCTTACTAACTTTCCGTTATCCAGATTCCAGTGGTAATTCAGTGTGGTTAGGCAGAGTTGCCTAGTGCTAGATATAAAACTGAAGAGTTCGGAGGAACCCAGAATAGTAAAGCCATGTCTGTTAAAATGGCTAATACTGCATTTTAGTATGTGTGTCACAGGTTTTGCTTAAAAAACAGTTAGAATGCACTGCATCACAATTTATTAATAGAACAGCTTATACAAAAATCCACATGGTGTGCCTGAGACACATGTAACGGTCTTCAAGTATAACTGCAGCCAGTCATATAGGCAGTCAGAGGGTAGAGGCACTAATCCTTGTATTTGCTAAACAAACCAATGTCATTATGCCCATGGCTGGATGGCAAATTGTGCCATAGTATTAGTCATGCTTCCAATGCTCACCTTGTATGTAGTTTTTATTAACTTAAAACATTTTCACCATTGTTGTTGCTACAACACAGTACCGGATTGCACAGGAGATGTGGCTATTTAAGCAGGTGCCTAATTCAATACACACCTGCCATCTTTGCTTTTTCAATACCTAGAAAGTCTACCACCAATGAAAGGTCTTTGATCATCTGATTGTCAATCAGCACTGTCTGGCGGATAGTATCATGTGATGGTGAATGGTAAAGTGATGTGCTATACTAGACAGGTAATAAATAAAAGCAGTAGGCATTGTCTCAAGGTTGGTAGTTAGTCTAATAGAAAAATAAAAAGCAATCTTTGAATTTTCATTAGAAAATCATAGCAGTGATTGCAATAATTGTTGCAGCATGAAGCCATCACTGTGACTGTGGTATGAATTCGTTAACATCTGAAATCCCACTAGCAACACCAATAGCAATGCATATCAGATATTCAAGTATATTATAATCCATCAATCAAAATGTCTCTTCCACTGGATACCATTTCTTAGTCATGTGTACAGCTATGATTAAAAACGGATTTGTCTTTTAGAAAAAAATAGTCACATTTAATACAAGTAAATAAATGCCAAAGCGCCATTTTAGTAATTAGAAGCTAAGATTTCCTTTAAAAAAAATGTAAACCAATAATGTAGTAATGGTAACTGAAGTGGTTAAGACATGAATGACCTACACATAAGATATTCTGGCGTTTATCTGGTCTAATAACCAAAAGAGTAAATCAATAGAAACCAATCAATTGGGTACTAAACCAAAAATGCATCATTTCGTAAAACCCGCAAAATTCATCAGTAATGTGCAAGTTGTTGATCTTACTTGTTAGTCATCTTATGCTCTTCCAAGTTTCTTTGTTTCTGATAAGTTCCTAAGTTATGTGTTTATCTGTGATGTTAATTAATAAAACCTGTGTTTTCCTTTAATTGACCTTTAATCAAACATAACAAGTTATTTCTCAAAAAGACAAATAAAACGAGTATTAGGAAAGACCAGAAATAAGGCAGACAAAAAAAAAAGACTGTTGTCGGCGAAGGGTAATATTAAGGGTAACAATGGGCCCATGAATAAAATAGCGTTCAGCATATTTATTAATGTGTTACAAAGCAGTTGTGTTTGGAACAGTTACTTCATTTTTGTTTAACAATACTAATTTCAGATAAAACATTTATCGACGTTGTCTTTTACCCATCAAAATCTACACACAAATATAAAATTTAAACACCACAGTTTTAACGGACTAGCAAGGAATTCAATGTCTTAAAACAAAATCAAAATAGGGTTTTCTTTTTTAATTGAGTAATAACCTTGGGGGAGGTTTAGGGAAAGAAAAAACAGGCACTAGTCTGATACACGTGTTAACAGAGCGGAACTGTACAGAGAAAGCACTCAGCATACATTTAATTAACAGTCCTTGTATATTTGGTCATATGATGGTCAGTACGGATTCTTGAAGCAAAGTCTGTTTTGTACAGCTGTTGACAGAAGCAGTGAAGAACGGATCCCTGTGTCAAATGAGTGGAAGCCACTGAAAGGAACAATTCCATTATGCACTTCTCAGATGGCCTTGTCAATTGTTTTAAATTGTCCATCGATTCGTTGTTCTATTAATTTAAATGTTACACATGGTGATAGCAAGTTTTAAAGATGTAAACATCCATGTGAATGCCCATAATATTTAGGTGAAGAACTTCATTTTAGTCCCCCCCCCCCATAAAAAAATATTGCCTCACTTGCTGGAAAGATATTTATTTATTTATCTGGTGAAGCCTAGGGCACAAACTTTGGACAGCCAATAATGTATTTATCATTCCCTTTATCACATATTAAGTATGTAATTCCAGAACCTTAAAAGAACCGTTAATATGTGTATTTTTTTTTTTTCAAGCTAAGCTTTGAGATTGCCTTCATTTCAATCTTCGAAATTAGTTTTTGTAATAACATTCCGGCAATGGGCTTGGAAGCACAATTCTGTGCAGAACAACTATCCACTGTTTGTGGAAGCACGAATACATCTACTTTGATCGAATGTCCCTTCTGGAAGAGCAACAACGAGCAGTACCAGGGTTTCCTTGACTGTTAGCATAGGTAAAGTTTGGTTAAAAAGATTCAGTTTTTATTCTCAATGTGTTGACTTATGATTGAGAAGTGTAAACATCTGTATTAAAATATGTTTCTTTCATACGCTACCTCCAGTCAACACAGGGAAGCGTTTTTCGAAATATATATATATATTTATAAAACCAGAAGCACGTGAGAGTTAACGAATCTGCTTTGACACAGAAGCAGACTGCAGGCAGTTTTTTTTTTTTTTTGTATTTCCCTTGATCTACCCTACAGATACCAGACATACTATAAGCAAGTTGTATTATTCCAACAAACTCAAATGAGAGCTGAAAGTAAACAATTCTTAAGATGCAATGTATAGATGCAATAACTAAAATGATTGTAGTTTGTGCAAAAGAGAAAACAAAATAATACATGAAGCAGGAAAAAGTGACAAAAGATACTACGGATTCATTTTGTAGACCACAAAACATCACATAATGTATATGATTACTGATTCACTAGCAGGGAGTTCACAGAAGGCAGTAATTATGGCATTTATACCGCATTAGGAAGGCATCAGAAGTAGTGTTCATAGTCATAAAAGATGTCAATCGCTGGAAGAACACCCATTTTTATTTGCTTTATTTTGGGTCCTGAACTTGTTGACCAAATAACTTGTACACTGCAGAAACTTCTAGCTGGTTATTTATGAAAAAATCCTCTTCTATTCTATGCAGAAAACTGCCTAAATACTCATTTAAAGAAATATATAGTTTTTACACACGTCCCCTACTCCCACACTCAGCACTGGTAAGTCATCATCGGACACTAAATTCTGAAAAGTACTTTTACCTGACCATGTGCATTTTCACCTCCAAATATTATGACCAAAATATTTAAGTTAATATTACAAATGCACTAAGAACATCAGCTTTAATATGATTAAGCACTTCAGCGCGGACACCTAGAAATGAATGCAGACTCCAAGCTATTGCTTGTCATGCAGTGTATGTATACATGCTAGCTTCCAGTCTCCACTCATTCCTCAGTGTCTTAATCACTTGTGTGATATTACCATTCAGATGGTATGCAGAGCAGCCAATAAATGAACAATATATGTGAATATGTAAGCTGTAGCTTATATTTTGCAGATACGCTCCAGTGTTTCAGGGCCTCCTTCAGTTACTTACTGTTCAACAGGTAACCAAGGCACATTTCTCATGGAAGGCAGCTTTCTCTTAAATATAAAGTAATCTGAATGACTGCTAAGAACTAAACTCTGTCCGATCTACACTGTTGTAAAAAGAAGAAATCACATTTATTTCTTCATACTTCCTAAAAAGTATATTAATGTAAATCAAAACTATGTTTCATTTGCTGCAAGAGATTAAACCCTTTTTAATCTACATTATCTTACAAATGAATTATTTCTAGGTGAAATGTAATAACATACTCTAAGTAACCTAGTGACATGTATACAGGAAATATACCTCCTAATTATCAGCACTATTTGTTTGCTATTTTGAGCAACTCTTGACTGGTCTTGTGACTAAAGTTGTCAAGTTACTGCTACCTACCTACCAGACATAAGCAGAGAAATCCATGTTAGACACAGATACAAAAGTAGTGCCTTTATTTGAAAACTCGTGTGATAATAAAATGTATACTAAACCTATATTTTTACATTTGCATATGTCTAATGCAATTAAGAGTTGGTTTACAGTAATATTCATGTTGCTGGATTTCACAGAGCCTCTAACATGTGTTTTTAAGCCTGATCAGAGTTGAGTATTCCACATCGTCTCCTTTCAGTCTTAGGCCTCACACACACTGGTGTATTTTAACTGCGCTTTTAACATTTGTAAAATACCTGGAAATGGGTCCAACTCTAAAAACCAGTGTTTCTAATGATTCCATACCAATTGAAAATTTGCTTGCATTCCATCATGATTACATTTTATTTCCATGGATTTTCAACACATTGTAAACCCTATACAGGCTAGTGATAATGCCCCCCCTTTAACTGCTAATCAAAAGGTGATGGTTTTGCTTCCTGGTACATCTGACTTCATTAGGAAAGGATATACTTTATCTATTGTCCATGGATAAAAATGTGCATAATATTCAATATGCTAGATCTGCAGTTATTTGCAGCTTTTCTCCTCAGCCTGAATGTCGTGATAAGGTCCAATTGGGTCTAAAACTGGCACTGTGTATGGGCACCTTTAGTTGTCACCGTGCTGTAAACAATAGGCAGCTATAATCACCACATATTAGTAGATACTGCTGGCTGGACACAGACCAGGATTTGGCTACTACTAATAAGCAAATGAGTTAATAACTAGTGTAGGGATTATGACAGAGCCTCCTGCATTGAAGAAAAGTCCTGTGTGTAGAAACAATGAGAACAGTCTAGCTAGACTCATGTAATGAAGTAAACAGAACAATTGATCAGTAAGATAAAGTCGCTGTACAGTGGACCTGCATACACAGTAATTCCCCAATAAAACAGAGAGAAAAATCACTAGCTTGGGATTTTATTTTTGTAATACTGACATTACCCTATTATTAAAATGAGAAAATAAGCACACGCAAAAAATAAAAATAAGATTATGCTTCTTTAAAAGGAGTCTAAAAGATTGTGCAACTTCATAAAGAGACATGTATTCACTAATCTAACTTATACAATGCCAGATATATCATAGCACTGTATACTGGGGAAAATGACATATACATACAAAAACAGTCTTGCAGTTACAAACATATACAAAAAAAAGGAGAGAATACCCTGCTCATCCGAGCTTACACTCTAAGAAGATATGAATACAGTGGAACATGAAGACATAGGATAAAAATTAGGCCCCAAACAAGTAATGCAAGACATAACAAGTAGACAGAGGAGATGGAAATGATACATAAAAAGGGACATAAGAACAGATACAGCTAAATATGTTGGTTTTAACTATTATAGGATGCAAAGCTGGGAGAGGATTCTGATGAGGAAACATGATGAGATCGGTAAAAGGAGTACAGTACAGAAGACTTGGAGGTGTACCAGGAAAGAGGGTAAAAGTGAGGAGATTTGGATCTTTGTTGGAACACAGATGATGTGCAGGAGTGTATTACAAGTCAGCATTGTAAGTAAAAGTAATGTGAAGGGTGTTGTAGGTAAGACACAGGATTTTAAATGCAAGTCTGGGTGAAAAGAAGAGCAAAAAACTATTGTCACTGAAGGGAATAAGAACATGTCTGAATACAGTCTACTCTGTGTCAGATCTCCATTGTCACAGAGAAATCTGAGCAGTGATCCCATCCATATGCGAGCGCTAGGAATCTCAACATACTCTTATTGGGATTATTATAGGGGGGGAATATTTAGTAAATAGATTTTTAAAGTGAAAAACCCCTTCAAATGAATTACTAATTTAGTGCCTGGTATAACCATCCTGCAACATTCACTAAACACAACAACCTTTTCTTTTAAACTTCCTTCTGTGAATTTCAGCTGTGTATTATTAAGAAGTCATAGTTGATTATTCATCATTGTCCTGGGATGCAACAAAACTCTGTGCCATGTGTACAAATATATCTGGAGACCAGCTTTGTGTTGTATCCCACAAAAAGACCTATATAAACACATGGCTAAAAGGCACAGACATTAGCTAGGAATTTTTTATTTTTTATTTCTGTATGTCATAGGGAACACACAAGGCAAGAAATTAAAGTCATCTGAATGCAACTCCCTCCCCCTTAAATATACAGTAGTGTACAAAATTATTTTTGAACATGGGATAATGTCCTGTAATCAATGTAAACGAATACAATAACAAGGAAATGATTCTCTCTCTCTCTCTCTCTCTCTCTCTCTGTGTTTAAAGCATTTAGAACTGTGTGTGTGCAGGTCCTGTGTGTTTCTAAAAGAGCCTTGCACAGCAGCTAGGTCTCACTATTAGATCTCAGGCGTCCTAGGCTGTAGCCAACATAATGCAACTATTGTCACCACCACAGCAACAAGTAACAACGCCACCGAGACCAATGGCTACTGTGATGACAGCTATAACAATAACAACAACAAAAAAAAGTTAAGCAAATTTGTATCCAATAGACAGATAACACTGGTGCCCTTCTTAGACCTGTAGTTAAACCAAATTTACTTTGTTAAATTGTGATGATTATGTCCCTTTAACACTGTATTGAGGGAGTTATACGGTTTTAATACTTGTGTTCTGACTCATTATGAAGGAATAGGTTATTGTCTACTTATTGGTGCATGTGGACAATTAATTATAAATTTAGCATGATGACAGCTTGATTTCCCTTAAATCTCCACATAAAACGGAGTTTTGAAAACATTAAATATTTAGCTACTTGACTGCGTTAACAAAACAATGGACATTTAAATTTACTTTTCATTTTCCTACCCAAGGTTACAATGGAAAAGGCCATACCTAAAAGGAAATTATGATCAAGACACATGTTAAATATAACAATAACATTTAAGAGGATTTCTGCCCTCAGATCAATTTAATTGAATGGTCTGTACAAGCCCTCTTGAAACATCATCTTATGGCAACAAACACTGCCTAGATAATATAAGGGGCTTTGTAGAACAGCAGAGAAGGAAGCCTGAAAGGAAAAGCAATGTATTTAGTAAATGCTGAAAGAAGGCATGTTCAACCCAATCATTTAAAGCCATCCAATAGGTGAAAATCCCTTTAAATATGGTTAAACTTTGCAATTGATTCTATCTGGAAAAACACAACGTTTGGAATATATTTAAGCTGCCTCTCCTTAATATGCTTTGTAAATGACAGCCTTTAGTCATAGACTGAACCGACGTAAGTTAACAGTTACAGCTGCAAACTAGAAGCATATACTAAACTACACAGAGGAATAATATTCAAACAAAATAATACATGTATTCTAAATTACTTTTTCAAGTCAAATAAAATGCAAAGTACAATCCTATTTCAGTTCACACAACATATGAAATATTTTGATGACAAGAGCAGAATCCCTGTTGAATCTTCTCTATTGCCTTTCCTGTAGATACAATACTACTGACATTATGCAAGCAGAAAGAGAGAAGGAAAATTAATATTTCCGAAGCAAAGGTTTAGCAGGTCATTACCGGTAGTTCTACTAGTGCTTAAGAATCAGAAAATGTTCATTCACTGTTTCAGGTCCACTTTAAGAGAAAGAAATGTAGTATTTAATGAAACATTTCTCTGAAAAATAAAAACACAAACATTTCCAGTACATTTCTTTTTGTAATGTAATTCGTAGTCATTCATGAGCCACATGGCTATATATTTAGAAAAGAATACTACATCTTTGCAAGGGGGACTAGTCAGACAACAGATGGGCGGGCGATATGCGACTCTCGATCTGCTATAGTGGAACTACAAAGCCAGGCTGGCAAGTCATGCTGGGAACTGTAGTTCAACCACAGCTAGAAAGACACAGGCTGTCTAAGCCCGAGTTATATTATCTCTGCCTTCGAACCATTTAAAATATCATTTAAGTAGGACAAACAATGAATGATTGATCAAAGCAGTTTGCTTTTGTGTATTTCAGTATACAGACATTTACACACGTTATTTCCTAATGAATGGATGCAAAGTCTTTCCTATGTCTCACACAGAATAATCAAACACTTGATTTACACATAACTAAAGTGCTCTCTATGAAAAAGGCATTTGAGAATGGCACTTGATTTTTTACAAAGTGCACATCTCTCGTTAAAGGAAAAACAATAAAAAAAACCAATACAAATGTGACAGTGTGGTGAAAATCCTGTTTACAGAGCAGTTGTCGGTGTCATTTCAGTCTGACAGTCTATGGAAGTGAAAAAAATATGACACTGGCAGGCTAATTCCACAGCTAGAAAAAAAAAAGCCTGTGACTGTTGCTCTGAACTGTCAAATAGGTGTTGTTAAACACAAAATACGGAAGCAGTTTTTGTAGTTCACCGATTCCTGCATGACAAGAACAAAATAGTGAGAGTGTTGAAATAAAACAACAGACGTTTCACCTGATGGTAAACAATGATCCTATGTGAATAAATTCCAAACATGAGAAGTTATTTGAAAACCTGCACAGGTTTGACAGTTCCTTGTAGTAGTAGTACAAGATGATGTGAACACGACTGACATTACACTGCTTCCCTTTGCCACAGGAACACCATTCATGCTGAGAGATTGCAAGGTGCCTTTCATTTAACACATATATAAGCATGGATTTCTCTGTAAACAAAGATTTTCTTCACTTTTGTTTTTAAAACAAAAGTAAGGTGCAGGTTAATAAGGACTTCCAGAGTATGCCATGCCATCATCATGAATACATAAGAATATATAAGAAAATTCTCATTTTTACAGTTTTTTTTTTTTTTCAATTACATTACACAAGTCATTTTGTTTCTTTTTCTTTTTTATGGTATACTGAAAAATGCTTTGGAATGAGCATGAAGAAAACATGGTCTGTCTGTTTACATAGAAATGTTGTCCTACACGTAATTTCTGAATAAACAAAATGTGAGTGTGCGGATATATATATATATATATATATATATATATATATATATATATATATATATATATATATATATATATATATGTATACATATGAATGCAACTAGTTACTAGGAGTTATGCACGTCTTTGAAGTGTAAAACCCATTGCATTCTCACAGCGTCCACACAAATATGTATCTGATACAAATCATTACAAAGGCCTTCACATTACATTTTGAAAAAGCACACACAGTAAACTCTCACATTCACTCAGTTAACAGGGGCTGAGGCTCTTACATATATTGCTAAAAACAACTTACACAAACGTCTAGGTGTCACCTAAGCAAGTGCTACTGTTGGGGATTTCTATTGTTGCAGGAGGGAGATGTGGCGCTTCAGTATACATCATTATACTAAAACAACCCCAAAGTTAGTTTCTAACAGGAAGTCCTTATGAAACTGCAAAATGAAATAACCAAAAAAACCTCACCAAACTAGAACACTTAGAGTTTCGCAGCTTCATTTGACTGTCTGCATTTAAGAAAACAAACAGAAGTCCAAATAAATGTATTTGTTTCTACAAAACCATTCCTCTGAAATAGGACATAAAAAACATAATGAGGAATACATTCACCCAGCTTCCTGGCATTTAATCTTCATCTAAATCTGTTTTAGTTTCTATGGGTGAGATAAACAGTGCAACATTGATTATTACTAGAGAAAAGCTACTTATGTTTAAATTAACTGGAAGAACATTTCAGATAATTTTCCCCTTATAACTGAACATACAGATAGATGTGTGTTTGTCTGAATAAGCACTGTCACTATAGTAAGTATGCCTGACCTGAATCGCATACTTTGCGCTTTTTGCCCCAATGAAACAATTTATTGCAGAAATCCCACCGTTGTATAAATTACAATGAAAATGTATTTGATTACGATGAGAATGTATTTTTTGTATGTAGGGGGAAAAAAATAACATAGATGGGTGCAGGCAGTATATACTCCATAAATAACTCTGAGGATTCACACTAATTGGTTTTAAATGCCATCTTTAGTTCAATATGACTAATCATGTACCCAAAGTCACACAAATAAAAAACAAAACAAAAACAAAAATAAACTATGTACATGAGACTTTGAAGGAATACATAAACTGTCATAGTCAACTAAAAAGGAAAGTGAGTGAGTGGGGGCAATGCCTATTGTGTTAGTGATTAGGTAAGGTACCCTATTAAGTCTAAAATATTTCTGTATACCCTGGCTCAGTCCATGGGACACAATCATTTGGCAATACTGTGGTCTGGATTAAGTTCAGTCCCATGATTTTATTTACCACAGGTAAAGTAACTATGCAATATGTTTGATGCTGATCTGCAACAATGTGAACCCAACTAGAGATGGCACAGGGATTTAAATGTGCTAAAGAGGAGCAAAGCTTAAGTTGGCATACCTAAAAAGTTAAAGAGACAGCCCACATTGGTCAGTAGTATGATGCAGACTAAGCCATATTCAAAGGAGCCTATTTAGTATAAAAAAAGTGCAAAGCTGCTTTTGGCTCTGTTAGAAGTCTTCACCCCTGACTGACTGTGCTCGTCGGTATTAAAAAGATCCATATTACACATTCACTCCCACCCTGAAGCTACGAAACTCCAAGCTACAGGAGGAAAAATAGACTTTTCTTTACTTCATTTATAGGGAAGCTTTGTCAGAGCCCTACCCACAAGGAAAAAAGACAACAGCTGCCTTTATTTTATTTTTTAACTGTTTTTGTTAATCTTCTTAAAGTCAGCTAACTCTCTCGGTCACCGGTGTTCTGGTATCAACAGGTTCCTCCCTGGTCGGCCTTTGTACAGATGAAGAAATAATGTCTTTTCGTTCACCTTCCCCTCTGTTTCTACACTTCTCTGCAATCTTAGGTGGCTCCTGAGCACAGCCATCACTTTCTGGTATTTTCTCATCTTTACAAATTTTGACACTTAAGTCCTGTGGTTCTTGGGCACTTATGCTGTCCTTTGAAGTCTCTGGTTCTGGGTTGGTTGTTGATGCCTTGGACTCAGAGTGGTGGTGGTGATGGTGGTGATGATGGTGGTGATGCTGTTGTTCCTTTTTCGGCAAAATGATCCTGCTTTTAGGGCTACTCTCTTTACTTTTGCTTTCTGGGCTTTTTGCAGGCTTCTGTACTTTAACGCTTTTTTCTATGATCGCGGAAGGATACTCCGGGGTCTCCGTAACGTCTAAACTCACAGTTTCCCGTGTCTTGCGTTTCTTTATTGGTAATACGGTCTCTAGGAGTGGTTTGATGGAAGACTCTTTGATTATTTTCTTCTTTGCCGCTTCTGCTGCTGCAGCGGCAGCAGCAGCAGCAGCGCTGGCACTGCCTGGCTTGCGACCCCGTTTTTTCGGTGCTGCCGGAGGATCCGTTTCAGATTTTCTTTTACGGCCTGGACGTTTGATGACAAGGACCTGTTCTGATGTTGTTGCATCAGGTTCTTCCTTATTTCCCGAAAAAGGCATTTTGACCAGAAGCTTTCCTGGAGTCTTTTCTATGACTCTTTTAACCTGAACACCCTCTAACTTGACTGCTGGCTTTGCTTTCACACTTCCTTTGGGCCGTCCTCTTCCTCTACCTGTGCCAGCAGGTTTTGGAGCTTTGGGTTTTTTCGGCTGTTTCTGCTCCCTCCGAGATGGACTTCCTCTCCCAGTTACAGTGAAATCAAAATCATTTGGATCAAGGGATGTGTCTCCTACCTTTTGGAAGTGTGCTACAAGCTCAACTTTGGACCGGAAAGCTTTACCATTTGGGCTATAAAATAAAATAAACATATATAAACATGGATATAGTTTGTAAGTGTCAGCACAGGCACAGAATACTAGTATTTAAAACTAAAAGCATTAAGCATAAATGTTAGATCTCTAATTGGAAGACAATGTTATGCTATCCTATTCATGTATCTGCTCCCCTTAGCTTTGTCCCCCCCGCTTGATTTATTTTCTCTTTCTGTACCCCACAAGCTTTTCTCAAATTTACTAAAAACTTAAAATGTTGTTTAAAAAAAAAAAGTTAGATCTAATAGGTATCGTCTGTAAAAATATATATGGAAGGAGACTGAAGGGAAAATTTCCATTTAAGAGCAACAGGCTTTATGTGGTGATCACTGCTTTGCTATGAAATGCACAGCTTTGTGGCCAAACACCTCTCCATGAATCAAAGAAACTGTAAGTCATGTACAAAATACAGTACTATATCCAATATACTCAGTAAGTGCTATGTTGTACCTACCAGGGGCGGTTCTAGATTTTTTTATTTATTTTGTTTTAGGGGCGGGGGCGGGTGGGGTTATTTAGACCTCGCCTCCTTTTTGTACTTTTATCAGTGGATTTCCTGCGGCTGAACACTATGTTCTGCAGGTCCGTGTCGGTAGGCAGAGTGTGCTGCCCGACTGCTCTGATTGTGTTTGAGCGGGAAGGAATGTCTGTTTGCTGACGCGGACCTGCAGCACATAGTGTTCAGCCGCTGGAAGAACGTCCCCTGGATCCGCTGCTGGCACCCACATATTGTTTGCTTGAATTTCCATACATAAATACAAATTGGGCTATGATATCCTTCCCCCACACTGGGATATCAGTTTCCTTTACGCTGTGACCCCACCATTTGCTCCAGAGACTTGTGGTTACGGTCCGCTGGAAAGCTTCTATAGATCTGTTTATAGTAGAGTCCTTCTACTCTTATCTGGAGCGCCTTGACGTGGCGGATGGCTTATTATAAACATGTAAATGGGTGTAACGGAGACAAGACTCCTGCATGCTGGGGGAATTTTCTGTGTCTCATTTTAATATAACCCCTTCCCTTTTCTAGTATTTGCTGTGAACTTGACAAATCGATTGAACAACTTCCATTTCTGTGTTGCAGCTTCTGTATTACAGTTCAATGAGCCAATAAATTGCTCCCGATAATATGGCTATGGCATTAGTCAATAAGTAGTAGGCTGTAATTGATAAATGTTTATTGTTTCCGTTCCATTTGCGGCTGTCAGATACACTTACACACACTGTCCAGTAGAGGTTCTAAGACGCAGTATAGAGCACCTCCCTTAGGACCACACCCCAATGTACTAATGTGTAGTAACTTGTGTGTGTAAAGGGGGGAGGGGGGGGAATTTGGTGGTGGAGAGAATGTGACTTACAAAGTTGTAAACTTACCTCAATAGAATTTAAAAGTAGGCAAATGTAACCATCATTGATTCAGGCTTTTTTTTAGAGAAGTTTTGCATCTTTTTAACCCCTACATATCACTGGCCTGTGTGGAATCATATCAATAATCCCTGCAACAATTGTGGAGCAGTGCAGGAATTAGACTTCATTTTGAGAGGCGAGATTATTAAAATGAGAAAAAGGAGTGGAGATGGTGCTTTTTTTGTGGACGTTTCTTGTTTTGCAGAGAGGCACACATCCATTTCCACTAAACTAAAAGACTTTTTGAATTTTGCACCAGCTTAGAGGTGGCAGTCTTTGTGTCTGATCCTATACCTTTAATGAGACCCTTTTTACACACTCCAAGTTTCAGACACATACAATTGCCAAGTGTAATAAAGGGCAGTCACCATCTCCCTTCAGTCCCATAATTAATTAAACCCATAAATGAGGCTAAACATAGTTTTATTTTAGGAGAAAAATTAAAGTTTATTTTGTTGAAAAGGTATGTAGTGCTAGGAGCCTGGATGTGGAAGCTTTTACCGAGATTGGAGGGAATGCCTGCACCTTAAAGTGTGCTGATCACACAGGCACAGGGACACAAACCAATTGTGTGTTGGGCTTCTTAAATGACCTACTATGTGTGATTGTTATTGTAGTTCCTAGGAATATTTTTCTATCTTCTGATTTTTAAAATATTTACACATTATAATACAAATTGATGTAACTGGCACATTTGTTAACATGGTTTCTGTTTCTTTAAAAACATTATTAATAATAATAATAATAATAATAATAAAAACACTTTATAAATCATTTTTATAGCTGCTTACTTGATCAAATATACATCATATTTTCCAGCTGAACGTCCTGACTTCCTCTGTTTGAGTTTCCTTGTCCAGCCTTCAGGAAGAGTAGGGTCATCATACATAGGTCCCCTGTCTCTTATAACAGAGCGCCTTTGTTTAGAAGAGGCAGAGGATTCAGGGACAGCAGGTGAAGTCTCTGGACTTTCAGAGGTCTCCGCTTTCCCTGCTTCTGCAGGTTCTTCAGACTGCTGCACTGACGGATGAGCTTGCTCTGGTTTTTCTTCGTCATTCTTTTTAACCTTTTTAACTTTCCTGAGTTTTGGAGGTTTGTCTTTCTGATCTAAATCTTCTGTCTTTTCCTCCCTTGGGAAAACAAAACAGAACAAGAATTATTATTAAATGCATTTTTACAGAATTATCTTTACTCCCTACTGACCAGAGGTACATGTTGCCTGATTACAGTAGGACTAATGAAATCACTATTGTCACTAGTTCCTAGTGACTTGTTATGCTAAATATTGGTTCAGCCCACACAATGGCTGCCTCCAAACTGTCCTGTGGGTGGGAACATAGAGGAAGGGGGTGGGGGGAATCTATTGGGCAGCCAGCACTGAATGCCTTCAGGGGACTGACATGTTGCGAGGTATGCTATGTGTAGGGGACAGGAAGTCCCTCATGATGCTAGGTATGATATGTGTAGGGGACAGGAAGTCCCTCATGTTGCGAGCTATGCTATGTGCAGGGGACAGGAAGTCCCTCATGTTACGAGGTATGCTATGTGCAGGGGACAGGAAGTCCCTCATGTTGCGAGGTATGCTATGTGTAGGGGACAGGAAGTCCCTCATGTTGAGAGGTATGCTATGTGTAGGGGACAGGAAGTCCCTCATGTTGAGAGGTATGCTACGTGTAGGGGACAGGAAGTCCCTCATGTTGCGAGGTATGCTACGTGTAGGGGACAGGAAGTCCCTCATGTTGAGAGGTATGCTACGTGTAGGGGACAGGAAGTCCCTCATGTTGAGAGGTATGCTACGTGTAGGGGACAGGAAGTCCCTCATGTTGAGAGGTATGCTATGTGTAGGGGACAGGAAGTCCCTCATGTTGAGAGGTATGCTATGTGTAGGGGACAGGAAGTCCCTCATGTTGAGAGGTATGCTATATGTAAGGGACAGAAAGTCCCTCATGTTGAGAGGTATGCTATGTATAGGGGACAGGAAGTCCCTCATGTTGAGAGGTATGCTATGTGTAGGGGACAGGAAGTCCCTCATGTTGAGAGGTATGCTATGTGTAGGGGACAGGAAGTCCCTCATGTTGAGAGGTATGCTATGTGCAGGGGACAGGAAGTCCCTCATGTTGAGAGGTATGCTATGTGTAGGGGACAGGAAGTCCCTCATGTTGAGAGGTATGCTATGTGTAGGGGACAGGAAGTCCCTCATGTTGAGAGGTATGCTACGTGTACGGGACAGGAAGTCTCTAAGAAAACATTGCAGGACAGAAACAAGTAAAAAGGCAAATACAGCCTGGTGCACAAGTGCAAACAGTGCCATGTTGTATTAAATTACAGCATAGGGCCTTCAACAACAATATTTAATATAATATTTGTATGACTATAATAATGCCTTTTCTAAAGCAGCAGCTAATCTAAATAGAGGTTTTTAATTACAGTAAATACATTCATACAATACACAGTATTCATGTTTGCTATAAAAAAGCATAGCCTCACACAACCAAAAAGAAAAGTGGATTTAAATCTTCACCTAAGGAATTGTGGACAGAAACAGCAATAAAACAATGTGGGGGGTTCACTGCACCCACATTCTCCCAGGGCGCAATTTCTGCTATAACAAAGCCGCTTGGAAAAATAGTGCATTTACGTCCACATGCTGAGTCACGCATTGCTTGATGCGAGAAACTCTGCACCATATGTGCTAGGTTTAGGTCCGACATACATATACCCACATACCTATACACACAACCATGTCATAAGCACAAGAAAATGTATAAATATTATATTTTGATAGCGAAAAACAGCAGATATATTATTCTTTCTTGCACGCGAATAAATGTAGCCAGAAAAAATAAAAATTATTTCAAATACGACCACACAAACTTAAAACACATGCACGATCAATGAAGAAAGCACCTATCAGCTTTAAGGTAATCAGCCGATCAGAAGTGACTAGCTAATGGTGCCGGTCATAATCATGTAGCGTGTTTCAGGAAGCGTGTTCAATACTTTTTCTCTGTGTCCTTTCACATTGTTGCACAAAACTTAATTTATAGACATCTATGGTTTGATTTCTTTGCATGTGTGGATTGCAAGGGTTGTTGCTGACATATGGTGTAAATTTCATTAAATTAGCCACATTAAATATATATTTACTGAGAAAAATGGTGATGTGTTCAATACTTATTTTACCCGCTGTATGTGTGGGATTTGTTTTGGGTGCAAATTTGTGTCGTTTATACTATGTAAACTGATGTAAGTTCAACTAAGCACAAAGTGTAGAAATCACTATTTAATAAAGTAATAAAAAGAACATAAAACCTGGTGACATATCCGTCATATTTATATAGGACTTTGATTTTTAATTCTCTGTGGATATTTTTTACTTCACCCATCAAATGGCCTTATGGGCGGCGTGAAAATGTTTTATATTCACCGTCAGTAAGGCTGGAGCCTGAAGGCTCTTTTTGATTTTTATTTGTTGACAATGGTAGTTAATGCACTATGTACTTTTTTCACATGCTTTATGTCTGCGTGTTTTTACAAAAAGCTTTGGCCGACCTTGGGGAGAAAAAGGTCCACCCAAGCTTTGCCCACTTAGGGACGTTATGTAGTAAAGTGCTACAGTGAAGGCGATCTGATGATCCTAGTTTTAAGTGGGCCTTATGCCTTCAGGGCTTCTTTTGGAGAGATCCAAAGACTCAAGCCCCCAGCACAGTCTTTGCACTGCACTGGGTTATTGGAGTACACACATTGAGCTGTAATAATAATACTAATAATAAATAACAAAGAAAAATAGCTGTTAATTCACAAAAGGTCTTTACCTAAAATGAAAATGATGCAACCAATTATTGTGGGATAGCAGAAAATGAACAGATACTATGAACCAGAGCGATGCATATTCTTGCAGTCAGATTTATGAATATCGGATTCTTAATAATCATCTGCTTTGAAGATATTGGCAGAGGCATAGACTCTTACTGGCAGATGCTGTAAGCTGTTGGCATGACAGAATTATATTTGTAAGAATATTCAGAATCCTTAACTAGGATTTGTTGCAAAACAGTCTTTAAAAATGAAAAAACATAAATCTGATAAGGCTATTTTAAAGAGACAGAACCACATGCTCACTCAAATCAGCAAGCGGCTAACTACCAAATACCACAGAAAAATAAATAATAAAAGTTCTACATAAATACTCTACACTAGCCGAAATAATGTGTATCCGATATACATTTATTTAAAGAGAATCAGTCACCAGTGCTTTAACTACTTTATTAAATAGTGCTTTGTACACTTTGGGTCCGATTCATGCTCAAATGTATATCTGTTTGCGTAGCATATCCTGCGCAATTCCGCACTGCACATGCTCAGAGATGGACATTAGGCCAATGAGCAAAATTGCAGGCAATTCATATTTGCACACAAGTGACATGACTTCCTTCAACTTGACAGGCAGAAAGAGGGAAGGAAGGGGCAGACTAAAGTAGCCCATGTACTGTAAAGGCATTTCAACACAGAAGCAGCCGATTCAAGTCCTGTGTTTGTCGTAACCACACTTGTTTTCAGCTTTATCTTTTAAAACCTCTCCAGAGCAGGTGTAAATGCCAGATGATAGTGATGACAGACACGTGATCATGTTTCAACTAAATATTACATGTAGATATACTATCTTAAAGCTTTGTATGTACGGTACACATTGATGTAACATTTATGTTATTAGTGTGAAAAAATTTACTCAAATGTTGTATTTGAAAACAACGGTTAAATTAAAATAATTGTTTTTTGAAACTATATTGTAAGGTAAATGTTTTATGCATTTTGTTGTACACACGTATGTTTGTATACTGCAGTCTGTTACGTGTGTCTACATACGGCAAGTACTGTTTAGACAGGGTGTATTTCCACCCATATTCAAATCAAACCCTATCGAGATGCCCTTGGATTTGACTACGGGGGCGGAACTACACACAAGCTACATGCTTTTTTTTGTACATCCAAGTTGAATAAGCCATTTTGTATTTAACAAATGTTCCCATATTTGCCTTGAAAAGAGCATGGAATATAACAGACTCAGCTAATAGCTGGACTCTGCTTCAGATTTGAGTGGTCAGCAAGTCACTTGGAGAGCCAAGACGGCTTTCTTCATACCTCACAGCTTGTGTTACAGTGAATTTCCTCTACTGGACATAGTGAAACCCCACATTGTTTTTTTGCTAAATACAAGGAACTATGTAATAAGCTAGTAAAATGCTAACCTAGAACCATTTGACAGGTTCTCTTTGAATTCCCAGTATGTAGGATAATTATAATAGTACACACACACCCACAGTATATATAAGTTGCGCTGAGAAATGGAATGTGATAGTTTTACAATGAAGGCAGTAGGAGAAGTTGTGGTATGGCATACAACAGTATATCATCTCACTTCAAGTGTGTGTGTGTGTATATATATATATATATATCTATCACATATACACACACACATATACACCCACCCGTATTTCTCACTCTGTACAGCCAACATTTTTTAGCAAACACTACATCTATTAAAAAGACTTCAATTTACCTGCTCAGTTCTGTGTTCTCTTACTACACCCATTTAGAATTACTATCCAAGTCTATAGAATACTGTTGGATGGCAGTCTAAAATGTGGTACCAATTTATGCTAATCTATACAGAAGTATAGATTATGATGAGTCATCAATTTGAGAACACTTCAGATTCATTCCAAAATATGTCATACATACGGTCTGGAGATTTACTGGCCTTTTTGACAGATCATTCTGAGGTCAATAGCTGATTTGTGCCCTCACAAATTGTGATGGCACAATCTGAATGTGAATTTCAATGTTTGGATATTGGTTACAATCTCTTGTACTAACCATTACAGATTTTTTTAAAAACATTTTTTACTGCTTATCCAAGGTGTGCAGTTAAGTCTCTTCTTTTCACAAATTAAACTGAAAGCAAGTGATCCTGTCAAATACGATTGGACCAGATGACTAATAGATTTGTTACCAGACATAAACCATTTAAATGAGGATGAGAGACATATGGTTGATAGATTTGATAGGCAGTAACTCCTATAAACGAAAAGTAAATCAAACGACTAGAGAATTAAAACATTTACTTTTCCTAATTGAAGTGTCAAAGTTGCCTAGATTTTACAATCTAATCAGAAAATACTTTCTACAGCAAATTTAAATTTCCCAGAGTTTCAAACCCCATCAGCGATTCTGATAAGACCTAGATTAAGGAGTTTTCCCTATGTAGGAAGTACTGCAATTATCATTTTGTGACTTATTTGTTATTCTGTCACTATGGTTATTTACAATGTGGAAACTACACAAATGTAAATTTCAAATTAACCAACATAAATATACCATTCGTAAAGGAACCCTTGATCTATTGAAATCTGAACAGATTTGTGAGGCCAAACATAGATAAGTCAACTCTATTTTCAAATTATTGACACTCTGTCCGAAATACAGAGGATTGGTAATGGTAAAAAAAAACCAAAAAACTTTGTAAATAAATCATTGTGTTAAAGAAACATATTACAAGTTTAAATACTTTTTAAGTATGAATAGAAGTTTGGTCATTACTGGTTATATCCAATGTGTCCCATCGTTCACTATATGAGTCAGCGGTTTTATACGATTGTGTCTGTATATGTCTTGTGCTCGAACTGAGAAAGCTTGGGAACCACTGGCCTTATCTCTTTTTGAGGTGAACTTCAATTTTAATGTGGTTCAATTATATCTATTAAAAGCTCTGTTTCTTGGATATTTGGTTAAAAAAAGTTTTGCATATTTCTCTTTTGGTCTGTTTATTTAAAGTCCTGCTCTGCACTTGGAAGAGATTTCCAGTAATAGATATTATATACATAGTGAATAGAAAAAGTCAGACCATTTTACACCCTTAAGGTGACCTTGCAACCAACAAAATTCAACTATACAATTTTTAGGAATGAGAGAAAATAAAAAAAACAGTTAATACCGTTTACAGGAGTGTGCACACCCCAAAACAAATACTTTGTGGAAACACGTTTTTCTTTTACTATAGCAGGGAGTCTGGGCTCTAACTGGGCCATTCCAAGACTTTGATCTTCTTTTTCTGAAGCCATTCCTTAATTGACGTAGATGTGGCTCTGGATCATTATGTTGGAAGATGAAATTCTTCTTCAGCTTTCTGACAGGGGCCAACAGGTTTCATGCTTAAATATCTTGATATTTGAAGCGATTCACTATGCCTTCTATCCTGATTAAACGCTGTTACAGCTAAAGAGAAGTAACCACTGCCATGCTTCACAGTGGGTATGTTGTTCTTTGTGTGATAACTGCGTTGTCTGTGCGTCAAATATATCTTTTAGAATTACGGACAAAATTAGGTTTAACGTTTGGTCTCATCAGACATTTTCCCACATGATTTGGGGTGATTACATGTAATTTTGTATATTTTGCAAACTTTAGATGAGCATGGATGTTCTTTTTTTGTGAGAAATGGCTTCCATCTTGCCACCCTACCCCATAGTCCAGAATATGAGAGAATGTTGTCACATGCAGGGAGTGATCTGTTATTTCCAGAAATTCCTGCAGCTCCTCTTATGTTGCCATAGGCCTCTTGGTAGCCTCCCTGATGAATTTTCTCCTTGCCCGGTCATCAACTTTGGAGGGATGTCATGATCTTGGAATGTCCCTGTTGTGCCATATATATTCCCTTGTTTCAAACTTTCTGGTGTAATGTCTTTATTTACATTCATGAAATCTCCTTGCACAATGGACCTGGCACAGCGTATACTTACAATATATTCCTCATAGCTGCTTGTCGTTTGTTAAAACTACTTGTATATTATTTGTGACCTTTGTTGCTAATGATATGTGTTCATGACATGTTTTCATCTAGTAATGACATAACACATTTGCAATTGGGTGTGTATGATAATTGGCTTGCCTATATAATCTTATGCTTTATTTTATTATTTTTATAGAACAGATGTCTTACTTGAAGAAAATAACCGACATCTTGTGGGAAAGGTATTCTCAATCTACTCTACAGGAAATAAATACACTTGAAAGACTTGGTTATATGAATACATTGGGGCATATTCAATTGTTGTTTTTCCGCGCCGCGGAAAAACTATTACCGTTAATACGGTAATAGTTAGCTGGATTTCAGCTCGCGGCTCAGGGAGCTGCAAGCTGAAATCCAGCGAGAAAATTACCGTATTAACTGTTTTTCCGCACATTTTTACCGTAATGATGGTAATAATGCGGGGACCATCGGCGTTTCCGCCGACAATTGAATATGCCCCATTGTGTTTTAGTACAAATTTACTGTTATGATAATTAAAAATTCATTTATATTTTTTTTGTGTGAAGATAACTCTATATTATTCTATATTGCCTATATATATATATATATTTGTTTTTTAAGGGAACAATTGTACAGGTGCTTGAGAATGGTTTTTGGACCAAAACACAGAACTTGTGTCTTATAAGTAAATAAAGTCCTGTTCATATATTCCTACATCCTGGATCGTGCTTCTTTTTCCTGTTTCTGGATCTCTCTTGGATCAATGTTTGTTACATTCTGTTTGTCAAAGGCTTTCCATTCATAGTTGTTGATGTTGAAAAAATAGAAAGGCAGCAAGTTCAAACTTTTATACATTTTAAATGTTTATCCAGAAGATGGCAAAAACAAAACAACCAGAAAGGTAGTTGCCAATTATCACAGGGAGAAAAACTTATATATTATTTTCTGGTCCAATTCATGGCAATCAGATTAACCTTAGATCAATCACCACACATTTGCAATATAAACTATAATTATTGGATTCCTTTCTTATCCTTGTAAGAAAAGGAATCCAATAACATTTTAAATCCACCCTGCAATCACTGCTTAGCCTGCTTCCCCTTACAGTGAAAAATCTGTACGTTGGAGGTGAACGCATAACTATTCTAGTTACAGTGGATGCCCCCATCAGAGCTGTATCCCCATCAATTGGATTTAATGTCTGTCTGAGTGATTTTAAATTAGCTCACTTATATAATTTTAAAAAAAAATTAAATACTACCATCACTATTCTTTAATTTCCAACTGCATGTCCATACTTAGTACCTCTAGTGCTTCTACCACATCAGAAAGATAGTTGGCCTTTTAAAGTAAAACAAATCTACTTACTCTGGCAAAACAACTAGTTTCAGTGTCAATCTGTATCTGGATAGTTAAAATCACTCCTAATGAGGACTAAACTTTGTTTTGCTGCTCTTCCATTTTCATCAGTAATTGAATTATATTACAAATCTGCTATGCCTGGTGACATTCAGTTGTAGCAACCCCTCGTCTATGAAATAAAAGTGAGAATCAATGAATAATGGTATTACTGAAATACAGAAGTATAAGGAACTCCTAGTCACCAATAAGACCAATAGGACAACAATATGCAATTATAAAATAGGATATTCTGTGCTGGTAAAAGTAAATACTCACTATGCAGAAAATCAATAATCGATGTTCCAATAAAAACACATAAATATAGATCAATAACCAAGGAAAACGATCAATAAACAAATAAAATTGAAAAAGACTGATTAAAAATTGTAAGAAAATCAACAATTAAAAGTCTATAACAACATAGGAGTATATACAGCTCCAAAAAGTTTAAAAAAAAACCCAGCACAAACACATTGCATATAAAATCTACTGGTTCCATTCAAAATATTCTTTCCACAGACACCCCTACTTTGCTAATAGTATGGAGACATGCAACTTCTGCTGAATGGTCAACATTATTTCCTAACACAAACTTGAGATTTTGGCAGCAACGATAGACATGCTGCTCTACTGAGGAACCAGGTAACAATAACACACCTGATTCAATTCTGCTTATTATTAAAACAAAAATTTATAGAACAGCAAAATATTGTATTGTACAGAGACTGTTTAATGATTCACATCAATGCCTGCCCCAGTCGAGCTTATGGTCTAAATTCTCTACCACATAAACTAACATTAATCTACCAGTAAGTTTTTTTGGGGACTGTGGGGGGGAAGGTGTAAAACCAGGAGGATACCCATGCAAATATTGGGAGGACATATAAGAACTCCACACAGATGCTACCCTAGTAGGAATCAACACACTATGGCCCCAGTTTTGGGAGGCAGCAATGCTAACCACTGTGCCACCGTTACTGGCTTATTTATAGTAAAAAAAAGTAGCTTAGAAAGGATGCAATTAGATATCCTTCCAACACACTTGAAAATTCCACCCATTTGTAAAGTATGCTTTTAACTATGGATAATAAAAAACATCCTTTACATTTATGTACTTTCACTATAGAATGGTCGTATGAAAACCATCAAGATGTATGATTCACCTCACAAGCTTAGAGATATTTGCTTTGTAATAACTGTGCTACATGTTCCTGTGTGTTTTTTGTTTTTTTTTTACACATCATTAGACCACAATGTTCAGTTTGGAGGGAGCCTATCAGTATATATGCCATTTGCAGTGTAAGTGGCACAGCTGTTCATTGCTCTTGTACAGAAATTTATTCACAGACTGACAACGCTGCCAAGAAAGCCTTTACAATTTTTGTTAAGCAAATTTTACTTCCACAGTCATTACTATGTATTAATGAAGCAGAAGATTAAACTAGATTTTTAAGTTTTATAATCAAATGTTACAACAAAGAGAACTCAACATTGTTTTCGGGTGTGTTCTTCTGAATCTTCTATCCAGAATTTTATATGTTTTTCAATAAACATGCCGAGACATTTTAAAGTGAAATGTCTAATGCTCAGCAGTGGAATAAATACTAATGAATGATGGCAGAACACATTCAACTTTGAATGTCATATCCAGTATTGTTATAAAGGTAAATGTATTTTCTTTACCCCTAAGCTCATCCACACATGGGAAGATTTGGTCAATCTGCATATGCACCAAATTGGCAGATCTGTTTCCGGTCTGGCCAGACAGATCTGTGAGCATCTTGAATAACTGTACATCTATTCATTCATTAGCTGAAAGCATATGACAACTTAGTCAATGAAAAGGATGCAGAATATTCTGCACTGTTATAATTGAAGTGTGATAGTAGTGAAATTAAAAATACACATATAGGTGGAATTATAAACTCCTGAAAATTATAGGTATATTAACGGAGCAGTCTGATGGCATCACTTCGATATGCAGAACTTATGCGCCAAATCCAAGATTTGATTTGGGATTTTAGCAAAATTCAGGGAAAGGGTAAACCATTATGATTCAGCAACTAAACCAGAATCCTCATAATCCAATGAATTGAGTGCACAGGAAAGAACTATCGCTTCTAGAAGCGGACGTTAAAAGGTGGCCATAAAAAAAACCCCAATATATCCCTTTGCATTTTTCACATTGTCTTGCATTATGGAATTAAAATTGGTCTATTCAAAAATTCTTAGAAATGATCAACACAAAACATAAAGCATTTTCACAAAACGCTAAAAGATTTTTCTTAATTCCAAATTGAAAAGAAAAAAAAAAATCAGACTATAATTGAGTAGTTAACCATTCTCCTCTTTTGCCAAGAACTCCTAAATAAACCCTGTTGTCTTCAGAGGTCGCATAATTCATTGATGTAAGTCCACCTGTGTACAATTAAAGTGCTTCAATTGATTTTAAATAAACAACTTTGACACAGTTCAGTCTGCTATGATAAGAGTTCGAAGTAAGGCTGGGAACACTCTACAAAATGTGTTATCTACAACTACCGTAACAATGACTGGTAAAAACAAAAACAACAACTCCCAATCAGCATGCCAATTCATGCGTACACACTATACATGTGTTAAAGGATTTACTGTCAGATCTGTGCTCTTCAGGCTGAAAATATCATGACTCTATAAACTCTACGGAGATCCTGATCGTGAGTGCATACACACTGCAGGATTGGAACGAGATTTATAGTTCTGCTGAACAATCAAATGAAACGACGACTGGAACTTTGGAATGACCATCTTTCATTGTTTAAGTATACACACTAATGCAATATTGACCCGAACGGTCGTTTATCGCTCGATTGACCCAATAGTCGGCTGAAAAACCTGTAGTGTGTACCCAGGCTGCCTAAGAGCCATTATCCGGTCAATCACACCAAAAATGACCACTCGGGTCAATATCGCTTTAGTGTGTATACTGCAACAATGAACAATTATCGTTCCAAAGCACATCGTATCTATCGTTTGATTTGATTTTTAAACCAGACTAAAGATCTTGTTGAACGCCGGAACGTCGTTCCAAATCTGCAGTGTGTATGCACTCGCGACCGAAAGTGTCCATAGATCTCCATGGAGGAGTGTGCAGCGTCATGATCTTTTCAGCAGATGATTATGAAGGATAAGGAGCACAGATCTGAAGGTAAATCTTGTATAAAAGTGTTTAGTATGTTCACATGAATCAGCATGCTGATCAGGACTGGGGTTTTTTTTTTTCAGTCGTAAAATCAGTAACTAGATCGCATCAGGAGAAATTTCCTGCAGTGTGTACCCAACCTAACTGTTCATGGGACAACAATACCCTGAGCACTCCAGAAATCTGCATTTTATAGGAAGGTGGCAAAAAGAAATTTTGCCAAACACCTCGCTTATAAGAGTGCATCAAAAAAACATGTTGAAGAATTAGGCTAAGTACACACTGAAGAATTTTCCGAAAAATATGTTATCTCAAATGATTGCACTTATGACTGAAAGTCCAAACAGTCTGACGAATCATGCATACACACGGACACGATTTACCATCAGATCTGTGCTCTTCATCTGGTCCTCTAGTCTTCAGAGAATGACAGCACAATATTCATTCATTCCTGTCATACTGATTGAAACACCTTGTTATAGCTATACACTTGTCCTAACGAATTTCGCTAGCTTCTGTGACTCAAACAAAACATTCAGTCTCGGAACAAACAAATTAATTATTCCTTCTACAGCAATCTCTACATTTATTCACCGGGACATTCATTGCTAGCATCAGCTGAAAAGAGCCAGACTCTGTAAATTCTATGGGGATCTTGAGCATGAGTGCATACACACTACATGATTGGTCGGAAAATATTAAAACAGTACAACCAACCAAATGAGCCAACAATCGATACTTTGGAACGACTTTCGACCATCATGTCACTATACACACTAACCCAACTTCCAACCAAACGGTAATATGTCGGCTAATTTGCTCGATTATTGGACGAAAACGCTCCAATGTGTACCTAGCCTTACATACCAACAGGAGGAAGATTCTTATAGGTTATAACTTCACAATCCTTAATAACAATCATAATCGAAATCTTCAATGTTTATAGAGCTATGATTCTACTAATGGACTGGCATATCTGGAGTTGTAGCCACTGGCAGCCTGGAAATGGGTTTATGTTAATTGTATTTACTTTTATATATGTAATGTTTTATCAATCTCCTATTTTTCCAGTAAACATAATGGATGAAGGGGTGTTGGATATAAGGGAATGAACAGCAGGGGTGCACAACCTAATTTATATTTAATTTACTCACAATGCCTTGGGCAGTGTCATCTCTAAATGCAGCCGCAGTCATAAGTATTGTATGCTGTAAAAGATTTAACTCATTAAGAAAATCCATAAGCCATTCAGTATTTAAAATGTAATTTCATAGATTTTTTTTTTTTTTTATCTTCAATTGTTTGCTTCAATAAGGACCCTAACGTATCTGGAACACTATGTTTATTAGCGGGATACTTAAATCATTAAGATTTTATAGCAACTTTAGATTCATTGTCACATCTTTCAAATGAACCCACCAAATAGGTTTCTATTTATTTTACCTTTCTTTTACACACTTCATAGGTTTGTGATGATAATCATCAGCACACATCTTTGCACCATCCCTCAGGATTCCACAACTTTATGCTCCTGAGGAGACCCAGATCCCCACTGGGCGACCAGGGAGGTAGGTAGCCCAGTGGGGCATCCTAACACTTTTTTATTTAACATATACTATATACATTTTAAAAATACATCTTTATTTTATATATCCACACATTTACAATCCCAGAAACGAGATTTAAACATTTCGGCGCTGCGTGCCGGTTACTAATCAAATTCACAGCACCCAAACACAGAATACATTTACACTTTCACATGGCTATAGACTTACACTCCCAGCGCCAGAACTTAACCCTTTCAGCGCCAACACATTGAATACATTTTTAAAGAAAAAAACATTTAAATTAAATTTTGAGCCCATTAGGTGCCGCAGCATCAGGTATCAATCCTCCCAATGCTGCATGTTCATCTTGCCAATGTGCGGGAACTGACAACAAGCCTATTTTATGCTGATCAAACGGGCATACACCCAACTTAGCACAACTATGAAAGCCATAGATTAAGTAGTAGTGTTTTTATTCACAACAGTCTGATAATACACATTCATATACAGAAATAAGGTACAGATTTGTCTGATCTATTTCTAAAAACAGAGAGGTAAAAAAGAAAATAAATCCCTGGTGGGTCACCACACCAATAACAGGAAATGCTTGAGGATTCACACACACACACACATATATATTATATTATATATCTATATATATTATATCTATATATATATATATTATATCTATCTATATACACACACACACTCAGCCCAAAAGTTTTGAGAATGACACAAATATTATTTTTCACAAAGTCTGCTGCCTCAGTTTTTAACTTGGCGATTTGCATATACTCCAGAATGTCATGACGAGTGCTCAGATGAATTGCAATTAATTTCAAAGTCCCTCTTTGCCATTATAATGGACTTTATCCCCAAAACAACATTTCCACTGCATTTCAGCCCTGCCACAAAAGGACCAGCTGACATCAGGTCAGTGATTCTCTCCTTAACACAGGAGAGAATGTTGACAAGGACAAGGCTGGAGATCACGGTCATGCTGATTGAGTTAGAATAACAGACTAGAAGCTTTAACAGGAGTGTGGTGTTTGAAATCATTGTTCTTCCTCTGTTAGGCATGGTTATCTACAAGGAAACACGTGCAGTCATCATTGCTTTGCACATAAAGGGCTTCACAGGCAATGATAGGGCTGCAAGTAAGATTGCACCTAAATCAACCATTTATTGGATCATCAAGAAATTCAAGGAGAGAGGTTCAATAGCTGTGAAGAAGGCTTTGTGGCGCCCAAGAACGTACAGCAAGCGCCAGGACCTTCTCCTAAAGTTGATTCAGCTGCAGGATCAGGGCACCACCAGTGCATGCAGAGCTTGCTCAGGAATGGTGGCAGGCAGGTGCGAGTGCATCTGCACGCACCATGAGGCAAAGACTTTTGGAGGATGGCCTGGTGTCAATAAGGCCAGCAAAGAAGCCACTCCTCTCCAGGAAAAACAGCAGGGACAGACTGATATTCTGTAAAATGTACAGGGATTGGACTGCTGAGGACTGCGGTAAAGTCATTTTCTCTTATGAATCCCCTTTCAGATTGTTTGGGACATCTGGAAAAGTGCTTGTCCGGAGAAGGAAAGGTGAGCGCTACCATCAGTCCTGTGTCATGCAAACAGTAAAGCATCCTGAGACCATCCATTTGTGGAGTTGCTTCTCAGCCAAGGCAGTGGGCCCACTCACGATTTTGCCTAAGAACCCACCATGAATAAATAATGGTACTAAACATCCTCCAAGAACTTCTCCCAACCATCAAAGAACAGTTTGGTCACGAACATTGCCTTTTTCCAGCATGAGCCCCTTGCCAGAATGCAAAAATGATAACTAAGTAGCTTGGGGATCAAAATATCGAAAATTTTGGGTCCATGGCCAGGAAACTCCCCAGATCTTAATCCCATTGAGAACTTGTGGTCAATCCTAAAGAAGCAGGTGAACAAACAAAAACCCACAAATTCTGACAAACTCCAAGCATTGATTAGGCAAGAATGGGCGGCCATCAGTCAGTATGTGGCACAGAAGTTGATTAACAGATGCCAGGGCGAATTGCAGAGGTCTTCAAAAAGAAAGAAAAAACACTGCAAATATTGACTCTTTGCATAAACTTAATGTAACTGGTAATAAAAGGCTTTGACACTTATGAAATGCTTGTAATTTTACTTCAGTATACCATAGCAACATCTGACAAAAAGGTCTAAAAACACTGAAGTAGCAAACTTTGTGAAAAACAATTACTTGCGTCACTCTCAAAACCTTTGGCCATGACTGTGGTGTGTGTGTGTGTTATTAATAGTAAATAAAAGTATCTCCAAATTCTCTTCTGCTCATCCCTGCACATAAACCCATTCACACACAGCAACAACTAAATACTCTCAGCCCGAAACATCTCATGTGCACTAAAACTACTCTACTGTACTATAACTACCCTGTTCTGCAAAATCTAGCGGCTTCTTTCTACAACAACACCGTTACTTCAGTCCAAGATATTTCCAGTCATCACATAGTCAGTCAGTCTCTGGCTATCCAGACCTCAACCACTGAACACCAAACTGACCCGCTACCTGCAAAAGGGCTCCCACGCTGCTGAGCGTCACTCATCTTGCTTCAATCCATACTTCCTCCAAAATAAATTCTTTCTTTCTTCTGACAACATTGCCCTCTCACATGTTAAGCAATATTTCATGTTTGTAATATCCACCTATTCTTATAACCCCCCTATGTCTTTGCCAACCTGCACCACCTCCCTCACAACCTATGACTTTCCAAAGACAAAATCAACACCATTGGACAAAATATCTCCTCAAGCCAGATCCCACATACAACTTCTACTACACTCCCAAATCCATCTTCAGTTCATTCTCCCCAGTAACCAAACACATTGTCCCTGCACTCATCTCATCCTACAACCTGCCACCTCGACCCTCCAAACGTCTCCTCTGTCTCCCACTGCACACTCACCTCTAGCTTACCTCTTCAACCTGTCTCTCTCCATGGACACTTTCCCTACTTAAAACATGCGTTAAATATTACGAATTCTAGAGAAACAACTTCTTGACCTAAGCTCTCTCTCCCAACTACCCTCCTATTTGTACACAAGTTGCTCAAGTAGTTTGGAGACAACCACCTATCTTGCTTGCTCTACTCTCATTCCCTTTTTTTACTTATTGTAATCGGGATTCTGGGTGCATTGATGAACCCCAAGGCTGGTTGTCTCTGGGGATAGAGGGCCCCACATAGGTTTTTGCAGGCCCAATTCCACTACAAGTTTGAGCCCTGTGCTGAATGGGCAGTTAGTGGTTTGCTGGTGTTGCAAATCTAAATTCATGTGTAAAAATACAGCTGATCCCATGATTTTTGTGTGTACATTTGGGTTGTAATTGTATGTGTTACTCTAAATCAAGCCCAGAGTCTCCACTATCTGTTAAGTCTGCAAGCACCTGATTAATTATCTCCTTATGTACAGCAATACAGAACATGTTGACGATTTAGAAATATACCAAGGATATACGATATAACCACTACCTTTCATGCTGTCAGTATTAAAGGACTTCTATTTTGTAGACACTAGTCATGTGCCTTAAATTAGGCATAATTAGAAAAAAAGACGACCAGTAACACCATGTGAAAACTCATTAGCAAGATTTACAAACATTACTACACAAGACTGCATAAGAGAAATCAGAGCAGGGGAAGCATTGTACGATCAATACTTGCACAGAAGAAATGCTAAATGGTACAAAGAAAATATTTCACATCAGCAATAAATAAAATTTCACCATACATAAGCACAAATGAAAACATTACTGCTGCTTATTGGAAGTGTGGGCAAACAGGAATGTTACAATATAGGGAGAGTGTAAATTGAAGTACGGTTTCCTAAACAACAAATGTAAAATTCTTTAAGAGAATTTACCATATTTCTTTAAGTGAATTGTACCTAACAAAAAGAAAAAGTGTTCTTTTAGGGAACACTGGAAGAAAAGAATTTACAGTGATCAAAGTTCTCTCACACCATCATAGACAGATATACATTTGAAAACTAGTTGCACTTTAGAAACATAACTTTATTGTCTAATTAATCTCTATGACCCACTCTCATTCAATCAAGAGGAAAAGATTAAGCTCATTCCTCCTGCGGCAATATTTTTTATTAGAGTTCAGTTAAAACAACTGATAGCCAGGGTACTATGTCACCAGAATCACTGCAATACAGCGAAAAAAAATTGCAAACAGTTTGGGGATAAAAAAAACAAAACAAAAAACACTGAAGTGCAACAGATAACACAAAATTGTATGCATGAAGTTTCCCTCCCACTAAAGAATCTTCAGATCCAGGCAATATGAGAAACCAGCAAAAAACAGTTAAGACAGTGACGTCCATAGGGGTTCATTTTGGCTATTTAAGTGAAAAAGTCAACACAAATTGACTTCTCTTCAAATAATGTTAATTTGTTCTCATATAACATATATAATATCAGAAGACAGACAGCTTTTGAAAACAATTTACATTGCCTGCTTTTACAAACTTCCAGTTTGATAATATCTCAATTAATAACATGGTGCAAACATGTTACAGCTCACACATTTAACTTATCTGCATGGAGTGTATGAAAATCATAGTTTTATAAGAGCCCATTAACATGGGTTTATAATTATATTTTTGTAGTACCTACAAGTTGCAAGCTCTGCAAATGAGGACATTGTATGCAGTAGTTCACACATAGGACAAGTCCAGGCTACAGATGAAGCATGATGTAGCCAGAAGCATCATCCTAGTGGCAATACAAAGTTGTTGAAAATCTGAGCCTATAGTTTATGCAACAGGAAACAAAGTGTAACTGTAGCAGATCTGATATCAAGAGAAGAGTCCAGCTGCCATAGTGGAAGGAACAAGCCAAGGTCACTGCTGACTTGAAGTTGAGTGACAAGCAGGGCAATGGGCCAGCATCATAGAATATGGAGTTTGGAACCCCAGCAGGTTTACTTCCTGCCATTATTTTTAACATATATAATATCATAAAACAGGCAGCTTTTACTAGCACTTTACATTTTCAGTAGTTTTTAATAAATCACCTGTAGAAGTTTGCAAGCCCTACAAATCTCTGCACACGCATCTCAATGTTGGGGAGATGGCATTCCAGTAAAAATGTTCTTTCGGCAGGATCCACAAGACCTTCCAGTGAGATAATGTATGAGAAATTGGACTTGTCTTTTCATGTTCTTCAACAAATATTGGTCCAAGGAATCCTGTAGGACAAAGTTAATAAAGGGCTGGAATGTACCGGTGGTGTTAAAGAGGCCTTACGTGCATCATTAGATATATATAGTTTACTTGGGCCTGGAATGAAGACTTCCATTCATCCCCTGGTCTAATGTAAATCAAATTGCATGCCCCCTGAAGATCCAGTTTTATAATCTTTACAATAACTCATGAATCAATGGGATGAATCATGGTCAGCTTATTTTTTAATTAGTATTCAAGTTCCAAGAAGAGTTTATTCTTGTGTGATGTGTAGTGAAATGTGTCTTCTTGACACGGTTAGGACAATTAGTGACATAGTGACCAGGCTTGCACAGTACACACACAGATTTTCAGATGTCATTGGAGCCTTTATTCAGAAGTGACAGGAACTTGAACTGAATCCATCCACTTCTACTCTGGAACCCTCTTGATTCAGAATTGGGTTTCAGAGTAGAAGTTTAGAGAATTGTTGGTGGTAGGATATGGATAACTTTTATACTTAAGGCATATGAAACATGCCCCCTTTTTCCCCTTTAAAAAATCCTTGATCAATAAGAATACTAAATATAAATGCGCCCAAACTATTTGGAGTGCAAAGATGTTATTAGTTGATAAACCTCTGTGATAATGATGGCTCTCTGCAGCGGCATTCGCAGTGGGGAATTCAGCAGCATACCCTGCCGATATACATCCGCTTTGGCAGAGCGTTGTCAAGATGGCTTCAGCTGTGGTGCAATTATTTGGATCATTATCGTATATTTGTAATGAGCTACAAAACTCTGCAGCACCAGACAGTCAAACTGACATACAAAATGCAATTGTAAAAGAGAACAATTTTACATACAAGGTTAACAAAGGAGGTGTAGACGAGAGACGGAGGGAAGAGAGAGCCTTGCTTGTAAGAGCTTACAATCTAGAGGATTAAAAAATAAATGTAATCAGTTAAATCATCCTGACTCTGATTTACAGTTGTCTTGTTCCATTAAGATGGATGTCAAAGCCATAGCTTCATCTGCAAACACGTGAAATTATCCAACCTACTTTATCTCTTTTAACAGAGCCAAGAAGACCATAGTTGGAAATGTAACTGTATACTGGTTGAAGAATGCCCAGTAATGGCAATAGTCTCATCTGAACCTTAGAGTGTTTCCTGAGAAGTTACAGGAGAGGCAGATTGGACACACAATTCTTCAATCTGTTGCTGTATGCCTGTGAATTGATCTGTATAGTTGAGGACCTGGCGGGTAAGATGCTGGATTTTGGAGAGCTTATGAAAGCGGAGTATGAGAGTGTAGGTTTTGGGTCAAAGCAATCACTTGATGGGACAGAACAGAATCTGCTCTGGGTTGCCAATTGAGTACTCTTGGTACAAGTATCTCAAAACCTAGTTCAAAGAAGAATAGAAGACAAGCAATGCACCACTGGCAGGTTCCAATCCTGACCGTAGAATGCTCATGGGAGACTTTGTAACTGCAACTGAGGATTATTATTAATTGGATGGAGCATGATTTAGTGGTAAGAAGTGAAACAAAATGAAAAGAAAACTCCACACTAACCTTAAAATGTATTTTTGGTGTTGTTTAAATAATTGTATTTCAGCATAATTTAGTAATCACCTAGGTCCTAGGTTATAGAATTCCTCCATTCCAGCAGCTCCCCCGGAAGGGCTCCAACAGTCCAGCATTACTTGTGTCTTTGCTACCGTTTGCCTTTTCAAAATAAGGCATTGTTGATACCCGTCCATCATGAACTTGATGGGAAGAGGAATTTCACATGGAGGAGAAAGGCATCAACTACATTGTTCTGTTTGAAATAAAATTACTTTAGTATCAAAGAGCAGCAATGCACTGTTTCAGGCCTCTGAGGAGTCCCACTGTATCCCATTTATCCCACTGTATGCGATTATTTTACAATAATCGCATGAACTCCAACCAAAACTAAAAAATTAAATTTTTCGGTGGAATTCCACTTTAATCCCTTCCCGATTGGGGGGGGGTATGTCAAATTTTGCTATGCATTTGTTCAAACAGACAATGTTTAAACTACTTTGTGTACCCTGATAAATGTCAGCGTTTTCTTTAAAATGGGTAGGGTTTTCTTTTGAAAGCATTGTAAAATAAGCAACATTTTATTTTTAATGCACTATAAAAAGGGGCAAACAGTCAAAATTAGCCCAAAATAAAAAGGCTTTCCTGCACTGGAGGAAATACCTCATGTTGTCACAGAATTTCTTATGCTAAGTGATGAAGTCTAAGCTAGCCCATTAAGCTAATTAAGTTAATTTTGAACAGTGATCGGCCACTTCACAGAAACCTGAGGCTGTTCATGACAGGTATGGAACTGCGCCAGTGTTGAATTCAGGAAGGGGCTGAAAGTGGGAAGTTATTTTAAAGTCATTCTCTATTCTCATCACACAGCAAAATTTACTACTTTTAGTATGGAGTGCTGAATCAGTAAAAAATAAAAAAAAAATAAAAAAAATAGCAATTTATAAATGTGACACTTTGTGATGATACTGACCCCTTTTTACATATTGGCCTAGAGAAGACAAGGAAAAGCTAAACAAAATTGGAGTGATAATATTCTAGAATGTGAAACACAAAAAAGGACAATCCTAAAGAGAAGTTAAGGCAACATTTCCATTTGACTTTCATTATAGAATATCCTCCTATGGGTCTTTCACAAAAAAGCAAATGTAGAACCACAATGCTTTTTGTGTGCACATGTGGCCTTATTGTGCACTAAGCATATTTCAATGTGTAAACCTACTTCAGTCTTTGGAAACACACCCATGAAGTCGGTTTTGCATGTTTGTGGATGCTTCAGAAAAGACACAGGTTGGAAGCAGTAAAAAACCATCACATCAAAATCCAATGTAGTCACAGTTATCAATTTAAACATTACCTTTTGTTTCCTAAAGCAAAGCTCAATTATAAGCCTTAAATTACTCATTAATGTAGGGTAACATTGGGCAGGTCTTATCTACACTAATTACTTTTAGGTGTTGAAATGTTTTATTATTATGTCCACCTATAAGTGAACACAGAAAATTAAAAAAATGCATCCCATTTATAGAGAAGGATGAAACCACCACATCTCTGGGTCCTAAGAGGTCGCTGAAAAAGTTAAGTCCTATTACAGGAAGGAAAAGGGGTGTGCCCACTGCAAAAGCAGGAAGGACCCCTCTAAATGCATCCTGTCTTTATAGAATTAAAATAAATCTGTCCCGCAAATTAAAAATCACTTTCTGGACTCTAGTGCAATCTGCACTTAGCAAGGAGTGCCCCCAATGCTCACAACTCTCCCCTTTTGAGTAGTGCAAACTGCTGCACCGCTGCAGTCATTACCATCTTGGACTCTAACACCATGTGCTTCTCCATAAAACTTTGAGTAGATGGTCAAAAACAAATCGATGCTGCAGTTTTACCCTTAATTTTTATCCACTGTGTTTTGTGTTCCATAGTGATTTTCCTCTTCATAAATAGGTCTATCTTTTGGTAACATATTAAAATTGAAGAATATCAAGTGAAATTATATGGGGAAAAGAAGAAAGGATTAAAAAAACATTTCCTATGCTTCTTAGCAATAGTGCAACATGCTAAAAGTTATCCCAAAACTCCTAATTACAAGGGTATAAAATATGCATAGTTTATGTCAGCTATATACAGCTACATTGACTTGGTGTAACTTGGATCTAACATCGGCTGACAGGAAGACACTGGAGTTATCACTGCTGACAGACAGGGAGAACCAAGACAGGTCTATATTGAATCGTGATCTTCCGTTCACTTTCAGAAATCCCCAAAGTAGTCACTATTTTGACATCAAAGGATTCCTTCCCTCTAATAAATATGGAAACACAGGTCAGGCTCCTGCACTGGGCTATAGAGAACAGTCAGTTTAGGGGGCAGATGTGTTGGTGATTTCCTCACATAGTATAGGAAAATCAGTTATAATCTAGCCTCTCTTTGATCTCCAAGTATGTAACTCCAACCAATTCTACCTTTACTATATCTGAATATTACCTGATAGCAATCTTTGAATTTCTCTATGTATGTAGCTACAGTTTGTCAGCAACTGTGTTAAACGGTTGTTCAGTGATACAGATTTGAGGACACTGTACTAGTCAGATTTGATCAATCCTAACACCCAACAATTACATCCCTTTGATAAGCTAACCAATTAACACACACACACATATATATATATATATATATAGCTTGTATATAGTGAGTGTAAACCAAGTGTTCACATAACTGCAACTGAAGTAGACCTAGACACAGTTAAATACACCCCTGTTAGCAGTAGTATTTCCTGTGATTGCAGGAGGGCTGGTGCAACGACAACAATCGAGAGCACTAATAAGCCCCTTAATGATTATGGACCCATTGCTCAAGTTGGTAGTACTTAATTAGTGTGGCTGCTAAATATATATATATATATATATATATATATATATATATATATATATATATATATATATTACTTAATTGATCATTTCATTTAGAATGCAGCACGCAAGAAGATTCCCATTGGAATTTTTGCATTTATTATTAAGACATTCTGTTTTGTTTATGATACAATGATACTTCATTACATTGTTATATTGTGTACAGAGAGGGTGTTGCAACTTTAGCATGCATATCTAGCACTGTCGAGCCACATATCTTCTCTCTCTATGCTATTATGGTGTTCAAGTATACACATTTGTTGCTCCTGAGGTAAACCTGGCACACATGCTAGGATTGTAGATATGGACGTACTGTGAAGCATATAGGCATGTAAATTAAGTTTCACACCTTAATCGTTTCCTGCTAACATTTGCAACCTTAATATGTCCTACTCTATGCCCCATAAAATAAAAACATTTTTCATGCACATACCATCTCAAATTCTCTGTACTGTAGAACCGGGCAGACAAAAAGGTCAATATAGATGTAAACTATAATGCAGCAAGGTTTTCCACACTCTACTAGGCTGAATGGTATGCAATACATCTAGTTAGTTAGTATGAAGGATTATTGAATAAGTGAAGGAACTATTGTGGCAAGGCTGGACTAGGTCTACAAATAGAAGAGTGACTAAATTACAACATGACAAAGTAACAATTGCTTCTGGCATGTAGCCAATACCAACCTGCTTAAAGTTTTCGTTTCACACAGCGAGTTAGCTAGTATCAATGTAATAAATTTCAGCTATTCTGAAACCACTAGTGAACAGAAGCAAACAATCTTGCTACAGGATAAATTTCTGATTTTTTAATACGGACACACAAATCAGTTCTGCTGGCAGTTTGTTCTTGGGCTCCATATAGGATAACGCCATGAGGAGAAAAAAAAAAATACAAATATATTGATGAATGTTACTACCCCTTCACCCCCCCATTAATCAACTAGCAGAAACATGGGGGTCCTATACCAAAAAAAACTGTGGGAGAAGCTCCCTGACTCAGGCACGTCTGCAGTGCTCACATTGTGAATTTTAAACATAATTTAGTCAGAGGCTGCCAACATAACTTGTCCAATCAGTTGCATCAAAAACCACCTCCGATACAGTTTATCATAGTAGATCATAAATAGTAAGAGTTAGCAGAGAGTTTGGATTTACCTATGGGGGTCCTGTTTTAGTTGATATTTTAAACGTTATGGTCCATTACAAATGTTTATATGCATTTTATCTGTTAGCGTTGTTAACACTTAGGTGATGATATTCTCCGATTCTATGAATGTTGAAGCCGTAGCAGAAAGGATAAGATTTTGTGGTATGACGTGTGATCAAGTGGTTACATATAAACAAGGGAATTATATGCATCCAAATTGGGTGTGTTACTGTATTTTCATCTACTGTACAGTCCATCTGCTGAAATGAAATTGGATCTGTGTACTACTGTCTATTCTCCTCTAACATTTGTTTAAACATATGTTACAATAAAGTTTTAATACTGACAATTTTTACTAAACATGGGTATTATATTCTATCAGATCAGTGTTCAACCCAGGATGTATACATCATAATCCATACTTGGAATATGGACCTGTCATTCACAGAACACCCAAATGTGAGCATTCATAGTAAATTCTGAAAAGACAATGGTCATTATCATCAAGGATCTTTTCTTTTTTAAATCACATTTTCTGCAATGCTTCCCATGGGATTTAAAACAGCAACCTAGTGGGTTTTGCTTTAAACGAAATTGTCTTTCAACAGGAAAAAGAAAAAAGAGACAAGTGAAAATAAAACAAAAACCCACACATCGAACGATAACAATTTATAGAGATCATAATTTTTACAAGGGCCAGCTATACACCATGCAATAAATGAACTAATATGGATGCAAATATTGGATCTGCGCTCCCTTTGAGTGTTTCTAACTCTTAGGGGGGAATTCAATTCCCCCTGAATTTGCACGGCGTTAAAACTATTACCGTTATTACGGTAGTTTTAACCCGGATTTCTGCTTGCAGCTCAGGGAGTTGAAAGCAAAAAGCCAGCGTTGACACTACCGTAATAAAGCTCATTTCCGTTATTACGGTAATAATGCGCAGGCCACATTACCGTTACCCGTAACGGAGCCAATTGAATTCCCCCCGTAGGGCTAGATTTACTAAACTGTGGGTTTGAAAAACTAGAGATGTTGCCTATCGTGACTAACGGGAGTGTATGATCATTTATGGACATCATTGTGTTTTGAAACGCTTTTTGTCATAAGGAGCTAATTACCTGATTTAATAATTTGGTTTTTTAATCCAAAAGAAGTTCAGAAAGACATTTGAGGTTGATTTAGGACATATTTTTCTACTTGCTATTTATAAGGCATTAGCCAATATGATGGTTGGCATTCAGTTGTTTATCATTTACATGTAAATATGTATATAAACCTGTAGCTACAGTTAAGTCTAGTTATGCTAGTTCTATTTCGAGAAGTTACACATACATTGACAGAATGGTACCATTTTATCACAACTTTTATGTGCTATGCAGAAATATTTATCAGTTCACAAAATGACATATCTGCAGACATTCCTACCTACCAATAAACGAACTACGCCTCCCCTCACCTGCTTGCTCACCGTTCACTACACACTGTACAATGCAGCCTTAGCATGAGCTTGCAAGATACCCCTCACTTCACAGAGATATCACACCTTGCAAATAGATCCAACACCTAAGCCATTCTACACTTGGCTTTCCCTGGATGGCAGTGCAGTTAACCTCCACTATGAACCTCCATGGGACAGTGTGAAAGTTCTGAGCCCATTAAGAGCTCTAAGTAGCTCCCTAATCGTAGCACTATGGGCATCTTTCTGATCACAGGAACACCCGAACACTAAGATTCTCACTAAAAAAAAAAAAACCCACTAAAAACACTCTGAACAATTCACACCACAGTGATCACAGATTTCCAGACTGGGCCTTCAACCTCTGGTTACATGGATGGTCTGGGAAAATGGTCCCAGCAGTCTGGTGTTGCAGGCTAACTAAATACGGGTTTTCAGCTGGGTTCCCTGTTCCTCTGGACCCAATCCTTAGTTGCAACCAAAGCCGCTTGGATGCACATACAGAATTCTGAAACAAGACCGCGGTCTAATTAAGGTGTAATTCTATAAAGGAAAAACAAAATGACTCTTCTACGGATAAGAATTTCAGAACCGAAAACAAAGTCACCCTGGAATAGCAAGGAGTGAATACTTGTTCTTTTCAGTCTTCTACATTGCTCTGTAGCACCCCAAATACAAATTATCTACGTTGGTGTCTTTACACAAAGCCAAGAACTCCACTTTGAAATGCCATACTAAGAGGTTAAAAACCTCCTGATTGAGGTTGCCTACTGTTTTTGACAATACATACTGATGAAAAAGTAGGCCTCCTTCTGCCGTGATCCCAATTGCCATGTTAATTATAGAGGAATTTATTTCCACCTAGTTCTTCATATTTCCAGTAACCCTCAAAGATATCTCTATTAATCTGAGACTCCTCTTATCCACCGAATAACTTCCTCCACTTCTGGAGACCTGGGGATGACCAAATCACTTACAGAAAGTATTCCAGTAATCCATTTAGTCAGTATTTATGAACAGATTGTTGTGGGTCCACCAATACAGTGAAGGATTTACAAATACTGTAATATGCACATCAGCACCAAGAGACAGGATCAATGTTTAAAAAACAAAAAACAAAACAAAAAAACTGCTGGCTATAGCAAACACATGTGATGACTCAAGGAGAGGGATTTCCACGATTCAAGCCGTCATGCTCTGCTCAAGTAGTGTAATGGGCAGCCTGTAACTCACAGTGAAGAGACCTATTTGTTGTAAAAGATTCTGGCGAAGCAAAGTCTGGCACAATCAGAATTCTGCTGGTTTGGTTTTTGATCTACTCTTTCAAAAAAGTGTCAACAGACCATGACTGGTACTGGCAGCATCCTTACAGTTTAAAACAGGTTTTTCACCTTCAGAGGACAATAATTTATGGTTTATATGTGGACTCCTGCAACTATTACCAAACACATTGTTTAATCCTTTTAGAATATATATGTATGCTGATAAAAATGACAAAGAGATGGATCTCAGAAGAACACCTGAAATAAAACAATACACTACAGGCCACAGCATAGGAATTAACTATTATAATTTATATAGAATACATATTACCTAGCGCTATACCGAGAATATGTAATCATTTACATTAGTCCCTGCCCTATAAGAGCTTACAGTCTAATTCCCTACCAAATACACACAAGTCCATGTTTTGTCAGAAGCCAATAAACTTAACTGTATGTTTTTGGACTGTGGAAGGAAATCAAAGCAGCCGGAAACTCACGTAACCACTGTGAGGACATACAAATCCCACACAGATAAGGGTTTGGTCGGAATCCATAAACCCAGCACTGTGAGGCAGCAATGCTAACCACTGTGTGCCCCAGAGGGAAGCACATGCAGTCACAAGAAATAAATAAAATCAAGTGGTTAAAAAACACCTAGCAAGTTATTACGGCAACAGTTTATGCCTAGTATGCAATAGTATAAAATTACAATGATCTTCTCAAGGTCCTCTAAATAAAAAGGTATAAAGATTTAGATTTTTTTCCCCTTAAAAGGAGAAAAAGAAATGAATTAAAAAGCCAAGATCTCTCATTGAATTGTGACACAAATGCATTACCATTTTTGCAGTTTACAAACAGTATAAATACAGAACATGTGCACCAGGAGGAACTTTATTCAGTTTACAAGGCAACTTATATATCCCCCCAAAGAAAGACAGCTTACTTCGTATCCTATTGAAACAAGCATTTTATGTAAAGTCCATTGAACAGAGGGTGGAAAAAAAAAAAAAACACAAGACTGCAGTGAAAAACATCTTTCTCGGTTTGTGCACCAGTGATTACCAGGGTATGGTATGTATACTGTATGGAATACATGACAGTCATCTTAACAACCTAGCTCTTATTATTGCACTTACTTTCACTTCACTCACTTGGAATGTCTTTTCTCTCGCCACCCCTGGCCCTATTATCCCCCCATTACCCCATAAAACTATTAAGAAAAAAAACAAAACTGGTAGACACCTTCATTACCGCTTTAATGGTACACGACCGACCTCGCTCTTGTACTGTACCTATTTATATATTATGCTTTGTTTTAGGTCTTATTTGGTCTTAGAATATCTCACTTTTGTACTGTATTATAACCGTACTCATGATCGTTCAACCTTGTAAAAATAAAATTAAACAAAAAAAAACCTCTCAATTCTGTTTTAAAGGAGGGACAAGCGGTGAAGAAAAAAAAAAATATGTCTCAGAAAAACACAAATGACTAATAAAACATTTTTTTTGATAGAGATTGACGGTTTAGTGTATACAGAACATTGCATGTTTTATCCCTTAAAACATGTTCCCATTCATTCAACAGTGTCACAGCTAATTGTTAAAATATACATGCTTTTGTTTTGCTTTTTTTATCCTTAAGTTTGATGATCACTGGAAAAATATATATATGAACATTCGAGTACTTGACAGCTGTTGTAGATTTAATTCCTAAACCTACAACCGTTCAACAAGTTGAAATGATGTAGCATTTTTATATACCAAAACGCAAAGCTGTAGACAGAAATGTAATTTACACAAGACGACGAACGTGGGACCTGACTTTTTTTTCTGATTGAAAGTTCTGAGTGCGTCTATTGAAAAGAATAGATGTGCGAGCTTACTCATCACTGCTTATTTAACACAATGCTCATCACAATGTACACACACAACAATCATGGCAAGTAGCTACATTGCAGAAAGTTTATAAATGAAGAGTACATGTTTACCTATTTGAAAACAATATCATCTAGGTGAAAACAAATACAAATTTTAAATGCACGACTTAGCAGAGGGGAATAAAGCGATGCAAAGCAAACATACATATGCAAAGTATGTAGGATGACTACTACAATTAGAGAATTATATTTCCTGTTAGAATATTGCAAACTACTAATTTATAGAACATATAAATAACTGGTCCTATTATTACTACCCAGTGCAGTTAAGCAGCACCACTTATAACAAATCACCTAACATCCCTGTACCTGACCACATATGCCCAGAGAGGGGTGTGTCCTGCAGTATATACCCCTGCCCAGGCCCCTGTATATCTGAGCATACAGGGTTTATGTATGGAGTGTCCAGGGCCTCCCCATGACGAGGAGTTCAATGACGCACTGAGCAAATGTCAACCTGGACAGGGGGGAGAGTGCCCTGTCTCAAGGATAACCACCCCCCAATTGGGACCATTAATACCCAACACCTTTGCGGGAAAACGAGGGAAACAGCAACTGACAGTGACATTTTATTCTCCCACAACCCCGCCCCCCCCCTCTCAGCTTCAGGGATTCACCACAAACATACACCGTGCAGGACCCGCCCCTCTCTCACACACACAGGGACAGAATGGCAAGCACTTGGCAAACGATGGCAGGCGAAAGAGCGGGAAAGGGAGGGGGGGAAGACACAGACCGGCCGAGACCCAGCACTCACAGTCTCTCCTCTCCGCTCGGCGCGGCGGCCATTTTCTAACGGCTCCTCCACAGGCTGAGGAGGGAAGGAGGAGGGGGTGGGCAGGGCTCGAGAGCAGCAGCGGCGGGGTGACGTCACCGCGCCGTGAGCCTACATTGCCTCCACTCGCAGTGACGTGAGGATGTTTCATTGTAGAGAGGATGTGGGCGGGGCGACGAGTTCCCGCCTTTATGCAATAGAACCCTATAGGAAAAGGGCTGTGAGCGGTTTCAAACTTTTGCGTCATGAGTCGTTGTGAGGCGGTGTGAGGGCATGTGTGACGCAGTTACTATGGGGAGAGCATGTATGAGCCCACCATGTGCCTTCATTCTCTCACTGGAACGTATTCTTTGGTGTTGTTACAAACTAAGTTCATTTATTTGTTTCCCAGGCAGTGAATATCTCAGAAATATTATTTTAATATCACTATCTAATTATGCCAAAGGGAAGGAAAACAGAAGCATTGTTGATATTAATATATGCTTGAACCAAAAAAGTGCAAATATTGACTATACTTCTATATAGAGAGTGGGCAAACCCAGAGCCGCAACTTAGAATTCTAGTGCCTGGGGCGAGAAAGACAAATGTCGCCACCCTAGCCCTCAATTTTAACCAAATTATCCCAAAATATTCCTAAATTGCGCCCCCCTTTAGCGTTGCTCCCTGTGCGGTCGGCCTTGTCGCACAGCCCTAGTTATGGCCCTGGGCAATCCTAAAATACAGGTTGATCATGACTAGGTTAAAGCGACTTATTGTTGCTAAAGGATTGCTTTATGGTGTTCTGTGTACATTAAATATAAAAGAAAAGTTGCATTAAGTATTTCTTTCATATTTAATCTTGTGGCCTCATTTAGGGGGAAATGCAATTGTGCATGAAGTGCCGTTGGGGGTGTTGTGTGATGAGGTTCCATGGGATGTTATAATAATAAAACATAACAAAAATCACTTATGGTTTATTAACTAATGCCTAGAAGTGTGCGCTGGTGCAGATCACGTGAGGCAGTGGTGGTACTATCATTTGTGCGGCAGGTGCTGTGCACCAGGGCCCACGGAGATAATGGGGCCTGCTGCATGGCAGATGCAGAGGGTCAGGGGCCTCGGTTCCCATGTCCCTGCATCGGGGCCCACAGCTCGCTAGTTCCGCCTCTGACGCGAGGATCAGGCGGGACTACACTAAATTAATTCCTTGCATTGTCCGGCGGCGCTCATTGCTGGGTACTAAGGTGCCCAAACATCACTGATTTTCCTGCATACCTTTGGGGCGCGATTGAAAATCTGTGATGTTATATTGGCGCAGAGTGCATTCCGGGAGGCACTGGCTGTCACGTATCAGGGAACTGAATCCCCCCCTTCGTGTTCAACGTAAAGATACACACTCCCAAAAAAAAAAACATACTGGTAGGTAAATTGGCTTCTGACAACATTATCCTTAATCGTTTATCCCTGTGACAATACTGTAAAGTGAAACGTGCGCAGGGTAACAATATATTTTTTCATGTCAAGACCCTCAAATGGGTGCCAGCAGCGTCTGTGTTAATATAAATGTTAAATATCAATTAGGGGAGACTTTATAGGAGGAAAATTGAACTCACTATAAGCTTTATAAACATATTGCTGATAGAAGGGAGATACTGCTGGTGACAATAAAGCTATGGCCTTTCCTATAGCAAGCCGAACATAACAAATCATTACAACTACCTATAAAAAATCATTAGCCTTAACAAAAACTAGGGATATTGGTATGATAAAACAGTAGAGGTACTTCTCTGCATCACTCATAGACTAATATATAGAACTGGCACCACTATGCCCATGGGAGCAATAATAGAAATAGTAATTAAATAGCAAGGTAACAACATTGCTATTTTTAGAGTGATAATTGCTATTCTCCCAACTGAATCTAAAGGTGATGGTGATTATATCTCTATAGGAGAAATACCATTATTATTTAAAGTATTCCATATTAGAGGGTGGTACTACCTATAATGAGTTTAGGTGTTTGAATGTTAAATCCTATATGATTGTTATGTAAATCACACCTTGTAAAGGCATAAGATTCTAATGTCTCCCCTATAAGCGATAATAGTGATACAAAAATTAGGACAAACCCTGATTGAGCTATATAAACAGCACTAATACATACAGGTGAAATACTATGATATAAAATCATATATGTGGTTATATATGAATGTCAATTACCACTATATGTAGTCTCATGGCGTATGTCTGTCGAATACGATAGAATTTGATTATACTTGTATGATAAGTGATATATAATTATAGGTCTATCATGGCCCATAAATAACTCAAAAATTTTATTGCGTATGTATTTTTCTCATTTTTTCCATTCTTCTTGGAAATGTTCTCATCTCTTAAGGGTTGTTTACATTAATAACTGTTGGGATGTACGCAACAGGGAGATGACAATTTGATTAAAGATATGAATCTGAAAGTTGTTTAGCATATGCAATTTTAATATACTTACAATCAAATATACCTGAAAAGAAAACATATATATATATATAGGTTAATATAATTACATGTACACTTTAAATGTATGCAAGTATATATAATTATAACATATTAATGTAAAGGTGGCAGACATTATATTATGGCCAATTTTAAGGGTCTGTTTCAATATTTTACGTTATAAAAATATATTAGAGCACAGATTTTCTTTTTGCAACTCACTTTGTTTATTTTAATTTTAATACTTCGCCGTCATAAGCCTACAATACGTGACAAAATCAATATATGGATATGACAATAATAATTTTTAGTAATTTTTAATACTTATAATAAAAGATAATTTTAAAGTTTAGTGGACTGGAGTGCCTTCTCTAAATAACTCTAGTCTTGTAGTAATTATGCCGAGTTTAAGACTCTTTATAATAAATATAAAATGGAGACAAAATCCCATTCCATTATACCCACCTAGAAATATTTTGCAGAGCTCTCAACAACTTAAACCATTTCTATATTGATAAGGGCTCATCAAATTCTCAAGGCTAGTTGTCTCTTATTACTTGAGCCGATCATCAAATTCTCTCAAATTCAAATTACTAGCCACAATGCAGATCAGATAAATAACTACAATCTATAATATACAAATATAAATATATCCCAAATCTGTTTGCTGGCAAATAATCTCTTTACAACTGCAAACATTGTACCAAAAACAAGCTTGCAAATTAGTAATTATAGGCATAGATAAATTCATTAAGGATCAGAAGCGCTACAGCAAGCAATCATAGCCAAAGAATAGGAAAAAGTCTTTGGTTGGTGATAACCATTTACTAACCTCATCAAAATGTAAAAAAAAAATTAAAGGTTATTTTGAATCTCTTGACTCTGTTAAATTTAGCCACAGGCCTTTCAGGTAAATGCACAAATAATAAAGAAATAACCTTTAAAAGTGACCAATGTTTTTCTAATAATTAGAATAAAATAAAATAATAATAGTAAAATAGCTATCACCGATATAGTAAACATTGTTACAAATGCACAGCAATATTTATTATTACTCCTCTTTCTTTTGTTTTGCATGTCAACCCTATTCATATGTTTTACTCTCTCAAGACTTTTATTAAGTAATATCTACAGGTAACCTAGTTCATCAAACTTTTTGAAGAATGTGTGAGATTGTTCTTCAAAAACATTCAAGACTTGCTCCATTTATACTCATCTTCATAAATTACAACAGGGAAATATTCTCTTTTCAATACTATAGTAGTTCCAAGAAATATTGCGCTCGACTTCCTTTAAATGCGGGTAAGTATTAACGTGTTGTAATGAAAAACTATTGAGAACATTTTTTCTGTTCGTTATTTATTCTACGTGGAAATTGTTTTAACATTCTTTGCCCACAGTTTATCCTGTGAATTTATGAATGAAGGCTAGTTGTCTCTTATTACTTGAGCCGATCAGCTCTGAATCGTTTATATAGTGCTTCTGATCTAAAATCAATGTAACCATTCTTGTAATAAATTTACTTTAGATTGTAAGAGATATATGATACATTTGTAATCTTTTTGGGCCATTTATTTAATTAGCATTGTTAGAAGTTGTTGGGAGCTCTGTAAAAAAATTCTAGGCATGTGTGAAGGATTGGATGTTCTTCCCTGCTTTGTAATTGTTACCTAGAACTTTAATGAAATGTGTACACCTGAATCCACCCTAACTCTTCAGGCTCTTGTTGTTATGTTAGGAATTTAAGAATGGAGTCCAGCCATCTTTGATTTGCTGAAGTTTCCTACAATCCAGTCTTTGTTTGTTGGGTTTAAAAACTAGTCTGACACTTTAGACCTTAAACAAATGTTTCTTCTGACTGCAATGTTTTATTTTAAAAGATGATTGATTCTTATGTAGTATATGCAATATATACTGAGAGTGAAGTGGTAAATAACTTGTTTGTATTGAATATACATATCTGAAAACCCTGCTAATGCATACATTTACTTGCATTATGAAACTATATATATATATATATATATATATATATATATATATATATATCTACTGTGATATTGCCTTGTTTTTAATATATTTTTTAATGTTTTTTAATATTGAATGTACTATTATCCCGCACATGTATACTTGATTAGTATCCATTCTCTCTCTCTCTCGATATGCCTATGGTGCATGGAGGGAGGCATCCTTAAGTGTCTCTATGTAAAATACATGTTTCTATTGGTGTTTGCCAAGTTGTTTAACAAATTGCTTTATTATGGCAGAACACCCAGGAACCAGCAAAAAGGCAACCTAATTTTAGCAAGAAAAATATTTGTACATTATGTACTTGAGATCGGGCACCAAATCTCACATAGGATAATTACAGCTGCTAAGACAGACAGACAGGGTGAAAATCTAAGATAAGATAATGTCATTGCTTCAAATGTAAGTGTTGAAGAAATTAAAAAGCAATGTCGAAATTAATAAAGGAGATTGAAGGCGAAAGCAACAAAAGCACAAGCACACAGCAGGACAAGAGGGAAACAATGGCGTGAAATGGACTTTATCTGCCTGGAAGTAATTTGCATCTTGATTTAAAGTTGGGAGAGGGATCACTGTTATGTAACGGATTTGTAAATCAATGTGTACAAACAGAGATTCCAAGTATTTCTGTGCATAATGCAAAAGTATAAATTCTTTGCCATACATGTCCAAAAAAATATTGCATTTGCACCCCTTGCAGAGTTATATGGATTTGCTAGGTAAAAATGTTACAGCTGGCTAAAATAAGCTCCCAACCTTCTATATAATCTCCAATCTGCATAATGCTCACAGCAACTGTAGCATTTATTACATACATTACAATCAGAGAAATGAATGTAATACTTTTAGCAAAAGGATCAGTAATATGTAAAAAAAAAATTGTCACCATTGTAAACATAAACACTGGATCATTTACAATTATTAACTACATGTTTCTTCTATGTGTGTTGGGACTACTGACATGTTTGTCGGGTTTTTGTACGAGTTCACCACCCCTCCCAGTGCTACATCATTTTCAGAAGGGAAAGCCATGATCCCATACAATAAGGAATGTTGCACCTGTGGTGATCTATAGAATAAGATGTGTAGCATCCACTTTCCATATAACATGCAGAAAAGAGAAATTGTGTTAAATTGATTTTCATCTGCATATCTAACACCTACTCCATTGTTAAATGAATACATTACGTGTCAGGAATGCAAGTATCACCTACTTGAATACCTGACTAAAAGCAATCTGTGACATCAATACCATTACAGTACTGTCGTAGGGAATAAACTAGAGGCCCCTGAAATATAACACAGCCAACAATTTAGTTAGTGCTGGCAGGGCTGCCATCAGGGTGGTACAGGTGCAAGGGGCCCTGACGGACTAGGGCACCAGCTGTTGTCTGCCCCATCACCTTTTTATTTGTTTTTTAGGTTTCTCTGACACAAGATAGAACCAGGAAAACTGGAGGGAGGAGAACAAATCTGAGTAAGGTTCTTACTCTAATGGGGATGGAGACTGGGCTATTTAATGGCGAGATGGGAGATGTTCATTTACTAGTGGGGACATAGTAGGGACATTCATTATTTAGGACAATTTATTTAATGGTGGGGGGGTATTAAATTTAATAGTGTCATGGTAGTGCTTCTTCATTTAAAGTTGGGGTGATGGGAATATTTATTAAATCCTGGGGTGGTTTGGAGCTATCAATTGATTGTGGGGCTGATTTGGGGGAAGAGGACTATTTGGGGGAAAAAGGGTGTAATTATTAAATGCGAATGCTATTAATTTAATGACTGGACTCTGGGGGAGAAATATGTGTAATTATTAAATGTGAATGACATTAATTTAATGGTGGGCTATTTAAAGGGGCGGTGTCTATTAGATGTAAATATTAATTATTTAACGTTGGGACGATTGGGGGGGGGGAATAAGTGTATTTGCTAAATATGAATACTATAAAATTTAATAGCAGTGTATGTAGGGAGGAATTAGGTCTATATATTAACTCTGAATGCTATTCAATTATTAGTTGGGCGAAATAGGTCTATTTATTAAATGTGAATGATATTAATTTTATGATGGTTTGGTTACATGGAGGGAGGCCAAATTATTAAATTTGGGTGATATGGATTTAACATCAGGACTGGCTGTGGGACGGGAGGCCTAGATTGTTCACTATTTGCTAAACTTTCATATATCATGTAAATATCGTTTTTTCAAAACAGGGGCCCAACATTTCATGATCCAGACAAGCAGCCCCTGAGTTTAAGACACCAGCAGCAACAAGTAGTAAAATCTACAAGAATCCTGATTTTGGTGGGGCAGTCCTGATTTTTAGTGACTGTCCCACCCTTGACTGCAATGATAGTTGAGAGGTTTGTCCTGCTTTAAAACTGCAATACTCGTGAAGGAGGATCTGTTAAGTGTACTTTAAATGGATGGGAGGGGATTGGCATGTGAAAGAATTTTGAGATGAGTTATCTGGGCCTGCCAAAGTAATTTGTGGAGTGGGCTGGGGGGCCCGTTTCATTTGTAATGGGTCAACAATTCTGATGGCAGCCGTGAGTGCTGGAATTGCTGTCCAGAGGCTTATCAGAGGCTCAGTATCACTGCACAATTTTGAGAGTCTCCAGGATGAAGTGATAGCTTGAAGTGGCATATCACCTCATTGTCAGTTATCCAAAAGAGGCTTAGCCATGGCATCTACAGTCTTTCCCTCTGTGCTCCGTGTGTGCCTACGTCTGTGCATGCAACACTTTCAACTCTGCTGCTCCTGAAGCATTGAAGAATGTAAAATATAGCTTTACACTCTCAACACATCATCACTTATCTTATCACAAACAACTTTACAGACAAATTAAACAAATATTTCTGCAGCATAGCAATCCCAGCGAAAAAGTAATGCAAATCTGATGCTTGAGCCTATATTTCAAGCATTCAGGCGGTACACCCTATAACATTGTCATCAGATATTGTTACCAGAGCATTAAAACCATGCGTAATTCTGGGAATAAAGCATTTTGTTCTAATTCAGTACTGTTTATATTATTTTTATTGATTTATTAAAAAAAAAAAGAAAGGTACTTGTTAACTATACTGTAACTTACCAGCACAACAACTCTTCTTACACTTTCAAATCTCCTGCAGCCTAGTTCAAGATTCGCTTAAGCGGAAGATTTGAAAACATTGGTTCAAGTGGAAACAGCGATGCTGGGGAGTTACAGTGACTCTTGCATAATTAACAAGTACCAAAATAATTTTTTTTTCCATTTACCGTATTTTTCGCTCCATAAGACGCACCTGACCATAAGACGCACCTAGTTTTCAGAGGAGGAAAACAAGAAAAAATAATTCTGAACCAAATAGTGTAATAAAATATTTAATAAACTATAACATAATAACATTTGAACCATGTAAAGTGAACAGCAGTCAACAGTGGCATTAAGAACCATATTTAATGCTCAAAGTGGAACATCATATGTATGGGGTAAATCAAGATTTAATGAGTGATAAAGTTTTTTTTTTAATGAATTGTGCCCCCTGGACCCGCTCTCCTTCCATGCAGTCCTTGCTTTCTGATCTGGCTGCAGGCTTCCCCACGGCATCATTAAGGTCCCCAACGTGCACTCTTTTTTGCAGTATTTGCTCCATAAGGAGCACACACTTTTCCCCCCACTTTTTTGGGGGGGAAAAGTGCGTCTTATGGAGCAAAAAATACGGTAAATAATAATTAAAAAACTAAACATTTTATAAAAGTTCTGTATTATATTTTAAATAATCTGGTGAAAGGCATACCTCTCAATATTTCTGTTTTGGGAGTCAGGCCAGAGTGTGCTAGCGTGCGCGTTAGGAGTGACTGTGGTCAAGCTACACAAGGGACATACCACGCCACATTGGGGGGTTGTCAAGCCCCCGAGCATTCCCAGGCCCTTTCTTGCAGCATAGAAGGGGTATCACTCAGTGGGACATATCTCCCAACTGTTGAATTGAGATAGCAGTCCTGATACTCATGACGATGGGACAGTCCCCTCAAATCGAGACAGTTGGGAGGTACGCAAAGGATTTTTTTAAAAGTGGAATTTTTTTTTTTTTTTTTTTTATAATAACATGCATTTACCTAGATAGACACTTACCTTTCCTTCTGTCGTTATTTTTCTCTTTTCTGTCTTTCTCCTGTGGTTTATATACACTGTAAGGAGTTTTTTTTAGAGTGATGTCATTCATCTATACATTGGGCGTGGAGCATGTATTCCTTTTAAATAATCTATTTGAATTTCTACAAATGTTCTAGCAAAATTCACACAAAATATTTTCCTCTATTGTTTTTTTCTGTTTACAGAACTATATGCTCACACTTGCCATATTTGCATGATAGTGTTGCCGACAGTGGCAGCAGCAGTGAAGGTGAAGGAAGCATGTTTATAGGTCACATCTGAGCCTCTTTGGGGTGCCTGACAAAGGGGTGAGATGCCATTTCAGACTCCCATCTCAGGTCATCATGTAAACTATGAAGATTGTGCAGTCACCTTAAGCCTATATTAGGCATCTGCACAGCAAACCATCACTGATTACCACTGATTAAATGTTGGCTTTGTTACATTTCTGTGCATCTGGATCATTCCTGACCACAGTAACTGTGGTGACAGGGATGTCACAGACTGCTTTCAGTTGTGTACTGAAGCAGGTCATACAGGCATTCTTGATGCCGTTTATTAATTTTCCATTGGATGAAGACTTCTATTTGCCCCCCAAAAATATTTTTTACAGCATTGCTGAGTTTCTGCATGTCATAGCTGCAGTTGATGAAACACATGTACTTGTACCTCCGGTACAAAACAAATCAATCTTTTGTAACTGTAAATACTACCATTATATCATTGTACAGGCTATATTTGCTGTCTCTCCTCATCCATATCCTGGTTTCCAAATATCCTTGAAGTATCCATCCTTGATAATGAGGCCAGATTATCAGAGCATAAAGGTAAACAGGGGTGGTTATTAGGTAAGTGAATCACATCATAACTCCACATATATTTATGTAACTTTTTGAAGTTATTGTTTCTGTGATTTACTCTTTGTTCATAGAGACCTTAGAATTGCTCCATGTATAGAATCAAAGCTTTTTCTTTCCACAGAGCTGCAGCATTAAGTATAGTGTTGGCATTATAAATCTAAACACCAAAAAAAACATTTCATCAATAGTCCCACCACAAGAAAGTACAATTGAATTGATTTAATGTACTCAATCATTTTTCCTATGCCAGGTGTCTTGAAGTTAATTTGAGCATGTCCGTAATGTATGCATTTCCAGGTTACATTTAGAAAGAAAACACAGTAACAAAACAGCAAACCATAATTCTATTTACAAATGAAACTAATTTAACACCTTCACCACAAACGTGGTAAACATTTTGCACACAATGCTCCATTTTTATTTAAAATAAAAACCTCCATATTGTGTGCCAGCAAAATAAGCTGCACATTAGAGCCTGCATATGACAAAGTATACCTAAAACAATGATGGTGAGAGAATAGCTGGAATAATGGTGGCATGTGGGGAAAAATGTATGCAATAATAATGACATGTGGGAGTGATACCTGGAAGAGTGGTAGCATGTTTGGTAACTGGAACAATGATAGCATGTGGGGTGAGAGATATCAGAAACAGTATTGGCATGTAAATGGAGGGGGTATCAGGGAAAAGTGATGGCATGTGACATGGTATACTAAGGACAGAGTAAAATACCTGGAATGCTCACACTGAATGTTAAGTGACAAAATTAAGTAGGATTTAACCACACATTGGTTATTTCTCAAAATATTTTCTGTTCTACTTGCAGGAGAGAGAGCTTACTCTCTGCAACCGTGTCTTCTCTCTCAGCTATTGCAGTGAGCCACAAATCAACAATTCAAATACAATTCAGCAAATGCTTCAACCAGATTGATCATGGAATAATCATTTGGTCTGCTCAGAGCCTGGTGCTTTGACTGATCTGGAGAAGCCTTATTTATCCCACAAAATTTGTGTTCCGTGTTTATTACAAAACAAAAGTAGAGAAAGGTGAAAATCTGTATAATTGGGGCACTCAATGATTAGACTTATATTAAAAAATTGGATAAACTATCGATTAAGTAAAATGGTTTTCAGGAGCATGCAATTAGCGTGGCTGAACGCTGACGCACGTTTTGCTACTATGCTTTATCAAGCTTTATTAACTTGCCTTGATAAAGCTTTTTAGCTAAATGTGCGTCGGCATTCAGCAATCACTCCTGAAAACCATTTTACTTGACCAATATTTTTTCGAGTCTATTACTAACAAGACTTAAATATTTTAATTCAGCCACAGTATACACTTATAAGCGTCCAAATGCAGCGTATGAATGAAGATAGTATGCATGCAAGTGACAGTGCAATAGTAGATGTAAGACTTGTTCGGGTACTATTGGAGTGATATCGTTTATCATGACACAATCCTTCAAACTTACTAATGTAGTAAGCCGTTTAGAAAATACTAAACAAGCTTAGAAAACTATTAGAAAATTAACAGGCACTAATAAAAACAAGGGAACATTAAATAACCCTATATTCTATAATTTGAGAATAGCAGTTCTATCTACAATATTACAGCTAACTAATTAAATATCTTGGTGAAAGACAAAACCGAATACAGATATCTGAAAGTCATTAACTGGCATGGAACAGATATTTCTGTTTAAATAATTGCTGCCTATATATAGTCATGGTATAGAATAGGCAAAACTGGAGTCTAACAAAACACATGGAATGATAACAGGAGTTAAAAATATTAATCTCTTCACAATCATTTATTAGAATATATTGAAGCAGCAACGTGGCTTAGTGTAACACTGCTATTTTAGTAGTCACCTCAATAAAATCATGTCAATTCATAATTACCGATTTGAAATATTCATGATGACTCCAATAAAAAAAATTTTTTTATGTTTAACATATATCAATAAAAATTGTGGTTTTTTTTAAATATAAGTCTAATCTTTGAGTGGCCAGATTATACACATTTTCTCCTTTCTCTACTTTTGTGATATACTTGAATTATAATGTGTGGGTGCACACCCCTTAATATCCCTAGAGTTGAAGTAAAATACAGCTAATTGAAAGAATTTAATAAGGGATTAATGATTTACTTGGTGCGGTGTGACTTAAATGAATGTTCCCTGTGTCATTTTTCATATGATCACTATTCAGATTGGGTTGCCTATAGTGGAGTAGGTGGAGGTTGTGTTGGAGGATCAAGGAGATCATGATCTTGAGCTTTAACCCAAATATAGCTAATTAGGGATCTATTATCCAACAGGACTTCAGTTGTAAATAAAACATTAAATTACTTGTTAAGGCATAACTAGACACTTGTGTTTATCAATTTTGCTCAAAGACACCTGCCTGATGAACAGTTATACTATGTAAAAATATGTTGTAATGCAAGGGGTGTAATAATTTTGATAATGGCTACAAAAGGCATGCTGATTAAATATCCTACTCAGATGTGTTGGGAAAAAAAAATCTTCAAATGTCTGCTGAAGATGCTACCCTCCAAATTGCTGATGAATTCCACACAGCAGAGGAGTTTCAGAAGGAGGAGGCCCTGAAAGAGCCACAAGTGGTGGTGGTGGCCCATGAAGAACCACAAGTAACGGAGGTGGCGCAGGTGGAACCGGGGCCACAAGTCAGAGAGCTGGACCCAGAGACATAAGGGGGTGGCCTAGTAGAAGCTAAAGAGTAGAGGAGGTAGCCCAGGTATAACTGGAGCCACAAGTGAAGGAGGTAGCCCAGGTGGAGCCAGAACCACAAGTGTAAGAGGGAGCGCAGGAGGAGCCAGAGCCACAAATTTACAATTGTGAGGGGTCATATCTTAGGTCAACTGTAAATTGTTCTGTAAACACAATTTACAGTTGTGTGCTACATGCAACCAAAAGGTGTCTAGGATGTGCATTCCACACAAGCCATATGTCGGGGGGCCCCCCATACCAGCCCCTTGATGTATGTGCCCACCCTGCAGGTGGCTGATCCACTCCTCCTCTTTAATCTAGCTGGTATCCCTGTTATCCTGTCCCCTGTCTCCTCTGCTCCATCTTTCACCTTCCCCTCTTGTTTCTCACAGTTTCCCCCTACATCCACATTCTTCCAGTCTTCATATGGCCAATGCAGACAGAGTCTCCGACAGTAATGTCTGCAGATCAGGTCAATGTAGTAGGATATTAATGTAATGTATGTGTGTGGCAATAATGATATGTATGTGTGATATTAGTGTTATGTGTGAAGGATATTAATGTTATGGGTGTGTCATATTAATGTAATGTATATTGGTTGTATTAATGTAATGGGTAAATAAATGGTGAGGAAGATGCTGATGTGTGTGGTGGTATTAATGTAATATATTGGGCACTGGTGGAAGTTGCAGCTGGTGGGGGCTATTTATGTAATTTGAGAGCTATTCATTTAATGTATCAGCATGTTGGGGGTTGTCTTTGTTAAACGTGGGGACTGTTAATGTATGTAATGTGGTACTAATGGGGCTATTTGTATATTGTAGTGGCTAATAATGCAATGTGATGTCTCTTTATTAAATATTGGGGCTAATAATTTAATGATGGGGCTAGTTGGGAGAAAGAGGTCTATTAATTTTGGAGCTGGTTGGGGGAGGGAGGCCGAGAGTGTTTGGCTTTCCAGGAGGTGTTTATACCTATCTCTTGTCCACTGGCTCACTACATTCCAGAACCCAGACAAGCATCTACAGATCTTAAGACAGCTTCAAGAACAGGAAGGAGAAACCAGTTTGGTCTGCCACCTTTCCTGATTCAAATGGGGCATTACTGATTTTCTCGAACTATCTGTCACTGTCAGGACTTCTTCCAGACTGGAGATATGTTCCATTTCAGGCAGCCCTCCCAATGCTCCCCTGTCAGTTTTTAATCTGCTGAAGTGACCAGTTGAGTAGAGGTCATAGTGTTGCTCTGTACTACACGATGAGAGCTTTGGGAGTCACAAGTGCACTGCTGGTTATTAGTGTGAAGACTGGAGCCCTTCTCCAGTGGACATTGCAGGTGGTAGGAACCTCTGAGGCAGGGGGCTTGGAACATGTGTCAAAGCGAAAACTGTGGGAGAGCGTATGTGACAAGGAGAATGTTGCCCACATTTCTCCCTATGTCCCATAAGAGAGAGGGATTCAAGCAATACTCTTGCACACAGTCCACTAAATTCTTTTTTGACACTTAAAACTGGACACCTTTAGCTGTATTTGTCAATATATATCAGACCCTTGGGGGAATTCAATTAGCCGCAACCATTCTGGAGACACTTGAGTCCCTTTCGGCCAGACTTGTTGCATTGTTGCCATTTAAAATAGAACTGAATCACTTAAAACCTTAATTAATAAATTCAAGGCATTTTTTAATTTGGCTTGAACAACTCTATAATTATGCCATTTTATAATAAGAACAAATATGACATGGCATTGTGACAGTAAATAATTTGCATCTTCTCACACACAGGAGAGACATGAGGCAAATCCAAAATTATGTAGAAAATGCTGTAAATATTTTATGATATTTTTTTTCCCCAATTATATTATAGAAGTAACTCTTAGTTTATTTGGTTTATAAATTTTATATTGTTGTTTTAATCTGAATGGTTTATTTCACTTATATTTAATTATTTTAACATAATAAGGTTAAATAATAACAGAAGTACACAATATACATTTTATGTAATTTGATAATTGTTCTTCAAGGGGTCGCACCAAGAAAGGAAGGAATAGGAACTGAGGGATTTTAAAAGCTGAGGCTGGATCTGTGGACTGTAGTGGTACTCTGGCATTAATAATTTGACTAAAGGAGTACACCAATCTGATGTCTCAGAGGAGGGATCGTCAGACGTGATATATCAGATGGGCGGAGGATAAGCAGTCTCTTGTGCTGCTGGCCGTTGGTGGATAACTATAACTTTTCTCCCCATGCCTGTTGCCTAGTGCATTTTTCATTGTTTTTTCTTTTCTTTGCATTCTTTCTTTCTTATTTGCTTGTTTTTCTCTTTTCCTATTCTCTCCCGTTTTGTTTTCTCCTCAGTGATATTTTTGTTCAGTGTTTGTTTCCCCTTTCTTTTATTTAACCAGTTCTTTAAGCTCTCTTCAGCCCCCCCAATCTTTTTGTGTCCCCGTTTTGTTTTTTCAACCTTCCCTGGTACCACTCATCCCCTCTTATCCCCATCCTTCTACTTCTAGTTCTTACCTTCTTTCCCCCTTCTCCTTGTGTTTCTTTCCTTTAGTATGGATCTTCTGTCTGGATATCCCTCTCGCCACCCAGCCGGATCTGGCTCACAGCTAGGCTACCCGAGAGTGCCCCGCTCGCCCTCCATTAGGGTGAGTGGGTGCACATCTTACCCTGCTTTGCGTCCTGTGGTGGAGGGTTACGGCAGACCCCATGACGTCTCGCCGTACGGCGGAAGTGATGGACGTCACTTTTGGTCCCGCGGCCATTACTCTGGTGCATCCCCGAGCGGTGAGCAGGCTCGAGGAGCGCCGGGGTGGTTGCGGAAAGGCCGCTTTCATACCGGGGGCTATATGGCGGTAGGGGGGGTGGCTCACCCCTTTGCAAATCGGGCCAGTAGGTCCTGTGGGCTATCTGTAGTAGTAGTGAAGCACCTCTTAGGTCTTATGAGTCAGTTATAGGGGCTTCTTAAGCTGGCAGCAAGTCCTCTAAGCGTGGGGAACACACATTTAGGCCCCTATACAAGGGCCAAACCCTAGCAAGCAGTCCCAACCCCTTAAAAAAAAACGTTTCTCTTCAGGCCGCATGGAGGCGGAGCCCGCGCTTCACCTGGTTCACAGGACATCATGCAGTCTCAGTTTTGTGCCAGAGGGCGGGGTCCTATCCCCCAGCGTAGTCAACACTCTTCTCGTGGCTCAGGAGCAGGTCCAGGAGCAGGTACGGGCGCCAATGGGAGAGAGTTGTCAGGGCAACGCAGATGTCGCCAGTGGCAGCTGATCACGGGCGTAGGTCTAGGTCTTGCGGCTCTAAGTCTCAGTCGGGACCTTCGGTGCCGGATGAATCTCCAGGTTGGGGAATCGCGAGCGGCATGCCTCGCCACGATCGGATTTGGAAGGTCAGTTTGAAGACTCGTAAGGCGGTTCCGTTTACCAAGGTGAGATGAATATGTATGATTTGTCGGATGTTCAAACTGTGTTGTCGGACTGTTATAGCTCTAGTATTGCATCTTCGGACTCCGGGGACTGCCCCCAGCGACTGGATAAGTGCTTTCGGAAGCATTTTGTGCCCCGCGAGGGCGATCGCAGGGTGACGTGTAGGCCCGGGCTACACAGGGGCTCCCGTCTCTTTGGGGGGGAAATGGTGTGCTATGCTAGCACGGCCATATTTCAGGGGGTCGGGATTTCTGTCCGGGACAAGTTAAAGTACTTGCACATGGTGCATGAGATGTACACGTCATCCCACCCTGGGGTTTGGCTGGCCTATGATGAGGTGTTTCGGAAAAAGTACGATGGTCACGCCTTATGCTTGCTTATCGCGACGTCAAAACTTGGTTGAAGGTAGCAGGGTTAGTGCACCTTTTCTCAGCAAGGGTCGCTGTTACCCTTTCAACCGAGCAAGTTGCCCACACGGACCATGTGGGGGAGGAGACCCAGCTAAGTCATGGGACAAGCAGAACAGAATGGGAAGAGCAGGTAGCCAGCCCTCACCAGCGCTGCGGAAGGCAGGATCACTGATTAATGTGGTAAGTCTGAGCTGATAGTTCAGTTGCTACCCAAGCAAGTATGAAGCAGAATTTTTGAGGGAGGGTTTTCTTCAGGGGTTTCGGATACCTATCGAAGGATCAGTTCTTTTGTGCAGGGTTGGGAATTTGAATCTGACAGTTTGTTCCCCAAGGTGTTGGAGGCTAAAGTTATCAAGGAAGTTGCGCTTGGGCGCATGTGTGGACCTTTTCGGAACCCTACCTTACCGGACTTCGTGGTCTCCCCGGTAGGCGTGGTTCCCAAGAAGGCCGCCGGGAATCAGCACCTCTCATTTCCTCATGGTTCTTCGGTGAATGAGTGATCCTGGAGAAGTATTGCAGGATCACTTACCAGTCTTTCGAAGCTGCCCTTGACATGGTCCATGGTTTTGGTAAAGGCGCATTGCTAGCAAAGGTCGGCAATGAGTAGGCTTTTCGTTTGCTACTGCTTCACCCTGACTCTTTTTCCTTTGTGGGTTCAGGTTGGATGATTTTTTAGATAGATGCCTCCCCATGGGATGCACGGTTTCCTGTGCATTTTTTGAGTGTTGTAGTTAATTCCTACACTGGTGTGTCTGTGCTGGCACTGGCCATCAGGAAGTCGCCCATTGGATAATTTCTTGGATGTCATCTGGCCCGGGGGTGCTGCTACCTGCAAGGAGATGTTATTCTCAGTAATGGCTCTTTTCTATTCATTGGGTGTCCCAGTCGCTAGAGAGAAAACGGAAGGTCCGACAACGTGGTTGTCGTACTTGGGCATTGAGATAGATACTGTCTTGGGTCTTTTTCGGCTTCCGCTGGACAAAGTGACTAAACTACGTGGTACGATAAAAAAGGTGCTAGGGACTGGAGGAGTTACGTTGCGGCAGGCCCAAGCTTTGTTGGGGCTGTTCAATTTCGTTTGCAGGGTGATACCTATGGGGCGGGTATTTTGTCGAAAGTTTGAGCGGGCGACGGCTGGGCATAGGCCCGCATGGTCGAATTTCTCTCTCTGTGGAAAATCGGGAGGATTTGGTAGTTTGGGACCTGTTCCTTCAAGACTTTAATGGAGTGCACTTATGGCCTGTGCCGCCGGTGTCTAGCCAAGAGATGAAGCTCTTTATGAACGCGTCTGGAGTGGTAGGCTTTGGGGTCTATTTTTCGGGGTAATAGTGCGCTGTCCCATGGCTTATGTAATGGGTGCTGTCCTGCTGGATGGCTAATTTAACACTCCTTGAGATTTTCACGATAGTAGTTGCAGTAGAACTTTGGGCAGGCAGGTTTGTCGGGAAACAAATAGTTTTCTGGTGTGACAACCTTGGCGTAGTGCAGGAGATCAATCGGCAGAGGGACACTTCACCTCCGGTGATAACACTTCTGCAGTGGCTGGTATAGGTCTGTCTGTCCTACAACGTATGCTTCCAAGCTCTGCATGTGCCTAGAGTGGAGAATGTCTTGGCGGATGCTTTGTCTAGGGGGCAAGTAGAGAGATTTGGAACGTTGGCCCCTGTGGCATCCCTAATGGGTTTACCCTGTCCCGCTTATGTATGGCTGATTGTCAAGCCGACAGAGGGTCTGGTCGAATCATCCCTTGCTCCTATGACTCGGAGGAACTATCGTGTCTGTCGGAACGAGTGGTACACTTTCCGGGGCCAGGGCCATGATGGTGAGGAAGGTCGGGACAAGTGCATGCTTACATTTGTCTGGGCAGGTTTCCAGGCTGGCAGGTCTAGAGCGGCTATGGCAGGGTCACTGGCAGGTATATCATTCTTCTCTAGGCTGCATGGGGAGGCTGATTACACCAGAAGCTTTTTGATTTCCAGGGCGCTCAGGGGTTGGGCGAGAGAGAACGCCTGTTCATTCCTGATCAGAGAATGCCCATTATCGACTTCCATTTATGTAGCTTATTGTGTCGCTCGAAACGAGTGGTGCACTTTCCGGGGCCAGGGCCATGACAGTGAGGAAGATGGGGACAAGTGCATGCTTACATTCGTCTGGGCGGGGTTCCAGGCTGGCAGGTCTAGAGCGGCTATGACTAGGTCACTGACAGGTATATCATTCTTTGTTAGGCTGTGAGGGGAGGCTGATTACACCAGAAGCTTTTTGATTTCTAGGGCGCTCAGGGGTTGGGCGAGATAACGCCTGGTCACTCCTGGTCAGAGGAGACCTATTAGCGCTTCCGTTTTTGTAGCTTATTGGATGTGATCCCAAGGGTGGTGCGAGACAGCTTTGAGGTGGCTTAATTTTGCGCGGCCTATGTCATGTTATGCTTTGGCGCTCTCCTGGTGAGCGAGCTAATTGCTTCCTCCAGGTCTGCCCCACTTTCAGGTATTCTAGTGCAATACGTGGTGTATTTGGCAGTTCTGTGTGCTGCAAAGGGAAGAAATCTAAATCGGACCAGCTGGGACGAGGGCGCTGGGTTGCAATGGTCCCGAAAGTTGGTTGCTCTGTTTGCCCGATTGCAATAATCAGTGTATTTGCTTGCCTGTGGTTGAGTGGTGCAATCCCGTGGCTGGTGCATGGCGATGGTTCCCCCCTCACTAGGTACCAATTTTCAGTGGTGTTGAAACGTACCTTGGCAGCTGTTGGTATGGACGGTTCTCAGTTTGGCACACATTCTTTCCGTATTGGGGCCATTTGAGAGACGAAGGCATGCTTTTGTTTATAGGAGATGTTTATAAGGCCGTAGCTGAGGTATACACCTACAGGTGTGGTGGTGGGCCTCGGTTCTGAAGGATCCAGGCGTGGCCCGGAAATAGCAGTGCAGTCGACGGCCAGTGGTGAGGTCACATTACGGTAGTGGGCAAACTTAACCCACCTCTCTTCGATGGAACTGGCTATGGTCTTGGTCCAAGTACTGGCCGGGCGGGTTGGCTTGTGGTTGCTTCCTCGAGCCCAGGAGGGGGGCGTGTTCTGTAGTACCCGGGGCGGCTGCAACACTTAAGGTAGATACGTGCGCACGTGGTGTGTTGGTTATCCCCAGTTTGCGGATGTCCTATGGTAAATGCTGGGGCATCCTGGTTTGCTTGGTGGATGTCGAACTGACTGCTCTCTTTATCCACCACCATACCTTACAAAATAAATTCTTTTTTTTTCGCCACATCTAAGTTGTCATTTATTTATGATTAGTGAAATGGAGTTAAGAGTTTAAGAGAAGGAAGGATGTTAGCCATTAAGCATTTTAAGCACTTTCCACCTCCTCCTTCTTCTCTTCTGTTCTGCAGCGTGACCTCCCTGCATTGTGCAGAAGAGGTCACATGATGCCAAAGTCGGCTACCACTGATCTTCCTTATTTTCTGCTTAACAAAGTAGAGATGAAGGTTGGGAGCAGCCAGCGGGAGGGGGAACAGGTGAAGGCTTGGGGAACACCTGTTGCCCACCACTGCAATATGGGCTTAATACACAAGGGAAACAAGAGTGTTTAAAAGTGTTTGTTGTTAATTGTGTAGTCACAGTACATAACCATATAATATAATACATATACAATATATGCATATAATTGCCCTTTTCCTCCTTACGTATGGGGCACAATGCATCTAACTCAGCTCCAGCTCAGGGAAATTCAGCGAGTAATTACCGTATTAACGGTAATATTTTTCGAGCGCTCCATTTTCAGCGATCACGCGTCAATTGAATACCCCCCAATATGTCACTGAATGGCTGTTTTTGCCCTTTGGAGAACTGTACTAGTTATTGGCCTCCATAACATATCATATACAAAAATTTCTCCATCTTTGCAAACAAACTGTTGCAAAATAAAAAAAAAACGTAGGCAAGGAAAGGGTATCCGAATCCGACAGTGACACAGATTCACCTTGGAAGCTGAGACAAGCTTTTAAATCAGTGGCAGGAGCTTAGGGTGATTATGTTTTTCATTGCCAACTAAAATCAGGACACCAGAGCGCTGAGGGCACAGTTTTCAATATCTGCTGCAACCTCCGGCAAATGGGTTACCCAAAGAGGGGGAACAAAGCACAACAAATATATCTGACCTGGGGGCAAGTATTACATGAGGTCACTTTGGTTCAAACCTTGCACAATAGCTTCACTTAGTAAAGGTTCATTCATGCTTTAAAAATCAGTTGAAGGATTTAGGATGGTGTCACACTTTTAAAGCCTCTGAAGTGTCTATGCCTAATTTATTATAACCTTTTTATCATTTTGCTTCAAATGAGCACTAAATATGCTCTGTGTGACTGGGTCTGCTGAAATATAGTGTATTTATTTGGGAAAGCGTTTTTATTGAGTGCATTGGAAACACTGCTGTCAGCGTTTTAAAAATCCATTGATTGATCAGAGCACTATGTGACTTTACTCATAGAAATGAATGATTTCAATTTGGAGTGTTTAGATGCCGTGCTTTAAACGTGAAGTGAAAACCACCAGTTTAACACCACCCTTACTATAACAAGTCATAGCTTAGTTTTAGCAGAGCAAATACTCTAAACATTTAAAGCAGGTTAAAGCTTAAAAAAAAGAAAAATAATAAATGGATAATTAATACTGACTTTAAACGGTTCCACTAGTTCAGCTTTGCTAACTGTGGCTGTATGTACAAACACCATCCTAGGGCAATAAAATGCTCATAACAAGGGGCATTATTAATTGTTTTCAGGTTAGTGACTTATAATATTGGAACAGATATTCAGACAAATACGACAATGTTACAACTTCTACATTGTCCCCCAATAAATTCTGTTTTTTTGGTTTTCAACAAGATACAACAAAGTACATTTTATTCTCCTCTTATCACACCACATTGTAGTTCTACTTGAAATTAAAAATATATTTATATCTGAACTGCATCCAAACAGCCTTGTGGTGTGTTAGCAATTGGCCCTAGTGAGCAATATATTTGCCCATTGAGATCATTTGAAGCAACTATTGTACTATGTAGTAAGAGACATCAGTGTTTACAAAAGTCAAATCTCATTTAAACGCACAGCTTACTTGCCCACTCCGGTCCTCATTTAGAGGTGAAGGCATTTGAACAATGAATGTTGTAGAAAAAGATGAGCGCAAAAAAAAGCACACCCAAGTGTGTGTGTGTGTGTGTGTGTGATGTCAGAGACTTCTAGATGCGCCCAACTCAGAAACGGTAGTATTTGCACCAGGTGCGCGTCAGTAGTACAAGTACAAGCGTATTCTTTTGTCTAACAATATAAATGTGGCTTGAGAGTTTTTGTGGTAAATGCTAAAGCTAGGGTTTTTGTCCAATAATCGGCTCAACCAGCTGACATACGACCGCTCGCTCAAAAGTCGGGTCAGTGTGTGTAGTGACACGATGGTCGAAAGTCTGCCCAAATGGACGATTGTCGCCTCATTTGGTTGGTCGTACCGTCAAATATTTTTGTTCTAATCTCATTTTCAGTGTGTAGTGTGTATGTTTCCGACCGATCCACAACAGTGAGTACGAAATTACAGTAATTGCTCACGGCAACATGGCTGTAAAAAAGTTGCTAACGGGCCAGCTGATCTTCCCTTTATCGTCTAAAACAAGGCTAGTGTGTATGCAGTCCACGGAGCGAGCGATCGGACGATCGATCGGAAGTAAAATCGATCGGCATAAAAAGTTGGTGAAAAATTCTGTAGTGTGTACCCAGCTTAAGTCACATTACCCTATTTGTACACAATATAATGTAATTAAGTGTCATATATACAATAGAGAATAGTGTCTTGACTATTATTAATAAAATAAAAAAACACATTTTTTTTAAAGTGTCATTAAATCCAAACACCTCCATATTCGTGGTTTCCCTCTTTAATAATGCAAGGGAAATATTCTTCCCTACAACAGAACAAATGGAAATGACAAGTAATGTGAATAAATGGCCGTGACTTGATATAATGTCGTTGAAATGCAAATTAATTCAGTCCTGTTCGCTGAAGAGGTCAATATGCAAACAGCCAATAAGAAGTGACTTGTTAGTGCTACTTACGGTCATCATCATTGCGTATTATTACACCAGGCCCCCCAGAAGCCACAAGAGATACCCCTCCTAAGAGGCATATCTGAGGATGCTTCCATATCGAAATATGTCGCACTTACATGAAAACACCTTTACTGCACTCAGCCTACGCTGGCCTGCCCCTACTCGCCCCCATTCTGTCTGTCCAGGATTAATTCAATGCAAGTCTGCCATGTGCACAAATCTAGATACGGACACATTCTGTTTGTAGTACAAAGATGTGCAAATTATACAAAAACTTTTTGGTGTACGCCATTCTTGCCAACTTTGGAGATCTCCCATCCGGAAAATCTCCAAAGCAGCAGCATCCTGGGGGTGTGACCACACGGATTGTGTCATCCTGACCAGCTCTCCTGCAAGTCCGGGACATTCCGGTAGAGTAGGCAACTATGGTATACGCCCAACTCTAAATAAGGTTCTTTGTAGTTCATTTATTTTAACTTTTGTAGATTTCTCACAATCTAATCCTCATTGGATTCTAATTAGGGTATATATAAGATATAGGTATATATATATATATATATATATATATATATATATATATATATAGTTAAAGGGTATTGGGACCACCTCAACATTTAGTGTATTATGTGGAGATTTTGTTTTCATTGCATTGGTTTCACTGCTATTCTATAACTAGCAATTTCTTTGTATATTCGTATAAAAGCAACTCTTTCTGAGCAGCGTGGTGGATGTATCTAACCTAAGATGCCAACCTTGATATATGTAAAAGATGGTGTTCATGAAGACCAGGGCATCTGCCACTTCATTATACTATGCTGGACATTTAACAAATTAATATCATGATTAATCAGCGATTGTTTTTATTAGGGAGTTACATAACATATTTTGCTGACGCCAGTTTTATTTTTGCCTTTTTTGTTGAAGTGTGAAAAGCTGATGATTTATAAGTTGATTTGCTGTTAATAGATTTGGTAATTAACAAATCGACCTGTAAATTACGAACTTGCATTTTTTATCACTATATCTGCAAATCAACCTTTTGAAGATCCCCTTTCAACAAAGTTAAATTCGGTCAGCTTGAGGCAAGGTGCCATAAATAGAAGATACGTATATACTACCATACCACCAAGTTTCCTGTACAATTGAAAATAGGTCTTCCATACAGTACTAAGTACTAGTGTGCAGAGTAACATTTTTTTTAAAGACAATAACATACCTCCTAATTTTTCAAATGGCACAAGAAAGTTCTTATCAAGTCATAGGTGAATATTTATTAAAGAGTGAAAAGCCATAGGGCAGGCAAAAACGGGTATTTTCGCTGTTGATAGGGCTTTGCCCTGTACATCAAGGGTTCACCACATAGTTGCCTTCTCTCCCGGAATGTCTGGGAGACTCACGATTTTCTGGGAGTCCTCCCGGACTCCCGGGAGAGTAGACAATTCTCCTGGATCCCAACCAACTCTGTAAATTAAACGGAGGGGGTGGGGCTTAGTGACGCTGTATATGCGTCATTGTGGCCCCGCCCCCTGTTTTTATTGGTCCAAAATAGTGATGGCCGTTTTGGGGTCGGGGCTAATGACGCGATTCTTTGAGCCCCGGTCCCACACAACCTCCTGACACCCCGACCTCCCGGGTAACAAGTTGCCTATGTTGGCAAGTATGGTTCACATCAGCAATAAAATACACGGTCGGTCTGGCGATAGTCTCCCCATACACAGCCTGGGGATGACTGACTAACTAGGATCGTGGCAGTACAAGTACTGTCTCAATCCAGAAAGGGGATGACAGACGAAAATGAATGAAACTATTCTTTATTAAAAGGCATGTTCTTTGTTCTGCAATAGTATGTAAACATTTTTTTTAATTTTTTTTTTTACTATTTCCCCCCACCTGGTCCCGTTGACACAGTAAGTTAACCCTTTCCTTTACGGGCCTGTGTCACTCAGGCAGTTGAGTATTGCTAAGCAGCTACGGCGAGATCTTAATGATAAATCATGGTGATAGATGATTTTCTATCACTAAGATAAACCAAATCAATAAAAATTAGCTTTAAGTCGGCTAAATATAACAGTTTTTATTGAAGAGTTGATATACTTATGCACCTTGACATGACAAGGCATATATTTACAAAACACAGCTTTAAATGTCACAAAGTACCAAAACAGGAGACAGGCAACAAATCCCTCAGTCTTCATCTTAATGCAACATAATCCAATAGCCAACTATGCTTGGTCCCACACCCCAAAAGAGTTTATTATATATTTTGTTTATAAAACTGAAGAAAAGAGAACATTTTTTGGCATCCTTTGTTACAACTGTTACGAGCCGTGGCTCCCCGACGGGCCACCGCGGCTCATTTCCTGTTTCCTCTGGCGTCCCGGTCGTCTCCATGATGACCGGGACGCCACTTCCGCCCTCCGCGTCCTGGTTGCCGGGGGAACAACCGGGACGCTCTGCCTTGTCTGCCGCAGCGCCCGGCCAGCGGTCCCACAGCCGGGCGCATTCGCGCAGAAGAAAGTGATGTCACTGGTTTGTTCTCTTCTTCTTTTAACCTCTTGAGGGTCTCTTTTGCGGCAGCCTTGTACACGCATTTACTGTATAATTTGGGCACGGAATTGCTGGGCTTGTCATTACACACTGTGATGATGTCATTGGGTGGAGTCTTGCTGATCATGACTCCTATTGGTTCCTCTCATTATCTAAGGCAGTGAGGACAGAGCCTCATTGCCAGTTATAGCTTCCTGTGTAGCTAGGCTCCTGTTCCTGTTTCCCTTCTCCTGTGCTGTATTCTAGTTTGGATTTCCCGTGTATGACCCCTGGCTTGTTTTTGGACCTCGTTGTATTGCCTGTGACCCCTGACCTCGGCTCGTTATCTGATATCGCTGCCTGCTGCCAGCCCCTGACCTTTGCTTGGATCTCACACTGCTGTGTGCTACTTCGCTACCCCTGGGTTCTCCCCAGTCAGTGCACATTACACGACCCTCCGTTCGTCTGCAGTCAAGTCTGTCCCCACCACTAGGGGCTGAATCATCAAAATCCATACGGGAAGTACATCATCGATTGGCATTGCTACATCGACGATGTGTTCTGCGTGTGGGCAGGCACTCAGGAACAACTACTCTTGTTCATTGAGTACGTTAACAACAATGATCTCAATATGAGATTTACTAGCCAAATCAGTACTGAGAAGGTTGAATTCCTGGACTTAGACATCTTTGTCCAGGAGGGGAGACTTGCTACTAAAACACACTTTAAGCAAGTTGATACTAACTCATTTATACCAACATCAAGTAGCCACCATAGGAATTGGTTGGCAAATATACCCAAGGGCCAATTTACTCGCCTCAGGCGGAATTGCTCCAACATTACTCAGTATGATGAGCAAGCAAAAACTCTGAAGAAAAGATTTCAGGAAAAAAATTATGATATCAAAACTATAGAGGAGGCTTGTTCTGCACTTCGAAAAACAGATAGGGAAGTTTTACTTACCCAAAAAGAACGCTGTAAAAATAGGGCTGAACAAGATGCACCGACACTTTCTTTTGTTACCCAGTATAATAGGGATCACAGGAAATTTGAAAAAATGATCAATAGGCACTGGCACATTTTGATGGGAGACAAAGACTTGATGAAGATCCTCCCCATAAAGCCTAAATTTGTGTATAAACGGGCAGTAAACGTAAAGAATAGTTTGGTACAGAGTACTATTCCACCAAATAGAGGAAATGAGAACCTTAATATCAACTCTACATGGCTTAATGAGAGGGCAACGGGGTTCTATCATTGCAACCGTTGCCAGGCCTGTAGGACAACAAACACTATAGGTACTAAACCTGTCACCACTTTTGAATCACGAACTACTGGTGAGAGTTTCAGCATCAAAGACAAACTTACCTGTGACTCTATTGGAGTTGTCTATCTCCTCCAATGTCCCTGTGGCCACCAATACGTTGGCAGGACAATCAGAAAATTTTCTATCAGAATAGGAGAACACATCAGAAATATTAGGAACCAACTTCTGACTCACAGTTTCTCCGAACATTTCTCCACACACCATCAGCATGACCCCTCACTACTAAGATTTCTGGGAATCTGTAAGGTTAATAAACTATGGCGTGGTGGAGATTACATCAAACACATTTTAAAAATTGAGACAAAATGGATCTATAATTTAAAATCATTATCACCCAATGGTCTAAACATTGACATTGATATTAACAGCTTTTTGTAAATTATCATCTATATACAACTTTGTATTTTAACTCCATAGGAGCTATCTGCCAATTGTTTTTTTATTTATTTTTATTTTTATTTACTTATTTGTATTTATTGATTTCTATTTTTATTATATATATTCTATAATATATATAATTTTTTTTTTATTTTATTATTATTTTTTCATATGTATTTTGCACTTCAACTTAAGTACTTCAGTCTAATAGCTCCACTTGTTAAATACGTTGTCTTTAACAAGGATTCTGACTACCACACTGAGTATGGATCTGAGAGACCGTCCCACATATATGTCAATCCAGCGGAGGATCCAATTGAAAGCTGCTCCTTTATGGCCGCCTCCCCTTATATATAGCAAACTGAAGACTGTTGTCTAATACATTTCCACTGTCCCTGACGAAGCCCCACGTGGGCGAAACGCGTAGGATCGTTATTGCACATTGTTTAATATATTTTTTAGCTCATGAGCAACATTTTAATATTTTTTTTCATCAATCTAGCGGTATCGTGCCTCTGCGCATGCGCAACAGCGCGGGAGAAAGCGAACCACCAGCTGTGCAGAGAGGAGGGGCGTCCGGCTGGGATTCCCCTATCGCTCTGCTACAGGACTCAGGAGAACCGTTCAGCTGCACGTGGAAACCACAACACTGGATCAGGATTGCTCTGGGGAACATTTCCAGTTTTAGGTTAGTGCCTGTTCAGCTCTTGCTGATATCACATTATGTGTATGAACTCACTGACCTTTGATCACACGCAGTGTACATTTTTCTATACTGCCAGCTTATATACTTCAGGATTGGCATATCATTGTGTACAGTTCTTTCATCAATAAGGATTTGTTGTATTTACAATACCCCAGCATTGGACTTATTGGACTTCCTGTTGCCATATGTTTGGTGAATGCAGGCATCAAGCCACTATTATTATTGTTCCTTTCCATTTTCATACAGCTATATACCATTTTTACATTTGTTCACTCTACTCAGATATTGTGGAATTGTGTTTATCGTGATCCATTTCATATGTGCCGGCACACCACTTTTTGGTTTTGACCATCTGTATAGAATAAATTAGGCTTTCAGCCATTTGACATCCACTCTACATCCTTTCTTTCATATCAAGCGCCTGGGAACCTCCTTTTGAATAGCTCTAGCGAACACCAGACTTCGGAGCAGAATCCGGGTTTTGTCATGCTGACTGGAGTGGTTCCTAACATTATAACTGGCCCAAAATAAAGACGATCCTATTTTCCACCGATGGAACCCAGTCCGGCTCAAGTCCTAGCAGGGCAGATCCAGGCCGTTTCGCAAGTGGTTCAGGACCTTTCGCTTAGACTTTCTGCTCAGGAAGAAGTCACCAAGGCCTCACAAGCAACTCTGGCACCTGCCCCTGAGCCGAAGTTAAACCTTCCGGACCGTTTCTCCAGGGATAGAACTTTGTTCCGCAATTTTAAAGAGAGCTGCAAGCTATATTTCCGTCTCAGGCCCCGTTCCTCGGGCTCGGAGCAACAGAGGGTTGGAATTATCATCTCCTTACTTCAGGGCGATCCCCAATCCTGGGCGTTCAGTCTGACTCCTGTTAATCCAGCTCTGCAGTCCGTAGACGCCTTCTTCAACGCACTTGGGGGTAAATGTATCAATATGCGGGTTCTTCAACACCCGCGTGTTCAGCCTCTTCCGCGATTAAATTTCAAGCGGCGCTGCATTGTAAAGGGAAGTTAACCCTTTACAATGCAGCGCCGCTTGAAATTTAATCACGGAAGAGGCTGAACACGCGGGTGTTGAAGAACCCGCATATTGATACATTTACCCCTTGGTCTCTTATATGATGATCCAGACAGGGTGGCCTCGGCCGAGTCACACCTAAGAGCGCTGAAACAAGGGCGGTGGACAGCGGAAGAGTATTGTGCCGAGTTCCGACGTTGGTCGGTCGACAGTCAGTGGAATGACCCCGCACTACGGAGTCAGTTCCGGCTTGGGCGCTTGGAGCAGATAAAGGACTCCTTAGTCCAGTATCCTTCATCACCTTCCCTGGAGGCCTTAATGCAATTAGTTATTAAAATTGACCGCAGGATCAAGGAAAGGAGGTCCGAGAGTGAGGCCGCCTCGCCATCCAGGTTCTCTTCAGCCTTCTACCTGGTTTCTCAGGATTTGCCAGAGCCCATGCAGTTAGGGGCTTATCGCCTGTCCCCTGAGGAAAGATCCAGGCGGCGGTCACAGGGGCTATGTCTCTACTGTGGCAATAAGGGCCATCTCTTGCGTAACTGCCCTAACAAGGCGGGAAAAGACCAAGCCTAGGAGTAAAGGAAGAGGTACGCCTAGGTCTCCAAATGGTCTCTACCAAGAATTCCGTCTAATCCCTCATCCCTCGGATCATCTATGGTAATAGATCCGTTTCCATCTCTGCTTTTCTAGACAGTGGTGCAGCTGGAAATTTTTTGAATGTGAACTTTGCCAAGACACTTGGTATTCCTTCCGTAAACTTGGACTCGGAAATCACGGTCTGCGGACTGGACGGTAGACCGTTGATTGACGGAAGGATCTCATATCAAACTCTTCCTCTGCATCTTACTGTGGGAGCTCTCTATTCTGAAGTTCTCTCGTTCTTCTTGATTCCCTGTTTCTCCGTACCATTGATCCTGGGGCATCCTTGGCTCCAACTTCACAATCCTCACATCGATTATAGCACGGGGGAAATTATACGATGGAGTAAGGCTTGTTCCTCAACCTGTCTTGTCCTTCCTCTTGGGGTTGTTCAGCCTTGTCCTGAATCTCTCCCTTTGTCTTACCATGAGTTCCACGACGTGTTCTCTAAGAAGGAAGCAGACTCTCTGCCCCCACATCGTAGCTAAAATTGCTCCATTGATCTGGTTCTGGATGCCAAGCTTTCTAAGGGAAGATTATATGCCCTGTCCATTCCTGAAACTAAGGCTATGGATGACTATGTGGAGGAAAACTTACGTAAGGGATTCATTCGACCATTTAAATCACCCGTAGGAGCGGGTTTCTTCTTTGTGGCAAAGAAAGATGGGAGCCTCCGCCCGTGCATAGACTATCGGGGTCTAAATGGGATTACCGTGAAGAATACCTACCCATTGCCACTCATCTCCATGCTCTTTGATCAGCTCAAATTAGCCACGATCTTTTCCAAGATCGATCGGCGGGGGGCATATAATTTGGTCCGGATCAAGAAGGGCGATGAGTGGAAGACGGCCTTCAACACTCATTCAGGCCATTATGAATATCGGGTCATGCCCTTCGGCCTATGTAATGCCCCCGCTGTATTCCAAGATTTTATTAACGATGTTCTACGAGAATTTCTGGGAAAGTTCGTTGTGGTATATCTCGACAACATATTGATCTATTCCCAGTCACTGGAGCAGCACCGTACTCATGTCAGAAAGGTCCTTCTCAAACTCCGCCAGCACTGCCTCTTTGCTAAACTCGAAAAATGCGAGCTTGAAGTCTTTCAGGTCACGTTCCTCGGATATGTCATCTCTCCTTGTGGCTTCTCCATGGATCCCAGTAAAGTACAGGCAGTTCTCGATTGGATCCGGCCAAGCAATCTAAAAGCCATTCAGAGATTTTTAGGATTCGCTAATTACTACAGGCGATTCATCCGGTCATTCTCTGTGTTAGTGGCTCCTATTACAGCCCTTACCCGAAAAGGGGCCGATACCGTTAATTGGTCCTCTGCTGCTTTGACGTCTTTTCAAGAGCTTAAAGAGGCCTTCATCTCCGCACCTGTTCTCCGACACCCCAATCCGGATTTACCTTTTATTATTGAAGTAGACGCCTCTGACGTCGGGGCCGGTGCCATCCTTTCTCAGAAGGATCTCAATGATCACTATCTGCACCCCTGTGCATTTTTCTCCGCAGAGACCCACTACGATGTTGGTAATAGGGAGTTGCTGACAATCAAGTGGGCATATGAAGAGTGGCGCCACTGGCTAGAGGGAGCTAATCATGTAATTACAGTATATACCGACCACGAAAATCTACAATATATTCAATCTGCTAAAATTGTGAACTCCAGACAAGCCTGGTGGGTCCTTTTCTTCTCCCGTTTCAACTTCACTATTACCTTCCGGCCCGGATCCAAGAACACTAAGGCGGACGCAGTTTTATCGCCTCTCATCCTTCCCTCACAGAAACCACTTTTATTATTTCGGCATCCAAAGTAGTCCTTGGCCTAACTCAGGATCTTGGCATGACACTACGTGGTCTTCAACATCAGCTACTCCCAGGGGTAAACTATTCGTACCTGATTATCTGAGGAGGACGGTCCTCACCGAATGTCATGATAATAAAACCTTGGGTCACCCTGGAGTATCCAAGACGTTGGAACTCCTGTCTCGTTCCGTCTGGTGGCCCTCCTTGTCAGCAGATACCAAAGAGTTTGTGTTATCCTGTGAATCCTGTGCCAGGAATAAGTCTTCTCGCAAACTTCCTGCAGGTCCTTTTATGTCGCTGTCTGTTCCAGTGAGACCCTGGACTCACATATCTATGGATTTCATCGTGAAACTACCGCGCTCATCCAGCTTTAACACCATCTGGGTGATAGTTGACAGATTTAGCAAGATGGCCCACTTCATCCCTCTTGTAGGATTGCCATGTGCTAAAACATTGGCATCTCTATTCATTTAGCACGTTTTCAAGCTCCATGGACTTCCTGTTAATATTGTCTCTGACCGCGGCTCCCAATTTGTAGCTACCTTCTGGAGAGCGTTCTGTGCCCAATTGGGAATCAAACTCTGTCTGTCGTCAGGGTATCACCCACAGTCCAACGGACAAACAGAAAGGGTCAATAAATCCCTTGAACAATTTCTCCGTTTATATGTAACCAAATGCCATAGTGATTGGGCTGCTCTGCTGCCATGGGCAGAGTTTGCCTACAACAACTCGTGCCATTCTTCTACTCTGGCATCTCCATTATTCTGTAACCTAGGATTTCATCCTCGCTCCAACTCGCTGGAAGTTACAAATCAAGCTAAACCTAGTTCTTCAATTTCTCATCTGTGCCGGATATGGAGAAAAGTTCACATTGCCCTCAAACAAGCTTCATTCAAGTCTAAGCATTATGCTGATCGGCATCGTGGACCATGTCATTTCAAGGTCGGGGACAAGGTGTGGCTGTCTACCCGCAACATTAAACTCAAGCAACCTTGTAGGAAGTTAGGTCCCAGGTTTATTGGACCATTCTCCATTATTAAACAGATTAATCCTTTGGCTTTTATGTTGAAACTTTCTCCTTCACTCAAGATTCCTAATACTTTCCATTGTTCCTTGCTGAAAGCAGTCACATGGTCGCATAAATTTAGGCCACATCAATTGCACAGACCTCGTCCTGTCTCAGTCAGAGGACACCAAGAGTTCATTGTTGAAAAAATCCTAGACTCCAAAACTGTACAAAGTCAAATCCACTTTTTGGTCCACTGGAAGGGCTACAGCCCGGAAGAACGGTCTTGGGGGCCGCAGAAGCACCTTCATGCTAACCAACTCATTAAGGACTTCTTCAAAAAGTATCCTGGGAAACCTGGAAGTCGGGGTTCCTTGACCCCTCCTCAAGGGGGGGGGGGGGTACTGTTACGAGCCGCGGCTGATTTCTGGTTTCCTATGGCGTCCCGGTCGTCTCCATGATGACCGGGACGTCACTTCCGCCCTCCGCATCCCGGTTGCCTGGGCAACAACAGGGACGCTCTGCCTTGTCTGCCGCAGCGCCCGGCCAGCGGTCCCACAGCCGAGCGCATGCGTGCAGAAGAAAGTGATGTTACTGGTTTGTTCTCTTCTTTTAACCTCTTGAGGGTCTCTTTTGCGGCAACCTTGTACACTGGCATTTACTGTATAGTTTGGACAGGGAATTGCTGGGCTTGTCATTACACACTGTGATGATGTCATTGGGTGGAGTCTCGCTGATCACGGCTCTTATTGGTTCCTCTCATTATTTAAGGCAGTGAGGACAGAGCCTCATTGCCAGTTATAGCTTCCTGTGTAGCTAGGATCCTGTTCCTGTTTCTCTGCTCCTGTGCTGTATTCTAGTTTGGATTTCCCGTGTATGACCCCTGGCTTGTTTTTGGACCTCGTTGTATTGCCTGTGACCCCTGACCTCGGCTCATTATCTGATATCACTGCCTGCTGCCGGCCCTTGACCTTTGCTTGGATCTCACACTGCTGTGTACTACTTCGCTACCCCTGGGTTCTCCCCAGTCAGTGCACATTACACGACCCTCCGTTCGTCTGCAGCCAAGTCTGTCCCCACCACTAGGGGCTCCAGCGAACACCAGACTTCGGCGCAGACTCCGGGTTTTGTTGTGCTTACTGGAGGGGTTCCTAACAACAACACTGTCACAACTATAGTTGATACAGCTGAACCAGGTCAGCTCACTGCAAACCACAACATCATGGCAGGTTTTCTTTTGTAGCAACTCTGTCGATCTTATTACACCTCAGGGTTTAAACTAATGTGCATTGCCAGATATTGCACTTTTAAAATGCATCATAGCAGTAGGTGAGAGATGTACTGCATGGTCGTGTCTCATTTCTGCGTATACAGCACTTTAGTAAGAAAACTCTTTAGTCTTTCGTAGTTTCCCAGTTTAGATGTCTGAGCTCTGTGGGTTTTTGCATTTTCATTTTGTGATGACGAATGATATGTAGAACTACTGGTTGCTTGTTTATTTAAGCCTGTAGTGCCACCTGGTGTTAAAGAAAGCAAACTAATCTCTAAGCCAACTATTTAAATACATTTCTTTCTATATTGGTCACTGTAAATCACAGGATTGCTCGATACTTTCTTCTGTACCCTAAGTTTAATCCTTTGGTGCCATTAAAAATGGATATACATTTGCGTTCTTACTTGCAGTAGTAAAATTGCACAAATTGCACAAAAACTCTATTTATGTGAATTTGTTTGTCAGATGTGTATTTTTTCTATAAACACGAAGGATGGTTCATAGGTCTCAACAATTGTTCTTCTCTGCTTTCAAGGTTCTTCACATTGTGTATTTGGAGGAGATTTGCATTGCACTGATTTCATAATACCTAATGACACCAAACTGGTTTGTGTCAGTGTCCAGTTAGTGGCGTCAAATGTCACGTGTTTTAGGGGCCTATTTATTAAAATTTTTTATGGCAAACGTCCGTTTTCGGGGGACAGTCGCATTTTAAAGTAAAGTTGAAATTCATTAATAGGGCATGGCAGCAAATATCGTAGATATGCCTTTTTCTTCTAATTCCAAACCAATCCACATATATGCCTATGGGGATTGCTATTTTGCACTATTTAATCAAAGATTTTCGGAACTTGCGCACGACGCCAGCTGAAGATGGCGGTAGCCGTTGAAGCCTATGGGGAGAACATTGTGGTAGAGGGATCTTCAGATCCCTCACCGCGATGGTGGTCACTTTGCAATAGTGACCATAGAGGACATAGGAGATGGGTCTTCGCAGGAACAGCAATTTATCGTGACTGCTGTTCCTAGTGAACATTTTTAATAAATCAATATGGAAATTATGCGATCCCTATCCAATCGCTTCCTACAGAAGGCTGCCTTGATACACAAAATAGTGCCACTACATTCAAAACATATACAATAATCATACAAGGTATCTCAGGCGCATACTGTATGGTAAACAAGATATCCGAGGTATAATCAAACACAATCCGATAGCATGTACAATGTCCAACACAAAAAGAAAAAGGACAGTCTTTCTTTTCCACATATAGCTGGATCGTAGAATATATCACCGCATGTATTATTTATTTTCTGAATATCCAACCGATTATTTCATCTGTTAATTTACTTGTCTCCAAAGCAATAATCATATATGCAAAAGTTGGAAATGGGAACAGGATTAATGTATAACAATACCAGAACTGAACAATGCATGCTAATACCAGAAAGGAGCCACTAAAAATATGTGCTTTTAATTAGTAGATCCTAATAGCACCACATGTGAAAGTAATAAAATGACAAAAAAATATTAGCCACTTATTAATGGGCTTACATTATGTGCATATTAACTCTAACGGTATTCTCTCCTTCATTAAGGATCTCCTCTAGCTTTAAAACATCTTGTATTCTCCCAGATTACATATATGAAAGAGAAAAGAGAGAGCGAGATCTGGCATAATACCTTCAGGGTAATAAATTTATTCACACCAAATGTAAAATCACACAGTACCATGTGAAACAATAAAATACACTCCTACCAGATCACTAGGATAAAAGCAGCGTTCCATACAAATGTAATAATACTCAAACAAATCAGCAGATGCACTCCTACCGCATATTTAATAAATAATTATGATATCTTTGCGATAAGGATTGAAAAGAATCATGTTTAAAAGGCAGTTAATAATAAATATGCCCTATTATGTCTATTTATTCCAGCAAAGTCGCTTGGGCTTTCTGTTGTACATCAGTAATTATATGAATAAGAAGTCACAGCTGTATAAAAGGTGGTTATCAGTTATAGCCATGTTCAAAGTTTGATAAGTTAATATGAATATTAAGCACCCAAAATTGAAAATAAAAGCTGCACTACCACCTAGGAAAGGTTTTACTAATTTACCCGCTATACCCTGAGCAAGAGGCACTGGCTCTACCAGTTCTGTAATACAGAGCATAAAAAGATAAAAAAAAAATATATATGTTATGCCAAATCAGATACCGTACATCATATCTATCCTGTTAGTCCTCTCATTTGTTAATGTCTTCCTTTTATTTGTTTAATGAATTATTATTATTATTAATATTTATTTATAAGGCGCCACAAGGCATCCGCAGCGCCGTACAGAGACAAACAAAATCACAATACAATGGGAGACAGCACAGTACAGTAAACACAGCAACTCAGTTCGCTCAATGCACAGCTAGAGAGGGCGGGGAAGGGGGAGGGAGGATCCGCAAACGACGGGGCCCAAGAAGGAGGGCGCGGAAGACAGGGAGACCCCCAGTGGGGAGGAGGGAGCGAGAGTGGACGTGGGGTGGAGGACCCTCGAGGAGGAGGGCTAAGTAGCTGGAGAGCAGAGTTAGAAGTGGTGGAAACAGGAGGAGAGATGGCCCTGCTCAGAGGAGCGTACAATCTAAGGGGAGGGGTGGACAGACAGAGAGACGCAGGGGAGAGAGGGAGAGTAGGGGGACAGAGGCAGAAGATAAGGTAGGAAGTTAAGTGGGAGACAGAAAGCTTTAAGAAAAAGGTGGGTTTTTAGGGCCCGTTTGAAGCTGGACAGATTAGGGGAAGTTCTGATGGAGGGAGGGAGCTTGTTCCAGTGGAGGGGGGCAGCGCGGGCGAAGTCTTGGATACGCGCGTGGGAGGAGGTTATAAGGGGGGAAGAGAGGCGACGGTCAGAGGCAGAACGGAGAGGGCGGGATGGAGCATGAATAGAGAGGAGGGTGGAGATGTAGGGCGCAGTGAATGAATGAATCTGATTGAAATATTGAGTGTAAGAAACAGACAGTGATGGCTGTTATTTAATGTTTTCTACATGGTGGTTATGCATGTCATGCTCTACTCCATAAGGGACTAATTTATATGATTTTTAATTAGATCTTGTTAGCTTACCGCAATAAAGTATTTTTGTATTTTACTGTTTATGTATTGTTTCTGGAATTTAGTTATATCTTATATTCATACTATACCATACTTGCATATTATACATATGTATAAGATGTAAGTTATGTTTTTGAAAATGTATAGTGGCACACTGACTTGACATTCTGCTTCGGTGTGTATAGCTGTGTGAGCGTACCCGATAAGTATCTTAAAACAATATATTTAAGCCCTCCGTCTGTATTAGGTGACAGCAAAGGAGATTGCCTTGAAGATTATCCCTTACCACCTTCCCAAGCAAGTCCACCATGGTGGCTTGATAATATCACTAAGCCCAGATTTTAGTTCTCAAATAAGATTATGAGCAAAGGAAAAATTGGGGTCCATGCCAGACCTTTTCTTCTTCTCTGACTATAAAAGACACTCATCCTTCTCAATTGCTATAGGGGATAAGTTCTCTGTCTGCACCAGGGGCCCATTGACTGTTGCAGCTCAGAGGGCTCAACTTGTACTAGCTTGCAGTCATCTCTTCTGTATCATCCTAAACCCCCTAGGTTCCAAAATGAGCAAAGGCCGTCCAGATATGAGGATGGAGATGCCAGATGAATTCTACATCCCCATTCCTCTGGAAACCACCAACATTTCCTCTGTCAGCCCGTTCCTGGTGCCCCAGGCACATCTAGGTACCCCAGGCATCTTCATGAGCATGTCGGCATTCATGTTATTCACCATCATCTTTGGCTTTCCCCTCAATGTTCTGACCGTCGTCTGCACTGCCAAGTACAAGAAGCTGCGCTCCCACCTTAACTACATCCTGGTAAATCTGGCTATTGCCAACCTTGTAGTAATCTGTTTTGGCTCCACCACTGCCTTTTACAGCTTCTCTCAAATGTACTTCGCCCTGGGCACTTTGGCATGCAAGTTAGAAGGGTTCACAGCCACGTTAGGAGGTAAGTATTTTAATTTATATCCTTCCATATTAACTGCTTAGAGGGATGGAGATATCATATATAGAATAATTCTACAATATATTCGCTATGCTACATAAATTGAAGGTTTTGGCTGTTTTTGTGTTAAAGTACATATGATGGTTGCTTGATACATAGCCAGTGTCATTTATGTGTAATACTGGTTGACAAACTGCGTAGCCATAGACCCTTGGTCAGACAGTTTAATGGTGCAGCCAGGACTTAGCCATGGAGTGCCTCTGGAATAATCGCGAAGGCACTTCATGGCGATGGCTTATTTTATATTATATTTACTCACGAGGTGCCGCAGTAACCTCACAGCTATGTTTCTGGGAACAAAACTAATATTCAGATAATGAAAACATTGCTAATTTTTGCTTGCACCCCTAGTAGGTGCAAGCAAACTGAGCAACGATCGTTACCTATAATGCGGTAATACAGTCAGGAGATTACTACGGAACCTCGCAACTAATGAAATCAGCTCCATAGTGTATACATTTGGCTGACTGTAAATTACTTATCCTTCTTTATTTTACAGTAAGGTTCCCCTTATGCAGTTGGTGCTAAAGCCAATAATGTTATATATAGATTATTTCCAGATTACAGTAGCGTTTAGCCATATTGCTAGACTGTTAGTTTCTCTTTTGAAGCTCAGGCATTTATCCCTGTTAGAGAACACAAGCAGTTGATTGCTATGCTTGTTATTTACAGAATAAGCTTATTTGCACAGTGTTTTGGTATTACTTTTGCTTTGATCTCAAAATCAGTCTCAGCACATAATTTAGTCAATATTACTTTGTTAATAATGGGTCTGGCAGCAAGAAAATATGTTGGCTAGTGGGTGTAATTCATTCTAAAACAACATCAAGCTCTTTGTTCAGGAGATGTAACAAACCTGAAAAGAACATTTAGTTTTGGGTTTCGTTTACATGTTATAAAAGGTAGTCAAGCATCACACAATAAAAAAAGCATAAAAAGGTTCACCAACAAACTGCAAATATGTAGGCGAGCAGCTCATTTCGTTTTCCAGAAATGATCCCACTTACGCATTCATGAATACACACTAGCATACACTAGATAGACTCTGCCAGATTACAGGCCCAGATGGGAAAGCAACAGAAGTCAAAATGTAACGTGAACATTTTGTTTACTATTAGTTTTGGACCACTTCATTCATTTAAACTTTTCTATTTTACTTCTAAAAGACCGCTTCATTCTAGTCTTAGATAAATTGTGAGAGAGAAACGGGTGTCAGAACTTCTTCGTTTCATGTGTATGTATAAATGCATTTTCCTGCCTCTCTAGTGCAAAATGCATCCCGTCCTGATTTTTCCAAGTTTTAGCTAGTGGCAGAGACTGGATGCCGGCCTATAGCTTATTGGCCGAGATCCAGTCTCTGCCATCTGCAAAAACTTGGACTTTTTGTGCAGGATAAAAGTTCAGCAACCACTCCCTAAACCTGAAACACTCCCAAACATCCACCCCATGAAACCCATTTAAATCTCTCTTCCCATAATAAGAAATGTTGTTTTTGCACATGGGCACAATAAAAGTTCCTCAGCTGATTCTATCAGGAACAAAATTTTGCACCCCTGCAGTCATCATCATCTTGACACACTAAGCCCTATCCTTGCTTAAATAGGAGTGATATTAGAGAAACAGACACATGGCATCACAAGATGGCGTTTGTTCTCCAGATTTAAGCATATAGTATGTAGGGTTTTGATCTCATCTTCTCAATTCTCAACATTGCCTTATATATATTGCCCTATATGTGTTCCTACATTCCTTTTCAGTACAACTGGTGCTATACATGTAAAATATCAATTAAAAATATTGTCCGTCCACAAGTTTTTTCTGAACTTGTTTTTAAAATATTTTTTGCGGGGCTGGCAGACTAGTGTTCGTCTAACAGTTGATGGAAGCGTTTTCTAAAACATGAACATTGGACTTTGTGAACTTGGGAAAAAAAGTGTTAACAATATGTTAAAGTGTCTCACATTATGTTATTATGGACACTTTCTCTATATGTTGCTATATGTATCATACATGTGTGAAACATTTACTCGTCATATATGCATTTTTAGCATTACCCATCTTAACCTTAATAACATATAATATATAGATGTATACATAACTCTTATTTACACTATTGTATTATTTTTAAAGCATTTATTTCGGAGTCTCAGGCTTGTATGTTGTTTACTTTCACAAATGACTAGTCTCTTTAATAAACTAATTAAACATTTATATTTTCATTTGACCCTTTTTAGGAATGGTCAGCCTGTGGTCTCTGGCTGTTGTTGCCTTTGAAAGGTTCCTGGTGATCTGTAAACCCATGGGAAGCTTCACATTCAGAGAGAGCCATGCTATTACGGGCTGTATCTTCACCTGGGTGATTGGGTTAGTGGCAGCTTCTCCCCCATTGCTGGGCTGGAGCAGGTATGGTACTACTCATCTCTTAAAAAAAGTGGAAAAAGTATACTGTAAAGAAGTTGCAATGTTTTCTTTCAAAGTCTCTGATCTGGAGGTAAATGTATTAATGTCCGGATTCTTCAACTCCGGCGTGTTCAGCGTCTTCGGCGATTAAATTTAAAGCGGCGCTGCATTGTAAAGGGAAACTTCCCTTTTGTAAAGGGAAACTTCCCTTTACAATGCAGCGCTGCTTTAAATTTAATCGCTGAAGACGCTGAACACGCCAGAGTTGAAGAATCCGGACATTAATACATTTACCCCCTGGTGTTATTAATAGGGTTTCTGTAACGTTGAAATGAAAAGCAAAGTCACCATTGCTCAGCCCATAAAATCCATCCTATATTTCCACGTGAATGCCAAATAAATTGAAACAGTTATAATAAATATATATTGTTAATTCAGGAGAAAAAAAATTAATTATGGGTTAAAGGGCAATTCCGGTTTTCTAACCTAGAGCAGCCTCCCTCAGTGCTCCTTAACAAGGGGAGCTTCAATATAAGATGACCTGGAGCCCAATGATGCCTCATGCCCACTCCCTTTCTCCATCATTATGTCCCCTGGGAGTGCTGACTTTGTGATGTGTGAGAGTGAAGGCTCAATGTCATTCTGGGTCCCCACAGCACAGAGGAAGAAGGTCTCAGAGGAAGATCCCCTACCAAGCTGCAACAGAACTCTGGAAGGAACTGTAAAAAAAAAAAAAAAAAGTGGAATTATCTTTTTTTTTTTTTTAACTCAAAATTTTAATTATGTGCAAGCATAAGTGACACATACAAAAAGAGATACAAAACTTGGCTGAAACATTCAAAATACAAGTATCCAAAATACAAGTATACAGTGTCACTTTCTATAATAGAAATATGTATTACATTAAAACAAGGTAGTAATAAATAGGGAAGGGGAGGGTAAGGTTATGGACATGGAAGGGGTGTAGGGGATGGGGGAAGGGGAAGGAAATGGTCGTCGAGTGAGATGAGCTAGAAGGAGCATGTTTTCCTATAGGAGGGGACGCTGCCAGGTCTGTATAATCGCATTTAGGAAGTCAATAGGCCCAATGTTATATTAGATTATGTAAGGGGGAGATTATTTGGAGGGAGAAAAAGTGTGGGACCCTAGGAATAGAGTCAGGGGGCCCAAACCTGTGGAATTATCTTTTAAAGATTTCTAGTGGGAAGTAAGGACAATGCCCTGGGAAACTCATTACAGTCAGGAACCAGGGTTGTAACTAGAACTTTGGGGGCCTCATATCAATATTTTGAAGTAGCCCAAAATATTTAATTTACATTAATGAGCTTGCTTTTGGCTGGCAGCCTGCTCTTCCTGGGCTGCTGTGCATGCTCTGCAAATCCCTTCCTGCTGAGAGGATGGATACTCCAGAATTTATTATCAATTGTGGTGTTGGGTGGTCACACAGCAAGGTGCTCATTAAGCTCCCTAATGCGAACACCACAGCGGAGAGCAGGGTTTGGAGCAGTACTTGGAGCCTGGCTGCCATCTGCTGCGTGGCCCCCTAGCAGCTGCTACCGTGGTGGTTACATCCGTGATAGGAGCCTTAATCAGCACAAAAGGTCCGTAAAAATACAGATGTTTGGGCTTTGAAGCAACTTCCCAGCTTCACATAGAAAGGTTTATTAATATATTATTCTCTGTATAGCAGTGATAGACAACATGTGGCTCTGTTGTGAAACTACTGTTGTACTCTTTTGACAGACATGTCATGATGGGAGTGAACGACAGGTTGCCTAGTCCTAATTTTTAGTTATATCCTACCACCTACATAGATGCCAAGGAAAAGGGGCAAGGTACAAAATACAGAGGTCCAGCCTAGCCTGCCTGTGTAGTGTAGCCATGCTCCCTTCAGTTGCTATGGGAAGGGCCACAAACATTTGCTTTACTGGGGCATAAAGTTCCTCTTGGCAGCCCTGACCACCTAGGCAACAATAAATATGAAATAAATTAAAATCTTTAAAGAAATGAAGTTACAAAATGCTGTTGATGCAGCTGGAGGAACAGTTTCTGAACCCATAGTCAAATTTGTATTCAGTGACTGTAGTAAGTTATAGTCTTACAACTTGCAATAGGGTGACTAGAATACCATCAGCCATTTTCAGCCCTGCTCTGGACAATGTTCACTTATGCGATAGAGTAAGCTCCCTGGATACATTATATTAAAAAAAAAATCATGTTTAACCCTGTTACAAACGCCACAACCGCAATTCTATCTATTTTCTCCAAGTAATTCTACATATTCATATAAAAGCTTTTTATAGTACAAACCATTTTCAGAATACAGATTTCGGAATAGGTGCATTTCAATAATTCCTAATACCGCATTAATGCAGGAGTCTGCATGGGTAAAACCAGACCCGGTGCTCCCATTAGGCAAGATTAGGCACTTGCCTAGGGCGCCAGGCTGTGGAGGGCGCCTGGAAGGCGCCTTAGAAATAAAATTACTTTAAAACTGTGCGGCGACCGCTGACCATACCTTTCACGGCCGCCGCACAGCTTCCGATAAATCCACGGGGAGGGGGGAAGGGGCTATGGATCACCATCGCCGCCTCTCTGCTCCATCTCCTCCCCTCCACTCACTGACTGTCGGGCGTGACATCATCAGCACGGCCCGACAGTGTCAGTGAGTGGAGGGGAGGAGACGGAGCAGAGAGGTGGCGGTGTTGAGGCAAGGTAAGGAAAGACGTAGGGAGGAGGGCGCTGATTTTTAAAGTGTGCCTGTGGCGGTGGGTGGGCGCGGGGGTGCGACGATTTTTAAAGTGTGCCAGGGGGGGGAGCGCCAAGGACCCTAGCACCGGCCCTGGGTAAAAAACAGAGCACTGTGCAAATGAAAGGTAAAGGATCAGTCTGTTATTATTATTGGAAATCTCTTGTGATAATGCAATTTATTCAGCATTTAAATTAGCATCATGCTGCCTTTGAAACGATAAAGTGTAATGGGAATAGACCAGCTGCTGTTCATCTTTCCATTGTCACATCCCTTTTATTTACACGGTTATAGACCATTGACGACAGGCTTTTCTTATCGTTGGCTGATTTCTGTCTGCTTTTGCAGGTACATCCCGGAAGGTCTGCAGTGTTCTTGTGGCCCAGACTGGTACACTGTGAACAACAAGTGGAACAATGAGTCCTATGTACTGTTCATCTTCTGCTTCTGCTTTGGATTTCCTCTGGCAGTCATTGTATTCTCCTATGGACGCTTGCTTCTTACTCTCCATGCTGTAAGTGACGCTCAAAGATACAATATACAGTGTATATATATATATATATATATATATATATATATATGTATGTGTGTATGTATATAAAATCTCCTTAGAAAATTCACTGCCTTACAGTAGCAGGATTGCAGCAAAAAACAAGTATGTACTGAAGTAATTAAATAGTATGTAAATATAATTTTATGCTTTTTCTTGCAGTTTTAGAGCTGGACCACTCATAAGCCGTTCACTTGAAATTGGTTGTCAAATTTGCATGCCATAAGTCTGCTAATAATGTGGAAACCAACCTTCTATGCTACTGGCTACACGTATTGCTGTCTGCAAGACTGTCAGAAGTGATTGCAGCACACTGTGATCTGTTCCAGCAGTTGTGGGAGATAGCAATAAGTATAGCCATCCGGAGCGTACGCCAGCTGTCATGGCTTTCAAGGTCCAGTCTGCTTGTGATATGTTAGTATGAAAGGGTTGATGCCACTCAGACTCTTTATATACCAGTCACCTCTGCAGAACACTAAACAACTAAATATACTCCCTGAAAGAGTACACCACTGTTGTTTTCATTCACTGCTGTTTATAAGAATGCGTAAGTCACCCACAATATGATGCTGAACTACTTATATAATATAATACTTATTGTCTTGTTGCTATCAAATTGAAAAACCCTCTAAAAATCATTTAATCAGAGTTAAACATTTTTTTCTACCTCTTGCAAGGGTCTCAGAATGGTTTTACAACTATAGTTCTGAGTGGTCTGGCTTTTAGAAACCCTTTTGAAGTACATTATCTCTTGGCCAGAATGATCTGGGTACACTAAATTGAGCCATAATCTTGATTATTTTCCAAATAGATATTGTCTATGATCAATGTTGAGCATATTGTTTCAAAGGTAAAAATATAAGGACCTTACACCAGCAGTCACATTTTTCCAAATGATCACATGATGTGAGGTATCCAAAATCTTCCATATAGAATTAGTAACTGTTGTTTCAATTAAGTCCTCTTCTGTCTTTGCCTATGACCACTGTAATGATACATCTGCCAATATTACAGCTTATGTGTATGCTTATATGTATAGGACCTGGGTTCAAGTAATGTTACCATCAACCTTTTAACTCACATCCAGTTGCTTCAACATTCAATAGTGCATTGTGCAGCACCAAGAGACTATAAGGGTTTGTTTACGAACTCCAAAAATCTTGGACTCACAATGTTTATTTCTGTGTGCAAGTGCACCTACTTGTCTGTTAGGAGCATTTTAAGCAGTATGCAGACTTCAGGTGATTTTGAAATATCCAAATAAAATGTATTTTTTCCTCATTTTGGGGTATGTTCTGGAAATTGAGCATGGTGGAACAATGAAATCATCACAGTAAAATCCAAACAATTATAACTTTAGGGCCATCTATTGTTATTAAAATACTACTTAGTTTAACCTCATATAAAGCGTAAATTAATCATGAGAGTGATGGGGCTTTGGGACTATTTTAGTACATGTAGCACTTTTGTGGGCTTGAAGCTTTTTATTCAATTGGATAAGGTGTGCCTAGAAATTCACTTTACTGCAGAAGTGCAACTGAAAGGTGTAAAATATGTCCCACTACATGTATATAAGACCTGATCCCTGGGACCTCAGAGATGGTGGAGAATTCAAGACCTTTTGTGTAGATGAAAAGGATGTGCACCATGCCACAGGAGCAGACCTAGACTTCTTTTTTTGGGGGGGTTCGCATAACCCCCTCAAAAAACGCTGATTGGTTGGTCCTGGTTGGTCCCAACCCCTTCCTTCCCGATGATCAGACCTCTCAGCAGCAATTTTAAGGTATGAAGATTGCTGCTAGGTGGGGCAATTGCCCAGATCACCCCCCTCTGGATCCGCTTGTGCCATGCCAGCAAGCACGTATAGCCTTGTGCCATGTCGATTTATTTTTAAATCTCATTTAAATAATCCCATGTATTACATATTATACCATTCTGAGCCTCATTACACCACCTTCTGCCCCTTGCCCCCTCAAAATACCAACCTGGACACATACAATATAATAGTCTTTGACCCCCCAATATAGCAGCATATCCCCCTCAGCCTGCACCCCATTATTTCACCATCATGTGCCCCGTCCATATGTCACCCAACTGCCACCTGCTCAATATATCAGCGCTATGCCGCTCAATATAGCAGTCATTGTCCTCCTCAATATACCAAATTTTCCCCTTCAATTTAGCTACCCGTACTCCCTAATTAGACCAGCCTACAGTCCACCACAATACACCAACTCTCCAGACTCCACTTTAACCCCTGTGTCTCTCTTAGTCTCCACATCATTAGGGGAGCCAGGAGCATAATTAAAGGGTAAATCAGTAACGACCAATTTGCAGAAATTATTATGTAAATCGCAAATTTATATTTTGGTTTTCAAATGGAAAAATCTATTAAAGAAACCATAGAACTCAACACACTCACAAACCTCTAAAAAGGGACTTGCAAAAGTCAAAATCATAGAATTACTTGACTGATTTACTAAAAGGTGTTGTATGCTATAAATAGCCCAAGGATTTTGAGTATCATTGTTATATCGTACGACTTACAGACTGTAATCACTGTATTTCTATCCTTGTACAGGTTGCCAAGCAACAGGAACAGTCAGCCACCACGCAGAAAGCTGAGAGGGAGGTGACCAGGATGGTGATTGTGATGGTTGCTGGATTCTTAGTATGCTGGCTCCCCTATGCCTCATTTGCTCTATGGGCTGTAACCCATCGTGGAGAAACGTTTGACCTGCGTATGGCCTCCATCCCTTCTGTGTTTTCGAAGGCCTCCACTGTTTACAACCCATTCATTTACATTTTCATGAATAGACAGGTAAATTTCTCTTGAGGTTTATTTTTACATGTGTGACCCTTAGTGTTTTGTATTGTACATTTTTAACATATGTTAAAAATACATTTTCACTGGCTGAATGCTCTTCAAAAAAATAAGGTCACAGTGTCTGTAAAGATTGTCATGGAACTGCAAAGTTCAGATTGCAAAAAAACATTGGAGGAGTATATCTCCCAGAAAGTTGTACAGGTCTATTACAATACACATAAATAGTTGCATGCAGAGGCTTGAGATAATGCAAGACATGAGATTATACCTTTTAACCTTTTTGATACTCATGTTTATTTATGCTCTGTTTCTACAGTTCCGATCTTGCATAATGAAGTTGATTTTCTGTGGAAAGAATCCATTAGGGGATGACGATGATACATCTGCCTCTGGGTCTACCCAGGTGTCTTCAGTGACCAGCAGTCAGGTGGCTCCGGCATAACGCCAGCCACACCTGGCCTCTGTTCTGCCACGTCTGCTGCCACGGCTGTGTGCCCTCAAAAGTTTCCAGGTGACACAGATATACTCCAAGAACCCACACCCAGTAATCCCTTAACCTCCATGCAAATAAGATATTCGGCCATGTAGACTTAACATCATCAGAGGTCACCTAATCCTTTCCTCAACAAATAGAAAATACGGCACCCCTTTTTACAAGAGTATGTGGTTACAGGCCACAGGAGGGTATAAAACTTATACAGTGTCAAGTATGATTTAGAAACAATTTTCATATTTTGATGCTTATTGCTTTGTTAAGGGTCCCAAAGTAAAGTTCTAGGTAAACATAAGATTAATTTCCATTCTATTTCTGAAAGCTGCACAGAGGTTTCATGAGACTGAGGGAGGTGTTATTAGACAATTCTAATAATTTCTTTTATTTCTTTGTTACTTGTAGCAAACACACACTTGTCTTTGTTACACTACATTAACTCTTTTGTAAAGGCAATTGGGTAATCAGATGCTTTGCTCTCTAACTCTATCCTCCCCCATATGAAGTTATACTACGGTACAATAGTAATATAATAATGAAATATTGTGACATTCTAAAGTTGATATCTCTGGTTGGGACCTGGAAAATGCTTCTGTTGAGCACATCCCAGAGTTATAAATGGTCCTAGTTTAGGTAGCAAAGGGAACAAACTCACTAAGGATTCAGGTGGGATATAGATAACGATGTGTGACCAAAATTGAATGCTGCTTTACACAGAACAACTGCAAATTGATTTATCAGAGCATAAATAAGGAGACCTGGTGCAAAGGTAATACTTCACATTTGTCAACAAGAAACATCCCATTTATTTCTTAACTTTTTTTCTATTCATCAATAAAGATGAAAAATATATGGTTTCAAACTTCATAAGAAACATCGATAATGTTCTGGACACGGTTTGGTTAGCAGAAGACAGACACAATGAATGGATGTGTGTTTTCATGTTGGACTGACACCGACACCTTGAATTATATCCAAGACAACATGGCGGCCATCATGTTTCATGTTCCCTGAAGATGGGACAATTTTTGTATGACTTTTGTGGATTTAATTAAATATACAACTTTAAATCAACAAATGCAAGCTTATACAAAAATAAATGGTTAAAATAGCATATGTGAGAAAGTCAGCTGTTGTGGGCTTAGATATTCTGTGGTACACGATGCACATGTATTGAGATTTGTTTTCTCATGAATGTTTGTTACTTGATAACAACCTAGCATAACTTTGTTCTTACTTAGACTATTTATCAACTGGACAAAGCTAATATGTAAATGAATTCTGTTGCTTCTATGAGCTCTCTACTGTACTGCTGTTAACAGTAATACCGTTCTTACCGTATTGGTCCAGCAATGTGCAATTTGTTTTACTAAAGAGGTACAGCTTGGGATTTTTAGGCAGTGCTGTAAAGGAAATTGGTTGAAATGTCATGTTTCTAGGAGGACAGGAATTCATTTCAGATGGATTGTAAATGGTTGGCACATAGTCTTTGGAGCATTAAAAATAAACCTAGCATATTCTGCATTTCATAAATAACAATGTGATAATGGAAATGTGTGCACCTTCATCTGCAACAGCTTCGCGGGTCAATATGACTCTAATGGTCAAGACGACTGAAGCTTCACAGCCCCAATCATTATTAAGATGCAGACAGAAGCTGGATATGTCTTTTATTTTGGCTTATTTATTAGTTGTTGCTTTACAAAACTGTCATTACCCTCCCTCCCCAACCTCCAGAGAGCTGAAAGCAAAGGATGTACCCATGCAGCTCCCATGATCATTAACCCTTCTCATACTGTGACCCTGTCTTTGTTCTGCATGTTCAATATTGTAAATAATGTTCCTCAGGGCTTCCAGGCTTATATCTGTATTTCTTTCTCTATAGGGAGTAGTTTGGCTTTGGGCACCTGTCATTTCATTAAATAAACATATCAGATGCATCTTTGACGCTGCTCTTTGCTAACTGTTTCGATTTATTCCAGCTTAGCTGATCAAAGGAATGTACCCGAAAGCACAACCTCACTAAATAATCATTTATTACTAACTTTATCCATTTTGCATTCAGTTTTTCCCAATTGATAATAATCAATCCACTTAGTATGTTGTGATACAGTGTTATGGTAATAGCTTTGTACCTTCATGGTGTAAGCAACAGATAGGGTAACTTTGGAAGCTGCTGTACCTATACACTGTAAAGAACCCAGACCATAAGTTGCCTGCGCTATAACGATCGGTATTTGTTAGTTGTCTTATTCTAGGCCTTGAAAATGAGGACAATTTAGGCAACATTTCAGTGTGGTGGTCTGAAATTGAAGGTATTACTATGAATATTACTTGCAAAGGTAGTATTCTATGCCTTGTTGTTAGATCTTATAATGATTTATAGCTGCACTACCACCTAAGCATTTATTAAAGTGTCCCTCCCCATATGCAGTGCCCTGGGACCTGCTCCATGTAGACCTCATTTCTGGGGCTCCACTGTTCATCTTATAGCCAGAAAATCAGGGTAATCACACCCCTAAATCCCTCCTTTGCAACAATTTAAAGTTGGTTAGGTCAATTGATATGCCAGTTCATTATAGGGATACAGCAGAGCCATGGGAAACAGAGGTACATGTAGCAACCCCTGGTGCTCTTACTAGGGTGAGGGGCACATTAGTAAAACCTTTTACTTAGTTAGTAGTGCAGCTTTAAAACCCAATACTACTGCTGTATAGTATATACTCCACTAATAATGTTTATTTATGTTAGATATAAGAATGATGCCATATCAGTTGTCAGCTCAGACAGCAGATTGGTTAGGTCAGTGGTGTGCAGTAGGATGTTTACAAGGGGCCTCATAAGTGGCAAATTATGAAATCAGAACAGTGGTATGTAGTGTCCGTGCAGCCCAAACAAAAGGTTAAATGATTATTATCTAGATAAACTTATAAGAATATATCATCATTCAATTATGGACTAACCTGCTACAAAGAAATCATAATCAAGCTGTAGAAAAGACATCATTATAAAAGAGCCGTATGTGACTCTCATCACGGCATATGGCATCATGGCATAAGTTGACTTCTGCAGCAGTGTACAAACCTATGACACCATAAGAGTTCAGGGGTGCCTATTCCGCATTTTTCTTAGTTACACTATTAAGAACTTATTTAAACTGGGCCATACCACAATGTTCTGTCATTGGCACCACTAAGTGGATGATAAAATTCTCACAAGGTGACTCCAATTTTTGTATGTGATATACAGTTTTCTTGGTCTATTAAGGCCAGCCCGTACTTAATTTCAGTTGCAAAGTGCAGAAACAAAAATAAATTAATTTTGGTATCTGTACACATTAATTTTGTTAATACACAGACATCCTTTACGACTGAATTGAGAAATAGTTTTCGGTTAAAAGTTTTGACTGTTCAAACCAAGTTTTGTCCTGGGTAAATCACAGCCATGCCTGTCAACCCCTCCAAGATAATCCAGGAAACCCTGGCTTGCACTAACACCCCCAAGATCACAAAATAAAACTTTTTTTTTTCTACTGGATAGTTTCTGCAGTATTAAAACTGGGTGGAAGTAATAGTAGAAGTAGCAGGGCTGTAATTACCTCCATATTCTCTATAAACTCCAGCAGCAAATCATAGTTCAAGTTCATTGATGGACAAGCATCTAATCACAGTCCTGTATACCTGTAAGCTGTGACTGTGAAAAATGTAGACAAGCTTGGGGTGAGTCAGGTGGTCTATGCACTGTATACTGGGTAGCAGATAAACATATACACTATACTGTCAATGCCCACTTTAATAGGTACACCTACACACCTTCTTGTTAATACAAATATACTGAATACTAATTAGCCAATCATGTGGCAGCAACTCAACGCATTACAGCATGCAGATGTGGCCAAGCCGATCAGTTGTTCAGACCAAAACCCAGATTGGGGATGAAATGTGAACTAAGTGACTTTGACCGTGGAATGATTGCTGGTACCAGACAGCATGGTTTGAGTATCTCAGAAATTGTTGGTTCCATGGGATCCTCACGCCCAACAGTCACTAGAGGTTACAGAGACTGGTGCTTCAAACAAAAAACACCCAGCGAGTAACAGCTATTGTTAATGATAGGGGTATGAGGAGAATGACCAGACTGGTTCAATCTGACAGGAAGGTGACGGTAAACACAGAAAGAGAAATAACCACACTAGGTGGTGTGTACATACTGTATATATTCCTAATATAACATTCCTTTTCAGTTGCACTCAGGATATTAGTATCAGTAATTGCCCGAAAGGTGCACCTGAACACATAGAATGCCAAGGACTGAAGAAAAAGAAAAAACCTTGCGAAAGAAAAGAAGTGAAACGGGTATTGGCATTGTTTCTAACTGCCTCCCCAGACTCCTCTTGCTTTAGCATAGAGCCACAGTTAGTTATAACTATAGGCAGCTAGCAATTCACACTCTTCCCTATTGACATCGGTTTTATTTAAGATCTAGCAGCAATTACAGGATGCTACTATCAAAGAGCTCTATAACTAATTGACATAACTTAATAGGCAGAGAATAAATCACTTGTATCCTCCAGGAGATAATAGTAGGGTATAATGACTGCTTACTAAAGGTCAAGCCAACCTTAACTTGTATATTGTAGCAATTGCTACAGTTTAAGTGGGGGGGGGGGAGGAGAAAAAACATATGCACAGATATTAGATGCACAAACAACCTACCTGTTTATTTTTTTAGCTAGCAGTAACTATAGGAGGCTAATATCAAATAGCTGTATAGCTGTTATATGGCCATTGGTATAACCAATTAATAGGCAGAGAATATATCATTTGTATCCTCTAAGACACAATAGTAGGTTATAATGGTTGCTTACTAAAGGTCAAACTAATAATCCTGCCACTCTAATTTGTATATTGTAGCAATTGCTACAGGTTAAGTGAAAAAAACATCCTTGCACAAATATTAGATACTAACACATGTGCAATCTGTCTATTTATTAGGATATGAATAAACAATAGAAGTCTCTGCTAGATGGTTACTAAATTAAACATCTAACTAAGCAACTAGTACATTATTTGTACCACCGCAGTAAAAAAATATCAGGGTCTAAAACTACTTAATAACTAGGAAGCTAGACTCTTATACTGGGAAGAAAACTATACTATTAGATGACTGCTAGTATCATCCTATACCAGTATTAATCAACTGTATAATATTTTCTTTCACAAGTAGAGTCAATAAAACACACACAAATGAAAGTGTTTATTGTTTGAAACAGTGAGATACAATATACACCTTGTTTTTAATCTTTATTTCGCTACTTTTTACAAAAGCAGGTGAAATTATTTTAATGTATACTAATAAAATTATTACATTTTCATTCAAATCACAGGCCGAAGTGCCCTGATATACACTTCTTTTTCTTTTTTTTCAGTCCTAAGAAGGTGACAATATCATCATCATCAACATTTATTTATATAGTGCCAGCAAATTCTCTAGCACTTTACATTTGGGAACAAACAGTAATAAAACAATACTGGTTAATACAGACAGACAAAGAGGTAGGAAGGCCCTGTTCGCAAGCTTACAATCTATTGGACAATGGGAGATTGCTACATGAGGTTTAGTGTTACATATTGTATATTGTCCAGCAAAGGTAAAAAGTGCTTAGTGGACTATATGATCCAGTCACATAGAGGTGTTGGTCAAAGGGTTGTTGTCTTCGGTGGTGGTCAAAATTTTATCACTGAAAATGTCGGTACTTAACCTGCCGATATGAACATGTTGGAGGCTAAATGCTGACAGTTCCATTGTGCTGACAGGTTCATAATGTCGATAGTTTGATTGGTCGATATTGACAATGTCGCTAATCACAATGCTGACAATAAAAGTGTAATGGAGGCAGGTTCGCGGTATAGCAGCCGGACCAACCTCCATTACTTTTTTAATGTTGACATTGTGCAATGGACCTGCCTCCATTACTCTTTTAATGTCAGCATTGTGATTAGCGACAATGTCAATGTCGCCAATCACACTATCCACATTGTAAACCGATCAGCACAATGGAACTGTTGACATTTAGCCTGCGACATGTTCATGCCAGCAGGTTAAGTGCTGACATTTCCAGTGCCAGAATTACATACCCCTCTCATCTCTTGTGTTAACTGTGTAAAGGGTGGTAATAGGGTAACATAGTGTTACAGCTCCCACTGGAAACTAGAAAAACTCTTATAACAAGGCGATAGAGGTCTTCACCAATAGCAAACCGACTTTCCCGTAGAGAGAGATATTCTCACAGGTACGCAGGTCTTGTACTAAGAGTTGTAAGAGCTTATCTCAGTAAACAGATAGTGATGGCTTATGAAGGCTGTGAGTAGTAGTATACCAGGCAGTATACACATGATAACCAGTACAGATGCAAATGGTTCAGGGCAGGAAGCGAACAGGAATGTCAAGGTCAAGCCACAAGACCAAGGTGGGCAGCAAGCAAGAAGATCTGATAACAAAGCCAAGGGCTGAAGACGGACAGAAAACTAGAATACAGGAACAAGCAGGGTGTTATGCTCAGGAGAGTTCACTCTGTGTAGTTTGACACAGGCCCAGCAAGGCGCAGAGTCTAACAGCCCCCTGGTCTTCTCAAAGAACCACCGCAAGGCAGGATGGGTTTAGCTGCTAGGAGACTGCAGGTCGTGGCCCTTGGTTCGGTCCCTAGACGTGAGAGAGATAGAAGAAATGGCAGCGAAGCAACTAACAATGGCAGTACCTTGGAGATGCTGAGAGATGATCAGTAAAGCTGACACTCTGCAGAGAGGAGATCCAGAAGGGATGGTCGGTAATCAAGCCAGGTCCGGTACACTAGTCATATGGCTGACTTTACACAGGGTTGAAGCAAGAGAGTGGTTAAAAGGTAAGCCGGGTTCGGTACACAAGTCAGATGTCTGAACAGCAGAGGGAAGATCCGAGGAGAGTAAACAGCAGACAAGCTGGGTCTGGTACACAGAATGTAATTTGCAAGAATAAAACCACAGGAACAAGCAGCACACACAGGAGTCAGAAGGTAAGTAACCTGTTGCTCTGACACAGGTTTAGCATCAGAGCCTGTCATTTATACAGGAAGGAATTTCAAACTCCCCGCCGCAGGATCATGTGATCATCCCTGCCGAGGAGTCATGTGGTCGGCCCCGCCGCAAACCTGGAAGTGGTGCGCTGGCTCTCAGAATAGAAGCGAGGAGAAGGTAAGTATCATCACACAGGGTCAGGCAACAGGTAGACAATCAGCAGTTATAGGATGCAGTAACAGAGCAGGTTTCATGAAATTGCAGGGTAAGGACATTGTAACCGGCAGGGAGGCTAAGCCCTCCCTTCCCTTTAAACTAAAGAGAACCAATCGGTGGGCTTCCTAGGAAACAAGCCCCTCCCCCCCCACAATAGGTAACTGCAGTCATATGACTGCAATTACAATATATCGCGTCCTAGCTGGTTTGCAAACAATCAGTACAGAAGAGCCAGAACGGCGTCCCGGTTGCTAGGCAACAGCCAGGACAGAAGAAAAGAACATCCTGGCTTCTTAGGAACAGCCAGGACAGAAGAAGCAGGGTGAGCAAAAGGTAGGCGTCTTGCTGTTAAGCAACAGCCAGGAGAGGAACAATTAGTTTGAGCCATTGCGATTAGCGTGGAAGTTTATAACACTTAGGGAGGTTAAGAGGGTGATTGAGGAATTTTATAAGCTTGCTGAAGAGGTGGGTGTTCAGAGAACTCTTCAGGGTTGGAAGACTAGAGAAAAGTTTTATTGTGAACGTGAAGGAATTCCACAAAGTGGGTATAGCCCGAAAAAGTTCTATAACCGGCAATGGGAGCATGTAAGGAATGTGGATGAGAGACTCAGATCTTGAGCAGAACAGAGGTATCTAGTTGTGAGATATTTTGAGACAAGTGAGGAAATATTGGATTTGGTGAAAAACAGACAACCAATGTAGAGAGTTGACAGTATATCAGCAGTGGAAGAATGATTTTCAAGAAAAATCTAGCTGCTGTGTGCAAAATAAATTGTAGGGGTGAAAGTCTGATTCTGGGAAAACCAGTAGACAGGCAATTACAAAAGACAATGCAAGAGATGATGAGTGCATGAGTTAAAGTTTTTGCAGTGTCTGGTGTGAGATTCTGGAAATGTTTTTTTAAACATATGTAATATCATTTCAATATAGAGTTGATGTGGGGAACAAAGGATAGTTTTGAGTCAAGAATCACACCTAGGCAGCAAGCTTGCAGGCTGGGATGTATTGTCATGTTGCCAACAGAAATATAAATGTCAGGTAAGTAACTTCTGTTGGCAGGTGAGAATTTTATTAACTCTGTTTTTGAAAGTTTGAGTTGAGTTGGTGAGAAGACATTCAAGATGATATGGCAGAAAGACAGTCAGTAATGCGGGACAACACAGATGGTGAGAGATCAGGAGAGGATAGATAATGTTGTGTATCATCTGCATATAGATGATACTGAAATCCAAAGGAGCTTATTAGTTTTCCAAGAGAAGTGGTGTAGATCGAGAACAGCAGAGGACCTAGTACTGAGCCTTTTGGTATTCCAACTGATAAAAGAAGGGGAGCAGAGGTGGATCCAGAGAAATAAACACTGAAAGAGTGATTAGATAGGTAGGATGACAACCAGAATAGAACAGTGCTTTGAAGGATTGTAGCGTTCGTATGAATAAAAAGTGGTCAACAGTGTCAAATGCAGCAGAGAGATCCAGGAGAATTAGAAGCGAGTAATAACATTTAGATTTAGCAGTGATCAAATAATTTACAACCTTAGTCAATGCAGTCTCTACAGAGTGTTGAGAATGAAAGCCTGACTAAAGAGGCTATATTATGTTGTGTGAGAAAAGAAAGCATGTATAGGCAAGTCACTCGAGAAGCTTGGAAGTGCATGGGAGTTGAGAGATGGGATGGTATTTGAGAGATTGGGTCTCAATTTTGGTTTTTCAGGTTAGGAGTAATCACTGCATGCTTGAATAATGACTGAAATATACCAGTAGAGAGAAATTACAAATTTTAGTTAGAGTTGAATGAGCACAGGAGACAGGGATCCCCCGTTTTGTGAGGGTATAGGATCAAGAGGACAGGAGGTACAGTAGGAAGATAAGAAGAGTGTCGATACTTCATCTTCATTTGTGGGATCAAAAGGAGAGAGGGCGTTGGGTTGGTGCTGGGAAGGAATTAAGCTGGTTGCTTGACAAGGAAGATGATTTCATTTCAAGTTGGATCTTATCGTGTTCTTGAAGTAGGAAGCAAGATCTTGGGCACTGATAGTAGTCAGTGTGTTTGGAGTAGGAGGGTTGAGAAGAGATTTACATTTTTTTTAAAAAGCATTTGGAGTTTGAAGCCTGAGCAGAGATGAGAGATTGAAAGTTTATTTGTGTAGCAGTGTTCAAAGCATTTGTGATAGATAGCATTATATGTGAGATTTATGCCAGTGACGTTCAACTTTATGAGAAAACTTTTGAAAATTTTGTGTAATGTCAGCAAAGAGATTAGAGTACTGGGGGAAAGCTTGCATTTTTATTATTATTATTAGTATTACCTTTTTCTAATGAGGCACCACAAAAGTTCTAAAGCGCCGTACATAGAGCAAGGGGAAAAACAGAACATGGCATACAGGGCAGTACAAAGACATAGTGCAATAAAAACACATTCGGCTGAGAATTGGAACACAGGGCAAAGAGGTAAAAGTGAAGTCCAAAGCAAAGAGTAAGTGGGAAAGGGATGGAGTGAGGTGGGGAGTGAACTAAAGGAGACTGAATATGTGCCCAGCAGTTTGGGCACTAACAGGATCAGGACAGTGATGGAGTAGCAAAGGTAGAAGAGTAGAGACAGGGGCAGGAATAAAGTTTTGAGATGTAGAATAAAGGCTGGGGAGCTGAAGGCAAAGGTGCACAGGTGGAAGAGGATGCAAGGATAAGATGTCCCTGCTCAAAGGAGCTTACAATCTAGAGGGGAGGGTTAGACTGACAGGAAACACAGAGTGAGGAGGTAGGTTAAGGGGACTAAAACTCTGAGGGGAGAGATGAGCAAGAGTGAGTAGGATCAGAGAAAGAGTAAGAGTGAGGTGTAGTACAGTTTTCGGGATCTTCCTTCGCCTCTACTGCAGCTGCCTCGGCATGCTGCTTCTCTTGGCAGTTCCTGTCTTTGGACTACTCTGGACTTGTTACTTTAAATATATATTGTACCTCTAACCCACCAGAGGTGCTGCTATTATGCCTTGTCTCGTCTCACTACCAGGAGTTACCTGCTGCGCTACCTAATCATCTGCACCTGTTCTCTCCTTATTTATACCTGTCTCTCCCAGTCAGGGCTGCCATCAGAAAGTGTGGGGCCCAGTATAAACGAAAGAGGCAGAGCCCCCCCCTTCCCGATATATAGTGCGGGGTATATTACATTGACCCCATATTAAGCCACACATAGTACCCTCAGTTCATATTATGCCACACATAGTACCCCCAGTTCATATTATGCCACATATAGTACCCCCAGTTCATATTATACCACATATAGTACCCACAGTTCATATTATGCCACATATAGTACCCCCAGTTCATATTATACCACACATAGTACCCCCAGTTCATATCATGTCACATATAGTACCCCCATTTCATATTATGCCACACATAGTACCCCCAGTTCATATTATGCCACACATAGTACCCGCAGTTCATTTTATGCTGCACGGTATTGCCCCCAATTCACATTTAGTCACATAGTTGTGCCTCAATTTATTTCATGCCACACATATTACCCCCAGTTGATATCATGCCACACATAATACCCCCACTTCATATCACGCCACACATAGTACCCTCAATTCATATTATTTTTGTTACATGTACATATTTGCATAGTGTAGAAACCCCCTGTGTGCTCACCTTCTAATCAGCGAGGCAGCCGAGACAGGAACATCAGATGTCAGCACACTTTACAGGCAGCCCCACAGGATGACACTGACGTAATCGTGCAAGCTCCGCATTGGAAGGAGCAGAGACAAATGTAAAGACACTAGCTGGATATCACACCAGAACGCCGCCACCGGCTCTATCAAAACCCCGCCCCCGGTGACAGGAAACATTCTCGGACTAAAAGTTCTTGGACTAAAAAGTACAAAAACAAAAAGGATGCTCCCTTCATGTTTTAGACATGTCGCAGCCGGCGGGCCCCCTAGTCACTACGGGCCCCTCACAATAGTACCCCCCGTACCCCCCTGATGGCGGCCCTGCTCCCAGTTACCTTTGTTAGTCATTGTTGTTTATGCTGCTGTGCCTGACATTGTTGTGCTCTCCTGTTTCTCCTTTTCCCAGGGACTACTACAAGCTGCTTGTTGACATCTTTTTACCTGGTTTCTTTCCACAGCCTGTTCACCTGCACCAGCCATGTTCCTTATTTGCTTTCAGCCTCTCTCAGCAACCCTTGTTCAGTATCTGCAGCACTCCGTTTGTACCATTCTGCATTATCTGGATCATATCTGTTCAATAAGTATCATGTGCTTTCACCATATTCCGGGCTCTATAGCTGTCATTTCCAGCTTTCAGCACTGAAGTGTGACAACAGTTGGTGAAGGAGGATAGTGAAGAGGGGAAAAGGAGGACATGGACGAGGTTAGACAGAAGAAAGGTAGGCTTCCCTGAACAGATGGGTTTTGAGGGAGCATTTGAAGATTTTTAGGCTCGGGGATAGCCTCATAGAATGAGGGAGATCGTTCTAGAGTAGGGGACAGCACGGCAGAAATTTTGAATGCTGGAATGAGACGTTATGAACAGATGGGAGGAGAGGTCGGCAGTCGTTGGTGATCGTAGAGGGCCAGACGGAGCATGAATGGAGATGTGGTTGGAGAGGTAAGGAGCAGTGGAGTTAGAAAGTGATGGAGAGGAGTTTGAAGAGGACTCTGTAATGGAGAGATAGACAGTGTAGAGCTTAACAAAGAGGGGAGGCAGATAAAGACAGCTGAGAGGGGAAGATTAGTTGGGCTGCAGCAATTAGTGTGGACGGAATAGGGGCAGGACAGGTGCGGGGAGGCCAGTAAGGAAAAGATTTCAGTAATAAAGGCGGTAGGTGATCAGAGACTGTGTGAGAGTTTTGGTGGCATGTAGCTAGCAGCTGATAAGGTGATCATCCGAGAGCGGGAAAGTATTCCAAATTACCATTTTTTACAGAAGTGGTATGCACAAGAGCGTTTCTGAATGCACAGCATATCAAACCTTGAAGTGGATGGGCTACAGCAACAGAAGATCACAACAGGTTCCAGCGCCATCCACCAACCACTATGCTACTGGGTACACTGCATGGTTGTGCCTGGCAGCTGAGAAGCAGGCAGAGGATATTTTAAAAACGATTGGTGCAGCCGGGCAGCATGCGCTTTCTGTCTCTCAAACACAGAGTACATGTTTGTGTCACGGAATATATAAACTCTGAAGGTCTTACCTGCTGGTATTGGCGCTGCTAAGTTGAGAGGCGTGCAGTCTAACACTGTTCCGGTCTTCACCAGGGACCCCTGCAAGGGAGTTTGCGGTTCACTGCAAAAGATGTGCTGGTCGCTGCCCTCCCAGATAGCTACCAGCAAGGTGTTAGGTGAGTAAACGTAGTTGTGCGGTCCGAGGTCAATTCATGTGGGCAATACAGGTACCGAAGGAGCAGACAGGAGCATAGTCAGGAAGCCAGGGGTCAGTATCAGAAGATCAGTACAACCAAAGGGAGATCCAAACTGAGAGTCAGGCAGAACTGGGTCGTAATCCAGGGAGACAGGCAGAAGGCTTTTAAGTTGACAAGGATACTGGGGCATAGGGGTGACTTAGATACTCTGGCACCCTAATGTCGCTAGAGCCAGGTATAAATAGAGGAAGGAGCTCTCTCATTGGTGGCAGTGGAATTGGTGGTCAGAACAACTGACTGCCTATAGGAAGAGGATGCTAGCGTCTCTGTTCTTTGGCAACCTACTGTGCATGAGGGGACAGTGCCTGACAGTACTCCCCCCCTCCACTGGAAGATGTGTCCTTCAAGGATTGTCTTTTGATGAAATTAGCCAGAAGATGAGGAGCATGGAGATCTTCCTTGATGGACTCATCTTCCTGGCAATGGAGACGTGGTTGTCTGCTCATGCGCCCGCACTGCTGGGCAGAAAACCGTGTAGTAGTGTCCCGTTGCCTAGCAACGGGGCACGCGAGTAGATGGCAGCCGTCCTTGGCTGCATGAGTGGGATGTTAGTTTACATCAGATGTTCTCTGTTTTGATGACTTTTATACAGGAAAACGTGCTGACTGTATAATAATGACACTGAGAGACACCGCAGTTAGCATACAGGAACATACATCCGGCTTAAAAATAGTTATCTTATATACATCATATCAGACTTGGGGTATATTTACTAAACTGCAGAATTGAAAAAGTGGAGATGTTGCCTATAGCAACCAATCAGATTCTAGCTGTCATTTTGTAGGATGTACTAAATAAATGATAACTAGAATTTGATTGGTTGCTATAGGCAACATCTCCACTTTTTCAAACCCGCAGTTTAGTAATTATACCCCTTGGTCTTTACAAATCACCAATTTTGACAAAGATAGATATACTTTCAAGTTGACCTGCTTGTTGCCATCAATGTTATGTAGCTTACTCATAAGATTGGTTTATAATATGTGTTTGTTCACCAGGACCACTGATTATAATATTAAATTCCCTGTTTAATGACTTGCACAAATGAGAACATGCATCAAGCAAAATAGCTGCCTCTGCCATCATTCTGGTGTTCATATATCAGAACCATGAAACTCCACATTTGGAGAACAATGGCTATTGTACATCACACGATTAAGGAAGTTAGGAATTACTTTTTTCATAGATTGTAATACTAAAGTCACCAAAATATATTATGATTTTCAAAAAATGTTAATACTTGGCTAGAAAGTGTCAATAAGATTTTAGAATGTGAAGTTACATAGTAGCAGCCAGTCCAGCCAGAGCCTTGGACTAAACATACAAGGATCTGGTATCTAGACCTCCTGCTGGATTTAAAACTGAGGCTTTCAGATCACTTTAATCATTGTACACAACGCTGCCCTCTGGCTGCTAGTGTAGTACATGACTGAGTTCTGCTAGTAGTGAACTTTTGTTTAGAAATTTGTAATAGTTCAGAACTAGCGGAATTCCTGTCAAGGACCCACAGAAAGAGGGCATGTCAGTGTTGTTTTCAAGCATAATTCACACTAAGGCAAAAACAGAATAATAAAAATGAGACGTTAGGATTATTTTGTTTACAGTAGTACTACAAATATACAGCCTTGTAATGTATACATTTGTGCCAATACTCATGTAAACATTTCACATCAGTACAAAACATGTTTACTGCCAGATTAAGGGCATTAGCCTCATAGGATTTTCCCTAATTATAGTGTAAAAGTATTTTCATTCAATTCTTTTAAACTTTATCTCTCCCCTATTGTTTAGATTATTTGCAACGCATTATTTTTTTCTGGTGCTCTATGGATAAAATATAGCACTTACTTTTTTTTCCAATATATCTGCCTTCTGCAGAAATACAAGTAGACTGTGTTCCATCTTGACAGTAGTTAGGTTCTCAGCCCAGCTGCTTAACTCAATACTTTCTTTATAAATGAAAGGGTTCCTCGTTCTTTCCCTAGCACAGTTGTAATATGGTACATTTGAAAAATCTTTCACTGCGGTGTTAGCAACTATACCATGACCCCCAGGGGCTTTGATGGCCTTACTAAAACCCCAAATTACTATGTGGTTGAGTGCTGCTTAATTCTTCACCTCTCTTTGTGACCACAGCAGAATTGTCTATTTAGCAGTAATAAGAAACATATAAAATTGTGAGCACTGTACAGTGCCCCACTGAACAGCACTCCTGTGGAAATTCAGAGCTCTGATATATAATAAGAATTTAGACTTGAACTGGGGTTCAGGGGCTTTCAAACGTGTCACTGTGTGTTTCACTTGATCTTACAATTTTGTGTCTCATCCTGGCAATTATTTGACATAGGGACAACAATATATACAATAGGTCAGAATTTGGAACAAATAGGGAGACTAAATAGCGTAATGTTTGAAAACCTTAGCAAACATGGGGTGCACATTGTAACATTGAAAGGAAATTTTTAATTGTTGCTATGAGGTACACAAATTACCCTTCTATATTTGCTCCTTACTGTAGGTATAGATTCCATGGGACTACATTACTCAATAAAACTTCATCTTCCAACAAGACAGATGGCCAGATCTTAGAGTACTGATGAAATGTAATTAAAAAGTAAATCCTGTTAACATTATATGTGAACCTGGGCATATCATTATGACTAGTTTTTCCATTGTGCTATCAAACTTCCAACTGTCCTCTTGTGGACCATAACCGCCCCCACCACACCCAGGGGCTGGCTGGCAAACTTTAGCCCAGGGGGCGAGACTTGGCTCAGCAGCCTGTCAGGAAAAAAATGCAGATAGCCCAGTGACCCAGCCCAAGGTAGCCCACTATGGGACCAGCCCGGAGGGCAGATGCCCACCTGCACCCCAGCCAACTACTTATTCCCCCACCCCATCCTTTTCTTCATTAAAGCAGCATTTACAGTTAATCAATTTTACTGATCTACCGCTACCCGTCAGTGGAGCCTCTGGAATGATATGCAGTTTCCTCCAGGCTAGAACATGCAAATGTTTATAGCTCACCGCTTGAAAATGGCCGCTGAGATGGGTGTGAACCATGATTGTGGCTTCTTATTGGTCCACGCGATCACACCCCTCTCTGCAACTTCACAAAGCTTTTGATCAGGACTGTTGGACTAATGACAGAACCCTGTAAAAGAAATGGCTGCTTGGTCCAGGGATGGGAGCTGTGGATAGGGTTATTTTTTTCAGGGACTGCTGATTTAAAATAGGTTATTCTCCTTCAGATGTATTTTACTAGCTAAATACACTTTTACTTTTCTGGTTTCCTTCTGTATCTTTTTACCATGTTTTACATAATCAACAAGACTTGTGTATTTTTTTGCCATTGGATCTAATTCAGTTCTGCTGTGATCTTTATATTGGATTTTACTGTATCCAGTGAGCAACACTGTGTCCTATACAAGAGCAATGGAAATATACACCTATGTCTGGTTATATAAATACAGAGCTTAGAAGATACAAAGGCATAGAAAAAAGGCAGAAGAATTAAGCAATGTATTTAATTAAAGTTGCCAGAAGCAATGTACAAGCCAATGAACAGAAGAAATCTGAAGGTAGGAAAAGCCATTTAATGCCTCTTTTTTAAATCATAGATCTGAATAGATAAAAACGTACATTAGATTTCAAACATTTTTTTTTAATAGCATTAAGGCAGATTTAATTCTGTGCGATGTGCCGGGAAGTTCCTCCGAAACAGTCCGTGGAGACCCTCAGTGGCAATGTCTAGCCTGAAATTTTCACTTATTTTTGCTTGCACCCAAAAATAAGTGAAGATTTCAGTACCGTATTAAACGGAAATTGTGATGCTCGACGGCACATCAGAATTGAATCTGTCCATTATGTGCTTCTTGTAGTGTATTTATGGTATAGTTGTTCTACTTCATGACATCAAAACACAGAACAAAATGGTAAAATGTATTGTTAATATAAGAAAAAAGTATAGATTACATTTTAATTCCTCTCCTTTGGCCATTGTTGGCAGAAAAGTTGTATCTTAAAAAGAAAACGGCAAAACAAGCTCAATTTGACCTATATGAACAAATATATTGCAGTATTTTAAACACATAAAAGCTTTTGATTATATTTTAAAGAATTGAAGGTATGTCAAACTTTGTACTTTAAAATTGATGAGAGGGAGCAGGAACGGATTAAGCCAATGTTGGCCCCTGGGCTAAGAGGCTCCCAGTAATTTGTAAAGGCCCCCCAGTGTATCACCTCCACTCCCCCCATGCATAGAAACTTACCGGTCCTCTTCACTACAGCCTTCAGCCTTGCTGTCAGTGCGGGCACGGTGCACAGTGTGCTGGTCACTAAGCAGCACTCACTGACAGCAGGGCAGCTAACAGCATCAGATTTGCTGTTAGCTGCACCTGCCTAACTTGAATGAATGGGACCCGATTGCCAGCATTAAGTAAAAATCTTTGTTAGGGCCCCCTGGCTGCCCGAGGCCCCTGGGCTATAGCCCAGAAAGACCAGTATGTTAATCCGGCTCTGAGAGGGAGTAATTTTCATTTGCAAATCAAACTTGAAATCCAACTGACAGAACTGGTAGCAAAGAAATGTATGCAGACAATAAGTAACAGGACAACTCTGCTCAAGTTCTACACAGTCTATGGAGATAAATTATATTGCACATCATATAAAATTAATTCAATTTAACTATAAACAATACAAAATGTTTAATTATGGAATAGGCTGCAATAATGCTAAAAGTGAATGTTAATAATGGGATATGAACTAGTAGTCCAAATATTTAAATATTTGAACTATGGGATCACTGATTGTTTTTTAGAAGAACTTCTGGTTGTGTGTTAAACAAATTATAATCGAAAACAGTTTTAGTTTTTGTTTATAATTTGCTAGGAGCTAGGAAACAATATGTCCCTTACCCACAATGCTTTCCGGTGATCCATGTGTATTTCAGTCTACGAACTGTAACAATTCAACAATTCAATTCAGGATGTGTGCAAATAGTTTAAAATCATATACTGAAGAACAATTGGTTACTGCTTTTAAATTTCTCATCTATATAAAACGGCAGCTTTCAAAAGCATTAATGCCACTCACATGTGTGCAGTTGCCTCTTGACACGGGTGTCTGTGGGAAATCCGTGTCAAAATATATATACATTTTATATTATTTTTCTTATAACTAACTAATTATTCTGTAATTTCCCATAAAACATACAAGTACATAATCCTGTAAGTAAATAATAAATCTATTTGTAAGATTATGTTGCCCATTTCTCTCATGGTAACCTCTAAATTGTTTTAGCTGTATTTAATAGCATTTATATTTATGTTACTTACTTAGTGAGGATTACAATACCTTTTGCAGTGATCTCCGTGATATTCAGTCCCCCATCCTTCTGTAGCAAATCGGAGTGGTGTCTTTTAACTTGTTCTCTCTTTTCTCTTTTTCCTTTCCTCTCTTCATTTAGCCTAAATTTCATAGCCCATGTCTCCCCAACATGGGCAGATTAAGAAAATGTTTAATCTGCCTTCCCTGACCTGAACTAAGAATCCCTAGAGGGATTAGTGACACTCATGGACATTTGATGTCAGTCTCCATCAGTCTCCTTCAGAAAGTGTGACACGTTTATAAGATTTGGGGTTCTTTGTACTAACTAGTTTCCAGTCAAAGCAGAAAGCAGAGATAATCTCAGGTGCATCTGTCAAAAGGCATCTGCTAACACTGAATTAAATTAGAACATGAATTGAGAGTTCTAAGTCAAGGTGAAAGCTTCACAAAGATTCAAGTGCTGTAATATACCATTATTTAAACATAAAAAGTGTTTTTCAACAGAACATGATGGATAAGATTCAAATGTTCATTGTTCTGTCCTTTAGTGTGCTGATCAGTGATTGATGTAGAAAGCTATATATTTTATTTATTATATATATTTATTTATATGTATGGCTATTCAAAATTACTTTGACATCTTTGTTATTTCATTGCAATGTCAACCGGGCTTTCCTATTTCTTGTGATATTTAACTACTGGATGAACTGTGTCAATAAAGTCTATACACAGGTTATACATCATTATGATGTATATACAGGTTATACATCATTATCTCAGCTTTTGTCTTAAGAAATATAAGTATGCCAAAAAACAAGGTTATCTGTGACATTTGTAGAAACAAGTGTAACTAAGTCCTACTTATTAATAGGATATATTACCATATAAAAAGAACACATCGTTCAGAATGAAGATTGTACTGTAACACCCCTCCAATCAACTAGCATCACCACAGGAGTACAGTTTTTGGGACTTTCACTTCCCAGTGCCTTGTCCAGGAGAATTTGGAATTTCAGACCTCTTGTGTTGAGAGCTCTTATAGGACACCTGTTCAGTTAATCACTCAGTGCTTTTGACACCAGAGAATACTCAAGATTTAAACTTAGCCATTGACCTGGTGCTATGGGTTGAGTACCGGACACCATTGTTCTGCTAGTTAAGAGCAGAGAGTGGAACAGCATAAATATAGTTATGGGTGAAGTTTTTCTTAAAGTGTTTACAGCTTAATTGTTTTTGAGATAGAACATGCAAATCCTATTTATGGCTCATCAGATTGATTATGAGAGACAGTGTTCATGACTTTGCATAATGTAATTGTTCCATAGTCATTACATATGTAAAAAGCAGAATTGCATTTACATAATGATTTTTCCAAGTTTAGCACTCTGGAATGTAAGGGAAAAGATCTTAGTCTAATGAAAATTCCACCCTGAAGGCTTCCATTGAAAATATTATGTTTAGTGATATTCAAGTTTATTTTTAACAATTTTTCCAGATCTCTCAGCTTAGCGGTAACATTGGTTGCGGTAAAGTAAAAGAGCAGGTATTGTAACAGAATCCCACCTACAGACTGTTTCACCCTTTTTGAGGATCATCAGTTTAGGGAAGATGTTTTCTGCTATGTGAAACTGTATAGAGACCACGTCAATGAAAGTGTGGTTATGGAGACTTTTAAAGTTCTTCCCTACTTATTTTAAATGTTTTGGTCTTGTAGCTTTGTTCTTAACTGAATTCTACGCCTCTCGCTCAGTGAAGAATCCACTCTGTCTATGATTAAAACTTAGCTGCTCTGCCTACTGCATCGTTCTCTATTTTGGGTCTCGAGATCTCCAGGACTTTCCCCAAATGCTATCCTTATTTACTCATCTGTAGATAAGTTTATTGTTCCTTTATATTTACTTGAACCCACTATACACTATGTTTTACCTAGTTTGGTATTATTGTTTTTAGTGCTATCACATATCACACTGATATTCCACTATATTGTTATTCCATTATTCCATATTTTGGTCCTATCACGCACTAAGGACCTTTGCGGTACTCACACTATCCTATTTCCTCTGGCGGTGGCAGAGCCACACTACCCCCCTCTAGTCTCTAGGATCAGACTCGGACACCTTCGGCTACTAGGCCATCCCTTACCCTGGGTCCGACCTCTCGGGCTATTCATGACCCTAGCCCTTGCTTCCTCTCCTTTCCATCCTACCCACCCTGTCCCAACTTTTGGAGGCCAACTCCCTGGGCTCCCGGCGGCCCATCCCCATCTCATTTAGTCCTTCCTGCTCTAGCGGCTTCACCCACTCATGGCTATTAAAATTATTACGCTAAAGGTAAAGGAGCTGAACACCCCTCAGAAGAGATCCACTCTGTTTCACACTATCAGACAGTTGAGGGGTGATATAGTGCTCTTACAGGAGACTCATTTTTGTGTTCCCCGCCATCCTGAACTTAAATCGAAGAAATCACAGACGTTATTAAAAACTTGAAGGCGAACAAGGCACCAGGCCCTGACTGTTTCACAGCCATGTACTACAAGACATTTAATAAACTTCTTTTGCCTTATCTTCATCATTATCATCATCATCATCATCATCTATTTATATAGCGCCACTAATTCCGCTGACTTGTACAATAGTGTGCTTAATGGAGGCTCCTTCTCCAAGGAAGCTTTGGAGGCATGTATTATTGTTATCCCGAAGGAGGGTAAGCACCCGTCGGACTGTGCCCATTACAGGCCCATTTCACTTTTGAACACAAACATCAAGATCTATGCGAAGGCCCCCGCTGGTCGCCTTAATTCTGTATTACCATTTCTGATCCACAAAGATCAGGTGGGCTTTATACAACACTAGAAAAACCATCAGCCTTATCCATCCTATCAACGTAGCCAGAACACCGGTCCTGGGGCTTTCCCTGGATGCAGAGAAGGCAAAAAAAATGAATTAGTTGGCCCTTTAAGCTGGAAACCCTTAGGAAATTTAGATTCAATGGTACTTTTCTTCAGGGTCTCCAGGTGCTGTACTCATGTCTCTCTGCTAGGATTTTGGTGAACAGAGTGCTCTCATCCCCGATCTCAATTACCAATGACACTCATCAGGGCTGCCTATTGTCGCCTTTGATCTTTGCCCTTGTGATTGAACCCTTGGCAGACAAAATTTGTTTGTCTCCTGATGTTAAAGGCATTTCTATAGGTTCCAAAGAATAAAAGCTTAGCTTGTTTGCAGATGACATTCTGCTGACTTTGAACTCTCCCCACACCTCGCTTCAAAATATGTTCACCATACTGCTTATGAACTCCTTTCAGGCTATAAGATAAACCTCTCCAAAACTGAAGCTCTTACGCTTAATGTTTCCTCCTTGACTCTAGGTCTCCTTAAAAGCAACTTCAAATTTTCCTGGCAGCATTGTAAAATAAAATACCTAGGAATCTTTATAACCTCCCAGCTGGGTAGGATATTTGCCCTCAAGATGAATATCTTGTCCCGTCTGCTCTACCTCTCTCAGACTGTAAGTACCTAGGTCTACCCTGATTCAATTACACCACTGGATCTCTCAATTCGTTTGGCAGCAAAAACTCCCACATACTAGCTTCCCAACTTTCCGTAGATCTATGGTTAGCGGTGGCAGGGGCTTTCCAGATATCCTCCTGTATTATAGTGCTACCCATCTGAGCCAAGCTGTAGCCTGGTTTTATGAAAAGTGAGGGCCCCCGGTGGATTGACCTGGAGGCATCCTGTTACGGCATTCAGTTATAGGGGTCCTGCTAGGTGATAGGCCTTTATCAGTGAGATTGCACCCGATTACACTCTTCACTTGTCAGATATGGGATTCTTGTAAGCTAAAATCTACTAACGCTGGTACTTGTTCCCTACCTGGCTAAAAAGGATTTATGGGTCCACTTCTGACTTACGTTGGAGGGGCTGTGTGGAACAGAGGTCCTTTCTCCACATCTGGTGGACTTGCCCAAAAATCGCCTCTTTCTGGGATGTTGTAGCTGCTCTGATCAGTGAGGTCACTATGGTCCAAGTTTCCAAATGCCCATGGTCCTTTCTCATAGGTTCTCCTATATAGATCCTGGATATGTACCCGAAGAAACTGTCTGTCCAGATACTTAACGCTGCTGGATGCCTAGTTTCAAAACACTGTAAAAATCTAGATCCCCCTTCCAGACAGCAACTACTCAATACAATCTATTTTTGGCGACTATGGAAAAAATGTCAGCATACTTAAATAAGAAAACCCACAAATTCTCTTAAATTTGGGGCGATTGGTTTATATACAATAACTCCTCTGGCCCTGCTCCAATGCCTGATGAAGCTCAGAATGTTTCGGCTCTCTTCCTATGAACAGGGTCGGGTAGGCCAAATTCTATTCTATTTTTAGGTAGGATAATACTTGATTCACCGCTCCAATTGGCCTCCGGGGGTTCAAGGTTTGGTCTCACCCCCACCCCTTTTTTCTTTCTTCCTTCCTTCTTTTACTTATGCATACACCTGTATATCCTATTGAATGCCTCATGTTATTTGTGTTTGCCCGCTTGTATTTGAGTGGTAAACTTGTGTATTGCATACTTAAACTTTAAATAAAGTTTTTATTAAAAGACAACTTAGCTAAAATGGTAACTGTAGTAGCATGCAAATGCAACCAATCTCTGTTTTATGCATTTACTAAATGAATCAGCAGTGTTAAGTATTGCACATAGTTTTCCTCTATTCAACTTTGTATACCTCCCACTACCTATTTAGATTGAAATCTCCTCAGGGCAGGAGCAACTGTGCTGGCCAATAGTTTCCTGCTGCTCCATTCGGACACACCTTTCACAGCCCGAGGGGTTGGGGTGGGGAGCTTTGGTGAACAATCGCAAACCCAAAGCTGCGTGATAACAGTAGTGGAGGGACCCAAGTATTTAATGTGTGTGACTTTTAGTTTTCGGGCTACAACCATTGACACATATAAGTATGTGCAAGTCTGTTAGATAACTTGACATATTTTAGTTCTGAGTTCCTTGTGAGGTCCTGGCCAGATTACAATGTATGCAAGTTCTGAGAACATGCTCCAGAACAGGGAGGTAGCCAGTGGTAGCCCAGAAGCTGACACAGAGATCTCGAGCTGAATGTCCCCTAAATGCAGTTGAGTCAGAGACCAAAGGGAGTCGGAGATAGTGAGCAAGTGAGTTGTTGAAGTGAAGGCTGCATTGGAGCGGAGCAGGGAGTGAGAGAAACCACTTTCTTAGAGAGTTTGTTCTTGAGTCAAGAGGTGCACTCCATTCTGTGAGATAAACAGGCGATTACTACTGTTATTTGTTGTTATGAGACAACCAGCACTAAAGTGTTAAGTGATTCAAATGCATACTAGAAACTAACTTGCTGCTACTAAGTATAATGTAGATTATTATTATTATTATTATTATTAGTAGTAGTAGTAGTAGACCGCATAAGGTGAAAGACTATGTTTTTATAAAACTACCTATTTGTTTGTCCAATAATAAGATGGCCTGGTGCCCATTCACATATATACATATTGATTTACATCAGTTCTACAATTATACTCTTTACTAATTTGGAGCTGCCATCATTATTTCTCCCAAGTGGCCATTACTTTAATATATGTGTAAACTGGTTAAAAAAAAGTGCCACGTAGTTTTGCATTGCTTGTTTCTTCGCTTGTCGTAGACTGTGACACAAATTTGACAGCAGACAAGAAGCAGCTGATTAGTGAGTTAGTGGTGTATTTATTCAGATATGGTAATAGGATTGATTTCCTATTGCCGCTTATTGCTTAATCACCTGTCGCCATCATTTATTGTTAAAATCTCAGCTATACTGGCTTGGAGCATTAAGGGTTAATTTACAGCTTCGCCGGGCCTGTCTGAGGGTAAGTGGTCTTGCATGACCCGTCATTTTCATCGGAGATAGGGTTTTTTGCCCGTTAATAATTAGAGCCCTTAATGAGTAAACTGAGCTGTATTCACAAACAAATATAGTTGAGTCTTTATATTTGTATGTATGTTGTTGTACATTAAAGGGGAACTCCAGAGGATTCTATTATCCAGGCGCACAAGCTTATATTCATTGCCCTTAGACAGATCACATCTGTTGTATACATGCCATTGTATCTAATGCACAAACCTCATCTTATCTGTTGTCATATCCAAGGGAAATAAATCTGCCTGGAAGTGGTTTCCCCCTATAAGATTTAGCTCTGATGAGAAAAGACCATGGGGTAAATGTATCAATGACCGGATTATTCATCGCCGGCGAGATCGGCGTCTTCAGCGCTTAAATTTAAAGCGGTGCTGCCTTGTAAAGGGAATCTTCCCTTTACAAGGCAGCGCCGCTTTAAATTTAAGGGCTGAAGACGCCGATCTCGCCGGAGTTGAAGAATCCGGAGGTTCATACATTTACCCCCATAACTCTTGATATCTGTAGACAGAGACAATATAATTTAGAAATTAACTGAATTACAAAATAATGCAAAATCATTAAGATAATATGTTAGAATGACCATTTTTGACATAGTTAAGAAGAGCTCTTATTTATGATTCAAGTTAGTTCCCTTCTGAACATTCATTCAGCAATGACATCTAAGAAAATATTTTCATTTCCTCCAGTCTTCTCAGAAAAACAGTTCATACACATGTACATATGCTTAGTCTGTGCCATCCTATTTTCGCTATATACAGGGCATCTAACTAGGCTTCATATTATATCTGCTCACCTTAAATCCATAATCCCGATTCAAGAAAGTGGCACCAGTGTCTGGGACAGATACGAAGTCTGGTCTTATTTGATCCATAGCTCCCCTTACGTGTAAATATTTTCTTGGTTTTTGTAACAGTTTTGAAAAAAATCAATCAAGAAATTTCAACCACCTATGGGAAGAATAAATATTAGCTTTAAAAATAAGATTCTATCCAGCTGTTTTCAATTATAATAAAGGTGTGTTTGACTTGCTGTGACAGATGTAGATCCTGGGAACAGATGGTAGGACGGGAGACGTGTGACCTCCAAAACTTTCTCTGAATGTATGTTTTGATTTCATCTCTTTGCTTGACAGTCAGATACACAACGATCTGCAATGTTTCAAGAAAAGGATACATGGAATCCAGACATGGAATAGGTGTACTAAGCATCAATTGTTCTATGTGATGTACAGTGATCTTTATTTTATATACAAATTTCACTTCCCCTAATTAACATAGTGACCCCAATTTCACAAAGTGAAGGTATTAGCAAATGAACAGACATGGAGAAGATGAGATTGGATTTGGTGGATAACAAAGCTGAAGCCTCTCCCCTCCTTCTCTCTCTTTCTTTTAAGAAAGCTCTTATCCTGTCACCCAAAGTGTCCAGAAAAGTCAACTTAACCTGATCAAGTGACGTAAACCCGCAGCATGCAGCCAGAGAGATTGACTGTGGAAAGGAGGGGTGAAGTTAAAACTCATATGCCAATTAAGAGATAAAAAGTTTAAGGGGGTTTGAGCTGGTGTGTGAGTGTCTAGGCTAATCCATCACTGCTCAGTATATAACAGGAGAGAGGTCATCCAATCATCCATCCAAGTGACGGGTTTAGAGAGAAAGGGAAGAGGGAATAGATTGTGTGTAAGAAAGGGAGAGGAGGAGGGAAGGGACCAAGGGTATCTCAGCAAGTTAAAGAGAAATCTGGTGGTAGAGGGACGTGCAGGTTATGGCTGTATCATGGAATGAAGCTATATTTGCTGCTCGGAGGAAGCAGGATGAGGAAGAGACCACCAGAAGTAGCGTTTTCACATATACCAACAGCAATAACACACAGGGTGAGTAATATATTTGTCCTGGAAACAGCAGGTTAGCAATTCCTGGAAGGAACTTCAAGATAACCGATAACTCCAAATTAAACTAGAATTTTGATAAAACATCACTTTGAGGTACTAAATTTAAAATAAACGGTCTTGCATATAATCTCATTAGCTATCTGATTGCCAGACTATGTTAAAAAAGTAACTCTCTGCTATTTTCTTCAGTACTCTTTCACGCAACATTCAACCATTTATTTTAACACACATACGAGGAAAGCCTCAGATTTTGAAGAAATAATGATACTTGCTTTGTGAGTACTGACAACTTTTTGAAACATTTAGATAGATATTTGTTGTTATACATGCAATTACATGCATATGTTAGCTATGATGTAATTGTTTCATACAAACTTGTATTTTAGGTGTAATTTTCCTCTAATATTAAATTAATATTATTTTTTTTCATATAACTGCATTTGGGCCTCATTTACAAGTTGCAAAACAACACAACACAAAATTCTCTTTGGTGGTGCAGTTTCCCCTCCATTTGCCCAAGTGCACCAAGAAGCCATGTTTGCAGGGAAACAGGCTTGTGCCAGGTGATGGAAGGTGTTGAGGAAAGTGAAGGCGGTCCTTGCAAAGAATGGCATAGGTGACCCAGTGAACCTAGTTTTGTAGAGCAATGTATTATTATTATTATTATTATCATTTATTTGTTAGGCGCCACAAGGTATCCGCAGCGCCGCACACAGTACTAACAGTAGACTATACAGGGTGAAACCATACAGAACAATGAACAAAAAGTACCAATACTTCAGAAACTCCGGCTAGTCATATGCAGTAAAGACGGAGCGGAAGAACAGGTATGGAGACAGGAGGGGAGGGGGCCCTGCTCATACGAGCTTACATCCTAAGGGAGGGTAAACAGACCAGGCACAAGAGGAGCCAGTTGAGGCAAGAGGAGAGAAGGGAGGACGAGCAAAGGGAGGAGATGGGGTTAAGTAGATGGTTGGTAGGCTTTGAGGAAGAGGTGAGTTTTGAGTGCACGTTTGAAGGAGCACAGAGTAGGAGAGAGACGGATGGAACGAGGGAGGTCGTTCCAGAGAAGGGGGGCTGCACGGGAAAAGTCTTGGATTCTGCAGTGGGAAGAGGTGATAAGGGTGGAGGAGAGGCGGTGGTCGTTGGCCGAGCGCAGGGAGCGGGCAGGAGTGTGAATGGAGAGGAGGTTAGAGATATATGGGGCAGTAGAGTTGGAGAGAGCCTTGTAAGTCGTGGTGAGGAGTTTGAAAAGGATTCTGTAGGGAAAGGGGAGGCAGAGGAGGAGCGGCGTGAAAGGAAGATGAGTCTTGCGGCCGCATTGAGTATAGAGCGGAGGGGGGAGAGACGGGAGTGGGGGAGGCCAGTGAGGAGGAGGTTACAATAATCAAGGCGGGAGATAATGAGTGCGTGGATGATAGTTTTGGTGGCATCCTGAGAGAGAAAAGGACGGATGCGGGCGATGTTGCGTAGTTGGAAGCGACAGGCTTGGGCAAGGGAATGAATGTGGGGGGCAAAAGAGAGAGAGGAGTCGAGGGTGACACCCAGGCAGCGAAGTTGGGTGACAGAGGAGATGGTGGTGTTGTTGACGACAATAGAGAGGTCATCGTGGGATGGGAGTCTGGGCGAAGGGAAGACAATGAGTTCAGTATGTAAGAACGAGATTTCATTTGGTGGAGTGAGAATATTGAAATGAGACGGAGAGGGTGCATTTTTAGGAGTGTTCCTTACAGTACAGCGCAAATGGGTTTAGTTTTTACATCAGCTCTAAACTGGCAGATCTCGGGTCTCATCCTACACTTGTAATGATCCTTCCTGGTACAATTTATTGAGAGAAGCCCACCTATGGGCTCTTTTAAATTGCAGAAGTTCTCCTGATAACCTAAAGTAGGCATGGACCTTGATGTGTGCTAGTTGCTCCAGTGCAGTTGTAAACGAGCCTCATTGGCAGAAAAAGAAATGGAAAGGAACAATTCTGTGGCTAGACCTTAATGATCTTACACTCCAATTTCTGAGGAATTTGTTGCTTAAAGTTTTTTGTGCCATGGTATAAATGAGCAATTATGGTTATATATTAAACTAACTGATGGTTTGCTCATCTAGCTAAAAGCCCATTGTAATGCATTACTTTTAATTCCTGAATTGTTGCATCATTCCCCTACCTTTCCAAGGTTTCACCTGATTTCATAGAATCTGGCCCAGACCATCAAAGTGGTATAATGTTGATTGTGGGATTAGAAATATTTGCACAGGATAGTTTGGCAGGCCTGGCTACTACAGAACATTTCATTTGGCTAACAGGATATCTGCGGTATTGCTGCAATTTATACATAGATCTTCTTATTACTGCAAACTCCTGCTCATTGGCCTCCCCCTTAACCGTCTCGCTCCTTTTTAATCCATACTTAATGCTACAGCCCGACTTATCTACCTCTCCCGCCGGACTTCATCTACCTCCCCTCTCTGTCAAGCCCTTCACTGGCTCCCCCTTTGCTTCAGAATCCTCTTCAAACTCCTCACCCTCACTTATAAAGCCCTCTCTAATTCCACTGCTCCATATCTCTCCAACCTCATATCCACTCATACTCCTTATCGCCCATCCAACGACCGTCGCCTTACCTCCTATCTGGTCACCACCTCTTATTCCCACATTCATGACTTCTCCCGTGCTGCCCCCCTTCTCTGGAATGTTCTCTCCCATTCTATCACCTAGTCTGTCTGTCAGACTTCAAATGCTCCCTTTAAACCCACCTGTTCAGGTTAACCTACCCTTCCTCCTCCAATCCTCTTCTTTCTCACTCTAACTAACCTTTCTATACCTCACCCCTTTTTCTTACTCCTTGCTCCTCTTCCCTTAGTGTTCTTATCCCTCACCCCATCTTCCCACTCTGTGTCTGCTGTCTGTCTCCCCCTCATTTTTAGATTGTAAGCTTCCTTGAGCCCTCTTTCCTTGTGTCCTCCTCCTCTAGCTCCTTCGCCCTTAGCCCTCCGCCTCTTTTCTCCATTTCGCCACTTGATTCTTGCCCCCACCTTTCCTCCTCTTGCGTGCCTGCTCTTCTCCATCTCTGCCCTAATCCTGTTAGTGTTGCCCAGGCGCATCCCTTTCTTTACTCCCCCACTTCTCTCCTTCCCTTCCTATCTGTACATTGGAATTCACTTTTACCTCTTTGCCCTGTGCACTTCTCTCTGCTGAATTGGTACTTGTTTATACATATTGCACTTTGTCTATATTTTTTGTACTTTTCTTTTACTGCACTTTGCTTTGTACAATCTTGTATGTCATGTATTCTATGCTGTGTATTGTCATCCTGTACTGTTAGCCCAACCTCTATGTACGGCGCTGCGGACCCTTTGTGGCGACTCATAAATAAATGATGATAATAATAATAATTATTATTCCTAGGTCCATTTGAAGGTCCCAATTACCATATTGCACCACGATGGGTCTACAACATCACAACTTTCTGGATGATATTCGTAGTCGGGGCCTCTGTTTTCACAAATGGGCTGGTCTTGGTAGCTACATACAAATTCAAAAAGCTTCGACACCCCCTAAACTGGATACTGGTCAACCTGGCTATTGCTGACCTTGGGGAGACGGTTATTGCTAGCACCATCAGTATCTTCAACCAGATTTTTGGCTACTTCATCCTTGGCCACCCACTGTGTGTAATTGAAGGCTACACTGTTTCAGTCTGCGGTAAGATAATGTGACATTGCTACAATAGGCACTGTGAGACAAGTTAGTACATGAAATTGTGTATATATTTTGTTACAGTGGAAATTAAAACTAATTGATCTCTATGATTTACTTAAATAAATTATATATCATATAACATACTAGTAAGTTAATTGGCTGCTATCACAAATTGACCCTAGTCTGTCTCTCTTTCTCTGTCTGTGTGTGTGTATGTTAGGGAATTTAGAGTGTAAGCTCCAATGGGGCAGGGACTGACGTGAGTGAGTTCTCTGTACAGCGCTGCGGAATTAGTGGCGCTATCTAAATAAATGGTGATGATGATGATACTTTAATCTCTGATCTCCACTAAGAAAAAAAAAAACAGATGCCACACAGGAAGATTTGAACACCATGGTTGGTTTCACATTGTTAAGGACATAATTCCTTTGATTTTTAAAGTTATGGTTCCTCTCTATGAAGAGCAGAGAAACCAGGCACCCTCAGGGGACATACCTTGGTCAATTACTGTGGGGGTACAGGAGGCTATAGGCAGGGCTGTCCCTAGAATGGTGTAAGGCTGGGGGCATATTATCTTGTGCATGGCTCCTTTTTTAAAATAAAATTGAAGACCTCCCCCATATTGATTATAGAGCAGCTCTTATAACAGTTAATCTCCTCTCCAATGATTGTATATTAATATATATAAGTATATAATATGGAAACTGGTGACTGCATTAAAAAATGACATCCGTGCAACAGACTATGCAGACGCTGCACATATATATATGACTATAAAGAGGCATATTGGCTATATGTTTGCAAGTGAGGCTATATATCGAGCACACAGTACTATTGGCGTGTTATATGGGGCTGTGTGAGGACATAATATACATAGTACTTGCATGCCTGACATATCACACACGTTAAACAATTATTCCTTATTCCGTAGCACACTTATTGCAGTATAAGTAAAAGCGTAAAAGTACAGCTTTTTTTCCCCACGCCAGTACACTAAATTTATAATATTTGTTTGTCGATTTAATTTTTTTTGTGGCAGGTTTTACAGTACACATTTATTTCCAACAATGAAATTGTAACAAAAAATGAAAGCGTGTGCTGCCCTGTATCTTAAAGTGATAAAGACGATTGTCGCATGTGACTTGTGGACGGCGTTTAAAGATGGCTGCACTTAGGTCAGCTCTGGTCCAGCGCTCCACATAACCATTTCCTAACAAATACAAGACTGTTAAAATGTGTGAAGATAGGAGATTACAGAGTAGTGCTGGTGAGTGTCATCACACCAAGGATGGGGATGTTTTGAAGAACTACTTGATTGATATCTTAGTTCAGCTGCTGGACCCAGAGAGTTCAACCGTCATTGCTGTTCTCTGTTCGTCGTCTGGTGATTTCCGTGGCTTTCTTGATGGCAGAAGCTTCCTCCATAACTTCTGCAAACATGGGGAACAAGTGTCCGAGTTCTGTGTTCAGCAGTGAGCAACAAGCCATAGAATTATACCGGGCACAGAGCTGCTCCATGCTGGCCATAACCACAAGAGTGCCTGTGAAGCACAAAAGCAAATCTGTTTCCAGAACCAGAAGAGGATGGAGGTTCTCTTATGACAAAGGGTGAAGGACAGTCATTGTTGCCAGCAGCTCTCCTAATATTTCTTCAATGACTAGTTCATGTCTCCACCTTCTACTGTCTCTCCTCATGCCAGCCTTAACACACCACCTGTAGTCGCACAAAAATGCAAGTCGCAATGGCTACTTTAATGTAAGCAGCTGAAAATGCTGCTGTCTTACAGCAACCACATGCACTTTTCACACAACCAGCTATAGTTGTTATCTTGCTAACATATGTATCAATTGTTCGCCACACCTCTCAGATTGTAAACTCATTTGGATAGGGCCAACTTTTGCTTCATGTCATTGTATGTCATTTATTTTTATCAATGTACATTGCAATGTAATATATTGGTGCTTTAGAAATCAAGGTTAATAATAATAATTGTTATTATTATTATTTGAATTTATTGGCTTATATGTCTTACTGTACCTTTGGCAAAATACATTGATTTTATGCTGTGGCTTCCATATGTGATTTTTAGCAATGTCTTTATATCAGCAGACACAGTTGTTGTATTTTCATGGCCCTGCCCCAGGCAAAGAAAATAAAAACATTTTTATCTGCAGTAAGGACACTCCATAGACCATACCACCCAACTGTCCCGATTTAGGCAGGACAATGCCATTTTGCAGACCCCAAATGGGGCAGTGTTTATTGGCAAGTGGGTGGTGCTTCATCACAAAGTGCTGTGGTTGGGTGGTTTATGGTGCGTGTGTGTGAAATAGGGTGTGTCTTGTACAGATCGAGAACGGGGCTTGTTTTGTGGGTATGCATAGTCAGCAATAGCAAACCTGTAACTGTAACATAGTAATACTACTGTTATTCTGTTTTCATATTCAAGGAATGTGTAACATGTATTTAATCATAATACTATCTTTCTGATTGTGATGTGCTTTGAGTCCTATGGGAGAAAAGCTATGCAAATATTATTTTATATTATTAATAAAAATAGTTTCATTAGAAAAAGCATTAAACACATAAGAATACCTAGGGGTAAATGTATGAACATGCGGGTTCTTCAACACCCGTGGGTTCAGCGTGTTCGGCGATTAATTTCAAGCGGCGCTGCATTGTAAAGGGAAGTTTCCCTTTACAATGCAGCGCCGCTTGAAATTTAATTGCCGAACACGCTGAACACGCGGGTGTTGAAGAACCCGCATGTTCATACATTTACCCCCTAATGTGTGTACATTACTTAAAGCTGGGACTAATTACTTGCTACAATCTCTCTCTAGGGAGGGAGGGACAGACCTTTAAAACTATGAGCAGTAATCAGGGCATGACTCCTTAACCCCCTGACTCCACCCTCAGGCTACAGTTGACATGTGTCTTGCCATCATATCATTCTTTAGGATTAACTAAATAAAATCAATTGATATAAATGTGGTAACAATTGGATATAATGTGATATTCTCTATCAGGATAGCTTTAGTGATTAGCCACAGATCACATTACTAGGACCCCACTATTTTTCAACATATAAAAGGTACTCCAATACATGAGTGTACCAAGTTTAAATAATATTGCAGTTCATTATAAAAAAAATACATACACTTTATTATGTTCCCTAGTATAGATGATGCTGTTTGCATTTTGGGGTTAAGATCATATTTGCCAACTTTTGGAAACTTAATTCTGGAAGATCACGGGCAGGGGGGCGTGGTTGGAGGGCGGGAAGAGCGGGGTGCGACGAATCGCGTCATTTCTGGCCCCGCCCCACGACAAAATGCCTTTTTTGTTGCTGGGGGCGGGGCCAAAATGACGCGATTCACCGCGAATCGCGTCATTTTGAGGAGCAAGTTGCCGTATGCGGGACACTTGCCTGCTCTCCCTGGAGTCCAGGAGTCCTACCCGAATTTCGTGAGTCTCCTGGACATTCTGGGAGAGTTAGCAAGTATGGATAAGATTTAGAGCTGTGGTAAAGTGTGTGGCTAAGACTATGGTTATGTCTAGAGTAAAAGCTTGGTATAGTTTAAGTTTTGGGTGTAAGGCTAAAGTTAATGTAAAGTAATGTTAGGCCAGGGCTCGGATTAGTACTAGAAATATGGTAAGCTGTCTTGAACAACTAAAATATACAGAGAGTTGTTGATGCAAACAGTTAAAGATGTAATATTCCAGTTTGCAAGCTAACATTAGCATTTAATTTAATATATATTATATATAAAAACAGTGTTAAAGGTACTGATGTTTTTTATGTAGAATCATGTGAAACACTTTCCATTCATATTTGTAACCTAATGGTTAAATGTGTTAATGACTGTTCTTTCTCCAGGAATCACTGGACTCTGGTCCTTAACAGTAATTGCCTGGGAACGATGGTTTGTGGTCTGCAAACCTTTTGGAAACATTAAATTCGATGGAAAACTGGCTGCTGGTGGCATAGTGTTCTCATGGGTTTGGGCAGGTGTTTGGTGTGCGCCTCCAATATTTGGCTGGAGCAGGTAAGTTCAGTTGAATCATTTTATGTTGTACCCAGGTATTGTCAATGTTATAGAGCATGTTGACCTACAAGCTTTTTAAATAACATGTATGGTGAAAAGCTCTCTAATTCCCAGCAGCCAATCAGATTATTAGCCTAACCTGCACTAGACTGATCAAAACTAACATCTGTTATTTAGTACCTCGGTATTAAATGGTGTTCCTAGTCTATGGACAACAGCATGTCTGCTGAAGGTCATGAAGCAAAGGCAGGCAGTGCTGTCATTGGCAGGTCCTATGAGTTTACCTTCTCATTAGAACACACAGTAAGCCACTTACCACATCATCATCATCATCATCATTTATTTAAATTGCACCAGCAAATTCCGTAGCGCTTTACAATTGTTTTAATATCTCCAGCAAGCCCCATACTCCAAACGTAATGTAACGGCAAGTTCCATTGGCATATACACTAAGCCCCTCATCACAAATTTACTTTGTTACCTGTCAAGTTCAAACTTGTACTATTGAGTTTACATATGGAAGGTGTGAACTAGCCATGTGTCTACCATACCAAACTCTCTTGTTCTAATCTTCCACTGGCCCATCCAGTAAGTCTACCCGGGGCTTCATTTTAAAACCAGCATGGTATGCAAATATAAAGAATAGTATAACTGCTATTATATGGCATACTCCATACCACTATACAATATAGCCACATACATAGCTCCATGCCAATATACAGATCTTCCTCTACCTGCCAGTATACTGTATGCCCTATGCCACTCTGTGCTTTAGGGAGACCCTGCTCCTTCTGCCAGTTATGCATTACAATACAATACATGGGGTGCTTGCAAGCACTACACTACAACGCCAGGGGAGGGAGCTTGTCTGTCATTCTAAATCACTACTACCATACAAGAGCTGTTGTCAGAAACCAGTATTGTGCCTTGTATTAGACTGAGTTGATACATATGCAAAGTGAACATGCTTGGTGCTCTAGTCCATGAAATTGTCCAATCTCATGGACTAAAGAACACACTGACCACCAATGTCTTAAATTATTGTAGGTACCTGAAGCTCTGTGAGCAAGGTGGAGTGGTGGGATTCATATTATATAACATGGGTGAGAGTAACACGTACTATGGTTAGCGCTTAGATGTGCCTTTGCATCTGTGGATGGGTATTTTTCTATATATGCAGGAGTTCCTTTTAGAGAATCTAAGGTTCGGTAGATCTTTTAGTCAATATCAACAACTGGTTTCACAACCTGACACAAATCTTGTAATGTCTACCTGCAGGTACTGGCCCCATGGACTGAAGACCTCTTGTGGTCCAGATGTGTTCAGTGGTAACTCTGACCCCGGAATTCAGTCTTACATGATGGTGCTCATGACCACATGTTGTATTATTCCTCTGGCCGTCATTGTCCTTTGTTACATACATGTCTGGTGGGCCATTCGAAAGGTGAGACTGGAATGTAAATAAAAATGTATCTGTCACATATAGATACATTCTGAATGTGAAGTAGAGATTATTGGGCTTTATAGCCACAGATCACAATGACCTTTTCTGTTGATTGCTTAAAGGAAGCTGTCAAAAACTACCAATTATTACAGTATATCAAAATATTGTCTGGTACAATGTGAAGCACTTGCATCAGGAGATAAAAGATATTGTGCACAATTTGCAGTGTTTCATAAAATAATTAAAATTTTCCGAAGGCATAACATTCCAAGAGAAAAAAGACCATGGTGTAAATTTATCAAGCAGCGAGTTTCCGGCAAGTTTGAAAAGTGGAGATGTTGCTATAGGCAACATCTCCACTTTTCAAACGTGCCGGAAACTTGCAGCTTGATAAGTTTACCCCATGTCCCTAATTTGCTCACACCACACCCACACTCTGATTAACTCACTATCCCCAGCCATTCCACTATTTTGTCCATCCACAATCCAATAGGTGAATACATTGGTCTATGTGAAAATTAGACAGCTGGGTGTTAGCACATTACATCAGGACTATATCCCCCAAAATCAATCTCTCCATGCCTAGTACCCCTGTGAGTTTGCTAGTTTAGGGCAGGGGGCTTAATTTATAAATGAGATGGAAAATGCTGTCCGCATTGCAATATATGTCATGACTGGCCAGGGGACTCACCAGTAGTGAGGTGTACCTGAACCAAGAAGACGTCCTAGGGTAGGATGTGAGCCAGTCACTTGACGCTCACATGTAAACCCAGGATGCACTCTTTGGCCAGGTAGGATGTCCAGTGGTTTCTATACCCTTTAAGCTCTTACATAAAGAATATCCATAATATTGTTTGTTGCAACCATAGCTTTTTCCATTTCTATTAAGTGTTTTATCTTTGCTTAGTCAAAAGTTCACCATGTCAAAATAAAATAATTTAATCATTAGTCATGCAGCTAAAGCCTCATAAAACATCTCTATTCCATTTTAGATAAATAGGACCTGGTTTAGAAAGCAAGTCCATGTGCACCGCGTAAAAATACGACTTGGGTAAACCTTGTCCACTGCTCATGCACAGAACTCGTGGCCATATTCAGTAGTTGAGTGTATCTTATTCTAATTAGGAAATTTCCCAAATGCTCCATAACAAAAATAGTGCTTGCCTGCAAATACACAAGAGTGTCATCACACCCACAATGAATAATTTGAATTTTGTATCTGTAGTAGCACTCATTTGTGCATAATAATGATTCTACTCCCCAGTAGAGATGCTCGGGCAAGGTTTTCTGAAAACCGAGCCCACCTGAATTTAGTGGATCCTAGTAGGCTCGCAAGCTGACTCGGTGCTTTCGCGCGTCCTCGGATCTGAATCAAGGCAAAACGTCATTGTTGTGTTGTCGGATCTCGCGGGTTTTGGATTCCATAAGTACCTCCCTCCACAAGGAGATCCAGCCCCATTGCTCACACGGAAACAGGGGTAGCAGTGTTCTTGTCACTCTCCAGTCTCCAGTGCCATTGCTCATACAGAAACAGGAGAGGTAGCAGTGTTCTTGTCACTCTCCAGTCTCCAGTGCCATTGCTCATACAGAAACAGGAGAGGTAGCAGTGTTCTTGTCACTCTCCAGTCTCCAGTGCCATTGCTCATACAGAAACAGGAGAGGTAGCAGTGTTCTTGTCACTCTCCAGTCTCCAGTGCCATTGCTCACACAGAAACAGGAGTGGTAGCAGTGTTCTTGTCACTTGACAAAAATTGTCTGGAAATGACTGGAAATTAATGTTATTGGGGTTAATAATAATGTAGGAACAAAAAAAGAGCCAAATTATGTGATTTTAGAAAAAAATTAGGGATTTCAGAAAAACAATAGGGTTCCAAAACCAAAACTAAAACCAAAACACACAAGGCCGGTTTTGTCAAAACCAAAACACGAAGTTAATCCAGATCCAAAACCAAAACACCGGGGGTCAGTGAACATCTCTACTCCCCAGTAGTATTCAAACCTTGTTTTCGTTTTTAATCGCCTTACCCACTTTTGTGTTTTGTACTCACCCAACAAGGAGGAATATTATTTCTTTCTTCTATTGTGCTGCCTCCAGTGTTTCTGACTGCTTCTTCCCACAGAAGAAAATTCAGGGGTTATATTTACTAAACTGCGGAAGTGAAGATGTTTCCTATAGCAACCAATCAGATTCTAGCTGTCATTTTGTAGAATGTACTAAATAAATGATAACTAGAATCTGATTGGTTGGTTTAGTAGAAATACCCCTAGGATTTTTCCTCAATCTTCTTGCAATGGGCTCTTCATTTGGAATTTTGAAATTCTTTCTAGGTTTATCCACACATACTTCTTCCTTTAGTAGTCATTTAAATGAAAGAAAGAGAGTAAAATAGAACATAAATCCTGGCATATTACCATTTATTTACAAACTTTGAAAATAAGTTTATGTACTAACAAATTATTAAAATTTATACATGTAAAATATCCCCCTTCTGTGGTGCTGAAAGTATTCTCACCAAACATTGTCGGAAAGTGTGAATTTGAAACACAAATATAGAAGTTGTCTCCTAGATGTATAGGATTCTCATCACATTAACAGCTTTTGTCTTCTGTTAAGAACTTGTCTGCATTCCCAGTATACCACCAACACCTTTACCCCACAAGGTCTTGAGCACCATCGCTGATAAAAAAATTAATTTATTCAGTATATTATACTTGTGCCCACTTGCGTTTGGAGAAGTGGAACAGGTGTGTTCACATGTAAATTCAGTTCAATAGGGACGCGGAGATGTAAGTTGCATAGAAATGTGTCCAATTTTGATTTGCCTTTTAGGAGGCGTATCTTTGAATGTCCCATAGGCCCGGTGCAAATTTCCAAGTTGGTGTTCTCTTTCAATGATTTTGCAGATTTAAAATCGTACTTAGAGGTATATTTACTAAACGGCGGGTTTGAAAAAGTGGAGATGTTGCCAATAGCAACCAATCATATTCTAACTATCATTTATTTAGTGCATTTTACAAAATGAAAGCTAGAATCTGATTGGTTGCTGTAAACAACATCTCCACTTCTTCAAACCCGCAGTTTAGTAAATATACCCCTTAGTCTTTGAGTGGAAATGTTTGCTTTGGTGGTGAGATTTTATGTCAGCCATATGTAACTATGTTTGTAAATCTTTAATCCACCAGGTTGCTCAGCAGCAGAAGGAGTCAGAATCCACTCAGAAAGCCGAGCGGGAGGTGTCCCGGATGGTAGTTGTGATGATCATCGCTTATTGCTTTTGCTGGGGGCCATATACAATTTTTGCTTGTTTTGCTGCTGCCAACCCAGGCTACAGTTTCCACCCTTTGGCTGCCTCATTGCCTGCTTATTTTGCCAAGAGTGCCACTATTTACAACCCAATTATCTATGTCTTCATGAACAGACAGGTTGGTGCAGTGTTAAACTAACCACAAGCATAGTTATTTTATTTCACTGTAGAGAATATTAATCTCCCTTTCTGTTGCTGTATCCTCACCATCTCCTGTGGTTCAGCCTCACATGCTATCCAGCAAAGTGACATACTTTTAAGGAGTGAGCATAGTTTGTTAATGGGTAAGATATCAGATAGAGGAAGAAAACAATCAGTAAGGTTGGGTACATACTACAGGGTTTTCAGCCAATGACCAGACCAATCACACCATAAATGGCCGTTCAGCCCGATATTACATTAGTGTGTACACTCCAACAATTATCGTTCCAAATAAAATCATATTGTTTGATTTGATTTTTAAACTGGACTAAACATCTCGATCAACGATGGAACAATGTCGTTCCAATTCTGTGGTGTGTATACACCGGCAGTATCCATAGATCTCTATGGAGTGTGCAGAGTCACCATCTTTTCAGTTGAAGGTTATTACAGATGAAGAGCACAGATCTGAAGGTAAATCGTGTAATATGTGTTTAGTATGTACACACGAATCGGCGTGCTGATCGGGACTTTTTTTATTTTCAGTCGTTGGTAAAATCTTTAAGGATATTGCATTGGGAGAAATTTTGTATAGTGTGTACCCAGCCTTAGACTACAGTTTTAGGCTGATTACTGCACTGACAAAGCTAGTTTGTTCACTAGAAGCTACTAAACAAATACCCCATTCAATTGCTAAGCAATGTAGGAAGTGTAAAGATATAGAAAGTTTGCTGTGGGTCTTGTTCAGTGCAATAGAGCCTAACCAAATGGCAGCTCCTTGTTAGATGTTCAGTTATTTATTAATACAGTATTTCTTCCCCGTTTGGGAAAGACAGGCAAAAAGAAAATTAATGGATCTTATAGTTCCATTACTATCACTTATAATCATTACTATCACGTATCACTTATACAGTACCTCAAAATGGAAGTAGTCTACCAGCAACTGGGTCTGAATGTGGATGTGGTTGAGCATTGGCCCAAACTAGTCAGGCTTTTGGTGAATCGGGGGCTTAGTAGGACAAGGGTGGAGCTTATTTTGTCCTGATTTTGGGAGGTATGTATAAGGGATATATAACTATTTCTAAGATGCATTAATGAAGATACAATTGTATGCCGCAAGTATTTGAAAAGAGATTGTTCTAGTCAGAAAAGCTTGAGGATCATTTTTTTTAATCTGTTTTCTCTCTCACCAAAATCATTTTATTTTCCTTCCCGTAGTTCCGGAACAGCATTTATCAGCTCTTTGGCAAAAAGGTTGATGATGGGTCAGAACTATCCACTACTTCTCGGACAGAAGTGTCATCGGTTTCCAATTCTTCTGTGTCACCTTCATAAATGTCCGGGAATGTTTCTCCCCAGTTCTTTCCTATTCTCTGCACATTTTGTATATATATTCGTTGCAAGAGCAGCTATGATTTTCTTGTTCTACTTACAAATGCATTGTGTTTGCATTTGTACTCCCGTTTTCACTGTGTATTGTCACAGTATCCCATGACTCCAATGCGTTAGCATTATAAACACATTAAATTTCATAAAATGTTGTTACTGGCCTGAATGGTATCTATGAAAAAAATGACAATGGAAACATATGTTGTGAACAGCAGAACTGTTCAGCTCCGACTGCAAAATGTAACAAGATAAGTACAATGTTAGTCCACACAGTGTTATACAGCAATAGTTTATGTTTCCTAAACAAAGCACATTGTGGTTTAGCACAAATGTGCAAACAAGTGAAGGGAAAAGTGGATACAGTGAATGAATGCACGTGGAATGAATAGTAAAAGCAGGCAGTGTAATTGAAGCAAGCAGAGGCATAACTAGACATTTGTGGGCACCAACGAAAGACTCCAATGTACCACACAAGTGTTAAAAAAATGCACACATACACATGGGCAGAGGAGACGTGGCCCACCGCAGCTCCGGACCCCTGCTGCTATGATACTTATGTCTTTGGAAGCAAGATAGTGGTTTTGAATATAGGAAGCAGGCAGATGGCGGGCTGTCAGGCATTAACAGTGACACTTGCACAGCTGTTTATTTTCTGGTCTGACGCTGGTATGACAGGCACGTTAGCCACAGTGGTGCTCAGCAAACCTTGTTCTGACTAAGATGAGCACTCTACAAAAACACTAAGGGCCTGATGCTCAGTCGTACTTACATCAGGGTTTTGGACATAAAATACGCAATTTCATACAGCAAATACGCACGAAGTATGCTACGCAAATTGTACAATATTAAGAATTGGCCACTTCTTACACTTGACTTCTTACGCTTATCAGGGGCGGACTTAGGGGCATATTTAAGAAAAAATGGTATTACACTATCGTGCACTTACCGTGTAATTTGGTCCAGAAAGTGTCCATCGCAAATTTATTAAAGTCCCATCGCACTGATGACTAATGAAAATGACTGCTTTTCACTTCAGATCGTTTTTGGGAGCAGTCACCATTCAACAGAATGGTGGCTGCTCCTGGCCGCAATCTAACAAGTCCCGAAAAAACATTTTTTCCGGGAACTTGTCATGTTAATGTACGTCAGCTGAAGCTGGCGTACATCATCGGAATGGAAGAAATCTAATGCTGTCAGCTCTGCTCTGAAGAGCAGAGCTGTACAGCGCATGTGTGGAGGGATCACATGATCCTTCCCTGTCACTCAGCGCGCTCTCTCTGCAACTATCGTTGCAGAGACAGAGAGGGGATCTGTGTGCGCATGTGCAGTTCTTAGAACTGGACATGCGCAATTGAAGAGTGAAGAGAAGACCCGGAGACAGCGCTTCCGAAGAGGGGGGTAAGTATGATTTTTTTTTATCACTGAAACAGCAGTTTTTCGGAACTGCTGTTTCTGTGCAGGGCTGTACATAAATGTGAGAAATAGTTCAATCCTTATCATTGCGATAAGGATTGAAAACTACTTTTCACTTTATGTGAATATTGATAAATGTGCCCCTTAGACTTTATTTTAGGGAGGGGGGTGAGTTAGCATAGCAAAAGGCACGCCCCCCCCCCCCCCCCCCCCTCATTCTGATTGTCTGGCTCCAGTTGACCCAGTCCCTCGCCCCTGATTGGCCACGCCCCTTCCATCTTTTGATCTGGGAAACAATTTAAAGGTTCCGCCACTGATGCTTATAGAGACGGGAAGAGGTGTGCAAGCAAAGGCAGACTGCAGTAAAGATGTGTTCATGTAATTGCAATATAATCAGACCCAGATACGTCTGTTAAGAGTTGCTGTGTAAATAAAAAGGTTTTCATAAATACATTTAAAAAAATGACGTGGCCACTTCACCCCTAAAGTGATCTTAACCTGAGCACACAAAAGATGTGCCCCCCCAGGCGCGGGCTGGCAGATGTCAGCCCAGGGGGCGCACAGGCGGCCGCATCACATTTATCGCTGGTAAAAAATGGCGATATTGCTTAAGGGGGGCGGCCGGTGATGCCTGTGGTAATTGTGAAAAAGTGATTTATTTCAATATGTAACAAGCTTCTGGTAATCAGTTTTGGTTGAAATAATCATACACAAAAATAAAGTGATTTCACATTTGTCTTAAAAGACCTGCAGCATATTTTATATAACTAAAATACATTTTGTTTAGTGAGTGTGAATTTAAATAGTGTAAGTGTAGCCATGTGTATTGCCAGGGACTTGTAGTTTCACAAGAGGTGGAAAGCTACAGGATGTATGAACAAACAGCCCATGTCTGTATTATCAGATAATACATTTTGTGACCACTCACAAACTCCAATACCAATAATGAATTCAATATTTTAACAAACTATTATCATCAAAATAAAATGTCTACAATGGTAAATAAATTGACATACCCATTGTCTTTCTCAATGTAATCTGCCCCATGTCAGCAGTTTTGAACTGAATAGCTTGGAAATATTTGGATTCTTTACTGAAGTGGCACCTGCCAGTGTACACATCTCCCAACTGTCCTGGAATCGGAACAAAAGTCCTGATCCGTAGGGCGGCGGGTCAATCCCCTCAAATTAAGACTGTCCCACCTCAATCGGTAGAGCTGGGAGCTATGAGTTCTCCATTCTTATGATTTCAGAGCAGAGACCAGTGTTTGGGGGTTGTTGGTGAAGTTGTGAATACCTGTTGAGTATGTGACATAGAACATTTAAAACAACTTGTCCTCCTGATATCACATAATGTGACTTATGATATAGGCTTTTATAAAATAATATCTAATAGGGTTTTGTACACTAGAACTTACAATTAATATATTTCTATATAGTCAGAAAAACACATTGGAATATATTTACAAAAACAGTACAATAGGTAGCTATGTAGAACAGTGATGGTCAACAGGAGACCCTAGGGCTGCATGTGGCACACCGGACCTTAACGGGTGGCCCCCAACTCCTTTCTGCTTTATGCCACAGCACTTATATTCTGTTCTATGCCCTCCAGAGCTTCACCTGTCGCCCCAAGTCAGCAGATCGTATAGCAGAGAATAAGACTGATCATGATCATGATTTCTGCTTTATTCGATCAGGTAAGAAATTTTTAGGCACGCCCTGTTTTGCACCATTGTGCTGCAAAGTTGTCTACTATTTTCAGGTCCACTTACACCATAGTTGCCTACTCTCCCAGAATGTCCAGGAGACTCACGAATTTCTGGGAGTTCTCCCAAACTCCCGGGAGAGCAGGCAATTCTCCCTGATCCTGGCTGGCTGTGTAATCTAAATGGAGGGGGTGGGGCCTAGTGACGTCATGGACCCATCGTGGCCCCACCCCCTGTTTTTATTGGTTCAGAGTAGTGATGTCCCTTTTGGGGGCGGGGCTAATGACACAATTCTTCGAGCCCCACCCCCATACACCCACCTGCACCCTGGACCTCCCGGGAATCATCTTGCCCATGTTGGCATGTATGATTTACACATGAGAACAGGCATTTTCTATCACGTGGACCTTTGTAATAAATAGGCGCAACAGGTAGACAGATGAGAACCTCCCTCCAGAATTACGGTGTGCCTGTGTCAGCCTGACACCTAACTTTCAAAAGTTTGTGCAAAATCCGGCCACCCAGACATCACCTTGATTTCTCACATTTGTTTGTCATAGCTTGTAACACTTGTTTATCTTTTATTAAAATGACTGCTGGTGTTATTATATAATGGTTTCTCTTTCTCTGATTAAATGTAGTTTTAACTTATTATGGAGATTGAAGGTAATGTGCAGCCCTTTTGAAGGTTAGAGGGCCACCCATGCGGCCCTAGAAGTGTATGAGATTGCCCATCTCTGATGCAGAAAAAGTGATGTTGCCCATAGCAAACACATGTCATATTTTAAACTACTTAAACATGACAAGGGGCGTCATTCAATTCGATGTGAGGTACTATTGGAGCCTCGTGTGATTATACAGGATGTTAGGCTAGTAAAACATGGCTTATTTTGCTTGCACCTCATAGCAACATTAAATACGGTTATATAATCATAGATTGTAAATCACAAGACACTATCCAACCTAAGCATTGTAATCAAAGTCTAATCAGGAACCATTAAATCCAAATGCTCCTACTTCAATAAGATCTTGTAGTGTCCTCGTAGGATTACAGTTCCACCACAGGGGTGTGTGTTGAGATCTTTTTATAGGATATTGATTACCACCTGTCCTGCAGAGCAGCAGATTGTATTCACAGTCGCTCACAAGACTCCATGTAACAAAAGTGGTGTGGTCTATAAAATGACTTTCCCGATGACTCTCGAGATGCATACAAGATGCGCCTGGCTCTACATATAGCTGGAAGCACACAGTTTTCCAAGTTTTTTGAAGAGTGTTCTGTTTTGTGTCCAACTTTGTATCAGCCCCTATGCATGTAGAACAGTGGTTGGCTAGGGACATCAATACCATCACTCACCCCCTTAATGTGGTTGCCAAGCTGCCTTGGTGGCAAACAATGTTCATCAATTGGATTTTGGACCATACCTGCAATAAATCTTGATAGTTCGAATATAGAAATTAGTATAAAACACATTATACAGAAACAACCATCATACAACACTGTGTCACAACCACGAGGATGAAGATGGTGACACTTACCAGCAGTTGGCGCTACTGAGTACTGAGGCGCGGAGTCTAACACGCCTCTGCTTTTCACCAGGGACCTCCGCAAGGAAGTATGGGCTCCGCTGCAAGAGGCGTGCAGCTCGCAGCCCTCAGTATAAGTTAGCTGGAGAGGTGACCAGTGAGGCAGCGGTGATGGTGCAGCAGAATACAGATGGAGGTCTGGATGCAGCAATGCACACACAAAGGATAGTAAGCAGAACCGGGTCAAAACCAGAGAGACAGCCACAGCCAAAATCAGAAGCAGGAGAATGGTCAGGAAGCCGAGTCAGAACCAGGAAATCACTCAAAGCCACAATCAGGAGCCAAAGGAGAAGTCAGGAACAAGCCGGGGTCAGAATCCAAATGAGCATACAGGAAACAGGAACAAATGCTGGAGCAAGGCTGAAGACCCAATACTCTGGCACCCTAATGGTGTCAGAGTGATCTTTAAATAAAGGGAAGTACTCCTTGATTGGTGCTGCGGTTTTTGGCGGTAAGAACGCAACCAACCGCTAAGCAGGGAAAGAGTGTCTCTCATCGCTATGCGACGGAATGCAATGCATAACATGTGTGCAGATCAGGAGCGGGGAAAGTCCCATCGCTATGTAAAGGGACGCAGGCTTCGCAAGGGGGCAGGCGTCCATCTAGAAGTAGAAGCAGGACGGCGCCCGACACATTTACTGACAAGGAGATATCGGTAGTTTCTGAATTTTAAATAGGATGAAGTAGTTTGTTTGGCATTTATCCACAGTACTTAGTAGCATGTCAAATCAATATAAATATTTCAAAGTCTTTTCCACGCATTGCATAAAAAGGCCTAAATACAGAAATGGTTAAATTTAAATTTTCATACCTCTTGTAATAGCAAATTCAATTTTTCATAAGTGCAATAAATATCCTACAGTTGCACAATGTAATTGACTCTACCTGTGTAAGTGGTCTGGTGTTGTGCGGGAACTTACTTGGGGTTGTTGCATGGTACCCCACTCACTGTCGCTCTATGGCCTGGGTGTAGCATCTGCAACCAGGGAGTGCCCTGGATACTCAGGGTTTTAACACAGATACAGCGGAGTGGCCACTAGGGGTGGTGCAGTGCGAATTAAAATAAATATTGGGCGTTATGCCATCTTAGTTCCAAACATGAAATAAACTTTATTACAAACGCCTTCTCCTCCAGCACATAAGCATTGTATGGGGGTACTTTTAAGGGGGCTTTCTTTCTGCTACCGTTCAGTAATCCCCGAACAACCAGGGACCTACCATCATAATACTCCTGGTGCTGGCAATCTTTCTAGGGAACGCTTCCAGATTGTTTCACTCTGAAGGGTTCAACCGTGCTGCTATCCAGCAAAATATCCCTCTCTTTAGGATCACAGCATCATCCCATGGCAAACCGCCACGCACTTACCCCTCTAAGGGTCTCTCACTGCCATTTCTTGCCTGCCTATTCAGGCTAACTCTCACAGGCAACGTTGCCTCCAAAGGCTCCTCTTTTCCTTTTAGGGCCTTTGCTTGTGGGGACTCTTTCCCTCTTGTCCAATGATCTTATGCACTCTGGTGACCAGACTCTTTATGTGGTGCCTCTTTTGGGGTACCCCTGAAGGTGGAGATCCCCCTGCTGCTTATACCCTGCTCTTTTGGGGGGTCTGACACCACCTAATGGGGTCAGCACTGGTGACCTTGCAGCATCCACCGTGCACCCCATCAGTAAATTGGGGCTTTTCTTTTAACATACCTTATAGGGGTCTACAGAATGCGCCTCGCGGCACCTCCCGCTCGCCCCCACTTTGCTGGGGTCCATCCTATCTTTCCGAGTCTCGGCTTCTAAAAATGTCTGCTCACCAGTTCGTGGGGAAACCAGTATCTTAAAATATCTCCCACTCACAAAGGCTACACTTCGTCTCCTACAGCCCTACCCGTGACCTCGCCTGCTGTCACTGGGGAGGTGGGGGCCACCAAGGAATAACGCTATATGCGTTATACAGCTGTTCCCATTTGTTTTGTAAATAGAAATACCCCTCTCTCTTTGAAGCCTTACACCATGAAAAAGTTTTGAAGAGGAAAGAGCATTCAAAACAAGTCAAAGACATGAATAAAGGGATTCATAAATCTCTGGAAGAGCATAAGACCATTGCAGAGGCATTGAGCATAGTGCTGTACATTGTATAGAAGTGGAAGAAAAATAAAACTATAACCAAATTGCCTAGATCAGACAGCCCCCTAAACTTAGTTGCTGGAAAAGAAGGACATTTGTCATGGGGGCTACTATGAGGCATATGTGGAAGATAATGAACATGGGCCTTTATGGAGAGTCACAAGGGAGAATTTAGGGTTGAATAAAAAATGCTTGTCCACATTAAAATTAAATGTCCTTTTCTGGATGAACAACGTGTTATGTGGAAAGTGGATACACTGCAGCTCTTACACTCTACACAGGTAACCAGAAGTGGACCAGGTGACATTCTGTTTTGTGGAATGTCAGAACAAGACTCCTCATAAATACCAGGTGTTCTAGGCCACATGTCTATATAATGAACATTAAACGAACATATACTATGATTAATAAAAACATTACAATAAAAAACCTTATTTAAATGTATACAACAGAGGACTCTCTATTATATTGTAAAAACCATCAACCAGGCAGAATGCAGTTCAGTTATTAAATAGATAACACACTGTCAATAGGTATCTACTTGGGTTCAGGGCCTGGATCAAGGGAATGGAGGCTCCCGGGCCAATGGAGCCCCCCCCCACCCTGAGTGCTTACCTCCAACTTTTCTTCTCTGTTCTTCCGTCACTCACCCCCTGCTGCAGTCCTTCCAGGGCGCTTCATAATCCCTGTTCCGAGGAGATCTCATGGGAGTGTCTCACGAGATCTCCTCAGTAAGGAGATTACTGCGCGCTGCGGAAGGACTGCAGCAGGGGGTGAGTGACGGAAGAACAGAGAAGAAAAGTCGGAGGTAAGCGCTCGAGGGGGGGTGGGGGATGACAGGCTCAGCAGTTTCAAGGGCCCCCCAGATGCCCAAGGCCCCCTGGGATGTAGCCCAGTGAGACCTCGGGTTAATCCGGCCCTGCTTGGGTTACATGGTGACCAGGGCTGGATTTACCGCTAGGCAACCTAGGCACCTGCCTAGGGCCTAGCGGCTCTCGGGGGGCACAGCTGGGGGGGACAGGAGCAATTTAAAAAAAAATAAAAAAATTCGGCCCCTCCCCAGACTCGCGGCACGACCCCCCCCCCCGAGACTCATGCGGTGATTGGCACAGAAGTGGTGATGGTGATTGGCACAGAGGTGGTGATGGTGAAGGGCACAGAGGTGGTGATGGTGAAGGGGCACAGAATTGGTGATGGTGATTGCCACAGAGGTGGTGATGGGCACAGAGGTGGTGATGGTGAAGGGGCACAGAGGTGGTGATGGGCACAGAGGTGGTGATGGTGAAGGACACAGAGGTGGTGATGGTGAAGGGGCACAGAATTGGTGATAGTGATTGGCACAGAGGTGGTGATGGTGTAGGGCACAGAGGTGGTGATGGTGAAGGGGCACAGAATTGGTGATGGTGATAGGCACAGAGGTGGTGATGGTGAAGAGGCACAGAGGTGGTGATGGTGAAGAGGCACAGAGGTGGTGATGGTGATTGGCACAGAAGTGGTGATGGTAAAGGGCACAGAGGTGGTGATGGTGAAGGGCACAGAGGTGGTGATGGGCACAGAGGTGGTGATGGTGAAGGGCACAGAGGTAGTGATGGGCACAGAGGTGGTGATGGTGAGGGGCACAGAGGTGGTGATGGGCACAGTGGTGGTGATGGTGATTGGCACAGAGGTGGTGATGGTGATGGGCACAGAGGTGATGGTGAAAGGGCACATGTGATATTGTGAAGGGGCAAAAGTGACAATGAAGGGGCACAGTGTGATGATAGAGGGACAAAAGTGACAAGAGCACATACTTGGATTTATGCGTATTATTTTTGCAAACAACTTAAGTAAGTATTTCTGCCCTGACTTCAATATTTATTAAGTTGTTTTGACCCAACTACTTAAAAAAACGGGACTGCTTGGTAATTATTTAGGGGTGCCTTTTTCTGTAGCAGGGTGGCCTTGCTCTTTTCACATGTTAGGTACGCCCCCAAAGATGCAAGCCACGCCCTCACCTCCTTTGGCGGCGTGCCGCCGCGCATGCTTTCATATCTACTTAACTATAGGGGTATATGGTAGGCATGCGGCGGCACATGCTTTCACTTCTACGTAACTATAGGGGTATATGGTAGGCATGCGGCGGCACATGCTTTCACTTCTACGTAACTATAGGGGTATATGGTAGGCTGCACAAATATAGTGCTATGGATTGTTTCAGGGAGGGGGCCCAAAAACAGTATCCTACCTAGGGCCCTAGGAGGTCTAAATCCGGCTCTGATGGTAACCACATGCCAATCTCACTTTCCCCTCCTCCCCTTCTCAACTCTCTGCAATCGTGCTTCCAGTCTCAACATTCCAGTTACACTTCCATCACAAAAGCGATCAATGACCTACTTACAGCAAAGTCTGATGGGCTGTCAGAAACTATTTTGACCTCAAGCAGGATTAGACCCCGGTTGCTGATAACCTCTACCACCAAGTAGCACACTACTAAGATGACATGGTTAAAATGATAAAAGTTAATTCTTAATTTAAATAGTAGGTCATCTCCAATACCCCTTTCTTAATTTAGAACAGGATTGCATCTAGCTTTGAAGTATAGATTAACGACAATGTAGGAAGGATAACTTGACACTTCCAAGAGACATACATATATATGCACAATTTGTATTCTCAGTAGGCAGCAGATAAATCAAAAAACATCAATATCATTATTTCATGTAATCGGCTGCAAACAGTAAATGCAAGTGAATTCTGGTAATTACATAAAGTTCGTGCTGTTGCTACATCAGAACAGAATGGACTAAAGAATCAATGTGACAAACTCAGAGAAGCTCATGAGCTGTAAAAAAGTACAGTAGAGTTGACACTGCAGCAATATGCACGGAGACAAACACAAAGTAGAAGCAGGTCAAGCACTCGCATGGCTACGATACTCTCGATCCCCAAGGTTCAGCAGGTGTAGATAGCCGGATAAAGCAGATACAGGAATGGAGCACACCAGTCAGACAGCGCTAGTTAGCAGCCAGTAGAACTGAACACAGTCAACACAGGAACGAAGCACAGCAATGATTCATTGTTAGATAGCAGTAGGTGGAACCAGACACAGCCAATGCAGCAATAGTTCAGTGCTAGATAGCAGCAGGTAATACTGGACACAGCCAATGTAGGAATGGAGCACAGCAATAGTCCAGTGCTCAATAGCAGCAGGTGTTACTGGACACAACTAATGCAGGAATGGGTCACAGCAATAGTTCAGTGCTCGATAGCAGCAGGTGTTACTGGACACAACTAATGCAGGAATGGGTCACAGCAATAGTTCAGTGCTCGATAGCAGCAGGTGTTACTGGACACAACTAATGCAGGAATGGGTCACAGCAATAGTTCAGTGCTTGATAGCAGCAGGTGTTACTGGACACAACTAATGCAGGAATGGGTCACAGCAATAGTTCAGTGCTAGATAGCAGCAGGTAATACTGGACACAGCCAATGTAGGAATGGAGCACAGCAATAGTCCAGTGCTCAATAGCAGCGGGTGTTACTGGACACAACTAATGCAGGAATGGGTCACAGCAATAGTTCAGTGCTCGATAGCAGCAGGTGTTACTGGACACAACTAATGCAGGAATGGGTCACAGCAATAGTTCAGTGCTTGATAGCAGCAGGTGTTACTGGACACAACTAATGCAGGAATGGGACACAGCAATAGTTCAGTGCTAGATAGCAGCAGGTAATACTGGACACAGCCAATGTAGGAATGGAGCACAGCAATAGTCCAGTGCTCAATAGCAGCAGGTGTTACTGGACACAACTAATGCAGGAATGGGTCACAGCAATAGTTCAGTGCTCGATAGCAGCAGGTGTTACTGGACACAACTAATGCAGGAATGGGTCACAGCAATCCAGAGATCCTGACTTAATAGCGCTTCCTACGGCTAATAATTACATTTTATTTCATTTTAGTGAAGAAATGGATGCACTTGTATTCTGGGCAGCATTGTAATCTTATTTTTTTGTCGGTGGCCTAAAATATTCTCTGTTTTGTAACATGTACACAAAAACCTCTCTCCATTCTATAGACGTTAGTAGAATGCTATTTATGTTGTATAGACTAAAGAGCTCTCTTTATTGTTTAGAGGTTAGTAGAACGTTCCCTGCATTGTATAGCTGTAACTATAATGCTCCCTTTAATGTATAGGGGACTCTAGAATGATCTCAGAACTACATAGAGGTCACTAGAATGCTACCTGCATTATATAGAGGTCATTAGAATGCTCTGTGAATGGTATTCCAGTCAAAGGGGAATGAGAAAACCAAAAAGAAAATCATAGGCATTCAAATCTATGTATTTCGATGAAGTACCTCTGCATGATTACAGGTATATCTGTCCTTGACATTACGATCAAATGTTGTCCAGAGTGCCTTCACAAAAACTATACCACAATTTTGAAGTGTGGGAATGAGTTAATTCATTGATAGGCTTCAATTAACACTGACACCTGGTCCATAACAATCATAAAATCACAGTCATAAAATATCTCCATATCTTTCTTTTTCTGCTCTCTGTTCTTATACTCTGTTGTGAAGTTACTGGGTTTTCTGGCCCAATGCTACCCACTTCACGCTGGCTGGCCACCCACGGGTGCCTTACTATGCCAGGGAAGTCTACCCAGTACCTTCTAGGATTCGTATAGTCACTCAGGTAAATGCAGTTAGAAAGTACACTAGACTGTGATAGAGAACGACAACTCAAAACCAGATCTTGCACCTTCCAGGAATCAAAACACAGAATGAACACCACCTCCCTCCCTGGAGTGGCTCCTTATATCTAGGGTCAAATTTCCACAGTGATTTCCCCTTCCTTGGCAAACCCCTGGGTCTCTCTCTCTTTAAACTATGGTAGGTCCTGGATCAGGGGGTTGGAGGGGGGAGTGGAGATGAGATGTGCTTCCACAGAAGCCTCCTGCTGGGACGCAGACAAAACGTCTGAACTAGTCCTATGGAGAACAATGGATACTAATTGGTTTCCTCCACCTTCAAAGATAAGGTAGCAATCAGCCCCTCCTAAAATTAACCCCTTACACTATTTTGTGATGTCACAGGGCCAGCTGTTCCCTGCTTCTTGTAGAGGAAGGAGGGGGGAGAATGAATGGAGCTCCAGCCTCCTCACCTGTGTCCTGGACTCAACCTGATCTTTACCCATAACCCACCCTCACTGCCACATCATCAAAATACAATACACAATATACATATTTACAATGAACTACAATGTCCCTTTATTCACATGTAATTAGACAATGAAGTTGTAGTCTGTTGAGCTGGGGAACAAAAGCAAGGGCTATAAAAAGTACTTTCTATAATCCACATTATGTGAGAAACTAGAAACAGGATGGTTACAGTGTTATCACACTTGTTTCGTCCCATTTGTGATCACTTTATTTATTATATACTCTGCAGACTTTCTTTACTTCTTTCACAATGGGCAATTCTTTCACAGCAATGCCATAGTAATATGTCCAACAATTAATAATATCAATTAATATTATTATAATTCCTTACTTATATTGTGCAACAAACGTCTGGAATGCAAAGTTGTCATTTATCCCATTTTAAATGTTCCCTGGAGTTAAACAAAATCTGTGTGCACTTGTCTAGTTGAGACAATTCTTCAGTAGATGCTTCAATGGATGGATAAAGAAGAGTGTCAGGTGATATGATCTACAGTGATGATTCTCCTCCCATAATCCACCTCAAACCCTACATGTCTAAATAAATAATACATCTCTCTTTCCCTCATCCAGGATTCTATTGTAAAGTCATCTAGCTACAGACCTAAAGTCCTTGCAGTCAACTTCAGTTGTACTATACAGAGGAGTCAACAAGAAGATATAAAGCAAGAGGAGATAACACTGCAGTGGTCAGGATATAAGGTACCATACAGTTTTATTTAAAATTCAATGTATAATGGAAACAAACCCCAGTTCTTTAGTGGCTATGGTCCTAACCCACAGAACGTTCAATCTAAATTTTATGCCAGAGAAACAATTATTAGACAGCAAAAAATATTAGGCGTCTCCACTTTAAATCTGTCTTTCTTTACAAGAATATAGAGAAAACAATTAATAATGTGCTGAGATATTGCTTTGTTAGCAGTGTTGCCAGGGCAATACGCAGAAACAGTTTCCTTTATTTCTGAAGAATTCAAGAAGCAAGGGGGTTAAATCAAATTTAGTTTGGGACTGATTTGGATGTACAAGTTTGAGATGCTCTGGAAAAGAATGGGTTAAAGCCATGGGGTAATTTTCTGCTGATTTTCTAAAGATAAAATATCTGCAAATTATTAAGACAAAAAGAAAATGGCAATATTTCTGCAAAATATTCATTTTTCAAATTCAGAAATTGAAAGAAAATTCATGTGTATTTCCACCTGTGAAAATAAGTATCAATTGTTAATTTTACAAACAAAAATATGATTTTTACTTTGGGAATAATATAGTTTTTGTTTTTTTTAGATTAATGCAATTTGCAAATGCATTAGGGTTGCTAATAGTAATCACATTAAAAACCATCATAATGCCACATTCTATACTGTCAATATGATTTTCAGAAATTTCATGTCCATTATCAACAGTATAGAAAAAAAAAATCAATTATATTAAATTCAAACTTTCAAGCTGACAACTCTTTTACTAATCCATAAATTGGTGAAAAACAAACTGTTGTTTGTTTTAAAAAGCTAAAGGGGTAATTGGGGTTTGTCCTATTTTTAGATACATGTTGGTAACCCCATAAATTAATATTGAGGAGCTACACTGTTAGACATATTTTGAAAATTAATTAATTTCCCTCACAATAATAATTGTCCCTATCTCCTATATTGATTTTCTTTCTGATTGGTTTCTCTAAAGAAAATGTTTTCTTCTACATAATTCAGAGGTTTGGTTATTTGTGGTGCTCTGATACTGATATCACATGAATTTGTATATTACATACTATAATTAATTGACACACATGCAGCAGTACTTATTTTTTTTGTTTGCAATACTATTGTTGTAAGATAATATTAAGTTAACCGAGAAAACAACAATAAAAAGTGAAATTAAGTTAATAAATAGTTTAACATGACAAAGAAAGTCACAATGCTTGATGTCTAAAAACAAAGGACATACAAGTATTACAAATAGCAAAACTATTTAGTAAAATAAAAAGGGATGAAACTGAAAACAAAGACTCGGCTATCATCGTGGAAAATGGGAAAAAAGGTAAGTACCTCAATAGCAGATTCTCTGGAACTGGCAACCTTTATTTTATTTATTTTTTACTATTTATTTTCAAACTGTATAAAAGTGCAAAAACACATTTTCTCAAAAAAGAGAGAGCAAACAGACAGTCCAAAGACAAAACATCATAATAGCAATATAACAGCTAGGCATTATAAAATAGCAACTGTTTATCCGTTGATGACCAGTACAATAGGAGTGGACAGGCAGATATGTGAATGGGAAAAAACAAATTTTACATTGCAACAGGGTTTTACATTCTACATGTGGGGGGAGACAGGGTTAAGGGATGGGAAAAAGAGAGAAGAATGGGAGAAGGTAGGGGAAGGGGAAAGGGAGTAAGTGTCTCATTCAAACATTCCCAGGATTAGAAGGGTTGTGAGTATGGATCCAAGGATTCCACACTGCCTGGTATCTAAGATCATTATTGTTTAGAAGGGCAGTAATGTATTCCATGGAGGAAATATACCCTATATGATTAAGCAACTCAGGTCTTGAGGGAGGTGTAGACTGTTTCCAAACTCGGTCAATAAGCAATTTAGCTGCCTGATATATGTGTGTGATTATTCGGTCAGTGGGTTTGCTAAGACCAGGGATAGGTTGATTTCAATAAATCTTTAAAGGTGCCCTGGAGACTCGTACCCCAGTAGCCTGGTGAACGACATATATGGTGAGGTCCCAAAAATCTCGAATAACGACATTCCCACCAAATATGGAAGAACGTGCCCTTTGTTCCACATAGCCGCCAGCAGTGGTCCATCACTGAAGGGTATATACGGTGGAGTTTGTCAGGTACAATATACCAACGAGTGTAGATTTTGTAACAATTTTCTTGAATACCTGCATTGATGGAGATCTTGGCTGTCCGAGCGCGTATGTTGGACCATTCCTCGCTGTCCAGGGAGATCCCAAGGTCACGTTCCCACGCCTCTTCATGAGGTGCGAGAGGTTGGTCAGGTGTGGCAGTGATCAAACAGTATATAAGGGAAATATTCCCTCTGGCAACCTCTAATTTTAATCCCATCATTTTAAAATGCACCATGTAACAGTGACCACGTGACAAAAATATATATATTTTTTTTTTAACACAACAGAGAACACAAATATACAGGTTTGAGTTAAAAAACAATACCTGTGTCACAGCAAATATCATATAAGACTAATAGCACAACAATATTATTAAATAAACATCATTTGCATTGCTGCATGAGCGATGCATGCTCACCCCCCCCTGCTTTATGTGTTTCATATAAATATAAAATGGCATTTCTGCTACAGCGATCCTGCATAGGGACCCAATTCCTTGGGAAGAGAGCTTTACCTTGCACATACAAGAATACAGTATGACTTGTAGAGAAAATTGACTCCTAAATGCTCTTCTGCAGCTTTTATTAAATATATTATTTTATTTTTAGCTTCCATCTGAGTTTTTCAGCCATGTACTTAAAACATTAGACAGAGGTCTTAATTTTCATCCTTTTGTAATAAGACACAAAGCTGCTCTTTGTATATCTGATGTAGAGAGGCCAGCAGATGTATCTTGTATGCAAGGATAATGGCCATAAACAACTCTGCCTAATTATATAAAACATGGCTGAAAAACACAGAAGAGTTGTCCACATCGAGGTGACTTAATATAATTGGCCAGTGCACACCCTTCTGCAACTTTTGCTAAATGCCTTGCAGAAAAGTGTGGCACCTCTGTGCTAGTACTTACAGTCCTCTTTGATTTTTATGTACATGTATAAGAACACATCCCTTGTGCACCTGTACTATGGCCCCTTAAACCCACCTTTTTCCCTTTAAGAATAAAATACCCCCACACATATTAACAATCTATATTTAATTTAACACGTTATCAGTAAGTATAGTCTGCATCACATTTCTTTTTCACACTATATACATTATGTCACCTTTCCAACTATTGCTGAGACAAGTAAAATGACTGTTAGCAGCTGAGCTATTAAAGATCACATCGTGCCTAAAGAAACACAATATGATAGCAACTGCAATCAACTAATAGCAAAATATAATTCCTTTAAAATATTTGTGGTCTTAAACATGCAGATGGGTAGTTTTACAATTAATTGCTTATTTATGTATACTTACAATATACTTACAATGGGAATATATTTTGAGTAATATTTAAAAGGCAGATTTCTGTGTAATTCTTCAAATGGACCAGTCACCAGAGGGACGGGAGCTTTCTAAATAAGTTTTCCTTAGTTTTCCTTACCATGGCCAATTGCCCAGGAGAGGGTTTGACCAGTAGAATGACCAGTATTAAGGGATAATCTGCCCTACTGTATAATTATTACTGTATAATTTGTTTATGAAATAGGTTCAGTGGGAATGCCAGACCGACCACATACTTTGAAATTTAACCTGGCAATCATGTGATACTTGTGATATATTCCGGAGAGTACATTTGCCAGATCCTTCCAGTAATGGTTTACAAAGTCTGATCTGAGGACCAGCGAGCAGCATGCATAATTGCTTGTAAAGTTATGACCTTAGCCATTGCCTAACTAGTAACTGCAGTCAGTTGCTCCTGAAATGGTTTGTTTCGATAGCAGCCTCTTTCATAGTGACAATTGTGAGAATGAGGTAGGCTGTAAGGCAAACTACCACACACAGATAGGCTCTATAGTATCTTGGCTCAGATCAAATTCAACAATGGGCTGATTGAGGGTGTCCTAGTCTGCCCTTTCAAGATACTATAGCATTCACTTGGAGCTTACATTAACCAAGGCTCTGTAATGTCAATGAGAACCAGTTATGCGCCTCTAGCTGCAAAAGCCAATGCTAACAGAGAAGCTTATATACGTGATAGCTGATAAATATTAAGCCCTCTATCCACAGAAGCCACAAATGCGAAAAAAAGGATCAATGTCCCACCTGAAGTATTTAGGTAAAATAGGAGGGCGCTGCAGGCATATCTAGCTGTAATATGGGGCCTCAAGATAGCTCTAGTGAAGTCTTTGTGGGCGATGATGACACTAAATCAGTAATCAGTTGTGTCAGGATTATGGACAGAGGCTGGGATAGGAACAGCGGCATAATCAGAGGTTTCACTGTGTCTCGGCCTGTTTGAACTGTCTACATTGATTGCTTTGACATTTCTCTTACACAACTACTAGTCTTCACGATCAGCTCTTTGAGGACTAATCTGCCATTATGATTGGTAACTGGTGGGTTTATCTGGCACGGCGCAACACCCTATTATGGTTCTGTCCATCGCGGCATCTTACCTTTCATAAAATACATATAATGGTGGTTACAGAGGCACTATGTATATATAAAAAAAGGTCTATGTGAAAGCATGAGCACACATCAATTTATTTTTAACCCATGACGATATAACTTCATGATATTAAGATCACCCGTGTCTGTATATAGTATTAAGGCAGCGCTGCATGAGGAGGTTTTGAATGGCAATATTTTTATGCATACTAATATTGAGTTTTATTTTTCTAGCCCTTGAGTGTCCTCTATTGGAATACTTTTTTCTTTTATTATTTGAACTGATATTATTACTGTATTCTGAGGTGCGACACCTATAGGAAGATATTTGATTGTTCGTCAATACTAAATAATAGATTGGGAAAGGGGCTGATGATGCTATAATTCTCTGTAGTGCGGATTTAGACTATACTGTGGGTTTACTGTGTCAGCGTAATTTACTTGTTGCCTGTAGCTTGTTGCTCCTTTCTTCTACTCTTTTTCTTCTTCCCTCTGCTTCTCTTCTAACTCTTCCTCTTCACTTCTTATCTCTGCTGGCAGTTCCTGACGGCTCCTCCCCACTGTGATATTGTTACGGTGCTGGTAGTTACAGGTCTGATAGTCAGAGCAGGCCTGTACACGACCAGATGCTGAGTCTACTAGGTTCAGAATAAGGAGGCAAGACACAATGTAGTTCTTCAATACTTCAATGAAAAACATACATATATATATATATAAAAATATGCAGATGATGATATGCAGATATCAATTAGCCAAGGCGGAGTGTGACAAGGTGGTAAACACAATAGCAGTCTATTCACAGCACAGATGATAATATGCAGGTGTCCAATAGCCACGGCGGAGCGTGACAAGGATAAACACAATAACAGTCTTGTTATATGCACATGAACAGACTTGCAGCAGGCTGTGAATCAGTAGAGGCACAATAGAGAGAAAACAAAGTCTTGGTAATATGCACAAGATGATACTTGCAGCAGGGAAATCCCAGTAGAAGTGCTCCAGCACTAGGTAGAGAACTGAAACTCATACACAGGAAGACACAGGATACACAGGAGTCCAAGGAATCAGGCTAGCAACAAGTTGCACTGACAGTGAGCAGATGTCAGTGCTGAGTTTAAATAGAGCAGGTTAGAGTGACCCGCCCAGAGGGTGAGTCATGTGATCCACAGAAAAACAGAGCAGACAGGGAAAGTAACAAGACCTGGTCAGGATTGTTACAGATATGACATTATTATGTCACGCCACCAGTACTTAGGGCAGAGGACATGAGCAGAGAGGTTTGGTACAGCCCTGTGCCGTGGGGTGCCTGGGAGTGGCCCCTACACGTAATCCAGCTCTCAATGTATCTCTCTTGGAGGGGGATCTAAGAGAGGAAGTGGGGAGGCCAAGAAAGACTGCACCAATGGGAAAGTCAAAGTCAAAACTAATTTTGACTCATTTACTGTGAAACCTGGGCTTGTGAGGAGGGAGAGTATTAAATCCCTATGATGAACTAAAGTGTCCTCTATACATGTTGTATAGATAAATCATGCAATAAATACTCTGTTGACGCAAGTGCTACTGTACTGTTTTCATGACTCAAGTCGGATACGGGGTAATAGAGAGGCTAAACACCTTTACAGTCCATTGAAACAGATTATCCTTCCAGTAAAGCCTCTGGAGCCATCTGTGGTGTGGGTGCATTAATATAAAATAGAAAATCTCTTTTGAATCTTTCTTTATTCCACAACATCCCATGGTTAGTAAGGGATAGCTGTCAAACCTTCCATTTGAAACCTTTTTTGCTTTAAATAGGGATCGAAGGACCTGACAGTGAGGACTGTTTTGATAAAAATCTATGGTGGAAACCCTGAATGAATGGCCCCATGCAGCCACTTGTCTGTGGTAATCTGCTGCCACACAAGTAGGGTAGTGTACGTGAATGAAGGGAAGGGAAAGATAAACTCACCATAGTTTTTTATTTTTCTGAAGGAAGTCCAGGTACCTGACACTACCCCTCTCGCACCATTGTGGGGTCTGCATACAAAACCTCCTTTTTGAGACCTTCCAGACCCTCTGTAATCTGGGGTTAGACCCTGGGTTTGGAAATTCAATACCCTTGTTGAAAATGCTTTGTAACTGGATCTTGACCTTTCTTGAGGTCAGAAAATAACTTTCAGCCTTACGGTGAGCCTTTATGTCATCAATTAACTGAGGCCCCAACTGCATTTACCAAGTTAAGAAAATCCAGACATTTAGGGGACAGGTCTGCAAAGTCTTCTTTGAATAGCCACCAAGACTTGTGGATGTTAGTATAATAACTAAAGATCTGGCCTACAACGATAGCCTTGAGGAGAGCAAATTTAGAGGCTACCAGAGGCTCAAGTGAAAAAACAGAATTAGCTTCCCTCTGAGTTTCTGGTCAGTGGTATCTTTATGCATCTTACAATTGGCAATGGAAGCTATGTCCAGGTTAATATCTGGAAGGTTACAATACCAGGATATCTGGTAACCCTGTGTGACTATGTAGCATCAACTCATCCTCTCTAATGAGGGTGACGCGGAAGGCCAGCCATGTGTTAAGGGAAATATGGCACGTGATCTTCAACTACTAAAACTGCTTCACGAGATATTCACCTTTAGCAGTCCCCTTCATTAGGAACTGTATACGTTCCTCAGTACTCGGTTGCCACAAGGGACTTAAGCTTGGTTAGTAGTAGTTGTTGATCTCACTATTGCCCAGAGGAGTGGACAGCACATGGTAGGAGGTAGTGAGCAAGCTAGATGGTAACAGCAGAATAAATTGAGAATCAGACTGGAAAGGGTTAATGCAGAGTGACAGACAAGCCATGGTCAGGAGCAGTAGAGGACAGCAGTTCTTTAACAGGGCTGGTAGAGATATATATGCAGATTCGTTTAACAAGCCAAGGTCAGAAGCAGATGAAGATAGCATTTCCTTAAAACAAGCTAGGGGTCAGGGCAGGTAGATATATATATATATATATATATATATATATATATATATATTTATTTAGATCCGTTTAATAAATCAAGGTCAGGGACAAGGGAAGAAAGAGAATCCTTTAAACAATCTGGGTCAAACACTGAGAGATATCAGGATACAAGACACACTAGGTCAAGCAGGAACTATCACCTGCATTGGTATGGTAACAGGAAGGGGTTTATAAAGCCAGCACAACCAATGAGATATTACAGGATAAATAGCAAGTGATTGCACAACTGATGCTGCCAGACTCTGCTACCAGAGCTGAAGAGACGCTGGTTGCTAAGAGAAATGCTAGTAACAGATCAGACATGCGGTGGTGACCACTGCATAACTAAACAAATCAAGGCACAATTTACCGCTGGCTGACACAGAAAGGATGCCGGTTATAGATATGACATGTAGCAGTCATCAAATTCCTAAACACATGACAGCGCAATCCACTGTCACATGAAAGGGAAGGGACACTGGTAACATATCTGGTATGCGGTGGTGATCACCATACATTTGTTACATCAGGGTGCAATCCACTGTTGCATGGCAGAAAAAGGACGCAGCATTCGGTTGCTAGGCAACTGATCCGGTATGCTGCAGTGATCACCATATTTTTTAACACCATTATGTATGATGCTGCATCATTCAAAATATGGCAGAATTTGCCACCTCTGGCTTAATAATGCCTTAATAAAGAGATTATTTGCTAACCAATGCTGACTACTAGTATTGGTGAGCAGAGGCGTTAATTAATCTTGACAACATAATCTTGAATAGAGCTGCTTGTTGTCAAATCTTACCTGGTCAATCATCATCATCATTGTATAGTTATAAGTAGAGATGGTCACTGACCCCCGTGTTTTGGTTTTGGATTCGGTTTTGGATCTGGATTACCGTCGTGTTTTGGTTTTGGTTTTGGTTTTGCAAAACCGCCATTGCGTGTTTTGGTTTTGGTTTTGGTTTTGTTTGGTTTTGTTTTGCTATTTTTTGGGAAAATCCATGTTTTTGGGCCTAAATTAACCCAATTTAGTGCTCCAACTGTTTTAGAGACAAGTAATCTAATTGTTGAGGTAATAAATCATCCAAAAAAACAGTTTAATTCTTCGTTGGTAGGCCTATTCTACACACAAAACAGATTGTCTTCCTCTCCATCTATGCATATTGGCAATGCAGCCATCGTCTTTGAATGTATATTACACCCTACACTTATAGTTAAATATGTAAAGAAATGGAAAAAGCCAGTTTGGTTTCTGTCTCTCAAGGCCCCCCTCCACTTGTATAAAATACCAAAATATTCAGCCATTATAGACTGTACAATATTAATTGACATGGAGAAAGCCAGTTTGGTTTCTGTCTCTCTAGGCCCCCCTCCACTTGTATAAAATACTAAAAAATTCAGCCATTATAGACTGTACAATATTAATTGACATGGAGAAAGACAGTTTGGGGTCACTCTGTCTCTCTAGGCCCCCCTCCACTTGTATAAAATACCAAAAAATTCAGCCATTATAGACTGTACAATATTAATTGACATGGAGAAAGCCAGTTTGGTTTCTGTCTCTCTAGGCCCCCCTCCACTTGTATAAAATACTAAAAAATTCAGCCATTATAGACTGTACAATATTAATTGACATGGAGAAAGACAGTTTGGGGTCACTCTGTCTCTCTAGGCCCCCCTCCACTTGTATAAAATACCAAAAAATTCAGCCATTATAGACTGTACAATATTAATTGACATGGAGAAAGCCAGTTTGGTTTCTGTCTCTCTAGGCCCCCCTCCACTTGTATAAAATACTAAAAAATTCAGCCATTATAGACTGTACAATATTATGAAAAATGGACAAAGCCAGTTTAGGGTCACTCTGTCTATGACACCCTACCCTTAAGGATAAATTGCCCTAACAGCAGCCTTTCAAGATGGTATGTGATATGGAAATGCCACAAGTCCCTTTCCTCTTTGGGGGTAGATTGCACCCTACACTTACATAGAAAGTTTTAAAAAGATGTTATCGGCATCATCTTCAGCTTCATCCTCACCCTCATCAGTGTGTACGTCATCATCACAGACTATCAATTCATCGCCGCTTGAATCCGCCATTAGAGAACAGTCAGTGCTTGGATGTCTTGGATGGTGAAGGCCTTCCTCGTGGAAGATGTAGTTCATTTTTATAAACATCATTTTCTCCACATTTTTGGGAAGTAACCTTCTACGGCGATCACTGACTAAGTTCCCTGCTGTGCTGAACACTCGTTCAGAGTACACACTGGAGGGTGGGCAGCTTAGGTATTGCAAAGCAAGTTTGTACATGGGTTTCCAAATGGCCTGCTTTTCTTCCCAGTAAGGAAAGGGACTGTCTGACATTTCCATATCAACTACCTCTTGAAAGTAATCCTCCACCATCCTTTGCATGTTTATACTCATATTGGATGGAGTTATGGGCAAAGTGACACATTTTTTTGAAAAATCCTTCAAACCAGCCCAGATGTTAAATTGTTCTCGTCTGCCCCCTGTGTCTTCCCTGCTTCTTTTTTGGAAATTTAATTTTTTACGAGCAACAGCTTGAGAAAGTGAAGGAGGACACGTCGTCAAGCCGAGGCCCAGTTCAGCGGCCAACTTGCTGAGCAATAGCTCCTTGCAAAAGTTCACATCTCGCTCATTTACAAGTAAAGACTCAATGTAGGTTTTAAACCTTGGATCAAGCACAGTGGCCAAAACGTACTGATCCGAGTTCAAGATCTTAATAACTCGAGGATCATTGTGAAGCGAATTAAGTACTTGGTCGACAAGGCCAACATACTTTGCTGAATTGCTTGCTTTCAGCTCCTCCTTCATTTTCTCAAGCTGCTTTTCCAATAGTCTAATTAAAGGAATGACTTGGCTCAAACTAGCAGAGTCTGCACTGACCTCACATGTCACAACTTCAAATGGTTTCAGCACCTTGCACAGCACTGAAAGGATTCCCCACTGTGCAAGAGTGAAATACATCCCCCCTCCTTTCCCAATGTCATGACTTGTGCAATATGCTTGGATGGCTTTGCGCTGTTCCTCCATCCTCTGAAGCATGTACAGGGTGGAATTCCACCGAGTTACCACCTCTTGCTTAAGTTGGTGGCAGGGCAAGTTAAACTGCTCTTGGAGCTGCTGTAATCTCCTACATGCTGTGGCTGAATGCCTGAAATGGCCTGAAATTTTACGGGCCACCGAAAGCATCTCCTGCACCTCACGGTTATTTCGTAGGAAGCTCTGCACCACCAAGTTGATGGTGTGAGCAAAACAGGGAATATGTTGGAAATCACCCAGCTGTAATGCTCGCACTATATTGTTGGCGTTATCTGAAATGACATACCCTGGGGAGAGTCCGAGTGGTATAAGCCATGCATCAATCACATCTCTCAGTTTGCGTAACAAATTGTCAGCCGTATGCCTGTTAGTGAAGCCGGTGATACAAAGAGTGGCCTGCCTGTGACAAATGTTACGTAGTGGTGTACATGCTGCTGCTGTTCCTGCTGGTGAAGGTGAATGACCAACCCAGTGGGCTGTCACAGTCATATAGTCTTTGGTTTGGCCACTTCCACTTGTCCACATATCTGTGGTTAAGTGAACAGTGGGCAGAATGGCATTTTTCAGCGCAATCTCTACATTTTTACACACTTTTTGGTATAGTTGTGGAATAGCTTTACGGGAGAAATGGTGTCGCGATGGAATTCTGTAACGCGGACACAAAACCTCAATTAACTGTGAAAAACCAGCTGCGTTTATTGTGGAGATTGGACGCAGATCTAACACTAACATTGCAGCCATGGCGTCTGTGATTCGCTTGGCGACTGGGTGACTGCTGTCATATTTGCTTCCCCTCGCAAATGATTGTTTCACAGTTAATTGCTGAAATGTAGGACTGCTCATTTTATTCACCTGCCTCTGGGATGACGATTCACCCCCAGCAGCAGCAACAGCAGCAGCAGGACTAACGCTTTCTTCAGAGGAATCAATAATAGTGCCGGAGTCATCCAGCCTTAAGTGGGATGCCGGGCTAACTCCGAGCGCTACTGAGGATATTGATGAGGATGGTGTGGTGGGTGTATTTTGTAGCCGTCGGTATGTCGGTGAGCGGAGGGTCTTAGCTGATGAGGGAGTGCTTGTATTCTTTTGGGAAGAACTTTCAGCTTTTCCCAACACTTTGCCATGAACTCTCGTTAAATGGCGTAACATAGACGAGGTTCCAAGATGGTTAAGGTCCCTCCCTCGACTGACTGTGGCTTCACATACACTACAAATGGCTATACAATTGTTGTCTGGATTTGGGTAGAAATAATTCCACACATAAGAAGTGGATTTTTTTGTTTTATGCCCAGGCATGACAATGGCCTTTTTCTTGTCACGTGCCAGAACTGCTGCCACTGGTGCAGGACTTACACAAACAACCTCATCCTCATCAACATCCTCATTAGCGCCCTCGTCGCCTACACAAATCTCCCCCTCATCCTCTTCTAATTCCAAAGTGGCATCCTCAATTTGGGTATCACCGGCTACACTCGGGCTATTAAGGCACACATCAGCAGAATGCTCACGATTAGACATCCCACTGTTGGATGGACTCTCCACAGGGATTGTTGTCATTTGTGAATCAGAGCAAATATTCTCCTGTAATGCCTCACTGGTATCTTGCAGCTCAGCTTTGACGCGTAACAGTAGTTGTGCACCAATTGTAGCCTGGGTAACTTTTTGGGATCTGCCACTAATAGCCAAAGGTGAAGGCCTCATTCTCTCTTTGCCACTGCGTGTGTAGAATGGCATGCTTGCAATTTTTTTTTTATCGTCACTTAACTTTTGCTCAGTTACACTTCTTTTTCGCTTCAATACAGTAAATTTTTTTTTGGTTTTTGTTTTTTGCACTAATTTGAAAACACTCTGTTGTTTGACATCGCCTTGGCCAGATGACGTACTGGGAACACTAACATCAGGACTGGTGACAGAACCTGGTTGCTCATTTAGATCATATGTGGACTGCTTTGAATCCATTCTGAGCGCAAACCACTGGGGAGTGCTAAAAATTATTGAGTAGATACTGCTGACAGATATGACTTTTGACAGCCAGAAATATTAATGCACAATTAGGGAGGACACCCCAAAAACACTGAGGAGTGCTAAAAATTATTGAGTAGATACTGCTGACAGATATGACTTTTGACAGCCAGAAATATTAATGCACAATTAGGGAGGACACCCCAAAAACACTGAGGAGTGCTAAAAATTATTGAGTAGATACTGCTGACAGATATGACTTTTGACAGCCAGAAATATTAATGCACAATTAGGGAGGACACCCCAAAAACACTGAGGAGTGCTAAAAATTATTGAGTAGATACTGCTGACAGATATGACTTTTGACAGCCAGAAATATTAATGCACAATTAGGGAGGACACCCCAAAAACACTGAGGAGTGCTAAAAATTATTGAGTAGATACTGCTGACAGATATGACTTTTGACAGCCAGAAATATTAATGCACAATTAGGGAGGACACCCCAAAAACACTGAGGAGTGCTAAAAATTATTGAGTAGATACTGCTGACAGATATGACTTTTGACAGCCAGAAATATTAATGCACAATTAGGGAGGACACCCCAAAAACACTGAGGAGTGCTAAAAATTATTGAGTTGATACTGCTGACAGATATGACTTTTGACAGCCAGAAATATTAATGCACAATTAGGGAGGACACCCCAAAAACACTGAGGAGTGCTAAAAATTATTGAGTAGATACTGCTGACAGATATGACTTTTGACAGCCAGAAATATTAATGCACAATTAGGGAGGACACCCCAAAAACACTGAGGAGTGCTAAAAATTATTGAGTAGATACTGCTGACAGATATGACTTTTGACAGCCAGAAATATTAATGCACAATTAGGGAGGACACCCCAAAAACACTGAGGAGTGCTAAAAATTATTGAGTAGATACTGCTGACAGATATGACTTTTGACAGCCAGAAATATTAATGCACAATTAGGGAGGACACCCCAAAAACACTGAGGAGTGCTAAAAAATTATTGAGTAGATACTGCTGACAGATATGACTTTTGACAGCCAGAAATATTAATGCACAATTAGGGAGGACACCCCAAAAACACTGAGGTGTGCTACAAATTATTTAGTAGATACTGCTGACAGATATGACTTTTGACAGCCAGAAATATTAATGCACAATTATGGGGGACACCCCAAAAGCGCTGGGGAGTGCCAAATATGAAGAAAAAATAATAAACCTCTATCCTCCTCTCTGCACTAGCGATTTTGGTTAGAGCAATTGCAAGAACAATATGGTATTCTCTGTCCCTGCTCTAATTAGCCTATGACTACACCCTGCTCTCTCCCTCTGTCAAATGGCGATGGATTGCTGTGGAGGCGTGTATTTATAAAGTTGAAGTATCGCGAGAACCGAGTCCCGAGATCCGACGACGTCACAATGACGTTCGGCCTCGATTTGGATTCGGAATGGGCGGGAGAGTACCGAGCTGCTCAGCTCGGTACTCGGATACCCAAAGTTCGGGTGGGTTCGGTTCTCGGAGAACCGGACCCGCCCATCTCTAGTTATAAGGCACCACAAAACTCTACGGAGCCAGACACTTAGTACAACAAATCATACAAAATTACAGACATAGAAACAGAATAAGGCATTTGAGGTTGACGGAGAATGTGCAGAGAAAGGGTGTAGAGAATGCCCTGCTGGCAAAAAGCCCTATTGCTGGCAAAAACAGACCTTTTAGTTGGAAATAGGGCTCAATTTCGCTTATTGCTGGTGGTAGCGTTGTTATTATTAGCGATAACCCGGCCAGCGGTAGTATTCACCCCTTTGCATGGGGAAGCCTATTTTGTAACATGCATTGTGGCGGTACTTGTACCTGCTCTCTTATCACTATCTCAAAACGGGGATATAAATGTTTAATATTTGAGAATAAAGCATTTTTTAATGCATCTAAGTTTAACAAATGTTTTACTTAAAATGTACCTATTTTAAAACTGGCTTTTTTTTTTACTAAGTGAAACTGAAAACCCAAATCTGGGCTCTCATTTCCACTCTGCATGCACTAATTGGCAAGCTGTCTCTCATATGCGCACAACTACTGATACTGACCCGGTGAAGTGTTAAATTAACTCTTACCACTCTTAGCCAGTATTATCGGGGCAGCTGAGTATTGCTCAGCTGTCTTGGCAATATTTTTTTATATATTGCAGCAATAGAGGATTTTATATGCATTTTACAGTATTCCACCCAAAACCTTAGTTTTCAGTGTATTTCATTAGGATATGATAAAGTACAATATGCTTATAAACTTCAAGGGGTAGTATTAGAGATATAAATAAGTTATTTTCCAATTCAATCAATGTGGTTCCAAAGCACAAAAACTATTTATGAAGATGCGAAGGGATCACATACTTAAAGTAAACAGATTTTACAATAGTAATAATAATCGGATGCAGGAAAAAGGTAAATTAACAGATCAAAAAAAATATCATCAAGACTAGCAGGCACAGCTAGCCTAGCACAAGAGTATCTAGGGGATACTCTGCTTTCCAGTATTCAGAGTAGTACAATTTATTCACTAGGATAGGGTCATAAATTTTATTATTGCCAACGTCAATTTCAGGTACACGGGTCATACAAGGACAATGGTCATTGTTACAATGTTTAGTATAAGAACTAGTGAATTTAGTACAGACACGAACAATGAGAATTGGTTACTAACCAAACGCAATGTTGATGTAGAATAGTGAGAGGCAATTGAGAATGTTTAACACCCCAAGGTAATGCTGAATTTAGACTCAGACATTAGATATACTTAAGCTGTACCAGTAGTCATTTACTAAGTTAGTACAGCGTTGGTATTGATTGTTTTTATATAAATACCAAATTCAATGGGAGAACAACTCTCATTGTCCTCAGACCTCTTTGATAAATGGAAGTCTTGTCATTAGCAATTTCTATACATATCCTATTATTGCAAAAATGAGTATCTGTAATAAAACTTACCCATCCACATTCCTGTGTCCCATCTTGTCGGCCATGCAGCACATCCGGGGGCGCGGCAGGCAGAGCCGGATTTACACCTCATGGGGCCCTAGGCAAGATATCGGTTTGGCCCCCCCCCCTCCTTCACACACACACAGTGGCCCCTCGCACACACATAATACACGCACACAGTGGCCCCTCACACACACATAATACACATAATAATACATGCACGCAGTGGCCCCTCACACACACACACATAATACACGAACGCAGTGGCCCCTCACACACACATAATACACGTACGCAGTGGCCCCTCACACACACATAATACACGCACGCAGTGGCCCCTCACACACACATAATACACGCACACAGTGGCCCCTCACACACATACATAATACACACAGACAGTGGCCACACACACACACGCACACACACACACACACACACACACAGACAATACACACAGACAGTGGCCACACACACACACACACACACACACACAGGGCCTGATTAAGGGTTCTGGCAGCCCTAGGCTAATACGGCCGCAGCGCCCCCCCCCCGTCCTGAATATATATGTGTATAGAAACACTCCTGAATATGAATGTTCAGGTGTATTCTCCAGCATTCAAATTTAGACAGATTGTGCCATTGTCTCTTACCTGTCCTTGCTCTTCTCTCTTGCAATTTTGTTATCCTCTCGCTGGCTTCTGGTAAGTTGGCGTCCTGTTTTGAAAAAGCAAAAATGTATTAAAATGCAAAATGTTAACAAACCCTGAATGATAAGGCCCTTTAGTTAAAACAAAACACCTCATTATGGGCAGCTAAAAGTACCCCATTGTACAGGCATATATAAGCAATATCTAAATATTTGTGGTCAATCAAATTCAAACCTCTACCAGCCCCATCTCACTAATATTTAGTATTCTAGTGATTGCTGAGACCACAGAGAGCATCCATGTGACCACCACACAATCATGAGATTATGCCCTCCAAAGCTGCTCTATTTTTTAAATAACCCCTGCAGCCATTTTCCTTAACCACCCCCCCCCCCCGCAGCCATTTTCCTTAAACCCTGCTGCAGCCATTTTCTTTAACCCCCCCTACAGCCATTTTCCCTACCTCCCACCCTGCATCCATCCCCCCTGCAGCTATTTTCCTTACCTCCACTCGGTAGCTATCCCCCGTCACATCAAAACTCCCCCAGTCACATATATCAGCCCCCCTCCTCTGCCCTCTTTCACACATATCAACCTCTCTCCCTCCCTATAGATTTTCATGGCAGCCCCCCCTCCCACTCTATAGATATGCAGGGCAGGTTCCCCCCCCTCCCTATAGATATGCAGGGCAGGTTCCCCCCCCTCCCTATAGATATGCAGGGCAGGTTCCCTCCCCCCCCTCCCTATAGATATGCAGGGCCGGTTCCTTCTCCCCCCCCTCCCTATAGATATGCAGGGCAGGTTCCCCCCCCTCCCTATAGATATGCAGGGCAGGTTCCCCCCTCACTTACCTGTAGTTGAGTAGTGCTGGCCAGCGTCGCTCCTCTGCTCCTCAGATCAGCAGATAGGAAGTGAAGACGTCCTGCTTCCTGTCTGCTGCACAGCAACAGGCAGCCTAGCGATTGGCTGCCTGTTGCTAACCACTGACCACCAATGCATGTGATCATGGAGCACTCCCTCCCCCGACTCGCGGGGGGGGTGCCGCGAGTCGGGGGAGGGGCCGAATTTTTTTTTTTATTATTATTATTTTTTAATTGCTCCTGTATCCCCTGCTGGGCCCCCCGAGGCCGCTAGGCCCTAGGCAGGTGCCTAGGTTGCCTAGCGGTAAATCCGGCCCTGGCGGCAGGTCCGATCATGTGACTCACCGGCGGTGAATTTGAAACCTCCCCATCCTCTAGTATATAAGGTGCACTCTGACACTAGAACAGGTTGCCTACCGCCTGACTCCTGGGCTTCTCAACTACTTGTCCCTGTGACTCCTCTGCCTGCTGTTAAACCTATGGTGCACCAGACCCGGCTTGTTTGTAGACTACTCCTTGGATCTCCCCTGAACTGACTGCCATCTGATCTGTGTACCGAACCCTGAATACACCTGAATACGCTCTTGGTAATTCCTCTGCACCGTTGCTTACCGATTTGTGTACAGACTGCTCCGTGACTCCGCTACAGGATCTTCCTTCCCCAGTCCCATTACAGCTTGTACAGTTCCCATCAAGTCCCGTTTCTACCACTCTTCAGGACTACCTCCAGGTACCATCTCTCATTATATTTGGTCTCAGGCTCTTGATTCTCCTATCTGTCTCTCACGTTTAGGGGCTGAACCAGAGCCCGCGACCTGCAGCCTCCCAGCAGCTAAGCCCATCTCGCCCAGGCGGCACTACAAAGCAATTACACGCGACTGCATCAGCGGTGGCATGCAATTGCTAGTCTCGTCGAATTGCAATCGCATCGCGCACAGGTAAAACAGTTTATAAACAATTCAGATTGATTGATTTGACCGATATTTTAATTTATCTTTGACAGTAGTGACTGCATATGTCAATGCCATTCTGATTTGGAATTAACAGAAAAGGTATGAGTGGTACAAATACTACCACTATACGCTAAATAGGCTCCTCCATGCAAATGTGATAATAATTAATTTCACGCAAGTGAGAATATTGCATGAAAAGAAATGAATATGACTTTTCGCATCCACCCTATATTTTTCACATGGAAAAAAACACAGGCTTGAAAAATCCTTTTTTCGGATGCGATAATGCAGAATAGGTGAATAGAATGACATGAAGCTAAAAACGTATTGCAATTTCTTGCATTAAGCATTATCACCTGCAAATACAGGGAATTGGTCCATAAAGTATGTTGGAATGGCTATGATAAAATAGATCTTTTGACAGCACTGCCATAGGCAAATAACTAGAAGGCCAAATATCATCTTCCATGGGATTAACCCCTTTTATAGAAACGTAAGTATTGTGTAAGAGACGTGACTTAAACCTCTACCTAGAGTTACTATTATTAACATAAGAAGCGTCATTGTAACTTTGAAAAGTTATTGTGTTAATGACAGTAAAATGTACATGTGTGTTTAGTTACAATTATTATAAAATTAAATAGTTTTCAGGCATGTATGACGATGGATTGCTTGTTTTGCTATAGCAGATGATATAAATTGCATATCTGGTAGTGAGGTAGTTCTAATTGCTGTTTGCAAAATGTTTTCATCCGAGGAAGATATGATTTAAGTACAAGCTACAAGCATGATAATGGAGAAATTAAATCACATCATATTATTCAAGGTGAATGAGCAGGCAGACATACATATACTAGTGTGGTAGAAGGAAATCCCAGGGTGCTGTCACATTATCAAAGTAACAGTTGAATTTGCTGTCATCTTCATCTAACTCATCTGCCTATTCATCTATCTTGCCATTTATTTTCAATGACTACCCAGAGTGCTCGTGGTGTCATGCGCATGTTACAAGTTGAAAGTTTCTTCATGTTATTTGAGGATAAAAAGTTTAGTGTGAACTTTTTACTGCAAAAATTACAAATACTATTTTATCATTCAGCCTCCTCCTTCTTAATTTATTTTATGGACGATTATATAAAGATACAAAATTTGTGTGAAGAAACATTGTAAACAATGGTAATAAAAAAACAAAAGCATAATCTTCACATTTTCTCAGAAAACGAAACAGTTGGGAGATGGAAGAAAAAGGGTTGAAGGATAGGGAGGGGAGGACAAGGATGGTATCCTTTGGGTTTTGCACGTAGAAGACCTATGTATATGAAGAATTGTAAAAACGTTTATTGTAATTGTCACGATCCGCCTGGCAGGTCCTACCTTTTGGACTTTATTATTTGTATTTGTTCTTTTTATGTGTTTGCAGCAGTACCTCTGATCTCCAGAGGTGCTGCTATTGTGCATTTCTTGTGCTTTAAGGGTTAACTTTTCTGTTCTCCAATTATTCCATGCACCTGGGTGTGGTCTCTTTTTCCCTTTATATACCTGTTACTCCCAGCACACAGGGCTGGTTATTGTTGTCCCATCCTGTGATGTCATAGCCTTGTTGCAACCTGTGGAGTCTTCCTCCTGCCTTGCTCCTCTGGTTCATGCCTGCTTGGAACCTGTTCATACATCCAGCTTCCCTGCATTAGCTGTTTACCTGCTGGTTTCTGAACATTCTTATTATTTCCTGCATCAGCTTGCACCTGGTATTTACTACTGCTCTCAATTACCTGCTATTTATACTTTTCAGCAAATAAACAGAGTGTTTTCACCATATTCGTGACTCCTAGCTGTACTCCTGTTGTAACCGTGACAGTAATGAAGCTTGACTGCCCAAAGCCCCATCAATCATCTAGAATATTTACCAATTATAATTCTCTTAGGACAGTAGAATGCCCTATGTAAAATATAAAATATATATTCCTTAAGTTCTCCTTAGTTTTTTATAGGACTTGGCTTTGGTTTGGTGTTTGACAAAATCTTTTGTAAAAGGATTCAGTATTCAGGCAAATATCATCATCACTTATTTATATAGCGCCACTAATTCCACAGCGCTGTACAAAGAACTCACTCACATCAGTACCTGCCCCATTGGAGCTTACAGTCTAAATTCCCTAACACACACACACACAGACAGACAGACACACAGACTAGGGTCAATTTTGTTAGCAGTCAAATAACCTACCAGTATGTTTTTGGAGTGTGGGAGGAAACCGGAGCACCTGGAGGAAACCCACACAAACACGGGGAGAACATACAAACTCCTCACAGATAAGACCATGGTCAGGAATTGAACTCATGACCCCAGTGCTGTAAGGCAGAAGTGCTAACCACTAAGCCACTGTGCTGTCCAATATTAATATATAGCTTCATTAGTCATTCATGTATTCAAGGTTAAAAATCACAGTAAGCATCAAACCCTCAATGATAACATCCTATTAGTGCAGTAGCATCAAATACTCATGAAGAAGTCTAATTGGTGAAACTCATCAATTATCACGTTCATTTCCTCAGTGAACTTTGGCCCAGATGCTCTTAACTCTTTTGCTGAATTTAAGGCAAGCTTATCAGTTTACTAATGACCTTAAGCTGTCCTTAACCCTGAGAGGTTATGCTCTAAAATAAGTAAGGCCCCCTAACTCCACTTTAGGTAGCGTTTAGTGTTACTTAAACGTCAATAGACCTTAAGGATATGAGTATATAAATTATATGCAAAATATAAGTGCTAGCACATTAGTAGATATTCTCTTATGCTTCTGCACATGCGTAAAGTGCCTAACTTAACACCTTACATAACAATGGGGAAAACTGCTTAGTGGGGCTATCTGATGTAGTCAGGGTTCAGTGGGGTTTTTGAGGATAGAAGGACAATCAATGTAATTTTGGGAGAACTGTGTAGAGTGGTGGTACAATAACTGCTGAGACTGGCCCAATGAAATCTTCCCGACCTGGGCCCCATATTGCCACGGAGAATTGTTCAGCTACCTTGGCAATATATTGCCAACGAGATCTCCTCAGTAAGGAGACTACAGTGCGCCGGAGAAGGACCGCAGTGAAAGTGCTCAGCAGCACTAATCGCGCCCCCGACCGATCAATACTGCTGCTGAGCACTTTCAAAGGCCCCCTGGATGCCATAGGCCCCTGGGCAGTAGCCCAGTTAGCCCTATGGTTAATCCGGCCCTGAATGTCTCCCTCTCCCCCCCCCACAGTTAATGTCCACCTCTCTCCCCCCCACAGCTAATGTCCCCCTCTTCCCCCCCAATCACAGTTAAGGTCCCTCCCCCAATCACAGTTAAGGTCCCCCTCTCCCCCCCTTCCACAGTTAAGGCCCCCCTCTCCCTTCCCCCTCCACAACTAAGGTCCCCCTCAACCCCCCTTCCACAATTAAGGTCCCCCTCTCCCCCCCTTCCACAGTTAAGGTCCCCCTCTTCCCCCCTCTCTCTCCACAGATCAGGTCCCCCAGGCTCTCCCTGTCCCCCCGCCTCCCTCTACAATTATGGTCCCCCAGGCTCTCCGTCTCCTCCCTCCCTCCACAGTTATGGTCCCCCAGGTCCCCCGGGCTCTCCCTCTCCCCCCCCCTCAAAAAAAATAATAGCTTATTTACTTGCCTTCTCCTCCGCGATGCTTCAGCTCTGCCTCCCGGTCACTGATACACTGGGAGTGCGGCGCGCAGTAATGACGTCACCGCACGGCGCCCCCAGCCTTTCATAGTCTGGAAGGCAGAGCTGCAGCATCGTGGAGAAGGTAAGAAAAAAAAAAGGGAGGCACGGTCGGTGACTGCGGGGCCCGGACAGTCCAGGGAGTCTGGACAGACGGAGAGCTCTGTCCGGGCCCCCTAGTCTGTCCGGGCCCCTCACAGCAGTACTGGCCGTACCCCCCTGATGGCGGCCCTGTTTAGAGACATTGGATAGAGATGTGCAGTTTTGTTAATGGGTTTGTGTGTTAGTAGATGTATTTTTGTATCTGACTTGCTAAAATACAAGCAACCAATGTAAGGATTTACAGAGCAGTGCAGCAGTAGAAGGACATTTTGCAAAGAAAACTAATCTAGCTGCTGCACTGAAAATAGATTGTAGGGGTGAAATTCTGTTTTAGGAAAGCCCGTAAGAAGTTAAAGTTTTTGCAGTATCTTGTGTGAGATATTTGCATATTCTGGAAATGTTTCTCAGACATATGGGTAGGGTTTATTGTCGTGGTATCCACAGATATAAAGATGTCCGGTAGGCAGCTTCTGTTGATTGGTGGGAATAATTTTAGCTTAGTGTTTGGAAGATTGAGTTTGTGGGGGCAAGAGAACATTCAAAATGAAATGGCAGAGAGACATTCTGTAATTTGTGCCAACACAGATGGTGAGAGATCCAGGGATGACAGATTTGGGTATCATCCACATAGAGAGTATACTGAAATCCAAAGGAGCTTATTCATTTCATAAGAGAAGAGGTATAGATTGAGAATAGTAGAGGGCATAGCACCAAGCTTTGTCATACTTAAACAAGCCAGGATAATACAGTGTCTTGAAGACACTGTAATATCCTGGCTCAGGCGTTACACAGAGTAGTAAACAATGTGTCACAATACCGGTTTACTGAGGCTACTTACTGGTATTAGCACTGCTAACCAGGAGGAGTGGAGTTATTGAGGTTAATAATAATGTAGGATCAAAAAAGAGCAAAATTATGTGATTGTAGCATATTTTAGCAATTTTTCTAAAAAAATACAGATCCAAAACCAAAACCAAAACACACAAGGGCAGTTTTGCCAAAACCAAAACCAAAACACGAAGCTAATCCAGATCCAAAACCAAAACCACTTCACGGGGGTCAGTGAGCATCTCTAGTTGTCAGAGAGTATGGGGTAGCAGGGTTGAAAAGAGATTTAAATGTATTAAAGGGGCATTTGGGGTAAGAAGCCTCAGCATGGAGGTGAGATTGGAAATATATTTGGCAGTGTCCAGAGTGATTCGATAACAGTGGTAGATTGCAGCATATTTGAGGAAGGTATGAGAAGTACGAGATTTACACCAACGTTGTTCTACTCTGTTGGAGAGCTGTTGAAGGCAATGCACTTCTTTAGTGTGCCACAGCTGACAATGTGGTCAATGGCAAGAAAAAAAAGGAAGTAGGAGCCACTTGATCAAGGGCTGTTGCTAGGCTTTCATTAAGATGTGGTACTGGTATATCAGGACAGGAAAATATAGAAATTGGGAAGAGAAGTTGGGGTAAATAATTTGCATAGAGCACAGCTAATTACCTAAATTTTCTTCAAAGTCTCTGACTGCGCTAAGTAAGGTGCCCCTAAGGCCCTTAATTAATGAACTTTTGAGCATCTGTGCTATTAAAATTAGTTGCTATACAAATCTGACCCCAGGTGTATTATCCTGATGGGATGGATGAAGATAAAATCTGTGTAAAGAGAACTGCACTAACCATTTCCTGAGGCTGCGGATTGGATTGACTTGCCACTCACACTTAAGATGTTTTAGACTCTTACTGAGCCATTTATTTATCAGTGCATCCACTGTATTGATAACATAATTAATTATAAGTAATTAATAATAATTACTTTGATATGGGCAGCACAGTGGCTTGGTGGTTAGCACTTCTGCCTCACAGCACTGGGGTCATGAGTTTGATTCCTGACGATGGCCGCCCGAGATCTGTGTGGAGTTTGCCTGCGTTTCCTCCGGGTGCTCCGGTTCCCTCTCGCTCTCCAAAAACATACTAGAAGGTTAATTGGCTGCTATTAAATTGACCTAAGTGTCGGTCGGTCTGTGTGTGTGTTAGAGAATTTAGATTGTAAGCTTCAATTGGACAGGGACTGAGGTGAGTGAGTCCTCTGTACAGCGCTGCAGAATTTATATCATCTATATAAATAGATGATGATGGGAGTGGAAATAGCCACCAAAGCTGTATTGAAAAGCTCCACGTACTAGTGTGTAAGGGCTAATAGCCAATACAATACTATTATGATGCATATACATTATTTTTACTCTTCTGCTAAAGACTATCACCAGTGACAGGTGAGACAGAATGTCTACTGCTGGCTAATTGTCAAGCTCTCTGCAGCTATCTGTACATAATCAAATTATTTTTCATGTGAGGCCGCAAGGTTTTGTCTTATACTATGTCCATGTCTCTCAGTCACGTATCTGTAGAATAATTAGTTTTACCAAATGAACATTACTTAAAAAATTAGTTATTTGTTTACGAGTTTTTATTTCTAAATTTATTTGAGGCCATTTATTATTTGTTCATGTGATAGCTGGAATATTGTAATAACTGTTTATGGCGTTTTGTAACATGTTGTGATATTTTCTTGTCCAGATTTACAATGAGGGCCTCTATGGTGTGTGGCTTAGTACTGATGATCACCTTCACACTCTGTGGAAGTCTCTCCTCCATTGGTGCAAGTGTACTGGAGAACACTCTCCCAAATTCTGATCGTTTAGTACTGGAACGACGGGATGAGGAACCACAATATCCGGGTAAGACACCAATAAAAGTGCCACAGTGCGGTCACCAGTTACATGTGTGTTGTATGCCGTATTTTTTATTAATTCCCTCTCATTTCTATTTGCTCTCCACCAATTCCCAACAGGCCCAATTAGGCTCATTTAGAACTAGACATACGGCTGCTTTTGTTGTGTAAGATACGCATTTGCATACTGTGCATGCGCACAAAAATGCATACGCATATGTCTGTATGCAGATTTTGTGGCATCTTAAACTTACATCTCCTCATATGCATCCGATCATAGTCGTGGAGCACTTTGGATGTTCCTTAGATGTCCTGTGGATCAACATCTGGGGTGGTGCTCTACTTGTTTTGTTTTTGCTTGAGGTACTGGGGACATGAGCGTCTGGATGCTAGGATGTAAAGTAAGAAGTGTTAGTTTAAGTAAAGGTATTATAACGGGTGTAGAGAAAAGTCAGGTGTATTTCTCGGTTCTGCACAAGATCTGCGTCTCTCTTCCACTCTCATCACATCCTCCCATTCTCGGTTACAGGACTTTTTTCGGGCTGCACCCACTTTGTGGGATTTACTCCCTCGCACAGTAAGACTTTCCTCTAGTCTTTAAACCTTCAAGTGTTCTCTGAAAACCCACCTCTTCAGACAAGCTTATAGTATTCCTCTACCACTATCTTAATCTCTCTAGGTTACCCTATTACCACCCTCTACACAGCTTACACAAGACAACAACCCTCTGACCAACATTGCCACACACACAGCCCACTCAATACTTTTACCTTTGCATTCTAGCTAGTCCATTGTGCAATATGATGTAGGACATGCCCTTGTGTTTCAAACTCCCATTGTCCCATAGATTGTAAGCTTGTGAGCAGGGTTCTCTTACCTCTACGTATTTATGTATTACCCAGTATTGTCTTATTAATGTTTGTTCCCAATTGTAAAGCGCTAAGAAATTTGCTGCCGCTACATAAATAAATGTTGATGATGATTTCTCAAGAAGAGATGAGAAGTCTAGTGGTGTAAGGTATATGAATGGGTTAAGTGGAGTGAAGACACGGGCGATACATGGTAGGAATATGGATGATGAAATGAGCTAAAGGATATAGGGCATGAGTCACTAAGGCACGTAACTGCCGATCTTGAGCGTATCGTGCGCAAAATCACTCTGCGCATGCCCAAAACTGGGAAATACGGGCGTGAACATAGCCCTGGCCGCTGCGTATATGGACACAACAGACATTTACTACAGCCTACGATTTCGGGGAGTGAACAGGGTGCGCAACAGGCATTTGGCCATAGTCAATTTACAATGAGGATGTGCCAAGCTCGAGTGCACGCAGCCATGTCCGAATCAAGCGCTGTCCAGCTCAAAGTTACTTGTTTTTCTGCCGTATCTCTTGCACCAGCTCTGAGGCTAGTCTAAGTCTTGAGTCCTAGTGATGTCAGTATCGTATGCATGCTATAACATGTGTTATAACATGTGTCTGAAATCAGGAGCAGAATATGGACGAGATTACAGGTTGAGATGTGAAAAGGATCCCAAGAGTGGGAGAAAAGAAGATCAGAGAGTTGATCCTATACAGTAGTTAAAAGTGGGCTAGTCCAAAATTGGCCAACAACGATTACCAACAACGGTCTTGTTCGATCACATAGTTACATGGGCATTAAGGTTCACCTACATTGTTCAACCTTTCTCAGTTGTTACACTAGTCTTGATTATTCCAAAGATTAATTTCTACAGTATGTTTCAACATCACTGCCTGACTACATATGTGTAATAAGCGCACAAGTAAAGCTAATGTAATATATATAGTAAAAATTAGAGGGGGGCATGTACAAGCCAATACATTAAATTATCTAAATTAAAGTCAAACATGTAATATGCTACATGTATGATATTTAGCCGAATGACACACAGATTGTACCCTAATGTCAATGTGTTGCTTTATTTACACCTTATGCTTAGCTAAGACCCACAAGTATATTCAATATTTGTATGCCTGTTGTTTTAGATGATGTCTATGATTCAGATGAGCAGGACCGATGGCCGACACCGGAAGAGTTGGCAATGTACAAAAGGCAGGTGTCAAACAAAAGAGGGCGAATACACAGAGAAGGGGAGAAGGGGCACATCATCCGAAGACAAAGCTTGGAAAACAGCCTGTATGACCTTCTCTCTTCAAAACCTAGGCCTGCACCAGAGAGAAGAACCATGGAGAACCTTGAGGATTTGTATGCATCTGACCTTCTGAGAAGACATCGCATTCCGAGAAGTGCAGATTACACCTCACTCAAGAGTGAACCAAACGAAGAACAACAACCTATGCAGGACAAAAGTAGTGATTAATTGGTGATAGGCTGTTTTTTTTCTAGAAAATATATGGGCGCTTAACTAATATATGTCATAGAGGCCTGCAATGCACTGAAAAATATTTCTCCCATCACAGGTTTATATAATATCCTGAAACTGTCGCATGTGATGTTGCTACCAGCACTCATAGATTTTGTGGTCCTTTAATCTTGTTGCATAGAATAGCCTGTAAAACAGTGTTTCCACTTTACTATGTTTAGTACCGTAAATTGAACTATAGCATAAATCCAGGACTTGAGGAAACAGAAATTGACCAGAGATTATATGACCAAGGTCTCATTTACAAAGCCATACTAGAGGTTTTCCAAGATTTTAAAGTTCATGTGAAATAGGGTTAAATGGAAGTTATACTGCCCTTGTGTTAAATTACCGTATTTCCCCATGTCTTATACATGGGCAGCGGGGGATACAGAGAGGGGGGGGTGCAATTGACAGGTCCGTTCCGCTAAAGTGTGCTGAGGGGCTTGCTACGGCGGCTGCACACTATGTGCAGGTCCGTTCGGCAGAGACAGGCAGGGAGAGTGTACTGGCCGGCTGCTCTGATCACAATCAGAGCAGCCGGCCAGCACACTCTCCCTGCCTGTCTATGCGGAACGGACCTGCAGGGAGAGTCTGCTGGCCGGCTGCTCACTCTTCCCACCGGCGACCTGCGCCAACTGATTGCAATCAGAGCAGCCGGCCAACACACTCTTCCTCTCTATCTCTGCCGAACGGAGCTGCAGGGAGAGTGTGCTGGCCGGCTGCTGCACAATCTCAGCACACTTCAGCGGAATGGAACAAAACCTTTTTAACAGCAAATATATATATTTTTTGAATTTCTGAGAAAAAATGAAGGTGCGTCTTATACATGGGAGCGTCTTATACATGGGGAAATACGGTACTCCTTTACCTATGTTATGAAGGATACTTCACTTAGCTGGTATTTTTTTTCGACTAGAATGGTTTAATTAGGGGACCATCCCACAAAATGTGAGCTGTTGAATCTACTCACAACAGACACTGTCTTCTTGGCTACATTTTGCTTAAATGAAGTTATGCTACAACATAAGGGGTTTGTAATAATATTCTTATGTCCTAATGCTTATTTCCACAACAAAAGCATTCTCAAAGATCTTCCGTAACCTTTTCTCATTCTTTTGTAAAGTAAGGTAGAGAATTGTCCACATCAGAGAGAAGACAGCTAAGGAGAGCATAAGGTTCCAAATGGTATATCATATACAGACACGTTTGTTAATGCTCCAAGAAAAATAATTGTATTCACAGGGGACACATGATAAATCTATGTTGTGTATGCTCTGCTTATAACATTTTTTGAGTCAGTTAAGGAGGAGTGTATTAAAGTCACTAATACAACACTGACAATTCATTCAATTTAGTCTTGAAATTCAGAAGACACCACAAACACACTCATGGGGGGATTCAATGGACCACGTTGTTCGTGAGAGCAAAGCGGCCTGCGCACTATTACCGTTAGTACGATAATTCCAACGCGGATTTCTGCTTGCGTTAAAAACACCGCAGAGTTACCGAAGAGTTATCATAAATACCCCCATTGTAATGTATTTCTGTGTAGCTGTCAGCTGGTGTGCATGCAAGTTGGTTGCACTTGGAGAGTGCAGACACATGATCACATTTTGACATGATTACTGACAAAACATATTTCACAAATATGAACAATTTAATTATGCATGTGAGTAGCAAGTGGTAGATATGACCAGTGCAGGTACAAGTGTAAAAGACCTTTGTTCTGGTTAATATTAGCGCACAAGGTTTAAAAATGTGTATGATTAAGCTTATTTGTCTTATATTCTATAAGGGCATTAGTAGTCACCAAGCCTAAATCCATGATTTACTCAAATTGTGCAATATTTTTCCTCTATTTTACTTAAGCTGATAAAGACAAGGGTTGCCAAAGCCACGTTTAGGGGGGTATTCAATTGTTAGCGAGTTTGGAAGTTCGAGCGTGCAAAGTCATTTTTTTGCTATTTTACCTTATTTTCGAGCGCGAAAACTTCTCACGCAATTCTAATCTTTTTTTTTTTACCAAAACGGTGTTATCGCGCTCCAAGCGTTTGTCAATGTTAAAGTATAGGCTGGATGCGAACCCTTAGCGGAAAAAGCTATTCAATTGTTTTTTACCGCTGAGTGTGAAACAGGCAAATCTGCTGTTTTCTCTCGCAGCTCCTTGGTCTGCTCAAAGAAAATTTTTTTTTATTAAGTTAAGAACAATATACATTAAACTGAAAAAATAGGTGTAAAAGTTCATAAAAATAACCTAAAAACAGAAAAGTACTTAAAAAAGTGTATAATAATTAATAAATTTTGGAAATTTCCCCCTTTAGAAAAAACCATAGTGGTGCATGTATTTAAACTTTTTATATTATTTTTTTGGTTGTGCCAAAGTATCATGTGTTTTTATTTTTTTTTTAAAAGCAAAATTGTTTGCTCCCCACTCTATTTAGTCTTCGCCCCAGTGCTGGCAGGCTATTGATGTGTGAAAAATTTGATGTAGGGTTCCCCCTAATTTAATTGAACCAACACTAGGCAAACCAGCTGGGGTGATAGGCACTATAGCAGGGGGGGGGGGGGGGGGGGGAACGCAGTTTGGGTCCCACGGCCATAATGACTAAACACCCACAGACTGTTCCGCGCTGGCCTGGATTCCCTAGGGATTGTGGTCCGCTGAAAATGTAAGCGGGCCACCCCCCTAGGGACACCAAGGCCAGTGCCGATAGCACTAGGGCTCTTCCTACTACCCCTGGGCTATGGGTAGTAGGGTAATAAATGGGGATTTTGGATAAAAAAAAAATTTGATTTGTGGAACTACATGTCCCAGCCAGCCATGTTGTCCTAAATAGTGTGGGCATGCTGCTACTTGTCTAACTACAAGCACCAGCGTACCCATAGCACCCAGAGCATGTTTGCACTTGTAGTAGAACCACAAGTGCCAACATGCTCTTACACCCACGGCTGGCTGTGATCTGTAGTTCCACAAAGCAAAATGTTAAATAAAAGCACAACACCCTCATTCCAACCACAAATCTTTATTAAAAATAATAAAACCCCAAGAAATACAGTACACCATAGATTTTTATTAAAAAAAAAAAAATACTCACCATGGACGAAATCCTCAGTTTTATGATGCTTTACTTACACACACTCATTTACGCAAAGTCCCAACAAATATTTGTACCTTCGAAGAAAGGTCCGGCTTGCCCACTGTCCCACAAATATTTGTATCTTACAAATGTCCATGCTTGGCCAGTGTTCAAGAAATGTTTGTAAATTTCAAAAATTTTACCTCCTTGTAAAACCTTTAATTCTGCTGTACAGGGGGGGCCATTGTTGCTTGCAGTGCTGGGGCCCTTCTTCATTGCAGTGTGGGGGCCCATTCTCTTGTGCAGTGCTGGGGCCCTTCTTGATTGCAGTGTAGGGGCCCAATCTCCTTTGCAGTGCTGGGGCCATTCTTGATTGCATTAATTTACTTTTATTTTTTTATAGTAAAATGACTGCCTTAACCACTCCTCATTTCAAACTCGCTAGGACCAATAATAGAGCGCGAGGGGGTGCATGCAAAAAAACAATTGAATTGAGGGGTGTTTTTTTTTTAAACGCTCGCTCGAACAGGAAAAAACGAGCGCGGTTTTTTGTTTTTTTTCGAGTGCGAAATTTTAACGCATCTCGCTAACAATTGAATTCCCCCCTTAGAGTTTATATTCTCATAGTTTATAGATCTAATTTCACTCTTATTCTAAAAATATGTAAGTTATGTATATGAAAGTTTTGTTGAATGTTTTGTTCCTCAATAAAGTGTTTTTGTGCAGCTACAATAAACTAAAGACTATTGATTCTGTATTGTGTATCTCCAATCCACAGCATATTATCATTACTACATAGCATTGTGTACACAATATAAAATAATAGGGGATGTTATGGAAAGTACTGCAAAGGAAAAAGTGATAATTTTAGAAAAGGTTGGAAAAATAACAAATTGCTATAAATTGCCAAAAACACAGGGATTTCTTTACTCTAAAGGGCAGATTTACTAACGCTTCTAAAAAGGAAAAGTGGAGATGTTGCCCATAGCAACTAGTCAGATTCTAGCTATCATTTTCTAGAATGTACTAAATAAACAATAGCAAGAATCTGACTGGTTGCTATTGGCAACACCTCCAATTTTCCTTTTTAGAAGCGTTAGTAAATCTACCCCCAAATCCCTAATCCAGGGTTTCCTAAATCCAGTCGCCACCTGTGGATCTGTTACAATGTGTCAGCCAGTAATGAATACACCTGTGCTCCAGCAAGGAGATATGGAAAACCTGCACTGTTCGAACCCCCTGAGGACAGGGTTTGGGAACCCTAATCTATAAGCAATGAGTTACTTTACTATTTCAGCAAATACTGTATTGTAATAGGAGTGAGACCTTTTAATATTAATTATAATCACAATAAAAAAAATATAACCGCTTAAATATTTTCAGATTTCTACTAATATGAAAAGAAATAAAAACATTATAGACTGCTAGGGATCTCTAGGGACGTAGAAACACACACAAAAAATGCAGGATCCTTTGGAATACACTTAATGCCTTCAGCAAGGTGTCCAAATGTCAGAGTATTTTATAACTAGCCCATTTGGCTAGTAATGGAAAACTCCATAGACAAACTTTCCTATTCATTTTAATGTGCCTTTTGTTTGTGTTTTTTTTTTCTTCAACTCACTCATTTTGTATTTATGTTTACAGTGTCTGAAACTAGTGAAAACATTTTTGGTGATTTCCAAAGCGATTTACTAAACCAATCAGTCATATATTCATCTTTTCTTTATTTATTGCTGAAAAATAGATGATTTCAATAGTTTCACTTTTTATTCCCTGAGATTTGGAAAACAGTTATTTTGTAGATTGATTTACCTTTGATAGATTCTGTAGCTGATTCAGAGTTGGGAGCAATTGTGCCGCAAATCGCGAGCGTAATTTGCAGAAGAAATCGCGAATCAGCATAAGTGGTGCATTAGCAAGCAGCCAATCATAAACAGTTTGCTGTTGCTGGCGACCATCATCATCCACTTTTTGAACAAGCTCCATACTACCCGCTAATGACACAGCATTCTCAGACTCTTATGCGTCATTGTCCTGGCGTGAACCATTTTTCAATTATGTGTCACATAACCTTGCTGTCCTCAGCCTACCTTAGAAAGCCCCCGTCTAGTTTATCCAGACACAAGCAGGCGCAGGCGCGGGCTGGGAGAGGGATGGCCGGGGGGCACACAGGCGCCCGCATCGCATAAAACGGGATGCGGCCGCATCATTGATGACGCGGCCGCATCCCCTGTCATGTGTCAGATGCGGGCGCCGGTGAAAATTTTTTATATTGCACCCGGGGGGCGGCCGGCCGGCCTACCCCCCGGCCCTAATAGCGGTCTGACCGAGCGGCCCGGGGGGGCGCTGCCCCCCTGCCCAGCCCGCCCCTGAGCAGGCGTAAATGGCAGCATTACGCAAACCTGCATAGACGCATATGTGCGCACCCACTTTTCTGGGCATGTGCAGACTGTTTTCATATAAAATATGCTCTGCAAATAAGCATAATTCTCACTCTGCTTCAGCCCCTCTATGATTATGTAAATGACTTGTAAATTAGGAAAAAATTTGCAATTTTAATACTATTTCTGCAAATCCAATCTGTCATTTCTCTAGCGCAGCGTAGGAAATAAGAGCAAACATCTGACTGTTTGTTATGGGCAATAAAACATTTCCTTTACAACCATTTTCATAAATATCCCCAACATTGTAGGTATGTAAATAGTGATAATAAATAACATGCAATAATTTGTGATACAAAGTCCCGAAACAAAAATGACCACACTGATTGAATGATTGCAGTTGTAGTCTACCAACATTTCATATTAATAGTAAATATCTACAATGCAGTATGTACCATTGAAGATACCAATGGAGAAAAGCCAAAATCTCAGTTGTAACCAGAGGAATGCTCAACAACTATTGTGCCAACTATGCTGGGCACTCCCATGCCACGCATAGTGTCAGCTTTGGCATGTAATGAATGAAACATAATATTGGATGCAGAAGCGCACATCCCATTTGGCACTATCAAATAAATGCCTGAAGCTTGAATGGATATGTGTCTTATATAATCCCTTTAAAACCCCAAGCTCCGTTGCCAACGTGGCATGTCGTCAATGCGTCTTTATTTTCGTTTGCATGAATGTTATAAATAGCAAAATGTTATAAATAGCTAATTTGTAGTAAGGTGACGTGTTCAGGCATGAATAATTCATACTGTACGCACAGATTAATTGCACTTACAAATGATCAGTGGAGGGAAATTTTAGCCCTGGGGGCAAGACTCAACTCAGCAGCCTATTTTAAAGGAAAAAAATGCAGGTGGCACAGTGACCCAGCCCAAGCTAGCCCACTATGGGACCAGTCAGATGCCCAGCCTGCTCCTGCAAATGATAATTATAGCCCCAATATTATCTGCAGAGCTATACAGAGCACTCACAAGTATATCATTATACTAAACAAATAACATAATTTTAATAATGATAAGTGAAAGCAACAGGTATAAAATTATTATCATTCTTGATTAAAGTGCAATGTTTGTAAATGTCCATTGTTGTTTATCCTAAATGACAGCAAGTCAGAAAGGAATCTGTTCTCTTTTCACTTCAGAAAAGATCATTTTCAGTGTATAGACCGTTTTCATTGCAAATCTTATTTATTGCACACGTCTATTAAGTGTTGCACAGACATAGACAACAGAGGAACACACATACACCTATATATTAGAATATAAGGGACACAGGTCTGCACGATGATGGGGTGAGCAGGACATCAGCAGACGTCCCCCTCCCCAATAACCACTGTTCTCCTCCTCTCCTCAGTGTGAGCTCATTTCCTCCTCCATAGGGAGGGCGGCCCTTTATAAGGCCGGCCCAGTGGTGTGAGCTAGTAACACTGCACAGGTCGGGTGTGAGAACAGCATCACTGCCCTCAGCATGGACACCTACCAGAAGCCCGAGGACAAAGATCTGCAGGCCCTCAGGGACCTGGCCAATCGGCTCAGAATCCACTCCATCAGGGCCACATGCGCCTCTAACTCGGGGTGAGTGTCGGGGGTCCCGGGGTCCTGCAGCCCCTGGTACAGTTATCCGGTGCCCCCCACGTGGTGCTCGTGTGAAGCCAAGTTCATTGTCAAGTGTCTGATCTCCCCATTGTTCTCTCTCCCCGGCCCCCCAGTCTTTATTGCATTCCAACCAGGTGCAGATTTAAAGCCCAGTTCTCCATGTGACCTGCCCTCATGTGTGATCTGCATCAACTACTCTCCTTACCCCCCATCCCAGCCGTAACCTCTGCACTATACCCAAAAAGCATTGTTTTATTATAAATTGCAGGTGTCTTTATGCTGATATCTTATTTTTTTTTTTTTTTTACCATCCTAAAAGTGTCAGTTCCCGTCAGTTTCTATTGATTCTGTCCTAAATATGCCGCCACGTGCCTGAAACAGGCAGGTGACGGGTTTATTACTGGGACCTGAGCAGTTTAGTAACTATGACCTTCTGTAGGCCTCAGTTGCTGGAACGTGACTGTCTGACAGGATGGCCTTGTTTATGTACTTATTTTTTCCTGCATGTCACATGTTGATGTCTCCTAATATTTGCTATAGAATATGTCATTATAAAACACATGCCTCTTCACAATGTCTCATTTCTGTCTGTTGGTGGTTGAGATTAGATGCAAAATTAAAAAATGCTTCTTGCATAGTCTCTTAAAGAGCAGGCAATCGAAATTTACTATTGCAGCTGCTAGATCACTGATCATCTATGCAGATGATGTTGCATAATCTTGCGCTTGCCCTAAAGTTTTACTGCTGTGGTCATACCCAAGATAAATTTACCATAGTCCTTTGTAACCCTCAATGGATAATTGTTTGCATCCACTGTTCTCTAAAATAATATTTGGGCATATAAGCAAAGCTATTCACTACCTGGACCAGTTTTCCATGAATTTTTTTTTTCAGCATCAGGTATAAACACTAGTTTATCCATACTCCATCCTTCTGGTTTCCTAATGTTTATATGTATTAAATATAATTGGTAGATGATTCAACTAGCAGGAGGACTTTAGCAGTAGGAGGATTTAACCTTGATGCCATTCCCACTGTCCATAGGGGCCTCTTGGTAAACTCCCAGGTCTGTGAGCTCTTTAAAGTCTGTTGACAAAGTGCATTGTACTCTTGGCAGCATGTAGTTAAATATTATCCACATGGCTGGCTAGGCTTGAGGGTGGGGAGTCTGGGTGCTTCATTTGTTGAAAAAGAAAGTAGGACTTGAGTTTAATGTGTTCTGGCAGAACAGTAATGACTTTTAAATATGATAGACTATGGGGCTGAAGATAAAGTTCTGCAATGGCATTCCTATCTCACAGCACACATTAAGCCCTGGGGAGATGTTACTGGCTGTAGTATAATTCTGCATAGCATTGGTATTACCCTGCTTTAAGACATGTCTTGCATTGAGGTACCAAGCCTTGCATGCAGTATGCAACTCCTTGTGTTCTGTCTGTGTTAATCGTGTACTGTGTTCTGGTCCTTGTGACAGGCATCCCACATCCTGCTGCAGTGCTGCTGATATTTTGTCTGTTCTCTTCTTCAACACCATGAAATATGATGCAGCTGACCCTGGCAACTTCAACAATGACAGATTTGTACTGTCAAAGGTGAGGATGATGGAGTGAGCTACTGTTTACTCCTTTATAATGCAATTGATGTCTGCTTGGTCATGGTTCTTCTAAATGAACATCTGACCTGTGTAGGTATAGTAAGGAGTTAACACTTGGCTCATGCCTACTAAGGTTGTGGTTTCTTGTATTAAACTAGAAGTGTCCTGTTGACCTGTTATGTAGTTCAACAGTTGGAAAACTGCCATATCTCTGAAAGCCAAGGAAGCCGTCGTCATCACCGTTTATTTATATAGCGCCACTAATTCCGCAGCGCTGTACAGAGAACTCACTCACATCAGTCCCTGCCCCATTGGCACTTAGTCTAAATTACCTAATATATACACACACAGACTAGGGTCAATTTGTTAGCAGCCAATTAACCTACCAGTATGTTTTTGGAGTGTGGGAGGAAACCCGTGCAAACACGGGGAGAACATACAAACTCCACACAGATAAGGCCATGGTTGGGAATTGAACTCATGACCCCAGTGCTGCAAGGCAGAAGTGCTAACCACTACACCAACGTGTGCTGAAATCAGTTTGCTTGTCCTTAGTGTTATCATAGATAAACAAATTTCGAGTATTTTTTTTTTTTTTTTTTTTAAAGTGGTACATGTCCCCCCACCTGCACTCCACAATTAAATTAATAGCGTACTTCCCACATTATATTAAGACCCCCCTCCTCTTCCAACTGCCCCCCCACACACAGCATTCATTTACTGGCCCCACCACACTTTGCATTCATTTACTCTGACATGGGACGGCACCTATCACGTGGTGCGCGTCCCATATCACAACAGAAGGGAGGATGGGCTTTCGGCAGCAGCCATGAGAAGGTGGCTGGTCCCAGAGAACGGGCCAGCCACCGAGTAAGTGAAGTTGGGGTTGGCCCAAAATAGTGTTTTTGGGTCCGGCCCGGGGGACATCTGCCCCCCGCCCCAGGCGCTATATAAATCTTGTAATTCTGATAGGAATCTCAGTGGGAGATGACCTGATGGTAAAAAATAAAGCTCTTGGGATAACCGTTGGATGTTATCTTGGCACGTTTTTTAGGAATAACAAATATCCATTGTTTCTGTGACCGATGCTGAGTATTGCAAGTCGGTGTTTAGATGTGACTGCTTTCCCCTCTCCTAGGGTCATGCTGCTCCCATCCTATATGCTGCCTGGGTGGAAGCTGGCTTTATAAAGGAATCTGACCTTCTCAACCTGAGGAAGATTGACTGTGACCTGGAGGGACATCCTACACCGGTAACATTGCTATCTTTATTACCAACTAGGGGCAAGTTTATCTGTATGCTGTTAAAGTACACGGTGCACAGCCACGTCTTGTACTGAATTTTCCTTCCTGAGAAGGCAGCCAATCTGTTCACTAGGAACCACTGACCTTTACATCCAGGCACTTAATTACTAGTATACTTGTCACGTGTATTTGTTCAGCTCACTAAATGGCAGCAGCTACAAGGTAGACTGCACTCTATACCTTGGATGTTTAATGTAGTGTAACACTTGTGCAACAATCTATTCATTGTCAGGGAACTTAAACAGTGTTTCTCTATTGGCAGAAACTACCCTTTGTTGATGTTGCAACTGGCTCGTTAGGACAAGGTCTGGGTGCATCCTGTGGCATGGCTTACACTGGGAAATACTTTGACAAAGCCAGGTAAGAACACTGTGGGCTTGTTTACACCTATCTACTGACAATGCACATATCTGCTGCTAACTAATGCCTGAAAAATGCATTAAAAATGAGATGAATGGTCTGTTATGGGGTCACTTACACCATTCTTAAATTTTAAATGCATTGGTAAAATATTATAACAGCTCAACTTTTCTTATGTGAGTTGTAGTTCATCAGTACATGGTGCATTTAATAGTTGTGGTAACAGTGCAGCACACATACTGAGATGTATTACTAAAAGTACACTTTCACTTTTTCCAGTGCATATGGTGTCTTGCATTCGTGTAATACTTCAATATGAATTTTGTTAGAATTAAAGAATAAAATGGCTACAAAATAATGGTTTTCTGCTGGTTTTGTAGTAATGTTCCATCCTTACTGGGCCCTTGATAACCAGCGACCTAAATAAGTGTATAAGTAGTAGGTTTGAGAAACGTTGTATTTAGATATATAGACACTGACTAATTCAATGGAGGCAGATAGTTTTCCACCCAGGCTCCTACAGGTTGTGCAATATGTATCAAAAGTATCAGGTCCTGTAGTGGTTTCATTTCATATTGGTTGCAATGCTTGGAGAGCTACCCAACTTCCATTCTGCTTTGAGACCTTAATATTAGCGCCTGTTGCTTCATGATATGGAATCTACCTGGTAATTTAGTCAGTGACTACAACTGGGGGTGCTGGGGCTGCAAGCAAGTGGGGTTCTGCATGTTGGCTCTGAGGTTGGTATACAGTATATAAAAACTATTTTGCACGGAGATTAAGCTATTTGTAGTCGAAGCCCAATAGTCTGTTTTATGCATGAAGTTCAACTCTAGAGCACAAGATTGGTGAATCCAATGGGACTATCTGCTATGTGACTGCGCTCTGCAATGTCATGTTTCTTTGCAGTTACCGTGTGTACTGTCTCTTGGGTGATGGAGAGTCCTCTGAAGGAGCAGTCTGGGAAGCAATGGCATTCGCATCTCACTACAAGCTGGACAACCTGGTCGCCATTTTCGACGTCAATCGTTTGGGACAGAGTGAGGCCGCTCCTCTTCAGCATCAGACGGAGATCTACAAGAAGAGATGTGAAGCCTTTGGGTAAATAACTCTTATGCCTGAATTCTCTGCATTTAAGCTGGGTACACACTACAGAAAATTCCTGCAGATGCGATTTCTGTAACAATTTTACTAATGACAAAGTCCTGATGAGCATACAGACTTATGTGTACACACCTGCATGATTTACCTTCAGATCTGTGCTGTTCATATGTCATAACCATCTGCTGAAAAGACCATGACTCTGCACACTCTATAGAGATCTGCCTACACTTCTGGCCATCAGTGCATACACTTCTACATTTGTCTGACATTGTTGAAAGTGATTTCTAGGAAGCTTATAAAATCAAGATACCATGTGCTTTGGTAAGATGAAACCTGATCATGGCAGTGTACACACTAGTGCAATATCTTAAACTGTTTATCATATGACTGACACAGTAATTGGAAGAAACCCGTATTGTGTACCCAGCATTAGTATAACTTCTCTTGTAGAAATGGCTGTAACACTTGTTGTATTCTGAGAATGACTGTACATACTCTGTATAAGGGATCAGTAAGCCTGAAATACATGTGATACAGCAGACTAAGATTTCCAAAGGACGGTGTGAGGAGGCCTTGGATTTTTTTTTTTTTTTTTTTTTTTTTATGCTTGATTGTCCTCTAAACAGTGTATACTCAATAATTTTGTGCACTGGCCTGTACCCTCATCTTGCCACATGATGGCACTGTTCATCATGACTGTAGACTCAACAATGACAGACTAAACATTTACTAACTACAGGATTTGAGGACCAACACAGGCCTTCCATTTTATTTTATTTTTCTTCAGCCTAAATGAAGTTTTAACCAGCAATGCTTATTTTTCCATAATTAATGCTTCCAAATGAACAGCATCAATACTCATGGGTTCCTAAACCTGTCTGCACATTAAACAAGGAGCAGAAACCCTTTTTGGTCCGCAAAATGTCAGTCCAAGCTGCCTGTGGTTCAAGCAGGCCTCCTCTGTCTTCAGTCATGGAGAGACATGAGTCTGCCCAATTCCTAGCTCAGTCCCTGGACCCATCAGCCTGCAGTGTTTCATATAGTGAAGATACATGCCCTTCCTAAATAGCTAGACTAGTGGGAAACCATGGACCCTAAGGGTTGTGCCTAAACTCCTGCTCTGCAAGATAACCCATTCAAAAAGTCACTGCCTGTTGCCCTTTTTTGTTGCCAGGACATGCAGGATGCCCATCCCGTCTGTGAGGACCACCAGTGCTTGCACCACTTTGTGTTCTAGGGAGCACCATTCCAATTTCAAATGCTCTGCAGATTTGAACATGTCCAAGGTTGCATGGCTACCTAGTATAGTATTTACATTTTTCCATTTAGACTTTAACAGCATGTTTGCTGTTTTAGTTAAATGCCAAATATTATATCATGTAGCTACTGAAAGTCCTACTGTCTCTAATTGATTGGGCTTCTCTAGATGGCATTATTGCCACTATGGTAGTTGCCAGCAGTAGATGTTTCTGAATCCAGGTGCAATCATGTTGGAAGTCCTAATGAATTATAAACAGCCTCTGCTTCCATTGACAACTGTTATTCCTGGAACTTGCCCTCTTTCAAATCTTATTTCTATAACTCTGTCCTGCAAAAATTAGGTGGGTATTTCCTGTTGGAAGATACACGAGGGACATAAGTGTGTGCCAAGCTTCCATTTAGTTCGGTTCCTAATGCAAACCAGTTTCTCCTGTGAGCCTACGTTAAGCTGGCTAACTGCAACAATGCATGTTTGCAGGTGGAACACCTATGTTGTAGATGGGCACAATGTGGAGGAGTTGTGCTGTGCACTCTGGCAGGCAGCCAGTGTGAAGGACAAGCCCACAGCAATCGTCGCCAAGACCTACAAAGGAAAAGGCATTTCAGGTAAGTGGCTCTGAATATATGTTCATGGGTAAACGAAATATTGCTGGGAATCACTGCAGTTATGCACATTCTTAACTGGTTTCCATTTAGGTGTTGAAAATCAGGATAACTGGCATGGGAAACCAATGCCTAAAGATAAGGTTGAATCCATCATTAATGAGATCCAGGATCGAATTCAGACCAACAAGAAGCTGAGCCCCACACCTCCCATAAGAGATGCCCCAGAGGTCAGCATTGCTGACATTAAGATGCCAACACCTCCAAGTTACAAACTTGGTGACAAAGTGAGTAATGCTAGAGTTCTATTTCTGTGGAGTCTGTGTTCTCCATGTCTGGGTTTCCTTTGGGTGCTCAGGTTTCTGGTGTGTATTTATGTGGTAGGGGCTATAGATTGTAAGCTCCTGGGGTGAGAACTGATGTAATTAAATATTCTTTAAAGTGCTGTGTATTATGCATATACTATATAAAATAATGGTTAATGCTTCTCAAAATATCCCTTTGTGTATGGTAGAAAACCAGATGGATGGTATTACAACAAACCCATAAGGTCCATGATTTCAGTGCAGCTATTACATGTGTTCCTAAAGTATGCATACGCTAAAACGGACTTGTCTCTTCTAGATCGCAACACGAAAAGCTTATGGCTTGGCTCTCGCCAAGCTAGGCAGTGCAAACAGCAGGGTGGTGGCCCTTGATGGGGACACCAAGAACTCCACTTTCTCAGATATCTTCAAGAATGAGCATCCTGAGCGTTTCATCGAGTGCTTCATTGCTGAACAGAACATGGTAAGGATAGTCTCGTTTCATCTGTGCACACTTTGGTGCCCAGCAGACCATGCTTTCTATAGCTGTTCAAGTTCATATAGGGCAAAAATGGTAGTGGTGGTATGAGGATAAGCTTGGAGGGATGGGAAGTTTTGGGTTGAAATGAGGAGCATGGGTAGATAAAGGGGATTGCACTAGGTCCACAGTTGAATGAGCAATCTCAAACAGCTGTGAGTAGGGTGAAAGGACATGCAAAGATAATCTGTGGGTGGGAGGTCTTCTGCTTATGTGGTCTGGTTAGTGTGGTGGGTGCAGACTAGCGAGGTAAGGGAAGGGGAAATAGGATGTTGGACATGGAGTTTGGAGAGACAAGTGTAAGAGTAGGAGACTGAAGGTAAATTACATAGGTGTATTGGCTAGGAATGATGAGTGGAGAAGAACAATTGATCTAAGTTGTACAGGTCAATGGAGGAGGCTGATGCTACTTTACTGCCCCCTGGCTGTGGTTAGAAGAACTGAGCTTAGTGGGTGGCTAAACAGATATGGAAACAGCCATGATGGTTGAGATTCACGCCAGCAGCCAAGCTGAGATTGAAACGGCAATAAGATTTGAGCTCTAGCTTCAGCAGCTGAATCATTCTTCGTACAGAGTGGCAGAACATTTAAAGCTAGAATTGGCAGTGTCCTATAGGTGTGAGGTCCACTTGGCATGTAACAGTCCTTGTGTGCATCACTGCATATAAAATATGGGGATGACACTACAGAAACTGTAAACATTAAATCCCTCCTGCTGGAGAGGGGGTACCTTTATGGGACCAGACATGGTAGCAGGTAGCACAAAGCATGTATAGCTAGTGATGAGAACAGGCCTGTCTCTCTAGTTCTGTTGTCTCCATATTAAACAGTTTATACCCTGTTCTGTTTCTTTACAGGTGAGCGTTGCAATGGGCTGTGCAACCCGTAACCGCACTGTGGCTTTTGCTAGCACATTTGCAGCCTTCCTATCTAGGGCTTACGATCATATTCGCATGGGAGCTATTTCTCAATCAAACGTTAACCTATGTGGATCCCACTGTGGGGTATCTATTGGTGAGTTGTTCTACCTTATTAAATTACATAATCGGACCCCAAAACAGATCCAGTCACCCCCTCCCTCCCCTTCTCTCCATGTCATTGTAGGTCAGTGCTGTTTATTAATTAAATTCCTGAATTTCCAAATATGCAAGTTGCACGTTTACATTGCATGCTTTGTTATATGGAGTATGAAGACTTAAATCTAAAACTTCATTTATCACTACTTCCCTCAATGAAGTTCTAGACTTGCAACTGTAGACCTCCAATTCCATGGAACAATCCACGTTATATTTTTGTGCTTTCTCCTATGTAAGAGCTGATTAAACACAATTCTACAATACTGATTGACCTGACACGTTGATCCTGTTACGATGACTATTACCATGCTGAGGGCAAAAAAGAATATTTCTGTGCTAATACATTCACTTGTGGATCCAGCTCAACTATTGATCATAGATTCCTAAATGTGGCAGCAAATGCACAACTGCTGAGAGCTGTTCTGTCTCTTGTGTAATGTGCTATACGTCTCCTACCTCTACATGTTATCAACAGAGTTAATCTGCTACCTTGGTAATCTTGTTCATTTTGAAAATGGGTTTAAAGCAGGGCTCAGACAAATGGTACCTGACTATATATTATAAAGCATAACCTTGGGGTTTCAGGTGAGGATGGACCCTCTCAGATGGCTCTAGAAGATATTGCCATGTTCCGTGCTGTTCCGTCCTGTACAGTCTTCTACCCCAGTGATGGAGTCTCCACAGAACATGCAGTTAGTCTAGCCGCCAACACTCCGGTGAGTCTGCAGTAATGTGCGATTGTGGCTTGGGCTATGTAGAACATACAACTTCCATTGTGTGACTCTTGTACTTAAATCCTAGGGCATATGCTTCATCCGGACCAGCCGGCCTGATACTGAGATCATCTACTCCCCTGAAGAAAAGTTTGTTGTTGGTCAAGCAAAGGTATAATCCAGTTTTAACATGTTCCTCATGTACAGTACATGGTTGAATCGTCGGACTCTAATTTTAATACATTCTGTTCACAGGTTGTACGTCAGAGTGATTCAGACAGGGTGACAGTGATTGGTGCTGGGGTGACGTTACATGAGGCTCTGGCAGCTGCAGATGAACTTTCAAAACAAGGTTAATTTTACTTTTTTTTTTTTTATTTATTTTTTTTAACTATTCTCTACAAGAGTGCACATGTGGTGGGGAAACATTAGCTCTAATAGTGTCTGTATCAAGACTGTAATATGTAACTGTTAAACATTTCATAAGCAGCAAAGATTCAAAGACAAATTATAAATTAATTCGTGGAATAGGGCTTGGTGAAGTATGAGGACAGCCTCAATGGACATACCATGTTTTTGTGAGAGGTGAGGGGGGGGGGGGGGTAGAGGGGGATAAAAATGTCTTCAGTCTAAAATTCTATTTGAAGCCATAGATGTATTCCTATTGGCTGTCTCTGACAAGTGTACACACAGGAGGCAGGCTTTTGGCTGGGGTCTCATGAATATTTTTCAGCCTGATCACTTCAGCGTTGGACTTCATTAATCACAATCAATATTTATATAGCGCCAGCAGATTCCATCGCACTTTACGTTTGGGAACAAATACAGTAATAAAACAATACTGGGTAATACATAGAGAGGTAAGAGGGCCCTGTCCATAAGCTTGCAATCTATGGGACAATGAGTTTGATACATAAGGGTAAGTGGTACATTTTTGCACATTGGTCCAGCTAGAATGCAGAGGTAGAAAGTATCTGTGATCAGTCACACAGCAATGCTGGTCAGAGGGTTGTTGGCTGTGTAGAGGGTGGTGATGGGGTAACCTAGGGGGATTAAGAAGGTGATTGAGAGCTTGCCTGAAGAGGTGGGTTTTTAGAGAAGGTTTGAAGACTAGAGGAAAGTCTTATTGTGCGGAGGAGGGAATTCCACAAAGTGGGTGCAGCCGAAAAAAAAAAGTCCTGTAACCAGGAATGAGAGGAAGTGATACGTTTGGAAGATATAATGGGTCAGCCCTTACAAACTGCTGCTTTATCTGTGTAGGAGATGGTTACACTTTTTATAATTTCCAACTCTGTTTCTTGCACTTAAATGTGGACTATTGAAGTGATCAGTGTATGTATTACAGGTCTTGTCCTTTCTGGGATCCATCGTTAGCAGTTTCTTGATCAATGATTAGTGTCCATTTTCTCCCTTCTAAAGGGAAATGGGCCCACGCTGATCCCTATACTGTTACTCATGCTGATCCCGTAATGTGCTTAGTTTAATTACTGATTTCATTGCGGTCATGGCTCACAATTCTGTTCTCCTCTGCAGGCATCAATATCCGTGTGATTGATCCATTTACCATTAAACCTCTGGATGCAGCGACTGTTATATCCAGTGGCAGAGCTACCGGTGGACATATCATTACTGTAGAGGATCACTACAGAGAAGGTAAAACTCCTTTGTTAGCTGCCAAGATCCCACATAACAGTGCTGTAAGTCACCACTAGATGGAACTTGGAGACTGTTGGGCTACTAAACAATCACTGCCAGAAAAGAGCTTGTGTCTGCACAGATGTGAGCAAGTAACGCTTAGGGGCGTATTGTTGGCAGAAGCACCTAAAAATCCCGCGGTCCGCGCACGATTACCGTTATTGCGATAATCATGCGCAGAAAAACAGTTAATATGGTAATTTACTCCCTGAGCCGTGAGCTGAAATCCAGCTAGATTTTACCGTATTAACTGTACTAGTTTTAACGCCGTGGAACTTTTGAACAATTGAATATGCCCCTTATGTTTATGCCATTCTGACTTCTCCCCATGTAATTATGTTTATGCATTTAAACTCCTGTAGAAAGGGTGCATTCTGGTGTTACTGCTTGTGTATTAGGAGTAATACACCCTTACTGCAATCAATGGACGTTGGTCACCTTGATTTTATGACCTGTATAAAATCATTCTGCTTGCCATTCTCATGGTGGCATTAGCCCTACAGCTCACTGGAATGAGTGGTTGGATATTTATTTGCTTATTCATGACTCCTTTTTTGAAAGTCTGAAAGCAAAATATTTAATCATAATTTATTTGATCAAAACCAAACGGTAGAAAAGAAACCTACACCCTGTTGCAATTTGGATATTTAGACTTCTAACTTTACACTAGGTAGCATATTGCATATGTACTGAACCTAATCCTGTAACTTTCATCAAACTTTTTTCGAGAGTTAGATTCACTTGTCAAAAGGACCTTTGGGGCAGTCAAACGATTACAACATAATTTGAGTAAAGCTAAATATTGCAATGCAGATGTCTACCAATTGACAATGTCCTACCTATAAAGACTTGAACCGATCTCCTGGATATGTACACCCCAGCTACAGGAACTGTGCCTTTGTGGTTTGTTGGGGTAGGGCTTGTTTTTCTTGCTTTGTGCCCAGTTGCCTCCTTACTGTTTTTATAAGATGATACTATCACAACTGCCCCCTGTATCTTTCCTCCTGTATGTCTCCATACTGGAGACAGAGGACAGTGAGATTGCACTGACCTCCTCTCTTGCCTCTGGAGCAGACATGATACCATCCTTGTCTGCTCGCCTGTCTACCTACTGACTTTCTGATTCATGCAGCACAGCAAGGTATTGGTGCACGGCTTTCTCCCACAGGGTACTGCTATGATCACCTGTAGGTATTGAGGGGATGTATTTCTGCAGTGGGGTCATCAGGAACCTTGTGACTATGCCAAACTCTGTAATTAAGCCTGACCATAGCTGAGCTATGGTAAGACTTTAGTCCAACAGTGAGACTTCATACAGGTCCTAAATCCATTTAATTGCTGCCGCTTCATTCATTAAAGATGGAGTTGTATTAAAGCCTGTAGATGCCACTGTTGTCTTGGATGTCTGTCTTGAGCTTTTCAAGCCTATAGATGGCGATGTTGTCTTAGATTTTTGACTTGGCATTTGCTGTTCTCTACAGTATGTCGTGTAGAGATTTTAATTTATTAAATACATTTGTAATTTCCTCCCTCTGAGCTTTATCACCTAATTTGTAACAGAAGTTTCCATCATGCCCTAGTCTGATTATTTTTTTTGACCGGTAGTACATGGCAATCTAAAACCCCCTATTTTCTTTCCTCCAGGAGGTATCGGAGAAGCAGTTTCTGCCGCTGTTGCTGGAGAACCTGGGTTTATAGTTCAGAGCCTCGCTGTCAGAGGTGTACCACGTAGCGGGAAACCGACAGAGCTGTTGGAAATGTTTGGCATCTCCGCTAAAAATATTGTGGAAGCCGTGAAATCTACATTCGCAAACTAATCTGACCAATAGCAGCCGGCAAGCAGAGCAGTTCACTCACAAAGCACTGTCATACAACTGTTAATGCTACCGTTGGGCTTAGAAGGTCTTACTGTTAACATGTGGCTGTGTTAGCCATGTGCTGACCCTTACCTCTTGTCATGTGACACTAGCTGGCTTCTAGGGGTCTGTTCCATAATTCCATGTTTGTCTTCATTTCCTGTTTCAACCTTTTCAGCACTTAACAATAAAAATGAGACTGACTAATTGATTGGTTTGTTTTTTTAACTGGTTATACTTGGTATGAAGCTGGACCTTGCTTTTTCCCAGCATGCTGTTGGGGAGGTGCACTGTTATCCTTTCTGTGTTGATGGAACCAATGGATGACTACTAGTCACATGGTGCATGTCAATCATGTGACCATGCTGTGATCACTGCTGCTTGCAAATGATACTAGACAAATTAACTATAGATTATATCCAGCCATTTTGTAAAGAAAATATTTGGTGATAAATGTCACCATGACTTCTGGAATTTGGATAAGTTTGTCATGATTTGGTATATAAATGTATTAAAGGGCTTAACTAACCATTAGGCAGCATATAGGTTCATGTCAAACTGGAGGCTTCTGTGTAATAGGGAGAAGTACCATTGTTAAGGTGAGGTCTAATAGGGATTTGGGACTATTTTTATTTTCTTCCAGTCCCCTATGCAGTGCAGACCAGTCTCACCAGACATGAGGTTTTTACAAATGACAAAATACCAGTGCACTCAGATGTGTACAGCAGCCAAAGGGGAGGAGATCCCTAATACTCCAGAAAAGTAATACAAAATATATAGAAACCTCCCTGCTGCTAATTAGTGTAGCCCACCTATAGATGCAATAACCAAATATCATTGCACTTATCAGAACAGTAGATACTCCTGAAGTCCCAAAAATAAGTTCCAAAAAAAAATAATTGGAACTTGTAGATTTTATAAATGAAAACAAACATTCTCAATGGCCATAAACAAAGAATGGAAATAGACCATGGTTCTCTAATAGTAAATGGTCCAACAAGGTGCACTTTATAATCCAAAGACAAGAAAAAGGGCAAATGGGTCACTTCTCCATAGAGGTTCCAACTATGAAATCAGTCTTGTACACGTACCACAACACTGATTTCAATCACCACATATCATAAATGGGTAGCGCAGTGGCCTAGTGGTTAGCACTTCTGCCTCACAGCACTGGGATCATGAGGTCAATTCCTGACCATGGCCTTATCTGTGTGGAGTTTGTATGTTCTCCCCGTGATTGTGTGGGTTTCCTCTGGGTGCTCTGGTTTCCTCCCACACATAGAACTTACTGGTTGGTTAATTGGCTGCTATTAACTTGCCCTTAGTCTTTCTGTGTGTGTTAGGGGATTTAGATTGTAAGCGCCAACCGGGCAGGGACTGATGTCAATGAATTCTCTGTACAGTGCTGTGGAATTAATAGTGCTATATAAATTGATGATATTGTGTCCTGATAAAGATGATTCTCGCAAGTGACAAGTGTACGGCAGTTAAACGGCTGCACTTTAGATCAGCTCTGGTCCAGCGCTCCACATAACCATTTTCTAACAAATACAAGACTGTTAAAATGTGTGAAGATAGGAGATTACAGAGTAGTGCTGGTGAGTCATCACACCAAGGATGGGGATGTTTTGAAGAACTACTTGATTGATATCTTGGATCAGCTGCTGGACCCAGAGAGTTCAGCCGTCATTTCTGTTCCTCCTCTGGTGATTTCCATGGCCTCGGTGGCAGAAGCTTCCGCCATAACTTAAGCAAACCTGGAGAACAAGTGTCCCAGTTCTATGTTCAACAGTGAGCAACAAGCCATAGAAAGACACCAGGCACAAGCTGGACAGCGATTGCAAAAATAGAATCCACTTTTGTCTTCTAACCACGTCCCTTAATGTTTCGCAAGGCAAAAAACTCTTGACCAATCTGCTCTTAAGGTTGGGAGCCTTCTTATAAACAAATGTTGGTATTTCAGGAAGGATATGCACTAGTTTCTCATCTTTCCTGAGGCTAGGCCGGCGGTTCCCAAACTGTACGCCGCGGCTCCCAGGGGATATTACTGAATATCGACGTCAGTAACAAGCTGCAGGAGAGGGGAGGCTGCTGGGTCCCGGCGCCCGATGGATTGGTAAGTTTCTGTGTTTTGTTTTTATTATGGCTGGTGCGGGGCAGAGTGAAAGGGATTGTGGGAGAGCAGGGGGACAGAGGATGGAGACAGCGGGACAGAGGTTGGTGACAGCGGGACAGAGGAGGAGAGCAGAGAATGGTGACAGCGGGACAGAGGTTGCTGACAGCGGGACAGAGGAGGAGAGCAGAGAATGGTGACAGCGGGACAGAGGAGGAGAGCAGAGAATGGTGACAGCGGGACAGAGGAGGAGAGCAGAGAATGGTGACAGCGGGACAGAGGAGGAGAGCAGAGGTTGGTGACAGCGGGACAGAGGAGGAGAGCAGAGGTTGGTGACAGCGGGACAGAGGAGGAGAGCAGAGAATGGTGACAGCGGGACAGAGGAGGAGAGCAGAGGATGGTGACAGCGGGACAGAGGAGGAGAGCAGAGGATGGTGACAGCGGGACAGAGGAGGAGAGCAGAGAACGGTGACAGCGGGGCAGAGGATGGTGACAGCGGGACAGAGGAGGAGAGCAGAGAATGGTGACAGCGGGACAGCGGTTGGTGACAGGATGGTGACAGCGAGACAGAGGAGGTGAGCAGAGGATGGTGACAGCGGGACAGAGGAGGTGAGCAGAGGATGGTGACAGCGGGACAGAGGAGGAGGACAGAGGATGGTGACAGCGGGACAGAGGAGGAGGACAGAGGATGGTGACAGCATGGCAGAGAAGAGGGACAGAGAGCAGAGGAGGGGCACAGCGTGAGAGGGGCAGTGGAGGGGGACACAGCGTGAGAGGGCAGAGGAGGAGGGACAGCGTGGCAGAGGGGGGGAGTGTGTCTGGATGCAGAGGGGGCAGAGTGTCTGGATGCAGAGGGGGCATTTTTGCATACAACTAAATAAGTATTTCTGTCCTGACCTAAATACTTATTGCAATTTTTTGACCCAACTACTTCTAAAACAGGACTGCTCAATAATTATTTTGGAGGGGTGCCTTGAAAAAATTTGGAGACTCTAAGGGTGCCGCGAACTGCAAAAGTTTGGGAACCACTGGGCTAGGCCAATGGTTTTTGACAATTTTCTGAAAAAGCCTTACATTGTTTTAATTGGTTACAATGGCCAAATTATCCCTCTCACTCAGTACTTTTTCCCTTTGGACAAGCAGGGAGTCTTTCTAATTCAAGAGTGTTCTGATAAGCTGTTTCCAACACTCCTGCTTTGTATTCCCTGTCCAGGAACTGTCCTTTAGCAGGAGTGCGTGCTGGTAGAAAACCTCTATCTCCGAACAATTTCTCCTCGCCCTCATAAATTGGCCTTTTGGTACATTTTTAAGCAAAGTGCGATGCTGGCCACTTGATGCAGGGATAAATGAATTGCAGTCTACCTGCTTGACAAAGGTTTTGGTTTTCAGCAGATTGTCCTCAGTATAGATTTCCAAATCAAGAAATTCAACATTGGTCTTACTATAGTGAGCAGTAAAGATAAAGACTAGATTTAGATTGTTATTGTTTATATAAGAAATGAACTCCGTAAGGGCATCCAAACTCCCCTTCCAAATACATACAATATCATCTATGTTTCTCCTCCAAATACATAGCTGGTCACTGAATGGATTGTTGGCCCAAATGTGCAGGTCCTCTCAGTATGGCATAAAGAGGTTGGCATAACTGCAGAAATTCAATGGCCAGATAATATTGATCAGGGGACTTCAACCTCTTAATACCTACTGGCCACTTTTGTATCTTTGATGGTAAAATTTCCTTACCGCCCCCTGATGCCGCAGTAACGCAATTTAGTGCCTCCAGTCTATACATATGACTATCACTGGTTAAGTGAAATCCTCCCAACACTGTAAATTAACATAAACGCACTCCTAAGGAATCTACGTAGCAGCTACTAGATCTGTTCACTGTGGGCACTAATGCCAGACTCAGCGTGAAAGCTGAACTCCTGGATTCAGGAGCATGCGAAGTAGCGCGTTTCAGACACGAGTCCTGCCCCACTTCCTCCTACCACTCTGGACCACTGGGCTCGGGCAGCCATGGAAACAGCGTAGCGCTCCTGTTGCTAACACTTAGCAAAGTGGAACATTGCTAAAAAAAAAAAACCACTGCCCTCCATGAAAGCGGAATCGCCCACTAGTGGGCGCTAGGGACCAGGTTGGTGACTGCTGATGTAGATGGTACAGATCAGTGACAAGGGAATAACAGGTCACACATCCTACAATATTTGAGAGTGCCGGACACCCAATGTGAAAAGAGTCCTCTGCATGTGATTGCATGGTATATCTAGGCTTGGTACACCTGGACCAGATCTTATCATCATCACCATTTATTTATATAGCGCCACTAAGCGCTGTACAGAGAACTCACTCACATCAGTCCCTGCCCCATTGGAGCTTACAGTCTAAATTCCCTACTATACACACAATCTTATCTAAGATCTTATAGTGTTTCTACCTGGCGTTCCTGGAATGGTAAGTATATTTCATGCCCTACAGCATCTTTTAATCTTTTACTGACTGTAGGCATCCATCTTCTCGTAATAACAACTTTCGTCAAAGTAAACTGATGTACTAAGTAAGGCATTGCTTGAAAGCAGGTCCACTGCAACGCTGAACATACAGGTTTTAGAGAATAGTAGAGGGTCATTTCTAGCAGGTGCAACACAAAATTGCTGTACCGTCGATCTACCACTTCATTTGGAGGGTCTTTAGATAAGTGGATGTTCGCTAAAGACCATCTGCACCTGATATGTATCCTATAATTTCTACTGGTATTTTATCCCAAAATTAGTGGGGTGCACTCCCAGAACAAAATTAATGCTGTACTTTCTAAAGAAAAAGTTATGATATTGTATGTACTATTATTTAACAATACTAGGACAATTTGTCTTTCCTTTAACTATGTTCAATTCTTTAATTCTTTTTCAAATTATTTTTTATTAATTTGAAAAATCTTATGTTACCTTATTTAGTCAATTAATACTTAATACAGAGACCACCAAAATCGGTTGTTACGGCATGTCTATGTTGTAGATGGCTATAAATGATTTTGGTTAAGGTTTAAAGTAATTGTTCACGTACAGTTGCCCAAGTGTATGGATTCCCAAGACATGCCAATTACCATTCCTACCTAATTTACTTAATTTCCTAAATTGGAGTTATACCAAATAGGGGAATCCGGGTCAATACCTGTATCCGCCAGCGCCACATGCACGATATTCCAAATTGTATGCTGGTGCTTGTACTACAAGCACAATCATACCCATAGCTTCTTTTCTTGCAGCTTGTCAAACCCAAACCCCACGCTTTTTGTCCCCCCTAATTTTGCTACTAGCGGTCTAGACTGGCAGCAGTAGGGTTAATCTGATTGCGGACCAAGGGAAGGGTTGCAGGCGAAGCGGGTTTTCTTTTTAAACCCTTTGTGCGCTGGCAGCTTGCTGGTCTAGCGGTTGTCAGCACAAGTTTTTAGGTGTTTCAGGGGGGGAGGGGTTAGTTTTAAGCTTTTTTTTAAATAACTGTTTGGTGGGGCGGCTGTAAATGTCAACACATCCATGTTGACTACGTGGTTAAAATGTAGATATTGTGATTGTGGACAGTCACAATGTCTGCATTAAACAAGTGAGCTGGTGTGGTCCAGCACCACACCCACCTTTCCTTAGGTTGTATTTATACTGCTTGTAATTCAGAGGCACTAAATGAGATAAGTCCCATATTATACCATTATAATTGTTAGTGTAGGTACCCATCTGAGGAGGTCACTTTGACATGGTAGACGGGCATCCACAATTTGATGAAAAAATGTGCTCCCTCATGTTTATTCTAGAACCTATATTACAGTGTTCATACTACTGCTGAGTTTAACATATAGCTGTCTGTGTATCAATATTGTCTTATTTCTTACAGTGTGCATCTGTATTTTTTATTATATATATATATATTTTAAATGTGCTGCAACATTTTGCTTTGGAAAAGGAGGCGTTTTTTTGAAGAATGTACTAAAAAAATAACTAGAATCTGATTGGTTGCTATAGGCAACATCTCCACTTTTTCAAACCTGCAGCTTGATAAATTGACCCCCTGGCCTGTGTATGTTTGGGCAGTAGCAGCAGGCAACCGCAGCGTCCTTTGTTGGTGTTATATACTCTATTGCCTGCTGATGTCACTGTGGTTTCATCCTAATAATGCATGATCTATGTTTGTGGTATTGTATACAATTTGAATTTGTACTTATATATTTTTAAAATTATATATATGTGTATATATATATATATATATATATATATATATATATATATATATATATATTTTGTATTAATTATAGATATCATTTATTAAAAATATATATATTTAAATTATATAAATATATATGTATTTGAAAATTTATATGATTGAAAAGAAAAAATGAATAATTCTGTAATCATCCCTCCTTACACATGGGTCATCCATTCTGCGGGCTACGCCATTACTAGTAAGCATGCAGCGTGAGTCAGTAGACTGAATCCTCAAAACTGACTCCTGTCCAAAATAAATCGGAAGGGGGATAAGTGTCGTAATGGTGCTATTACATATTTTAGAGTCTCTATCACTGCCAGGCTGCTCAGACTTGGCATTCTCACATTGCAGCTTGAAGTCTGGGGCTGGGGTACTTGTATCACCGGAGTGCATAGAGCAGTAGACTATTGCAAGCACCTATCTCCATCCTGCCCAGGATTCCAAGTAGCAGGCACCAATGGCAGGTAAGTTACCGTTAACTGTTTCCTGATATGGCCTAAGACGGGTGGCATACCTCCTCCCAAAAGTGTGTGTTTGCCTCTGTACACCATGATATATACTGTGTATACCTATATATATATATATATATTTGCATATATATATATATATCTATCCACACTTGTTCCAAAAACTAGAACAGACCAGCACCAGTCATTAATGGGACATTGAAAATTTAATGAAAAGAGATGAAAATACACTATCCATTATCAGTAATATCATAACATGCCCTGCCCAACAATCATTTCAGTATGTCATGCTTTCATCAGCGATTGTTGTAATACTTTTTCATCTTTTTTCATTGCATTTTTAATATTTTATTCTAGTTTTTGGAACAATTGTGTATTTACTTTCTCTATTTTTGGAGATTGAGTGCATCCACTCTTTGATTTTGTATCTATCTATCTATTATTTTTTTAATGCCCACGACGTGTAGGTCACCCCCCTAGTAGGCCTTACTGGGGCTTAGTTTGTGCTTCTTGTTACAGTTTTGCAAGTCCTCCAACATAACACCTATTATTGCTACAAATACTCTGCTATTGCAGATTCTATTGAACGACCCTATACTACGTGTCTTATTTATCTTATTTAACTAGCTAGAGTATTTCTTAAAACACTTTTTTTTTAATGATTTTACATTTGGCATGATGACAGAAGCGACAGACAATAATTTGCAGACAGGGTTTGATGTTTAATCCAAACCTAATCAAACCTGGGAAATAAAACATACAAGATAAATTGTAACATTGCATAGTGACTTGTGTGTAATTTATTTCTATTAGTATAATATAAGATAATGATCCATGGTCCTATGTATTTGCCCTGTTTAGAATCCAATTTTGGCTCTTGAGATTTAAATTGTGGTTATAACTGCTAATGTAAGATTTACATTCATCTACAACCCCATATGCAATGAAAGAAATTGGTATTGGGTGATTTATGCTTAACACTTCCCAGCCATATTCTTACTCTGAGCCTGTAAAGTCTAAGGGCTAGATTTACTAAGCTGCGGGTTTGAAAAAGTGGGGATGTTGCCTATAGCAACCAATCAGATTCTAGCTTTCATTTATTTAGTACTTTCTACAAAATGACAGCTAGAATCTGATTGGTTGCTATAGGCAACATCCCCACCTTTTCAAACCCGCAGCTTACTAAATCTAGCCCTAAGTGTTTTGAGATGAGTTTCTTGTAATTTAGAAGCACGTATTGCTTTTCCTAATTCTCTCAAAATAGGGCTGGAGCGTATCTTGTTCAGTTATTCCTGGCTGGTCTTCCTGGTAAGATTCCAAACTTGAGACCATGACGTTAAAATATCAACAGATGTTCTTTGTAAAGGAGCTGCAAAAATTTTCAAAAAAGAATATCGGAGCACAACAGAATCTTCAACGTTTCCCCCAGAACCCACATATTAAAGCAGATACAATTATTAAGCAAATGACTTAATTTTCCATGGTTGACCATTTTTTTAAATTTATTTGGTCATGGGTGAGATTGGAGTAGGAGCACATGGATTCCAACTTCATTTGTACCATGTAATACTACACCAAGTTGAAGTGATGTGCTTTGTACATTCTTGACTTTTAAAAACTATTTTGAAATGACATTGTTGGGTTAAATGGAAATCTGAAACACCTGCTTTGGTTTAAACAAGAGAATATGGTAAACGTTTGGCTTGAAGGTTCAAGTAAAATTGATTTTGGAATAAATTTCTTATGTTTGTGTGATACTAAAGTGTTTAGCATGCTATATACATAAAATTTGGTCATCTCCAAAAGGAAGTTTCTTGCACACACACACACATATATATAATATATATATATATATATATATATATATATATATATATATATATATATATATATATACACACACACACACACATATATACATACATACAAGTTAACCCGTGCATGATACTCATGCATTCTGGTCAAATCAAGCTACTTAAGGTGTTAAAAAGGTTCTTGTCATGCATTTGGGGCTAGGCCAGGCCTCCTCAGGGGAAGAGCGTTACTTCCCGATGCAAGCGCCCTTTTTTAACGTGGTTTTGTCCACATGTCACCACCTCATCATTCTTCTCCATCACCTCATCCTTCATCTTTATCGCCACATCTATCCAGACACAGGGATCTCTCTCAGCGGTCCTGAGTATCACACTCCTCTCGCTCTGTCACCCCCGGCAACCACCAACCACTCCCCACTGTCACCCCCGGCAACCACCAACCACTCCCAACTGTCACCCCCAGCAACCACCAACCACTCCCCACTGTCACCCCCGGCAACCACCAACCACTCCCAACTGTCCCTTCTCCTTCAAGAAATATATATATATTTTTTTTTAAAAAATTTAAACACTTTTAACAATTAACAAATTAAATTAACAAATTAAAAACATCTTAGTAAACCAAATTTCAGCCCTTTCTGAGTTTTTTTCCCCACACACACTAAGAATTTAGTAGGTCAGTGTATAACTTCGCCCAGCAGGTGGCGCTGCAGCTTGTTTTTTTTTTCCACACACAGACACACGCCACTAGGCTTTTATATGGTAGATATATATATATATATATATATATATATATATATATATTAATATTAATTATACCCATAAGTTTGTATTTCATTGGGTAGAATATTGGAAGATAAATATTGTGGGTGGCCTGATTTTGTTTGTAACAGAGCAGCCAGTAATTAAGGTGCAGAAAGATCACATTTCAGCAGTTTTCTTGTACTGTTCTCATAAGAGGTTTACAGCAATTTTAAGTAAGGCTGTAAAGTTGTGGGCAAAAATATTGGCACCCTTGCATTTTTTAAAAAAAATTACTCTGTTTCCTTTAAATATAAGGTGATATTAACAACAATATTTGATCTCCACAATTGTTAATACTGCATACACTTTTTTCATTGTGAATTTAATACTTCTATCCTTTTTTTTAACATCAGAAAACAAAATTGAATGGATAAAAGGATTGACGTCCTACACTTAATATGTGGTGGAACAACCTCTGGTCACATTAACTGCAATTAAGAATTTCCTAAAGCCATGGAAGAGCTTCCTGCACCTCTCTACTTGTAGTTTGGCTGACTGTCCCTCTGCATACTGCTCCAGTTCTCCCAGGTTTGAAGGGTGCCATCTCTCCGCTGCTGTTTGGAGATCTCTCTAAGGGTGTCCTGTTATACATACATGGATATACATCTGGAGTAATTGCTGGCCACTTTAGAACAGGCTCACTGTCTTGTCTTGAACCATTCATGGGTGCCTTTTGAAAAGTGTTTGGGATCATTATCCTGCCGGGAGACCCATGACCTTTGGCAGACACTCAGCTTTCTGACACAGAGTTGAGCTCCAAAATTATGCCGTGCACACGTTCAACACTCCCAGTGCCAGATACAACCCCAATGCATCACTAAACCTCCTTCATGTTTGACTGTAGAGACGGTGTTCTTTACATTTTCCTCTCCCCAAACCTGGGAATGATATGCTTTACCAAAAAGCTCTAATTATGTCTTATTTTTCTACAGGACATTCTCCCGGAAGAAATTTGCCTTGTCCATTTTTGGTTTGGCAAACTCCGCTCAGGATTTCTTATGTGTCCCAGAAGAAGTGACTTCCCGGGCCTCCTAATGTATCGCCCCCTTTCATTGACTTGACGACGGATGGCGCAAGCTGAAGCTGTCATACAGTACGTTGTGTCTAAAGGTCGACTTGAATCTGTTTGAATGCTGGAGAAAGCACCGTGATCAATCCCAAACAATCCCGCTCTCCGATCTTCTCTTCCAAGGAGCTTTGCTACAGAGAATCATCGACAAAGGTCTCTGGATAGTGAGTTATAGCCTTGAGATTGTCCATCTTTGACTACAGTCTTCTGTCTGACCTCCTCAGACAATTATTTGGCTCCTTGCAGTACACAAAGTGACACACAACAGGAGAATGAGTCATTTTCTCTATTCAGGCCAATTATTGAGTGATATTTATCGTTCAATTCAAGTGAAGGAGAATCACCTGCTTGAAAGCTGATTATCTGTAACGACTTATAAAAGAGGCCAATAATTGAGTCCAGTCCATTTAAGAACTTCTGTGCGGAATAAGCTGCAACTTTGTAATTTTTTGGGGTTTTCGGTGTTTTCCATGTGTGTGGATGCAAAAATATTTTTTAATTTCCACAATTTTTGGGAGCAATGGTGCCTTATTAGAAAAAACTGCAAGAATGAGAATATTTGTGGCCACGGAGCAATATCCGAAACACCATCCCCCCGTTTGTCATTTGCATCTAACCTAACAAAGAATATCCTTCAAATTATTTTGCCTCATTAAAATTTCATGAATTGCTCAGTATTTTCTATACTGTCTAATAGGTAATGTTTGAATGAAGTAAGCTAGTCTGGGGAATACATTGGATTTGAATTGCGTTATGGCCACGTAAAGCTAGATTTAGCGAATTCTGTTTTTTTTTTTTAAGGTTTTATAATTGTACTGCAAGTTTGGGATGTAGTTTCGTTTATATCTCCCTGAATGTGAAAAACTTAAATTTTAAAATAGAAATTAGGATTCCTGTAAAAAAAACAAAAAAACAAAAAAGAAAAGTCCAAAAGGAAAATTGCCCAGATATGTCTATTATTTTCAGGCCTAAAAGAAATAAACTCTATCTCAATATAGAATCTAAAACTTTGCAGACAGAAGTCCCTGGCTGAGAGAGAAACAATATAACAACATAATTGGCTCATGTAGACCTGGACTCATATGTTCCCTGAACATAAGTAGTGAAAACATTATGGGGCAAGCGCAGGATTTGTAGAGGGGGGGTTTCCACACCACGCAGCCAGTGGGCGTGACCAGCATGCATGGGGGCGTGGCTATAACATTAGACAGTGCTTGGTTGCTCTCCAACGCTTCATATCCCTATAATATATATGGGCAGTACAGCGTGCACTACTGTTAGGTGCACACAGGTCTCCCTTTTCAAGCAGAGCCGTGTGAAGCGGGGTCCAGCCACCTCAATTATACAATGCCCCAGGCTTGGAGGGCGGTTTCCAGGCACTAGGAACCCCCCCCTCCTCGTTTTGCCTATGAGCTCAACACATCTAAAGATACCTCCAGCTCAATATACTTATCTTTTGTGACAGGTGTATCAAATATACATATTTACATCCCACGGTGGCATAGAGAAAAGGTTAACAACACCAGAGAAATAGGGCCTGACTGTGTTACTAAATGCTAAATTTGCATTACCTACTTGTATGCAACATATTAATATAACTAAGTGTCATATACAGGAGAGAATATTGTCTTGACAGTGTTACTAATTAATGCAAAAGTTGCATGTTCCATATAAAATAGAAAGTACAAATTAAATGTTAACATGTTTTTCCCTTTACAAATCAAATGAGAATCTTCTTCCTGCAGTTCTTAATTTAAATTAAGTAATGTGAATAGACGGTCACTACTTGCTATAGTAATAAATTAAGCGCTATCACTGGAGGGGTTAATACTTAGCCAGCCAATCAGAAGCGGGTTAGATTCTGCTGCTGATAGAAATCATCATTGCACTTTTTGGGGCCTACTTTCCAGTAGCAGCAAGAGATATGCCCCTTAAGAGGCAAATCCATTGTGTCCACATCTAATTGTGTCGCACTTAAGTGTACTGGGCTAAAGCTTGCCCATTTCTGCGGTCTTACAAAGTTGCAGTCATGAGAAGATGCACTAAAACCTCAAGGTTCTGGAGATGTATACGTCATAGGAGACTTTATAACTGGCTACTGTTGCACAGGAATCTGTGGCAATTTTATCATATACCACAATTTATTTTTCTTCTGAACAAGCTCTAAGTCACACAGGTTTCAGGAAAGTCTTTAAAATGATTTATGTCTAACTTTTTAACATAGTAATCCTTAATATTCCTTAAGGCTATTATATTGTAATGTGGAATCTCCTCTTCACAGATTGGGAAACATAAAAACTATTTGTTCTAAAGTTTGCTGACATAATAAATAATCTTTCCTCTAATAAATTCTTTTGATGCTTCCCACAAAAAAAGAATAGGAGAGTTCATATGTTGTATCATGCATTATATAGCTTTGTCCGGCATCTTTCAGCATACATTGAAAATAAAATTCTCCACTCTTAATAAAATTACCAAATCATCAATTTCAAACAAGATCAACGCATGTTAGCACAAGACTATAGACTTAGGGCTATATTTACTAAACTGCGGGTTTGAAAAAGTGGAGATGTTGCCTATAGCAGCCAATCAGATTCTAGCTGTCATTTTGCAGAATGTATTAACTAAATGATAACTAAAATCTAATTGGTTGCTATAGGCAACATCTCCAATTTTTCAAACCCGCAGTTTAGTAAATATACCACTTTAAGTTAGTTTTGCCTACGCTAGCCACCAAACAAGTAGTGTAAGAAGAAATCATTCCTTGATAGTGTATTTTGTACAGCAGACAAACAGGAATATTAAACATCAGGATGTTTAGCTATATATCAATGAGATAATGATGCATGGTGATATAAGAAACTTCTATTTTGGCTTTCTCACGTATTTTAATGCTGCAATTATGTTAGCTATAGAATAGATTCCTATAGAAGATAATTATTTCCAGCAGGAACATTTTAGGATAGTCATAGCAGTAATAAATTATTATAGTATAGAACAGTGATAGGAAACAGATGGCCCTAGGGCCACATGAGCCGTCCGAACCTTCACCTGCTTCCTCCAGCTCCTTCCTGGTCTATTGTCAGATTTTTTTGGCTATGGCTTGTAACACTTGTTTAAAATGCCTGTTAATATGTTATTACAGATAGTTGTCTCCTTTGATTAAATGTATTGTTCTAACTTATTACTGAGATTAAGGGTAATGTGAGGCCAGAGGCGGAGCTAGCGTACTGTGGGCCCCCGGTACAGGGAAGCCAGGTGGAAGGAACCAGGGGCCACAGCTCGCTAGTTCCTGGTGCAGTGGACCCCAACATCTCTATGGGCCCCGGTGCACCGCCCCTGCTGCACCAATGATAGTTCTGCCACTGTGTGAGGCCCCTGTGAAGGTTTCAGGTTGCCCATTACTGTTCCAGAAGATATCTCCCCATTGTTAAATTATGGAACCTGCTCATTACCATAAAAACAGAAAAAGTGTATAAAAGAGAAGAAAGCAGAAACATACTAGAGTAGCAGAGTTGCTTGATATTCACTACAATTATTCTGAGAATTGAACATAATTTATGTTAACAAGTAGTAAGATATTGTTTCTTGGATTACAGAGACAAATTACATTAAACAATATCAATGGATACAAGAAAGAAAATTGCCTCCTGATAAGAGCAAAACCGGTAAGGGTGTCCTATGCAGGGCTGCCAAGGGGAATTCAGCGTCTCGGTACAACAACTTCATGGGGCCCCCCTTATAGTTGAGAATGAAAAAATAGCGGTGGCACAAAAAATGTAATCGACCCAGAAATTTTTGTGCGGCACAAAAAATATGTATGACCACACCCACAATTGTACGACCACACTCACAAAAATGTGGGCGTATAGTTGGGGGCATGGCCCAGGAAACCCTCTTACAGAAAAAAAACTTGCATTGTTGTGTACACCACTGAATGGTCACCAAAAATTGGGATTGTCCCACTAGAATCACAACATTTCACACACTCTCCTGCTCTCTCCTACCTGTTATTCTCACTTTCATCACCTGTGGCTGCAGGTTTCCTTAGTTGCGGCTTGTCTGGATCCTGGAATGTTGGGGGCCTTATTTTGAAAAAAAAATGGGTACATTTAGAAAATTACAGCCAGCCCTGGCGTTAAATCAATAGCACCCACGATTAATAATTAGGCCTTCCTCCAGCCCCAATATTAAACACATTTAATAAATAGACCTATTTCCCTCCCTACAAACAGCCCAAGAAATAAATTAATAGTATTTACATTTCAGAAATATACCTATTTCCTGCAACCATCACTGACATTAAAAAATTCATAGGCACATTTAATAAAGAGACCTCATTCTCCCCCACATTCAGTAGCCCCAAACCACCCCATCTTAAATTAATAATCCGCACTATAAAATTGCCCAACCATTACCCCACAAACAAAACTGCACCCATTAATTAGCCACCACCCACCTCACACTACATTGGCACAAGCCCCCTGTGCAATCACATACACCTTACTGTGCCCATTCATCACCATGTTGTGCCCCCTCATGATCACACTGCGCCCTCCATGCTGCTTTTCCCCCTTCACCTGGCCCCCCATCATCACCCTGTGCCATGCTGCTCCCCCCCCACTTCATCTCACTGTGCCCGACTTCATCACACTGTCATCCTGCCCCTCCTCTCCTTCATCACTGTGCCATGCTGCCCCCCCCTCTATCACTGTGCCATCCTGTCCCCCCTCTCCATCACTCAGTGCCTTTCTGTTGCCCCCCCCTTTATTTCCTCATATTGTGCCTCTCTCTCCCCCCTCTTGCCTCATACTGTGGATCTCTCTACCTCCCTTTTTCTTCATATTGTGCTTCTCTCTCCCCCTTTTTGTCATACTGTGCCTCTCTCTACCCCCTTTTTCTTCATACTGTGCCTCTCTCTACCCCCCTTTTTCTTCATACTGTGGATCTCTCTACCCCCCTTTTATTTCATACTGTGGATCTCTATACCCCCCTTTTTCTTCATACTGTGGAACTCTCTACTGCCATTTTACTTCATACTGTGGATCTCTCTACCCCCCTTTTTCTTCATACTGTGCCTCTCTCTCCCCTTCTTTGTCATACTGTGCCTCTCTCTACCCCCCTTTTACTTCATACTGTGGATCTCTCTACCCCCCTTTTACTACATACTGTGCCTTTCTCTTCCCCCCTTTTACTTCATACTGTGGATCTCTCTACCCCCCCTTTTACTTCATACTGTGGATCTCTCTACCCCCCCTTTTACTTCATACTGTGAATCTCTCCACCACCCTTTTACTACATACTGTGGATCTCTCTCCCCCCTTTTTACTCATGGTTTGCCTCTCTACCCCTGTTGTTCCTCACACTGCTTTTCTCCCTATTTTTTCCACTTACATTTGTATTAGCTGTTTTCCTCTCTGTTTTCTCTCTTCTTGCTTCTTTCTTCTGTCTTGGTCCTCTCAGCGCTGCTCCTCACTGACTGTCAGCTGTGACTTGATGACATCACGCCCGGCAGTCAGTGTGAACAGAGCTGAGAGGAAGGAGGAGGGATGCCGGCGCCGCGATCACGTAAGTATCTTTCTTTTTCTTATTTCTTTTTTTTTTCAACCCTGTTCCCCCCACCAACTAAGGGGCGGAGCCCTGAACTGCCGGATCCCCCCCGCGCGCAAAAAAAAAAAAGAGGATAAAGAAAAAAAAAAGTAAGTTTAAAAAAAAATCAGAAAAAAAAAAATTGAGAACAGTGAGGGCCGGGCCCGGGTAATTAGTACCTGTTCCTCCCCCTCTCGGCAGCCCTGGTCCTATGTCTTAGGTTCTGGAGTTCACAGTTCTCAAGAAGTGAGCAGTGTAGTTCATGAAACGCATCAAATTTGATCTCCGGACTGTGAGAGTCATTTATACTGGATACAAGGGAGGTTAGAATTGATCTTGTTCCTGACCACTGTTCTATAATTTGTACTTGATTTGTTCACTACCCATGATGATGTGGAGGGACAGAAGATGTGCCTGGTGCCCGTGAAGAGGGCGACGATGTCAGGCTGTGCTGCGCCCCTGGAGGGGCTGAAGAATCCTCAGATGGCGGTGCCCTACAAGTGGGTGAAGAAAGAAGAGGAGAAGAACTTACCCGTCCATCGATCCAGCGGCGGTGAGTATGACTTTCTTCCTGCAGGTCCCGTCCGCGGAGGAAGGATGAGCCAATCAGGGCTCATCTTTCCCCGCTGGCCAATCAGCGGCCGGATACGCGAGCCAATCGCGGCTCGCGCCCGGCCATTCAAAAGATTGGCGCCGACGCGAGCCAATCAGAGCTCGCGCCGGCTAGTGACGTCACGCCGGCGACTATATAAGTCGCGGGGTGGCGCCATTTTGACAGAAGTCCGTCGGCGGAGAAGAGGGAGGACGTCTCTTCAAGACGTCCAGCAACAGGATCAGCGGCAGCGGCGGCAGGGGGCCCTTGTGAGGGCCGTGAGCTACCCTGCCGCCCGAAGACTACGATCAAGCCGCCGGAGCAGTGATCGCCGGCGGGGAGCCCTTGTAAGGGCTGAGAGCGCCCCCGCCAAGCAGCCCTCAACAGCGCCGAACCGGAGAAGAGGCGCCGCCGGCTGGAGGGTCTGGAAGACCCGGAGAAAGAAACGGAAGGCGGCGTGGCAAGCTGAGATTCCTGCGTAGAGCGGGTAAGTTGACTCAGTGTTAAATTCGGGCACTAGGCCCGGGGCCACGGTCGGGCACAAGGCCCGTTGGCACAGTAAATTAGGGGCACAAGGCCCAGGGACCTGGGCACTAGGCCCCTACTAGTCAGTGGGCCAGTAGGCCATTTTGGTAAAGGGGACAAGCCCCTGTTAGTTAGACAGGGGGCGTGAGAGCCCCAGGTGCAAGGGCACAAGGCCCTTAGGTAGTTAGTGGCCTAGAGGCCATAGGAAGGCCACAGGGCCTGTGTAGGGGCTGGTAGCCCGTAAGCTATAAAGGGCACAAGGCCCTAGTAGATAGCTAGGGAGGCCACAGGCCTCGGTAGGCAGGGGCTAGGACCCCTAGGTAGCAGGGCACAAGGCCCTAGTTAGTGGGCTCAGAGCCCTGAGGTAGAGAGGGGGCTGAGGCCCATTAATCAGAGCACAAGGCTCTGTTTGTAGCTGGGCAGAGGCCCATGGTGTGAAGGGCAGAAGGCCCTGGTGGTGATGAGGTAGAGGCGTGGGAGCCTCGTGAGTGTAGGCGCGGTCCTGTGTGAGGTGAGCACACGTGGTTAGGAGGTACAGTAGAGCGGAGGCTCCTGTGGTGCTGTAGCAGCCTGCTGGTTGGCTAACAGCGGTGTGCTCCGGTAAGTAGCTTACAAAGTACTGTATATTGTATTCTGTCTGTGAGGCGGGTATTGTTGAATTACAGTATTTTGGGTGTGCTACGTAGTTGTGTCCAGGGGCAAGACGTCAGGCCCCCATTAAAGGTAGGCTCTTGTTCCTGTGGTTTCCTGTACTAACCCGTGCTGTGGAGTTAAGTGTAGTTACCAGCATACACATAGTCAGGGGAGAACACACGTAGTTTTCCTGTCCCTTAGGTCCCCGGGGTCACACTGGTACCCAGAGGGGGTGGCTGAGTGAGTTGGTGGCAGTGCAGCACACCTTGAGGCAGTTCCAGGGGCGGCCGTGGTTCTGATTGAGGGTCCTCAAGGCCGGTTCCGTGCAGGTGGACCTGTGGTTCCGGACGTAGGGACACGTGTGAGATACCCAAGTACAGGCAGTTGGGCGGTTCAGTTCGATCGGCTGTTCCATGCGGCAGTCGGCCCGCGGGTTAGTGTGCTGTTCCACTGAGCCTCAGCCGGGCTTAAAGAACCGGTCCTTAGGGTCTGTGGGTGACCCCATAGCAAGAAGGCAGCTTCTTGGTACGACCTGGGTGAGGAGGTTAGGAACCGCCCTCCGGTTTAGTCTGTGAACACCGGCTGGTGTTCCCCGTAGTGTGTAAGTGAGCAGTTCCGTTAGTGCACCACACCTAGTTAGTCATAGTGGTTTGACTTAGTTGCGTTGCCGACCATTAGAACGTTGTTAGGGTCGGGTCGCTGTTGTAGTCAGTCCAGTTTTGTGGGTGCCATCTTAGTCTTACTGAGAGCGTAGAGGGAGGCTGTGTGTTCTTGTCATCCGCAGGAGTCGGGAAGGCGCAGAGGGACCGGATCGGAAGTGGGAGTGTCCCGGTGAGTATCATGCTCGATTCCCCCTTTCGGGTAGGCCCTCAGCGGCAGGTGTGTGAGGTACTTAAGGCGGGATTAGTCCTCGGACTAGTCTTGGTCTTAAGTGCCTGTAGTCCCCCGCGTCTTGGCAAGAACAAAGTGAGGAGGCGGCAAGTGAGCTTGGACTGACTGTGTCCTTGTTCTTTGCCGTAGTCTCGGACAGCCCTTACCTGGTAGGCACGGCCGTAATCTCTGTCTCTATCTTAGAGGGACGTGATTGGAGGTGACAGGGTCTGCGGCTGCGGATCTGCTGGGATTGGATCGCAGCTGGGAGATCGGAAGCGGACTGGAGGTGACCATCGTTTTAAGGTAAGTTCTTTTGTGTTGCGTCTGTCCCTGACTTTCCCCGCAGGGGGCGTTACAATGACAACTTGAAAGTGACCACAATTATTTTCAATAAGTGAGTTTATTGATTATTTTATAAATTGTTAATTGTTTATTGTAACAGAATAAAAGTGATTTTAAAAACAACTGGGATTTTCAAGGAATATATTCAGTCTTTCTACCTCTGAGAAAGAACGAGTGTTCAATTTATCTTAATCGTTTCACTTATATATAAATGTGACAAACAGAGAGAACTATCTGCATTCCATATCACATGGTGAAAGAATTTGAATATTGATGAATCAACATTTATTACAGTGTGATAAGATTATTTCAGCTAGGAAAAGATGAGCACAGCCATCACTTATTTGCAAGGACTTTAACATAGAATACACAATTTTTTTCTTTTCTTTGTTTTCTCTTCACTGGTGATAACAAATTTATATACGATAATCACTCTAAATTGGATGCACTTCAGCATAAGCCAAGCCTGTAAATCTTGTAGCATGGGATCCAATACAAGATTAAAGAGCCTTGGGGATATAGGGCAGCCTTGATGTGTGCTATTGTTTCCTCGAATAGCCCATTTACCAATTTAAAAAAAAAATCTGTTAAAAACAATCTACTATAATCAAACAATATATATATATCCACTGACAGGTAGTAAGTGAAATAAAAAAACATTTGAAGTTGTACAGAAGTAGCCACCATGATTGTGATACTAGGTGCAGTTTTAAAGATGGTGGTCACATTAGGTTGTTCACAGATACAACAAGTTCCGAGGTCAGTAATTTACCAAAACATTTATTTTCAAAGTCCCTAACAAAATATTGTCATAACATATCTACACTTTCCCCTTTGGATACATGTGACGTGGAATAGAACATGTTTCTTAAATAAAGTAACATGAAGTTTGGAGCCACGAGTTGCCCGTGAATGCTTCGCCAGATGCCAGTCTCACATAATTTGTAACCGTCATCAATCCGCTGCCATTTGTTTTAATTAGAGACCATAATATACAATTTATAAAGCAGGTGTAGTGATAGCACCTATGAGTGCATCCCCAGGAGACAAGTGACTGCAGAGTAGCTGGTGGTATACCAACAAACGTAGTGTCAGGGAGATGAAGAATAATATTTGCATGTTTAAGGTGAGTATCTCTAGACATAAGGAAACCTCATTCACTTCATAGGGGCATATTCAATTAGCTTCGCAGTACCTGCGGAAACGGTCGTGAAGGCACATGATGGCGATGTAACATCATGGATTTCTCTTTACCCCCCATTAGAGGTGCGAGGAGAAATCCGTAAGGTTGAGGTACCATAGTACCTGAAAATGTGGGCAGCCGCGATGTTCGGAGAAACATTGCAACTAATTGAATATGCCCCATTATGTGCAAAGTCATTGATGACACTCAAGCATCTCTGAAGTCAGTATAGATATTGATACTGACCCCATCAGAAACTATGAGAACCCTAATCAATGCTATGGGTTCATATATTTGTGCAGAAAGATAAGAGAAAGGAATACTTAATAACACCACAATTGTAGGCAATAGCAAAGCAAGACTGATGCACTAACATACATACACACACACACAAACACACTCCCAGCTGCCGTGACTTTGGGTGTTTGCTGTATGAGGTCACACACGATTCCAGATCGCAGTCTCTCTCTACCTCTCACATAGGTTATAGACCTACTGAATTGCCCCCCATACAGTGCTCTCACACCCCCAAACACTTAAGGTTTTCCACCACCTATTGAATACGGGCAATAGGACCCCAATATACTGTCCCACACTGGCACACAAGGCTTCTGGCTACCCACAGGCTAGCAAAGCCCACACCAGCAAACAAAGGGTTAACTCTTCACACCTCCAGACTGTTACACAAATGTAAATGCAAGCAAACACTAAGCTTGTTAATCAAATGTATCAACAAATCACAGACCGGCATTCAAAGCATTAACTTGATCGAGCTATATTCTTCTTAACAGGCTAATGGATTTGTTAGAGTATTAAGGACACCACTTACTAAACTTATAGATTTAATATACAAAGGTACAGGGCATTCAAATATGAAAAAAACAAGCAATTAATAAAAAATTGACATAACATACACAAACAAAGCAGTTTAAAATAAAAGGGGTTACATTCAGAGTAGAACTTACATGAGTTGTATAATCTGTGCCATGGGAAATTGGCTAGGAATATGGACAGTTTATCAATGTGGATTGATTTTTCCCAAAAGACTGACAATTTGCCCCTTCCCAACACAGGTTTTTTAAGCAAAATGTAATGGGACGGTCTTCACAGGGGCCGTGTTAATGCTAATAGGGGGGCAGGGATTTTCCCTGGGCGTCACTATAGTTTGCTCACAAATATTCCCAAAGTTTTGACCTTTGGTAAATTTTTCACAGATCTATCCCAGAGACATAACTCCCCCTTCAATAAACCGGTCATAATCTCCCGCACATTTAAATACCAAACATGATGGAATTATGACAATGTGACATACCTTTTATTATTATTATCGTTATTTGTAAGGCGCCACAAGGTTTCCGCAGTGCCGTTCACGGTACAAACAGTAGACTATATAGGGTAAAACAGTACAGAACAATAAACACAAAGTACCAGTGCTTCAGAAACTCCGGGCAGGCAAATACAGTAGAGACGGAGCGGAAGAACAGGTATGGAGACAAGAGGGAAGAGGGGCCCTGCTCATACGAGCTTACATTCTAAAGGAGGGTAAACAAATCAGGCACAGAAGGGAGCCAGTGAAGCAAAGGGGAGAGATAAAAGGGGCCAGGGGAGAAACAGAAGAGATGAGAGGTTAAGTGGATGGTTGGTAGGCCTTAAGGAACAGGTGAGTTTTAAGTGCCCGCTTGAAGGAGCACAGATTCGGTGAGAGACTGATGGAGCGAGGGAGGTTGTTCCAGTGAAGGGGGGCAGCGCAGGAGAAGTCTTGGATTCTAGAGTGGGAAGAGGTGATCAGAGTGGAGGAGAGGCGGCGATCATTGGCCGAGCGCAGGGAGCGGGCGGGAGTGTGAATGGAGAGGAGGTTAGAGATATAAGGGGCAGTAGACTGGGAGAGAGCCTTGTAAGTGGTGGTAAGGAGTTTGAAAGGGATTCTGTAGGGGAAGGGGAGCCAGTGTAAGGCAAGACAGAGAGGGGAGGCAGAGGAGGAGCGGCGTGAGAGGAAGATTAGTCTTGCAGCCGCATTGAGTATAGAGCAGAGGGGGGCGAGGTGGGAGAAGGGGAGGCCAGTAAGGAGGAGGTTGCAGTAGTCGAGGCGGGAGATGATGAGAGCATGGATGATAGTTTTGGTGGCATCTTGAGAGAGGAAGGGATGGATGCGGGCAATGTTACGGAGTTGGAAGCGACAGGCTTGGGCAAGGGATTGACTGTGGGGAGCAAAAGAGAGAGATGAGTCAAGAGTGACTCCTAGGCAGCGGAGTTGGGTGACAGAGGAGATAGTGGATTTGTTAACAACGATAGAGAGGTCATGGTGGGAAGGGAGTCTGGGTGGGGGAAAGACAATGAGTTCAGTTTTGGAGATGTTAATTTTAAGAAAGCGTGAGGACATCCAGGAGGAGATGGCTGAGAGACAGTCAGTTACACGAGAGAGGAGGGAGGAGGAAAGATCAGGAGAAGAGATGTAGAGTTGAATATCATCAGCATATAGGTGATACTGAAGACCGAACGAGGGGATGAGAGCCCCAAGGGAGGAAGTATAGAGCGAAAAGAGTAAAGGGCCAAGAACAGAGCCCTGAGGGACACCAACAGGGAGAGGGGAGGGGGTGGAGGAAGAACCAGATGTGGATACAGAAAAGGAGCGGTTAACAAGGTATGAGTTGAACCAGGCATGGACAGAGCCAGAGAGGCCGAGAGAGAGAAGAGTTTGCAGCAGGAGGGGGTGGTCCACGGTGTCGAAGGCCGCGGAGAGGTCGAGGAGGATGAGTATGGAGTAGTGACCCTTGGATTTGGCTGATAGGAGATCATTAGTAACTTTAGCCAGGGCTGTTTCGGTGGAGTGGAGGGGGCAGTAGCCGGATTGGAGAGGGTCAAGGAGGGAGTTGTCAGAGAGGTGTCTGGTGAGGCAGCTGCAGACAATCCGCTCAAGTAATTTGGAGGCATATGGGAGAAGAGAGATAGGGCGGTAGTTAGCAAGAGAGGTGGGGGTCAAGATTGGGTTTCTTGAGGCTAGGGGAGATGAGAGCGTGTTTGAATGAGGATGGGACAACACCAGAAGAGAGTGATAGGTTGAAGAGGTGTGCGAGGTAAAAGCAAGCAGTAGGAAAGAGAGAGCGAAGGAGGTGGGAGGGGATGGGATTGAGAGGACAGGTTATGTGTTTAAACACTTAACCCAATATTGCTGCATTAAATTAACATCAATACAAGTCGTGATGATGTCAAAGTGTAGTGTCGGAGAGCTCTTCATTCGGAATAAGTTGCGGTCAGCATGCTGGTGCCATCGGAGATGTGCCACGTCAGTTTTCAGGTAAGTCTATTTATATTGAAATCGGTTTTTACTAAACTCGTTTTTTTATGTAGCTCTCCTCCGTGTCGGAATTTTCAGTATCGAAAAACCGTACCCAGCCCAACTTTTATAGCTGCTGCAATATAAATAAATAAGCCTAAAATGAATGGGACAATGTTTATGTGGACTATTCTTCCTGGACATGATTCTTTATAAGCATATGGATAGAAAAAGTTATTTGTTTTTGCTTCAAAGGAAGAGAAGTACTAGAACACGAGGGCATGCACTGAAACTGGAGGGAGGTAGGTTCAGAGGAAATCTGAGGCAAAACTACTTCACAGCAAGGGTAGTGGATAAGTAGAATACCCTCCCATCAGAGGTGGTAGAGGCTAATACAGTAGAGCAATTTAAACCTGCTTGGGATAGACATAAGGATATCCTTACACAGAACTAAGGATCAAATAGGGTTTGAGGTTAACATAGGTTTAAAAATGGGCAGACTAGTTGGGCCAAGTGGTTCTTATCTGCCGCCAAATTCTATGTTTCTATGTATCCGTATTGCGCATGCCCACCTTACTACCGGTGTAGGGGTGGAAGCAGGCCCATGTACATCTCTTTAGGAGACCCCAGCTGTAAAAAAACCTATAAAACCTGATGACACCTACCTGAAGAAACGCATAGGGTCAGAACACACAGCAGGGTAAACCACCTGTGGATACTGAAACCAATGTCACCAAGCTCCCATAGCACTGCATGGAAATAACAGCGAATCAAAAGGGACCTGTCCTCCATGAACACTAACGGTATTTTGATATGACTGCTTTTCTTGGAAACATTGTAAGTGTAATTTTATCCATTTTAAAAATAAATGGTAAACATGGTTCTCTTTCCAATTGAAAAAGACAGCCTCATTTCTTTTAACTTCTGTTTAGCTGGCTACGCAGAACTTTATATGGATACAATAACGAATGTTGTCAAAGGATCCATCACGGGGGAAACTCATAGATACAAAATGTTAACCTCTGAACGAACTGTTACATTAAATCTAGATGTGTTTTGATTGCAGTTTTTTCACTGACATCGATATTTTGGATTGTACATCAGTATTTACTGTTTAGAACTTAAGCAAAGTGGAAGAAGTGTCCAACCTGCAGATACTGGTAGAGCTGTCCCTTGGAGAAAGCAGGCAAATCTCCCAAATCAGAGAACTGGGGAAAGATGCTTGCCTTAGGAAGGTTTTTCAGGAGTTGTACATCTGCCATAGACCACACAGAAGACATGTGTAGTTAAAGCCTGGGGATAAAGCTGGGTTGCCCTAGAGGGGAACATTGGGTAGGGCTACGGAAACATGTCAGCCATCCTGTTACAGAACATCCAGCATTTTTATATCACACTCTCACCATTAATTCCCAAATTCTGCTACCACCGAGGTTTGATTCAGAAGTGGAACTGTTAGGGATCAGCTGGTTGCTACCTATATCTTTGCTTCTAACTAACACTGAGCTGCTGTGCTGGTGTTTCTACCATTGAAGAACTGTTTACTGCATCTTTGTTTTCAATTAATCCATAGCTGCAGTGCAGATGTGCCTTCCTCTGAATAGCCGATTGGTGAGCTGCACTATTTAAGACATTTATTGCATGCATACCTTTGCCATTGATAGTGTTATGTGCAAGCTTCCTGGTTGCTGTGCTCTCTGGTTCCTGATCCCTGGCATTGTTTTCGGCTGCACTCTGGTTCCTAAACCACAACATTGTATTCGGCTGCATTCTGATTCCTGAACCCTGGCATTTTACACTCCCGAGGGTAAATGTATCATTCTCTGTATTCAGCAAGTCGCCGGAAATCTGCGACTTTACAGTGAAAATTTAAAGCGGCGATAGCTTGTAAAGGCAGCTTGCTTTAAATTTTCACAACAAAGTCGCGGATTTCCGGCGACTTGCTGAATACAGAGAATGATACATTTACCCCCCGGTCTCTGATTCCTGGCAGTGAACTCATTGGAACGTTTTACACATTTCATCATCTCACAGATTACATCTCCTACAGCATGCTACTTACAGGTAGCTATACACAATAGCACAGAGTCTATTTGCAATTCCTTACATCTCACACTGAGGGGCATATTTAAGAAAGCACGATAGTGCACTATCGTCCACTTACCGTTAAATTAAGGTCCCTCTTTGTCCTCTGCATATTTAAGAAGGGTGCATCACAGCAGATATCGTGGATATCTGCTTTTAATGTATGAAGAGCAACAAAGATGACCAGAAGGAGATCCGGAGACAGTGTGTTCCGAAGAGGCGGGGTAAGTGTGATTCTTTTTATCACAGAAACAGCAGTTTATCGGAACTGCTGTTTATGTGATCCGTTTTTCATAAATTTGAGAAATAGTTCAATCCTTATCAATGCGATAAGGATTGATAACTATTTTTCACTTTATGAAAAGATTGATAAATGTGCCCCTAAGTCCGACGGGAACCTGACAAAAGCATACCTTTCAACTTTATCGTCAGGAAGAGAGAGCCAATGTAAGAGATTCTTGAAGTTCCAGTTGAAGAGTATGTTATCAATTCCACTGCCACTTCGCTATGCACATACTCTGCAAAAGGCTATTAACATTACTCCCTGCATGGCAAGCATGTACTTTCTGTACATATTGACAGTTTCTTTGATCAGTTCATTATCTTTTTTCACTTTAATTTCTTTTTTAATTTAATTTAATTTCATCTCATTTTATTTTTTGTTAATTTATTTATTGTTTGTGTGATAACTCCTTTCAATCTTAGTGCCACTCTGCCTTCACCCACATAATCTATTTCTTTATACAATTCTCAGGCTGCATATAGTGGATTGCACTCCCTATCTATTTTATATGTTGTGTCTCACCAAAGAGGAGCAGCATATCTCTCGCCAGTAGTTCCTTTATTGAGCTCATTTCAATCTGTCTAGACAGGCTGTAATAGTCCTGAAGACTACATCTTATGATTGAGCAACTGTAACAGTAGTAGTGACTTGGTGTATGTGATGGAGTAGTGTAATATGCTGGGGACTGGCGATGTGGGATGAATCTGTATACTATGTGTTAGGAATACGACCGGAGAGTGGACTTGATTATGGATGGACCTGATCATCCTAAGGCCAGTAATATAGGGAATCTCAATGCAAGTCTTTTAGGTATTGGGCTAATTTCAGTATATAGTGTAGTGTGAGAAAGTGCCAATCGTTGGAGGGACTGTTGTTGCTAGGTTTCATTTGCCAATTAAATACTTCATGTCAAAATTAAATACTTGTCACGCTTCAGTGGAAATGACAGCTATGGAGCCCGGGATGTGATGAAAGCATAAGGTGTTTATTATTTTAATCAGAAAATACAGAAAATAGTGCGAACCAAATATTGCTGATACTGCACAGGGATTACTGAGTAAGGCTGAATATTGGTAGCAAGTAATACAGGTAGAATGGCTGAGTGGAGAGAAATCCGGGTATAGTGATGTCAGCGACAGCATGGGAAAGTCCCAGAGCACAGGAGAAGTAGAACACAACCATAAGAAAAGGCAACAAAACAACAATGACCAGCACAGGAAATAGAGAGGGGCAGGTATAAATAGAGAACCACCACATGCAGGAGATAATTACTGACACAGGTTAACCCCTACTAATGAGGAGGAGAAAGGCACAATAGCAACACCTCTGATGAATAGAGGTACTCATGATTTTTAAGGGGGGGGGGAACCAGAAACCCCCCCTGCGTGCGCCCCTGGTACTTCCAGATAAACATTAATGTAACAAATCCAAGGTCCTGAGGCAGGAACTGCTCCTACAAAACAGCATGCAATGCAGAAAGCTGCAGGCAGATCCTGACAACACTATTGGCTGTAATCAAGAGACCGGAAAAGCAATTATGTGTAGACAAACCTGAACTGCTCCTACAAAACAGCATGCAATGCAGAAAGCTGCAGGCAGATCCTGACAACACTATTGGCTGTAATCAAGAGACCGGAAAAGCAATTATGTGTAGACAAACCTATTCCCATTAAACTCTTGGAGTAGGAAGACGTGTGGATTAACCTCCTCACTCACATCTGCTAACACCTGTTACAATCTAATAGGCATCTGGCAATAAAATTTGCCTATGTATAAACATGGCTATAAAATATTAATTATTTGGGACAATACTCAGTTCTATCTTTTCCAGTCCAGGTAGACCATTCTGTTAGGGTTATTTAGTGTAGGTGACTATGCACAGGGACTTACTCAAATAGGAACAATAAAATAAATTGCTTTGATGTAGATATTACTTGTCTGAAGTTAGAGATCTGACTATGTGCTCTAAATTCAGTATGGACTGTCTGCTATAAATTTCCAGCTGACAACTGATCTGATAACTATGCTGAGGAGCCTCTCAGTCCACTAGCTATAGCCCCCATGCTATGAAACAGGACATACTCAACAGTAGGGTGCCCGGCTGTGGAAAATGTTCAATTGATAAGTCAGCAAAGCTAAATTAACCCCTTCATTACCAGCCCACTGTGAATTGCAGCAATTCATTGTTTATATTTCAACCCCAACACTCTGCATCACGATTGGTATACTTCTGTCTACTCATATGGGCTTGTAGATGTAGCCTAAATAAAAAAAAAAAAAAAAAGCTAAAAAAAACACTAGGAGATTTAAAAAAAAACATTTCCAAACTTGGGTTTCTGTCTAACAACATAACACACTTGCGCCTTATCATGTTGCCTCTCCTGTTTAGAAGACAAGTCGCCTGACGAATGTTCCCTTCTACCGGCTAGTATATCCCTGACTCAGAGGTTCATTTGTCATCTGAATGACAGCCTGTTAATGAGTATAACAGAAGCTGTTCTCCATTAACTCCTGATGTCCTGCAATGTTTTGCCAAGTTTTACGGAAGTTGGACGGCTGCAAGTGTGCTTTGTGCCACATAAAATCTATTCCAGAAATGTTTTAGCAGTAGAAAGATCTGTCATTGAGATGTCTAAGTGATAGTTAATATCTCCAGATTATGAGGTACTAATTCTCGATTTAAAAGTAAGACGAGATATTAAAGTGAAGGCATTTATCAACTGCTTAATAATACAGCAGAGGGACAGAGTTTCTGGAGTGTGAATCTGTATTACATAAAAATACATATTGTAAAATATGTTTTGCTGGAAATATATTTTACATACTATACTCTGGAATGCCTGTGCTTGTAGTGGAAAATATTAGTACTGTATAAAAAGCAAAAATAACAAAGTAATAATATCATCATCATCATTTATTTATATAGCGCCACTAATTCCGCAGCGCTGTACAGAGAACTCACTCACATCAGTCCCTGCCCCATTGGAGCTTACAGTCTAAATTCCCTAACACACATACACACACACACACACACACACACACAGAATAGGGTCAATTTGTCAGCAGCCAATTAACCTACCAGTATGTTTTTGTGTGGGAGGAAACCGGAGCACCCGGACGAAACCCACGCAAACACGGGGAGAACATACAAACTCCACACAGATAAGGCCATGGTCGGGAATTGAACTCATGACCCCAGTGCTATAAGGCAGAAGTGCTAACCACTTAGCCACCATGCTATAATAGAGATAAGGGATAGATATTATACACTTTGGTGCATCACATTTTTTTCAAGTATGAGGGAAATATATATATATGTATGCAGACTGAATGCTGGGCTTGACATGATGATGTCACGCCCGGCATTCAGTCTGAATGGAGCAGAGAGCAGCAGAGAGGAGGGACGCCGGCGCCGCGATCACGTGAGTAAGTTTATTTTATTTTTACTACCCTGCTCCCCCCACCAATGACCAAACTCCCCCCCCCCCCGCCGCAAAAAAACAACCAAAAAAAACAACAATAAAAATTTAGCTTTGGAAAATAAAAAAAAATAAAAAATAAAAAATCGTCGGCGCAAGGGCCCGGGCCGGGCCCCCTGGCATGGCCGGGCCCGGGTAATTAGTACCCGCTCTACCCCCTCTCGGCGGCCCTGCCTATCAACCATGGGTATGCTGATGCTTGTATTATTCTAGCTATAATATAAAAATGTTCAGGGCTTATGATAGCTCTAAAGTTGGCAATAAAGTAGGCGTCTATTTTCCAATTTATTACAAGGAAATTGAACTGATACATTTATAATAAAAACATATAACAAATGACATATAAAATACATTCAATAACAGATAGAAAAAAAAAAGGGATAAAAAAATTACAGAAAATAGAACACTTATGTAGTATAATATGTATACTGGGGAATGGCATAATTGTACAGCTTCTCAATTCAGTTAAATCACCAAAAGACAGACACACTGATAGTTTTACAAGGGTTTTTATAGATCTCCACCCTCTGCCTTAAAACCCCCTCCTTTTGTGCTGTTAGCCAAAGAAAACAACTCTGATAGTTTAATCCACTTTTTCTTTAAGAATACAATATATCTCCCGAGGACCATCACAGAAAGGTAATTTCACATTCACTAACCAGTGTAAGAGGTCAATCACAGTTACATGCCAAATATGAATACAAAATAGAATCCATGAGTGAGATATTTGTCTAGTCTCCCTGTACACATGTTACATAAAGTTGGCACACCTCATATAGCTCTTGTCACTATATTTAGATTGGCACACAGATGTCTTAAAACATGAAATATGAAAAAGAGTGTGTGGAAGTTTTATATTTTCTATACAGATACATAACTCAGATGGGGGTGTACGCCCATTTGAGTATTGTACTTTTGCAATTTTTAGCATTGTGCATGACCAGAAACATGCGCAACTGCGACTTGTTTGCCACTTGCAACGCCTTATGCCTGAAGAGCCATGGCAGGGGAGGGAAGGGATGTTCTAACATAGACAATGTAATAAGGGCATGTTTAAACAATTGCGTGCCTATTTAAACTAGGACGTAGTCACAGATACGATTGGAAAAGCGATTTTATTTGCAGATGGTATTAGCTGCTGCATTAGCTAAGTTATTGAAGTTTAAATGAAGCAGTTGCATTTGTGACAATTCAATTAAAAGGTTTTGGCACCTGTTTGACAGGGCTGTGCCTGTTGTCAGACGGGTGCATCTGCTACTCATTCAGACCTGGACTCATCTTCAACTCGGAATACGTCGTACATATGCATACACTTGTGTGCACAAGTTACGCTTATTCTTGACGTTCCACTCTGCTTCAGGCCCTGCGTGAAGGATGCTCTGTAAAGCTGCATAGTGTCTCGCGACGCCACATCTACTTGGCGTATAGATGACTAGACTAACACCTTTCGTTACCAATATCCCACTGTTTTTAAAAAAAAAAACATCTTAATTTGTATAGCAATCCTAAAGTAACGGCAGAAGGAAGATTGGGTTATCCAAAGGCAGCCTACGGATGCAGTGGTGACTCCATCTGGTCAGTGATTTGCCACCCTGACTTTCTAGTTAACGCCTGCCTTAAAGCAATTTCTGCACAGACATATCTTTATTTTTAATTGGCAATAACTGTATATACAGTATATACTCATAAATATGTATATAATCAATCCTAATACACAAGAGGACAGCACACAGAGGGAAGGGTAACGCGCTGTTATTTATGCCCGTCCATCTGGTTAAAACAGTATCAACATGCCATATCATGACACAAATTCTACACATGACCTATTAACTTACAAAAATTCCATGTGTAAACTAATCCTGATGGAAGTTAAACTTTTCAGAATGAAAGAGTTGCGGAATATTCTGAGCCTCCTGTTCAATTATGTGGGTTATTTTTACTTCTGATGCCCTTAGAATTTGGACATGTTACGCAGCTAATGAAATTTGAACACCCATCCTTATCTGGATAGAGCTGAGTAGGCACAAGGAACTCTATATAAGCTTCACGGCACATGTGTGTGTAAAATATAGACTTGGAAAACAAGGTGTTGTGAATTTAAGCAGAGGCTGAAATGTAGGTCTTTGCAAATAAAATAAATAAATGTACTGACATGTGGAACATATTTCAAAAATGGTTTAACCGTGGAGAGATCTGTCAATGAGATGCTTAAGTGATACTTAACACCTCCAGATTATGAGGTGCTAATCCTCCATTTGCAAGTATGGAGAGATATTAAAGTGTCGGCATTTAACAACTGCTAAAAAAAAACACGGCGGTGGGAGAGTGCTCCTGGAGAGTGAATCTGTATTACTTAAAAATGAATCCACATATTATATGGATTAACCCATAGATATATGTTTCTTCATTAGCACAAGTTATAAAAATATTTTCCATGCAGCAGACTTTCTGTATTTGATGTGGAAAATAATGGTGTTTTATAAATTTCACAAAATAATACTCATTATTATAATTAACGTGATAAAGCATAATAGTGATAAGAGACAGTTATAATGTTTCTTTACCAAATTGTGGCAACTCTGGTGCATCAAGTGACATTTTATTTTTTTACAGAGGCATTTTTTAAAAGCATTATACATAAAATACTCATAAGTGAACATTTGTAAAATAAAAATATAATAAAATAAAATAAATAAAACAAATAAAAAATAAACTGCAAAAATAGTCAAAAGTATATTTTTAGGTACCGAGGAAGCTCATTGCTGTACTCACAGCCCTTTTGTCCAATGGAATAACAAATTCTGCCGACTGTTAGCGAACAAAGTAATCATGATTCATTCTATGGACATAATGAGGGAAAAGGGTGCTCATAGTGTAGTAATGTATGCAGCATTAGTGGACATCTAATTGAAAGCAGCGTACATTTTTCAAAATTATATTATGCTAACCTGTTGATGTCTTCTTTAACGATCAAATGCTCCACACTGAATCAGAATAGCCAGAAACGATGTCCTGACACTGAAAATAGACCAGAAAGGCGGCCGTACATGTGTAAAATCCAACATATAATATTTATTTTAAAATGGCAACTAAAACCATTGCAATAGGTAATAGTAAAAGAAGCTTATCTGTGCAGCAGTCGGCTCGGAACCCATTAAAGAGTCTCTTTATATCTGGACAATGCAGAATGGATGCAGGGAAACCTTGTTGCAATAGATTACTAACAGTGATTCCATAAAACTATGAGAATAGCGCCCCTACGCGTTTTGCTCCTTGAACCCCTGGCTAGCTCTAGAAACAAAACGCGTAGGGTGGTTGTTTTTTATTCTGATTCAGTGAGGAGCATTTGATCGCTGCAGAAGACCTTAACAGATAAGCATAATATAACTTTGAAAGATGTACACTGCTCTCAATTAGATTACCACTAATGGTGCATACATGACTACATTAGGAGCGATCTTTTCCCTCATTTTGTTTGTCTTTAGAACCATCCATAGCGGGTTGTGGAGAGAGGTAGCCGCTAATAATTCGAGTTGGACGCTATTGTTTTGAACTGAGTTTCTATGTGGTCACTTTGAGTGCGTTTAAAAGGAATTAGATTATTTATTGTTTATTGTACCTATATTGAAAAAGAGATTCCCAAAAAGACATTTCTATTGTTGTAATTAGTTTGCAAATAAGAAAACTATAGCCATAATCCAAAAAAATATGTGTAATGTGGTTAAATGTAATGTCCCCTTAGCTTGCATCAATTCACAATATTTTAAGTGCCCCATACATGCTGCATATCCATCAGCCAATTAGGTAATTTTAGAGATAATTGGCAACATATCCCATTGTGTATGGGCGCAAAAAGTGCAGTCTCCTCAGATGTTCATTAGGACAAATAACCAGCAGTATTCACTACCCTTTTCTACGTATACAATTCCTCTAACACAGAGGAATGAAATATGTAATTCACCAGCCATTATGAAACCAGAAGTCGGACATGCCCTGCTAGGCAAAGAAAGTTATATTTCCACTATAGTAGCCTCTGGTGAGAAGAGTTTGCTGGGACTTTTAGTTCCACAGCTGATTCAGAGTCACAGGTTGCCCACTTCTGTTTTAAAAGAAGGATTTTAATTTTTGTTCTTTCATTCCACTTTAATTGGATAGTTTAGTTGGAGTATGGGAACATGCAGCCAAGTGACAGTGTAAGAAAGGGAAAGCTTATTACTTCCACATTAATAAATATATTCATCTTACATACAAGTATTTTCAAGATAGGGGGTTTGTTCCACTTTAAATAGCATGGAAAATTTGTAAACAAGGGGGTGGACATAAAAACGGAAACACTTGATAACATAGGGATTGAAACTGTGTTGGCTACACTGTAAGAACATAGGTGGTGTTGATCTGTTGTATTTTTTTTGAATGTTTATGCTGTGTAGATCTGGTATCAATGCATCACAGATTGTGACGAGTAACAGTTCATGTGACTGTGTTGGCTACACTGTAAGAACATAGGTGGTGTTGATCTGTTGTATTTCTTTTGAATGTTTATGCTGTGTAGATCTGGTATCAATGCATCACAGATTGTGACGAGTAACAGTTCATGTGACAGTACTGTAATATGGGAGACTTGTCATATTTCCAATGAGAGCAGATTGTTGGTGGGCATTTAACTGGAGCATCTGTGATAAAAAGGGCAACTTTAGTCGTTGCATCCAGAACAGCAGTTTCCAAGGTTATGGTGGCATAGACAGAGTATGGGAAGACTTCTTCAGCTAAGAGTAATAGCGACTGCAAACCAAAACGAAAGGAAAGGGAGCACCGAACATTTAAGATGATTGTGTCTAAAAATCACAGAAGTACTGCAGTAAATGTGAGAGCAGAAATCAATATTCATCTTGAAGACCCTGAGCCTGATTCATTAAGGAGCGTAAATACCGATACATGTCGTATTTTGCGTAAAATTGCTCTGCGCTCATGCCTAGAACCAGACTCTACGGCAGTGAATGCAGCAGAGTACAATTTAACTTCAAGCGCAAAGAACCCTTATGATAGTCTATGATTTCAGGGGTGGACAAGAGTGGGGAAGGGGCAGAGGCACATAGGAAATGTACAGTAAAGGCGTTCCCTAGAAGATATGTGCGATTCAAGTTCCAGCGCACGCAGAAGTACCTGTTATTCAGACGTAAGGCTTGCACCTCCACAAGGTCAAGTCTAACTCATGGATTAGAGTGATGTCTAAATACAGCCATCTTGTTATACAACACTGTGCAAGACTGACAGAGGGAGATTATTATGGTGCCATTGCGTCAAACTGATTGCTGAGGATTATAGGATTCTTATATACTAAAGAGGTAGGTGCAATCTTTTGTATTTTACAAGCAATGCATACTTGTACGAATGTTGACATTGTCTTTGCTTTTCAAATTACAGTATATTCATACAGTTTTAACATAGTCATGTGTGACCATTACCAATGCTTGTCTGTTTAAAATGTTTTGTGTGTATTGTATAGTTCCTACACTCTTACATACATTTGCATTGCGGTTGTGTGCCTTAAATGTTTTTAAAAAGTCTTGTCTATGACATCTACTCTGAATGCCTATGTAGTACCATATCTATGTAATTTTTTTTTCTATAATAATTTAATTTATTTGTTTCATAACTTTCATTACATGCTTATTTTTATGTATTTTTGGACTATTTTACAGAAACTTTGAAATGAACATGAATAGATCTATGCTACTTGTAAGTATATCTATAATGTATAATGTACAAGGAGACTACAAAATCTGCAAGTCTGTTAGTACACTGTTCCTGTTTTCAACCAGGCCAGCAGTACCTCTGTGCTACCAGAGGTGCTGCTGTTGTACCATTGACATTTTCCCCTCACTGGCAGGAGTTAATCTTCTTCCCCTGTTAATCAACGGCATCTGCCTTTCTTTTTATACCTGCTACTCACCAGGCACCTTACTGGTTATTGAATGTTTTTCCTTGGACATCCTGCAAACCTACGTTCTGTTTGTGTATCCTTGGTCCTGTCTGTTTACCAATATTCAGCCAAGTTTACCTGTACCTGCTGTCCAGTATTCGTTTACTATTTACCTGTTATCCAGTCACACCTGGATGTTCTCCTGATCCTGTCTTGTTCTTTGGACATCCTGCCAACCTACCTTCTGTTCCTGTGTCCTGGCTGTTTACCATTGTTCAGCTAAGTTTACTTGTGATGAAGAATTGTTTGAATATTCAGTTTGGATTACGACATGGAGGCTAGCACCATAATTGTATTTATATGCTACAGCTTCTAAGGAAACTACGTTTTGCAAGAAATGTTTATGGACAAATGTATTATTGTTACCATTGCGATCTGCTTAGTCAGATGGTCTGTAATCATGCAGCTAACTAAATTTGCCTATCAAAAAACATCAGATCCTCTGACTACTTAATTTTAATTCTACAACACCTGTACCTGCTGTTTAGCATCCTGTTATCCAGCCACACCCGTCTGTTTGTTTATTATACCCAGCTTTACCTGGTATGTGTTTACCCTGCATCACCTGGATTGAGTTCTTGCTAAAATAAAACAGTTTTATGTTTTCATTATCCTCCTGGCTCCAGAGCTGTCATTTCAGGTGGGGGACGTTATTGCAACAAGGAAAATATTGCCAACACTTAAAGGGATATGAAAATGCAGATTGTTCTTATGTTGAAATAGAGACTAACTTAAATACATACAGAGAACGTTTCCGGCAAGCTTGCTATAAAAGCTGAAAGCAGATCAAGCCGGCACTGTGATGGAAAATGGTGAGAGTTACATTGCTGCTATTAACGGGGCAGTGCAAGAACCCAGTGCCTGTATAATGTTTTTTACTAAGGTTTAGACATTGTCCAGGTGGTGGGTCCTCGCATTGCCCCCTTAATAGCAGCTATGTAACTCTCGCCATTTTAAGTGACGTCCTGTAACAATCCTGACCAGGTTTGCTACTTTCCCTGTCTGCCCTGTTCTTCTGTGGATCACATGACTCGTCCTCAGGGCGGGTCATTCAAAACCTGCTTAAACTTAGCATTGACACCTGCTCACTGTCAGTGCAACTTGTTTGCTACCCTGACTCCATGGACCCTTGTGTATCCTGACCCTGTGTCTTCCTTGTAAAATAATTCCATTTCTTTAAGTGCTCGCATTACCTTTAGCCCAGCTGTATAAGAACCTTTGTCATACCTAACAGGCTGGTCCGCTTTCACGGCTAATTCTTGGACTCTGCGGTGTATAGACTTTTCCTTGCATCTCTGTGTAGTGTCATCTACTAATTACTGAACCCTGTGGTATCCTGAACATTGGTTAATTGCTACCTTCTCTGTGGCGCACAGAGCTCTGACTATTCTCATCTTTGCTGTGGTTATTGTAGCTGATATCATCTGTGCTGTGAACAAGACCGCTTGTGTGCATCACCTTGCCACGCTCCACAGCGGCTAATTAGCACCTACATTGTATCACTGCCTTTGCTACAGTCATGGTTTTTCCATCTCTGCACTGTGACTTATCGTGTCTCTCTGCATTGCTGATTGTGGTGTTCCGCTCTGGATTCCTCTCTGCCTCAGTCCCAGTACTATGTCTTCGTGTATATTGATGCTTGCATTGCTATATGTTCTCCTTGTGATTTGCAGCACTTGTCGCTAGAAATGTATCCGCCTATTCGTTATCGAAATCGAGGCAAAACGTCATCGTGACGTCGTCGGATCTCGGAGCTTGGTTCTTGCGATGTTTGAAATGCATAAATATCCGCCTCCACAGCAATCCAGCGTCATTTGACAGAGGGAGAGAGAAGGGTTAGGTCGCAGCATTAGAGCAGAGAGAGAGAGCACTTATTACAGCACTTATTACAGCAGGAAGAGAGGAGGATAGAGGAGGCATTTTTGCAAACATTACCAACTGTTTGGGGTGTCATATTCCCTCCTCAAGAAACTGCAGAAATAGTATCATCAGTATATATTTTGGAATTTGCACTACAAGTGCTTGGGGTGTGACATATTGCCCTGTTTCCAAAAATCTATTTTCTGGTGCTGAAATTATTAGATACCAGCACTATATTCATCATCATCATCATCATCACCATTTATTTATATAGCGCCACTGATTCCGCAGCGCTGTACAGAGAACTCATTCACATCTGTCCCTGCCCCATTGGAGCTTACAGTCTAAATTCCCTAATATGGACACACTCACTATATTATTCTGAATTTGCACTACAAGTGTTTGGGGTGTCAGATATAACCCAGTTCTAAAAAAGCCATTTTCTGGAGTTGAAATTACTATATATCAGCAGTATATATTTCTGAATTTGCACTACAAGTGTTTGTGGTGTCAGATATTCCCCAGTTCAAAAAAAGCCATTTTCTGGCGTTGAAATTACTATATACCAGCAGTATATATTTCTGAATTTGCACTATAAGTGTTTGGGGTGTCAGATATTCCCCAGTTCTAAAAAAGTCATTTTTTGGTGTTGAAATTACTATATACCAGCAGTATATATTTGCACTATAAGTGCTTGGGGTGTCTGATATTCCCCTCTTTGAAAAAAACTATTTTTCTGGTGCTGAAATTATTATATACCAGCACTATATATTTCTGAATTTGCATTACAAGTGTTTTGGGTCTCATTAAAATGGATTCACAGCAGTCCACATATGAGCAGGATCAGCAAGCAGCTGCTGGCATTAGTCCTGATGGTAGTCTTCCCTGTACGTCATCTGGTAAAGCCTATGTAAAAGTACCTAGTCTTTTAAAGTCAGGGAAAAAAAACACACACACACACAAAAAAACCTTTTACCGTGTTGAAGAGAAAAAGAGCTGTAACTGATGAAAAGTTAACTGCCGAGAAAAAAAAATTGCCAACATGCCATTCTACACACGCAGTGGCAAAGAAAGAATGAGGCCTTCGCCTTTCTCTATTAGTGCGAGATCTAAAAATGTTACTGAGCCTTCTTCTTGTAAGGTCACTCATCATGACCAAGCAAGACCAAGTAATTTGGAGTCCAAAAGTGGTGCACAACTACTGTTACGTATGAAAGCCGAGCTGCAATAAAACAGTAAGGCATTAAAGGAGAATGTATGCTCAGAATCAGAAATGACACCAATACCTGAGGAGAGTCCATCCACGAATGGTATGTGTAATCGTGACCATTCTGATAATGTACCCATAAAGAAGGGCCCTTTCAGCAGTTCTGCTGATGTGTGCCTGAACAGCCCCAGTGTAGCCGTTATACACCAATTCAGGATGCCACTTTTGAATTAGAAGAGGATGAGGTGGAGATTGGTGTAGGCGATGAGGGCGCTAATGAGGATGATGAGGATGAGGTTGTTTGTGTAAGTCCTGCATCAGTGGCAGCAGTTCTGGCACGTGACAAGAAAAAGGCCATTGTCATGGCTGGGCATAAAACAAAAAAAATCCACTTCTTATGTGTGGAATTATTTCTAGCCAAATCCTGGCAACAGTTGTATAGCCATTTATAGTGTATATCAAGTCACAGTCAGTCAAGGGAGGGACCTTAACCATCTTGGAACCTTATCCATGTTATGACATTTGACAAGAGTTCATGGCAAGGTTTTTGGAAAAGCTGGCAAAAAAATAACAAGCACTCCATCATCAGCTAGGACCCTTCTGTCACCTACATCCCAACGGCTGCAATCTACACCCACAAAACCGTCTTCATCAATATCCTCAGTAGCGATCGGAGTTAACCCTGCATCCCACTTAGTAAGGCTGGATGACTCCTGCACTATAATTGATTCCTCTGAAGAATGTTTAAGCGTTAGTCCCACTGCTGCTGCTGTTGCTGCTGCTGGGAGTGAATCTTCCACCCATAAGAAGGCCAAGAAAAAGAGCAGTACTACATTACAACAATTAACTGTGAAACAATCTTTTGCTAGAGGAAGCAAATATGACAGCATTCAACCAGTCGCCAAAGGGATCACACACGCCATGGCTACTATGCTAGTGTTAGATCTGCGTCCAATATCCACAATAAACGCAGCTGGTTTTTCACAGTTAATTGATGTTTTGTGTCCCCATTACAAAATTCCATCGCGACACCATTTTTCCCGTAAAGCTATTCCGCAACTATACCAAAAAGTTTGTAAAATGTAGTAATTGCGCTCAAAAATGCCATTCTGCCCACTGTACACTTAACCACAGATATGTGGAAAAGTGGAAGTGGGCAAACCAAAGACTATATGACTGTGACAGCCCACTGGGTTGGTCATTCGCCTTCACCAGCAGGAACAGCAGCAGCATGTACACCACTACGTAACATTTGTCACAGGCAGGCTACTCTTTGTATCACCGGCTTCACTAACAGGCATACAGGTGATAATTTGTTACGAAAACTAAGGGATGTCATTGATACATGGCTTATACCACTTGGACTCTCCCCAGGATATGTCATTTCTGATAACGCCAACAATATTGTGCGAGCATTACAGCCGGGTGAATTCCATCACATTCCCTGTTTTGCTCACACAATAAACTTGGTGGTGCAGAACTTCCTAAGAAATAACCATGAGGTGCATGAGAGGCTTTCGGTGGCCCGTAAAATTTCGGGACATTTCAGGCATTCTGCCACAGCATGTAGGAGATTACAGCAGCTCCAAGAGCAGTTTAACTTGCCCTGCCACCAACTTAAGCAAGAGGTGTTAACAAGGTGGAATTCCACCCTGTACATGCTGCAGAGGATGGAGGAAGAGCGCAAAGCCATCCAAGCGTATTGCACAAGCCATGACATTGGGAAAAGAGGGGGAATGTATTTCACTCTTGCACAGTGGGGAATCCTTTCTGTGCTGTGCAAGTTGCTGAAACCATTTGAAGTTGTGACATGTAAAGTGAGTTCAGACTCTGCTAGCTTGAGCCAAGTCATTCCCTTAATTCGACTATTGGAAAAGCAGCTTGACAAACTGAAGGAGGAGATGAAAGAAAGCAATTCCGCAAAGTATGTTGGCCTTGTAGATCAAGTACTTAATTCGCTTCGCAATGATCCAAGAGTAATAAAAATCTTGAACTCGGATCACTACGTTTTGCCGACGATGCTTGATCCTAGGTTTAAGACCTACATTGTTTCTTTTGTCACACGCCGGTCCATTAGTCAGGTGCCGGCGCTGTGACTTTCCCTTTAAGAACCATGATTCTGCTTGCTTCTGCCTCAGAGACATTGCTTTCATAGGTGTTCCTGGCTACTGTGATCTGGACCTCCCCCTGAACCTCATTGGTCCTGGAGCACTATATTAACCTCCCAAGGTTATGGGCTCATTGCCTGTTCTTCGTGTTACTCTGATTACATTTGGATTTGGCTGTATACCTCTCCTTCCGTGTGTCCGTTACCTACTCGCTGGACTGAACTCCTTACCGCTGTTCACCTGCAAGCTGCAAACTCCTCACTGCTGTTCACCTGCAAGTTGTAACTTCTTACCGCTGTTCATCTACAAGCTACAAACTCCTCACCGCTGTTCTCCTGCAAGCTGGAACTTCTCTCCGCTATTCATCTGCACGCTGAACGAGTATCGTGAATTGTTGCTAAACCTGTGCTTTATCTATTGGTTCAACTTTACTGCTGGCTGGCTAAGATCGCTGCATCTTACTGTTAGAGCTACTATCAAGTTACCTGTCACCTGTAGTTCCACGTCTGACACGTGTTATCCTTACTCTGCTGTTACCTGGTTACTGGACTGTTATTGTGAACTACTTGTTGTGCCGGTGGCTAGTACTTGGGCTGAAGTTGCGTGTCTCTGTTCAGTTGCTCCATACTACAGCGAACTTACCATTGCAGTTACAACGAATCCTGCTACCTGTAGTTCCACCCATGATTCAGATACTGCTCACGTCTCTGCTACTTCTAGGCAACATTCTACTGCATGTGTCAGTGTTCATCCAAGTCCTTGGGTGATGTTTAACGCTTACTGCTTTACTTAATAAGAATCAGCGATTCCAGTACCACCTGCTATGTTGAGTCATCTCTACTCTCGGATCAGCTAAGTTCTATATACTACTCTGTTTGGACTATATGCTGTACCAGTGATTCACATTCATCTGCTGTGTGGTTCTCTATTGGATCCTAGTGTTCTTATTTATCATCACTGCGTTGAACTGTATATCATCTCATGCTGTTGCCAAGGGTTACAGACTATGAAGTGGCATATGTGAATTGTGTCTGTATTACTACGTATTGCCGTGTATTCATCTCTGCCAATATATATATATATATAGCACCTGTGGTCAATACCTCGTGGCCTGATCTTGGAGTCTCATTCCCCATGAGCCTCTGAAGGTGTTCCTGTGTTTCCTCGTGTATTCAGCTCCTGCTGATTCCTGTTGTTCGTTTGTGGTTTCCAAACCACTTCAACTCTCCCGTGTTCATTCCTATCCGCTGCCTCCGTGCTTCTACAGTATCCTGCTCACTTCAACTCTTCCGTGTTCATCGTGACTGCACTAGCTGATTCCTATCCGCTGCCTCCGTGCTTCTACAGTATCCTGCTCACTTCAACTCTCCCGTGTTCATCGTGACTGCACCAGCTGATTCCTATCCGCTGCCTCCGTGCTTCTACAGTATCCTGCTCACTTCAACTCTCCCGTGTTCATCGTGACTGCACCAGCTGATTCCTATCCGCTGCCTCCGTGCTTCTACAGTATCCTGCTCACTTCAACTCTCCCGTGTTCATCGTGACTGCACCAGCTGATTCCTATCCGCTGCCTCCGTGCTTCTACAGTATCCTGCTCACTTCAACTCTCCCGTGTTCATCGTGACTGCACCAGCTGATTCCTATCCGCTGCCTCCGTGCTTCTACAGTATCCTGCTCACTTCAACTCTCCCGTGTTCATCGTGACTGCACCAGCTGATTCCTATCCGCTGCCTCCGTGCTTCTACAGTATCCTGCTCACTTCAACTCTTCCGTGTTCATCGTGACTGCACTAGCTGATTCCTATCCGCTGCCTCCGTGCTTCTACAGTATCCTGCTCACTTCAACTCTCCCGTGTTCATCGTGACTGCACCAGCTGATTCCTATCCGCTGCCTCCGTGCTTCTACAGTATCCTGCTCACTTCAACTCTCCCGTGTTCATCGTGACTGCACCAGCTGATTCCTATCCGCTGCCTCCGTGCTTCTACAGTATCCTGCTCACTTCAACTCTTCCGTGTTCATCGTGACTGCACTAGCTGATTCCTATCCGCTACCTCCGTGCTTCTACAGTATCCTGCTCACCTCAACTCTCCCGTGTTCATCGTGACTGCACCAGCTGATTCCTATCCGCTGCCTCCGTGCTTCTACAGAGTCCTGCTCACCGCATCTCTCCAGTGTTCATCGTGTCTGCTGCCAGCTGATTCCTGTTCGCTGTCTCCGTGCTTCTACAGTGTTCCTGCTTATGTCAACTCGCCTGTCCGCATCGGGTCAGCGTTCCGCTGCTTTCATCTCAGCTACTGGTTATCAGACCGCCTCATCTCTCCCGTGTTCTCCAGGTGTCCAGTTCCATATACTACTGCTTCCTGAGTATTGCCTCATCCTTGCTGGTCTACCTACCGTGCGCTGCACCTACTTGGTTACCGCTTCCACCTTCCAGTGGTCTCTCCTCCTGCCGGCCTCCAGCCGTTCAGGTATCCCTGCACGTCTCTCTGACAGCCTGCTCTCCTGAATCGCGGTATGCATACTTCTCATTGACTGTGCTTGTGTATTGCATATCTAGCTGGACTGAGTTGTTCTCCTCCGGAGTTCCCTATCCACTGAGACTATTGCTATCATTTGACTGTGTTTCCTATTTGCCTGGATAGTTCTTGTGACTTTGTATATTTGTGCAGTGCTGCTCAGTTATTATTATATTGTGCATATCATCGTGGGATCAAGTTCAGTGTGCCCGTGTATACTCTGCATTGCATTCATCTCCTCGTGCTCCTCCTCACATATATATTTCAGTGGTACAACTTGCTAGATGCAGACCACTGTCTCCTGTTTCCAGTGACACCAGTTTCTAGTATTCTTTCACATAGCAGTGGTACAACTTGCTAACGCAGACCACTGACTCCCCTGATACCTTCACCTGGATTCCATTCCTTCACCTAGACAGCGGTACAACTTGCTATACGCAGACCGCTGACTCTCATCACCTCCTCGTTACTCCTGGACATTCCTCCTCACTATAGCAGTGGTACAACTTGCTATACGCAGACCACTGACTACCCTCACGTTTCCTTGTCCATCCAGTTCCTCGTGTACAGTTATCTACCTGTTACCAGTGCTGCTAGTCATAGACTTTCCTCGAGTATTCTCTTACCATCTGCTGTCTCCTGTTCCGTGGTCACCCCACTACCAGAGTATCATATTACCAACTATACTGCTCTGGTAAGTCCATCATCTGGTGATACCTGGGTAAAGACTCCTAGTGCCCGTGACAGTAAGATCAGGCCATGACAAACCCAGGATCGGAACCAACAGCTATAGAGATGCTGCGGTATCTGGTTACCCGTATGGAACAACAAGATGTTCGTCAACAACAGTTGTTGCAATGTTATCAGACTTTAGTCGCCCAAGTAACTTCTGTGCAAAATGTAGCAGCCACTGTTGATCCTCCCGTGTCGTCATCTTCCTCCCCTGTGCCATCCCAGGTGTCTACTGCTTCCGCGCTACACCTGCCTACTCCTTCAAAATATGATGGAGACCCCAAAACCTGTAGGGGCTTTCTTACTCAATGCTCAGTTCATTTTGAGCTCCAACCTCAAAATTTCTCTACTCATTGTTCCAGAGTGGCCTATCTCATTTCCTTGTTTTCCGGACAAGCTCTCGCATGGGCTTCCCCTCTGTGGGAGAGAAATGATCCATTATTACAGGATAGTGCCAAATTTATTTCCACGTTCCGAAGTGTATTTGATGAACCAGGTCGTGTTATTTCCGCTGCATCCAACATCCTCCGTCTACGCCAAGGATCTCGCACTGTAGCTCAGTACGTCATTCAATTTCGGATACTAGCCTCTGAACTTCAGTGGAACGCTGAGGCACTGATCGCCGCCTTCTGGCAGGGGCTTTCCGATAAAATTAAAAACGCACTGACCTCACAAGAAGTACCCTCCTCTTTGGATGATTTGATTCCCCTTTGTCTTCGTGTAGACATGAGGTTTCGTGAGAATGATTCCGAAAAAGTAACTTCCTTCAAAGCGCCTCTTCGCTCGGTACCTCAATTTCGCCCAGCTTCATCTCCGGTGATACCCATGGAGATAGGTCGCTCCAAATTAACTTCAGAGGAGAGGGACCGAAGAGTAAAAAATAGACTTTGTATCTATTGTGCTGATTCCACGCATCTGCTCAATTCATGTCCCAGGAAATGCTGGGCTCTAACCAATACTGGGGAGATAAGGTTAGGGTCCCTGGAGTCCTCTCCATGTTCTACGAAATTAAAAGTTTGTGCTTTTGATGTTACAGTTTCCTTTGCTACCAAATCCTTTAAGTCCCAAGCACTTATTGACTCTGGAGCTGCGGGAAACTTTATTTCTAAATCCCTCGTGAATCAATGGTCCCTACCAGTAATTACCTCGAAGACACCTATTACTGTGACTGCTATCGATGGATCACGCATTATTAATGGTCTCATTACCCAGAGTACGTCTCCAGTAACCCTTCAAATTGGTGTATTACACCAAGAAGAAATTTCATTTTTAATTCTTCCTGTTACTACCAGTCCGATTGTATTAGGCCTTCCATGGCTTCAACGTCACTCTCCCCAGATTGACTGGCACACTCCTCAAGTTACGTCTTGGGGAACTGAATGCCATCATCGTTGTCTCTCTCAAGTTGTTCCATTCAAAATACAGCAGTCGTCTATTTCACCGGGTCCACCAGGTCTCCCTCCACAGGATCCTTCATCTACGGATCTGTGCGATAAGGTTCAGTCAGAACGCCTTCCTCCTCATCGGGCGTTCGTGACGTCCTCGGACGTTGAAGATGGATCTCAGGAGTCATCTTCAAAAAGTCAATTTCTTGTGGTTTACGGTCACCATCCGTCTTTTCCGGTATTTCCTGCCCTCCCTCCCACCCAAGTTCCGGCTGTAGAGACTGTTTGCCAAACCTTCAAAAATATTTGGTCTCAGGTCAAAACCTGTTTAGAGAAGACATCTGCCAGATATAAGTCTTTTGCAGATAAAAAGAGACGGGCTATTCCACCACTGAAAATCGGAGATCGTGTTTGGTTATCAAGCAAAAATATCCGTTTGAAGGTCCCATCTATGAAGTTCGCTCCTCGTTTTATTGGTCCGTATAGGATCATTCAAGTGATAAATCCAGTTTGTTTCAAACTTCTACTTCCTAAGAACCTTCGTATTTCCAATGCCTTCCATGTGTCTTTGCTCAAACCTCTTATCATCAACCGTTTCTCTGTCCCTCCTTCAGCACCTCGGCCAATTCAAATTCATCAAGAGGAGGACTTTGAGATTACTCACGTATTGGATGCAAAAATTTCGCGAGGAGTTCTTCGTTTCCACGTTCATTGGAAGGGCTTTGGTCCTGAGGAGCGTTCATGGATCAAAGCAGAAGATCTCAACGCTCCAGCTCTTCTTAAGAAGTTTTATTCCAAGTTTCCGGACAAACCCGGTTCCAGGTGTTCTGTGCCCACCTTTAAAAGGGGGGGTACTGTCACTCACCGGACTGTGAGTGCTACTTCTCATGTATTCAGGAACCGTGGCCGTCCACCATCCTGAGGGTCTGCGCATGTGCAGCCCTTTCAAGCCTTCAGTATCTGTTCCTTTTAGTTAATTGGCTGATCAGGCAACACTCCCTATTTAAAGCACCTGTGGTCAATACCTCGTGGCCTGATCTTGGAGTCTCATTCCCCATGAGCCTCTGAAGGTGTTCCTGTGTTTCCACGTGTATTCAGCTCCTGCTGATTCCTGTTGTTCGTTTGTGGTTTCCAAACCACTTCAACTCTCCCGTGTTCATTCCTATCCGCTGCCTCCGTGCTTCTACAGTATCCTGCTCACTTCAACTCTTCCGTGTTCATCGTGACTGCACTAGCTGATTCCTATCCGCTGCCTCCGTGCTTCTACAGTATCCTGCTCACTTCAACTCTCCCGTGTTCATCGTGACTGCACCAGCTGATTCCTATCCGCTGCCTCCGTGCTTCTACAGTATCCTGCTCACTTCAACTCTCCCGTGTTCATCGTGACTGCACCAGCTGATTCCTATCCGCTGCCTCCGTGCTTCTACAGTATCCTGCTCACTTCAACTCTCCCGTGTTCATCGTGACTGCACTAGCTGATTCCTATCCGCTGCCTCCGTGCTTCTACAGTATCCTGCTCACTTCAACTCTCCCGTGTTCATCGTGACTGCACCAGCTGATTCCTATCCGCTGCCTCCGTGCTTCTACAGTATCCTGCTCACTTCAACTCTCCCGTGTTCATCGTGACTGCACCAGCTGATTCCTATCCGCTGCCTCCGTGCTTCTACAGTATCCTGCTCACTTCAACTCTTCCGTGTTCATCGTGACTGCACTAGCTGATTCCTATCCGCTACCTCCGTGCTTCTACAGTATCCTGCTCACCTCAACTCTCCCGTGTTCATCGTGACTGCACCAGCTGATTCCTATCCGCTGCCTCCGTGCTTCTACAGAGTCCTGCTCACCGCATCTCTCCAGTGTTCATCGTGTCTGCAGCCAGCTGATTCCTGTTCGCTGTCTCCGTGCTTCTACAGTGTTCCTGCTTATGTCAACTCGCCTGTCCGCATCTGGTCAGCGTTCCGCTGCTTTCATCTCAGCTACTGGTTATCAGACCGCCTCATCTCTCCCGTGTTCTCCAGGTGTCCAGTTCCATATACTACTGCTTCCTGAGTATTGCCTAATCCTTGCTGGTCTACCTACCGTGCGCTGCACCTACTTGGTTACCGCTTCCACCTTCCAGTGGTCTCTCCTCCTGCCGGCCTCCAGCCGTTCAGGTATCCCTGCACGTCTCTCTGACAGCCTGCTCTCCTGAATCGCGGTATGCATACTTCTCATTGACTGTGCTTGTGTATTGCATATCTAGCTGGACTGAGTTGTTCTCCTCCGGAGTTCCCTATCCACTGAGACTATTGCTATCATTTGACTGTGTTTCCTATTTGCCTGGATAGTTCTTGTGACTTTGTATATTTGTGCAGTGCTGCTCAGTTATCATTATATTGTGCATATCATCGTGGGATCAAGTTCTGTGTGTCCGTGTATACTCTGCATTGCATTCATCTCCTCGTGCTCCTCCTCACATATATATTTCAGTGGTACAACTTGCTAGATGCAGACCACTGTCTCCTGTTTCCAGTGACACCAGTTTCTAGTATTCTTTCACATAGCAGTGGTACAACTTGCTAACGCAGACCACTGACTCCCCTGATACCTTCACCTGGATTCCATTCCTTCACCTAGACAGCGGTACAACTTGCTATACGCAGACTGCTGACTCTCATCACCTCCTCGTTACTCCTGGACATTCCTCCTCACTATAGCAGTGGTACAACTTGCTATACGCAGACCACTGACTACCCTCACGTTGCCTTGTCCATCCAGTTCCTCGTGTACAGTTATCTACCTGTTACCAGTGCTGCTAGTCATAGACTTTCCTCGAGTATTCTCTGACCATCTGCTGTCTCCTGTTCCGTGGTCACCCCACTACCAGAGTATCATATTACCAACTATACTGCTCTGGTAAGTCCATCATCTGGTGATACCTGGGTAAAGACTCCTAGTGCCCGTGACACCTCAGAGCCGAGACATCTTTCCTTCAAAATGAGTGAGATGTGAACCTTGGCTTGACGACGTCTCCACCTTCAGTTTCTCAGGCAGTTGCTGATCGGAAAAAAATAAACTTTCCAGAGCAAAGCAGGGATGACGCAGGGGGCAGACCACAACAGTTTGACATCTGGGCTGGTTTGAAAGATTTTACCAAAAAATGTATGACCTTGCCCATAACTCCATCCAATCCGACTATTAACATGCAAAGGATGGTAGAGGATTATTTTCAAGAGGTAATTGATATGGAAATGTCAGACAGTCCCTTTCCTTACTGGGAAGAAAAACAAGCCATTTGGAAACTCATGTACAAACTTGCTTTGCAATACCTAAGCTGCTCACCCTCCAGTGTGTACTCTGAAAGAGTATTCAGCACAGCCGGGAACCTAGTCAGTGATCGGCGTAGGAGGTTACTTCCCAAAAATTTGAAAAAGATGATGTTCATCAAAATAAAGTACATCTTCCACGAGGAAGACACTGATGAGGGTGAGGATTATGCTGAAGATGATGACGACAACATCTTTTTAAAACTTTCACTATAAGTGTAGGGTGTAATCTTACCCCAAACAGGAAAGGGACTTGGGCCATTTCTATTTAACGTACAGTCTTTAAAGGCTGCTGTTTTGTCAATTACACTATAAGTGTACGGTGTCATATATAGACAGACACCAAACTGCCTTTGTCTATTTCTATTTAACGTACAGTCTATGCAGGCTGTTTTTTTTTCTATTTAACTACAAGAGTAGGGTGCCATATACAGACAGTCACCAAACTGCCTTTTTTGCTATGGATTTCAATAGCTCTTTTAAGACTGTTGGCTGCCACCCTGGATTGGTGTGTGTCTGAGAAAAGCACACATCCTGGGGGGGTCAGCGCTCGTTGACATTTATTAGCTGTAGAATTACCTCACTTATCCAAGAAACAGGTGGAGCACTAAATTATGTTATTTTAGCCCTAAAAAATGAAATCTTTTAACAAATTGTAAAACAAAACCAAAACACGAAGGTAATCCAGATCCAAAACCAAAACACGGGGGTCAGTGACCATCTCTACTTGTCTCTGCTTCCATTCATCAAACTCATTCTCTTTATTCTCTATTTATGTATGTTACTAAAACTTCCACGTATTAACTGTAAAATCTATACGTATTTATGCTACTCCATTATATGTGATATCTGTATTATACATCTGCAGACTATACTTCATTCCTGTCATCTGTACATATTTATATATATGTTTAATATCTAACTCATTGAAGTATTGTAGACGCAACATCCGTGTCTTGCCTCTGGAAACCCTAGTTAAGACTCAGCACCAGGTCACGTGTACAGGCCTGCTCTGACTAATCAGGCTTGTATCAAACCAGATCCGTAACACGTCCATCATAGTGCCGGCTTGTTCTGCTGTCGGCTTTTATAGCAAGCTTGCCGGAAATGTTCTCTGTAAGTATTTCAGTTAGTCTCTATTTTCTACTTGTCTACATTAGAACAATTAGCATTTTAATGTCGCTTTAAGTATTGACGGTATTTTCATAGTCTCAATAACGACTGCCACCGGTCATTTCAAGGATCTAGTTATGGTAGCAGAATTGTAACAATGTCATTAGGTATTTTTTTTTTAATCCATCTTTCTCACATATAGCAAGGCATGGGCATGGTGGAAGCGAAGAATCTGGAAGGCGACAAGCTTCATCCCCTCCGAAACCAGCAACTGGCACACCGCTGCTGTCCCAGAGAGTGTGTCTTTGGGTCATGTATCAGCCTCTTTGGAATGTCTGATACTGAGAGGGTCCATCGCTATCTGCTATCACCTCATGTCACCATGGATACTGTGACTGGATCACTTATAAATAACTTATGGTATAAATTTATTTAAAGGAAATAGCGCAGGGCGCTTATTTATATAAATGCAGATGCATTTATTTTTGATATTGTGTATATTTTGGTAAGGTAAATCTTTAATTTCTGAGACCAGGAGGAGAAAATTAGTTTTTTTTCTGTTTTAACTTTTCTAGAGGAAATGCCTTATTTCTGACGTATATATCTGATACAATAAGCCTTTGTTTAGAAAGCCTTTTGTATATCTTGGTGTAAGGAAATGTCTTGTTTGGGTTTACAACTTTTCCTGGGGAGTTCTTTTCTTTGGATTAAATGAGTATTCTGCAACTGTTGGAAGAAAGGACTCATGCTAATCTCATGCTAATTAGACCTTTTTGATGTGTGAGGGTCATAGGAAGATGTAATTAGACTTGCTGCCAGATTTCCTGCGTCTAAAAAAGGATGCAGGACATCACAGCATTTCTAGAATTTCACAGATAAGTGTAAATATTGTTATCTTTGCAATGCATGTAAATCCATGTTTGTGTAAACAAATGGTATCCTGATTCTAAAAATAGCTCAGACCTCATGGGGGCTGGCTTACCCTTTGAGGCTTTGTCCACACTGATGTTCCATCTGACCTGACCACTGATACCTTTTAATCAGGACACTTGAGCAATAAACATCACTCTGCTTCAAGACCCTGCTTGATAACTTCTTTAATATTGCTGTAATGCTGTGACCTACAGATTAGACCCTAAATCTAATCCGTCCTCTGGCTGTTTCTGAGGTTTGGACCCAGCTCTCCAGTACCACCGCTCTGCCACTACCCAGCAGCTGGCCAGTGTGATAGGCCAGGGGGATCTATCCACAGCATCCTGATCCATAGTAAGCGGTCAAGTGTACCAGCCCAAGTGTACCAGAACGGGAGTACACTAACAGCGACAGGTACCCAGAAGGAACATTGGTCTAGGCACCATAAAGGAGCCCAGTGGTGGCAGCAGGCTCCTCCTACTGTGGCAGGAGGGGCGTATTCGGAATAACGAAGGGGGTGGCAAAGTAAGCCCAGCCGATTCCCAGCCACTACATACAGGGTGGCATAGGCGGTCCATCCTGTCACAGATATCTTGCGCATTGTGCAGAGTGACCCAGAGCCTTTGGCAAAAACATACTGACAGCAATTTTGCCTCTGACCAAACACTTGGTGGTATTGCACTTCAGTGCTTCTGGATCTTTCCAGGCCACAGTGGGTGTTGCGGCAGGAATGTCCCAAGCCACCTTCAGTCATGTGCTGTAGTTGTGCTAAGGGCTTTCCTGTCGTGCATATGGCACTTCATACATCTGCTACTCGATGAGGAGTCCCAAGTGTCCATAAACTGGCATGTTGTCACCATAGCCGGCTTTCCGCACGGTATATTATTATTATTATTAATATTTATTTATAAGGCGCCACAAGGCATCCGCAGCGCCGTACAGAGACAAACAAAATCACAATACAATGGGAGACAGCACAGTACAGTAAACACAGCAACTCAGTACGCTCAATGCACAGCTAGAGAGGGCGGGGAAGGGGGAGGGAGGATCCGCAAATGACGGGGTCCAAGAAGGAGGGCGCGGAAGACAGGGAGACCCCCAGGGGGGAGGAGGGAGCGAGAGTGGACGTGGGGTGGAGGACCCTCGAGGAGGAGGGCTAAGTAGCTGGAGAGCAGAGTTAGAAGTGGTGGAAACAGGAGGAGAGATGGCCCTGCTCAGAGGAGCGTACAATCTAAGGGGAGATTAGTATAGGAGTTAGTATAGTATAGTATAGTATAGTATTGGTATAGGAGCAGTAGATGATATACGTGTAGCTATGGTCCTGTCGGGTGAATATATTTCTTTTTATTCTAATAGAAAACATTTCCATTTGATCAATGTGATGCTTCTCTCCAGATTTGATGCCTGATTGCTAGATGGCCGGGGAGCACCCATTACTCCGTTGCCGTCAGGAAATGAAACGTGTGGCGCAGATTGCAGCGGATGCAAGACGGTGCAAGGCCACAGGGTGCCTTGAGGCTATTAGGTACTATTTTATTTACAAGTAACCCTTTGTTGTCCTAAATACATTGGTATACATTGTATTCATAAATGGTATGTCTTGCACCTTTGCAAAATATGAACACTCTTTGCATTATGGTGTAATTTTTGGATGAAATGTAAAATATTGTAGCATTACAATAGCACCATATCATGTCAAAAGATCTCTCTAATTGTTTGTATGCTTAGTTGCTCATTAATAAAATGCTGTGTTTGTTCTTTCTTGTTATTCTTTATAGGAGACAACACATACCCTTTACGCCCTTGGCTCCTCACTCCCATTTTAAATTTATACACGGAACAAAAAGTTGCATACATCACCAAATCACTTATAGACTTGTGGCCTTACAAAGGCCAGATGCTGCTTTCTTTTTTGGTCTTGTGGAAGTCTTATGTATAAACCCAATATTGTATGCAACATAATTACTGTTTGTATAACATCACAATCAGGAGTGGGGTTCATGAGTGGAAGAGGCCAAGAGGTGGATGACATCGATTCCAGTCCTCCATCTTCCCAAGAATATTCTGGTTAAAAAAAAAAAAGTGATTTCATCATACTGTGCATGTGATGTAGAATTGTTTGAATATTCAGTCTGGATTACAAAGGCATCTAGCAGCCATGATTGTATTTATATGCTACAGCTTTAATTAAATATATTTTTGCAAGAAATTAAAATGTTTATAACTTTCATGCTTCATGGAATGTACACTTTGCAAGGTTTTACTGTTGTCTTTGTGCTTATATAAAATATCAGTGTTAAGAGAATTTGTGTCTCCAAACGACCAAAACAAAACCTCATATGTTAACACAGTGTGGTTAAGGAGGCACATTCATCGAGTAGAGGTGCAGATAATTAATAGTTATCTAATCAGTTAATATGCCAAGCTAAAAACATATAGACAAATATATTATTGTTACCATTCTGATCTGCTTTGTCAGATGGTCCGTGATCACAAAACTAAATAAAATTGACTCTATTTAAAAAAATTAGTTCCTCAGACTACTTCATTTTAATGACTACGACAGTTTGGTGGAGAACGCGGGTATCAAGCTACATCTTCTAGGGGCTTGGGAGCTGGCAGGCAGAGACTTACTACTGATAACAGTACTGGTAGCCACCACGAGGTAAGTGTGCTCTCATTGAAAACTATCTCTCTGTTTTGTCTTGGACTCTTGGAATTGGGCTCTGATGGATATTCCATGCTGTTTGGCGAGTCACATGAGCTGAATTTTTTTTTTTTCCTCTCTCTCTTCTTTCATGTATGTATTGAATTGATAACAAGGTGAAGGTTTCCTTGTCATTGTCATTATTGTGCTTATTGCTTATTGATGTTTGTCTTTGTACAAACGTCTGAGGTTTATGTGTCTCCTGGTTTTATGGTGTGACCCTTTCACCGGACAAGGTGATAAAGTCTTGCTAAGTCTTGCTAAGTCAGATATTTTGTTCTTCTCTGAGGACCTCTCATCTCATCGTAATCACGTCAAGGAGGTACTTCATCGCCTTCGGGAGAATCATTTGTACTGTAAGCTAGAGAAATGTCTTTTTGAACAGTCTCGGGTACCATTTCTTAGATATTTGATCTCTCACAGGTCTGCAGTTGGAACCGAGCAAAGTAGAGGCCATTCTCAATAGTCCCCAACACGTTGGTTTGAAAGCTACTCAACGCTTCATTGGTTTTACCAATTATTACAGACAATTTATCAAGAATTTCTCTACCCTTATCCTTCCCATTACCTGTCTTACCCGTAAGGGAGGATGAGTCAAATCTTGGCCTCAGGAGGCTACCCTTGCATTTAAGGCTTTCTCTTCTGCCCCTGTTCTGTGTCAGCCGGATCAAAGCAAACCTGTCACAGTATTTACTGACCATAAAAATGTAACCTACCTTCAGTCTGCTCAATGCCTAAATCCTAGACAGGCTCAGTGGTTTTTCAGCAGATTCCAATTGACTTTGACCTTCCGTCCAGGCACTAAGAACTTCAGGGCTGATGTCCTTTCCAGGTCTTTCGACCTCTCTGTCTCCAATTCTTCTCCGGTATTTAAGCCCATTATTACCCTGTCTAAAGTTTTAGCCTTGACCTCTGTCAAGACTCCTCCCATTGGCAGATCTTTCGTCTCCAACCACCTGCGCAAGGTCTTGGCATGGGCTCACAGGCCTAGGTTTTCTGGACATGCAGATATAAACAAAAACAGTGGCTCTTCTATCTCGTCTCTACTGGTGGCCTTCCCTGGTCACTAATGTTAAGAAATATATTCTGGCCTGCAAAGTTAGTTCCAGACACAAGACCCCCAGACGTTCTCCTCCGGGCATTCTTCTTCCTCTCCCTGTACCGGAGTCCCCTTGGACCAGTGTTTCCATGGATTTCATCACTGACCTCCTCAACAGCCATGGATACAATTCTATCTGGGTTGTAGTTGACCGCTTTTCCAAGTTTGCTCACTTCATTCCTTTGAAGGATTTACCACCCACTCCCGCTTTAGCACTGCTTTTTATAAAGAAAATCTTCAGCTTTCACGGTTGTCCTCTGGAATTTCGGACCAGATCAGTTTGTCTATAAATTCTGGAGAGTGTTCTGTAAGGATTTAGGGATTAACTTGAAATTTTCTTCCGAGTATCACCCGCAGACGAATGGCCGGACCAAACGAGTCAACCAAGACCTAGGGCTAAATTTACTAAACTGCGGGTTTGAAAAAGTGGAGATGTTGCCTATAGCAACCAATCAGATTCTTGCTGTCATTTATTTAGTGCATTCTACAAAATGACAGCTAGAATCTGATTGGTTGCCATAGGCAACATCTCCACGTTTTCAAACCCGCAGTTTAGTAAATATATCCCCTAGAGTCTTATCTTCGGTGTTACTGCTCCGAGCGGCAATCCTCGTGGAGTGAGTTCCTACCTTGGGGAGAGTTCTCTCACGACAACCATCAATACGAGTCTACTGGTCTGTCTCCCTTCTTCATTCTGTATGGAAAACATCCTGTGTTACCCACTCTCACGGAGCGTTTTGCAGACCTCCACCGAAGAAACCTCCTGGTTCTCCATGTAGGATAAAGTATGACTGGCTACCCGCAACCTTAAGCTCAAAGTCCATTCCATGAAGCTCGCACTCCGCTATATTGGTCCTTTTCCAATTTCTCAGATAATCAATCCTGTTCCCTATAAACTCCGATTACGTTCCATATTTCCTTACTGAAGCCACTCGTTCTGAGCGAATTTACCCAGGGTTTCTCTCCGCCTCCTCCTATCAAGAATTTTAAAATCACGCCTTCTTAGAGGCAAGGGTCAATTCCTGGTGCACTGGAGGGGTTACAGTCCCGAAAAGAAAGATCTTGGGTCAACAAAGAAGATCTTCACACTCCTCGTCTCATGAGGGAGTTTTTGAGGAGTCAAGTTACCCCTTCAGAGAGGAGGGGGGGGGGCAGTACTATCCCTGCTCTCCTCCTAGGTGCAGAGGATGGTCGACTGTTATGTGTGACAGATTCATCCTGTTGCCTAGCAACGGGACACACTTCCGGTTTCTCACTGCGCGCGCATGCGCAGAATCGATCGCGTCCCATTTCTAGAGAACTGCTCTGGCGTCCTGTCGGTGGGCAGCTGATTCTGACCTGCCTTTTATTTAAACTACACTCTGGTACCAAAGTATTGGTTTACACCAGCTCCAGCACTTCCTGTTGTATGCTCCATTGTGTATTGCTGACTCCTGGCTTTTCCTTGGCTTATTCTCCTGGACTCCGATTTGGTACTGCACTGTCTGTTTGGCATTGAACTTCTGCTTTTTCCTGTTGCTTCTTCTGGTTATCCCTGTTTTCTGTGCTTCTGTTTGGCTTGACCTGGACCGCCTGACCATTCCTGTCTACCTCCACCGCGTTGGTAACTGACTTGGAGAACCGCGACCTGCGCATCCCACGCAGCAAAGACCATACCTCCTTACGGGGGTCCTGATGAAGACCGGAGGTGCGTTAGACTCCGCGCCTCCCTGTTCAGTTTCGCAAATACCAGTCGATGCCCCTCTACGGTGTCTATAACCATGACAGTGGGCAAAGAGGATAAGATACAGAACCCTAGGACTCTATCAAAAAAGAACTGAACAAGATTGAGGCCTCCAAAAAATCTGGGGCAGGGGCTGAGGATGTGTATGTGCCCAAGTAGTGATACTCAGACCTCCTGCACTTCACCTGTGATGAGGAAATTGCTAGACAGTCCACCTACAACATGGAGATGGAGAGTAGTTCCTCATCTAAACTTGTACAAACAGATGACATACCGCCAAGTGAAACAGTAAGTGAAACACACAACATTGTAAATGTGTAAACTATTTATTTACTTACATGTACCTCACAATAGAGTTTACAAGCATACAATGCTACTGTCCATACATTACACAATGTAATTCTGCCAGGGCACAGCACCCTCACCATGAAAATATTGTAAATAGACCTGCCTGTTTAATTTTGCCATGTGACTGGCATTTCTCACCTGGGATGACTCCAGTGGTGTCAACCCTACAAATTCCGCTACCTCTAGAGCAGGGGTAGGCAACCTGCGGCTCTCCAGGTGTTGTGAAACTACAAGTCCCAGCATGCTTTGCCAGTAGATAACCAGCAGATAGGTGGCAAGGCATGCTGGGATTTGTAGTTTCACAACACCTGGAGAGCCACAGGTTCCCTACCCCTGCTCTAGAGTGTTCTTCATAGTGCTAAGCGTACTGCGCACACTAGGGCTTTTACGCCTAAGAAAGTTGTGTAGGACACAACAAGCCATCACCACTTTGTCTAGGCATAGATTGATAGCTGAATGGTATTTTGAGCAACAGGCTTAGCATTTTTCAAACGCATTTTTCACAACATGCCTAGTTCTTGACAATCTATAATTAAAGAACTTCCTTTCTGTTGACAGATTTTGCTGTGGATAAGATTTTAATACATTGGTGTGTGGCGCAAACACTTCATCAGCTACAAATATAAAATTTAGTCCATATTTCGTGTCCCATCGTGTTGGCAAATTAAGTTATTTTTTTTTTAAGTTTGATATGGAAAGGAGTCTACTCCAATGCCCTGCCGTCTGACATCTTCCCATTTTTTCCAATGTCCACAAATAGGAATTCATAGTTGGCATCCACTATGGGCATCAGAATAATGCTGAAGAATCCTTTATAGTTGCAGTAATAGAATCCAATTTTTGAGGTGGCATAATTCTAATATGTTTGCCATCAATGGCACTGCCACAGTTTGGAAAATTCCAAAGACTTTCAAAATCTTCAGCAATAACTTGCCATTGCTCAACCATTGCAGGATACTGAAAGAGAAAGATTGTTTAAATGTTATTATTATTATTATTATTATTATCCTTTATTTGTTTGGCGCCACAAGGTTTCCGCAGCGCCGTACACAGTACAAACAGTAGTACAAAACAGGGTGACAAAGTACAGAACAATAAACACAAAGTACCAATGCTTCAAGAACTCCAGGAAGACATATGGAGTAAGGACAGAGCAGAAGAACCGGTATGGAGACAGGAGGGGAGGGGGGGCCCTGCTCATAAGAGCTTACATCCTAAGGGAGGGTGAAACAAAAACAGGCACGAAAGGGAGCCAGTGAAGCAGGGGGAGAGAAGAAAGGGGCCAGGGGAGAAAGGGAGAACGAAAAGAGTGGATGAGGGTTAGGTGGCTGGTTGGTAGGCTTTAAGGAACAGGTGGGTTTTAAGTGCCCGTTTGAAGGAGCACAGGTTGGGAGAGAGACGGATGGAACGAGGGAGGTCATTCCGGTGTAAGGGTGCAGCTCGGGAATGTTAAATTGGTACATGCATGTAATGTAATACTAACTAGTTTACATTCTGTTTTCATTACACACCCAGCTGTTGTATCTGAAGCCGGAATCTCTGTGGCAGAGTAACATGGCACACCAATGCATGCCAACCAGCTGACAGACAGCCAGGAGATCACAGATCTACTGTCGAAGTCAGCTTATCGGATAAAGTCATTTCAATTAAAGTCTAGCAAACTTGGTTGTCTTTGTCTGAAAAGATGCGTACGGTATGCATCGACGTATAAGGGCACGCTACGGCGTGAAAGGGCGTACGCATCCACTACACGTGGCAGCAACAGTAATTGGTCTTTTACCATACATTCGCACAAACACGCATACTTATAAAATAGTACACATTAATGGTAGTTGCAACACATAGTCAGTTATGTCGAAATATAGAAGTATTTATATGTTATATCAGAGTTACATGCATATTAGTGAAATACACGGAACGGGTTGAAGGAATAACATCATGAGTGGTATCATAATGAACCTTGTTACATATCCTACTGTTTGGTTCACTCTGCGAGGGAATCGCAGAGTGCATACACAAGTTATGAATGATAGGGAATTATGAACTACTCAAGACTAAGGAATCTTGGCGGGAAGAGCAGAGCATACCCCCTGCAGAGATGACCCCCTCCTTTGGATTCCTTAGGATGAACCAGCCAATGATTGACAACCGCTTGGACATTCCTGAGACCTGGACCAATAGATGCAAGCTATACCATCTTCATTGTATTACTGTATTTGATTGTGTATATAAGCAGCAGCTTGTGATCCAGTATGCAGACATCTTGTCCCCAGACTTCAGGATTGAATGACTGCACTGGATCCAGAGCGCCTGCGATAAGTAACTGCTGTATTTACTATTACTTCGCTTATGCATATTATTCTACTTATTGCGAATAAATCTTTGTGCGTTGGAAACACAAATCGAGGTTCGACAATCGTTATTGGTTAGTGACAATACGCACATAACAATTTGGGGGCTCGTGAGCTTTAAAGGTTTCGTTGCCGATGATACGCAAGACCAACGGATTTCGGTTCCGCAACAAAGGGTGGAGACGCGTCATAAACGGGTAAGAACGCATGGTGTTCAAAACCTGAATTTTACTCTGAGTTGTGAAACCGAATGTCCGTTTTGCATTATCTAGGGCATGCTAACTAGAACCTAGGGACAAAAGAGAAAACTGTTTCTTTTTTCTGTCATTGTGCGTTTTAACTGTATTGCATTGCTTAGCGTATGTGTATTTCCTGCTGTGCGTACACAAACTTCCGGTAGATTTGCCACGTGGTTAAACAATCGTTTTGATAGTTATTGTACATGTATAATATAATTACTTGTGAAAGCCTCTGAGATATTATTACTGTTGTTGGGAACTTTTGATTTTATGCGCAGAAAAGGTGTATAGTGTGTGATGTTGTAACGTAGATACACTGTTCATTATTCATTGTGCTCAGTTGCTGTCTGACGAGGCGGATTGCCCAACTGAAGGACGGTATACAGGGCAGGTATACCGAATGCGAAAACCGGGTTTTCGCAAAGCGCTACCAATAGATCGCAAGGTTTGCTAATAATTAGTATTGGTAGGCAGTGCGATCTAACCGCATCTTTAGTGCGAATTGGTGAAGCAGCTAGGAGGAATTATATTGGAAAGGCTGGTTGATTGTATCGACTTTGTTCTCCCAGTTATAATAAACTCAACAGATTTTTGTGGTTGAGCCAGGGTATCGAGGAGCTGATAGCCCTTGGGGCCCACAGTGATATTTCTGTATTAGGGATCCTCGCCTGGTGCGAGAAAAGCGAGTGAACGCGGCTAAAGGAAATACGTTCACCGAGCATTAAAGATCTCTAGCTGTGATTGTAGCAACAGAGTTGGAATTGTTAGCCGGAAGGAACAGAGCACTGTGGTGTGTCTGTGTTCCGGGTAGAAGGTATATTGTTCAACATGGGTGCTAAACATACGCTAGAGATGGTCAGTGTACTGCCTAAGGAAGGCCCTATTGGTTCAGCGAAGGTTTCTCATGTGTAAGAAATATGGTGCATACGCAACTGTGTATTGTGACACGTGGGTCAAGATGACCAAAGATTGTGATAGGCCTTTCCCAACAATAGGAAGTTTTAATGCAGAGGTACTAAATATTGTAAAAGATAAAGTATGGTTGATCAATCCAACAAAAAAGAGAAATAGACATAATGATTGTTTAAAATTGTGGCAAATGGAAGGTAACACGTGGCAGAGCAGCGAATGCAAACCGGAAGTAGGCGTGGTGAAAAGCGCGCGCAAGGCGGATGTAACCGTTGAGAAGTGTGGCGAACTCAGCGCAAGCTCGCCCCCGCCACCTTATGTGGCGGGAGGGGTAAGTACAGCCATTGTTAAAACTGAAAATAGAAAAATTGCTAAGTTGTATCCTGTTTTAAGCCAGTTCAAATCAAGTGTATCTGAAAATGAAGATGAACCCACTGTGATTTCGGCCATTGCCCATGCCGTTAGTGTACTAGAGGCTCAGCGCAAGTATGAGAAAATGGCTGAGATAGGTGAGAGTAGCGTGATCACTAGGAGTGAAAGCGTTCTAAATCTAGAACCAGCAAATCCTGTAGTGTCCCCTGAAGTCAGTGTACCAGAGGGTGCGTTCCCAGTCCGCACAATATCAGTTCCCAATGGGAAACCAGATAAGGATGGTGTAGTTCCTTTAAGAAATGTTACAATGTATTGTCCCTGGACTAGATCAGAATTACGTTCCATTATGACTGAATTCCCAGATCCTAGAAAAAAGTTGGCTAAGTGTCAGAAATTTGTTAAAGACTTAGGAAATGCCCACGAACCAACCAATAAGGATTGGCGTGTAGTGTTGAGGGCGTGTCTTCCTCCCAATACTAACATACAAAAATTCATTGAAGATTGTTTGTTGGAGGAAGATGACACCTTGACTGATGAGATTAACCAAAAGAATATAGAACAAATTGTCAAACACTTAGCCATCTATTTTCCAGTAGTAGTAAATTGGTGTAAGATTTTCACCATTAAACAAAAGGATAGTGAAACAGCAGCAGATTACTTCACTAGAGCTATAGCAGCGATAACACGGTTTACTGGGATATCCAACATAAGTGAGGACCCACATCACAGAGAGGTAGCTGTAGGAGTACTGATGGATGGCCTTAGAGAAAATTTAAAGACAAGAGTACAAACCACATTACCTAATTGGAGAGGTGTCACGGTAGATTCTCTTAGGGAGTCTGCTGTGGAGCATGACAAAAACCTTTTTAGAAAAAGGGAAGAGAAAAGTGATAGGTTAATGACGGTAAGTATACAGGCTCTAGAAGGGGTGCATACACGACCACCAGCATACAACCCATATAACAAGAAACCTAAAGTGATCAGGTGTTTCAACTGTAACGAGGGAGGACATTACATGAGAGATTGTAAAAAGGAAAGACTCAATACACAGAAGGGTGGGTCACATAGATATCCTCCAAGGAGGGATTCACATAGACTAGAAGACTCACATCTACCCGCGCATATTACAGCAGCAAATGCTGCGCGGGAAATCAATAGTCAGTGCTAGGGGTCAGGTCATACCTGTAGTCTACAGCCAGTGAGGTTAACTGAGAGTCAGAGTGAAGAACCAAAAATGATAGTTGACATAGCTGGTAGGAAACAAACTTTTCTTGTAGATACAGGGGCGGCCCGATCTGTGATAACCTCTCCTTTTAATCTACAGGTGACCAGTAAAACCATTCCAGCTATGGGGGTAACGGGAAAAGTGTTACATTATCCTCTAACTAAACCTGCTGAAGTTACTATTGGGCCTCTGCATACTAAGCATTCGTTTCTCTTGGCTGCAGCGGCTCCTACTAACTTGATAGGGAGAGACTTGTTATGTAAAATGGGATGTGTCATATACTGTACTTCTGATGGTGTGTTCTTAGATATACCGGAGAAGGTTGCACATGAGGTACAGGATATATTGGACACCCCTCAAAGGTTAATGTTACACTCTCCTGTTGTAGAACAAAGTCCATCTCAAGTAAAGGGGATGTTGCTGGAAATACCAGGTTCCCTATGGACCAGAGATGGACAGGACACTGGACTGATGGCAAACGTAGCCCCTGTCATGGTCAATCTAAAAAGTGGTAGGATAGCTCCAAAAATCCCACAGTATCCATTAAAACCGGAGGTGGAACTAGGGGTATATCCTGTTATTGAGAGGCTGTTACAACAAGGGATTTTAATTCGTACAGCCAGTACAGCAAATAGTCCCATTTTCCTTGTGAAGAAGAATGGGGGGGGGGGCTATAGATTAGTCCAGGACTTAAGGGGAATTAATAAAGTTGTTGAGAGCCAATTCCCCGTAGTGCCGAATCCAGCTGTCATCCTCATGCAGATTCCACCGTCTGCCAGTCATTTTACTGTCATTGATCTATGTTCTGCTTTCTTCTCAGTCCCTCTTCACCCTGACTGCCAATACTTTTTTGCATTCTCCTACAGGGGAGTGCAATACACATGGACCAGACTACCCCAGGGGTTCATTGACAGCCCCAGTATTTTCTCCCAAGCCTTACATGACTGTTTGCAATCCTTTCAACCCCACAATGGGTCTGTTCTAATTCAATATGTGGACGATTTGTTGTTGTGCTCTGATTCTTTTATGTCATGTTTACATGATACTAAATTGTTGTTGCTTCATCTTTCACAAACAGGGCACAAGGTGGCAAAGGATAAATTACAGCCATGTCAGACTAAGGTCAAATACTTAGGACACTGCCTCACTAAGGGGCTAAGACACCTGACAACCGACAGAATTGAGGCCATACAACACATGACTCTGCCGCAGAGCCAGAAGCAGATTCGTACTTTCTTACGGATGTGTGGATACTGTAGATCCTGGATCCCAGGTTTTTCTATTCTGGCATTACCATTGCAGGAGCTAGTCTCTTCCTCAAAACCAGAACGTGTTGTACACACAGAAGAGTCAGAGCAAGAGTTCTTTAATCTTAAAGATAGTCTGACTAGAGCACCTGCATTGGGAATACCTGATTATGAAAAGCCTTTTGAGCTATTTTGTACAGAAGCTGATGGTTGTGCAGCAGGTGTCCTCGCACAGAAACATGGTGACGCTAGCAGACCGGTAGCATACTACAGTGCACAATTAGACAATGTGGCAAGATCACTCCCAACATGTCTCAGAAGTGTAGCAGCAACGGCTCTTCTGGTGAGTAAGAGCGAGGACGTAGTATTAGGACATAATTCAACTATCTATACACCCCATGCGGTATCAGCTCTGTTAAATTCAGCCCAAACCAGACATGTTTCTTCAGCTAGATTCACAAAGTGGGAACTAGCCCTGATGGCACCCTCAAACATCACCATCAAACGATGTAGCACCTTAAATCCAGCTACATACCTTCCGTATGTGTCTCTAGAGACACAAAGGGTGGGAGGTGAGGAGACCCTCGTTGATGATGAGTTAGGCAAGAATACTGACACGCATGATTGTATGGAACACCTGAATCAGACCTTTACTGCAAGGCCCGACATACGTGACACCCCCTTAGAAAATGTAGATTTTACGTTTTATACAGACGGAAGTTGCCATAGACAGACAGAGACAGGAGAGCTATGTACTGGTTACACTGTTGTAGACGATCAGGATGTGGTAGAAGCTGAACCCCTTGGTCCACCTCACTCAGTCCAGGTGGGGGAACTAGTAGCACTAAGGAGAGCGTGTGAATTGGCAGAGGGTAAATCAGCCAATATATATACTGACTCTAGGTACGCCTTCGTTGTAGTGCACGATTTTGGGGCCCTTTGGCGTCTTAGAAACTTTACGACAGCAGCAGGTACACCAGTGGCACACTCACAACACATAAAAGGACTTCTGACAGCGATACAGTTACCCAGAACAGTAGCCGTCATAAAGTGCAAAGACCATACCTTTGAAGAAGACCCAGTGTCATTGGGCAACAACAGGGCAGACGAAGCTGCTAAATGGGCAGCAGGGCAACCTATGACTGTATCAACCGAGACTATGATGGTTTTTCAGACATTAGACATGCAGAAATTAATTTAAAAGCAAGATTTGTGTTCCCTGCAGGAAAAGGCGGTCTGGAAGGCGAATGGATGTGGTCAAGAGTCCTCAGGACTCTGGAGGGATGGACAAGGTAAGCCTGTAGCTCCCCGAACATACTATCCAAGCCTGGCTGAAGCAGCACACGGCCTGACTCACCTGGGTAAAGAAGGTATGTGCAAACTGGTGAGAGCATACTGGTGTGCTCCCGGATTTTCCTCTCAGGCTGGTAAGAAAGCAATGTCATGTCTTACTTGTTTGAGGAAAAATGTTGGGAAAACTATTCCAACTGAGCCATCCCACATCCCTCCTACAGACGGACCTTTCCAGGTAATACAAATTGACTATATCCAATTACCACCGTGCAGGAATTTAAAGTATGTGTTAGTGTGTTTTGACTTTGTGTGTAGGTTCGGCATCCCTAGAATCATTGAAAGTGATAGGGGTACCCATTTTACTGGTGATATCTTCCAAAATATGTGTAAACTCATGGGAATCAGTAGCAAACTTCACACCCCTTACCGACCACAAGCCAGTGGTAAGGTGGAGAGAGTAAACGGTACTATAAAGAACAAGCTGGGTAAGATAATGGCTGAAACTGGGTTGGCATGGCCTGAGGCTTTGCCATTGGTCCTCCATAGCATTCGAACCACTCCTAGACCTCCTCTTAATCTGTCCCCCTTTGAGATACTGTTCAGACGACAACCTCATTTGATCGTGAGTCCACAAGACGACTTGAAGTGTAATAATGAAGTGACTGTACAATATCTTATAAGAATGAGTAGACAGCTAAAACAACAACAACAAAAACATAAAAATGCTGTCACCTGGTATGCCAGAAACGAACTGTCATGATGTTGAACCTGGAGACTATGTTATGATCCACAATTTCTTACGTTCAGGTTGTTTAACAGACCGTTGGGAAGGCCCATACCAAGTGCTGCTGACCAGTACTACATCACTGAAGGTTGCAGAGAGAGACACTTGGGTCCATACCACCCACTGCAGGAGAGTCCATAATCCGGAGAAAGTGCAAGATAAAACTAAGACCGAAGACACAGAGCTGTCACTTGTGAGCCTGTTCCGGGAGACCTAAAGCCTGCAGTCGAGACACCTGAACCAGAGACGTTGCCTCAGAACTATCTTTCCAGCGATGGAGTGGCGGTTTATGTTTTTCTTTTGTTCCAGGATTTTCCTTGTTTTTACTCTTTCTAGGACATTCTATTTTTGTGAAGGAGGATGGAGGACGGAGGAGAGTTCTGGGAGTGATACGGATGAAATGGAGGCAGAAGAAAAGTTATTAGGATACTCAGAGCAGCCCATTATCAAACTTGGTCCGGGGGTTATGAAAAGGTCTGCTAGCTCAGGAACTCGGAGGCAGTGTGAGGGGCTATTGTCTGATGAGTATTGTATCTGCAAGTTCTGCGACTCCCTAGTTGAAGAGAGATGCATCCAACGATGCCAGTCCCCCAGTACTCTGAATATAGGCGGGCATCCTTTGGAGGATTATCACTCCCTGGTGGGTAAGGTGCTAAACCAAACCGAGTGTTGGGTGTGCTCTCACGTGCCTCAAGGGCAGCATAATATAGGACTAGTGCCATTCCCTCTAAACATATCTGAAGTACTCGAATTGAGGGGTGGGAGGCCCATAGAAGGGAGGTACAATAACACTAGGTCCCCTAGTCTGACGCTTCCACAATACTCCATAGGCAGATCTTTGCTGTGCCTAAACATATCTCATGCAAAGCGCCTGGAGAATTGGGAGGCTGACCTATCAGATCAGACAATGGCTCGCCACACTCATTTTAGAGGGAGACTCACAAGGTCACTACTAGGCAGGAATGTTGATGGAAGTCACAGATTAGGGCGTATAACCAAACATAAGAAGGTATCCATTGGAAAAGTCTCTACAGATAAATGTAAAAATGTCATTAATGCCGACACGTGTCTAGAACAAATGGAGACAGTGAGCATGGGTAGTTTTATCAAAACTCTGTGTGATATAATTCATGGGCATACTGCTCCTTATGTTCTACCTGATGATGTGTATTTTGTTTGTGGGAGGAAAGCTTATTCCTGGGTGACTCCGAGTTCCAAGGGCTTGTGTTTCTTAGCTAAACTGGTTCCTGAAATCATGACTATTACTCATGAAGAAATGGTTGATATTCACAAGACTACATCATCACCATACATACACACACAGTATGAACACTGTGGCAAGAGAAATATGATTCCTGGTGAGGAACCCATAGCTACAAAATTGATTAGTGAAACTGCTGGTTTCCAAGTTATGGTTGCTCTAGAACTCACCAGGACTGCTCGGGGAACATTAAACTTTAAATATATCCAAGACCTAGCTAAATTAATAGATAATATCACCGAGATGTATGATGACACTTTCAGGTATACTGGAAGGGAGCTACAAGCGTACAAGAAGGAGTTGGTGCAACATAGACTGGTACTAAATTATCTCACCTCTATTACTGGTGGGTACTGTGTGACACTGGCCACCCAGTTCGGTGTCAAATGTTGCACGTACATTACTAATAATACGGATGACCCTAAAGAGGTTATAGACCGGAAGATGGATGAAATTTTACAGCTGAAATGGGAATTTCGAAAGAGCCATAATTCTTCGTTATATGAGGTCGGGGAAAAGGTGGCGGGTTGGTTCTCGTGGTTGAACCCTGTGAAATGGTTCTCCGGTCTGGGGGATTGGGTACAGGAAATGGTTGCTAGTGTAGGTAAGCTCCTTCTCCTTATACTGGGTGTCATCTTAGCAATTGGTTTAGTTGTCAAATGTGTTCCTACTGTGTTGAAGTGTGGAAAACGGTCTCATAGGAGTAACACTGAGAAAGAGACTGAAAGGGTGGTACCAGATACCGAGATCCTGGTCTGTGAAGAAGTATTGTATAAACCTGAACTTAAAACGGTGATTGGGTGATAGTTTAGTACACTATCAAAGGGTGGAGCTGTCGAAGTCAGCTTATCGGATAAAGTCATTTCAATTAAAGTCTAGCAAACTTGGTTGTCTTTGTCTGAAAAGATGCGTTCGGTACGCATCGACGTACAAGGACACGCTACGGAGTGAAAGGGCGTACGCATCCACTACACGTGGCATCAACAGTAATTGGTCTTTTACCATACATTCGCACAAACACGCATACTTATAAAATAGTACACATTAATGGTAGTTGCAACACATAGTCAGTTATGTCGAAATATAGTAGTATTTATATGTTATATCAGAGTTACATGCATATTAGTGAAATACACGGAACGGGTTGAAGGAATAACATCATGAGTGGTATCATAATGAACCTTGTTACATATCCTACTGTTTGGTTCACTCTGCGAGGGAATCGCAGAGTGCATACACAAGTTATGAATGATAGGGAATTATGAACTACTCAAAACTAAGGAATCTTGGCGGGAAGAGCAGAGCATACCCCCTGCAGAGATGACCCCCTCCTTTGGATTCCTTAGGATGAACCAGCCAATGATTGACAACCCCTTGGACATTCCTGAGACCTGGACCAATAGATGCAAGCTATACCATCTTCATTGTATTACTGTATTTGATTGTGTATATAAGCAGCAGCTTGTGATCCAGTATGCAGACATCTTGTCCCCAGACTTCAGGATTGAATGACTGCACTGGATCCAGAGCGCCTGCGATAAGTAACTGCTGTATTTACTATTACTTCGCTTGAGCATATTATTCTACTTATTGCGAATAAATCTTTGTGCGTTGGAAACACAAATCGAGGTTCGACAATCGTTATTGGTTAGCGACAATACGCACATAACACTACCCACACAGCAACAAGGGGATCAAAGTAACAGGAGGAAAAAGATAAAGTGTCCGTGATCTCAAGCAAAGGGATGTGCACGAAAGATGATTGTCTGCAAACCAACTGATGTCACAACAAATACAAGACGAATTTGATCTCTTGCAAACAAAATGAGAAATGCTAACAGAGATGGAACTTTTTGTGTATGACATAATTTGTAGGTCAACATAGGGGGAGCTCTCAAAAGACACTGTAACACAATGCCCCCACACACAGTAGCAAGTACACTTCAGGCCAGCCCAATCATATACCTTTCGGTCACTACTACTCCACATGCAACATCCCGTCAATCTGTTACCCCGCCAGCCTACAGGTCTTCTACACCTATGGGGTAGCGCAAGTATGCTACAGTATACAGGGAATCCCCATTGGAAAATGGTGAACATTTCCAATATGAGAACCTGTGACCACTTATTTTTTTTTGTAAAGTTTTTCTATGGTTTTATAGAGGTGTGCCCCCTGGCTGCAGTTCCCGTGTCCGTGAAGAGGGCGAAGATGGAGGCTGGCGCTGTGCCCCAGAAGAGGCTGAAGATGGCCCTGGCTGCTGTGCCCATGAAGAGGGCGAAGAAAGAACAGAAGAGGAGCTACTCACCGATCCAGCGTTCCAGTGGTGAGTATTCCTTCTTTTCCGCAGGTCTTGGCAGCGGAGAGAGGATGAGCCAATCAGGGCTCGCCTTTCTCCGCTGGCCAATTAGCGGCCTGATAGGTGAGCCAATCATGGCTCACCTCCGGCCGTTCAAAAGATTGGCGCCGCGGTGAGCCATTGAGCGCTCGCGGCGGTTATATAAGCCGCCGGGCGGCGCCTTCGCTTCTGTAGTTCGTCGGCGGAGTGAAGAGAGGACATCGTGGGACGTTCGGAGAGATCTTCAATCAAAAAGACACGGAAGTGGCAGGGTGCCCTTGTCAGGGCAAGGAGCTACCCTGCCACTGATAATCACCGCCGGAGACGTCGGCGGGGAACCCTTGTAAGGGCTAGGAGCGCCCCCGCCCAGAAGACAAGAGGGAGACAGCGCCGGAGACGGCGGCGGGAAGCCCTTGTAAGGGTTGAGAGCACCCCCGCCCAGAGAGCTGCGGGAGACAGCGCGCCGAAGCGGAGAAGAGGCGCCGCCGGCTGGAGGGTCTGAAAGACCTGGAAAAGAAGACGGCAGGCTCAAGCTGAGTATCCTGCGCAGAGTAGGTAAGTAGACTCATCACTTAGGTCGGGCAAAAGGCCCATGGGCAAAGTCGGGCGCTAGGCCTGTGGTTACTTGGTAGGTGCACAAGGCCCAGGGAATTGGGCACAAGGCCCTGTAAGAAGAGTTAGGGGGCTATAAGCCCATTACAGTGAATGAAGGGCACAAGGCCCTTGTAGTTAGACAGTGGGCTAGTGCCCATAGTTAGGAAGGCCACAAGGCCTAGTAAGGCAGGGGCTAGTGCCCCTAGGTGACAGGGCACAAGGCCCTAGTTAGGGGCTGCAAGCCCAATAGTGTTACAGGGCACAAGGCCATAGTAAGAGGCCTAGAGGCCAGAAGTAGAAGGGCAAAGGCCCTAGTTAGTGGGTTCAGAGCCCAAGGTAGAGAGGGGGCTAAGGCCCATAGCCAGAGCACAAGGCTCTGTAGTCAGCTGGGCAAAGAGGCCCATGGTGTAGGGCATAAGGCCCTGGTTGTAGTCAGTGGCGTGAGAACCCTGAGCAGAGCAGAGTAGGGCGCGGCCCTGTGTGTGTGGTGAGTACACTAGGTGGGAGACAACAGTACAGCAGAAGGCTCCTGTTAGAACTATATTAACCGGCTGGTTAGATAGTAGCTGTGTACTTGAGTGGTCAGCCTGCCATATTCTGTAACAGAGTTGACATCAATAGTGTGGAAACTACTGGAAGGTATTTTAAGGGATAGTATTCAGGATTACTTGGTGCGCAATAAAATTATTAGTGGAAATCAACATGGATTTGTGAGGGATAGGTCATGTCAAACTAATCTAATTAGTTTCTATGAGGAAGCCAGTGGGAACTTAGACCAGGGCAGCACAGTAGATGTGGTCTACTTAGATTTTGCAAAGGCCTTTGATACAGTGCCACAAAAGAGGTTGGTTTACAAAATAAGGGAATCAACATTTGTACTTGAATCGAAAACTGGTTAGAGAATAGGGAACAGAGAGTTGTGATAAATGGAACATTTTCTAATTGGTCTAAAGTTTTAAGTGGAGTACCTCAAGGTTCTGCACTGGGGCCACTCCTTTTTAATACATTTATTAATGACCTTGGTGATGGTTTAGAGAGCAAAATTTCTATTTTTGCAGATGACACTAAACTCTGTAGGGTAATAAAATCAGAGCAAGATGTAGCTTCTCTACAGAGGGACTTAAATAAACTGGAGGATTGGGCGGCTAAATGGAATATGAGGTTTAACATAGATAAATATAAGGTTATGCATTTAAGGATCAAAAACAAGAACGCAATCTATTAATTAAATGGAATTAATTTAGGAGAATCTATAATGGAAAAGGATTTGGGAGTGCTCGTAGACAGTAGACTTAGCAATAGTGCTCAATGTCAAGCAGCAGCTGCAAGGGCAAACAAAGTATTGGCATGCATAAAAAGGGGCATAGATGCAAGGGAAGATAGTGTAATTTTGCAACTGTATAAATCGTTGGTAAGACCTCATCTTGAATATGCAGTACAGTTCTGGGCACCACTCTATAAAAAAGATATTTTGGAACTAGAAAGGGTTCAGAGAAGGGCGACAAAATTGATAAAGGGTATGGAGTCATTAAGTTATGAGGAAAGGTTAGCCAGTTTAGACATGTTTACTTTAGAAAAGAGGTGTCTAAGGGGAGATATTATTACAGAGAAGGGCGACAAAATTGATAAAGAGTATGGTGTCATTAAGTTATGAGGAAAAGTTAGCCAGTTTAGGCATGTTTACTTTAGAAAAGAGGTGTCTAAGGGGAGATATTATTACTATGTACAAATACATTAAGGGTCAATACAGAGAACTTTCATGGGAACTTTTTACCCCAAGGACTATACACAGGACACGCGGTCACCCCCTAAGGTTAGAGGAGAGGAAATTTCACAACCAGCAAAGGAAGGGGTTCTTTACAGTAAGGGCAGTCAAGATATAGAATTCATTGCCAGGGAAGGTTGTGATGGCAGATTCAATAGAAATGTTTAAGAAAGGGTTAGACAAATTTTTAGCGGAAAAAGTGTATCCAGGGATACGATCGTTAATTAAAATGAAGGATAGTAGTGGATATAGGGTAAAAATAGGACTGCAATATTGAGTCTGGGGGGATTTTCACAATTGAAACAGATTGGCGGTTGCTTGCTCTGGATCAATTTCAAATATAAGTGCAGGATCGCAGGAGATCCAAAATAGGTTGAACTTGATGGACTGGTGTCTTTTTTTCAACCTCATTAACTATGTTACTATGTTACTATGTATGTAGTTTTATTCCGTCTGTGCGGCGAATATTTCCTTGTGTACTGTGTTTGGGGCTGTGCTGTCTTTCTTTCCAGGTGCAAGACGTCAGGCCCCCATTAAAGATAGGCTCTTGTTTCCTGATTGTTTTCCTGCATTAACCTGTACTGTGGCGACAAGGTTTAGCTACAAGCTTACACATAGCCAGGGAAGAACACATGTAGCTTTCCCGTCCCGTAGGTCCCTGAGGTTACGCTGGTTTCCAGAGGGGGTGATTGAGTATCTCACTGGCAGTGCGGAACAGCTCAATTGAGTTCCAGGGGCGGCCCGTGGTTCTGTTTGAGTGTCCCAGTCCTCAATTCCGGCAGGCTCTCTGGCGGTTCCGCAGTGGGACCGTGTTCCGCTTGAGTAGAGGCAGTCATTGCGGTTCCGGTGGTGACGATCGGCGGTTCTGTGCCGCAGTCGACACTCCGGTAGGTGTGCTGTTCCAGTGAGCCACTTTCGGGCCTTGTGCAGCCGGTCCTTAGGACCCCATAGCAAGAATACAGTCTTCTTGGTACGACCTGGGTGAGGGTGTTAGGAACAGCCCTCCGGAATAGACCGTGAACACCGGCTGGTGTTCCCCGTAGAGTACAGTATGCAAGTCCCAGTAGTACACTACACCTAGTTTTGTTATATAGTGATATAGTTAAGTTGCGTTAACGGCCATTAGTAGTTCTTAGGGTCCGGTCGCCTGTTGTAGTTAGAGTTTTGTGAGTGTACATCTTAGCCTCATTGGTAGAGTAGAGGGAGGATGTGTGTTATCTGTCGCCCACAGGTGTCGGGGAGGAGCAGGAAAGCAGGGACCGGAAGTTGGAGTGCCTGGTGAGTATAACGCTCGATTCCCTCTTTTGTTTAGGCCCTCACCGAGAGGTGAGCGGGGTACTTGAGGCGGGACTGTTCCTGGTCTCAAGTGCTCGTAGACTCCCGCGCCTTGGCAAGAGAAAAACGAGGTGGCGGAAAGCCAGCTTGACTAGAGTGTCTTCGCTCATTGCCGTGGTCTCGGACAGCCCTTTCCTGGTAGGCACAGCCGTAATTCCTGTTTCTTCCGTAAAGGGAAGTGGTTGGAGGTAACAGAGGGTCGGTTGCTGATCTGCTGGGATCGGACAGCGGCTGGGGTGCATCGGAAGCGGACAGGAGGTGACCATAGTTTGTAAGGTAAGTTCATCTGTGTGCGTCTGTCCTGTTCCCCGCAGGCGTTACAGTTTAAGTGTTTATGTAATCTGTTTTAGTTTCTATGTTAATAAATAAAATATATATTTTTTTTTTTTTAAAAAAACAGATTTACTTTTACCAGTACTGTCCACGCAGAATTTGAACTATAGTGTCACATGTCTCAGGTATGATCGAACCCAGAGCTTGAGGTGAAATTGCTGTGCTGTATTTGAGATCATCCTGTATCCTTCCTGTGGCCAAATATCTCAGGGTAGCAGCCAGTCTCTGCTCTGCAATATGGGTCTCCTTATATGGGTGTCCTCTTTCTGGATGAGGAGGGTGACAAGTTGGAACAGCTTTTGGAATGTGAGTTGTCATCCTTAGGAAATTCTTGAAATCATCAGGGTTGTTGTCTACACACACACACACACACACACACTCACACTTGTGTTTATTGCATTGTGAGTACCCATGTCTGGAACATGGCGTATAGGGACACCCCTTTCCTAATGTCCTGTCGACAGAACAATCATAGGGGTATGTGTAGGAGCAGTCTGTCACCAGAGTTACCACATGGGATTTACACTTTGACTTTGCATAAAGTACTGGCACGGATTGCAAGATGGGGAAAGTGTCATGTATTTTGACTGTCTGAGGACATCCACAAGCCCACTTACACCGACACCTAGCCATGGAGGCTACAGCCCTGTTTAACCACTTTGCATCATTTCAACAAGTTTGATCCCTTTTTTAAAGCTGTTATGCGGTTCTTTATGTAGAATTTAGTATAAACCTCATCAGGTGTTTCTCCACAGCCTGGACATCCTCTCTGTCTCAGGATTTCCTCCGCACTTCTTTGCAACCTGAAAGGAAGTAAAGTGGTTGTCACTCACCGGACTGTGAGTGCCATTTCCCGTGTGTTCAGGAACCGTGGCCGTCCGCCATCCTGAGGGCCTGCGCATGTGCAGCCCTTATCAAGCCTTCAGTACCTGTTGCTTTTAATTGATTGGATGATCAGGCAACACTCCCTATTTAAACCACCTGTGATCATTACCTGGTTGCCTGATCTTGGAGTCTCATTCCCCATGAGCCTCTGAAGGTGTTCCTGTGTTTCCTCATGTATTCAGCTCCTGCTGATTCCTGTTTATTCTATTGTGGTTTCCAGACCACTTCAACTCTCCTGTGTTCCTCGTGTCTGCACTCAGCTGATTCCTATCCGCTGCCTCCGTTACTACTACAGAGTTCCTGTTCACTTCAACTCTCCTGTGTTCCTCGTGTCTGCACTCAGCTGATTCCTATCCGCTGCCTCCGTTACTACTACAGAGTTCCTGTTCACTTCAATTCTCCTGTGTTCATCGTGCCTGCACTCAGCGGATTCCTATCCGCTGCCTCCGTTACTTCTACAGAGTTCCTGTTCACTTCAACTCTCCTGTGTTCATCGTGCCTGCACTCAGCTGATTCCTATCCGCTGCTTCTGTTACCACTACAGAGTTCCTGTTCGTTTCAACTCTCCTGTGTTCATCGTGCCTGCACTCAGCTGATTCCTATCCGCTGCCTCCGTTACTACTACAGAGTTCCTGATCGTCTCAACTCTCCTGGGTTTATCGTGTCAGCTCTCCGCTGCCTCCACCTCTACTACTGGATACCAGACAGCCTCAACTCTTCCGTGTCCTTCATGTTTCCAGTTCCACTTACTACTGCTTCCTGAGTATTGCTTCGTGGATTCTGGATTACCTGCCGTGCGCTGCACCAACCTGATTACCGCTTCCACCCTCCAGTGGTCTCTCCTCCTGCCGGCCTTCAGCCGTTCAGGTATCCCTGCACGTCTCTCTGACAGCCTGCTCTCCTGAACCGCGTATGCATACTTTCCATTGACTTTGCTTGTGTATTGCATATCCATCTGGACTGAGTTGTGTTCTCCTCCGGAGCCTCCTATCCACTAAAGCTATTGTTACCATTGACTTTGTTTCCTATTGCCTGGATAGCTATTGTGACTTTGTATACTTCAAGCAGTGCTTGTCAGTTATCGTTGTATTGTGGATATCATAGTGGGATCAAGTTCTGTGTGCCCCGTGTATACTTTGCTTTACATTCATCTCCTCGTGCCCCTCCTCACATATATATAGCAGTGGTACAACTTGCTGACGCAGACCACTGACTCCTGTTCCCTGTGACACCAGTTTCAAGTATCCTCTCACATAAGCAGTGGTACAACTTGCTATACGCAGACCACTGACTTCCCCGTTACCTACTTTCACCTGGATTCCATTCCTTCACTATAGACAGCGGTACAACTTGCTATACGCAGACCGCTGACTCTCCCTACCTCCTCGCTACTCCTGGACATTCCTCCTCACTATAGCAGTGGTACAACTTGCTATACGCAGACCACTGACTTTCCTCACGTTCCCTTGTCCATCTGGTTCCTCGTGTACATTCATCTACTCATTACCAGTTGCTGCTAGTCATAGACTTTCCTCGAGCATTCTCTCACCATCTGCTGTTTCTCCTGTTCCGTTGTCACCCTGCTACCAGAGAACCATAGTACCAACTATATTACTCTGGTAAGTCCATCATCTGGTGATATCCTGGGCAAAGACTCCTAGTGCCCGTGACAGTGGTCCATTATGGCAATACAGAGAAGGCAAAATGCTTCTGCCTAGCAAAACTGTTTGCTAGACACCTACCTGTGGAAGCCATGGCTGGGCACTGGTTCTGTGTTGCCAGATCCATACACTGCCTCTCTTCTGACGTGGAAGTGTCGACCAAACGCTTGGCCATGTCCCTCTGTCACGGGGAATTTGCTCATCATCTGACATGTTGCTCTGTAGCTGGACCGGTTCTGAAAAGAAACAGATATGTAAATGGCCGAGGGAAAAGTCTAAAGCATACATCAGACACCATATTTTCCACTTACCGTCCTGATCAATGTGCATCTCGTCCAAATTCTTGCCTTTGAATATGGCCAGTCTGCCACTCTCAAGAGCCATTAACAATTTGCTGATCTTGGTGAGTTGGAGGGTACCTTCTGGGAGGCAGTAATACTGCTGGCGCACCCTGATGTCGTGCCCAAGGTAGTCTGCCAACTGATCCAGTTCTGTGTCGTTTAGGTTGAGGACCTTCGAGAGAGTTGCAATGTGCTTTTGAAGCTTCGTGGAAGACAGCATGTGGGAATGATTGGCCCCACACTCACGGGCAAACAGTCGTATGCAATCGGAGCTTCTGTAGTGTGACAAGGCAGCTGGTCTGGCGAACATGTAGACATTTTGGCTATCCACTTTACATTTGTCACACTTTTCTGCGAGAAGTTCCATTGCAGCTTGCATGGCTGGTGTCAGCAGGATGGGGACCTTCCTCCCTCATTTTCTTCGGATTTCAATGCGAGTGAAGTACCGGCAGAGTTTCCTCTCATCCTCGGAAAGCACTAGGGACACATCTTCGTGGAGATCTGAGGTATCTCTTGAGGAGAAGGTAGTCAGCAACATTTTTTAAACTTCCCCTTTCGTTCTTCTATTGAACAAGATCCGCTGTGCCAGAGTGACTTGTGCAAGTAGTGCCCAGTGGTAATCCGTAGGCTCTGTGGATAGCCCACTTCGGTAGGCTTGCTGCTTCTCATCGAGGTACAAGTGCATCTTTTTCACATCTTTCGTGAAAGGTAAGAACTGAAGCATGTTCCACTTAGAATCCTTAAGGCAGCCGATGAGATCAACTCGTTCCATCTCGCCTCATATAGCTTCCTGAAATTTTGTGTGTTTTCAACCGCAGCAGTGCAGCCCTCAATCATGGCTTGGCACTCCACAATGCTCGCTATCTTTTGCAGGTCGTGCCTGATCTTGAGTGCCAGCGAGGGCGTCTTAAATGTACCTGTCTCCTCGTCATAGCCAGCTACCAGCTTCACAGTGTCTACTATGTGCAGAAAGTTCGAAGGGGCGGTAAAGTCTTCCATCCACTTCAAAAGGGTAGCTCTTCTGGCCTGTAGCAGTAGCCTGCCCCTTTCTCTAAGCTTCTGATGGATGTACTCATGCCTGCCAACATCTGATCCGACCTGGTTGAACAGATGCTGTCCCCAGGGCCGGTGCTAGGGTCCATGGCGCCCTAGGCAAAATCGGCGCCCTCTCCCCCCCCCCGCAAAAATCGGCTCCCTCCTCCCTCCTCACCCCGTCTTTTCTTACCTTGTCTCACCACCGCCGCCTCTCTGCTCCGTCTCCTCCCCTCCACTCACTGACACTAGTAAGTGGAGGGGAGGAGACGGAGCAGAGAGGCGGCGGTGGTGAGCAATAGCCTCTTCCCCCCCCTCCCCATGCATCTGAATGCTGTGCGGCGGCCGTGACAGGTATGGTCAGCGGTCGCCGCACAGTTTTAAAATTAATTTCCAGTTCTGTGGCGCCCTCCAGGCGCCCTCCAGAGCCCGGCGCCCTAGGCAAGTGCCTAACCTTGCCTAATGGGAGCGCCGGGCCTGGCTGTCCCATCTGCATGAGGCATCGGTCATTTTTAATTGCGAGTAAGACTTCATCCTGAGTCATGTAACTAAAGGGCTTCCAAAAGCCATCACTGATGTCAGGTGGAACAGGCTGAGCAAAGGCACACAGTGACTGGACTGTGAATTTGCCAGGTGTGAGCTTGTTGCCCCTTCGGTTTAGCTTACATCTCTTCATGTGTCACCACAGGTATTTCCTTGCAAACAAGCCCTGGCAGGCTACACAGTGCATGAAGCCTATAGCATCCAACTCTTTGTCTGGAAGTTTGCACGGGACCAGAACGCCATGGGCTGCCTTCATTGCCTCAGCATTGTGTGCAAAGCTGCCCCTATTGCGAAGATATGCCATTTGCATGCACCTTTCTTTCGAGTGCTTCTTTCTACTCTTAAGGGGGCAGTTGGAAGAGGCGCCACCTCTTTAATGTTATTAAGTAAACTGCCCTCTTAAGAGTAGAAACTTTACTGTCGGCGTCCATGCGGATGTCATTCTGTGGTGCCGCCCTCTTTTTTAATCGCATTCACTGCAAGTCAGGATAATAAGCTATCAAAAAGAACAGTACTTCGTGCTCCACAATATTTGCCCTTAAATATGTCGTGCTCTCTCGTGTCGGGGTTCCCAGAATCGGATTTTGGAGTACCATCGGTAACAGGAGTGGGCCGCAGCCTGAGTCAATATGGCCCACGCCTTGAATGCTCTCCTCATCCATACAGAACAATGCCATGGTCTTCAGGGGTGTCATCTGTAGTTGTGAAGGGGGCCTGCCACTGGTTCTTTGTGCGTGGTCCCTGTGGTCCCTCAATTTGTCTTAAGTCTACTATTAAAGACCTGCCAGCTGTGCAAAGGAGAGAACATAATCATGTTTGACCATAGGCAAATGTGTGTGAATATATATTGTGGCAAGAGCCCGATACTGCAGAAGCACACGCGTACAACGTCTTCCTTTTTATGGTTCTTTATTGTCAGGATGGTAATAATGTTTTGACACCGTATACTTGCACAGCAATTATGTAGACCCTCAATGCTTACTATACATAATCCAGCTCTCTGTCCAGATCAGCCAGCTAGCCCAGCGTTGATCTCCCTGAACAATGAAACAAGCAGGGTTTTATACCTGACACTCCTCCCACAGGCCTAGCTTGATGGACAGGTGACACACCCACCTTCTCTTTAAAAGGAAACGCCCATCCCTGGCTCTGTTTAGACTATCAGACCCACCCTGTCTGTTTGCTGAGAGGAAGCAGCTTTTAAATCATGTAAGTAAACCAATTTTAAACTACACATATGTTTTTACCTGGTTTAATCTCCACCTAGGTACATAACTGTGCCAATGTTTTACTCTACTTCCCTGCTTTCTCTGCATATTGCCAGCTAAATGCCTCCTTTTGTTACAATATATATATATATATATATATATATATATATATATATATTTATTTAGATATATATATATATATATATATATATATATATATATATATATATATAGATCTAAGCAATCAAGGATTCAGCTAGGGCAGTGCTTGTGAGGAGGCATAAATAGCTATCTTGTGGGTGGGAAACTGGTGCCAAAAAGTGGCCAGTGACCAGTTAGGGACCTACCTGTTATATCCAGAGTTGAAGGCTATTGGATTATGTTTATTGATGTGAAAGTTAAACTTTGCTTGATGAAGACACTGCCAAGACTGTTAATCCATCCTGAAAAAATGAAGTAAAATAAACGTCAAAGTGCATTCAGAAAATCTGTGTGAGGAGCTACCTGTTTGCAAACTTTTTACTATATATATATATATATATATATATATATATATATATATATATATATATATAATATGTTATTTTTAAACACACTCAATTGTCTGTGAATGGAAATGCAGATTTCACAATGTAGCCTAACATTATATGGTTATTTCTATAAAAGTGTGAAACAGGGATAAGATTTTGTAATAGGCTAATGTGTCATATTTATTCCAACAGACTGTCTGGCCCAGCGCCACCGGAGAAATATTGAGAGAGGAGATGGGGTCAGACAGGAGGTCTGGGAAGAGGAGGGGAGAATGTAGGTATTTTGAGTTAAAAATTTGTCACACTTTATTGGGTTTGGAGACCCAGGGGTAAATGTATCAATATGCGGGTTCTTCAACACCCGCGTGTTTAGCATCTTCCGCGATTAAATTTCAAGCGGCGCTGCATTGTAAAGGGTTAACCTTCCTTTACAATGCAGCGCCGCTTGAAATTTAATTGCGGAAGAGGCTGAACACGCGAGTGTTGAAGAACCCGCATATTGATACATTTACCTTCCAGTGTAGTCATCAGAAAGTCTTAATTTCACACATGGATTTTACCCTAGACCTAGTTAGCCATTCCACAGGTTTCGATGGGCCTAATAAGTGTTTGGTTGAAATCAACTCCCTGTCCCCCCCGGCCACCCCTAAGTTTCCTAATCTTTTTTTTTTTTTTTTTTAAAAAACAGCTCAAGAGGACACCAGAACTTGGCCGCAGCAAAGGAAGGACTCACTGGCCCAGTTGAATCTCCTTCATCCCTACCTTTTATTTATAAAAGAAATATCAAATAAGCGTAAATAAAAAAATTTAAGTTGTTAGAAAAATTTTATTCCCAATAATTTATTTTAGGTTGTTTTAGTTTGTCCCCTCTGTGTAAGGGTGCCAAGATTATTGCTTAAAACATATAGACAAATGTATTAGTGTTACAAACCTGATCTGCTTTGTCAGATGGTCCGTGTTCACGTAATGTAATAAACTTGACTTTATTTAAAAATATCAGATCCTCTGACTACTTCATTTTAACAGCTACAACACATGTATCCTTTGGTCTTTGCTTCAAATGTAATGATTAAAGTAAATAGACAAAAAGCAAGCAAACTAATTTTTGTTTAAATTGTATGTATTATGTGAAAACAGAAAACAAATAAAGTGACAAACCAAATTACACGTGGAAATCTACATAAGTACAAAACTATTTAGATTTTCAGGCACGGTCAACATTTTTTGTGGTGGTTTGCTTGTTTTGACTCGGTGTTACCCATGATATGAATTCCATCTGTGGTGGAGGAGCAGCACCTGCTCCGAGTGGTGGATGGACAGCAGATAACAGAGGGCCAGGAGATTGCAGTGAGGCTAGAGATGGCAGTGGAGCTACAGGCCAACTTTTGGGGAGGATAATGAAGGTAAATTTGGGGAGGATACTGAGGGTAAACTTGGGGACGATATCTAGGGAAAACTGAGGAAAGATATACCGTATGTTGCATAGGGGCAGGAGGGTAAATTTAGGGCATAGGGGTCTGAGGATATAAATGTTGCATAGGGGCAGAAGTTAGGAAATGTAGCATAGGGAAGGGAGAGGAAACGTGTGTCATAGGAGAAGGAGTGGTATCATGTGGCATAGGGGCAGGAGGAAAAAAATGTAATGTACTGGCAAAAAGGTTAGTGGTGACATACTGGGCAGTGAAGTCGTTGAGACTGGTCAAGGTAATGTCAATGAAGGATAAGAGTGAGGGATGAGTTTAATTGATCTGTGCTTTTATTTGAGTGGTACATGTCTGAATAAAATTGTTGGAGGTTTGGAGGCTGCCTCTAAGGTGGCATCCTCTTCATCAACTGTCATGAACGCCCAGCCTGTCTCAGATACAGCAATCTGAAACAGCTGGCTGTGATTGGAGCTACCTTAGTCACTTACCAATGAATACACCTTTTCTGCCACCATGAAGGATTTACTATGGAGTCCTTATGTTCACCAAAACCACTTATTAATATTACACACTTAAATAACATACACCTGTAGCATGAGCCTTACTTGGCTTCGCAAAATTAGCAAACAATCACGGAGAATATGCTAGATTAAATGTATTTAATCTGAAAAATGTTTTCAAGGCTTAATTACAAAACAGTTAATAACAAGACATGCAAAATAAGTTGCACAAATACGTTTCAGAGATAAAATAAAAAAAATAAAACCAGAGTCAAACTAACTAACTAACTTACTAGTGTAAGACTTGGCGTGAGAGGAGTACACTTTGAGAAGGATGGCACACTTCTGACCTAGGCACAGGTCTCCTCATAGAAAATGCACACTTTTACTATGTAAGGTAGCTGATTTAAACCTTTCTCACATAGCTCCCACCCCCACCTTTGGAGGTTAGTTCTCAATCAGGGCAGATCGATTCCCAGAATGACTCAGAGCTTTCAAAGTGAGTTATCTATCCCTGACATATATGTCAGGCTTCTCAGAGGGCATGATTCTCCCCTCTGCTCGTTCTGCCCAGCTGGTCAGGTCCACATCATCTGTATACACAAACTCCTCAGGGATGCTTATCTGTCCCTGGGCCTGTCTAATTTCAAAAGACTCTTTGTGAATTGCACAGGTCACTTAGGTCAGTCAGCAAAGCACACTTTGAAAGGTTACATACAATAAACACATTGTCATACATGAATTCAAGGGGAAAATAACCATCAGTGATTAGGCATAATACATAATCGTCACAAACTGTATCTGCATCTTTATAGCTAACAGTGGATGAAAAAAAAAATAACATAAGCATCTAGGTTTGACTCCATAATGTCCATGCTTTTGCATCATATTAGTAGATTTCATAACATTTTTTATTATAAAAGGTATTATAAAAAAATATTTTCTGAAAGTCTGTGTGTATATGTGGGGTCATCTTTTAAAAAATATTTAAAAAAACTTATTGTACCGTATAAATAATAAGAAACCTGCATATCTGTGTCTTCAGTGGAAATTTAGGAATTTTTTTTGCATTTAAATTGGCAAGTGCTAAAAATTTATATTTAAAAAAAAATGTTTTATTGTTGTAGGGTGTGTTTAGATTTCTTGAAATAAAACATTAGTAATTGGAATTCTTCATGCATGTATTTTATCTGCAATTTACCTCTAGTGTTGTGGCTATGGGGGTGTGGCTACGGGGGGATGGGGCTCACGCTGGTGTCTTTGTGACCCACATCCTGCACCAACTGATCATTTCTGTAGGCCAATGCCATGGTCTCCAGGAGACTGCGGTCCAAGGTAGATAGGGGACCACAGTCTGTCCACCTAGCGTGCCTGCGGTGGTCTTAAAGCTGAATCTCCTGCCACCTGTGTGACATGTTCAAGTTAAGAATGTTGCTACATATACTGTCCAAAACATTTTCAAAAGCATTGTGCAGACATACCTATAGATAGAAATATATTGGGCCTAAATGTCACATACTAATAACAGAAAACTACCCAGCGCTATTACTTATTTTTAAGACTGAGACACAGGTGGCAAAGTAGTAATGATAAGTTTTTAAAGTTATGAAAGATGTTGGTCTGCCATACCTTGGACAAAGTTTTTATGCTTTGCAAATTTTTGAAGAACTGTACTAGGTATGCAGAGCACAATATAATAATTTTGATGCAAAAAAAAAAATGTTGACCGTTTTTCTTTTACCTCAGTCACCGATCATTTAATTGGAGCCACGGCATTGACCTGCACAGTGATCTCAGCCTGGGTCCACTGTTTAGCTGGGGCGGGGAGCTGCCAGTTGGTAGTGTGCAGCCTGCCACCACCAGCTCTAACAGCACTTCCACCTTTGAGGAAAAGTTTGGCTTCCTCTGTTAGAAGTAGAGAATCCTGATCTTTGGCTTTCGGCAGGTTGCTGAGACTCAGCCATCACCAACCAATCCTAAACAGGGATAAAATGGAGTAATTACTAAAAAGCATTTTAATATATATACACTGTCCCACGTATGCCCTTTTACTCACCAATAGAAGGAAATAGAGGGCACATAGAAATGAAAGATGTCAGGTAGCTGAAGCTATGTCACAAGGTTGTGATCACAAAATGCCAGGGCTGAATGATTGCCTCTCCAGCTGTTATATAGCGTATGCAGGGGCGTTCTCTCCTGCGATTGGTTGTGTGAGAACAACTAGGCATTGTCACTCCCCTCATTGTCTGGGTACGGCTGATTATTGAGAATGATTGACAGACTAAAGTCAGGCATTTTAGATATGGTATTGAAGGGATCTGTGACTGATATGCCTACACCCACATCTGGCCTAAGAGCCAATCAGTGAGCAGAATGTTGAAAAGTGTCATTCACTTGCAAACTTGCAGGCTGCAAGCTTCACCTGTCGTGAGCTGTGGGCCCTCACCTGCACAATGGATTGGACCCACATATATATACCTGACGATAAAAACAGCTCTGCCTATAGATCTGCGAGGCTCTATTTGTGGCGACGCTTCGCCTGCAGACATAGCATTGTGCAGATAGAGCAACCTCAAGAGGAGGTAACCCGAGCTCCTCGCGGATTTGAGGAGTTAGAATAGAAGGCGTAAGTTCGAAATTAATATCAAATACAAATTATTACACTGACATTTGGCTCATTTATTTATATACAAAGCTAAATGGCTTGTAATAACCTTCAGAATGCCGACATGTTGATTAGGTTGACAGGGTTAAAATGTCAACATTGTGAATGCCAACAGCTTGTAAAGTCGACAGTCACAATGTCGACATAAGCAGATTTAAACTGGCAATACCGCAGCCAGCACTACTGCCAGCAATACGGTAAAAAAATAAATAAAATAAGTAAATAAATAAAAAAAAAAAAAGCACCCCACCTCCAAAGAGCTTAACCTAGACTGGTACTGAAAAAAACAGGGGGACAAAAAGTGTGGGCTCCCCACGATGTTCTAGTACCAGCACTAGGCTTTGTCAGCCGGGTCTGGTGGCACTATCTCAGGGAAACTCGCAGCATGGGGCCCCTCTGCCATAATGACAAACCAGCTCCAGACTGGTCAGCACAGGGCTGGGTTTCCTGGGGAGACCATGTCTGCAAAAAAATGTGGTCCCTTCCTATAGGGGTACCCAGAATTGTGCTGAAAGCACTAGGGTTCTTCCCACACCCCTGTGAGGTGGATGTGGGGTAATAAAAAGTTTTAATAGTAATAAAGAATTTTGTCCCTAGTACAATACAGGTCCCAGCATGGCCAGGCTGCCATTAAATGTCTGGGCATGCTGACACTTGTAGTACTACAAGCACCAGGGAACCGCAAGTGTCAGCATGCCCTGGCACCCAGTACCTGTAGTGCACCAATTTTTTTTTGAATGAAACACACACGAGTTAAAGCACTTTTAATTGAAATATAAACACCCCGAAACATCCCTTAATCACCCTATATATTTATGAATGTAGACCTTTTACCTGTGTCGACATTCTGACTGTCAACATTATGGTATCAACATTCGGAGTGTCAATTTGTTCATTGTTGACATTCCAACTGCATCCCATTAATATAAACCTCCCTGATCAATTCCAAGTGAAAGTGGTGCAGTGGTGTGTTTATGTGGTCAATGATGGTCCATGTGTAGGAACGACGGCCGTTCTTGGTGATCACGCCCACTGGTGACACAAGTGGTCGTGTTATTGTTGGGGGTGGCCAATGGCTGGTGGAGGCATGTCAATTGCATGAACGTGTCTGCGCAATGTAAAAAGGTGTTAAACCCCTCCAGGCTGATTTTCAGGCAGGCTGCATGAAACACATGGATTGTTTAGAGGGGCAGGAGGCTGGATTACCTTCTGCCATGGTATCTGTGTAAATCTGTATAGACAGTACACTGTTTGACCATGCATTAGTATCATTAGTCCATCTGTACTTTTTGGATATCACTAGTACCTCAAACTTGTGTGTAACTGTCCTATTTAGGACTTCCTGAGCTCATAAAACATAATTGCTTAAGGAACCTGCGTTGACGCCTTTTTACCTGCTGTAACTCCTGTGATCTACAGATTAGACACAATCTAATCCGTTATCCGGCTGTTCTGAGGTTGGGACCCAGCATTCCAGTACCAACGCTCTGTCCCCTACCCTGCAGCTCTGACTCTTGGGAACCATCCACAGCAATCCTGATCTGAAGGTGAGAGGTCAGGTGTACCAGGCCAGGTGTACCAGCAGTGGGGTATGCTAGCAGTGAAAGCTACCCAGAAGGATACGGATCTAGGTGCCGCTAAGGAGCCTAGGAGTGGCAGCAGCAAAAGCCCCTCTTACTGTGGTTAGAAGGCGTATTTGGGAGAAAGAAAGGGGATGGTGGCAAGGCAAGCCCAGCCGGTCCCCTGCAAGCATGGACAGGGTGACATAGGAGGTCCATCTAATCACAGAGAGAGAGAGAGAGAGAGAGAGAGAGAGAGCATGAAGTGGTGCAGCACTGATTTGTCAGTGGTCAAGAAGGGGAGAGCCCCCACTACAAAGACCTTAAGGATGGTAGAGCCTTTGAATGAGAAAAGTGTGTTTCGGGCCGGCCCCCCTCCCGCTCAGTGATAGGCCAAGCATTCAGCCTATCACTGAGAATTCTTCTGTCACATGGGACGTGCACCATGTGATTGGTGCCGTCTCATGTCGGAAGAATGAGAAGTGCAGAGCGCGCAGCACGGATGGAGAAAAGTAAGTGCGGTGGGGGTTATATTAATAGTGTGTGTGTATGTACTTTCTTTGTGTGTGTGTGTGTGTGTGTGTGTGGCATATATACTGTCTGTGTGTGTGTATGGCATATGTACTGTCTGTGTGTTTGTGGCATATATACTGTCTGTGTGTGTGGCATATATACTGTCTGTGTGTGGGGCATACATCCTGTCTGTGTGTGTGAGGGCCATATATACTGTCTGTGTGTGTGAGGGGCATATATACTGTCTGTGTGTGTGGCATATATACTGTCTGTGTGTGTTGCATATATACTGTCTGTGTGTGGGGCATACATACTGTCTGTGTGTGTGAGGGGCATATATACTGTCTGTGTGTGTGAGGGGCATATATACTGTTTGTGTGTGTGAGGGGCATATATACTATCTGTGTGTGTGAGGGGCATATATACTGTGTGTGTGTGGCATATGTACTGTCTGTGTGTTTGTGGCATATATACTTTCTGTGTGTGTGGCATATATACTGTCTGTGTGTGTGGCATATATACTGTCTGTGTGTGGGGCATACATACTGTCTGTGAGTGTGAGGGGCATATATACTATCTGTGTGTGTGAGGGGCATATATACTGTGTGTGTAAGAGAGGGGCATATATACTGTGTGTGTGGGGGGGCATATATACTGTGTGTGTGAGGGGCATATATACTGTGTGTGTGTGTGTGTATGAGGGGCATATTGTCACTCACCGGACCGTGAGTGCCTCTGCGCTGGTGCGTGGTTCTCTAGCCCTCCTGCCGGCGCCTGTCCTGAGCCGCGGCCGTCCGCCATCTTGATGGACTGCGCATGCGCAGCCTCCAAGAACTTATGACCTTTGCTTTTAATCTAATTGGTGGATCAGGCACCTCTCCCTATTTAAGGCACCTGTGCTCATTACCTCGTTGATCTTGAGTCTCATTCCCTGTGAGTCACTTAAGGTGTCTCCTGTGTCCTGCTAGTGTCCTCAGCTGTCTGCTGGATTACCTGCTCTGCTCACCTGGGGTTCCCATACCCGCTACAGACTCCTGTATCCTGTTCGTGTCCTCAGCTTCCTGCTGATTACCTGCTCTACTCATCAGGGGTTCCCATACCCGCTACAGATTCCTGTATCCTGCTCGTGTCCTCAGCTGTCTGCTGGATTACCTGCTCTGCTCACCTGGGGTTCCCATACCCGCTACAGACTCCTGTATCCTGTTCGTGTCCTCAGCTGTCTGCTGGATTACCTGCTCTGCTCACCTGCGGTTCCCATACCCGCTACAGCCGTTCAGCGCTCCCGCTGTACCTGCATATCCTCGTGGACAAGCTTCTCTACTCATCAGCGCTATGCTTATTTGTTATTGCTATCAACTGTTACTTTGCATATCCGCCTAGGACAAGCTTCTCTACTCAGCAGCGGTATCCATACCCGCTATAGACTATTTGTTGTTACGCTGCATATCAGTTTGGAACAAGCTTCTCTACTCAGCAGAGATATGCATACTTGTGACTGACTATCAGTTATTATCCCGCATATCCGCTTTGTGCAAGCCTCTCTACTCAGCAGCGGTATACATACCGTTATAGACTATTAGCTGTAAACGCTGCATATCTGTTTGGAACAAGTTCCTCTGTGCTCTCAGTGTCTTCATACCGTTATTGACTCTTTTCATGCCTCCACTCATCCGCACCTGAACTACTCCTCACTTACTAGCAGTGGTACAACTTGCTGTACGCAGACCACTGACTTCCCCGCTACCTACCTGCACCTGGACAAGTCTTCTCACCACAGCAGTGGTACAACTTGCTATACGCAGACCACTGACTTCCCTGCTACCTACCTGCACCTGGACAAGTCTTCTCACCACAGCAGTGGTACAATTTGCTGTACGCAGACCACTGACTTCCCCGCTACCTACCTGCACCTGGACAAGTCTTCCCTTCACAGCAGTGGTACAACTTGCTGTCTGCAGACCACTGACTCTCCTGTTACCTTCCTTCACCTGCTCACGTCCACCCTGGTTGTCATGGTTCAAACCTGCCTTTCCACCATAGATGCAAGTCGCTGACTCATCTACCAATATAGCTGCAAGTCACTGACTCATTTACCAGTATAGCTGCAAGTCACTGACTATCATCAATTCCATTGGCATCCTCTCTCCATCTGCTGTTATATACATTCCACTATTCACCCTGCTGTCAGAGGACCGCTGTGCAAACTCCACCCCTCTGGTAAGCATAGTCAACTGGTGAAATCCTGGGCAAGACTCCTAGTGCCCGTGACACATATATACTGTCTGTGTGTGTGTGAGGGGCATATATACTGTCTGTGTGTGTGAGGGGCATATATACTGTCTGTGTGTGTGAGGGGCATATATACTGTGTGTGTGTGAGGGGCATATATACTGTGTGTGTGTGTGTGTGAGGGGCATATATACTGTGTGTGTGAGAGAGGGGCATATATACTGTGTGTGTATGTGTGTGTGTGAGGGGCATATATACTGTGTGTGTGTGCGTGTCAGGGGCATATAAACTGTGTGTGTGTGTGTGTGTGAGGGGCATATATACTGTGTGTGTGAGTGAGGGGCCAGTGTAGTGTGTGTGTGTGTGTGTGTATTGCTATTTTATTTGTGTTGATGGTGGGGCAATTTAATTTAATAGTGGGGCCTATGAAGTTAAGATGGTGTGATTGGACCTTTAATTTATTGCTGGGATGGTTTGTGATCTATTAATTAAATGTAGCGCTGTTTGGGGAAAATGAGGTCTATTTATTTAAAGTGATTATGAATTATTTAATGCCTGGGATGGTTGTGGGAAATGGTTATATTTATTAAACGTAAATGCTATTTAATTTATTGCTGGGGCTGTTTGGAGGGAGGGAAATAGGTTTATTTATTAAATGGGATTACTATTAAATTTAATGTCAGGTTTAGTTGGAGGGAAATAGGTCTATTTATCAAATGTAGATACTATTATTGGTTGGAGTTTTCTGAATTTCATGTACCCATTTTTTTTTCTCCAAATAGGGCCTCCAATATTCCAGGATCCAGACAAGCAGCAAATGAGCTAAAGAAAATTGCAGCCACAAGTGGTGAAAGTGACAAGAACAGGTAGGAGAGAGCAGGACAGTCTGCCAACTGTCCTGAATCTAGTGGGGCAGTCCTGAATTTGGATGACTGTTTTGCTTAGGACAGTTGGGAGGTATGTCCCTCTTCACTGTGTACTGCTCGTGAAGGCAGAACTGTGTACACCTAACAGTAGTGCACACAATATTGCCTGTGTATTTATCTAAAATGATAACCATGTTACATCATAGGGCGTTACCCTGTCTGGCCCCGGGCATAAAAACATATATATGGATTAAGCAACACTAAAATAGCCTCTTTTTATATAGATAAATATATATTGTACCAAAAACCACCCTTTAAGGATGGGCCTCTACTTATGGGCCAGCCCCAATAAGGCAGGGACTGATGTGAGTGAGTTCTCTGTACAGCGCTGCAGAATTAGTGGCGCTATATAAATAAATGGTGATGATGATGATGATGAAAATATTCTGGAAGTGTTTCCCATATAGTTAAATGCAGCTCCTGTAGAGGAATGAAGGGAGGTCCCTGAATAGTGGGGAATTACTCCATACAGTAATCCGTACAGTAGCAGTAGAAGCCCCATTGGAAAGTCCCCTATATCTTGATGGGGTATGCTGTGTGCTGTGTGACTGGCTAAATTTGGAAAAGAGGGTCCCTGATGTACAGGATGGTGTGCACGATCGTAGTGCAAGAACCACTGGACACTGTCTGCTTGTGAATATGATTAGCTCTGACTGATGCTGTGTAATAACTGTCCCTACACAGCATCAGTCTGTCCCTATACAGCATCAGTCAGGTGCACTAACAGAATTATTTTACTGCTGCAAGTGTGTGCTGGAGGAGGGAAGTTGTCATACTATCTTTATCTGCAACTGTTATGATTATTGTGCTGGAGGAGAAGAGGAGTTCAATGAAGTTTGGTTTTGTTTTGAACTGAGATGGCCTGGCGCCCAATATTTATGTACACTTGCACTGCACCGCCACTAGTGGCCACTGCACAGTAACTGTGGTCTAAATGCCTGAGTTTTCAGGGGACCCCCTGGTGGCCATAGCCAGAGCAGTAGAGGAGGGCGTCAGCAAGTGGGGTACCAAGCAACATCGGGATATCCCATGTAAATGTGCGCTCATCACAACACTTTTCCAGTTCTCCAACCCCAGAGAATTCCCTTTCCCCATCCCACCACCAATCCCATTCCCAGGCCCTTTAGGAGGCCCAAGTGTAGGAGGCGCAGGAGGCCCAAGTGGAGGATGCAAGGTGCACATCCCAGGGCCCTGCAGAAGAATGTAAGTATCTTGATTAAATAATCTAGTCTAATATTAATTATTTGTTTTGCAGTATAAAAATTTAGGACTTAGAAAGCCTTGCTTTACTACATGTGTATTTCCCTAGGCCTAGGCAGAGTTTGCCGTTCAACAGGTGCCTGATATCTTGCGCCTAATAAGTGTTTGTTGTCAAGTAATTCCCCTTCCCATATATCTGTATGTGCCTCCAAAATGTAGTCCCCTGGCTACTACTGTGTTCAGCATAATAATAATCTGTGCTTTTTTGTAAGAAAAAAGGTGCCGGAACTCACCTCTTTCTGCCCCCTCATTTTTGTGTAGCCTTCTTTCTGCCCCCCATCGTTTTTCTGTTGCCCTCTCTTTCTGCCCCCTCGTTTTTCTGTAGCCCACTCTTTCTTTCCTCTCATTTTTCTGTAGCCCTCTCTTTCTGCGCCCCCTCCCCCGCTTTCTGTAGTTTGCACTTACCTTCTATGCTTCTTCTCTCGCTTCTCTGCTTGATCACGGCTCCTCTCACTGGCAGCGTCGCAATGTCACACCGCTGCCGGAGCCGGAAGCAGGACGCACACTAAGATGCGGTGCTACACTGAAGCAGCATCGCAGAGAAAAAAAAAATAAAATGTTAAAAAGTTAATTAAACTTTGAAAACCCGTGGAAAAAAGGTGCCGGAACGCCGTTCTGAGCGTTCTATGACAAAAAAAACCCTGATAATAATGTATCACCTCTGAACTCCAAGCTGAACTTGGAAAATGTACATGCATAGATCTAAGATATGTTTTCAAAATGTCATAAGATTGCAATTATAAAATAAAGAAATACCACCTGAAATCTCTTGATAAAAAAAAATCAGGAAATACCAAAAAATATTTTTTTTTTACATTTTGTAGTCCTTGGAAAGCCGCAAATCTCTTATAAAGAAAATCAGGTAATACCGGAAAAAAAGCAAAAGTTACATAATTGCAAAAATATTATTTTCAAACAGAATTGTAATTTTGATTTTTGGAATTTAAACTTAATATAATAAAAAAAATATATACATAATAAATAAATTATATAATAAAACAAAGTTATTTGGTTACCAAAAACCTGTGTGTGTGTTTTTATTTTTGTAATGAAAATGTGTACTAATGTACATTTGTACCTTTTGAGGTACGTTGTATGTTTTTTTCAAATCATGCAATTTCATACAAACGTCATACATGCTGCATCATACAAATGTATTAGGTATGTTGTATATGTTTATTTCCATATCAGGCAATATCATACAAACATTAAAGGTAATATCATACAAACAGGACACCCAAAAACAGACCGAATAGAGATTCAGAAAACCAACATTCATGGTATTGCCAACAATGCTAAAAAGTGAAAAAATTATGTTAGGTTTATAAAACCTAGACAACTGATGTGTGGAAACATGTAATATGTTACATGTAACATGTAATAAGTTATTTATTATTATCAGCACCCCATATCACAACACATTAAATCTACACATGACCTATTAGCCTACAAGCAATCCATGTGTAAACTTATCCTGCCACAAGTTAAACATTCTACAACAGTTGCAGAATAGTCCCAGCCTTCTATTCAATTATGTGGGTTATTTTTACTTGCGATGGACTTAGAATTTCAACTTGTTGCAGAGTTAAAGAAATTTGAAGACCCATCCTTATCTGGAGAGTGCTGAGTAGGACCAAGGGCTACACTACTCTATATAAGCTTGCCAGAGGTCTTCAGATGGTTATGTCTGTTGTTCTTGGTGAGTATTGAGTACTACGTACTTGAGTTTGTAAAGTAAAGACTTGGATAGCAAGTCATTGTGAATAAGAGCACAGACTGCAATGGTCTTTGCAAATTAATTTATGTATATATATATTTTTAAACTTGACCAGCATTAAACATGCTGACATTATTGTTAATACTGCGAATATAATATATATATTTTCAGCATTATGTTTCCTTAGAAGATCATCTAAATATTATAGTAATACAACTCTAACAATGTAAATGTACCTGGAGTGAATCTGTGCATCATATTATTTTTCATTGAGAATGGCATTCTTAGGTATTTCAAAACTTATTTTTTCCTCAACTGCAATTTACACTTAATTTTTGCAATTTTTACAAGGGGGAGAACAACGTATAACTTCTTCACATTCGGCAGTAAAAGGTGAGATTTTATGTTTTTCTGTGGTGTGTTTAAGCCAATCATCATCATCATCATCATCATCACCATTTATTTATATAGCACCACTAATTCTGCAGCGCTGTACAGAGAATTCACTCACATCAGTCCCTGCCCCATTGGGGCTTACAGTCTAAATTCCCTAACACACACACACAGACAAACAGACAGACACAGACTAGAGTCAAATTGTTAGCAGCTAATTAACCTGCCAGTTTATTTTTGGAGTGTGGGAGGAAACCGGAGCACCCGGAGGAAACCCACGCAAACACAGGGAGAACATACAAACTCCTCACCGATAAGGCCATGGTTGGGAATTGAACTCATGACCCCAGTGCTGTGAGGCAGAAGTGCCAATGAGAGAGAGAGAGAGCATGAAATGTGACAATAGTCACTTCCACACTTTCTATAAATGGAATCCATATTAGTAGAGGAGGATATGTAAGACAAACCAAAACAGATAAAAAGGACATTTATTAATACACCTTTAGTGCTCTTCATATGACCAGATTTGGCCACACTGATGGATGGCCAAATTGGACAGATTCAATCGTTTTGCGGACATATTGAATGAATAGATTGTTCAGGGCACAATGTTTCACATTGATGACCTGCCAATGTGTCTGCTGCTGGACCCATTCAAAAGAAATACAAATCAGTTAACTTGTACGACCATAGTAAGACTAGGCGATTAGTTAATGAAAACATCCAGCATATCCTATCATATTTGATGCATATGCAGACAACTTTAATCAGTATGTTGAAAAAATGGCCTTTAAGCTGCAGTGCCCTTTTTCTTATGATTAATGTTTATTTAGTTTTATGTTACGTTATTTACTTGGAAAAGGAACATAGACACACTTTAGAACATAGTGGGGGAAATTTAATTGGCAGCGTTACTGTCGAAAGTAACCAGGCCGGAGCACTATTAATACGGTAATTTTAACCATGATTTCTGTTCAGAAAGCAGAAATCCAGCGTTGAAATTAACATACTAACGGTAATAATGCGCACTATTATCGTAATGACGGTAATAGTGCGCAGGCTGCGTTACTTTCGGTAGTAAAGCGGCCAATTGAATTCCCCCCAATGAGTGTGATTGAAATGCGTAGAACGCTTCGGTAGGGGCAAGTATGATGTGAAGGTTTGAACTGTAGAAGAGTTTTAGATTACTCCTATTGGAGCTTAGCTAAAGCAAGGAAAACCTGCATAGTTAGTGGTCAATGAGTGTAGGCGGTTTTGCCACGTGGACCAGCGGAAGTAAACATATAGGTGCTAGAAAAAAATGTATGACTTTGCATGGTCACAACTTACACCCATACAAAGGCATAACTAGTGAGCTGTGGGCCCTGGTGCAGGTAGGCGGGAAGGAGGGAACCAGGGACCCCAACCCTCTGCATCTGCTATGCAGCAGGCCCCATTATCTCCATGGGCCCCGGTGCACTGCAATTACTGCACCAATGGTAGTTCCACCACTGCACCCATATTCTCCACCCATGCGCTACCAAACTAATGTTGCTATGTACAGATTGCTCTACAGTGTGAGCATTGATATGTAGTTTAATATTAGTTTGCATTTTCATGGGCTGTAATAATTTGGTTTAGAAGCAATGTCACCAGTGTCTACTATTTACATTATTTCAAATACTTCACTTCACATACTCCTGCTGCAATATTACTGTGCATCTGGCTTGCATTGCTGATACCTACCTATTACAATACCCAATGTGAGTGTTTGGGTAAATTGTCTGTTAAGTGATATTGTGAGTCACGTTTTAAAAATCTCCACTGAATATATAGAATTATGTTTAAACATAGCAGCACTGAATAATATTCAACATACTTAAAAGTGCTGTTTAGCTGAATGATCAATAGGAAGAATTCCATCAAAATCAGAGAACAAATGAATATGTCATTGGTCTCATTTTTACAGTAATGAATTGTCATAGGTACCAGTGAACTGATTAAACCAAATATCTTAGATATAGTTATAGATTACACCGCACTTTAGAAAAAGTCTTCTTAAAGGAGGCTATTCACACCAGCAGGTTAGAAGTAATCAGTGTGTGTTGTATATGTGCTGTGTGTTTTATGTTGTAAAAACATGTAATCATACAAAATAATCTCTTCCAGAAACCAGCAACCATGGGTGACGGTGAAATGGCCGTTTTCGGCGAGGCCGCCCAGTATCTCCGTAAATCCGACAAGGAGAGACTGGAGGCTCAGAACAAACCTTTTGATGCCAAGAACACCTGCTACGTGGATGACCAGAAGGAACTCTACGTGAAAGGTTTAGTCACTGCTCGGGAAGAAGGAAAACTCACCGTCAAGACCGACGATGGGAGGGTAATGATAATAATATAGCTACAAATTAGATTCCAACTTGAAAATTGTTAGTGGGAATAACTTAACAAGGATTGTTTTTTTTCCAGAGTGTAACTATGAAAGAAGCTCAAGTTTACCCCCAAAATCCCCCCAAGTATGACAAAATTGAAGACATGGCCATGATGACTCACCTGAATGAGGCCTCTGTGCTGTATAACCTCAAAGAACGTTACGCAGCCTGGATGATTTACGTAAGTCTTCACTCTTATGCTGAGAGGATATTTAAGAAGAAATCTCAAATAGTTTAAAGTCAAATTTAAGTTATAAGTATAATAACTTTGTAAAAGGCATCATTATTTTCAGTAAATCGAGAGCGGGGTGGTGATTGGATGGGGGAAGAAGGATTAGGAGGGAGGAGATGTTACAGGATAAGTAGGAGGAAACAGTAACATTGTCATGTTACCTTAAAGGGGTTGGTAATTGGTAATAGATAATAGATAAGGTGTCTCATATATTGCCAAAGCTAGGAGCGGATAAAGGCATGGAATTAGGGGGTTACCGCCCATGGGTCAGGAATGAGCCTCATGGGGGATATGAAGAGGAAGGCCGAGATTTAGTCTCAATGAAGAGCACGGGTGCTCATACCTAACACATGACCTCTGTCATGGAGATAATAAGTAATTGAGGCAATAAGAAGATGAGTTAAATGCATGGCAACAACTCAACCTTTACTTATTTTTTAAATGCAAACATAGGGCAACCTTAGCTCATTAGATGTTATAGGTCAGCCACACAATTTTAAACTTAGTTAAATATTGTATATATTACAATTGTCCTGTAACAACTCTGCAATCAAATCTACTTTGCCACATTGCAGACCTACTCTGGGCTTTTCTGTGTCACTGTCAACCCCTACAAGTGGCTGCCAGTGTACAACCCAGAGGTTGTTGCCGGCTACAGAGGCAAGAAGCGTATGGAAGCCCCACCACACATCTTCTCCATCTCTGATAACGCCTATCAGTTCATGTTAACAGGTACAGCAATCTTATTACTCTGAACCGATGATTGCTAGACACTTCGTTCTGGAGCCACATTTTAATAATATGTAATTAATACACATCTTCTTTTGGCAGATCGTGAAAATCAGTCTGTCCTGATTACGTAAGTAAAACTTCCTATATATTAGTTATATTTTTTATTATTTATCTATATCTACATATCCACTTTTACTCCTCTTTATTTATCATCTGTTTTATCTCTCTTTTACCTCCAGTGGAGAATCTGGTGCTGGAAAGACTGTAAACACCAAGCGTGTCATCCAGTACTTTGCAACAATTGCAGCTATTGGAGACGCCGGCAAGAAGAAGGAAGCTGCTGCAGGCGCCATTCAGGTAAATCTGTAGATCTGTTTAACACTAATTAATATAATACAGCACATCACATCTACATGTATCCAACACATTTTGAAGAACACAAATTAAGTGTAGTTTTTGTCTGGATAAGGCATGTTTGAGGATAGGGCAATGAGACAAATGCCCGTCAATCCAGGAGTAAAGGTATATATTTATGTTATGCAAACTGAATGCATTGCCCAATAGGCATGCATTACACCAGACCGCGTAGTTATTTCGCAAGATGCGCCCTTTGTAGTTTTCCTACTAATTGTTAGTAAAGTACAGTATTAATATTCTAACCACTATAGAAATCTATAGAACATTTCCCTTGTCCTTCTTACCAATGACATCTAACCCTACTTGTTCCCAATTACTTATATCACTGCATTAAACCTCACATTATACTACTGTTCTATGCTACCTATTATATAAATAAAAACAATATATCATGTCCATCTTGGTAATTAAATGTATGCGAATATATCATCTCATCCAAATCCTCATCATACATTTATGATTTGTAAATGAACCACATGAGGACATGTATCATGTATCATCTTCTGAGAATTCAAACTTGTAATGTAAGCACCGTATACCTACAAACATCCCAATGGCCTCCTTTGAATTCCCCTGAACCATATTAGATATCTTGTGTTAACACGGTTATAGACAGCAATAATTAGTGCTACAACCTCATAAATACCAACTCAGAAAACACAATAAGGTTGGTTGGGGGGGGATAATTGTGTATAAGGACGGCAGGGGCGAACGGAGGATTGTCAGGGGGGGGGGGGGTTTCCCCCCGAACCCCCAAAAAAAACCACCCCCCGCGAGAGCTGCTGCGCATGCGCAGCAGCTCCGTTTCATCAGCGCTGTCCTATACAGCAGTCGCGGCGCTGTCTTAGAAGCGTCCGCGGCGGTGCTGTATACACTACAGCACCGCCGCGGACGCTTCTTTGACAGCGCCGCGGCTGCTGTATAGGACAGTGCAGCTATAGTGGCCACTTAGATAGCGCAGGGGGGGTTTCTGGATACTCAGAAACCCCCCTGCGTGCGCCACTGGACGGGTTGCAGCTAAAGGGTGTAGGTGTTTAAACCTATATAAAATAAAAATATGTATATAGAACCATAAGTGCACACCCTAATAAACTAAACATTTAGAGCATATATAGATATAGCTGATCTAATAATGTATGATACTTTAGTTCAGTGGTTCAAACTGATTTGATAACTGCTGCTGGACGGGTAGGTTATTTAATTAATTCAGCCGAACGCCCCTCAGTTTCCAGCCAAACCAAAGACTTTATGTTCCTGTGTTTTCCCTACGGAACTCTTAACACACAAGGACCACTTTCCTGATACTATGGAAACTTTCGTTTTGTATCTTGCAATACGAATGCTGAAAAAAGTAAAGCATAGGTCCCAACGCATTTTGTCCCAACTGACTTCCTCATTGGGCTCATGAAGAATTATATAGGGACAAAACACAGTTTTGAAATTAGGGAGATGCACTCACTACCAGTGTTAAGAGTTGGGTTCCATCATAGAGATTTATGAGAGTTGTGCGCAGGAAAAAATTTTGTTAGGTGTTGATTACAGTCCCTTCCTTCGCTGTGTATACATATATGATACAAAAAGTATTCCTTCTCCTGAAGTTGAAACAATCAATAAATAGATAGATAAAATAGATAAAATTGGACCACCCTTACCACATGGAAAACCATTAGCTGGAACTGGGTTAGAGTTTCCTGGTGATTTATGCCAGAGTCACAAGGTATCTGTATTTGTTATGCACAATGTACTCAGTTTCTGCCCACTCAATTCACTCAATGTATTCTGTCATTGCAAGAACTTATTGAGCTTGCCTTAACTGTCTTCCTATACACAGACACTCAAACAGCTTTCACTCAAGTCACGGAGCCCAAGAATTTCTCAGAACCAAAAAGATATGAGCATCACCTTTTATAAAAAAACTTGTTAAAGAACTTTTATCGTTTACACATGTTTAAAACGAATGTTTATACTGATTCCATGTCTTTTTTTAACATATTTACCAAATTAATCAAAAAATTGTAAAGATGCAAATCAACCATTTTATATCTGACTTTAGGGCAATCTGGAGGATCAAATTATCCAGGCTAACCCTCTGCTGGAAGCCTTCGGTAATGCCAAGACTGTGAGAAATGACAACTCCTCTCGTTTTGTGAGTATTCTTAAAAATGTTTTCTTTTCTGTTTTAATTTACATCATTTGGTAATGTGACCATGATCTCTGAATTACTTCTGTCATGTTTAGGGTAAATTCATTAGAATCCACTTTGGAACAACTGGAAAACTGTCTTCAGCTGATATTGAAACATGTAAGGATAAATGTGTCCATATTATTAACTGTTTTGCATTGTAGATTGTTATATATGTTTATGTGCTCATTACATTTTATATCTACAGATCTGTTGGAAAAGTCCAGAGTAACATTCCAGCTTTCAGCTGAGAGAAGCTACCACATCTTCTACCAGATCATGACCAACAAGAAGCCAGAAATTGTTGGTAAGATCACTTTTGTTTAAACCCGCCACATATGAGGTAACATTGAGACCTGCAGACTGTACAGATTTTAGTATAGCACATGGTGAATATTTATACTATAGTACATGAAAAACTATAACACTATGAAATATTGTTAATGTGAGAATTTACTATGGATCAGTTACCCACTGAACCTGCCTTAGTTTTGCATCTTTGTGACTCAATAGCACTTAGATCACTAGTAGTGGATGATCCAGATCCAGTCACTGTAATATGTGTAAAAATTGTTAGGTGTCACGTTGTCTAACTGAATTATGTCCTTATTTAGAGATGCTTCTGATCACCACCAACCCCTACGACTACCCCTCAATCAGTCAGGGTGAGATTGTTGTGAAGAGTATTGATGATGTGGAAGAGTTCATAGCCACCGATGTAAGTAGTTGAGAACTTTCAAATTCAGAGCTGTTATTTTAAATCAGTTATCGCTGCTGGATATGTTTCCATGGTTGGACACTGTTATTGAGTCAGTATTAATGTATTATTATCCAACAGACCGCCATTGACATCCTGGGATTCAATCCAGAAGAGAAGGTCGGCATCTACAAAATGACCGGCGCTGTCATGCACCATGGCAACATGAAGTTCAAGCAGAAACAGAGGGAGGAGCAGGCTGAGCCAGACGGCACCGAGGGTTTGTACTTATTTTCAATAAGTACCAAGAATACTTGTGAATATTCCTCATGCATAATTGTGTAACAATAATTGAAACTGTTCTTTCTCTAGTGGCTGACAAGATCGCCTATTTGATGGGTCTGAACTCTGCTGATTTGCTGAAGGCTTTGTGCTACCCAAGAGTGAAGGTCGGCAATGAGTTTGTCACCAAGGGACAGACTGTGCCACAGGTATAATAAGATCAGAAACAAAACAAGGAAATGTTTTATACATTTATGTCTGCCAGTCTATTAACAAATGGTTGTATTCACGTCTTCAGGTCAACAACTCTGTAGGTGCCCTCTGCAAGTCTGTCTTTGAGAAACTCTTCTTGTGGATGGTCACCCGTATCAACCAACAGCTGGCCACAAAGCAGGCCAGACAGTTCTACATTGGTGTGCTGGATATTGCTGGATTTGAAATCTTTGACGTAAGTTATTGACCTGTTATAGCTGCATGATTTCATCATGCCAGTTACACTGCAGTTCCACATCTCCTTTCTGTCACTTACAGTTCAACAGCTTGGAACAGCTCTGCATCAACTTCACCAATGAGAAGCTGCAGCAGTTCTTCAACCACCACATGTTCGTCCTGGAACAGGAGGAATACAAAAAGGAAGGTATTGACTGGGAGTTCATTGACTTTGGTATGGATCTGGCTTCTTGCATTGAGCTCATTGAGAAGGTAAGTTCACATAGATTAATTTAGCAAGACCTTAATAAAACACTGACATTGTATTCTGGAACTCACCAACTTTGCAATATGTTTTCAGCCCATGGGTATCTTCTCCATCCTTGAAGAGGAGTGCATGTTCCCCAAAGCCACTGACACATCCTTCAAGAACAAGCTGTATGAACAGCATCTGGGTAAATGCAAGAACTTTGAGAAGCCCAAGCCTGGCAAAGGAAAGGCTGAAGCTCACTTCTCTCTGGTGCATTATGCTGGTACTGTGGACTACAACATCTCTGGCTGGCTCGATAAGAATAAGGACCCTCTGAATGAATCTGTTATCCAGCTCTACCAGAAATCTTCAGTAAAACTGCTGTCCTTCCTCTACTCCTCCGTCAATAATCCTGAAGGTGAGTTTTTTCCACAATATTTCTGGTTAAAGTTGTTTTACAATTCTAGATAATGAAGATTGCTGTGATGACTGTTACATTATTTTTAACAAACAGAGGCTAGCGGTGGTGCAAAAGCAGGAAAGAAGAAGAAGGGAGGCTCTTTCCAGACTGTGTCCTGTCTGTTCAGGGTCAGTATAATTTTCAATCTCCATACAGTGTATGGTTTGTATGTCTGAATTGTCTTTAAGTGAATACAGTATAATTTGTATTTTTGTGTAATTATATGTGTTCATATTAGCTTTTATGTGATATTCGAGTACAGCCTATACATTTTATTTTATTTTGTGACCGCTGCAGGAGAACTTAAACAAGCTGATGACCAACTTAAGAAGCACCCACCCTCACTTTGTACGTTGTCTGATCCCCAATGAGACTAAGACCCCAGGTACTGTATTGTTTATTTAGTTTTCTTTCTTAATGTAAAGAACACTCAGACTGTTTGAAACGCTTGTTCTCTAACATAATAAATTATTTACTGACAGGTATCATGGATAACTACCTGATCATCCACCAGTTGAGATGTAACGGTGTATTGGAAGGTATCAGAATCTGCAGAAAGGGATTCCCAAGCAGAATCATTTATGCTGACTTTAAGCAACGGTAAATTTCCTTTATAATTTCCGAGCATTTCTTATAAGCCTTGAACTAATTTTAAATTCATTATTTTAAATACTGAAAAGTTTATGGTGCATCACACCTCAAGTTATAATTTTGTTATATAAAACTTTGCATAACTATACAAAACAGCATAAAATAGGAAGTTGCTAAAACATAATTCACTAAAGTATTACAATGTTTATAATGCACTAATTTTTTAAAATGTTAAGTAGCCATCATTTGCAATCATTTAATAATTTGCTTATTCATTTCAAAACCAAGTTAAAGACTTTTCTCCCATTTTGTTTTGCCAGTTACAAGGTGCTGAATGCCAGCGCAATTCCAGATGGGCAGTTTATAGACAGCAAGAAGGCTTCTGAGAAACTCTTGGGCTCAATTGATGTTGATCACACTCAATACAAATTTGGACACACCAAGGTACGCAATCCATAGCTATCATCCATCTTGGTAAATCCAGCCCTTTGTCTTCTTTGAACTGTAAATAATATTTTTTTTCTTACTGAAGGTGTTCTTTAAAGCTGGTCTCCTGGGTACCCTGGAAGAGATGAGAGATGAAAAGTTGGCACAACTGATCACCCGTACTCAGGCTCTTTGCCGAGCTTACTTAATGAGACTTGAGTTTAAGAAGATGAATGAGAGAAGGTAACATTGACGTTGTGTTTCAAAAGTAATTTTTTAACTTGTATGAAACGAAATATTACATTATATTCATTTCTCAAACAGGGAGGCATTATATGTCATCCAGTACAATGTCAGATCCTTCATGAATGTCAAACACTGGCCATGGATGAAGCTGTACTTCAAGATTAAGCCACTTCTACAGAGTGCTGAAAATGAGAAGGAGATGGCAAACATAAAAGAGGAGTTTGAGAAGACCAAAGAAGCTCTGGTCAAGGCAGAAGCCAAGAGGAAGGAACTAGAAGAGAAATTAAATGCCTTGGTTCAAGAAAAGAATGATTTGGTTCTACAATCCCAGTCGGTAGGAAGCTTTACATCATCATCATCACCACCATTTATTTATATAGCGCCACTAATTCCGCAGCGCTGTACAGAGAACTCACTCACATCAGTCCCTGCCTCATTGGGGCTTACAGTCTAAATTCCCTAACACACACACAGACACACAGACTAGGGTCAATTTGTTTGAAGCCTATTAACCTACCAGTAGGTTTTTGGAGTGTGGGAGATAACAGGAGCACCTGGAGGAAACCCACGCAAACACAGGGAGAACAAACAAACTCCACACAGATAAGGCCATGGTCAGGAATTGACCTCATGACTCCAGTGATGTAAGGCAGAAGTGCTAACCACTTAGCCACCGTGCTGCCGTACATAAAAGTTTAATTTAAAAATATCTTAAAATCAAATCAACAGAAAATATGTATTTGGCTGACGTGCATCTTATATTCTGTAGGAATCTGAAACTCTGGCAGATGCTGAGGAGAGATGTGAAGGTCTTATCAAGAACAAGATCCAACTGGAATCAAAGATCAAGGAGATCACTGAGAGGCTAGAAGATGAGGAAGAAAGCAATGCTGAGCTGACAGCCAAGAAGAGAAAATTGGAGGATGAATGCTCTGAGCTGAAGAGAGATATTGATGACTTAGAACTCACTCTTGCTAAAGTAGAAAAGGAAAAACATGCAACAGAAAACAAGGTATAGTCAAGTGAGAAGACATCTCACACTCACACTCATACTGCAAAATAGAATGCCTTATGTTCAACTTTCTCCTTTATTTGAAGGTTAAAAACCTAACTGAGGAATTGGCAACTCTCGACGAAAATGTATCCAAAGTCTCAAAGGAGAAGAAGGCTCTCCAGGAAGCTCACCAACAAACACTTGATGACCTACAAGCTGAAGAAGACAAAGTCAATTCTTTGACCAAAGCCAAGACTAAGCTGGAACAGCAAGTAGATGATGTAAGTAATGGCAAAATGAATTAATTTTATTCATTATATATATTGGAAGAATATCCTTAAAAAATAAAGAAATTAAATATATTTTTTATCTATGTAGCTGGAAGGTTCCTTGGAACAAGAGAAGAAACTTCGTCTTGACCTTGAGAGAGCCAAGAGAAAGCTTGAAGGTGACCTCAAACTGTCCCAGGAATCAGTCATGGATCTTGAAAATGAGAAACAGCAAACAGATGAAAAACTGAAAAAGTAGGTATTTCTTAATTTATTTTCTATAGACTGAAGTTTTAATAAACCTGGATAGGAACATATTGTAACCTGCATTTTATGACATCCACAGAAAAGAGTTTGAAATTAGTCAGCTCCAAGGAAAGATAGAGGATGAGCAGTCACTGGGATCACAACTGCAGAAGAAGATCAAGGAACTGCAGGTACAGAAGTGGCTGATAGAATCGTATTGTATTCCTGTTCGTCACAGATTTCATTTAATGTAATAATTAACTGTTGTTTTCCAGGCTCGTATTGAAGAACTTGAGGAGGAAATTGAAGCTGAACGGGCAGCTCGTGCCAAAGTTGAAAAACAGAGGGCCGATCTCTCCAGAGAGCTGGAGGAAATTAGTGAAAGACTTGAAGAGGCTGGAGGTGCATCATCTGCCCAGATTGAGTTGAATAAGAAGCGTGAAGCTGAGTTCCAGAAACTGAGACGTGACCTGGAAGAATCCACCCTTCAGAGTGAAGCTGTAGCTGCTGCTCTGCGCAAGAAGCAAGCTGACAGTGTTGCTGAGCTTGGGGAACAGATTGATAATCTGCAGCGTGTCAAACAGAAACTGGAAAAAGAGAAGAGCGAGCTGAAGATGGAGGTTGATGACCTTGCCAGTAACCTGGAGAACATCTCTAAATCTAAGGTACTACAATCTCCATATCTTTTTTTATTATTCACCTACAAGTATGAATATAATAACATGAATATCTGCTCCTGAAGGCCAATCTTGAGAAAGTGAACCGAGTTCTTGAGGACCAGCTCAGTGAAGTGAAGGCCAAGGATGATCAGCATCAACGTTTGATTAATGACCTCTCTACCCAAAAGGCTCGTTTCCAGACTGAGAATGGTACTTATTTTTTTAAAATACAATTGTTAGCATTTAGCATTTTTTGTTTAGCGTTCAGCATTTTAGTGTTACAACTAATCCTGACTAGTGCAGAATACATTCTAATGGGTGCCATTTTTAAATAATCAATGTCAATTAACTTTAAAGTCTACTTTGCTTCATAGTTGTATTTTTTTAAATAAACCCATTGTGTTTAAAACTGAATGTGATTGATATTTGTTAAAATCCAGGTGAGCAGTCTCGTCAGCTTGAAGAGAAAGAATCTCTGATTTCCCAGCTCTCCAGAGGAAAGCAGGGATTCACCCAGCAGGTTGAGGAACTCAAGAGACAGCTCGAAGAGGAATCAAAGGTAATAATTCAGCAATGTTTAAGTAAGTTTCGATTCTACGTCTAGAAGGAGACAATCCATATTTCAACAACAAAACTTATCTGTAAATTCCAGGCTAAGAACGCCCTTGCCCATGCCCTGCAATCTTCCCGCCATGACAATGACTTGCTTCGGGAGCAATATGAAGAGGAACAGGAAGCCAAGGCTGAGTTCCAGCGATCTTTGTCTAAAGCTAATGGTGAAGTTGCCCAATGGAGGACCAAATATGAAACTGATGCCATTCAGCGCACAGAGGAGCTGGAAGAGGCCAAGTACGTTCTAACCAAGCAAACTTGACTAATGTACAAATTCTGAATAATTTCTTTAAAAAAATGTTTACATTATTTTTAAATGCACTTGCAGGAAGAAGCTGGCTCAGCGCTTGCAGGATGCTGAGGAACAAGTGGAGGCTGTGAACTCCAAATCTGCCTCTTTGGAAAAGACCAAGCAGAGGCTGCAGGCTGAGGTGGAGGACCTTATGGTCGATGTGGAGAGAGCAAACAGTGCAGCTGCTGCTCTTGATAAGAAGCAGAGGAACTTTGATAAGGTAGATATGTAAATCCACCACTGTGGTAATATTATGACTTACATGCTCACTGTGCAGTTTGTATAGTTGTTATTAATAACCTTAATAGGTCCTAGTAGAATGGAAGCAGAAATACGAGGAGGGTCAGGCTGAACTGGAGGCTGCTCAGAAAGAGGCCCGTAGCTTGAGCACTGAGACCTTTAAGCTGAAGAATGCTTATGAAGAGGCCCTGGAACATGTTGAAACCCTGAAACGCGAAAACAAGAATTTGCAACGTATGTTTATTTTTTGAAAGCCTTCCACTTTATAAACTGTTGATTTTCTACAACTCTAATCTATTTTTAGTATTTAAAGACAAAATGGCTCAGATATTTGCTGATTGACAGATTTTTCTGTGAATTACATTATTTTGTAGTGGAGAAATAATAAATGTTAACTTTTGTGATCTATATATTTATTTTATTATCTCTATTCCAGAGGAGATTTCTGATTTGACTGAACAGATTGGTGACAGTGGAAAATCTATTAATGAACTAGAGAAGGCCAAGAAGCAGACTGAGCAGGAAAAGAGTGACCTACAGGCTGCCCTGGAGGAAGCTGAGGTATGGAACTAGACCCGTCTTCTGCAGAGTCTTTGGATATACTCATAGTAATATTATAGTTTTTAATTTTTGTTATTATTATTTAGTAAAGTTTTTCTTTCTTTATTTTTCCAAAGGGATCCCTGGAACATGAAGAAGCCAAGATCCTGCGTGTCCAGCTTGAGCTGAACCAGATCAAATCTGAGGTGGACAGGAAGATTGCCGAGAAGGACGAGGAGATTGATCAGCTAAAGAGAAACAGCCAGAGATCCATTGACACCATTCAGAGCACATTGGACTCTGAAATCAGAAGCAGAAATGATGCTCTGAGACTGAAGAAGAAGATGGAAGGAGACTTGAATGAACTTGAGATCCAGCTCAGCCATGCCAACCGCCAGGCTGCAGAGGCACAGAAACAACTCAGGAACGTGCAGGCACAACTGAAGGTATTTGCAAGAGAAAGCATCATCTGACATGTAGCTTAGTGTTCACAATATACCAGTCACTGATCAATCTATTCAACACATTTAGTTTAGATATTGTAAACATCTACACCCTGTTTTGTGGCTACTTTCTGTGGACCCACCCTTCCTTATATATTAGTCTATTTTACTTGGCAATAAAAACAACACACTGTTAGCTCATGCATCTACATAATCTCAGTACTAGTAAAATAGTAACAAATAAGCAAAATAGTAAATTAAATCTTATACACTTTGTCCAACAGGATGCCCAACTGCAATTGGATGATGCCCTGAGGGCACAGGAGGATCTGAAGGAACAGGTTGCCGTGATTGAACGTAGAAATAACCTGCAACAGGCTGAAATTGAGGAGAACAGAGCTGCCCTGGAACAGACAGAGAGATCTCGCAAGATCGCAGAGCAGGAACTTCTGGATGCCACTGAACGTGGTCAGCTGTTCCACTCCCAGGTAAGATCAGTTACTGATCATCACTGGAGGAGCCTTAATTTAATGTATTCAGATCATACAATAAAACAGACATTTCCTCCCTCAGAACACCAGCCTCATCAACAGCAAGAAGAAACTGGAAAGTGATATTGCTCAGATCCAGAATGAAGTTGAGGAAGCTGTCCAGGAATCTAGAAATGCTGAAGAGAAAGCCAAGAAGGCCATCACAGATGTATGTGTTCTCTGTCATGCTTTCATTAAGCACCAATCATTGTTTATTGAATGCCTCAACGTATTGCTTCTTTGCTTAAGGCTGCACTCATGGCAGAGGAGCTGAAGAAGGAGCAGGACACCAGCTCCCACTTAGAAAGAATGAAGAAGAACCTTGAACAGTCAGTGAAGGACCTGCAGCATCGTCTGGATGAAGCTGAACAACTGGCGCTGAAGGGTGGCAAGAAGCAGCTCCAGAAACTGGAATCAAGAGTAAGTACACTATGTATAGTCTTGGGGGAAAATTTTAGTGATTGTACAAGTAGCAAAAGTTAATCTTTTAATATTTCACAGGTGCGAGAACTGGAAAATGAGCTGGAGAATGAACAGAAACGTGGTGTTGAGGCAATTAAAGGTGTTCGTAAATATGAGAGGAGAGTAAAAGAACTGACCTACCAGGTAAAGAACAATTTTCTTTTTTAAATAGATTGAGCTTTGTCATTCCTGACACTTACACAACAGTCCAAGACCGTTGTGATTAAGGGTTTTATTACACAGAATGTTGAAATCTGAATATTTTCCTTTTGCAGACTGAGGAAGACAGGAAGAACGGTCTGAGACTGCAGGATCTGGTTGACAAATTGCAGCTGAAAGTAAAGGCCTACAAGAGACAGGCTGAGGAGTCTGTGAGTAAAATCTCGTTTTTTTCACAGCAAGAAATTTTACATTTCTAGTTATATATTCATGTGTTTTTAAATTGTAAAGGCGCCTTAACAACTTTGTGAGTTAGAATTGTTCTTTGATTCTTCTCTACTGCAATTAATAGGAGGAACAGGCCAATGCCCACTTGGGCCGCTTCAGGAAGGTACAACATGAGCTTGAAGAGGCTGAGGAGAGGGCCGATATTGCAGAGTCCCAAGTGAACAAACTGAGGACCAAGAGCCGTGATGTTGGTGGAAAGGTAAGACGTTCAACATGTTTTGCCTTAAATTACTTTAATGTTTCATCAGACATATACAAATAACAAATTCATTATGTATCTACAGAAAGATAGCGAAGAGTAAAGATGGATTAACGGAACATTGACGGTCTCTCAGAAATGTAAATTTATCTGTCTACAACCTGTCTACATTCATCCCTCCCCTGTGTTTTATTCGTCATGCAAATAAATTTCATGTTTGAAATTAGCAAAAGATTTGTCATGCTGAATTTACTTAATACGGTATGGTATAAAGAGGACATCTGAATCCTGGTCTTTAAGTTTGTCTGAAATGGACAGAGATTGTTGGTTTCACAATATGGTCATCATATCTGGGTGTACCTTGCCTTTTCTGATTGATTCATACATTCTACAGTCATTAATTCAGATAATTGGGTATAATCTGCATCATAAATAGTAATAAACCCCAAACAATAACTCCATTTGCTTATGTAATATCGCTGTTTAAAGCCATATCCGACTCTGGGGATCATAATTGAGTTTAAGATGCACCACCACAAGGGTGTAGATAAGTCATGCTCCATTGGTTGGACATGCTCTGGGGACACGGTTTGCACAGGTACAGAAGGAATGATTAGACACCCGGAATATTTATCAATGAGTCCACCAAACTCAGCAATTTGTTAGCTATAACCAGGTAACAAACTGCTAATATTAGGTCTGCAATCCAACCCAAAAAATTATCATTGCTTATTTATATATTATCAATTTATGTATTATATATGAAGCAACAACTTTGTGTGTATTCCTACATGAAATGGATTACAACTGTTCATCAGTTGAGTGTTTTGCATCCCAACATGTGTTTTAGTCTCTAGTAAGTAGGGCCAGTATTCTAAATAAGAGTATTTAAAAAATGGAAAATATTGAAGAAGTAGCTTATATTTTTTTTTTACACACAGGTATTTTGATTTACTCTCAGTTAAGTTGGTCACCTTTGACAAGTGATTAGACTAATGATAGTGCCAGCCACAAACACACACTGGAGTACAATATAATAATGTAATGTAATATATGGTTATTTTAGAAAAGTGCATAGACCAAGGTGGGTGTTACCCAGAAATGTAATTGTTTGAGAAAGACAATGGACATATTTGTTATTCCCAACGTTAGACAGCTTGTGTAGAGCAGTGTCTGCATTGCAATATAACAGTCCCTCCTTTCCCTATCTTATTGGGCATTCACGTGGTGTGGTGACAGCTACAATTAGCTCTAACGTCAAGTAACTTTACTCCTGCTGTCAATCATGGATCAGTCTATAGATCAGAAGCAGCCCAGTATTAGTATTGTCAGTAGTAATACTTTTTCAACCTCTAGTAGTATAAAAGGTCATGTGGAAGAAAGTGGAAGAAAGGGCGCTGCAAATCCAAACAACGTTTGTCAATCTGAAAGAAAATATCAGCTCTTGTTGTAAGTGTTAAGGGAAAAGTAGAGTGGAGTCTCAGAGTGTCCATGAATGCTGCATTTGAGTCTGACATTTCAGATTCTGTAATTATATGGCAGCCTCCTTCCAAAATTTCACAACCATTTGGAAAGGTGAGGATGAGTAGTAATGATGATGATTTAGACATAGAAATTGAGGCTGTTACTTTGGAACTTGCTAATGATGAGGGGGATAATTGTGGACCTGACAATGTTGGAATTTGTTGTACTTGAACAAGACAATGAGGAGGAGGAGGATTGTGTTAAAGTAAGGCAGTCACCATGCCCATGATAAGAGCATTGTCATGCCTGGGCAAAAGACAAAAAAAATCCACCTTTCATGTAGAACTAATTTTATCTCAACCCAGCCAACTTTAAGGCATATGTAGCCTTTGTGATGCCACAATAAGTAGAGTTAGGGACGCTGCTCATCTACCTTCTCCCTGTTATATCATGACTGAGTTTGACTAAGTGCCCCAACATTCGAATCTGTCGGATTTCTCAAAACCTGAATGCTCATCTCTACTATTTAGTATTAGTGGCGGATGGGCAGTAGCAGACAGACAGAAACTGTTGCACAGGTGTTATATTGATAGCACTATAATGCATTTATTTACACCGATCAGCCACAACATTAAAACCACCTGCCTAATATTGTGTAGGTCCCCCTCATCTCGCCAAAACAGCTTTGACCCGCCAAGGCATGGACTCCACAAGAATGAAAAACCAGTGCCAATCCCAAAATAATAAAAACCAAATGCAATTGAGTTATAATAGAAAAAAAGTACATTAAGTCTACCTTCTAATCTAGAAAATATGTTTATTGCTACAAACACAAATAAAAGAACAATATTAATATATTGAATATAGTTTAACCCTACAAGGTACACTATTGAAAAAGTGCATAAATATAAATAAAACTATTACTCCCAATGTTTAGCCCATAATCGTATTCTAGCAACAATTGTGAGTATAGTAAAAGTTCTTAAGTACACACATTGAAGCATAATTTGCATAGATGCTGAGCTGTGACAGTTTAATTTGTGCAATTATGTCTCTGATATAATAACACTGATGTAAATAAACTGCATAAAAGAATATATATATGCTGATGAAACTTGGAATTAAAGTAAACCCATATGGGAGCATCGAAACAAAATTGTGCTTCAGAACCCCTGTCCTGCAATGTACAGATCACGCTGGTTTTGTGGTGCTCTGTAAAAGACAGCAGCATGGTGTATAGTCCACTCAAGATGAAGCACAAGTGTAAGGCCGCTGCTACACACACGGCAGCATCTCCCATTCTCAGGTAACCACGATGGCAAGGAAGTTTCCACAATCACCCGCAGTGCTGAATACACTTGGGGGACCCTTTGTTGTAAAACGGGTCACTCAATAGCTCTACCAGCCCAAAAAACAGCAACTCCTGAACTGCAAATTCATGTCTCACAGGGCTGCTGTCACTAGCCCATACCGGTAATACAGACTCTCCTTTCAAATGCTCTGTGAAATGATGAGGATAATTTGACAGCTGACACGCTGCAGTCCTCAATCCACAAGCTGCTATACGATCACCCAGGCTACAAATGTGTTTACTAATTCAAAAGTCAGAGGATCATATATCGTTCACAGCATACTGACAAGATAGAAAATAAAATATGCTACCAGCGGCTTAACTAACGCGTTTCATTATAGTATGTATAACTTCATCAGGTGTTAGTGCAAGATTCCACAAGACCTCTGAAGGTGTCCTGTGGTATCTGGCACCAAGATGTTAGCAGCAGATCAGTTAAACCCTTTAAGTTGCGAGGTGCAGCCTTCATGGCTCGAACTTATTTTTCCAACACATTCCACAGATGCTTGATCGGAATGAGATAGCCAGCATTAACTTTTTCAGCAATTTGTAATCCAGTAACTCTCCTGTGGGATTGGACCAGACGGCTAGCCTTCGCTCCCCACGCCCTTCATTGAGCCTTCTCCTCGGGCATTCTTAAAAATGAGATATCATTTATCTGGAACAGCACAGTATGATAATACATCCAATAAACAGAGCAGGGTTTTCCACACAAATACATATGTGACATCATTAATATAAATTATTTAGACATATAAATTCTTTATGTTAGCTCTCTAGAATATCCGGCTGGTACTTATAGTTGACACCTTTGATGTAGCTTGTTGCCCTGATCACTAATATGTACAACAAATTTGAATTGTAAAAAAAAAAGTTTTGATTAATCTACCACAAATATTATAGGGCCCTGGAATGACCCCAGGGTTCTCTGTAGGCACATGCCATTAAACCTTATCAGCTGATCTTATCCGTAAATCCTGTAGCTGGGTCCCAGGTTTATCTGAGATATAAAAAAACCAAGCTATGTGTCGGGATACAGACACTAGGCAGATTACTAGAGGATACAGGAAACAAGAGAAACCCCCTGTTTTAATTGCACACAGAGCTGTTACAGAATACCATACAACTCATATAATTAGAAGTAATCATGACCACATTTATATTTCATTTTCTTAACTCCTCATAATGCCATAATCACAACAATAATGTTCATTGCTGGACACAGTGCTTGGACACTTGTTCCACGATATGAGAGGACTGTGCAGAGCAAAAGAAAAAATAGAGGAAAAATGGAAACTGATATCTACAGACTCCAATTTTATCTAGGGTCACTAGTTACTAAGCAGATGTTCAAAGGGGGCTGCCCAAACCTTCTATAAAAATGAATACTCAAAGACACCACATGAAAGACCAGCACTATATATAAACAATAATAAATTAGGGACCGATATTGTATATATTAAATATATAAAAATCTATAGTCTATATATTAAACACATAAAATCACAATGGCAGAACTTACTGACGTGAATGCTACCACATATGTAAAAAAATGGACAGGCAAAGAAAATGTTAAAATCTGTCAGTTTTAAGTATCGTTTTATTCCTCTTTATTTTAAGATGCTTGTTTGCAATTGTATTTCTCTATGTTATTTTGTCATCGTTTTTAATATGATTAGCATTGTCACTATTTTTGTCATATTAAATTCCATCTAATAATGTTCAGTCTTTGTGTTCTTAAAGGATTCACGAGTCATTAAGCTTGGTTGCTATTTTGCTACATTTATGACAGATAATTGTTTTGTTAACTGTAGCTCTGAGTAAATTATGTTGCGATTACATTTTAATATAAATCAGGGAATAACTTAAGACTCAAAGTTTCAGATTTGGAATCAAATCTCAGTATTAGAAGAACTGGATACTTCTTAGCGTATTATTATTATTATTATTATTATTATTATTATCATTTATTTGTTAGGCGCCACAAGATTTCCGCAGCGCCGTACACAAAGCAAACAGTAGACTATACAGGGTATAACAGTACAGAACAATAAACAAAAATACCAATGCTTCAGAAACTCCAGTTAGGTCAATGCAGTAGAGGCGGAGTAGAAGAACAGGTGTGGAGACAAGAGGGAAGAAGGCCCTGCTCATTCGAGCTTACATCCTAAGGGTGGGTGAACAAAACAGACACAATTGGAGGAAATTGAAGTGTGGGGAGAGGGACCGGGAGGAGAGAGGGTAGAACATTTGGAGGAGATGCGGGTTAGGTAGAAGGTTAAGTTTAATCAGTTTTAGAAAGACCAAGTGATGTTGTTTTGACTATGCCAAACTAATATACCAGGCATAAAACAACAAAAGATGTCTATCTGCGCGATCAATCCCAAAGCAGCCTCTTCACTTATAATGTACAATACCTTCAATGTACTCAAACATCTATGCAATAACCACAATAATAAGAAAAGTTGGCGGTATAGGATATTACATATAATATAATCAAATGGATCCTAAAATATATACAAAAAGTCACTATATCTTGATTGCTGTTCCTGAATAGAACATAGGAAGTCTTCTTCTTTAACACCCTCCGTTGTAGATATTCTTCCAATGGATATACATATAAAAAAATAAAACTAACATAGTATAGCCTGTATATACCGTCCAATTATGCATAAAAAAGGGGACCCTTAATTAGCTCATGTTCTTAACTTTATAACAACACAACGTGATGAAAACGATTGTTATTTAACCCCTCATGGGTATGCACTTACTAGAAGGCAATGGAAAAAAGGCATATCAAATCAAACATGTGTACTCGTATTTCCTCTTCATTCCTGATCTTTATCCCATAAATCAGATCTTCACTCCATCATAGTAATGGTGAAAGAAAAAAGAAGATTCCATAGTGTAAAATCCTCACAACATTTATTAATAAAAAATATCGCTCATGGATAACTTCATAAACAATAAACACCAGACACTGCTACAGAGGGAAAAGGTGGACCCTTACCCTTCAGTTTTTCAAACAAGCGTGGTAGATAACATAACAGCAGCCGCAGACGTCCCGGGTAACAATTCCACGCTGCACGCTGTCCAAAAGGAGCTGAGGTTTCCAATTCCTAATTCCCCAGTACAGCGTCTCACGTAACTCACTTACGTCTGCCGACGCGTTTCGATTCAACAATCTTTTTATTTTTCTGGCTTCAAATCCCTCGATTAAGTTAAAAGAAAATTAAGTTTATTTCTTTCTGTACCTCCCTCCTCTCTACAACGGAGGGTGTTAATGAAGAAGACTTCCTATATTCTATTCAGGAACAGCAATCAAGATATAGTGACTTTTTGTATATATTTTAGGATCCATTTGATTATCCTATATGTAATATCCTATAGCGCCAACTTTTCTTATTATTGTGCAGCACAAAATCCTCTCTCTCCAGCACCCTCTGGAATGCAATAAGTCTGCAAAAAACTGACTATCCCTCACTGACACCACCTCTCCTGCTGCTCTCTCCTTTGGGGGTCTGTCCTTTGCCCACACCTTTAGAACTGGTGGCCAGCAAGGTGGCAGGATAGGGGTCCTGCTTTCCACCTGCTACACCTACTGGGTCATTCCCATTGAACCCTTTTTTCCTTTTCCTCTTTTGAGGTTCATTCCATCTGCCTCTTCTAAGCTATTCTCCCAATTCCTTGATAATGTCTTTGTTTTACTCCAACAGTTTCACCATCCTGATTAATAATGCCAACAACTCCACAGCCTCTGAATTTCTCACCCTCTTGTCCTCTCTTAATGTACCTCATCCCCACTCACAACAGTGGCCATTCCCTTGATTTGGTCTTTTCTCAAATCTGTGGTGTCTCTGACTTTAACAACTTCTCCTTCCCTATCTCTGACCATCATCTCCTCTCCTTGGGCATCTCCCAACCACCCTCTCCTAAGGCCACTGTCACTAACTGCATCCTTGATAGCCTGAACCCTGCCATCTTTTCCTCTTCTCTGAACTAGCTTCCGTTCTCATCATCACCTCTCCTGCCCTGACCAGGCTGTCTCCCTTTATAGCAGCACTCTTGCCTTGGACTCCACCACATAAGCTGCCAACATTTAGCCTATAACAGACCCCACCACAACTTTGGCATTCTAAACATCCCCCTATGTATAAAAAATTTCTCGCACCGCCAACAACCTCTGCGGGACATCACGATCTCTCACTTACTTCTCCACTTCAAATTCATTCTCTCCTACTAAAGTTCAGTTCTTCCTCTCGAAACAGTCCTACTTCAAATCTCTTAATTCCTCTAACCCTGTTGCTCTATTGCCACCTTGACTCCCTCCTCTGCTACTCCTTTCATCTCTCACTGTACTTGACTAGACTATCTCTCCATTCAGGCTCCTTTCTCTTCACTTCCCACTCCCACCACCTTTCTCCCTGTCACAGCTTAGGAATTTTGTGGATCCCCAACCTCTTCTTTAGATGGATTAAGCAGAGGGTAGCGGAGACAGACCACACTGGGGTGTAGTCCAGATAATGGATACACAGCAAATAAGGACAGACACGATGAAGTAACATTGCAAATGTAGTATATTACTTTAGTAGTGCAACAGCAGTTGATAAGTTGGTACAATTCAGCTATGCTGAACACATGGCAGTTCATAAATAATAATATCACACAATAGTACTTCAGTTGGTAACCAGTAGCAACGGCATGAGGACAAGCAAATACAGTTCAAAACGCTGAGATGGAATCCGAACTCATGAGCCTTAATATACAAACAGCAAATAGGAAGAATCACTGACACAGCTGAAAGTCAATATGAGATGTATGTAGAGTTGCTGATCCAGATAGAATGTGATTCAGTAGCGAATGGTTATAGGCAAATCATAGTTCATAACAGCGGAACAATAGATGTTATATGCAGTCCAGATATAACGGTAACACAGGAGCATGCAGCGGAAGGTTGCTTGGAAGTACAGCGTGACAATAATAATCAGATGATGAGTAATCGTGGAAATCCAAATAGCATTAAAAGTTCATCGGTTGATAACGATACAGCTGCAAAGCACAGAACTTAATTGACAGAGCTCACTCCAAACTCGGAGACACTTCTTATAAATAGTCCAGCAATAATAACAGCAGTAGTAGAAACGGCCGGCTGGTCTTAGAACCACAGATGACAAGAGTTTGATTGTAGTTCAAATAAGAAATGCAGATAGTTGATAAGGGAGTAGCTGAGCAATCAGTATGAGCACAGTTGTAACAGGCAGCTCACAGAATAGTTCAATGTGCTGATGAAAGTTCAAAGAATAGTTACAGCTTGTAGATAACCAACGAGATGAAATATCACGGAGCCAAATGGTGATCAGCGATGTCAGGCAATCACGGTAACCGGTACTCCAGGGAACACTCAGAGAATCAGGTATACCGCCAGAACCATGGCAAGGTGAGTAACATGAAGATCAGGCAATGAATCCCTGATCACAGGAGGTTGAAATAGTATGTGGCAACCAATTAGCTTCAGAGGGAGGTTCCAATTAAGGTGATGGAAAACAGCCATGCAAAGGTAGAGACTCTGAAGCAGGAGATAAGCACCAACAACGTTCCTTAAAGGGCAAGTCACACAACAATATCTAGTTATAGGAGCGGTGTGTGACCCTCCCCCTCTGGACTACACACCTTATCCTCTTTCCCAACCATATCTGTGGACCTAGTCACTTCTCCTGTCTCCCCAAACCCATCCCCTCTCACTCCTCTTTTCCCTCTCTCCTGTTGCCTGCTCCCACATCACCTACTTCCTCAACCTTTCCCTCTCCGCTGGTAATTTCTCCTCCTCATTCAAACACACCCTGGTCTCCCTCATACTTAAAAAAACCTCTCCCTCCTCTTTCTAAAAGAACTAATAATCTGTGTAAATTGTTGACAATAATATACTAGCCAACCTTATGTATGATGCCTAATTGCTCCCCTTAAATCCAAAGTGAGAGACCCCTGATTTGTCATATGTTGATCCATTATGATCTCATTTAGACTAATTTTGTTTGTTAGAATTAATTTTGTTATATTTATTAAAACTTTCACTACACTGTACATGTATATGCACATTGTTTATTAAACCAATAGTAAGAAAAATGTGTTAGATAGATGTAGCAATGTGAAAATAATGGTGTACATGAATAACTGATTTATATGAGAAAACTATGCTGTTGATGTATCCTTGACAAAGTCCCGTAGCGGACAGATATTGTATTCTGAACATTAACATGATCCCCTGATGAAGTCTACCTGATGAAATGTGTAGGGTTGAACATATAGCAGGGTAAACTACCCAGTGTATACTGGAACTGACATCACCAAGCTCCCATAGCAATGCACATCAACAACAGCAAGAATGCATCATGGGGGACCTGTCCTTTATGAATGCTGGTGGTATTTCAAGGCCGACAGCATAAGAAGCACACAGGGTGTTGATATGCCTGCTTTTCTCTGAAACACTGTCAATGTGATTTTATCCTTTTATAAAAACTAAAAGATAAACAATGCTTCACTATTTATCATTCTCTTTCCTTTGAATTACATGTATGTAGAGTAAAGCGGAATAGAACTGTCACATTCATTCATCTGAATTTTATAGAATTATGATAAACAAAAGTCTGAGTTTGAAATGTAAATACTGTTCTCCAAATTCATTGCCAAAAAATTGATGAAGAGTGACATATATTTTAACATCTGTTTAGCTGGCTACACAGAACTTTATATGGATACAATAACAAATGTTGCTAAAAGATCCATCACAGAGAAAACTAATTGATACAAATTATTAACCTTTGCATGAACTTATACATTGAATCTGTTCATTCTCTACTGTTTAGAATATTAACAAAATTGATAAAAGTGTCTAACCTACAAGTACTGATTGAACTGACCCTTTGAGAAGTTGGGCAAATATCCCAAATCAGCGAACTGAGGAAAAATGCCTGTCCTTGGAAGGTTTTTCAGGAGTAGTACACTTGCCTTAAACCACACAGAAGACATGTGTACTGAAAGACCTACAGGAAAGCTGGGTTGTCCCAGAGGGAAACAATTGGGGAGAGGAAGGAGATAGGTCACCACATTCTATTACAGAGGGTCCACTAATCCCCTTTTTATTATCAGAGGCTCACTACAAATTCCCAAATTCTGTCACCACCAAGATTTGTTTCAAGAGCCGAACTCTAACAGGAAACCTCTAGTTACTCCCTAACTTACCTGAAACTGCAATCAAAATTGAAATCATTCAGAGCTATAATTAACCAAATAATGTCCTGTGATTCAGTTATAAATGACCAAGCTTAACTAGCTTGTGAGTTTGTTAAGAATACAAAGACAGGGCAGAATAGCCACAATGCTTAAGGTTTATAAAAATATGATAACAAAATGACATACAGTATTGTTATGCAAAACAGTTTCTTAACATATAAAGGAGAAAATACAGAAACAGAAAAATGTATTTAATTTCGTATCTCTTGCAGTAGAACACAAAGGGGCCGATTCAATTCTGCCACGAATAACGCGGCGTTAGCAGTATTACCGTTATTACGGTAAAACTGCGCATAATTACCCTTAATGCGGTCATTTCAACGCTGGAGATGAAATCCAGGTTAAAATTACCGTATTGATGGTAATACTGTTAACGCCGCGTTATTCGCGGCAGAATTGAATCGGCCAGATAAATATGGATCATAACCCCAAGCAAACTGTATTGGGTGTTGTGGCACAACCAAGTATTGTCTGTTGGTATTTTTTTTTACTTGTTATTCTTCTAGAGTGAAGACGTTTTCTCCATTAATTCCTTTTGATTTGTCTAGATAGGATGTAGTGGTCCCAGACTGACTTTCTGTGTGTTTCTTCAGTCCAGTGGTGCTTTGGAGGTGTTTCTCCTGTTTGGTATTTGTGTGTTTGTCTAGTGGACATCTCCTGGATTAGTTTGTCCTATTGAAAAAGCATATTGGAGATGAGTTATGGGATGTGGGATGTTGTTTTGCATCCTCATGTGTTGTAGAAGTGGTCATAGGATTAGATGCATGTTCTGATATCAGGTGTTTATAGCTCACTTGAATCTGTATCTATTTTGCATGAAAGCCTTTTTTGCATTTATAGCTCTTTTGCCTGTATAGAAATTTTGTGTATACAGCTCTAGGAGAACAAGAATGTGTGGTTGACAAAGGAGAATGAATAGTTATTGTCAAAAATTAAGATTACATTGAGGAAGAAAGAAACCACCTAAATGACACCACAACTTATAATACTAAGTACAAGATAGAATTAGTGGTGGTTTTGAACTTCAGAATGGGACATACTTCAGAAAAAAGATACATGCATACCTGTCTAACAAGGATCTGTAACGACCTATAACCTAATACTTACCCAATATCAACAAAAACAGAGAAAACTGTAGGGAAACCCATAGTCCTGGGCATCAACTCACTAACAAACAACATATCTGAATACATTGACACCAACCAGATACTAGATATCTTTAGTGGCATTGAACTCAACTACACCCTTTTCATTTGCAATATCTCATTAGTCTACACATGCATAGATTATAATAAAGGACCCTCCGAAACAGACACCTACTCATATTTTTACCGGTCCTACAAGGAGCAGAACTTAAAGTAAGCATGAAACTAATTCTTAACCATAACTATTTTTGGTTTGACGGAGGCCACTACAGACAAGTAGAAGGAACAGCAATGGGTACAAACTTTGCACCCAGTTATGCCAACCTCTTCATGTCAGTATGGGAGGAGAACCAGATCTGGAACAACAATCTATACATCAACAAAATAGTTCTCTGGAAAAGATACATAGATGACATCCGATGCGTATAGAAAGCAGATGAAAAGGAACTCAATGAATTTCTAGGATATATCAACAACAACTTCAACTTCAAGCTCAAGCACATGAAAAATGTAGATGGACTTCTTAGACCTCACCATTTACATGTAACAGGGTGTCTTCCACACTAAGATGTACATCATGCCAGTAAAAACATTATCCCAGCTACTAGCAACACCACAAGAACTGGCTTAATAACATCCTAGGAGCAACATTGAAAATACTGAGAAGGAAAACAGAAATACCAAGAACAAGCCCAGGACTTGTTCATACAAAGTACAACCCTGAACTTGTCACAAGAGATTTGCAAAGAGTTCTATGACTTCACAGAGAAAGACTTCTTACCTACATTAAATCAGAAACAATGACAAAAAAGGAAGAGGACTTCTTCATCAACAACTGGTAAAAATCCTGAAAAAGCACTGTCATATTCTTCAACAAGAAGAAAAGTTGAAAGACATCAAAGACCCAGCGTGATATACATGAAGTCAAGAAATCGAAGAAATTTTCTAATCACATGTTTTAGCCATACAGACAACAACCCCCAGCACCTGGCTCAATTAAAAAACCAAGTGCTTCTACCACTGCAGCCATTGCAGAGAAACAAAAATAAGAACTACAAAACCCACTACCACATTCACATGAAATACGAAGGGCAAAACGTAAAAGATTCAAGAAATAGATATACACTGGAGGCACCTGAATCTGTGGCCACTGACGGCGGGAGCTGCGTGCGCCTGGCAAATCTCTGGTGGTGCTGAGGAGGTGGACCGCTGCCCATCTGACAGGAGACTGTCGCGAGTGAGTTGATCTGCCCAGCCCTCCCCCCTATATACCCGCAGCAGCGCACAGTTAAATCACTGCAGCGATTTGTACCTCACCATCCTCTAAGTCCTTCTCACCAGGCTCTGCCTGCAAGACCCGGTGAGAATCTTCAATACTCCCACATCTGGCTGCCAAATCCAGGCTACTTACCTGACTGGCCTGTGCTGTCTGTGGGCTCGCTCTGTGGAAGTTGGTCTCTGGAGGATACCTGGCACTGGGGTCCTTTTGCTGTGCTCTGGCTGTCTTCACTGTACATTGCAGTTTACAGGCACCACATAGCCTGCTGCCCTCTAGTGGTCAGGTGTCTACATTACCACTCCTGTGTCTCTAAACACACAGGGCTCACACTGATATCAAGACTAAATTCTCAGTCCTCCCTTATAAAGGCTACTTAAGATTGCTAACTCACCCACCCTATATTTTACCTGTGACCGGATCCCAACCCGGATCTCCTAGGGCACTCAATGACTTTATAACCCTCTACATGCTGGCAGGGGGGGAGTTTCTTCTACAATTCTATATAATTCCAGATTCATGTGAGTCCTCCTACCTACGTGGGCCCGTTCATTGTATTTTACTCTACTAATTTGCCTGGGCATATCGCCCCTCCAACGATTCCTGCTTAAACCTCCAGCTCTCTGTACTCTTCCACAATGCCTAAGGGAAGTAAGAAATCTCATCCTAAAGGACTTCCTCAATATTTCTCAAAACAATTGACTTCAACCCCGCATAAGGTGAGTGTCACGAAACTCAGGGGTATTCTGCTTACTGGTTTCAGCACTACTCACCAAAGAGGTGCGGAGTCTAACGTGTCCCAGGTCTTCGCCAGGGACCCCCGCAAGGAAGTATGGTCTTTGCTGCGGGAGACACGCAGGTCGCGGTCCAGTGAGCAACCAGTGAAGCGATAGGATGGAAGAGGTGTCAGGCAGGCCGGGTCAAAACCGAGAAATCAGGAGATGCCAGAAGGAGAATCCGTAATCGTGGTCAGGAACTAGCCGGGTCAGGTATCAGGAGCGCAGGAGATAAGGAATGGTCAAAACGTAGCCTGGGTCAATTCACGAGGAGCACAGATAATAGATAGTCAAGATCAAGCTAGGCAACGGGACGCGCTGCTGCCGCCTGCGTCGGAAGAAGCAGGCTTCTGTCCCTGTGTGACGAACATAGCACAGGGACGGCGCCTGACAGTGAGAACAGACTCCCCACACACTTTTGCTGACTCTGACTCAGACGAGGATGATACATCCCCGATAACCAGACGGGACTTTCTAATGCTAATTAAAGAAATGAAAGAGCTTAAATCTTCCGTTCACTCAGAGGTGCAAACTGCCCTTCACTCAATACATGCGGAGATGACCTCAATAGGTAACAGCACCGACCAAGTTGAGTGGGGGCTAGAGACGGTGGTGTCCTCCCAGACAGGAATGGAGGAGGATATTGTACGTCTTCGCAGCGATCTGACATCTGTCCAGGAGCACCAGGAAGATATGGATAACCGGGCTAGGCGGAATAACCTACGCCTAAAGGGCATTCCTGAAATGGTCGAATCTGCACACCTGGACCAATACCTTAAGAAGCTTTTCTCCCAATTGGCCCCTGAGGCCCCGAGGATCACTTATTATTGGACAGAGCCCAAAAGGCCCTAAAACCCAGGTTGACCGACCAGAACCAGCCTAGGGATGTCATCCTACGGCTTCATTTTTATACTGCCAAGGAGATGATCCTGCGCGGGGCCAGAAAATTACATACCCTAACTTACGAAGGTCACAACATACAGATTCTCCAGGACTTGTCACCAACCACTCTGGCTAGACGTCAGGAGTTTGCCCCAGTAACGCAAGTTTTACGAGATCATAATGTGCAATATCGATGGGGATTCCCCTTCCGTCTCTTCCTTTGGCATCAAGAGCGCCAGATTTCCTCTCGCACACTCCCGGAGGCGCAGGCTCTTCTTCATCGACTGGGCCTTGCTCCTGGATCCCCCTCGGGCTCTTCTCAACCATCTGTTTCGGGTACTCAGGATACCAACCCGCGACCTCAAAAAGCACCGCGAGGCGAATGGTCCACAGTCCAGAAATCTTCCACACCTCGCAAGACTTCATAATCTAACTCCCTGTCTGACTTCCAAGTTCAGGAAGCTCCTCACTCAAAGTGGGTGCATCTGAGTTAGGGTTAATGGTAGCTGTTTCTGTTTGCTTACTGACTATCCCCACTGGGTGCATTCCAACAAGTTGAGGTTCTTCGGATACATGTCCTTTGTGATGCACAAACATTGTATTGTTTTTATTGTAATGGTTACATGCTCTAGGTCTGCTGTTGTTTTCTCCTTTTTTGTTTGCTTTCCTGTTTCTGCTCTCTCCTATTGCAGGTTGGCATTCACGCCCGCTTCTTCCTCAGTGTCATAACATAACGCCTGCGTGGATCCCTCTGGGAATGACGTTCCTCTCCCTCTTCCATCAGCAGGCCTGTCTGTTCTTGTTTATTTTTCATCTGGTGTTTTGTTTTGGGTTTTTGTTTTGCTTTTTCTTGTAGCTCTTTTCATACGTACACTGGTACTTACTTCATATGTAAAATTTGTCTGCTACCATTGATACCTCTAGTCAGATAATGTACCACGGTTATTGAATATGTTTTCACTATGTGGACCTATGCTACAGATATGCCCTAATCCACCCCCCCCCCCACTGGGGGGCTGGTACTCAGCCCCCCTCCCTGTCAGCCCTCCACCTGTTGTCCTTTCGATTGGTAACTGCCTGCCATTTTCCCCATAGAGCTTGCTAGCTCTCAGCTGGTCCCCGGGTACCTAGAGTACCGTTCCATTTGCCCCACCAGCACTTTGGACAGGTGTTTGGCACCACACCCGTCCTCTTGCCCCTACCCCCCCGACACTCCTTACATTCCTACAATGTTTTCCCATTCCTGGTCGTCCCGTGTATCTACTCCTTTAGGTAGTCAGAATTACAATTTACTACACATATCTCCTTCTCCAGACTCCTCTCCCCTGACTTTCTCATGACCCTTCGCCTGATATCTTTTAACGTTAAAGGTCTCAACTCTCTCCAAAAGAGGGGCAAACCTTATGCTTCGTTACAGGCCCTTAAAGGCAATCAAGTATTCCTACAGGAAACCCATATTATTAAACACCTCCACCCGGAACTCAAGTCCAAATGATTCCCCCTTACCTATCATGCTTGTGACTTTACCCAGAAGAGACGTGGGGTGGCAATCCTTTTCTCTCGTAACCTTGTTTTTGATCTCACAGATACATATAGAGACAAGGAAGGTAGATTCCTTATTCTAGTGGGTAAATTGAATAACCTCCCATGCACGCCCCGAACCAAGACCAGCATAAATTCTTTAAACGTCTAGGAAATGTACTATCTCAGGTCCGTAAGGGAGAACTGATAGTAGGTGGAGACTTCAACGCGGTTCTTATACCCCACCTAGATAGGTCTGCCCCATCGACTGCTCTTTCTGACGGGAGGGATGGGAGGAATTCCAGGGCTCTGCAGGATTTTATGAAGTTGCACAATCTGTACGATACATGGAGAGTCTCTGACCCTTTGGCCCAAGATTATTCCTTTTACTCCCCAGTCCACAATACATATTCATGAATCGACATGATCCTGCTCAGCCACGATCTGACCCTTAAACTCACTTAAACTCTAATATTCACTCAATTACATGGTCTGACCATGCCCCAATTTCAGCAGACCTCTCCTCTCTAGTTTTTCGCCCCTCTTCCTTCTCCTGGAGACTCAATAAATCTCTCCTCTATAACCACAATACGGTAGCCCATCTTAAATTCCTAATATCCGAATATTTTAAAATAAATGAGTCCCCAGATACCTCACCTTCTACTCTCTAGAATGCCCATAAGGCGGTCATTAGAGGCAACCTAATTGGTCACCTTTTGGCCTTGGCAGCAAACGCCAAGAAGGCGAGACTAGCTGAAACTATGCATCTCTCCACCTCCCTCCAGCAGCTGGAGTTACAGCATAAATCCAGCCCTGACCCTGCTGTATTTGAACAGATAGTCTCGGTGAGGGGTGAGCTCAACCTGCTCCTCTCCCAGCGAGTGGCCAACAAGCTGAAATGGCTGAACCAGTGCTTTTATGAAAAGGGCGATAAGGCGGATAAGCTCTTGGCCTCTCGGCTGCGGAGTAAAATTTTGTCTCGCAGTCTAAAGGCGTCAGAGATTCCTTGGGGGTTCTAGTCTACGATCCAAAATTAATTAGTTTGGAATTTCAGAACTACTATTTAAAGCTGTACAACCTCCCTCAACCCCCCAACGCTCTGGCCAACCACAAACAGACGGAGTGTATAGATAAATTCCTGGAGGGCGCTCGTCTTCCGAAGCTGACTCCCCAGGCCGCAGACCGTTTGAGTCAGCCCGTTTCCTTGGAGGAGGTAGAGCAGGTTATTAAGGCCCAGAAAGCTGGTAAGGCACCTGGCCCTGATGGGTTTTCGGCAGCTTACAATAAAAAGTTTTGCGGCTCTCCTGGCCCCTCGCCTCTCCACACTTTTTAATTCTATCCTGAAGGGCAGCCCTTGGCCCAAAGAATCTCTGGAGGCTTGGATAACCCTGATCCACAAAGAGGGAAAAGATGCCCATAATTGTGCCAGCTACCGTCCAATATCCCTGCTTAACAATGACCTGAAATTATATGCTAAGATTCTTGCCAATCGCTTAAACACTGTACTCCTCTACCTTTTTCAGACATTGCCCGTGAAAATAACTCTGGCCGAATTATATTCTATGCAGCGACACCTATCTAAATTTGTTTGGCGGGGCAGGTCCCCCAGGCTCCGACTGGCGCTACTTAAAAAACCTACAAGCTGTGGAGGCAGGGGCTTTCCCGACCTCAAGGCTTATTACTGGGCGGCCCAGCTAAGCGCAATAGTTTCCTCATTTGCACCTCCCGCATCTCACGCATGGGCAGACTTGGAAGCTGCCTATCTCTCTTTGCCTGGCCTATCTGGCATTTGGGGAATTCCTCCTGATACTAGGAGGACTCTATTCAAACGTTTTCCAACCTTGGAATTCGCTGCTCGGACCTGGGAGACCTGTAAGAGCCATCTCTCTCTGTCTTTCCTAGCCCTCTTCACATTACACCCCTGTGGCATAACCCTGCTTTCCCTCCGGGTATGTCCCGATCTTCTTCTCGGATATGAACCACAGCGGGTATTGGGTTTGCAGGAAGCCTCCTTGAGCGAGGAAGGCCCATACCCTATGACGTTCTCTGCTCCAGAGTTCCTAACTTTCATCCAATTTTTACCAATATCTACAGGATCGGCATTTCCTCCTGTCTCTCTTGTCGGATAGCTCGTCCCACCTCCCCTCCCCATTTGAATCTCTTTGCCTTTCTTCCCCCTTGCGACGAGGTATGATTTCCTCCCTGTATAACCTCCTACTGGAGAAAATGTTGCCCTCTGGAAATACACATGAGAGGGAATGGGAGAGGGACCTGGGCCCACCACCGTAGGAGGACTGCTGGGAGACCATCAGAATGAGTGTAGCCTCTAGTTCCATATCCACACTAATTAAGGAAAACGCCTACAAAATCTACTATAGGTGGTATCTTACACCCGATAGGCTCGCAAAGATGTATCAGTCGGCTTCTCCTGACTGCTGGAGAAATTGTGGTCATCGAGGCACTCTTGTGCATATCTGGTGGTCGTGCCCTGTCATTTCCTCCTTATGGGAGAGGGTTGCGGGTCTCTTTTCCTCCCTTCTCCAATGCCCCATTATCAAGAATCCATGGTCCTTCCTACTCTGCTACCCTATACAGGACCTTGATACTCACTCTGCGAAACTAGCCTCACATGTTCTGGCGGCTGTCAGATGCCTGATAGCTAAATTATGGAAGCATGAGGAGCCCCCCCCGCGTCTCATCTCTAAGATCTTATGTCTGGTTCATCGCCAATATGGAAAAAGTCACTTCACTACTACGAGACAAAGAAGACAAATTCCATCAGATTTGGGCCCCCTGGCTCTATTCCTAGGGTCCCACACTTTTTCTCCCTCCAAATAATTTCCCCCTTACACAATTTAATATAACATTGGGCCTATTGATTCCCTAAATGCTATTACACAGACCTGGCAGCGTTCCCTCCTATAGGAGAACATGCTCCTTTTAGCTCATCTCACTAGACGACCACTTCCTCTCCTCCCCCCTTCCCCTGTCCTATAACCCTTCAATCTCCATAAGCTTACCCTCCTCTCCCTTGCTTATTACTACCTTGTTTTACTGTGACACATATTTCTATTCCTATTTTGGAAAGTGACACTGGTGGATACTTGTATTTTGAATGTTTCAGTCAAGTTTCTTATCTCTTTCTGTATGTGTCACTTATGCTTGCATATAATAAAATTTTGGAGTTAAAAAAAAAATAAAAAAAAATTTCAAGAAATAAAATTACATGCAACACTCTAGTTCTGATTTATGCCCATGCAGTCTGCAATAGGAAGGACAATCAGGAGCCTAATGTCCAGAGTGGCGTAACACATCAAGGGCATCAAGAACCATGTGATAACATACAGTGTACCTAAATATTTCTCTTGACCCCATGTATCTCACCTTCACAGGAATTAAGAAAGTCATGAAGTTATGTAGAGGTGATAACTAGAGAGAAAGTTGGGAAAGAAGAAGAGAAGTGGATCCATACCCTGGGCACACTGATCCCCAAGAGACTCCACATCGATCAAGTGTTGGCACCTTTCATTTAACAGTCTCCAGGGACCACCATTGAGAATGTAAGAGACCCCTCATACCTCAAGGTAGCACAGTTACCACTTACTGGTTATTAGCTCACCACACCAATCAGGAGCCATACCCAATTCCTAGCACTATCACACCAACAGCCCTACATGCCATATTTATCCTCAATAACACCACATTCCTGGAATACCCCTCACTTATCCCACCACACAACCACACACTTAGGATATAAACATACAATAAAAGAAAAAGAAAACAGCTTGGATAGTCAGGCTGCTACAAACACCCATTTCCAGCCCACCATCCCATATCCACACAATATTCACAAATATCCTCTTATTCATAAACTTTAAATATTCTGCCCCCTTCTCTTTCCTTTTTATATACAATCAGCCCTGTAGACACAGCCAGCACACTCTAAGGATTATCCCTAAACCTCTGTATAGATTCTATCTTCATTATGCAACACTACACCATAGGATAGTTTAGACCCACATTCACCTGCCACCAGAAGATCAGCTCCCAACCCATGATATTGAGGACAGAACTGACCACCTTTTAAATCCCTTGCAACAGTCACATGTCTCCTTCCTCCGGGATCAGGAGTTTAATGGGAATAGGATTATCTACACAAAATTACTCTCCCAGTCTTCTGCTTACACTCAATAGTATTTAATTTAATTGCCACAATTACCCCGCCAGCATGAAACCTAGCAAAGGCAGTCCCTCCCACGATCCTGTAGACCTGAGTGCAGTGTGGGAAGCGGCACCTTCTCACACTCCACTATATACTGAAGTTAGCTTAATAACTAAAATAATTCCATTGAGTTTCCCTACATTACTGGCATTGGGAAGATAGATCCGGTTCCACAGTCAGATTCACTTTCTGGTCATATCCCCAATCGACTTTTCAAGTATGGCCGGGACTCCTAGCTTTTCTTCAAGGCAGCAGCCATACACAATGACACTGACCAATCCTCACAGCACAGACATTCCCCACTGCATTTCTCAGAAAATGTAAAAAAATGCTTTAACCTCATTGTGGTTTTAAAAGATCAGCTAACCCCTCAGCATCCTCCCACTGAGGTGACTTAGAAAGGCAGTGTATATGCTAATATAGAGGAACTTCACACCTGGGTGTTTCTAGATCAGCCAGAAAATATTATACAGACCTTAAGTTTCCTCTCGAACATCACAGAACCATAATATTACATACAATCAACAGAGCATATATTTAGCATGAAACATGAAAATCACTATAAAATATTGATTATTTGGGACAATACTTTGTCTATATTTTCCCAGCCAGGTAGACCATTCTGTTTGACACATTTCCTATTTGAAACTAGAGATCTGATCACATGCTCTGAATTCAGTATTGACAATCATAAATTTCTGACATGTGATCTGATAACTGTACTAAGAAGGCGCTCAGACCACTAGCTATAGCCTCCCTGCTATGGAACAGGACATAATCAACAGTAGGATGCCTGGCTATGACAAATGGTGAGTTGATATGTCAGCAAAACTAAATTAACCCCTTTGTTACCTGTCCACAGCGAGTTAAGGCAATTAATTTCTTATATTTTAACCCCATCATAAGTTGTAGCTAAAATGAAAAACATAAAATAATATAACAAAAGCTAAAAATAGACCAGAAGATTTAAAAAAAAAAAATATTTCCTAACTTGGATTTCCATCTAACAACATAATACACTTGTGCCTTACCATGTGGCCTCTCTGTTTTGAAGACAAGTAACTTGATGATAGTTCCCTTTTACCGGCTAGCATATATCCCTGACTCATAGGTTCATTTGTCAAATGGATGACAAACTGATAATGAGTATAACAGGAACTGTTCTCCATTAACTCCTGATGTCCAGCAATGTGTTTCCAAGTTTTACTGAAGTTGGATGGCTGCAAGTGTGTTTTGTGAAATCTATTTCAGAAATGTCTTAGCCATGGTGAGACCTGTCATCTGTCATTGAGAGGCTAAAGTGATATTTAATACCCAGGCTGATCAGGCTGCAGCCTGGGGCGCTGAGTCCTGGGGGGGCTCAGCGCGGAACACTGACAAGCTGTTGTTTTTTTTTTCTTTAAGTGCCGGTGATAGGCTTCTTTCTCCTCTAATGGGGCCGCCCCTGGCCTCAAGGGGGTGGTCCCGCATGTTCCTGTACCCAATCACGCAGCTAATAGCATCCAACGCTGTTAGCTGCCCTATCAGTGTATTGCTTAGTGTGGTCACGTGAGATCTCACATCTCACTTGACCACACTAATCACACAGAGCGCGCCCGCAGCTAACAGCGTCGGATGCTGTTAGCTGCGTGTGAAGATGACAGAAGCGCCGGCGTCTGGTCAGAGGAGAACAGAAGACAGCAAGGTAAGTGTTTGTTAAATATCAGGGGGGTGACACATCGGATGTGGAGGGGGGGGGATGACTGGGGGGATCTTATAAATTGGATATGGGGGGATTAATGATCTGCTAGTATGGATTGGATAGGGGGGATTAATGGAGTGAAAATGGGGAGGTAATGAACTGGTTGGAGGGGGGGGGCTTATGAATTGGATGGGGGAGTTAATGAAATGGCTAGAGGGGGGAATTAATGAAGTGAAAATGGGGATTAATGAAGTGAAAAGCTTGTAGAGGGCAGGATTTCTGTATTGTGTGGCGATGATGTTGATGCTGACTGTGGTTTCAGCGGTCACTAGAATGCTAAATACTAGATAGACAGGGCTGGTAGATGTTACTATAGGAGTGTAAATAATTTTCATATATTTTATTGTCTGTCTGTACTAGGGGGTTGTTTTGTATCATTCAGGGTTTGTTAAAATTTTGCACTATAATACAATTTTTGCAATATTTTTTGCAATTTTTTTTAAATACAGGACTCCCAAGTTTCCAGAAGCCAGCCAACGGACAACACTCCAAGAACATGCAAAAGAGAACACCAGGTAGTCTACACTGCAAGATCAGGTAAGAGAGGAAGTGCATAATGAAGTGTGTTTAATGTATTAATGTTTTACAATTTTATTTACAGATATATATCTATAAATATAATTTTTTTTATTTACACACACATTGGGGGGGGGGGGGAACTAGTGTAGTAGCCTGGGGTGGCTGTGACCCTTAATCAGGCCCTGTTAATACCTCCAGGTCATGAGGTCCTCATCCTCGATTTAAAAGTAGGGAGAGATATTAAACTGAAGACAATTAACAACTGCTTAATTACACAGTTCATCCACATTCCATCCAAATGGTATGTGAATAGACCAATAGAAATGTTTTTGCTCACTGGTACAAGTTATTGATAAATTATAGCTATTGGTGAAACGTTTGTAAGATATGTATTGCCTAGAATAATATTTTACATGCTGTACTTGCTCGAGATTTTCTGTATCTGCTGTGGAAAATATTGTTGATTTAGAAGAATACCAAAATAATATTCATTAGTATAATTATTGTAATAAAAAGTAATACTGATTAAAGCTATTATATGCTTAGTTGCATCATTTTTTAAGAGGGATTTATATCTGTATATATATATATATATATATATATATATATATATATATATAGTGACACGGACACACCTCTGGTGCTGCATACATGACCAAATTCATGCTGAGCAAACAATGCTTTTATTGTTACATCACAACAAAAGAGCATACACTTTCTTCAGAATAACACCAAGCAACCTAACACTGACTAGACATAGTCCTCCTGTCTAGACACTGGCCACTGTCTGGCATTGGTAGCAATGTACATATGCACAATATAGGTTTATATACACAAAACTCCTCCCTTTGATCTAATTACCTGTATGTGTTCAGCTTTGGAATTTTATTATGCATAGACTTAACCCTGTATGTAGCCTTTCCCTGTAGACTGTGAGCTGAATAGCTAATTGCTACAGAACCTTTTCACATCTTAGTAGACTCTGGGGCAGTAAAACATGCATAGAACTTGTTCCCTCGTTTTACCTTTCCCTAAGCGTCTGCCACCCATCTGAGTGTGTGCAGATTCCAACACTAAGGGTACATGAACTTGTGGAACTACCAATTGTTCTACCTTTCTCCCCTTCACAGCAGCAATTCGAAACAATACATTATTTTTGATCACACATGACGGCATACAGCCTGCCAAATTGACAGGTCTCACACTATCTCCAACATTATTAGCCAACTTAAAGACATGGTGAAAAGTCACATCATTTCTCTGGTCACATGCAAAGTTTGGCACATGCAACAGTTCTGGATAATCAGACCAGTCTATGGGGTAAATGTATCAAAGTGCGAGTTTGCCAGCGTGTTTAAATCGCGGCAAATCGCGGGTTTACCCGCGAGTTTTGAAAAAAAAAAACGGAAATGTATCAAGCTGAGATTTTGAAACTGATGTTCAAAATCGCTGGCCATTTCTGGCGATTTTGGGCGATGTAAACACTCCTGAGTTTAGCTAACTCTCCTGTGTTTGGCAAACTCTCCTGTGTTGTAACAGTGAGTTGTAAACACATAACTGTTACACTGCCTGTCATACAGCTGCCGGAGCTCCAAAATGTGAAAGAATAGATCAAAGTGAAAAAAAAAAAAGCGTGGGGTCCCCGCCTATACCAGCTTAACCCTAGTGCTGCCTGACTAGTGCTGGTCCCGTGAAAATCGGGGAAAAAATTGCGTGGGGTCTAACTACTGTATTATGTGATTTTCCCACGCAATGAGCTACGTTACTTGCGTAAACTCTATTTACAGTATTAGGTGATTCCCCCACTAGCGTGGGAAAATCACATAATACAGTAGTTAGAGCTTGCACAATGAACGTAAATTCATTGCGTACCGGACCTCCTACTAGGTAGGAGGTGTTAGCGACGGGTCCTGAGTTTTTTATTTTTCTGCAATCAACATTAAAGAGTCGTGGGAATTACAAATATGGGGCCCTCCTGGCCGAAGCAACGAAGACTTCTATCAACAAGGGGCCCCTTCTGGGCGAAGTACAGAAGAGATTGGACAAGCCAAAACTATTGGAAGGTATAATTAATAAGGGACTGGGGCAAGCAGAACTATTGGATGGTATAATAAATAAGGGACTGGGGCAAGCACGGAGCTTTTGGAGAAGAAAGAAGACATCTTTGGTGAGTATTTGGGGTGTTTTTATTTTTATTAAATACATGTGGTGTACATGAGGGTGGTTAGTGTGTTTATTGTGGGTTTTTTATTTTTAATAAATGTATGTGGTGTTTACTAGGGTGTTGTGGTTTATTTTACATTTTTTTTGTGGAACTACAGGTCCCAGCAAGCCAGGGATGTGAGGGCATGTTGGCACATGTGGTTGTCCAAGTGCCAACATGCCCTGGCTGCCGTGGGTATGCTGGTGCTTGTAGTTATACAAGCAGCAGCATGGCCACACTGTTTTTGGCAACCTGGCTGGCTGGGACTTGTAGTTCCACAAAACAAAATGGCGCCTGTTTATTTTTTTCACTATTTATCGCCGTATCCCCTACTACCCACAGTCCAGGGGTAGTAGGAAAAGCCCTAGTGCTATCAGCACTGGGCTGGGGGTCTCTAGGGAGGGGCCCCGCTCGTTTTTTTCGGCGGACCCCACTCCCTAGGGAATCCAGCCCAGGGCTGAACAGTCTAGGGTTGGTTAGTCATTATGGTAGGGGGACTCCTGCCGTGTGTCCCTCTGCTATAGTGACGCCAACCCTGGCTGGTTTGCCTAGTGCTGGTAAAGTGAAAATTGGGGGGACCCCACGCAAAATTTTCCCCCAATTTTCACGGGACCAGCACTAGTCAGGCAGCACTAGTGTTAAGCTGGAATAGCGGGGGGACCCCACATATTATTTTTTTTTTACTTTTATCCATTCTTTCACATTTTAACACTGCCAGGGCAGTGTAACAGTGATGTGTTTGTACAACACGCTGCTATCAAGCAGCGTGTTGTATCTGGCGTGTTTTGAAGCAAACTCTCCTGAGTTTGCTAACTCGCAGCTTCATACATTTGAGAGCTGTATAGCTGCAGTGGCAAACAGTCGGGAGTTTGATCTCTGGCGATTTTGCAAATAGCGATTTTGACAGAAGCACAACTCTGGCGATTTTGCATGAAATCTCAGCTTCATACATCTGCGAGTTTCAACTCTCCCGAGAAAATCGCTGGATTTGCAAAATCGCACTTTGATACATTTACCCCTATATCCTCACCAACAGGTGGGGAAGACTCATCCGTGACCTCATGGCAGTTCCCAAATACCATGGTGCAGACACTGTGGTTTCTTTGGGAGGTCCTTTAAGACTGGACTTCTGACCGTTGAAGTTGCTGACATGTCCGGCTGGACTTGCACACAGAGTACCTCTTTAAACAGTGGGAAGTCTCTTCCCAGAATAAGTTGATACTGCAGCTTGCACGCTATGGCTGCCACTACCCTCACAGTTTGGCCTTTGTGCCTAATGGCCAAAAAGTCATTTGCAAACTCATGGTTGCCCCATGTGTGCAGCGCACTTTAACTCTGGGCAACAGCAAGACCTTGGCTCCAGGCAGGACAGAGCTTGAAACTAGTGTAAGTTCACTCCCAGAGTCCACGACTGCCTGAACAACCTTGGGAACAAACACAGCCATAGAGCAGCTGTGTTCTTCACAGAAGGATTTCTTGGCAGCTGCTCTGTGCGACCTGGACTCGGTTATGGCTACATTTTTCAGATCTGATGTAGTGCTGGCATACAGGGAGGCCGTGTATACACCAGCGGTCAGTCCACACAGGATGCTTGTAAGAATCTCTTTATCCAAAATACTCGGGAGGCAATCCAATGCCAGTTCACATTTCTCAGTGCTCTTAGATACCACTATCCTGTAGCCAAAATATATGTCATGGCCACTAGGCTGGAAGCTCGCTAGCTCTTATATATGGAGAAAATATTGTCACACTAGCAAGTTATAAAGGGGACTGTTATGCTCCTTAATATAATGTTAATCAATTGGTTATTCATATTATTCCATAGGTACCTTGAATGATTTCCTAGATTGAATTGTAAGGAGGCGCTACCAACCAGCCACCATGTACATCAAGCCAAGAAAAAAGAACAGAAAAAGCTGGATTTGAGACTGGTGCACAATACTGTCCGCACTTTGAATACTGATTTATGTTTTCCATATGCCCCCCCAAAAATTTATATTTAAAATATAACTTTTATTAATGTAAATTAAAATAAAATGTCTATAGTTAAAAAAAGCGAAATGTGTTTGTGATAAGTAAAATAAAGTGATTTAAAAATTGCTGTATGTGACTCTCGATTCTTCATTTAGATAGAGTAGATTTTGATAGATGCTAGTAATTAATGCATGTCCTGTAGTTCCTATTTAGTCTAAATCTCCTGTTAGGATATATTTTCAAAATCCTACTTGTTGTAAGAAAGACCACCATTAATTATAAAATGTATCTGATCTCAGAAAAAGGTAATAAACATCCTATTTAGATAGCTTTGTCCCATTTTAGGATAATGTAATATTGTGATCTGTATTAATGCAGTAGAAAAAATAGTAACAATGTTGCAGTTGTTATTTCCCCAACCCAGCCTGGAGGGGACCCAACCTATTTTCTCTGTCCACTAACTTGTAAAACGTTGATATTGTAATCTTTTAGCCACTGCTTTAGTGCAACTTTATTGTTCTTATCCACGGAATTGAGCCAAACCTCGCTGTTTCTGTTCATGGCGTTCTCTATGCCTTTTTTACCTTCCAATCACAGTAAATCATCCTCATTGAACAATCCACACGATATTTTTAACGTTAGACAGCATGTATCATGGCAAGTGAGGCTGCCAATAATAAAAGCTCATTAGAAGGAGTGACAGACAGCAGCAGCATCAGTAGACATTTTACAGGGCAAGATGTACCAAAGAGCAAGATGGAATTGCCCTTAGGCCCACCCACTCACCTGTTAAAAAGAACATGCATATTTTAACAAACCAAGCACTACAGTAACGAGGACTGCCACTTTGTGGCTGAAGTGCTTGATTTGTTTTGGTCCACACAAAAGAGAACCTGTCATGCGCCGGAAACCTATGGCTTGCCTACCGGGGTGCGGAACACTTACTTGGCCATCTTGTCCGATGGCGGGCACCATCTTGGATTTGGGTCTGCACATTCGCAGACTCCTTTCATATCTCTTCTGTCATTCAGCCATATTCCTCTTACTCACTTCTCCCAATTATTTAAGGCACCTGTGCCTTCCCAATGGTGCCAGATCTTCTTGACCTACAACCTGCTCAGTTGTGGACAGTTTGGCTCCCTGTATTATGGTAATCCTGCTTATCACTGTCAAAGAACACCCAGTTTTTTGAACGCTTAATAAAGATGTCACTGAGACTGGGCCTCACAAAATTTATTTCACTAGAAACACTTTGTATTTTAAAAGTGAGAAACACATCAGGTTTTTGGGGTGTGCGCTGCTCAGAGTCATACAGCAACAGCACCCTGTTTTTCTCCAGTAAATGCTAGTTCAGAATGATATCTATAGTACTATATATATATATATATATATATTTATATACTTATTATAGAAACAGTAGTCACTACTCTAGACTGTCTGACAGACTGCCGCCCAATTTATCAGCAAACTATTTTAGCAGACTAATCTCTACATGAATAAACTGCATTAAAATAATCACAGCTATTGTTTTCTATGTAAACTCCCTCTTTCACCCTAACGCTCTAGTCCCTACATGTAATTTTCAGAGCACCACCTGCCATCTAGCTTCCTCCTCATATGCTCTCTTTTCTAAAATGGAATATGACAACACGAGGAATCAATCCAAAACTCACGAGATCCGACATCTACCTGGAAATGACGTTTTGCCTCGTTTCAGATCCGATTTTGGTGTGAGTAACCTAGACATGATTCAGTTAAATTTGAAACCCTAAAATTCGGATCTATCGGATTTGACTTAATCCAAACTGCTCATCATTAATTAAAACTTTATACCCTATCATTCAAAGTGTTAACACAGTAAAGCAAAACTTTTCCTCTTAAAAAGCTAATGGATCTGTTAGAGTAACAAGGACAACAAACTTATTCAAATTTCATTTTAATAAAAAGATACAGGGCTTAGGATATAATAAAAACATATAACAAAGGGCATACAAAATAAATGTAATAAAAGAAAATAACAATGATAAAAATTACAGAAAATAGAACACTTATGTAGAATAATATGTATGATTGGCAAAAGTGGAAAGCTTCTAAATTCAGTTGGTTTCCCAAAAGACAGACACCAAAAGATAGTTTTACAATGTGTTTTTAAGATCCCAACCCTCTGTCTTTCACCCCCTCCCACCTTCTGTGATGTCATCCAAAGAAAATCAGTTAAGATGATAATGAGAGTTTACAATTTTTGTAGTGAAAAGGATAATTTCACATTCACTAACCAGGGTTTGAATACAGTCACAGTTACATACTAAAAATGAATATGAAATAATAATCCCTGAGGGAGATATGTGATTTATCTAATTTCCCTGTATACCTTTTATCTATAGTTGGCACACCTTATGTAGCTCCTGACACTGGGTTTAGATTAGCACAAAGATTGTTCAAAACATGAAATATGAAGAAGAGTGATTTATATATTTTCCATGCAAATACATAGGCCCTGAGGGCCTGATTGAGAGAGAGAGAAATATTCCCATTTCCATAGCATATCTTTGCAGTTTTTCATACTGTGCATGCTCAGGAAGTGAACTGTAGCGATTCAGACCTGTGACTGTTTGCTAATTACGACTTCTTATGCCTGAAGAGGCATGGCGGGGAAGGAAAGGAGTGTTCTAACATAGGCAATGCACAATACGACGCGTTTCATCAATTGCATATTTACTTAGACTAGGACGTAGTCACAGATACAACTTAAAAATGTGGGTGGTCTGGGGCAGGGGTAAGTACCAGATGATTATAATGACAAACACCCGAATTAGCAAACCACTTGAAATCAGAGGTTTGTGAATTATTGAGACTTTAGTAGCCACTCGGCCATAAATTAGGAGTTGCCAAGCGTGTTGTAACAAACATGCATATTTTTAATTATAATTTTTTTGTATGCAGCTCCTCTTGTATGTAGCTCCTCCTGTATTAGCTAGGTATTCAAGCTACTCAATTCTAAATGATGTTTTATAGCAATTGAGTTTGTAACATGCAAAATAAAAGGTTTTTCGACATGTATTCTAGTTGGACGTAAGTGTCAGAGTGGTGAGTCTGTTGTCAACTGTATACGCAAACATGGTGTTTGCAACCACAAGTCACGCTTACTCTTACGTTCCCCACGCCCTGTGTGAGGGATGCTTACAGCATGTGTTCTTTGAAGCTGCATGGAGTTTCTACATCTACCTGGTACATGGATACCATTGATGCCCATCTTCTTGCTAATTTCAAAATACTTTACTAAAGATACTATCTCTTCTCATTACCAATATCTCGCTGTCTTTACAAAAAACTTCATTTGTATAGTAATCCTAGATGGCTTCCTGAGATTATGTATGTCCTTTGAGGGTATTTAACCTAGTTAACACTTGCCCCAATCCCCCATTTCCATTGGCTTAGTGGCCACATTCCTGAAGCAATTTATTTAAAGAGTAATAAGCTATAGACAGTCATATCTTTATTAGCATTTTTAATTGGGGCTCCACCATGACTATTATATCGTCAGCCACAATATTAAAACCACGTGCCTAATATTATGCAGGCCTCCCTCGTGGCCACAAAATATATCTGACCTGTCGAGGCATGGACTCCAGAAGACCTGTGAAGGTGTCCTGTGGTATCTGGCACCAAGACATTAGCAGCAGATCCTTTGAGTCCTGTAAGTTGTCAGAGGTTTTAATGTTGTGACTGACTGCTGTATAAGTATGTATAGGTATATATAGATATATACAGTGGTTGAAGTGGAAATTTAGAAGTGCTGGTATGGAACTTCCACTTTGAAATTAATGACCAGGGGCCTGGGGGCCGCCAGAGCCTCTGAAGGTTTAGGGATTTTGATATAGTGAAATTAATTTTAGATGTATTTTAACACTATGTAGTATAATGTAAACATATTAAATGATGCAAGGCTATCTACCCTGTATCCCCAACTCTCCTGTGTCCAATTACCTTTCCTCTGTGTCCCCACACCTCTCTCTCATGTCTCCTTTGTGTGTTTACATTTTCCCTCATATCTCCATAATATTATAATCTAATTTTCCCAAAAAACTCCCTTATATCTTCCGTGTTACCCTTTATCTTTCCCTTATCTGTTTCCTTTCTCTGTTCCTAAGTGCTCCTATCTTCATTGCAGGTATCCCCAGGGCCATCTTAACAATATTATGGGCCCCCGGGCAAAGCAGTGCACCGGGGCCCCTAGGTATAGATATATAGATGTATACAGATATAGATATAGATATAAAGAGATAGAGATAGATAGATGTACATGCTCAGTGACCCTTGAAGGTTTTTTTGCAGGTTTTTTTCTTTTGCAGGATTATTTATTCTCATTAAGAGCCATGCCTATGGGGCCCCTTTGCCTGTGGGGCCCCCGGGCAGCTGCCCATCGTGTCCAATGGAAAAGATGGCCCTGGGTATCCCCCTCTCTCCTTCCCTAGCTGCTCTTCCCTGTGCCTCACATCCTGCTTCTCTCGTTCCTCCCTTACTCCTTGATCCTCTCCATCTATCCCTGTTCCTGCTCCTATTATTCCCTCTCACTTGTGAATTCACACTTTTGCCCCTCCATCATTACACTGCACCTTCATCACAATATGCCCTCATTCAACACCCTGTGCCCCCTCCTTCAGTACCCTGTGCCCCTCCTTCATCACACTGTACCCCCTTCATCATCACACTGTACCCTCTCCATCATCATACTGTGCCCCCTCCTTCATCACACTGTGCCCCCTCCTTCATCAACCTGTACCCCCTCCTTCATCACACTGTGCCCCCTCCATCATCACACTGTGCCCCTCCATCATCACACTGTGCCCCCTCCATCATCACACTGTGCCCCCTCCTTCATCACACTGTGCCCCCTCCTTCATCACATTGTGCCCCCTCCTTCATCATCACCCCGTTTCCCCTTTATCATGCATAGACCTACAATCCAGCCACTGCTTAAATTCCAAGTATAATAGTTTACAAGCACACGTACCCAGTGGTCGAAAGTGGACATTTAGAAGCGTAAGTATGATAAATGTAATGGGAATGTAAGTGAATGGAATTCAAAAGTTTTATAATGAAGGCAGTAGGAGAAGTGGTGGACTGGCATACCACCGTATACACCCCCACTTTGATCACTGCGTGTACCATGAACTTAGGTATAACTGTCTGAAGACCTCTGGGAAGCTTATATAGTGCTTTCCCCTTGCCTACTTAGCTCTCTCCAAATAAGGATGGGTCTTCAAATATCAATAATTGTGCAACAAGTCCAATTTCTCAGTCCATCACATATAAAAATAACCCACATAATGAATAGGAGTCCCATTCTAAAATGCGTAACTTGTATCCGGATTAGTTTACACATGGAATGTTTGTAGGTTAATAGGTCATGTGTAGAGGCTATGTGTAGTGATTTGGAATGTTTTAACCAGATGGACGGGAATAAATATCTGCATGATACACTTCCCTCCTTGTGCTGGCCTCTTGTGTGTTAGGATGATATTTTAATATATACACTGATCAGCCACAACATTAAAACCACTGACAAGTGAAATTAATAACATTGATTATCTTGATACAATGGCATCTGTCGAGGGGTGGAAAATATTAGGCAGCAAGTGAATAGTCAGTTTTGAAGTTGATGTGTTGGAAGCAAGAAAAATGAGCAAGCGTAAGGATCTGAGCGACTGGGTCAGAGCATCTCTAAAACGACAAGTCTCGTGGGATGTTCCCGTTATGCAGTGGTTAGTACATACCAAAAGTGGTCCAAGGAAGGACAACCGGGGAACCGGCAACAAGGTCATGGGTGCCCAAGTCTCATTGATGCACAAGAGGAGCGAAGGTTAGCCTGTCTGGTCCAATCCAACAGAAGAGCTACTGTAGCACAAATTGCTGAAAAAGTTAATGCTGGCTGTGATAGTTGTCAGAACACACAGTGCATCACAGGTTGCTGTGTATGTGGCTGCATGGCTGCAGACTGGTCAGTGTGCCCATGCTGACCAGTGTCCACTGCTGAAAGCGCCTACAGTTGTCAATGGTCAATGAGCGCCAGAACTGGACTATGGAGCAATGGAAGATGTTGGCCTGGTCTAATGAATAATGTTTTCTTTTGCATCATGTGGACGGCCGGTTGCATGTGCGTCGTTTACCTGGGGAAGAGATGGCACCAGGATGCACTATGGGAAGAAGACAAGCCGACGGAGGGTGTGATGCTCTGGGTAATGTCCTAGCATTCAGGTGGATGTTACTTTGACACAAGGGGGACATACACAATATATATAAATATATATATACATACATTCAACTTGATTAAACATTTTTGGAATTATTGTTAATACTGGGAATATACAATATTTTCAACATTTTTTACATAAAAGACCATCGAAATATACTGATATATGAAGTCTATTTAAAAAATATTAGCCGTGGAGAGATCTGTCATTGAGATGCTAAAGTGGTATTTAATACATATAAATTATGAGGTGCTAATCCTTGATTTAAAAGAAGAGATATTAAAGTGAAGGCATTCAACAGCTGCTCAATTACACAGTGGTGGGAGAGTATTCCTGGAGTGTGAATCTCTCATACCTAAAAATGAATCCACATGGTATGTTGATAAACCCATAGAAATGTTTTATTCCACTGGTACTAGTTATTGGTAAATATTAGCTTTTGATGATACATTTGTACATTGTGTATGGCTTATTTTTTACATACTCCAGACTTTCTGTATTTGATGTGGAAAATATTGATGTTTTATAAACTTCACAAAACAATACTCATTATTATAATTATCGTAATAAAAAATAATAGTGCTAAGAGATAGCTATAAAGTTTCTTTGCCAAATCGTGGCAACTTTGGTGCATCAAACAAGACATTCATTTTTATTTAGGGATTTGTTGAAAAGTATTACAAATAAAATATTCATGAGTGAATATTTAAAAAAAAAAAAAAAAAAAAAGATTACTCAATAAAACAAATAAAAAATAAATTGCACCAATAGCCAAGAGTCTTTTTTTCAAGCAGCTCACTGCTGCACTCACAACCCTTTTGCTCAATGAAATAACCTGGCCGCCTGTTAGCTTACAAGATAATTATGGTTTATTGCGCCTATGTTGAAAAGGAGATCCGCCAAAAGGCATTTTTATTGTGTCTATATCATACTTGCCAACTCTCCCGGAATGTCCGGCAAATATTCCGCATATGGCAACATGCTCCTCAAAATGACGCGATTTGCGGTGAATCGCGTCATTTTGGCCCCGCCCTCAGCGGGGAAAACGGCATTTTGTCACGGGGGCGGAGCCAAAATGACGCAAATTACCACGCCCCGCCCCTCCCTCCGACCACACCCCCATGCCTGGAATCTCCCGGAATTAGCTTGCAAAAGGTTGGCAAGTATGGTCTATATGTGTATTTACAAATATGACAGCCAATTCACAAAGTTTTTAAGGGCCTCATACATGCTGCATATCCATCAGCCAATTATGGAATCTTAGAGCTAATTACCCATTTATAACTATAAAAGTCCTGCAACACAGAGGTATGAAGTATGTAATTTCCCAGCTGTTATGAAACCACAAGTCCCACATGCCCTGCCAGCCAGAGAAACCTATATTTCCACTATAGTAGCCTCTGGGGCGGCAGTGCTTGCTGGGACTTTTAGTTCCACAGCAGATTGAGAGTCACAGCTTGCATAGTTCTCTCGCTTTAAAAGAAGGATTTTAATTTTTGCAGCTTCATTCCACTGTAATTGGATAGTTTAGTTGGTGAATGGGTACATGCAGCCAAGTGACAGTGTACGGAAGGGAAAGCTTATTACTTTCCCATTAATTAATAGATTTTTCCTACATACAAATATTTTCTAAATAAGGGGGTTTGTTCCACTTTAAATTGGCATGGAACATATGTAAACAAGGGGGTGGACAAAAAAATGGAAACACTTGACAATATAAGGATTTAAACTGTTTGAGTTGGCTACACTGTAAGAACATAGGTTGTGCTGATCTGTTGTATTTCTTTTGTATGTTTATGCTGTGTAGATCCGGTATTAATGCATCACAGATTGTGACGAGTAACAGTTCATGTGACAGTACTGTAAAATGGGAGACCTGTCATATTTACAATGAGAGCAGATTGCTGGTGGGCATTTAACTGGAGCATCTGTGATAAAAATGGCAACTTTAGTTGGTGCATCGAGAGCAACAGTTTCCAAATGTATGATGGCATAGACAGAGTATGGGAAGACATCCTCAGCTAAGTGGAATAACGGCCACCAACCACAACTAAGTGAATGGGGAGCGCTGAGCCTTTAAGAGGGTTGTGTCTAAAAATCACAGAAGTACTGCAGCAAATGGGAGAACAGAACTCAATATTCATCTTGAAGACCCTGAGCCTGACTGATCAAGGCACGTAACTGCCGATATTGAGCATTATCGTGCGCAAAATCGCTTTGCGCATGCCCAGAATTGGCAGATACGGCCCATGAACGCACTCCTGTTCTGTATATTTACGAGCGCAAAGGACACTTACTGCAGCCGACAATTTTGGGGAGTAAACTGGGCGGGGAAGTGGCGTATTGCCATAGTCAATATACAATTGGGTCGTGCCAAACTCGAGCACAAGCAAGCAAGGACCGAATCAAGCTCTACACACGTCAAATTTAGTCCTGATCAGTAGTGATGACAGTCTCGTATGCATGCTGAAACATCACTTAGTAATCACGACCAACAGTAAAATGTATTTTTATGTTCAGTAGACATTAACAAATTTCTAATAAATGTGTTTCATGGAAGAAAAAAAACAAAAAATATTTTTTTTTTTAACTTTTTTTATCATTAATGCCTTTATTATTACCATGTGACATTAATTCTATCAATTTTCTGTGCGTTCTTTTGCAAATTTATAATCCATATAGGTATTGTGCCGTGTCTTGTGTAGTAGAGTACAGCAAACGCACACCCAAATTCAATAGGGCAGGTATCTTGAGATCCGTGCTTTGTTGAATTCGTGAGTACACAAAGCCTAAATACGTGCGTAGAACACTGAATGCAAGTTGTGCTCAGAATGTGTGTCCTAATGAATCAGGTCCCGTCTCCACAAAAACAGTCAGACGAGAGCTTCAGAAATCCAACATCCAGTGCTATAATTACCAAACCTCTGATTACTGACAACGGGCCTGATTCATCAAGGCATGCATCTGCTGATTTGAGCGTATCATGCACAAAATCACTCTGCGCTGCTCAGAACCAGGACATACGCCGGTAAACGCAGCCCTGTCCGCTCCGTTTTCGACCGCAAAGGATACATCAGCCTACGATTTTGGGGTGTGAATGAAGTGCGGAAGGGTCGTTTTGCCAGTCACAGTACAGTAAGGGTGCGCCAAACTAAGAGCACACGCAGCCACGTCCAAATCAAGCTCTGGGCATCTCAAAGTTACTTGATTTTCTGCCGCATCCCTTGCTCCAGCTACAGGACTACTCTAAGTTCTGATCAGTAGTGATGACAGTCTTGTATACATGCTATAACATGTGTTTGCAATCAGGAGCAACTGTAAAAATGTATTGTATGTTCATTAGACATTAAGGGGCATATTCAATTGTCGGCGGAAATCCCGCGGTCCGCGCACGATTACCATTACTACGGTAATCGTGCGCGGAAAAACAGTTAATACGGTAATTTACTCGCTGGATTTCAGCTCGCAGCTCCCTGAGCCGCGAGCTGAAATCCAGCTAGATTTTACCGTATTAACTGTACTAGTTTTAACGCCGCGGGACTTTTTAACAATTGAATACGCACCTAAGAACATCCTAATAAATGTATTTCGTGGGGGGGATAATTAAACAAAACTTTTTTTTTCCCTTTTTTCTCCTTTTATATCGTTAATGCCGTTATTATTAACTGGTGACATTAATTATATATTTCTTTTTTTTTTGTGTGTGTGTTCTTTTGCGAATTTATAATCCAGCCTTTGGACGTATACTGCAGTGTCTTGTATAGTTTCACAGCAGACCTTCACCTGAATTTATCAGTGCACGTATCTTGAGATCTGTTCCTTGTTGAATTCAAGAGTGCGCAGAGCCGATTTACAAACAAACGTACATACGTACGTACGTACGTACGTACGTACGTACGTACGTACGTACGTACGTACGTACGCGTAGCTTGATTAATTTATATATATATATATATATATATATATATATATATATATATATATCCTCAATCGTTTAAATAAAAAATAGTCCAAAAGGAATCAAAGAAAAGGGTACATTACAGTATAAAACATTTCATGTCCACACATATATATATATATATATATATATATGTATATGTATATATATATATATATATATATATATATATATATGTGTGTGTATATATATATATATATATATATATATATATATATATATATCATACTGAAGGAAGTGTAACATGCAGTTATTTTTTTCAGCCCATCTAGCGAAAACAGGATATCACAAAACATAGTATCTACACATGACCTCTTAGCCTACAAGCAATCAATTTGTAAACTAATCCCGACACAAGTTAAGTATTTTGTAACAGTTGCAGAAAAGTCCCGGCCTAGATTTTGTGGGTTATATTTACTTGTAATGCATTAAGAGTCTGGACTTGTGGCACAAATCATGAAATTTGAAGACCCATCCTTTTCTGGAGAGTGCTGAGTAGGACCAGAGGCTACTCTACTCTATATAAGCTTGGCAGAGGTCTTCAGATGGCTGCATCTGTTGTTCATGGTGAGTATTGAGTACTACGTACCTGTGTTTGTAAAGTAAAAAATTGGAAAGCAAAGTCATTGTGAGACTAGAGTGGACTTTTTTGCAAAAAAATAAATAAAATAAAGTAAAATAAAATAAAATAAATAAATAATATATATATATATATATATATATATATATATATAGAGAGAGAGAGAGAGAGAGATGTAGATATATAAAGATATATATGTATATGTAGATAGATATATATAATGACTCTTTTTTTGTTAAACTTGGCCAACCAAAATGTTGGCATTATTGTTAATAATATATTGTTAACATATAATTGTTAATATATAATTTCAGCATTATGCTTACATACAAGCTCATCTATAGCTATTATAGCTGTGACACGTTTTTTTTTTTTTATTGAAAATGGTATTTTTAAGGTATTTAAAAAATGTTTTTCATCACCTGCTATTTACACATCTTTTTTTTACAATTTTTACAAGGGGGAGAACAACTAATTTATTCATCATCTTCTGCAATAAAAGGTGAGATTTTATGTTTTCCGTGCTTCTTTGGTGTGTGGCAGTTTTGGTCAAGGAGAGAGAGCAATGGCGATATTTTGTGGCTTGTATAATGAAATCACGTCTACACTTCCTTTAAGTGGAATCCATATTAGCAATGAAAGACAAACCAAAAGAGTGCCAAGGAAGGGGCGTGGTTAGAGGGCGGGAGGGGGCGGGGTGCGTTCAATTGCGTCATTTTGGCCCCACCCCCGCGACAAAAGCGTAATTTTGTCACAGGGCCAAAATGTCGCGATTCACTGCAAATTGCGTCATTTTGACGAGTAAGTTGCAGTATGCGGGATACTTGCCTGCTCTCCCGGGAGTCCGGGAGACCTACCCGAATTTCGGGAGTCTCCTGGACATTCCGGGAGAGTTGGCAAGTATGCATCACACTATAGCACTTACACTGCAACACAGCCTTTGGTTCTCTTCATATGAGCAGATTTCGTTTCAGTTTGGTCACACAGGTGATTGGCCAACTTGGACAGGTTCTATCATTTTGGAGGGGTTTCCCATTGCCTGATGATCACACACGCATGCCAATGTATGCTGCTAGGCCCTTTCAAAGTAACACAAATCAGTTAGATTGTGAGAAAATCAGGCAATTGTTTTAGAAAAACATGCACTATATCCTGTCCAGTGCTGTTTGCATATGCAAACAACTTTAATCAGTATGTAAAAAAATCTTTTAAGCTGTAGTGTCCATTTTACTATGGATAATGTTTATTTTAGTGTTTTATTACTGTATTCACTGGTAAAGGTACACAGACACATTTTAGAACACAATGAGAGTAATTGTAATGCATAGAATGCTCAGGTAGGGGACAATATGATTTGAGGTTTGAAGTGCAGAAGAGATCTAGATTACTTCTCCTGGAGCTTAGCTAAAGCAATAACAACATTCAAAGGGGCATATTCAATTATCCGCGGGATTGCTGAAAATCCCGCGGCCCGCGCAGGATTACCGATATTACAGTAATCCTGCGCGGAAAAACCGTTAATACGGTAATTTACTCCTTGGATTTCAGCTTGCGAGCTGAAATCCAGCGCGTAAATTACCGTATTAACGGTAATAGTTTTTCCGCGCTCGAACCCGCGGACAATTGAATACCCCCCTGAGTGTAGGTGCTTTTGCTATGTGAACCAGCAGCACTAAGCATATAGATGCTAGAAAAAATGTAGGACTTGGCATGATCACAACATACACAAATATTCTTCATCCAAGCAAAATTTAAACTGTTATAGGCTGCTCTGCAGTGGGACTGTTGATATGTAGTTTATGACTAATTTGCATTTGATTTTCTGTATGGGCTCAAATAATTTGGTTTATAAGCAGTTTCACCAGTGTCTACAATTTATATTCTTTCAAATATGTCAATAATGCTACTATCTTGCATTGCTGACACCAACCTACTACAATTCCTGATGTGAGTCTTCGGGCTAGATTTACTAAACTGCGGGTTTGAAAAAGTGGTGATGTTGCCTATAGCAACCAATCAGATTCTAGCTGTCATTTATTTAGTGCATTCTACAAAATGACAGCTAGAATCTGATTGGTTGCCATAGGCAACATCTCCACTTTTTCAAACCCGCAGCTTAGTAAATATACCCCTTTGGGTTTAACTGCTGGTAAAATGTCCCTTAAGTTATTTTGTGTGTCATGTATAAAATATTCCCACTGAAATTATAGAATTATGTTTAAAGATAGCAGCACTGAATAGTTTTCGTCATATTTTAAAAGTGCTGTTTAACTTAATAATTAATGCAGGATTAAAGGATTGCATCAAAATCAGAGAACAAATAAATATGCACTTATGTCATTGGTCTCATTTTGACAATAATGAATTGTCATAGGTACCAGTGAACTGATTAAACAAAATATCTTAGATATGCACGGTTCCATGACCAAATCCCCCCAATCCTATAGATTATGCCGCACTTTAGAAAGAGACTTCTTAAAGGATAATATTCACACCAATATTAAGAGATCAGTGTGTGTTGTGTATGTGTGTGTGAGTTTTATGTTGTAAAACCATGTACTCATACAAAATAATCTCTTCCAGAAACCAGCAACCATGGGTGACGGTGAAATGGCCGTTTTCGGCGAGGCCGCCCAGTATCTCCGTAAATCCGACAAGGAGAGACTGGAGGCTCAGAACAAACCTTTTGATGCCAAGAACACCTGCTACGTGGATGACCAGAAGGAACTCTACGTGAAAGGTTTAGTCACTGCTCGGGAAGAAGGAAAACTCACCGTCAAGACCGACGATGGGAGGGTAATGATAATAATATAGCTACAAATTAGATTCCAACTTGAACATTGTAAGTGGGAATAACTAAACAAGGATTGTTTTCTTTCCAGAGTGTAACTATGAAAGAAGCTCAAGTTTACCCCCAAAATCCCCCCAAGTATGACAAAATTGAAGACATGGCCATGATGACTCACCTGAATGAGGCCTCTGTGCTGTATAACCTCAAAGAACGTTACGCAGCCTGGATGATTTATGTAAGTCTGAACTCTTATGCTGAGAGGATATTTAGGTAGAAATCCAGTAGTTTAAAGCCAAACTTTAGTTATAGCTATAATAACTTTGTATAGGACATATTATTGAAACTGTGAAACAGAAAGACTAAAATGTTGATGTTCGCGTCCTTTCTTAGAACTAAACATATTGGGGCTGACGCAGAGTCGGAGGTACGCCAATTTACAAAGCGCATCTTGGGTAAAATGTTTTTTCGCATGCACAGTGAGCACACACAAATAAGTGTATGCAGACTGGAGCGACTCTGGCAGGTATGCCTGCACCTGGAGAGGTGGGACAGCAGAGGGAACGGGCTTTCTAAATTAGGCTGAGTACAGTAAAGGCGTGTTTACGCAATGAGGCTCATACACACCTGCCGAAACACGCCTATATGCATATCTTTTACATGGGCAGGAGCAAATACTCACTGATGATGATGACTTATCGTAAACCAGGCGCATATGCTGCTGATAAAGACATACGTCTTGAGATGTGTACATCTCTGCATATGGATGGAAATAAAAATTGTTCTGCATACTCTTTTTTTATAATTCTTATAATTAGAACAATGGGTCTAAAACCATTATAATTGGAACAATGGGTCTAAAACTGTTTATGGAAACCAATATACAACAGAAACAGGCATGATGAAAGATGACAGGAACCATATAAATACAACCAGTTTTATTCAGGGATACAAGAGAAAAACAAAAATCAAAGAGCAAAAAATAAATTAAAGGCGGGGGAAGGAGTGGCATGGACGGGGAAAGAAGGATTAGGAGGAAGGTGACATAGAGGTCTAGTAGGGAGGAAGCAATAATCTTTTCATGTTGCCTTAAAGGGGTTGGCAATTGGTAATACATAATCAATAAAGTGTCTCATATTGCCAAGGCTCGGAGCGGAAAAGCTTCTTGGCGCCAGGGAGAAAGGTATGGATGTAGGGAGGTCGCAGCATATGGGTCATGAAGGTGACTCAAGGGAGAGATGAAGAGAAAGGCCAAAATCTGGTCTCAGTGAAGAGCCAGGGGGCCCATACCTGGGTAAACCATTGCACCTGTGTGCCAAATTTGTTCCTTGCTCTATTTGTTTAATTTTGAGGTCAACACTCATCAGCCCCATTGAGGACAGTCAAGGAGCTAGTATAGAGGAGTACTCATTGAGATGCACCTCAAAGAGTAGGGAGACATAAGCTTCTCATGGGATTTTCCATCCTTCTAGTAGGGCACCAGAAGTATTTTTGCTGGTTAAAATGATTGAGCTGAACAGCAGATGAAATAAATGCCGGACGACAACTTAACATTTTTTATTTTGTAAATGCAAGCATAGAACAACTTAGCTCATTAGATGATATAGGCCAGCTACACAATCTTAAACTTAGTTAAATATTGTATACATATCACATTTTTCCTGTAAGAACTCTGCAATCTAATGTACTTTCCTACATTGCAGACCTACTCTGGGCTTTTCTGTGTCACTGTCAACCCCTACAAGTGGCTGCCAGTGTACAACCCAGAGGTTGTTGCCGGCTACAGAGGCAAGAAGCGTATGGAAGCCCCACCACACATCTTCTCCATCTCTGATAACGCCTATCAGTTCATGTTAACAGGTACAGCAGTCATATTACTGTGAACTGATGATTGCTAGACACTTCGTACTGGAGCCACATTTTAAAAATATGTAATTAATACACATCTTCTTTTGGCAGATCGTGAAAATCAGTCTGTCCTGATTACGTAAGTAAAACATCCTATATGATGGTAATATTTTTTTAAATTATTTAACTATATGTACATTTTGGCTTTTATTCCTTCTTATTTGTAATTTGTTTTATCTCTTTTACCTCCAGTGGAGAATCTGGTGCTGGAAAGACTGTAAACACCAAACGTGTCATCCAGTACTTTGCAACAATTGCAGCTATTGGAGACGCCGGCAAGAAGAAGGAAGCTGCTCCAGGCGCCATTCAGGTACATTTTTACTTCTAGGAAGCCTCTGAGTATGGACATGATTGGCCTGATTCATTTAGGGATGTAAATCATGATCATCATCATCAACATTTATTTATATAGCGCCAGCAAATTCCGTAGCACTTTACATTTGGGAACAAACATTAATAAGACAATACTGGGTAACACATACAGACAGAGAGGTAAGAGAACCCTGCTCGCAAGCTTACAATCTATGGGACAATGGGAGTTTGAAACACATGGGCTTGTGCTACATCATATTGCACACTGGACCAGCTACAATGCAAAGGTAAAAGTATTGAGTGGGCTGTGTGTGTACCAATGTTGGTCAGAGGGTTGTTGTCTTGTGTTAGCTGTGTACAGGGTGGTAATAGGGTAACCTAGGGAGATTAAGATGGTGGTTGAGGAATATCATAAGCTTGACTGAAGAGCTGGGTTTTCAGAGACTGCTTGAAGGTTTGGAGACTAGAGGAAAGTCTTACTGTGCGAGGGAGGGAATTCCACAAAGTGGGTGCAGCCCGAAAAAAGTCCTGTAACCGAGAATGGGAGGATGTGATGAGAGTGGAGGAGAGACGTAGATCTTGTGCAGAACGGAGGTGTCGAGTGGGGAGATATTTCGAGACCAGTGAGGAAATGTATGTCGGTGCAATTTTGTTGACGGCCTAGTAGGTTAGTAGAAGAATTTTATATTGGATTCGTTGAAATACAGGCAACCAATGTAGAGACTGACAGAGTGGCTCAGCAGAGGATTAACGGTTTGCAAGGAAAATCAATCAAAATAGATTGTAGGGGTTCAAGTCTGATTTTGGGAGAACCAGTAAGAGGGAATTGTAATAGTCGATGCGGGAGATGATGAGTGCATGAATTAAGGTTTTTGCGGTGTCTTGTGTGAGATATGTGCGTATTCTGGAAATGTTCATTAGATGTATGTAACATGATTTAGATATAGAATCGATGTGGGGAATAAATGATAGTTGTGAGTCAAGGATTACACCTAGGCAACGAGCATGTGGGGTGGGATTTATGGTCATGTTGTAAATGGCGATTTTGTGCGTATATTATCGACAATTACTCTGCGCATGCCCAGAACCAGACCATACTCCACAGAACGCAGCAACGTTCATATCAGCGCAAAGGACACTTACAACAGCTTATGATTTGAGGGAGGGAACAGGGAGGGAAGGGACAAATAGTCCATGTAGTCAATGTACACCAAGGGCGAGCCAAACTCAAGCGCACGCAGCAGCGTCCGATTCAAGCTCTAGGCATTTCTCGGGTACTTGTTTTCCACTTATTACTTTAACTGAACAACATGAGGACATGTATCTTATATCATCTTCTAAGAATTCAGACATGTAATAGAACCACTGTACTCTGAAAGAATGGCCTCCTTTGCATTCCCCTGGACCATATTACATAACTTGTGTTAACACAGTTATGTAATTAGCTAGATACACTGTAATTAGGGAGATGCACTGAATGCCAATGCTAAGAGCTAGGTTCCTCCATAGAGATTTATGAGAGTCGTGTTCAACAATAAATATTGTTAGGTTTTGATTACAGTCTCTTTGTCTGCTGTGTCTGAAATTTATGATATGATACAAAAAGTATTCCTGCTTCTGAAATTCAAACAATCAATATAATAGAAGTTAAAATAGATAAACTTGGACCGTTCTTACCAGATGGAAAGCCACAAGCTGGAACTGGGTTAGAGCTTCTCGGTGAGCTATGCAAGAGTCACGAAGCTTCTGTGTTTGCCAAAGACACCAGTCTGCCCAATGTACTCCAACAGTTTCTAACCACTCCATTCACTGAATGTATTCTGCAGCAGAAGGTTTAGAAGTCATTGAAACAACTTATTGTGCTTGCCTTATCTTCCTTTATGGGGGTACTCAACCAGATTCCACCCACTTTAGTTACTGACTTTACTGCACAACTCATCATAATTGATTAAAGTAAAAAGATGTGAGGGTCACCTTTTGTAAACAGATTGCTAAAGAACATTTCTCATTTACACGTCGCTAAAATGAATGTTTCTACTGATTTCATGTCTTTACTTAACATATTTACCAAACAAATCATAAAACATATATCTTATTGTACAGTTGTGAAATAACCTTATTTATATTTGACTTTAGGGCAATCTGGAGGATCAAATTATCCAGGCTAACCCTCTGCTGGAAGCCTTCGGTAATGCCAAGACTGTGAGAAATGACAACTCCTCTCGTTTTGTGAGTATTCTTAAAAATGTTTTCTTTTCTCTTTTAAATGATATAATTTGGTAATGTGACCATGATCTCTGAATTACTTCTGTCATGTTTAGGGTAAATTCATTAGAATCCACTTTGGAACAACTGGAAAACTGTCTTCAGCTGATATTGAAACATGTAAGGATGAATGTGTCCATTTCAGTTCCTACTTTGTATTGTAGATTGTTATATATGTCTTTATGTGCTCAATACATTCTGTATCTACAGATCTGCTGGAGAAGTCCAGAGTAACATTCCAGCTTTCAGCTGAGAGAAGCTACCACATCTTTTACCAGATCATGACCAACAAGAAACCAGAGATTGTTGGTAAGTTCATTTTTGTTTACCCCCAAATATGAGGAAATGATGAGACCTGCAGACTGTACAGATGTTAGTATAGCACAGGGTGCATATTTATACTATAGTACATGAAAAAATATAACACTATGAAATATTGTTAATGTGAAAATTTACTATGGATCAGTTACCCACTGAACCTGCCTTAGATATGCATCTTTGTGACTCAATAGCACTAGTAGTGGATGATCCAGATCCAGTCACTGTAATATGTGTAAAAATTGTTAGGTGTCACGTTGTCTAACTGAATTATGTCCTTATTTAGAGATGCTTCTGATCACCACCAACCCCTACGACTACCCCTCAATCAGTCAGGGTGAGATTGTTGTGAAGAGTATTGATGATGTGGAAGAGTTCATAGCCACAGATGTAAGTAGTTTAGAACTTTCAAATTCAGAGCTGTTATTTTAAATCAGTAATCGCTGCTGGATATGTTTCCATGGTTGGACACTGTTATTGAGTCAGTAATAATATATTATTATCCAACAGACCGCAATTGACATCCTGGGATTCAATCCAGAAGAGAAGGTCGGCATCTACAAAATGACCGGCGCTGTCATGCACCATGGCAACATGAAGTTCAAGCAGAAACAGAGGGAGGAGCAGGCCGAGCCAGACGGCACCGAGGGTTTGTACTTATTTTCAATAAGTACCCAGAATAATTGTGAATATTCCTCATGCATAATTTTGTAACAATAATTGAAACTGTTCTATCTCTAGTTGCTGACAAGATCGCCTATTTGATGGGTCTGAACTCTGCTGATTTGCTGAAGGCTTTGTGCTACCCAAGAGTGAAGGTCGGCAATGAGTTTGTCACCAAGGGACAGACTGTGCCACAGGTATCTTAACATCGAAACAAAACAAGGAAATGTTTTATACATTTATGTCTGCCAGTCTATTAACAAATGGTTGCATTCACGTCTTCAGGTCAACAACTCTGTAGGTGCCCTCTGCAAGTCTGTCTTTGAGAAACTCTTCTTGTGGATGGTCACCCGTATCAACCAACAGCTGGCCACAAAGCAGGCCAGACAGTTCTACATTGGTGTGCTGGATATTGCTGGATTTGAAATCTTTGACGTAAGTTATTGACCTGTTATAGCCGCATGATTCCATCATGCCAGTTACACTACAGTTCCACATCTCCTTTCTGTCACTTACAGTTCAACAGCTTGGAACAGCTCTGCATCAACTTCACCAATGAGAAGCTGCAGCAGTTCTTCAACCACCACATGTTCGTCCTGGAACAGGAGGAATACAAAAAGGAAGGTATTGACTGGGAGTTCATTGACTTTGGTATGGATCTGGCTTCCTGCATTGAGCTCATTGAGAAGGTAAATTCACACAGATTAATTTAGCAAGACCTTAATAAAACAATGACATGGTGTTCTGGAACTCACCAACTTTGCAATATGCTTTCAGCCCATGGGTATCTTCTCCATCCTTGAAGAGGAGTGCATGTTCCCCAAAGCCACTGACACATCCTTCAAGAACAAGCTGTATGAACAGCATCTGGGCAAGTGCAAGAACTTTGAGAAGCCCAAGCCTGGCAAAGGAAAGGCTGAAGCTCACTTCTCTCTTGTGCATTATGCTGGTACTGTTGACTACAACATCTCTGGCTGGCTCGATAAAAATAAGGACCCTCTGAATGAATCTGTTATCCAGCTCTACCAGAAATCTTCAGTAAAACTGCTGTCCTTCCTCTACTCCTCCGTCAATAATCCTGAAGGTGAGTTTTTTCCACAATGTTTCTGGTTAAAGTTGTTTTACAATTCTAGATAATGAAGATTGCTGTGATGACTGTTACATTAATTTTAACAAACAGAGGCTAGCGGTGGTGCAAAAGCAGGAAAGAAGAAGAAGGGAGGCTCTTTCCAGACTGTGTCCTGTCTGTTCAGGGTCAGTATCATTTTCAATCTCCATACAGTGTATGGTTTGTATGTCTGATTTGGCTTTAAGTGAATACAGTATAATTTGTATTTTTGTGTAATTATATGTGTTCATATTAGCTTTTATGTGATATTCGAGTACATCCTATACATTTTATTTTATTTTGTGACCGCTGCAGGAGAACTTAAACAAGCTGATGACCAACTTGAGAAGTACCCACCCTCACTTTGTACGTTGTCTGATCCCCAATGAGACTAAGACCCCAGGTACTGTATTGTTCATTTAGTTTTCTTTCTTAATGTAAAGAACACTCAGACTGTTTGAAACGCTTGTTCTCTTTTATAACATAATAAATTATTTACTGACAGGTATCATGGATAACTACCTGATCATCCACCAGTTGAGATGTAACGGTGTATTGGAAGGTATCAGAATCTGCAGAAAGGGATTCCCAAGCAGAATCATTTATGCTGACTTTAAGCAACGGTAAATTTCCTTTAGAATTTCCGAACATTTCTTATAAGCCTTGAACATAATTTTAAATTCATTATTTTAAATACTGAAAAGTTTATGGTGCATCACACCTCAAGTTATAATTTTGTTATATAAAAGTTTACGTAACTATACAAAACAGCAGAAAATAGGAAGTTAATAAAACACAAGTATTACAATGTTTGTAATTCACTAACTTATTAAAATGTTAAGTAGTCATCATTTGCAATCATTTAATAATTTGCTTATTAATTTCAAAACCAAGTTAAAGACTTTTCTCCCATTTTGTTTTGCCAGTTACAAGGTGCTGAATGCCAGCGCAATTCCAGATGGACAGTTTATAGACAGCAAGAAGGCTTCTGAGAAACTCTTGGGCTCAATTGATGTTGATCACACTCAATACAAATTTGGACACACCAAGGTACGCAATCCATAGCTATCATCCATCTTGGTAAATCCAGCCCTTTGTCTTCTTTGAACTGTAAATAATATTTTTTTTTCTTACTGAAGGTGTTCTTTAAAGCTGGTCTCCTGGGTACCCTGGAAGAGATGAGAGATGAAAAGTTGGCACAACTGATCACCCGTACTCAGGCTCTTTGCCGAGCTTACTTAATGAGAGTTGAGTTTAAGAAGATGAATGAGAGAAGGTAACATTGACGTTGTGTTTCAAAAGTAATTTTTCACTTGTATGAAAAGAAATATTACATTATATTCATTTCTCAAACAGGGAGGCATTATATGTCATCCAGTACAATGTCAGATCCTTCATGAATGTCAAACACTGGCCATGGATGAAGCTGTACTTCAAGATTAAGCCACTTCTACAGAGTGCTGAAAATGAGAAGGAGATGGCAAACATAAAAGAGGAGTTTGAGAAGACCAAAGAAGCTCTGGTCAAGGCAGAAGCCAAGAGGAAGGAACTAGAAGAGAAATTAAATGCCTTGGTTCAAGAAAAGAATGATTTGGTTCTACAATCCCAGTCGGTAGGAAGCTTTACATCATCATCATCACCATTTATTTATATAGCGCCACTAATTCCGCAGCGCTGTACAGAGAACTCACTCACATCAGTCCCTGCCTCATTGAGGCTTACAGTCTAAATTCCCTAACACACACACAGACACACAGACTAGGGTCAATTTGTTTGAAGCCTATTAACCTACCAGTAGGTTTTTGGAGTGTGGGAGGAAACAGGAGCACCCGGAGGAAACCCACGCAAACACAGGGAGAACAAACAAACTCCACACAGATAAGGCCATGGTCAGGAATTGAACTCATGACTCCAGTGCTGTAATGCAGAAGTGCTAACCACTTAGCCACTGTGCTGCCGTACATAAAAGTTTAATTTAAATATCTTAATATCATATCAACAGAAAATATGTATTTGGCTGACGTGCATCTTATATTCTGTAGGAATCTGAAACACTGGCAGACGCAGAGGAGAGATGTGAAGGTCTCATCAAGAACAAGATCCAACTGGAATCAAAGATCAAGGAGATCACTGAGAGGCTAGAAGATGAGGAAGAAAGCAATGCTGAGCTGACAGCCAAGAAGAGAAAATTGGAGGATGAATGCTCTGAGCTGAAGAGAGATATTGATGACTTAGAACTCACTCTTGCTAAAGTAGAAAAGGAAAAACATGCAACAGAAAACAAGGTATAGTCAAGTGAGAAGACATCACACACTCACACTGCAAAATAGAATGCTTTATGTTCAACTTTCTCCTTTATTTAAAGGTTAAAAACTTAACTGAAGAATTGGCAACTCTCGACGAAAATGTATCCAAAGTCTCAAAGGAGAAGAAGGCTCTCCAGGAAGCTCACCAACAAACACTTGATGACCTACAAGCTGAAGAAGACAAAGTCAATTCTTTGACCAAAGCCAAGACTAAGCTGGAACAGCAAGTAGATGATGTAAGTAATGGCAAAATGAATTCATTTTATTTATTATATATATTGGAAGAATATCCTTAAAAAATAATGAAATTAAATATATTTTTTATTTATGTAGCTGGAAGGTTCCTTGGAACAAGAGAAGAAACTTCGTCTTGACCTTGAGAGAGCCAAGAGAAAGCTTGAAGGTGACCTCAAACTGTCCCAGGAATCAGTCATGGATCTTGAAAATGAGAAACAGCAAACAGATGAAAAACTGAAAAAGTGGGTATTTCTTAATTTATTTTCTATAGACTGAACTTTTAATAAACCTGGATAGGAACATATTGTAACCTGCATTTTATGACATCCACAGAAAAGAGTTTGAAATTAGTCAGCTCCAAGGAAAGATAGAGGATGAGCAGTCACTGGGATCACAACTGCAGAAGAAGATCAAGGAACTGCAGGTACAGAAGTGGCTGATAGAATCGTATCGTATTCCTGTTCTTCACAGATTTCATTTAATATAATAATCAACTGCTGTTTTCCAGGCTCGTATTGAAGAGCTTGAAGAGGAAATTGAAGCTGAACGGGCAGCTCGTGCCAAAGTTGAAAAACAGAGGGCCGATCTTTCCAGGGAACTCGAGGAAATAAGTGAGAGACTTGAAGAGGCTGGAGGTGCATCATCTGCCCAGATTGAGTTGAATAAGAAGCGTGAAGCTGAGTTCCAGAAGCTAAGACGTGACCTGGAAGAATCCACCCTTCAGAGTGAAGCTGTAGCTGCTGCTCTGCGCAAGAAGCAAGCTGACAGTGTTGCTGAGCTTGGGGAACAGATTGATAACCTGCAGCGTGTCAAACAAAAACTGGAAAAGGAGAAGAGCGAACTGAAGATGGAGGTTGATGACCTTGCCAGTAACCTGGAGAACATCTCTAAATCTAAGGTACTGCAATCTCCATATGTTTTTTTATTATTCACCTACAAATATGAAAATAATAACATGAATATCTGTTCCTGAAGGCCAATCTTGAGAAAGTGAACCGAGTTCTTGAGGACCAGCTCAGTGAAGTGAAGGCCAAGGATGATCAGCATCAACGTTTGATTAATGACCTCTCTACCCAAAAGGCTCGTTTCCAGACTGAGAATGGTACTTATTGTTTTGAAATACAGCTGTTAGCTTTTAGCATTTATTGTTTAGCGTTCAGCACTTTAGCGAAACAACGTTTCCTGACAGAATACTTTCTAATGGGTGCCAATTTTAAAAAATCAATGTCAGTTAACTAGAAGGTTTATTTTGCTTCATAGTTGTGTTTTTAAAATAAACCCATTGTTTTTAAAACTGTATGACATGATATTTATTAATATCCAGGTGAGCAGTCTCGTCAGCTTGAAGAGAAAGAATCTCTGATTTCCCAGCTCTCCAGAGGAAAGCAGGGATTCACCCAGCAGGTTGAGGAACTTAAGAGACAACTCGAGGAGGAATCAAAGGTAATAATTCAGCAATGTTTAATAAAGTTTTGATTCTATGTTTAGCATGACATTATCCATATTTCAACAAAACTTATCTGTAATTTCCAGGCTAAGAACGCCCTTGCCCACGCCTTGCAATCTTCCCGCCATGATAACGAATTGCTTCGTGAGCAATATGAAGAGGAACAAGAAGCCAAGGCTGAGTTCCAGCGATCTTTGTCTAAAGCTAATGGTGAAGTTGCCCAATGGAGGACCAAATATGAAACTGATGCCATTCAGCGCACAGAGGAGCTGGAAGAGGCCAAGTACGTTCTAACCCAGCAAACTTGACTAATATGCAAATGTTTAATCATTTCTGAAAAAGAATGTTTACATTATATTTTTAATACACTTACAGGAAGAAGCTGGCTCAGCGCTTGCAGGATGCTGAGGAACAAGTGGAGGCTGTGAACTCCAAATCTGCCTCCTTGGAAAAGACCAAGCAGAGGCTGCAAGCTGAGGTGGAGGACCTTATGGTCGATGTGGAGAGAGCAAACAGTGCAGCTGCTGCTCTTGATAAGAAGCAGAGGAACTTCGATAAGGTAGACATGTAAATCCACCACTGTGGTAATATTATGACTTACATGCTCACTGTGCAGTTTGTATATTTGTTATTATTCATCTTAATAGGTCCTAGTAGAATGGAAGCAGAAATACGAGGAGGGTCAGGCTGAACTGGAGGCTGCCCAGAAAGAGGCCCGCAGCTTGAGCACTGAGACCTTCAAGCTGAAGAATGCTTATGAAGAGGCTCTGGAACATGTTGAAACCCTGAAACGCGAAAACAAGAATTTGCAACGTATGTTTATTTCTTAAAAATGAAAGCTGGTTACCTTATACATTATGAACTGTTGATTTTCTACATCGTACATCCATATTTTTTAAAGACAAAATTATTTAGATATTTACTGATTAACAGATTTATCTGTCAATGACCTTAGTTGGTACTGGAATATTAATAAATGATAAGTTTTGTAATCTTAATATGTATCTGGTTAATTTCTTTCCAGAGGAGATATCAGATCTGACTGAACAGATTGGCGAAAGTGGAAAATCTATTAATGAACTAGAGAAGGCCAAGAAGCAGACTGAGCAGGAAAAGGGTGACCTACAGGCTGCCCTGGAGGAAGCTGAGGTATGGGACTAGACCTGTCTTCTGCAGAGTCTTTGGATATACTCATAGTAATATTATAGTTTTTAATTTTTGTTATTATTATTTAGTAAAGTTTTTCTTGCTTTATTTTTCCAAAGGGATCCCTGGAACATGAAGAAGCCAAGATCCTGCGTGTCCAGCTTGAGCTGAACCAGATCAAATCTGAGGTGGACAGGAAGATTGCAGAGAAGGACGAGGAGATCGATCAGCTGAAGAGAAACAGCCAGAGATCCATTGACACCATTCAGAGCACATTGGACTCTGAAATCAGAAGCAGAAACGATGCTCTGAGACTGAAGAAGAAAATGGAAGGAGACTTGAATGAACTTGAGATCCAGCTCAGCCATGCCAACCGCCAGGCTGCAGAGTCACAGAAACAACTCAGAAACGTGCAGACACAACTGAAGGTATTCCTAACATAAAGCATCATCTGACATGTAATTTAGTATTCACAATATACAAGTTACTGAACAAACAATTCAACACATTTAGTTTAGATATTTTGAAAATCTACCTACTTCTATCAAATACTTTCTGTGGCACCCACTCTTACCTACTATATTATTCTTCTCTGCTTATAATGCTAAAAATACACTGTTAGCTCATGCGCCTTATTGCCTCAGCATCAGTGAAATGGTAACAAATAAGTGGAATATCCCATTTACTATTATACTACTTGTCCAACAGGATGCTCAGCTGCAACTGGATGATGCCCTGAGGGCACAGGAGGATCTGAAGGAACAGGTTGCAGTGATTGAACGTAGAAATAACCTGCAACAGGCTGAAATTGAGGAGAACAGAGCTGCCCTGGAACAGACAGAGAGATCTCGCAAGATCGCAGAACAGGAACTTCTGGATGCCACTGAACGTGGTCAGCTGTTTCACTCCCAGGTAGATCAGCTACTGATTATCACTTGAGGGGCATTAATCAAATGTATCCAGATCATGTAATAATTCAGACATTTCCTCCCTCAGAACACCAGCCTCATCAACAGCAAGAAGAAACTGGAAAGCGATATTGCTCAGATCCAGAATGAAGTTGAGGAAGCTGTCCAGGAATCTAGAAATGCTGAAGAGAAAGCCAAGAAGGCCATCACAGATGTATGTGCTCTCTATAATGCTATCATTAAGCACCAATCATTTTTAATTCAATGCCTCAACGTATTGCTTATTTGCTTAAGGCTGCACTCATGGCAGAGGAGCTGAAGAAGGAGCAGGACACCAGTGCCCACTTAGAAAGAATGAAGAAGAACCTTGAACAGTCAGTGAAGGACCTGCAGCATCGTCTGGATGAAGCTGAACAGCTGGCACTGAAGGGTGGCAAGAAGCAGCTCCAGAAACTGGAGTCCAGAGTAAGTGCACTTTATACAGTCATGGGAACAATTTTAATGATTATACAAGTAGCAAAAGTTACATACTTAATATGTTTTCCACAGGTGCGTGAACTGGAAAATGAGCTGGAGAATGAACAGAAACGTGGAGTTGAGGCAATTAAAGGTGTTCGTAAATATGAGAGGAGAGTAAAGGAACTGACCTACCAGGTAAAGAACAATTTGTTTTTTTTTTAAATAAATTGATTTGTGTCGTTTAAGACACTAACACAACAGTCCAAGACCTATGGGATCTATGATTTTGTTAAACAGAACACAGCAATCTGTATATTTTCCTTTTGCAGACTGAGGAAGACAGGAAGAACGGTCTGAGACTGCAGGATCTGGTTGACAAACTGCAGCTGAAAGTAAAGGCCTACAAGAGACAGGCTGAGGAATCTGTGAGTAAAATCCTGTTACTTTTCAAATTATTTGGTCCAGTGTGTTAGAATTGTTCTTTGATTCTTCTCTACTACAATTTTAGGAGGAACAGGCCAATGCCCACCTGGGCCGCTTCAGGAAGGTACAACATGAGCTTGAAGAGGCTGAGGAGAGGGCCGACATTGCAGAGTCCCAAGTGAACAAACTGAGGGTCAAGAGCCGTGATGTTGGTGGAAAGGTAAGACGTTCAACATTTATCGCATATAATTACTTTCATTTTTAGCCAGATAAATAACAAATACAAACTATTGTCTTATTTATCTACAGAAAGAAAGTGAAGAGTGAAGAGTGATTGACTGACGATTGAGGTACTCTCAAAATGGGAATTTCTCAGTCTGAACCCTCTCTACCCTCATTCCTCCCCAGTGTTTTATTCATCTCCTAAATAAATTTCATATTTGAAATTTGCAAAGATGTGTCATGCTGCATTTCTATAGAACAATATAGTATAAAGGGGATTTGTGTAATCTGATCATTAAGTTCAACTAAAACTGTCAGAAACTGTAAGCTTCACATAACGTATTGCCATATCTGGGTGTGTCTTGAATTTACTGATTGAGTTAGGCATTCTACATTTGTTAATATGACATAAGTTGGTATAGTCTACATCATGAGTACATAATAACGGAACAACTGAGCAATCAAGCAGAAAAGATTTTTAATTTCTTTGGCAAAAAATAAACTTACTTGACATAATCTGGCATAAAAGGAAGAAACGTATAGCTGATAGATAAAGTTGGTAAATGTTTGAATAGATACAAGGATCTTGTGTGTATTTTTGAAAAATTAATCAAATAGATTAGTTAATATATGTATAGAATCAATTGCCTAAGGCCAGTGGCGGAACTGGAAGCCAAGCAGGGCATCACTGCACATGTGCCGGGCCCCCGACACCTGCTCAAAGTGCAGAGCGAGGACCTCCAGAGTGGATGAACCAGCACCACTGGGCCTAACCAGATTTTGATATGTGTTCACAGTGATTTAGTGTTACGACCCTGTCTATGGCATTACTCTTGCTATGTACTAGCTGCCCGTGTATAGAGCCACAGTCATATGCATATTGAGCAGTGTGAAAAGCAGAAATGGGTTTCAATTAATAATGTATGGTTACATTCAGTGCTGTCCAGTGTCTACATACAAATTGCCCTTATGTTATCTATAATATAAAAGCCTACCGGCGTGTGTTTGTGTGTGAAAAAAAAAGAAAAAGCTGCAGCGCCACCTGCTGGGCGGAGTTATACACTGACCTACTAAATTCTTAGCATTATCGAATATATAAAAGTAAAAGCCTAGCGACGTGTGTTAGTGTGTGTGTGTGGAAAAAACTATTTTCTCAGAAAGGGCTCATCCAATTGACCTGAAATTTGGTATACTGACATTATTTGACAAAAAAATTAGAATAGTGAAGTCAGTTAACTTCCATCATCCCCCCTTTCCCCCGTGGGAGGGGTAGTAAAGGCTAAATTTACGAGTTGAGGGGTCAAACTCATTTTCGTGAGGTAATTTTACCGCATAAACACACATTAAAAAGGGTGCTTGCGTCGGGACATAACGCTCTTCCCCTGAGGAGGTCTGGGCTAGGCCCAAATGCATGACAAGAACCTTTTTAAGACCTTAAGTAGCTTGATTTGACTAGAATGCATGAGTATCATGCACGGGTTAACTTGTATATTGATAATTTCTAAAACTATGGTGTAATATGAGAGATGCCTTCCATTGGGAAGCCTTGGGACCTCCGATTGGGCTACTTTGCTTTAGTTAATCAAAACTCATTCACATGAAATATTAAGCTATTTGTCGGTGATGTTTTAGATAGAAGACTCTGCATCACTTTATGTGTTTTTTACAAAAAAATATTTATTTTTATTACATTTTAACCAACAAACATACACAAATAATAATAAACCCCAAACAATAACTCCATTTCATTATATAACATCACTGATTAGAAAATGCATTCTCCTACTCTGGAGATTGCAATTGTTTTATAGATGCAATGCAGCAAGGCATCACCACAAGGGAGAAGATAAGTCATGTTCCATGACTTGAATTTGATCTGGGGACACTGGCTTGCATTAATTAATATATTATGGTCTGTGTGACATAGTACAGAGAGAATGATTAGACACACAGAACATTTATCAATATGTCCACCAAACTCAGCAATATATATAAAGGGACAACTTTTTGTGTTGTTCTCCCACATAGAACAGATTAAAACTGATCATCAGTTGAGTGTTTTGCCTGACAATATGTGTTGTAGTCTATAATAAGTAGGGCCAGTATTATAAATAACAGTGTTTAAAATAATGTAAAAACTTGTAGATAGAGCTGATATATAATTGTATTTGTTAACAGTTATGTTGGTTATTGTACTCTCAGTTCAATTGATCACCTTGCAGAATAACTTAAACATGAAAATCTGAACTGTACACCCTGCAGTACTGGTGTGTGTTCCATTTCACCAAACCAGGTAGAGGAATGTGTCAAGAATCCTGCATGTAGATGCAGGACTTAGTATCTAAATCACTTCACTGCGTGAGATCTAATCAGGTGATCGCTGACATTACAGAGACAAGGAGTTGAGCTCCCAAACAGTATTTAAACCTGCTCTACCTGTAACTCCCAAAGTTTCTGCTTTGCGGTTCCCAGCAAATGAGTGTGTTATCCTATTTAATGCTTGATTCTTGATTAATGACCCTGCATGCTGCTGACCTTGGCTAGTCTGACAAATCTGTCTTAAGAGCTACTCACTGTAGTGCTCCACCCACCACAATAAGGGCCAGTTCAGTGTACCGCAACCTGGTAGTTGGACACAGCCAAATACATCCCGCTCTGTAGTGAATAGTGGTAGTAACTTAGACACCCCCTTCCCCCGCCCCGCGCTCTCTAGCTATGTTAATCTTAGCTGAACCTGATAAAACATGATTTATGATGATGTATGGTATATTCTAGTCCTTTTGGAAGCCACTGAAGCATGATGAATCTCACATGCATGCAGTTGAATACACTCAAATACACTCTTTTATTTTAACTTTCTAAAGAATATGCTTTCTGACAGAACTCGAAAAACCAAAAACATTACCGCCTGCAGAGAATTTTCAGAAATCTAAATAATTTAGCAATAATTATGAAAAAAACATGTAAATACTAATGGTAACAATGAGTAAAATAAAATAAAGTAAAATAATAGTTATGACAAATGATAGCATTCTGATGGAGAGCAATATGAGGCCCAAATAAAAATGTAGTTAAATAAGCACAGAATATAGACAGAGAGGGCCTGAATCATTAAGGAATGCAAAATGAATGTAATGTGCATATAGGTACGCTCTGCTCTAACAGACAGTTGCACTGTAGGATACATCGAATACATATGTGGAATATAAAATCACAAGAGAACGCACAGAAAAAAAAAATATTCAACATTAAAAAAGAATCTTTTTAATTTGTTTCTCCATTAAATACATTTATTATGATGCTATTAATGACTACTGTACATTAAATGCATTTTTACAGTTGCTCCTAATTGCAAACACACGTTCTAGCATGCATATGTGACCGTCATCACTAGTAATCGGCACTTAAACCCAACCTGTAGCTGGATCAAGTGATACGACAGAAAAACACATTCCTTTGAGAAATCAGAAGCTTGGAGAGGACGCTTCTGTGTGCGCTCAAGTCTGGCATGTCCCTACTGTACATTGACTACATGCATACACCCATTACATTCCCCTTATTACCCATAAAATCGTTGGCTGATGTAAGGGTTCTTTGTGTTCAAAGATGAATTGGACATTGCTGCGTTCACTTGGCCTATGGTCTGGTTCTGGGCATGCACAGTGGGATTTTACACAAAATACTGCACGTGTTGGCATTTACGTTCCTTAATGATTCAGCACCAGAGTGGGAAGAAAGTGAAACTCTAGGAGAGATGGTACATGGGAGTTGGGGGCAAGATGTACAACTAAACTGAATAAAAAGCCTGAAGCTATTCTAGAGAGAGTTCCAGATCATGTGAAAAAAGATTTTCCACTTCAATACATTTGAGAGTCTCTACCCAAGAATCCCCAAACGTATAAGAATTTACAATCTATCACAGAAGACCCTTAGTGAGTGTCAAATTAGATTTTTGAACTCACTTTTGAATCCCACTGCTGACCCCAATCCTTTTTTATATATTTATTTATAGAGCTGACTCAATACTTTTATACAATATGCAGAAAAAGTTATAATGCATGTAAGAAATTAAAGAAAATAAGTATAGATGGATAATGAAAATCTGATATGTATTGCCAAAATCATTAGAGAAAGAAGAAGATCTGCAAGATAGTTCAGGTCCTCCCCAGTTTCATATTTTCAATATGTCAACAAAGACTAGGATATTAAGTTAAGTTGTAACTTTAGATAAAGATTACATTTCTTTCAGCAAAGTGCTCCTATAGAGATCTTTTATAAAACGACATTACACTTCTTTAAAAGTCTGTGTATTAAGGGCATATATAACAATATCAACATAAACATACATTGTAATCTAACCAAAGCAGAACAACTAGCTCTTAAAATACAGAACGATGACCACTCAATAGTAATTTTAACCACCAATAAGGGGTGTTGGATCTTCACTGTGATATTATGTAAGTGAAGCTAGGACACAGGTTGATGTAGAAAGTTTTAAAAACTCTTTCTGGATGAACTGACAAAAAACTTTTGGGAGGGACCCATTGTTCTTCTAGAGACCACCCTTACTCAGGCATTTTACAAAGAAGAATTTTTATTTGTAGAACACCCTATTACCTCATTTTCTATCGCCTTCCAAAAATTCACTAAACATTTCACTCACCCCAAAAGTCACCCTATCTTAAATTGCAAATATATCTTTTTATGTTGATCGCTTTTTACAGAATCATGTTGCCTCTCTGAGATCCCACACCAGAGACACTACTCATATCCTCAGTTTAACCAAAGATATAGTTTGGAAAAAGAATTACAGGTTTAGGACTTATAAACACTCTTATTTACAGGCACTGGGTATGGCCATGGGAACAAGGTTTGTTCCAAGTTTTGTCTACTTTTCAATAGGTCAGTTGGAGCAGGAATACATTTGGGGTGACCCATACACAGTGAATGTATTCTTCTGTGGCTTATATATATTTTTATTATTTGGGTTAGGAATGATAGTTTGACACATGATTTTGTTTTATATTTGAAGTCAAATAAATTAATTTAAAATTCACACATAATTTTAATCACAAGACTATAAACTTTTGAACCTCACTTTCTCTCTACAGGCCTCAGAAATTATTTCATCTACTTTTCAGAAGGGTGTAGACTCTAACAACTATATTTACTTTTCGCATAGAAACTGCAAACCATGGGTCACTAATATCCCTAATGACTATTGAATATATTAAAAAGAAATTGTTCTGAACACACTACTTTTGAATGCCTCACACCAAAGAATTGCTAACAACTTAACTTATAGGGGATATCCCAAAGACATAGTCTGTAGAGCGTATAAAGATGTAAAAATTCTGGATAGAAACAACTTACTTAAAATTAAAACGAAACATAGGGATAACATTTCAAATTAAAAAGATTCTCTAAAAAAGTTCTTTATAGTCAAAAAAGACCCTATTAGAGTTATAAATAACCACAGCACTGTCCCTATTTTCAGTGTAATGTAAACTATCTGATAGAGTTGCCATTATTATTATTATTATTATTATCCTTTATTTGTTAGGCGCCACAAGGCTTCCGCAGCGCCGTACACAGTACAAACAGTAGACTATACAGGGTATAACAGTACAGAACAATAAACAAAAAGTACCAATACTTCAGAAACTCCAGGCAGGCTGATGCAAAAACCACGGAGCAGAAGAACAGGTGAGAAGACAGGAGGGAAGAGGGCCCTGCTCATGCGAGCTTACATCCTAAGGGAGGGTTAAAGAGACCAGGCACAAGAGGAGCCAGTTGAGGCAATGGGAGAGAGGTGAGAAAAAGCGGAGGAGATGGGGGTTAAGTGGATGGTTGGTAGGCTTTGAGAAAGAGGTGAGTTTTGAGTGCACGTTTGAAGGAGCACAGAGAAGGAGTGAATTAGGGAGTGAATGGTGTTCAATAACGTATACAAAGTCCCTGGCACGCTAATAGTTTTGTAGGAAAGAGAAATAACAAATATTCTCTAGGTTTCATACATACATTTAAAAAATAGTGTTTTATTCACATAAAGTAGTAAAACAATTGTTCCGGCCAGAACATTCATGCATCTAGATCATACTTGCCAACTTTGGCAAGTTTGCGTCCAGATTTGGTGGGGCAGGTGGGCGTGTGGGGGCAGGGCTCGGCAAATTGCGCCATTTGGCTCCACCCCTAAACACACATCATCAGTTCTAGCCTATCACGGTAGTGGGCAGGGCCACAATGACGTGTGATTCGCGCCATAAACCCCGCTCCTGCCATTTAATTAATTAACTGTGTCCAGGATCCGAGGACTCCCAGTAATTCGGGAGTCTCCCGGATATTCCGGGAGAGTAGGGAACTGTGATCTAGATACACATATAACATGTCATAAAACTGGTTATATATCTTTGCAACGGGACATTATTTCTACAGCCACATATAAGCAGTTATTGAAGTGCACAAAAATGTCTCCCAGATAATGTTTCAGCTTAAATGGAGTCTCTATTAATTTCAGTATCCACCATGTAGGATAGAGATTTCAAATAAAATGATATGTCCATGCAGTCTTTATGAGGACAGAAATGAACGTTATGGGTATTTACCGAGTATTGCTTTCAAATTTATTCCAAAAGGACATAATTTCCAAGTCTATTCAACAATAGGTAGTACTTCCAAACTCACGTTTTGCAGTGTCTGTATGAGTTGTTTCCTTCAATCGTAGCCTCCCTCCTGGACTGTTCCTTCTACCTCCCCTTGGAATCGGAGGGCAGCGAAAGAATATATGATCACTCACACAGCAATGTTGGTCAGAGTGTTGTTGTCGTGTGTTAACTATGTATAGGGTAGTAACAGGGTAAACTAGGGAGATTAAGATGGCGGTTGAGGAATATTATAAGCTTGCTTGAAGAGGTGGGTTTTCAGAGAACTCTTGAATATTTGAAGACTAGAGGAAAGAATTATTGTTTGAGGGAGGGAATTCCATAAAGTGGGTGCAGCCCGAAAAAAGTCCTGTAACAAGATGTATCACATATTGGTTTATAAGCAATAGTGAATGTGAAATTAGTTCTTGTATAACCAATGAGCAATTTAAAATAAAGAACAGCATAAACTGTTAGACCACTTATGTAATTTGTGTGCTACAGTGCCCATGACAAAAAAAGGTCCTTGACTCGTTTTTTGGAACATAAACATGATGGGCCTGATTCATTAAAGAACTTAGGCAAGAAATTTCTTACTTAAGTCTCCTGGACAAAACCATGTTAAAATGCAAGGGGTGCAAATTAGTTTTCTATTTTGCCCATAAGTTAAATACTGTCTGTTTTTTCATGTAGCACATAAATATCAAATTTAAATTACAGTGTACAGATAAGCTATCAAGTATTTGTGTGCAACATGAAAAAACAGACAGTATTTAACTTATGTGCAAAATAGAAAACTAATTTGCACCCCTTGCATTTTAACATGGTTTTGTCCAGGAGACCTAGTTAAGAAATTTCTTGCCTAAGTTCCTTAATGAATCATGCCTGATATTATCAAAAAGTATAATATCAGACATGGTGGGCCTGATTCATTAAGGAAAGTTAAGCAATCAAGCTATCAAGTATTTGTGTGCTACATGAAAAAACAGACAGCATTTTCCTTATGTGCAAAACAATAAACTAATTTGCACCCCTTGCATTGCAACATGGTTTTGTCCAGAAAACTTACTCAATTTTTGCTTACATTTCCTTAATGAATCAGGCATTCTGTTTGTAATTGTCAGCAACAATGGTATTCCTTACACAATTTGCAGTTCATTTTGATGAACACTACAGTTTTTCAAAATCTGTTTGGAAGTAGCCTTCTATGACGATCGCTCTCAATGTTCCTGGATATACTAAACACTCTTTCAGATTATATATTGGATGGGCAGCTTAAGTATACCATAACTAGTTTGTACAAGGGACATCAATTTGCCTTTTTTGTTCCTCCCAGAATTCAAAAGGACTGTCTGAGATGCTAATTTGTACATTATCATTATGGTAACCCTCCACCATTCTACTAATACAAAGTAGGATGTGGTAGAGGCAGGGCCGCCATCAGGGGGGTACTGTTGTACCGGGCCCGGGCTCACCAGGGGGCCCGGTACAACAGCGCAACACATACTTACCTGGGGGCCCGCTGTCTTGCAGTCCGCTGGTCTCCGCTGATGTCTTCAGCCTGGCTCTCACCGTGACAGCCAGGCACCAGAATGCGATCGCAGTGGTGGAGCACTCATTCCCCCTGCGATCATGTGCTCTGACTGTGACAGCCAGGCTGAAGACATCAGCGGAGACCAGTGGACTGCAAGACAGCGGGCCCCCAGGTAAGTATGTGTTGCGGGGGGGCGCTCAACGGGGGTGGGGGGCACTCATGGGGGGGCCCGGGAGACAAGGGGGGCCCGTACTGGGCCCTATGATTTCTGAAGGCGGCCCTGGGTAGAGGTGTCAATATATTTGGTTATTTATTTTAAGCGTTATCAGATATCATAATAATCTTTCACATTGGTGTTGACTCATCATCAGTGTGACTCTTAGAAAAGGAAAAAAATTCCTACATCATTTCTTTAATGATCCTTTCTAAGTAGCCTTCCTGCCTAAAAGATTACAATGCATTGACTACCTTCCCTGCTTTTCTTTTACCCTTCTCCATAAGACCTGAGACAACAATGCGGAAAAGCAAAAAATCTCATATCAAGGGCCTCCCACAGCTACTGCCCTAGCATATCCTCCTCCGGCAGTCAGAAAAGAACAGCCCATCACACAATAGCCTTAACACCTATCAAATACTTCTATTTTAAAATCAAGAAGTATTTTGAATTTATTGTCCGTAACTTACTAGTTTACTAATATACTAGTTTTGTTAGTCCCTGATTGTCTATTCTTCACTCTCTCACACCCACATTAACACACAATTCCAGCAGACTGACATTTGTAAATATAAAGATTTGTGCAGTAAAATCAAAGCTAGCCCAGTACACATTGATTGTATTTTTCATCATCTCCAACCTACTTTATCAGCACACAATTCCAGTGATGGACCTACCTACATGCTATTGACTCTAAAATGACAGCTAGAACAGGAGGGAGGGCTATATATAGAAGATCTTGAACCAAAACACACAAGATTTGACCAGAAATTATGTTTTGACTCGTTGTCAGACCTGAATTTGGCAGGAGAACCCGAGTCATGGCTCAGTTAAACTCGATACACCAAAATTTGGATCTGTCCTATTTCTGTGACTCCAAACCGCTCATCTCTAGTGATCAGTGAAACAAACAACATACAAAGTGTCAACTTTAACTACCAGCTAGATATGGAACTTCCTAAGATATTACTTCCTAAGGAAATAATATGCTATGATGATGTTTCATACTATGTTTATTGGATGTATTATTATATTTCTGTGTTGTTCCAGAAAAACAATATTTCATTTATAAGAATCCCTGAGTAGGCTATATAAAAAGCTCATAAAAACCACACAGAACTTCTAGTATTGACAAGCCCACGAAGGACGGCTGATGGGAAGCAGATAATGTTTAAAAGGCAATGTGTTCTTATGAAAAATAGCTTCCTGAGGATCAATCTGCTATTGAGGTTCTTCCATTTCTTCAGCTTTCCTCAGTGCAGATCAAATATGTGCATATTCTCCTTCTGTTTTAATCATGTTTAGAAGCTTTTTGCAATTGCATTTATTGATATAATTTTATTGTGCTTTTTATAATTATGAGCATTGTGACTTTCTTTGCCTTATTAAACTCTTATTAATAATCTTCCGGCTTTTTGATCTTAAGGGAAACAGGTGTCAATTAGGCTTGACTGTTATAATGCTACATCTAAGGCAGATAACTGTTTGGATGAGATTATATTTTGATTTAAGTCAATTGTAAAGCGCTACAGAATTTGATGGAGCTATATAAATAAATGATGATGATGGTGATGATGATTTAAGTAAGGGGTATTAAAGACTTCTACAAGGTGTCTTAGTGGTGGCAGAATTGGGTAGTTAATAGTGAGTGTGTAAAAATAATTTTTGGGGAGTTTAATCATTTTTAGAACGATCAGGTGGAGGAGTTTTGATCAACTCTTTCACATCCACATATCACGTTTACTCAAAAGAGTGTTGTCATGACAATGACATAAATATATACCAGGCATACGGCTACTGCCAGCTGAAGGAGAACCACAAGAGTGCATCCCAAAAGCCTTCTCCTGGACAAGAATAGGAAGAGTAGTCATGGCTGCCAGCAGCTGAATATCTTATTTTCTACAATGACTAGTTAATCTTCCATATCTCCACCTACCACTGTCTTCCCTCATTCCAATAGTACCACACCTCCAGCAGCTGTACAGTCTGAAATGGCTGCTTTATTTTTTTGTGGCTGATAATTCTTCTGCCTTATAGTAATTACACACCCTTTCCCTACTAGTTATTTTCTTGCATCAAGTGTTCCTCTACACTTCATAGATTGTAAGCTCAATTGGGCAGGACTATCTTTACTTTTTGTTCATATTATTGTATGTCATTTGTTAAAATTTTAAGCCAGTTCCCTGTGTCAGTAGATTCGGCCATTGTTTGTTTGTTTGACATATACAATGTAGGCTCCTATTTTATTGGTCTTTATATACAGTGCTGGTCTTTAGTTTGTTGTTTTTTAGTATTCCTTTGGCACCCACTATTCTTCCCCGGACTCACAGATAGAATAGTCGAACCTTGAAGGTCTAGGAATTTTGACAGATTTATACATAACATGGGGAGAATATGCTCCTACTTCCTTTGTGGACATACAGGACAAATACCATCTTCCACTCTAATTTCACTTCCAATATCTACAAATTCGTGGCTTCATTCAATCGCAAACACATTCAAAGAATCTCTGTCTCCTCCAAAAGAAGCTGTATTTATTCAGTAGGCTGTAACGGTATAATATCTATAATTTACCACTTAATACTTGCCCCTGACACATCCCTACTGAAACCCCATGCGGATGCCTTTGAAAGAGACCTGGCGATCTTCATGGACAACGAAGGATGGTCTGTTATTTGGAAAAGAAAGTTAAAGCCTCTATAAAGTGAGTATACATGAAAATTGTTCTAAAATATACTCACGTTGGTGCATGGTTCCAGGAATGATCAATCACATCTATCCCCTTTCATCCAACAGCTGCTGAAGAGAATGTGGTGAAATTGGCACATTCCTACACACCTGGTGGCTCTGGCTTGTCATTCAACGGTTTTGGAATATTACATAAGATGTTATTGAACAGGACACTGAAATCCAGGTACAAAGAGACTTTCTAATACTTCTGCTTAATAATCCCAATAAATCATTGAGTAAACCCACTGGTAAACTGATACAAAACATTCGCTGTGCTGTTAAAATGTTGATAGTGAGAGAGTGGAAATAAAACTTCTTACCTCTAAGACAGCACTATTGAATAAGATATGGCATATATCCTTCTATGAACTATGTTACTGGAATATTCAACAACATATTGCCTAAATATCATGCGATGTGGAAATCTTGGTTCTAATTTAACAACTCATCTACCCTTGGTTTGGATTAATATCTTCAATGTGGGTTCCCTTAGTAATTCCCAGACCTTTACTTCTCCCTCTCTCCCATATTCCCCTCTTCTTTTTGTACCCTTCTTTCTTTCTAAGACTCCCTCTTAAGTTTAAACAGAAAAATCCCTGCATCATGATTCTTATTTTGTTCAGTGTTAATCATCATAGTGGATAGTTTGCTACTAATGTTTTTCTCACAGGCTATATAATATGATAGTTCTATCTGTTACCTTAGGTGTTTATGCTTGTTTTTCTGATATGCTGTTGTATTCAATGCAGTTCTAAAATACAAAGTACTAGGCTTTGTGAATAACCTCACTATAACCTAGTGTTGGAGAACATATTCAGCCCCTCTGGAGGTACACTTTCGTGGGAGCAGGGGTGGGTTGGGACAATAATTAACAAGATCTAACTAGAATAATATTTAATACCGATTTGTTTTTTTATGTGGGGAGGGGGGCAGTATTAGGACCACGATTAGGACCACGAAAACCATACCAGAGTATTAATTTTTCTTGTGTCAAGGTGACCATGGGTTTGAAGTGCAAGGGGATTGCTGATCTTGTGGGAGGCAGTAACCTACCCATTAATGTGATTATGTTAGTGAGGACAGTAGGTATTTGAGGCAAGCAGAAAGCCGCAGACAAGAAAGTTAGATAGTAGAAAGAGCAGGTTCGTCCAACAGAACAGAGCAATGATGTGAGGCTCCGTTCAAACTGATACAGAAAGATTTTGGTGTCAAATGCTACTGTATATGAATCCAAATTCATACATCCAACATGGGTTTTTGCAGATGTGTCACAGACTGTGGGGGAAGACACTTACTGGCTCACCTGGGAAGCAGAGCAAAGCCAGATTAAGACCCCATGGGACCTTAGACAACAAACTGATTTTGGCCACTTCCCTTCTTTTGTCAAAAAACCCATAAACACTGGTTAGGTAATTAGGGCCCCTCAGTGCTCACTGGGCCCTAAGCAGGAGCGTACATTGGCCATGGGCTTCATTACGAATCATCTACAGGAAGCTGCCCCCAGGATAAAACCTCTAGGCTGTAGCTGTTCATGCATGAACAGCTGGTTAGAGACCTAGTCAGGGAGGGGTAATGTGACTGCAAGTGAAATTGTTCTGCTCATGCTCAGAAAGTGACTTCACGCCAATAAACGCAAGTGCATGCAAATGACATTTCCGACTGCCTACGACTTGAAGGGCGGTACAGGAGAGGGAAGGGGTCAGGGTCGGTTTGGTCATAGGCCTCACCGGGTGTTTTCCCAATAGGCCAGAGGGTCATGGGGCCGCTGAAAATGTTTTTTTGTTTAAAACTTTTTTCCCCTTGTATATATATTTTTATAGAAGAGACCTGGCATGGTAGTCTGAGCAGGCCAAGCTAATGGGGCTAGCCCTAGCCTATTAGTGGCTGGCCCCAACATTGATTTGCTTGCTGGTGGCCGGCCTCTCCCCAGGAACCCGCTACATGACTACATGTGCCGCGCGGATCAGCCCTGGGCTGATCCGTCCGTCCCTCCCTTTCCTAATCTTAACCTCCTTTTTCCTTGTCTCCCAGCAGATGCGCACTAAGTGATATGGGATTCCTATTACAAAGGATCCTCGCCTATTACAAAGAATCCTCGCCTATTACAAAGAATCCTCGCCTATTACAAAGAATCCTCGCCCCCTTCCTCTAATTACGGGATCCGCATGTACACAGGTGTACCACAGCGGCAGCGTAAACGGATTCAGCCCTGCAAAGCAAGATAGCAGCCTGTGAGTCAAGGGCGCAGATGTCTTAAATCCAGGTAAATAATCTCAATCTTTCATGTCTAATCAAACTGATGGATCACATCTAATAAGCTCTCACCCAACCCCTCCACCCCTATTATTCTACAAAAGCATAGTCCATTGAATTTGCATGTCATGAATTTATATACTGTGTTCTTTAAAAGTAATAAAAAACATGCATTTGCAATTACTGTAGTAAGAAATTAATTTTTGTCTGACATTTTGCTGTAGAAGGAAAAGTTTGTGTGGCAGTGTAGGTTCAAGTGATTATTCAACAGTTATTTTTTTTCTGATATATTTGTTAGTGTTTTATTTCGTGTGTAATGATTCATGAAAATTTAATTGAGAAAAAAGGGTACTTGTTAATTAATTATATGTATGCAACTATTCTGTTGTTGCTATTTTGTGGGAGATCATATAAATGGTGCTGATGCTGTAGTGTGGGGTTCATATTGCTGTAATGTGGGGTGGCGGTGGTGGTTTTGCTCTAGTGTGGGGGTGGTGGTATTGTTGTAGTGTGTGGAGGGCGATGGTGGTATTGCTGTGGTGTGGGAGTGGTGTTATTGCTGTAGTGTTGGGGTGGCAGTGGTGTTGCTGTAGTGTGGTGTGGTATTGCTGCAGAGTGGGGTTCTTATTGCTGTAGCGTCTGGTGGCAGTGGTGGCTTTGCTTTAGTGTGGGTTTAGTGGTATTGCTGTAGCGTTGTGTGGCAGTGGCGGTTTTGCTTTAGTATGGGTTTGGCGGTATTGCTGTAATGTGGGGGTTGCAGTATTGCTGTGTGTGGGGGTGGCGATGGTAGTATTGCTATAGTGTTGGGGTGGAATTACTATACTGTTGGGGTGGTATTGCTATAGTGTTGGTGTGGTATTTCTATAGTGTGGAGTTGGTATTGCTGTAATGTGGGGTGGTGATATTGTTACAGTGTGTTTGGGGGTTAGTATTACTATTTAAGGCAGTTGTTAATTATATGTGTGCAACTATTCTGTTGTTGCTATTTTGTGGTAGATCATATAATTGGTGCTATTGCTGTAGAGTGGGGGCAGTGATATTGCTGTAGTGTAGGAGTGGTAGCAGTGGTATTGTTGTAGTGTGTGTGTGGCAGTGATGGTATTGCTGTAGTGTGGGGGTGGTATTACTGTAGTGTGTGGGTTTGTATTGTTGTAGTGTGGGGTGGCGGCGGTGGTTTTGCTGTAGTATGGGTTTGGTAGTATTGCTGTGGGTGGGGGTGGCGGTGGTGGTATTTCTATAGTGTGGAGGTGGTATTTCTGTAGTGTGGGATGGTAGTGGTGGTATTGCTGTAGGGTGAGACTAATGCTATAGTGTGGTTTGGTGATATTGCTGTAGTGTGGAGGTGGCATTTCTGTAGTGTGGGGTAGCGGTTGTGGTATTGTTGTAGTGTTGGGGTGCTGTAGCTGTAGTGTTGGGGTGGTATTGCTGTAGTGTTAGGGTGGTATTGCTATAGGGTTGGGGTTGTATTGCTATAGAGTTGGGGTCGTATTGCTATAGAGTTGGCGTGGTATTGCTATAGTGTTGGTTTGGTATTGCTGTAGTGTGGGGGTAGCGTATTGTTGTAGTGTGGGGGTGGCGATGGTGGTATTTGCTATAATTTTGGGGTGGTATTGCTATAATGTTGGGGTGGTATTGCTATAGTGTTGGCATGGTATTGCTATAGTATTGGCATGGTATTGCTATAGTGTGGAAATGGTATTTCTGTTATGTGAAGTGGTGGTGGTGGTTTTGCTTTAGTATGTGGATGGTGGTATTACTGTAGTGTTGGGGTGATTGGCTATACTGTGGAGGTGGCATTGTTGTAGTGTGGAGTGGAGCTGGGCATATTGCTGTAGTGTGTGGAGGGTGTTGGTAATATTGCTTTAATGTGGTAGTGATGGTATAGTTGTAGTGTGGGGGTGGTGGTATTGCTGTAGTGTGGAGCTGGTATTGCTATATTGTGGAGGTGGTATTGCTGCAGTGTGGGAGTGGCAGTATTGCTATAGTGTGGAGGTGACATTACTGTAGTGTGAGGGTGACAGTATTGCTGTAGTGTGGGGTGGCGTTGGTGGTATGGCTATAATGTTGGAGGGGTATTGCTATACTGTTGGCGTGCTATTGCTATAGTGTGGATGTGGTATTGTTGTAATGTGGCTTTGTGGTGGTGGTGGTGGTATTGTTGTGTGTTAGGGGTTTAGTATTACAATTAAATGGGAGATTATGTCAGACTTTTCTGTGGCGAAATGTAGGTTGGTGTGGTGATGTGTTGTTTCTGATGCCGTGAGGATATACTAATACCGGAATTAGGCCTACATTGATATTGCTCTCATTAAGTTGATGAGTTAGTGTCCTTGACTTTGAGTAGGGACTGTTGTTTGTTCAGTTCCCAGGAATTTGCTTAGGGTCGTCTACAGTTGTTAGTAAAGTCATGTGAAGAAGGGGGGTGGGGGAAGAGGGGAAGGAGACACACCTTAATGGTCATTTATGATTTTCAAAGTACCCAATTGGTTTTTCTTTAGCTCTTTATTTAAAATAAAGTGTTTATATCTCTTTTACTGTTAGGTAAAATGCTGTTATTACCTTTGGTGAGCAGGTGTAAAGTCTGCTTACTGTTTAAATATTTGCATGTTACTAATTGGCGCACAATAGTTAAAACTATATTAGTTGACATTACAAATATGGCAAAGTACCTTCATATGATTTCAAAGGTCACAGGGGGCTATGGAAAAAAATGGTCGCAATGTTGATATTTTCTTCAGTGGAGGGATACATATAGTAAAAATTTGGGCACGCACTGCTGGATGATATGGTTTTGGTGAAAAATGATATCAGTGTAATGTCGGTATCTAAAATCTGTCATCTTTATAACTGTGGTAAAATTTTGTGATGTAGGCATTTAGTGTTCTCTGTACTGAATCTTTCAAAATCAATATATTTCTTTATATTACATTATCATTTTATTTGACATCTACCCTTTTTCACCAGCACCACAGGACTGGGTTCATGACAACATTTGTTAGGATTATTTGTTTATGTAATAGTATAATTTTGTGTCATTTGGACACTAAATTATGTTTATCAAAAGGTTCACTTTGAAAGGTAGAAACATTTTATATATATATATATATATATATATATATATATATATATATATATAGATAGATAGATAGATATTCATTATATGGTTGGTTATGCCTGAAATTATTATGTGATTTTATTCCATACTTTACTTTTATATAATTGTTTTTATATGTAACATTAATTATGAATTTGGTCTGGGATCTCCAGTATGGACATTTTCTTCTTTGATCTGCTACAGACGTCTAGCAATGCCCCATTTCCTTCAGGAACCAATTGGAACATTTGTGGATGGTACTACATTGATTTAATTGACCTCGGTTTACTGGACTGTTCATTCTACATTCATCTTTCCCTGAGGAAGCCTCACTTTTACAGGGGTGAAACGCGTTGGATTTACAACTATATACCAATTCCTATTGGACAATCAAACTATACCAGCAGTCATAGGATCAGTTATCCTGACTGTCTCCTAACATCATTTATTCAGCCCGCACACTAGAGGAAACCCGAACGGCTTTTCTGCTGTCAGAGTAAACAGCAGGAACAAGGGCAGACTGTCCGCTGATGCGCGGACAGCAGCAATTCAGAACTTGGGACTCTGCTGGATTACCCTCAAGTATACACACTGCTCCCCAAATGTTATGGGAGATAACAAAGAGGAAACAGGACCATACCCTGCTTCTAATTGTAAGTGACTTGCTTAATTTTTTCCAGATTAGCGCTTGCAACCTGATTATTCATATTTACTACTTTCTTTCTGTGACTATTATTGATACATCTATAGGATATCAGTGACTATATATTGGACTTTTAGAGACTACAGGATTTTTTGTGGTATATATACCTAGATGAGACAGTGTGGGCCTGATTCATTAAGGAAAGTTAAGCAAAAAATTGAGTAGTTTCCTTATTTAAGTGTACAAAACCATGTTGCAATGCAAGGGGTGCAAATGAGTTTATTATTTTGTACATATGGAAAATAGTGGCTGTTTTTTCATGCAGCAAACACATATGTGATAGCTTATGTGTACACTAAAATTTAAAGTTGATCTATGACATGCCCTTACCCAAATATAAATCTGCCATCACATTTTAAATTTACCTCCCCCTCCAATGCACCATGGTTTTGCCTTACTTGCTTACTTTTGCTTAACTTTCCTTAATGAATCAGGCCCTGTGTCACATACCAGAGACTTATATGAACCATTGGGTATACTCACCAATGCTTGGTATTATTCATGCTTGAAGATATATGGATGTTATTTAGTTTTTTTAGGCTTATACAGATATTTCTGTCCAGATTTGCAAAATGTATATGCTGTTTTTAAGCGATTATATACAAATAAACAAATTGGGGCAGCACAGTGGTGTAGTGGTTAGCACTTCTGCCTTACGGCACTGGGGTCATGAGTTCAAATTCCGACCATGGCCTTATCTGGGAGGAGTTTGTATGTTCTCTCCGTGTTTGTGTGGGTTTCCTCCGGGTGCTCTGTTTTCCTCCCACACTCCAAAAACATACTGGTAGGTTAATTGGCTGCTTTCAAATTGACCCTAGTCTGTCTGTCTGTCTGTGTGTGTGTGTATGTTAGGGAATTTAGAATGTAAGCCCCACTGGGGCAGGGACTGATGTGAGTGAGTTCTCTGTACAGCGCTGCGGAATTAGTGGCGCTATATAAATAAATGGTGATGATGATGAAATAAACGCTCATAATTTTACAATATTGCAGACTCTCACCATACACGTTTTTTAGACTTTTGCCTAAGATATTATATACTTCCTTACTGTTTAATATCTGGGAGAAAAATCTCCTTCCTTATCACCTTCCCTGTTTGGCAGTAATCAATTATCGTAAATAGGGAGAGCAGTTTACCTACATCTGTCTTTTGATACATCATTGTTATATTCTTCATACTATATTCTATCCTCATATCTTACACCTTGGGAGTATTGGATTATATTATTTTATGGTTGAATAGGAATTTTATGTGTCGGTATATTAAGAATGTCGGGCCTGATTCATTAAGGATCTTAACTTGAGAAACTTCTTATTTCAGTCTCCTGGACAAAACCATGTTACAATGCAAGGGGTGCAAATTAGTATTCTGTTTTGCACATAAGTTAAATACTGCCTGTTTTTTCATGTAGCACACAAATATCGACTTTAAATTTCAGTGTACAAATAAGCTATCAAGTATTTGTGTGCTACATGAAAAAACAGGCAGCATTTAACTTATGTGCAAAACAGAATACTAATTTGCGCCCCTTGCATTGTAACATGGTTTTGTCTAGGAGACTGAAATAAGAAGTTTCTCAAGTTAAGATCCTTAATGAATCAGGCTTGTCAACTTTACAGGGATGTTGGTGTGTTTAGTTTTACACATTGTAGTGGTCAGGATTTCATGTATGTCGTTATTAAACACATATCTATCATTATAAGTCTCTAACCATGGTGTGTCAGTGTTTTATGTTTTTATGTTGTCAGCATTATAGTTGATAGTATAATGTTCGCGTCTATTTTCTGTTTATTGGTATTTACGTGTCAAATTTTATAGTGCTGGATTTGTAAGTGTAGGGAATGTAGGGAATGTGACTGTAAATGTATATAGCTTAAAATGCCTGGGTAGAGCAGGGGTTATATTTACTAAACTGTGGGTTTGAAAAAGTGGAGATGTTGCCTATAGCAACCAATCAGGTTCTAACTGTCATTTTGTAGAATGTGCTAAATAATTGATAACTAGAATCTGATTGGTTGCTATAGACAACATCTCCACATTTTCAAACCCGCAGTTTAGTAAATATACCCCCAAGGTTTTTTTCGTGTAAATAGCTCTCTGAATGTTAATAGCAAACTTTATAAATGGATATAGCTCAAATAGTTTGTGATCCTGTGGTAGACTAGGGTAGTTAAATGTTTAAATAACTCTTGACTGTTAAAAGCTTGTAGAATAGATGTGCATAGATAGGCACACGGAATGAAGTAGGAGAATTAAGAAAAAGGAAAGAATAAATGTAATGGGAGTAGGGGTAAGTGAGTAAGTAAGCTAGGAAAGTGTGAGTTGAAATTATATGTAGGAAGAATTTGAAATTCAAAAGGACAAAAATAATCAAGTCAAATAATTTAAATAGTGAGCAAATGGGACCAAATAAAAACAAACAAAAATAACAACATTTAAAATTAATAGTAAATGAATAAAAGAAATTTAAAAGGAGAACGTAACAGGGGATCTAAGAAATACAAATACAATATAAAATAAAATATAAAAGTAAATATCAAATTAATAGTAATTAAAATTAAAAATGAAATAAACTTAATGTGAATTAGGTTAATTAATTGTAGTTAATAGTGCTGTTTTATAATGACTATGTGAGTATAACGTGGGTGGGTTTTCTCAGGGTAATGTAGGCTGGATGCAGGGGTGTGTAGGAATGGGTGGTATTGGACTGAGTGTGTGTGTGTGCGTGTGTGTGTGTATGTGTATGTTGCAACCTTAGTGTTACTTTAGCTTTAATGCTCTGAGAAGAGAAGTTTGTTAGGGTTGTGAACATATCTAGCTCTTCGGTGGTGGTCAGCTGTGTTTCAATCTGTAGCGGCTGCCTGCGTCCTTCTTCTTTGGTGTTGGAACACAAAATGTGTTACAAATGTCAATCTTCTGGTTTTTGGAAGCATAGAGTAAACTGATGTGCAGAGTGGTTACTTTAGTTTTATCAACTTGTTTCGTCCTGTTTAGTGGGACTTCATCAGAGATGTATGTTTGCATGTGGGAATTTCTAAGTTTAAATAGGGCTCAAGAGTAATAAGTGTCGAATATGGAGGAGGGAATGACAATGATTGGGGGATGGGAGGGAGATATCAGATACATAATAATGGATGAGATAGGTCATGTGTGTATTGTCTCTAGATAAATGTATATTAATATTAATATTATAGTGGTGGATGTGCAATGTGGTTAAGGTTGATAGAGGGATAAATGAAACTTGGTTAAACAATATGAAATTATAGATTGAGTTTACGGAGACATTAAGGATAATTATCAGCTACATATAAATAAATAAGTAAAAATAAAAACAGATATAAAATAAAATATAATAATAATACAAATAAATATAAATATAAAAAAAATAAGTAAAATTAAAAATACTAATAAAATAAATCTAATAAAGTTAAAGGAAAAATAAAAATAGAAAAAAATGAATGAATGAAACTGAAAGAAAATTAAATTAAAATGTAGCATTTTACCCAAGAAGGTAAGTCCTGAGGGGTCATGGTGGTGGCAGGTCTGAACTTCATTTTTGATATTTTTGATGTGTACTTGTAATCTGGTCTTTACATTTCTTAACATTCTTCCTCTGTAGTGTAGTCCACAGGGGAATTGTAACAGGTATATAACTTCTGTTGTGTCTCATGTGATCTTTTCTCTGATGCTGTTGGTTTATTTGTAGTTGCTGGAGACAAATTCGGTAGTAGGTTTTTGTGGTGGTGTGTCTCATTGTTTTGAATGCAAGGCTTCTGTTGCAGTGGTAGAATCCATTTTAATTTTCTCCTAGCCATGTGATTAGTTTCTTTGGGCTTCTTTGTTAGGCTCTTTTGGTATGACACTTGATGTAAGGATGATTCTTAAATTTCTAGTCTTCTTGTAAACTATTCTTGGACATTGCTGGAGTGTTTCTTTCAGCTTTTTGTGCTATAAGAGGATGTGCCAGTATTTCTTCAGGATTTTCTCTAGTTGTTTGTGGTGGCTCTTGTACTGGGTGGTGAAGAGTGGTTGTTCTGTTTCAGATATTTTCTTTTTTTCTGTGTGGTTGAGTAAGGAATCTCTTGTCATATTTGATCGTTTTTTCTAGTTTTTTTGATGAGCAGTGGGAATTCATAATGTCTTTCTAGAATTTGTCTTTTAGGGTGGAGGCTTGGCTCTCAACATTTTTCAAGGTGGAACAGTTCGTTCTGAGTCTCTTGAATTGTCCTCCTGGGATGCTATGTAGCAGAGTTGCTGTGGTTGCTGGAGACTGGGATGTAGTTGTTGCAGTCTGCTAATTTAATGTAAGTTTTGGTGTAAAGGTCGCACATCTTCTATGTAGATGGTGGGGTCTAGGAATTCCACATGTTTTTTGCATATGTTGCTGGTAAATTTCAGGATTAGATCATTGCTGTTGATGCGGTTGATGAAGACACTTATGTCTTTGTGGTTTCCTTTCCAGATCAAGAGGATGTCATTTATGTATTTTTGCCATATGATGAGGTTGGGAAGGTGAGGATTGTTATTCCATATATGGTCTTCTTCCCATTTTGTCATGAAGAGGTTAGCATAGCTTGATGCAAATTTTGTCCCCATTGCTGTTCCTTTTATCTGCCTGTAGTATATACCTTTGAACCAGAAGTAGTTGTGGATGATGATGACATTCATTCTGTTCACTAGGAATTCTGTTAGGGTGTTGGGTATAGATGTTTCTTTCTGGAGGAAGTGTCTGTTGTATTTGCATCAGTTTTTGACAGAGAGGTGACTTTGCAGGTGGCGAGTAGGTAATCGTTGTTTCCACTCTATGATCTTGTGGATCTGGTGGTGTCTTTAGGATAGCTTCTTTGTGTGCTAACTAAAGGTTGGAGGAAGTTTCCAATGTATTCTGAGAGGTTGCAGGTCACTGATACTATCGGACTTCCCAGTGGCTTGTTGATATCCTTGTGGATATTTGGTAGTTATTAGAATACTGGGATCTTTTGGTGTGGTTTGGTAAAATAAGTGTGTACTTTCTTGTTGAGAATCCCTTTGTATAGTCCAACATTGAGTAGTTTGTTGGGTCTCTCTGGTACCTGAAAGAGGGGTCGTTTTCAGTTTTTCATAGGTGGTGCTTTCTCCTAGGAGTCTGGCTGCCTCCAATAGGTCAGTGTTTTCCAAAGTCAGTCCTAAGGGAGCCCAAACAGTGCATGTTTCCATATCTCTTTGCTGGAGCACAAGTGTATTCCTTATTGACTGACACATTTTGAAACCTGCACTGTTAGGGGCCCTGAGAACTGGGTTTGGGAAACAGTGCTCTAGGTAATCTTGTTTGTTTAGCATGATGATCCTTCTTAATTTGTTTGCTGGTTACAGTATTATTTCTGTGCTTCTCTTTAATTCCTTGTTTTTCCTGTGGGGAGAGGTTAATTATACTTACCTTACTTATGTTCTCTAAGTCTGTTTCCACTAATGTTTTGAAGGTCTTTATGCTCCTTTCATTTGTCGTGGGTAGAAGTTAGGCTTCGATTTGAGGGATGTGTGGATGTATTCTGGATTTGGAATTTTGTTTTCTCTGTTTGTTTCTTTGTTTTTCCTTGCGAATTTGTGCAGGTCAATGTAGGTGTTGAATTTGACAATGTGATTTTTAAGGGCAAACTTGAGTCCCTTGCTGAGAGAGAGAACATGGTAAATTAAGGTTGAAGCTGTGGAGATCGGAGATTCCTTTTGGTTGTGTCTTTTGCTCTTACATGTTCTTTTCTTTCTTCTCTTTGCTCTAACACCTCCTGTTGTTCCTTTTCTGATTCTGTTGGTGTGATCTTTCTTTTTAGTTTTTGCTTTCCGTGTTTCTCGAGTTCTGAGGTTATAAATTCTATTGTGTCCCATCTGTCGTGGTTTTTTGACAAACAGCGGGGGTCTTTTGTTTTTATCCTCTCTTTGCTGGTCTTCTTGTGTCTGGGTTTTATAAGGTATTGTTTATTTGTGTCTGGTATTATAGTGGTCTAGTTTTTTCTGTGCTGTGAGGTTTTTTTTGTTATTTTTATGTATGTTGTTTTTTTCTCTGTCTTTGAAGTCTCTGTATAACTTTCTTTGCTTGTTTGCTATGATGCTGTCGTTTGTTTAGTCTACTCGGGGTCAGTATTTAAAGTTGTTTATAATCTTTTAGGTTTTCTATAGGTCTTAGTGAATCTTGCATGTTGCGAATTTGGGTGTCTATTTCCTCAAGTGAGGTCTTACTGTCTTTGATGATGAGTTCCATCAGTTTATAGGAGCAGGTTACGAGGATGCCGTTCTATTTTTTCTGGAGGTTTATATTGCTTGGTGTGAACGTGGGTCTTTTGTGAGTTCTCCATTTGACTAAGGAGGAGCGATGGTGCAGAAGGATTAGCAAACTATGCCTCGACAGTGCCAGTACAGTAACGAACATTACTTACAAGACTGTCCACTCCACAGACTACAACATCCTATAGAACAGTCTTCAACATGCTCATCTCCTAATCCTAGATTTGTTTGCACTCCACCTCATGTTGCTATATTTCATCCTGATCTGTTCCCAGGAAAGAGTCCTAACTTCACGCCTGACATTCAGTGAGGAGCGGCGCAGAGAGGACCCTGCACGTAATAAGGAAGAAAGAAGACAAGAAGAGAAGAAAAGAGCTGAAAGAAGCCAATAGGAAGGTAAGTAAAGGAACGGAGACAAGGGGAGGGAAGCAGAAAAGGACAGAGTGATGAAGAAGGGGGGAGGACAGAAAGGCACAGAGTGATGAAGAGGGGATGAAAGCAGCATGGCACAGAGTGATGAAGAGGGGGGAGAAAGGCACATAGTGATGAAGAGGGGTGAGAAACACACATAGTGATGAAGAAGGGGGGAGCAGAAAGGCACAGAGTGATGATGAAGAAGAGGGGGGGAAGGAAGGCACAGAGTGATTAAGAAGAGGGGAGGCACAGAGTGATGAAGAAGAGGGGGGAAGGAAGGCACAGAGTGATGAAGAAGAGGGGGTGGGAAGGCACAGAGTGATGAAGAAGAGGGGGGGGCACAGAGTGATGAAGAAGGGGGGTCAGAAAGGCACAGAGTGATGAAGAAGGGAGCGAGGCACAGAGTAATGAAGAAGAGGTGGGGAAGCAACATGGATACACTGCTTTTTTAACATATATATATAACATGTTGTCATTTTTCAATCACTTTATCACTTAAATATTTTGCTAATTATTGAGAATCATATAATAAAGTAATACATTTTAATATAATCACTGAGTGCCTTGAGTATACACATTTCCTTTCTTTTCTAATTGTATCAACTGATCTACATTGTGTGGGTGCACCTCCCTTAACCTTTCATTAAAATATAAATCAAATATATGAATTAAATATATGAATCTATTAAGGGGTTAATGATTCATTCTGTGCAGTGTGATCCTTTCTGCAACATCAAGGTAGGCCTACTTCCAGTAATAGTACATCCACATGGCAATAGATACACCACACCACCAAATCAACCTACACTGCGCCACGGAAATCTCTGGCATGATCCAAAAACGACAGGACTGGTACCCACCTTCATGCGGAAACCAGCAAGATACACACATCAATCACAAGGGGGTATGTATTTATGCAGTTTGGGTACTATTAAGTATATTGTCATGGTAATTGCTAACAATGTAATTTTGGGGTCATTAGGAGAAATAGGC